>NC_060068.1:50219154-51469154 GCF_922984935.1 Meles meles
GAGCCACCCAGGTACCTCCTAAAATTTTTTTTATGAGACTAATAAAGTCCTCTGTTTCTGTTACAATGATCATATTTATGGTAAAACTAGACTCTCTCAACCCTGGCAAGTCCTTTATTCTGTTAAACAGTTTCCATTAGTAAAAAATATCAAAATGGAGGAAAGGGAAAACTCTTCTCTACAGTAGAAAGAATGATGGAATCAAAAAATCACTATTTGGTAGTCATCACACTAATAACTGGTTCAGGCAAGAATCATCACTAAATGATAAAAACAGTGGGTAAAACTCTGAAAAGTAATAGTATATCGAAATAGTCTCACTGGATCTTACTACAAGATACTTATTAATTATAACAGGTAAAACTTTAAAATGGAGCCTCCTGACAAATGTCAACTTAATAAAATCATCAAAGCTCACAGCCAGAACTAACGAACAGCATGTGCCTGCTAATATGATTCACTGAGAAATCGGCATTATTTCTTTGTTATTCTTGCCATAGGGCATAACCTGAATCTAATCATGAGGAAACATTAGAAAAAGTCCAACTGAAGGACATTCTAAAAAAGAACTAGACTATACTCTTCAAAAGTGTCAATGCTGTGAAACACAAATTGAAAAAGACTCAAGACACACCAACAAAATGCAGCATATGATCCTATCCTGGACTCTTTTTTTTTTTACTGTTTAAGTTAATCAGAACTACACATTGGATTCCTTATATATTCTGTAAGTCTTCAATTAATGTTAAAATTTTTAAGATTTTTAGAAGATACCCAAATGCATAAATTCACAATAAAGTTTACACTTACTTACTGCAACCAGACTAAGTTTCTGAACCTGTTTAAAAAAAAAAAAAAAAGATTAGCTTGTAATTGCTTTTGTTAATGAACATTTAACACTTAAAAATTAGAATATAATCTCACACATAAGTTTGCTATGCTATCTTTACTTAAAAAGACACTTACTGATCCTAATTTTTCATTATTAGGAAAGCTTATATTTTCAACTATTTCATCAGGAGTAGTGATGGAAGGGAGAGACAAATGTTTTCTGTAATGGGTCATACAGTAAATATTTTCGGGCTCTGTAGGCTGTGTGGTCTTTGCTGAACTGCTAAGAAAACATGGAAACATATAATTAACAAATGTGTATGACTGCATTCCAATAAATTTGATTTATGGATACAGAAATTTGATTTTCATGTAATTTTCATATGCCATGACATATTATCATTCTTGTGATTTTTTTTTTCCCCAATCATTTAAAAATGTCACAGCCACCCAACTCTGAAGCACAGAGCTGAGAGGGGTATAATTGGAAATTCAAATTGCAGAGATGCAAGAATCCCAAGACTGAAAAGGCCTTTGGAGATCAAATTAAATATCCTATTTCTTAAGTCGAAGTAGACACAGGTTTCCATTCCATGCCAAAATTCAATTATATTGAATCCTACTATTGTGCAAAATTTCCTTGGAGGTTGTTATATTAGAATAAACACAAATATATCTGTAGAATAAACTAATAAAAATGCTTTGAGTACACAAAAACAAATGGTGGGCAGGATTGGCTTGCAGGGTGTAGTTAGTTGACCCCAATCTATGGTTATTGATCCAGCGGTATAACTGTGACAAAGTTACCCCACTTACCCACTGCCTCAAATTCCTCATCTACAAAATAAGAACTAAAATTGGTACCTGCTTTATGGGATTATTATGAGTATTCAATGGGCAAAATTTGTATATAACAGAATGGAGCCAGTCATAATTACTGCTCAATAAATGTTAACTGCCGTCACCACCACCATGTCCACCTTGGGCATGATCCTCTCTTTCCTCTTCCACTAATTCAACCAGCTACAACTACCTATCCTTGCTAATAACCCATTGGCTTTCCACAATTTTTCAAAGAATACAACTTTATAGTTCGGTTTCCTGAAAAAGTAATTAATACTGGCTATTATTATTCTCATCATCAAGAAAACGTCCCTGCTTTCCCAGAGCATACATTCATTTGGAGATAAAGGAGAAAAGTAAACAGCAACTAAAGACCATTACAATGATGAGAAATTGAAGGGGAAAAACCATCAACTAGCAGTAACACCTGGGCAAATAACTTAAACTTCAGAAATTGTTTTCTAGTTTACGTAAGGATGCTCCCAAAAAACCATACCTATCTCGTAGGGAATGGAATTGCTGCAAGGCTTAGACGAAGAGGGGCGGTGCCAAACCCTCAAGGTTGGTAGATACAGATGCTCAGGGGAAGTTTTAAGGAAATTCGTTTGCTACCAAATGGGGGCAGTCCCCCGAATCATAATTAATCGCATCTCTCTAGTTCTTCCAATGCATTTTAATCTAATTTTCTAATCCAGGGTGGGTCAGAAATCGCACCATAAACTGTCTTCCAAGTTTTTCTTGTTAAGAACTCAGGGGGCTAGGACTTGTCTTAATCACATTTACATCTTCAAGGGAACTTCAACAGATATTTAGTGAATATGCTGCCACAGAACTGAAATGCTTTCAGCTCCTTGCCCCTAGCGAGCGTGCCTCCGAAAGTCGCCCCACGCGTACTGCAAGGGATAAAGTAAGCAGCACGTGGATGTGAAGCGGCGGGGAAACAGGACAGGTGGGGGGGGGGGGGGTTAAGGAAGAGACCGGGAGAAAAGGGAAGCCCTGGATCGGCTGGGGGTGGAGGGCGGGATTGCCCCCAGGAAAGGGCTGGGGGCTCGGAAGGGGATTCCTGGGAAGCGGGTGAAGGAAGAAGTCACTCACGTCATAGGTGTGGAAGCTTTTGCCCACGCAGGTCGTCACGTAGAATCGGCGCTTCAGCGCACTGAATCGCACCACGTGTGGAATGTCAGTGCTAAAAAGCCCCAAAGCCCGGAACCCGGCGAACAGCGCACTGCCGGTGCGACCTTCCGAGCCCCGCTCCATCGCTACTGAGGACCGGGTTCACTCTACACTCCAGTCCCGATGGAAAGCGCTGACCAGGACCTTCACGGCTTCTCGTGGCACAGTACTTTGCCGGCGCTACATACTTACAAGCGCGCTTCCGGTACCCGCTGCCGAGAGCGTGAGCGGAGACTGCTTTAGTGCAATTGAAAAAGAACTCCCTCCGGAGCTCTCAAGGAAGGCGCGACTTCGGTTCCGCGGGCCGCAGTCTCCAAGCGCTCTTGATAAACTCCCCAGCTCTACTGAGGCTGGAAGAAACTGGAATCAGTTTTCAGCGAGACCCTGCGGGAGGCTAGGAACACGGGAAGCCTTATACCCGGAACGGTGAGGGGAGACTAAATGTAGTATTAACACAGATGGAGTCAAGTTAAACGCGTGATTATAAAAATGTATAAAACCATGAGACCATAGAGAAAATTTGAACACTGGATATTTGATATTTAAAATTATTGTTAATTTTTATAGGTCATAGTAGTATTGTGATTATGCTTTTAAAGACTCAATCTTTTATATATCTGTAAAAGTGAAGTGTAGCGCTGTATCTGGGGAATTGCTTTTTAAAATAATTGGGGATGGGAGCGCCTGGGTGTCCCAGTAGCTAAAGCCCAGGGCTCTTGGTTTTGGCTCAGGTCATGATCTCAGGGCACTGGGATCCAGCCACTGCCTTAGGCTGCATTTCGCGGGGCGGGGGGGGGGGGGGGTGTCTGCTTAACCCTCTCCCTTGGTCCCTCACCCTGCTCATGCACGGTCTCTCTCTCTCATTAAATACATAAATAAAATCTTTTTAATAAAGAAATAAATAAATAATTGGGGATGAGGCGCAGCGTTTAGATGAAACAGGATTGGTAATTGTTTAATCTGGGGGAATGCATATTTGAGAGTTCATAATATTATCCTTATGCTTCTGTATAAAATTGAAATTTTCCATAATAAAAAGGCTTTTTCTTTGCTTTTTACTGAGTTTTAGAGTGAAAAATTGTAATACTAATTTTTTTTTACTTTGAGGGCTGCAAATGTGTACAAGTGATTTTAATTACTAGACAGACTTTTTTTTTAAGAATTTATTTATTTACTTGACAGAGAGAAATCACAAGAGAGGCAGGCAGAGAGAGAGGAAGGGAAGCAGGCTCTCTGCTCAGCGGAGATGTGGGACTCGATCCCAAGACCCTGAGATCATGACCTGAGCTGAAGGCAGCGGCTTAACCCACTGAGCCACCCAGGCGCCCCACTAGACAGACATTTTTAAGAGTTTTATAAGTTGTGTGTAATGCAGATGTTGCTTTTACAATCCGAAACTAAGACTTCTGCATAAATTGACAGTTTGGTAGGAAAATTGAAGTTTCTTCAACTAGGACTTCACAGTTCACAAAACCTTTGACACCCATGATTTTACTATTTTAATAACTTAATAATATATTAAATTTTAATTTAATATAAATTAACTATAATTTAATCAATTATAAATATAATTTAATCCTCAAATCAAGGCTGTGAGGTGTTGAGGGCAAAAATTATTATTACTGTTTTACAAATGAGGAAACTGGTTCATTCCGGGTTAAGTGGTTTGTACAAAGTTCTGAGATTACTTAGTGCCCAAATCCAGACTAGCACAAAGGCTAAAGAAGTATGAGAAGGGGAGATCACTGAAGCTGGAGGAGAGGAGAAATATGCATCTAGCAATCACACTTTTTTTTTTTAAGATTTTTATTTATTTATTTGACAGACAGAGATCACAAGTAGTCAGAGAGGCAGGCAGAGAGAGAGGAGGAAGCAGGCTCCCCGCGGAGCAGAAAGCCTGATGCGGGGCTCGATCCCAGGACCCTGAGATCATGACCTGAGCCGAAGGCAGTGGCTTAATCCACTGAGCCACCCAGGCGCCCCGCAATCACACTTTCAAGACCAAACCTCGGGCCACAGGACACGTACGGATTCACATTAGATAAGGAACCTGAGAGTACCAGAGATTACCTGTTACATAACTTGTTGAGGGTCACTTAATTAATGGTAGTGCAGCAATTTGAATTTAGGCCTGTCTGATAATCAGATTTACGTTCTTTAACCTACATCTGGACAGTGAAGCAAAAGTTTTAAAAATTAGAACCATAATGGAAAATCCAGTAGTGTATTAGCAGTAGATGTACATGCTAGCTATTGTGCTGTGATCTTTTAAAGGGGAGATGTTTTGGGCTGATCATGAGTTTTCCAGTTTAACAGTTGGCCAAAGTTCCATTCTTTCCACCATTTGCCTCCCTGAATTGCTTGCTATTCAGCTGCCAGCAAAGTGTGTGAATGTATGATGGGAAAAAAAGAACTAGCTCTTGGTCTTTTTGCCACCAAGGATACTAGTCACAAGTTAGAATAAAAGAAAATGTGGATATAGTAGATCATTGATGAATGATCATTTTCAATTTAATTCAACACACTAGGGATTCACAATATTCAGGTTAATTAAATATACATCTGTGCCATGTTGTCATTTCTAACTTTTTTTTTTAAAGATTTTATTTATTTGACAGAGAGAGATCACAAGTAGGCAGAGAGGCAGGCAGAGAGAGAGGGGGAAGCAGGCTCCCCGCTGAGCAGAGAGCCCAATGCGGGGCTCGATCCCAGGACCCTGAGATCATGACCTGAGCCGAAGGCAGCGGCTTAATCCACTGAGCCACCCAAGCACCCCTCATTTCTAACTTTTTAAAAAGGGTTAAATATGACTGTTTCTGAGTAGTTTATATAATAAAGACCATTTCTTTTTTGTTGGCGACTTCACGTATTGTGAACACCAACCTCCAGGAGGGCCCTCAGTGATTCTTACCTCCTGTAGTCAATGCCCTTGTGTAGTTCCCTCTCAAGATCCTACTCATTGCAGTCTAGTACGACCAGTTTCCTTCCCTAAGGTTCTCCTAGTGAGAACTTGTTTTTTTGTTTTGTTTTGGTTTGTTTTTTAGTGTACTCTGACTCATCTTCAGAGACACATATAAGGATTTCCCAAGTACTATCTTGCATTTTATTTAGGTTGGCTTGGGGTGAGCCTACAAAATTCTGTAACTCAATAGACTCACTTGCTGTACCTACCTCTAATCCCAGTAATTTTTTGGAGCGGTCCCATCATTTATCTTAAGAATTGCAGGTGTTGCACAACTCAGGTCCCGCCTTCTTGGTAAGGCTTGGTAAGGCTTGAAACTAGCTCTCCACAACCACAAATTCTCTATAAAGAATCTTCTAATTACCACTATCTTTCTCTGGTTGTGATCCAGTTATAATCGCCGGATCAGTCTGGCCCTCTCTTACGCAAGTCCTAAATGAATGCCTTGCAAGGTTTCTTTAGACAAGGGGAGAGAATGGTTCTCAGCTTTGAGACTTTGGAAGTTTCATTCTATAGCTGATTGAGTTTCCAAAAATGATTGCAACAATATCACCCATCCTCATACTCTTAATAAAATATGATCATGACACTACTACCACCCAGTTTTGGAATCTTTATCTCCTCCCCTTTGAACCTGGGTGAATCTTTCTGACTGCTTCAAATAAGAAAGTATGGTGAGCATGTTGGCTTTAAACATTAGATCATAAAAATCCCTTGCATTCCCACCTTGTTCTCTTGCAATGCCCACTTTTAGAGTCAGCCTCCATGTAGAGAGAAAGCCCAAATTAGCTTATGTGGAGAAACCATGTGGAGGAGCCATATATAGGTATTATAACCTGTCATCCAGCTGTGGTCTCAGCTCACAACCAGCATTAACCACTAGGCATGACAATATAGATAGCTCTAGAATATTTCAGCCCATAGTTATTGAGTCAGTCTCAGATTTCAGTTCTCTCAATTGACACATCATCTCTGCTCTTTCTAAATTTCTGAACCACGGAATCTATAACACAGTAAAGTATTTGTTTTGGAGGGTCTTATTATGCAGCAACAGTAACGAACACATTAAATATCTTGTTACAATATTTATGCCTTTGCTTAAGGTCTTTTCTCTGCACAGTGTCCTCATACTGTCCTTATACTCCATCTGGATAATATTTTCCCTTTTATTTCAAACCCAGTTCAAGTTCTACCTCCTCTACAAAGTCTTCTCTGACTTTTTCAGCCTACAAGGAGCTCTCCTTTCTCTGAACTTCTGAATATCACTTCACTTAGTGCTTGTTTTCTGTGACAGACATATACTCTGTTTTCATTCTTAACTGACAGAATCTCAGTTATGTTCACAAAACAGATGGTGTCATAGTTCAGTAGAGGCTAACCTCCTCCCCAGCTCCAGTGAGTGAACATTAGTTAGTCTAAGTTAATTGTGGTAATTAACATTTTTCTTGCCACCGATTGGTTTAGGTAAAGGCTAGAGATCTAATTCTGACCACTGGAATTTTTTTTTTAATTTTTATTTATTTATTTTTTCAGTGTAACAGTATTCATCGTTTTTGCACAACACCCAGTGCTCCATGCAATACGTGCCCTCCCTATTACCCACCACCTGGTTCCCCCAACCTCCACCCCCCGCCCCTTCAAAACCCTCAGGTTGTTTTTCAGAGTTCATAGTCTCTTATGGTTCACCTGGCCAATGGAATTTTAAAGGCTCTCTTTTGAGAGGCTTCTGGGGAAAGGTCTAGGTTACTTTGTTTTGTTTGTTTTATTTTAACAGCTGACTGAAGGTATTCCAAATGTAACGTGGAGAAACAAAATATCAAGTTAAGAATAAGAAAAGAAAGCTTTTTCCAGAATTCCTGCAGCATACTTATTTCGAGTCCTATTACCAAGGCTACACTGTTAAGTTCATGATTTAGTTACGACAGAAACTGGGAAAACAACTTTTCTGCATTTTCAACATCTCTAGAGAAAGATGATCTCTGCCACCAGATACAATAATAGTCTTAAAGCATTAGTACAATTTTTTTCTTTGTATTCTGGGATAGACCCAACTAGAGAGCCTAAAAAAATATCCAATTAGACATGCCATTCATAATAGGTAAAAATGGAAGTAGGACTCCTTATTTCTTTTTATAGAATAAGATCATAGGAGAAGAATTCTTTAGTCTTATCTTTTTATACTATCTCATCTCAGGAAATTAAACTCTTAATAGTTTTGAACTAAAATGTCAAACCATAATACTTTAATAACACTATTAATTAAAAATACTGCTAAAGTTTCAATATCTTGTTCTATGAAAAAAATGTAACACACTTTTTGATGTTCCTTCTTGGTATCTCCCCTCCTACCTTCCACCCTCACTATTTTTTGAAAATGGCACCAATGAGAATTACATGTTATAGAACTGACAATAATTTCCAAAGTTTTCAGTCTTACAAGAGCTTTCCAACCAAAAACTACTCCAAAGCCAGATTCATAGTAATAGAAGAAAAAAGAAGTTTATGAAATTCGTGATTATTTACCCAAGTTCAAATATTTCATAGGAAAACTAGATTATTCTTATAAGAATTTATAATATGATGTTTTATCAAATCAGATTCTTTATGACAAAGAATGATTTCTTCTTCTCTATGGCTGCAGGGGTGAGAGAGCTCCTTCATCTTTGTCTAAGTTTTCTTTGATAACATAAAAAAACATACTGTATTATTTTATTTTAAGGCTAGATTCTGAGGTTTCATTAGTTAGCATTAGCAACACAGAGATGACCTATAGAGCTCAATGTAACTTGCAGAAATAGAGTAAGGGTTGAATATGATTTCTCTTTTTCTAGTAAAAAATGTTATATATATTTTAAAGATTTTATTTTATTTATGTATTTATTTGAGAGAGAGAAGAGAGCAGAGTGGGGAGAGGGACAGAGGGAGAGAGAGAATTTTAAGCAGACTCTGCCCTGAGCTTGGAGCCTGACGCAAGGCTTGCTCTCACAACCCTGAGATCATGACCTGAGCCAAAATCAAAAGCTGGATACCTAACTGACCAAGCTGGCCATGCGTCCCTAAAAGAATGTTAAAATTAGTTCTACTTATGGAAAACTGAAAACTGCTTTTGCAGTAGGCATTCTTTTTCATACCAACCAGTTAAGAACAGTATACTACTTTATTTTGCCAATGTGTTGTTGAGTTCTGACTCACGGTACCAGCAAGCATCATTACCTACGAAAGCAAAATTATTCATAACTCCAAATTTCACTTGCAATGTTACTTTTCATTCCCTTGCACTAATAATAATTTAATGTGGGTCTGCTTTGTATAGATGTGTGTTGCACCAGCATAACAGTGTGGCTCAAGTGTGTGCTAATGGTGTTGATATGGTAGTGATTTTTTTAAAAAAGATTTTATTTATTTATTTGACAGAGAGAAATCACAACTAGGCAGAGAGTCAGGCAGAGAAGGAGGATGAAGCAGGCTCCCTGCCAAGCAGAGAGCCCGATGCGGAGCTCGATCCCAGGACCCTGGGATCATGACCTGAGCCAAAGGCAGAGGCTTTAACCCACTGAGCCACCCAGGCGCCCCAATACGGTAATGATTCTTTACAAGGGAACCCAGGGAGAACTCTATGGACTGCCTTTGCCTTGTTCCAAGCTATAGAAGAGATTTTTTTTTTAAGATTTATTTATTTATTTATTTGACAGACAGGGATCACAAGTAGTCAGAGAGGCAGGCAGAGAGAGAGGGGGAAGTAGGCTCTCCACCAAGCAGAGAGCCCGATATGGGGAGAGATCCCAGGACCCTGAGATCATGACCTGAGCCAAAGGCAGAGGCTTAACCCACTGAGCCACCCAGGCACCCCTATAGAGGAGATCTTTAGAAACATAGATGTAGCTATAAGAAGATGGACATCTGAATCAAAGGAGAAAGGCAGTGTAATGCAATAGAATACTCAACTAGGTGTTGTCTTTTCTACCATTTGACCCACATCACTTAAGTTCTCAAGGCCTGAGTTTCCTCTTTAACTGGTGCTCATGCTTTGGCTTCTTACAGAAGACAACAGTGAGTATTCTTGGAGCAGTTTTTCATTATTGTTATAACAGATAACCTGAGTGGACTTGATCAGGCATAGAGCAGAGAGGTCAGTGTGTTTGATTGCCCTGGGTGAAAGCTGCAGTGGGACATTCAAACTCCAAAAAGAGGAGCCCTTATAGACTCCGGTGAGTACAACTATGACTTGAGTAACTTGGATGGGTATAGGTGCCCCTTGGGTGAATAAAGATAAAATTTAAATGTTATCAGGAGACCTGAATTGAAATAGTACTCTCTGAGGTCTGCTGTCAAAAACAGAGTGAGGGCTCTAATGAGGAACTAATCATAATGGGAAGGGGAATCTAGGGAGATGATTAGAACTTAGAAGTACCTTGAAATGCTGGAGATGGCTGATAGTGTAGCTCCATGTCTCTGGAACCTGTTACCCTCCCAAGATGGAGGTTTGGGGAATAGACTTTGAGCATGTAAAAATGAACTAAAACAGTGGTGATCTAAGAACCAAGGACCAAAGTTCAACATACAAAATAACCACTAATCCTTATTGTTCTGTTTCTATATGGTTTTTATTTATAAAAAAAATCTTGACATCCTAATAAGGTTTGGATCAAGTGACATATAAAAAGTAAAAATGCACGTGACCACATTTGTACCTGACAATGGTGACGAGGTCTTAACCAATTATATCTAATGAACAGTGGCCAAGGAGATAATCTCTTAAGTTTCTCCAAGTTCTAAGTTTCTCCAAGTTCTAAAACGTTACATTTTATTTTAAAGATGGGAATAACATGTCACCTAACTTGAACATCTGACTAGTACATTCTTGAACAAGAAAATCTTGATTTATAGTATTTGGCACAGAAGAGTCTTGAACACTTGGGATGTTTGGGTAATTAAAGAGCAGATGCTTACAGAATGATAGCTTGTTATCTGGTTCTTGACATGTTGTACTTACTTGAACTTTCATTTTTTACCCCAGATTTCTCAATAGCAGTGCACATTTCTGGCCATGTTTGGAGTGTGCCTTGACAGTGATCAAAATGCTAATTACCTGCAAGTATTTATTCAAATTCAAAAAGAAAGAGAGCTCCTTACTATACTATTAGCTTATCTAATACATTTATTTTATTTTATTTTAATATTTTAGTGGGTAAGTTCGATGAAAATGGAGATTTTTTTTCTTTTTTTTTCTTTTTGTTCATTGATACATAACAAGTGCCCAGAACAGTGCCTGGAACAAAGAGGTACTTAAAAAACATTTGCTTTGGGGCGCCTGGGTGGCTCAGCAGGTTAAAGCCTCTGCCTTTGGCTTAGGTCATGATCCCAGGGTCCTGGGATTGAGCCCCGCATCGGGCTCTCTGCTTAGCGGGGAGCCTGCTTCCTCCTCTCTCTCTCTCTCTCTGCCTGCCTCTCTGCCTACTTGTAATCTATATCTGTCAAATAAATAAATCTTAAAAAACAAAAACAAAAAAAAAAAAAAACCATTTGCTTCACACAAAAAAACCTGTATATAAATTGCTAAAAGTGTGAAATATTTCTTCTTTTCTATATGGGTCATATTCCCTCCCAGAGTAATGAGCTGTGTGTATTATCATAGGATTCCCAATGTTTATGCTACCTCCCTATAGCAAGATTTTTTTTAAAGATTTTATTTATTTATTTGACAGACAGAGATGACAAGTAGGCAGAGAGGCAAGCAGAGAGAGAGGAGGAAGCAGCCTCACTGCTGAGCAGAGAGCCGCATGTGGGGCTCGATCCCAGGACCCTGGGATCATGACCTGAACTGAAGGCAGAGGCTTTAACCCACTGAGCCACCCAGGCGCCCCATCCTATAGCAAGATTTATATTGCTGCCGGTTGCCCGGGCTTATAACAAATCCTTTGTAGACAAGGGTAGTGAACATTTGACTTGCTGTGGTCATTGCACATGAGCATATATGATGTACACTATGTCCCAGCAGAAGCTTGAAGAGTTATTGCATGTTTCTGCCAAGTCACTTGCTCTTCTCCTCTGCCACAAGAGGAAGACATATCCCAGCTAGGGCTGCTTTGTCAACCTGGATCCTGGAATGAGAAGGTATGTGGACAAACCTGGAGCTGATTTGCCATTGCCAGCTGTAACGTGATTGACAACTAACTCCTGGTATCACAAACCAATGGGAACTAATGTTTATTATCTTACCAAAACCTGGTGAGAACCTATAGAATTCTGGAGAAATGTGAAAGTTAGCATATAAAAATGATTTAAAGAAAAAGTGTAGGGTGCCTGGGTGGCTCAGTGGGTTAAGCTTCTGCCTTCAGCTCAGGTCATGATCTCAGGGACTTGGGATTGAGTCCCACGTTGGGCTCTCTGCTCAGCAGAGAGCCCGCCTCCCTCTCTCTCTGCCTGCCTCTCTGCCTACTTGTGATTTCTCTCTCTGTCAAATAAATAAATAAAATCTTTTTTTTTAAAGTGTAGTATGTTTTTCTTTATAAAAGTATTAAGGCTGCGTTACAGGAAGTAAGAGACACAAGGTTCATAAATGATAAATATCCTTTGGTAGGATTTTAAGATTTTCAAGTTATCCATGTTCTCAGCTATGTGCCCAGGGATGACACAAAATAAAGGCTTAGTGGATGTTTAATGTTTGAATGCTTTCTTTTGCATTTTGTGGGGGAGGGAGTAGGTAGAGGAAGGTTGTTAAAAAAAGAAGCCTGTAGGGGCACCGGGGTGGTTCAGTGCGTTAAGCCTCTGCCTTCAGCTCTGGTCATGATCTCACAGTCCTGGGACCAAGCCCCACATCAGGATCTCTGCTCTAAAGAGAGCTCTGCTCTGCTTTAAAATCTTTTAAAGATTTTATTTAATTATTTGACAGACAGAGATCACAAGTAGGCCGAGAGGCAGGCAGAGAGAAAGCGAGAGGGGAAAGCAGCCTCCCCGCCAAGTAGAGAGCCCGATGCGGGGCTCGATCCCAGGACCCCGAGATCATGACCTGAGCCGAAGGCAGAGGCTTTAACCCACTGAGCCACCCAGGCGCCCCTGCCAATTCCATTTTTAACTCATGACAGCCTTTAAGGAACAGTTTCTTCTTGGGAAACAGGTATTTAACTTTTAATTTCAATTTAATGCATTTGTTCATTTACTCAGCGTATTTACTGAGAATCCGCTGTGTGTTAGACATTGTTCCAGGACAAAATACGAGCCATACTCAGAAGATTTCACTACTTCAAATTCCACATCCAAGTGATCTATTTACCCCAAATTATTCAAAAATTTTCATATCTAAGATATCTGCTCCAAACACAGTCTAAATTCATCCTCAACACAATTTGAAATTCCTTACCATCTCTTTCCCCATAAGAAGCATAAATAGTGAAGGGGAGAATAGAAGAGGAGGGTCATAAAAGTAGGGCATCTGGGAGCACCCTCTAGAAAAGTAGCAGCTTAGCTATAATCTCCAAGGCAAGAAGAGACTTGTTTAGAGGAAACAATATGAAATATGCTAAAGAGAGGCTTTTTTTTTATATGCCAATTTCTCCAGTACTGTCCTTTCCATCCCAGGTCACAACTTAGGCTTTGTTCCCTGTGATATTAAGGCCTGCATTCATCTTGCTCACTACCCCCCACACCCAACCCCATTTCAAATTATTCCTTAAATCAGAGCCTCTCTTTTTGACATTCAGATAAATTGCATCTTTCAGCAATAGGTAACAATACACACAAACTCAAAACCAAACCTCTACTCTTCTCACTCACATGGTGGGAAATTAGGATGGACTTCAAGTTTGGTCGATCTACCCATTCATTTGTGCACTGAAAACCTCAGGTCCTTTCTATCTTATTTCTCTGCCATTCACGGCTTCATCTGAAAGATGATCATAAGGTAACTGCCAACTGCAATTGCTGCTGTGTGCCTCTTTGTTTCCATCTCATGAGATGAGGATATAGATGATACCGATAGCCTAATTAACAAAGGAGCTCCAGTAGCTACATATGCTTAAACCAGATTTTGCAACTTTCTTTCCACAGACCATGGAACATTTATAGAATGGACTATATATGAATTCATCCTGAAAACCTCAGTGCATTTCAGAAAGTAGACGTATATAATCCACATTTTCTTTACACTTGGAAAAGTTCTTACTTGATTAATATGGTGCATCTTCTTGCACATTACTTTTATTGACAGCAATTAATTAAAAATGATTACTTTTGTATTAAAACACCTATGGGGTACACAGAAAAATAAAATATATAAATTATACAAAATTTTAAAGATAAAACAGGAAACTCAAAGAAACTGCATTCAGTCAGATGACTTTGAGCTGCCTCTTCTGTCTTCAGTTCTTCATTCCTCTCTGCTTACAGGGAAATTGGAAAACACCTTGAGAAAAAATGTGAAAATATTTCTTTTCACAGTTTAGTAAAATCTCATCAGCTCACTGCTAGTAAAATGGAGCTAATAGGCTTAAACTGTCATCTCTTTCCCTCCTTTTGCATAGGAAATTAATGAATACTAGCCTATGCCAAACCCAAGGAGTTGTATTCCTGGTACTTGGCCGAAGGCATGGCACACACTAGGTGCTCCATAAATGTTTTTTAGATACATAATGTAAGCTTCCTCTTACGTGTTGGCAGGTAAGATGGATTTAGGAACCTTGAACCTCTCTTCTTCTGTGAGCGCCAGCCCTCAGAGCAGTGGTCAGGGGAGGAAATTTTCCACTCAAGGAAAAAACAACATACTGCTATCTTTTCTATTTTGGCTTGGGCTCTATGGCTATGGTGGCCCCTCCCACAGGAGGGTGAGCAAGAGGGTACCTGCTGCTCTAGTTGGCAGGAGGCATTCTAGAATAGGAGAATGGATTTGGCATTGTTTACTTTAGACTCCATTGTCTCTTCCAGATGTGGGGGAAGTTAAATAGGGTAAGGAAGGGAGGACTAGAGGCACAGCTTAGGAGAAAGATAATTGGAATGCATCTTGAAGCCACCTTTCCCCAAATGTTCTCTCCATAGGCAGGGCTAAGGCACAAAGCAGGAGGGGAGTAGCCAGTAGGCTTCAAGGATGAGGGGAAATAATGAACTGAAGAAAAGTAGATCTTAAAAGTTTTCACCACAAAAAAATTAGTTTCATGACAGATCCTAATCAGGGTGTGACAATCACTTTGCAATATATATGAATACTGAATCACTATGTTGAATACCTGAAACTAATATAATGTTATATGTTAATTATACTTCAGTAAAAAACATTTTTAATTAAAATTAATAGAAATTAAGACTAGACCTCAAAAAAGACCTGAAAAAAAGTGATGCCCCTCAGAAAGTTGTGTGTGAAACTGTCTACTAACTACATCAAAAAGACCATTCATAAGAAGCTAATTTGAGAATTTTTTATTAAGAAATATATAGTGTCAATTACAAAGCAATATGTATATTTTTAAAAGTGCTTACAAATAAATAAAAAATATATTCCATAAATGTTAAAATATATATTTTTTAGCTTTAACAAAGGCACTTCTTCAGAAACTACTTGCATATATCTATATATCTATATATCTATATATGTATATATATAACTCGTCAGATAATTTTTAAAACTTGATTTACTTCTACAATATTTTGCTTGGAAATTCTTCCAAATTGCTTCATTAGATGTAAAACTTTTTGTGCACCTCTTTTTGCTTTTATTTTCTTCTTTTGTACGTTTTTGGTATGAGAACACAAGATTTAGCAGTACATGTAGAAGAAATTCTTGCCTTTTAAACAGATGTTTCCATGCTGTTGAGCTCAAGCTTCTCTTGCCTTAACCTTCTCCTTTCCCCTTCCACGTTGTGTTTAGATTCTTCCCTTGAAGTAAGGCTTATGTAGGTGCAGCTGAAAATCACCTCACACAGCCAGTGGCTCAGGCATCTCTGCGACATCCCTCTCCATTTGAGGGATAGTATTTCCCCTGCCCACGTCAAACAACAGAAGCTTACAAAAATAAGTTAAGAAACCCTACCATAATTAAACTATCAGTGGTCTTTTAAATGTCACAGTTAGAGTTAACATTACATCTACCTAATAAAGATGATTTATTCTGTTGCTATGAAATACAGCCTTAAGGAAGGTGTATTTTGTTTCTATGAAATGCGACTGAAACGACGCCACAGTTCCATTAAGTATGCAACTTGTTCTCGGCATTTATACGTCGTGACTTCTCTTTTCTTTCTTTTCTTCTTTGCCTGGGTATTATTTGTCTGTGGAATCGGAGAATCAATGGTCAGGACTGTCACTATCTTTTAACAACCATCGAATGGCAGGGTTTTCTTTATGCAAATCCATCTCTCAAGTGTGTCCCCAAAACATCTGCTCACTGGCTCCTCCTGTGGGCTCTCTCCAGAGGAATGCCCTCCCATCTCTCCACCCGCCTATTCTTGGTTCAAGGCCAAGCACCACCTCTATTACAAGGCCTCTGCTCAGACTTTTCTTTTGGAAACTCTTCTGGTGCTTTGGAGTGTGTTTCATTTAACTTGGCTCTCACTTACGTGCTGTTTTTATTATTGCATCGTGGGTATTCCCTGCAGTGCTGAGCACAATGTCTTTAACATAGGGAATGTTGAATATTTATTGAATGACTAAATAAATAACTCAGTTGACGGTTTCATGATCTCTCTGATAAGACCATAAATACCTCAAGAACACAGTGTATGCCTCTTTATGGATATAATCCAGTAAAACTATTATTTGGACCCAAAGTTCTCCTCCTTTCTGTCCCTCCCACCACCTACTACCTATGTGTGCACAGACTAAAGAGGAGTTTAACTTAAAAAAAAAAAATTGTGATAATCTTCCTGTGTGTTCCTTCACCTGAATTACTCTTGGGTAGTAGCAGACTGGGCCTTCTAGACACACATTATTGAGATCAAGCAAATTCATCGGGTTACTAAGCAAAAATCTTATAATCTAAAATCTGCTGAATCATAAATATTATTAGACTTAGGCTCTCCCTTTGGGCTTGGGAGGGGGCTGAAATAAATTAGTCAGACTTTCCCTTTTTCATAAGCTGTCCAGAACTTGATCTAGATTGTCTTCTATGCTCTTCATATGGATGAATGTTATTATGGCCATCTGTAGATTTGCCAGTCTGTTTGATAGAAGGTATAGAGCCAAACAGGTTTTTCACATGGCTGTCTGGTATTGAGTGTTTAACTCATGCCCAGTGTGGATGGACCATATGGCTTAATCTTCAACCCCTAAAGTAGTGACAAGGCAAGTTACACACTTCGTGTGCAGACTGAGAAAGGTCACCAGTTAATAGGCAGGCAGTAGTCACACATACCTGCACTTGTCTCTCTTTTCTTTTTTTTAAATTTGTCATCAGGGAGAAAAATGCCCTATTTTACTTGCCTGCTGAAATAAATATTTACTGAAGACTTGTCATGTGCCAGGCATTACTCTAAGTACTTTAACATCTATTGACTGATTTATTTCTCATAAACACTCTATATGGGATTTGCTAATACGACCCTCATTCTGCAGATGAAACTCACACTGAGCCTATAAATTAAGTTAGAAGTTTTGGGGCTAGGATTCAAAGTCAGGCAAGACCTTCTCCGGATTTCCTGCTCCTAACTCTGCACTATTGTTTCTATTTAAAGTTACAATCCATTCAAATGCATGTAACTGCGTATACAAAAATCCATTATGTAAAGAGACAGCCATACAAACAATTAAGCAAACGTGGGTAGAAATTAAAGGTATAATTTAACATTTTAAGAGAGAAGCACACATTATTAAGTGATAATCTCATTAGGAGCCCATGCATCCGGTTGTGATTTTGAAGATCTAGGTTGGGTTCTTGGGTGGATAATCACGCTCCCATGCTCGGACAGCCAGGACGGAGGAGACTCACTGGTCATACTTTAAAATACTGCCTGAAGTTGGAACTACAATTCTTCCCAGACAACCAGAACCTTAGAAGTAAATGGGTTTGGGGTCCCTGCGTGAACGTGGGGCTGAATCTACAGCTTTTACCTGGTTCCTCTGCTCTTGGAAGATAGGTCCCGAATAAAAATCATAACGACTTCTGCAACCAAGTCCCACTTTAACTAAGGTTAATTCTAAAGCGAGAGCCCAATGGACTGGCTTACCTGCGTTCCGGAGTAGCCTGGGCACTGGAGAGTGAGCGTAGCATTAGTTCCTATGGCGAAGATTTCCTTGGCGAGAGACGTGCAGCCGTGGGTGGGATAGAAGGTAAGGCGCTCGATTTTAGTAAGGCAATCCGGCTGCTCACGGGCGGCAAGGGTTACGAGAAAAGAGAAAAACGCCAGGAAAAACAAACAAACAAACACAGCAAAAAAAAAAAAAAAAAAAAAAAAAAGAAAGAAAAAAACCACAAACCCACAGTCTGTAAGAAATGAATGAAAGATGCGGCGGGGGAGGTGCAGGATGGGGAGCGGGAGCCACAACAAACTCGTTTCGAGCGGGAGGAAGAGGTCTCGGTGGAAGAGAGGGAGAAAGAACCCACGGAGGGAGGGGGAAGAGGGCGTTTTGAGGTTCTAGCTCCTGCCAAGAGGCGGCGCCCAGAGCCGAGGCTGCGCACCTCGGGAGAGGCTCTGACGTGGTTGCCTGGTCCGGGTTCCCGATTTGCCTTTCCTCCCAGGGGCGTGGGGTGGGGCGGGGGTTGGGGGGGGGGGGACTCTCCCGGAATCCCGCTCGCTCCGGGGAGAGACTTCCTTGCCCTAAATTGGAACAGAAGTAATATCCCAAGCTGGGCGCCGGCCCAGGGGTTTCCGGCAGCCCCGCCTCCCTACGTGGTCTGCGACGCTTGGGAGCCTTGCCACCGCCTGCTGTTCTACGCACGGCGAGGACACCCTCTCCCGAGAACGCCTGATGTCTCCCTGGAGAAAGCCACCAGTACTGACCACCCACTCACCGGGTCTTCACAGTAGATGGGATTGCTGAATTCGGTGCTTTTGATCTGGAAGAAAGAAAGAAAAAAATGACAAGAAGGGTAAAGAGTTAGTTCAAAGGGGAAATCATAAGCCCCCCACCCCAGCCCCCGCTGCCTGCTCCCAGGTTTTAAGGATGCTCTGAAAGCAGTTACCACTTAGGCACTTGTTTCCTATGCATCTATTCTTGTCATTGACAAGGTAGTGAAATCCTCTGAGTTTAGATAGTGCCTGTTACTGTTTGAAACTAGATATCAAAGGATCCTGGTCCGAAAGAGAGACCCTCCCACCACAATCAAACTGGGCACACTTGTATACAGGACTACACAAGTAAGCAACAATACCATCTTTTTGAATGCCCTATCTGCGTTGTAGCCATTCATGCATTTCACACATGCATGCCAGAAATTAGAATAATCAGGAAAATGATTACTACTATATATTAAAACTGTGAACAGCTCCTTATCCCATAATGGCTTCTAGGACATTAGAAAGAACCGAAGTGCACATTTCCCAGGACAATTATCTCTAGTTAGGCCTTAGTTCACAAGAGTTCTCTTGTTTTTACTCTCATTTCTCTCTCAAGCTCTTTCCCACTGTCTTTCTTTCTTTCTTTTTTTTTTCTTTCTTTTTTCTTTTCTTTTTTTGTACTTTCTTTTGTACTTTGGCAGAGAATAGACACCTTGATAGATATGTGTGCTCCTTATCAGTATCTGCACACTCAATGTGTGCCAATTTCTAGGTAGTTGTTTGAGAAGCCAATATGTTTAAATATCACTTATAAAATTTTTTGACAAAATGCTGGGCCATGATTTTTTCCAAATTATTTTTCTTTCCTTAAAAATTAAATTGTAGCTTGTATATGGGTATGCCTATTCTTTGATGAAAACACATTTGTTTTTTAAAAAAATGTTTCTTCACTTACCCCATTCATATATTTCTCCAGGGCTTGATAAATGACTTCCTGATATTTCTTTCTAATCTTTTCAAAGTCACAGTCAGTGAAATTGTAGGATAGCACCAGCCCTACCAGTTGCAAGATGAAGATCTTCCTGAAAAAAACTGACAGACCAATAATAAAGCATCAGGCAATGTACTTGGAAACCCATTTCCACCCTGGTGTCTCACTAAACTCTTTCCATCCACACTAAATCGCCTCTATATCTGCAAGGCCTGCCTTCGAGTTATGTGCCCAGACACCACTCTTTGCCTCTTGTTCCCAGTGCACATGAAGCCCATATTCACCCATGCTGTTGCCTGAAGTTGGAGTCTCCCTGATGCTCCAGAGCTTTCTGGCTCCACATATATAACACCTAAACGCCTACGGGCTCTTTTCTTCTAGGCCAATGATTTTCCTTGATGTCATTCTCTTCCTTTATAGAATTCTGAATTGATTACATGAAAGAAAAACTAGAACTAGCTAAATCTATGGAATTTTCACATTAGTAAAATCATCAGGAATTTCCCTCACCTTCCTCCTTTTATGTTTGCCCTAAACCCTTGATGTGTACCTGAAAGTACTTTAAGAAACAGATACCTGTATCTTCCTCCTCCAGGGCCATTTCCATGGCTAAGCCCCTTTCTGATTGGAAAATAAATACCCCCAAAGGGCAACCACTCTAAGGACTAAGTACCGATGCTTACACATGCCGTACACCCTGACCATTTCTTTTGGCCACTTCCAACTAGTTCTTTCCCTCTGTGGCAACTGAGAAAACACACGTGCTTACTTAATGGGATGCTTTGGAAAGTGGATACAGCTTCAGGCTTGGGCTGCACGTCCCAATGAAGGCATTAAAATGCAACAGTGACAAGAACCTCAGGCATGGGGGTGATACGAAGTTGAAATGAATGGAACAAGATCTGATGGGGCTCGCCCTCAAAACACTCACTTTTCAAAGCACCCTTATCCACTTCAGGCAAGGAGCGCCTACTCTTGGCTGATTGGGGGCACCTCAGGGGCTGTGGTCTTCTCTAGCATGTTCTATAGGTGTCAAGAAACTCTTAAAACCACGAAGCCTAAAGCCAATCCATTTTCTCAGCTCCGCTCTAAAGGCCAGCGTAAGGGCGAGGGCGCCACACAAGAAGCGGAGCCGCGTTGCGCCGCGTAGTGCGCCACGGTGCGCGCCCTGGGAGGGTGCTGTCCAGCGCGAGGCTCTTCCGGAGGCGCTCAGGACTCGTGCTCGCGTGCGTCCCAGGCGCTTAGCCCCACGCTGCGCAGCCTCCACTACTGCGGTTGCAACGGGCCTGAGCGCCCGCGCGGGTTGTAGGGACAGGAGAAACAACGAGGTGGCCTGCGCGGAATTGTGCTCGCAAACCCTCGTTCATCCAGAAAAGGGAGTTAAAGCGCAGCGAAGAGTGAGTCAGGGAGAGAGTCGGAGAGGATGTCTGAGCTGCCTCCTGGGCTGTGGCAACGGCAACAAGAGTTGAATGGACGGAAGGCCGACACTGACCGGGCTTCTGGGGGATGAACCCCGCTCCGCCCGAGCTTGGCCCGCGCCGCTCGGGGCTCTCCAGACAACGAGCTCCCCTCTTCCTCCCCTCACCCCCACCCCTTGCGTGTCAGAGCTTGCAGAGCCCTCGTCCTTGGGAAGTTCCTAGGAATCATCGCCAAAGCCGCTGAGGCAGAGCGCCCCACGTGAGTCCTAGAAAAGGTCACAGGCCACGCGGTGCCTGGGAACAACTGCAGGGGGTGGCGAGGGGGGCGGGAAAAGCACAGACTCAGGCGGTGGGGGTGGGGTTGGGACTCGGGCCAGAAGGGAACTTTTTTTTTTTTCATAAAAGGTTCTCAACAGCTGTACCAGTACAGCTGGACCCAGTTCTCTAGTTAAGACCTGGGGATAACAACTGTGGCGCTAACCCGAGAGTGATGGGAAGGCACTGATTCACCGATGACTTCCAAATGGGCTTTTCTGGAATCCTTTAAGTTTAGGGTTTTTTGTCATGGCAGCATACTTTGGGAAAGAAATCTCTCTGTCCCTCTCCCCATCACCAACTTTTCAGGGTATTGTGGGATGATGCTAGAGCTTGATTCATCTGCTGTGACATCAGAGGTGTTTCTGGTCAGCAAGCAGGAGCTAGAGACAGATTTCTTCACTGGGTTCTGATGTGCTGATGGGACTAGGGACAGAGGACTTCAGCGCTCTGAGAGGTTCAACTTGCATTTTTCTAGGTTGTGACGAAGTTTCCTCCCTTCTTTTGCTACTTCTTTTACAGCTTTGCGTCTGTGTAAGTCTTTGTAGAGATTATGCAGACAGGGTGCCTCCTCCTTAAGTCATCTCTGCCTGTTAAACATACTGCTAAACACTTACCCCAGGGCCCCTAATTTCCTTATTTGTAACTATGTGACCTCTGAGATCACTTTGATCATATCATTTTTCGGCTTGATAGACTCCCAGTTGCCTTGACATATACAATCACTTGGCTCCCAGCTGTCTTTCCAGCCTTATCTCGTTCATTCTCTTAGGTTTCTGCCAAATAGTATCTGACTTTAATATGCTCTAAATGTGCCCTAAGCTTTCTTCTTCCCAGCCTCACACCTTCAGGTGTTGATATTCTCCTGTCATTCAAAGCTCATTTTGCTAGAAAAGTGGTGTCCTACTGGATGTGGTGTCATTCCCCTTTAAGACATATTTATTTTGGGCTTTTCTTTTATGATCTCCTTTCATGGTGTAATATTTCAATAATATTTTTCAACTTTATCTTTTTATTAGACTGTGAGGTCTTTAGAAGCAAGAAATGTTTTATAGTAATTGATTTGTTCAACATCAATTTACTTTTTCCAAGAAACATTTGAAGTGACTTGCAGTATTGGTAATTGGTACCAGTATCTGGTACCATATTGGTACCAGAAGGTAAGAAACAGTCAAGATAAAGCCAAAGAAAGAAACCAAGGAATTAAAGAAAGTGTGAGTCAGGTATAAGAAGCCATAGAAAAACATTATTAAGAACTAGAGAATTAAAGGTGAAGGAGAGTAGGAGATACAGGCATACAGTTATGGATGAATAAATCATGAGAATAAAAGGTACAATACAGGTGATATAGTCAATGGTATTGAATTAGCATTGTATGGTCGTAGATGGTAGGCACGCTTGTGGTGAGCATAGCATAAAGAATAGACTTGTCAAATCACTATGTTATATACCTGAAACTAATGTAACATTGTAAGTCAGCTATACTTTAATTTTTTAAAAAAATAAAACTGGGGGATGAAGACAAGCTCAGAAGTGGTTCTGATTTTCCAAGCAACCACTGCAAAGGAGAGAATGGGGAGGGTTCTACCAGTGTGCTCGGGGAAGCTGATTTTTCTTATGCCTGTGATTGTCATCATAACCACCATTGGACAATCTTATGTACTGCATGTAGTAATACTCAATAAATCCTCAATAAATTAAAAGATGTTAACCTTTGAAGATCATTGTTAGGAAGCAAATTATTTCATATGAAAGAATCTCTCTAGAGACAGCTTTTCTTTTTCTTTTTTTTTTAAATCCTGGTAGCTTTTTGCTGTCCTCCTACTAGAATCCACTTATGGCTTGCTTGGAGCTACCACTCAGATAAGGGATTCTCTGAAAATTCCTGGTGGACTGAATAGATTTCCATTTTTTTTCCTCTTTCCATTTGTTCAAATGCTGAAGGTGTGAACAGTGTCTGTACGTGTAGTTATGGAAATACTAGGTTAGGTCAAGAATGGTGTCTTTCTGATGGTAGGAAACAGAAGCGAGATCATTTGTAGCACTCTGGTTACTCAGAGAGCTTAGGCAATCCTGTCACGCATGAACTGGGCCAGAAAATGACCTATAACACAGCTCTTTTCTCTTACCTTCATTAGAAAGATCTGTCATTCCTTTCTTTTTTTAGTATTTTTGTTATTGTTTTTAATAATAGTTTTCTTTCTTTTTCATTCTCTTACTCATTCTTTCCTTACCTCCTTTAAAATTTACTTTCTTTCTCTTCTTTTAACTATCCTGAATATTTAAGGCAGCCTAGTCCTCATTGCAAATTTCAGTCTGTGTTTGAAGATATAGATCCAAGTTGTAAGTGAAAAAGAGGTGCTATTTTCTTCAATTAAAATTTTCTACTTATTAAAGCATACTTACTGATGAAAGGGGAGATATCTTCTACTATAGAGTAAGAAAAGTAGATAACACCAACATTTGCTTGGTAATGTTTTAGGAAGTGTAAAAATGCATTTTCTCCAGTAGCTAGGCCTGGAAGAAAAGTGATTACAATAGATTTTTCAGGATGCTGGTCATATAATCACTCCACCTCTTGGTTCTCACTTATGCAGAAAGGATGGGCTACACTTTGCAGAAGTGAATGTTATTTCTTTCCTTATATTCTCCCTTCATTGGTCATAGTCAGGGGTACTGTTTGTGTAATGTGAAGTGGTCAGTGTATGGCTTGTGATGACTGTGGTACATGTCCATTTTGCCCATTAATTTTGCATTAACTTTTGTACTCAAGTGGCCTTGTTGTTGGTTCGAACCATTGATTGTTTTTACCAAACTCCATACTTCCTCTAAGATCCTTTGGGGACATTTCTAGACCAGTGGAGTGAGGGAGTTTCTTATGACAAATGAAAAAAATAAATAAATAAAAGTATTTTATTTTATTTTATTCCATGGCTGAAGATACCTACATAATCAGCCTATGGCTGAGAAATGTTCTCACATATTTTTGAATTACGGAGTAAAAGAGCCCAAATTGATGAAAACCTAAGGCTTGCACTCCTTCGTGTGTAAAGAAACAGTCTTACCCTCAGCCATTTGGAGATAAAATATCTTGCTTACTTTACTCTTCTACAATAATAGGCAATGAACAGGAAGAAGATCATTCAGAAAATGGTAGCAGCTGAGCTTTCTTAGAATGTGTCAAAAAAGTTGGAAAGGAGGTCAGAGGTGAAGGATAGCTCCAATTTTTTTTTTAAAGATTTTATTTATTTATTTGACAGAGATCACAAGCAGGCAGAGAGAGAGAGAGAGGAGGAAACAGGCTTCCCGCTGAGCAGAGAGCCCGATGTGGGGCTCGATCCCAGGACCCTGGGATCATGACCTGAGCCGAAGGCAGAGGCTTAACCCACTGAGCCCACCCAGGTGCCCCGGATAGCTCCAATTTTAATACCTTTGCAAAGATATTTACTATACTGAGTACCTGAAGATACTGTCCACCCTTCCCTAACCTGCTTTATACTCTAGGGAAGCTGGCCCGTAAGAATGGCATCAATAGGCTCCCTTGACCTCCAGCCTCTGGTTGGGTTCAGCCAATGGGAGATTTTGGGAAGCAATCAGGGAGCAGGAGAACAGTGAATGTGGGATTTTATTTTATTTTATTATTATTTTTTTTAAAGATTTTATTTATTTATTTGACAGAGAGAGACCACAAGCAGGCAGAGAGAGAGAGAGAGAGAGAGGGAAGCAGGCTCTCTGCTGAGCAGAGAGCCCGATGCGGGACTTGATCCCAGGACCCTGAGATCATGACCTGAGCCGAAGGCAGCGGCTTAGCCCACTGAGCCACCCAGGTGCCCCGAATGTGGGATTTTAACTCACCCACTCCCTCCAGGTTGGCTCCTCTTAAACTGAATGCTTTCTTCTCCTGAGGGCCCTGGTTCCTGTTGGTGGATCTTTTCATCTTGCTACTTTTCAGGTTTTGGTAACCATTCCCTTTCTTTGTGTTTTTAGGTCTAAAGGTGATAAAGGCCCCTTCTTCTTGTTAGCCTAAGGGTACAGCTCTATTCTGAGTGTTGTAGTTTGGCTGGGCCAGACCCAGTCTATACCCATTGTCCTGGCATAATTTATTAATAAAGCTTCTTTTTACTGTTAAAAGTGGCACAATTTAAACAATAAATTATGTGATTATTGTTAATTTTCCTACTTATTACCTTCATAAATACTTCTTTTGTTAAATTCTTCTAGGGTTACCAAGTTTGAATGTGCCATTGGTTTCCTATAGACTCCCTGACTGAGAGAGTTACCTACAGGGGTCACCAGCATGTTATCACTTGAACTCATCAGCTTCGTAGCCTTTTGTGTCTGCCTTGTGGCATCATACTAGTTCTATAACTTTTGCACAGGAAATATGGTTCTTGTATAATTAAATTTAATTTTTAGAAAAAAGTTTCCCTACTCTTACTTTAAGTGTGAACGATGAGTTATTAGAAATTCTGTAATTTTCCTTTTTTTTTTCAAATGACATCTCTTCCTAGTAAATATCGTCAGCTGAGATTTGTAAGTAAGCTCTACACACACCTACTTGACTCTGTTGTGTAACTTGTTTCATAGCTGAACCCTCATTGTTTACATATGAAACACTTTCAAGAAAAGTGACATTATGTGAGTCTGGTGGTAGCCACTAGCTTATTTCTCATCTGGTATGTCTGAGGGCCTCCAAGTATTTCCCCTATCATGAATCCCACTGTTATCAATAACGTAACTGGTTTGAACAATCACCGTAAGTATTTCCTCTCCTAAATGTAATAAGTCTTTAATAACCATTCTATGGTACTGCCTCATTAAGATTTACTTTCTTCCCGTACAGCCAGTCAGAATTTCTGAGAAAGGGCTGCCTGAGAATTCCAGATTCAGGATGGGGGTGAAGAGGGGAAGAAATAGAAAGAAGGAGGAGACTGTGGAAGTTTGAGGAGGATAAGTGGACAGCAAAGAAATATTGGGTCTAAGAGCTTGATCTGGGGTTTGTCCCTAAGTGGGGCTACCACCTAGAACAGATGTTGGGAATTTAGAGCAGAAGGTCAGCAAACTACAGCCTTTAGGCTGAATCCTGTTCACTTGCCTGTTTTTGTGACTCAAACTTATTGGAATACAGACAAGCCCATTTTTTTTTCACAGCCTTGTCTCTGGCTCCTTTTCTGCTGCAAAGACAAGAGTTGCATAGTTGAGACAGAAACCATCTGGTCTGCAAAGCTTAAAATATTTGTTATCTGGCCTTTTATACAAAAAGTTTACAGACTTCCTTTCAAAAATGCATTTGAAAAGAAGTGATGGAATTTAAAAACAAAGATCTACAGTAAGTACTCCATATTCTGTTATTATACAAAGCCAGGAATGAATCTCAATAACTATATTTCAGAGAATATGGGTTTCTCTCACCTGTTTGAAAGAAGAGATTTATAGAATTACAGTGTTAGTGTAATTCCTGTTAGAAGAGTGTGCCAATGTATAACTTCACTGTAATTTAATTAACTGAAGAATACTTGCTTTCCCTCTAAACCTCCAAACTTCTCTGATACAATGAGCTGAATTCCCATGTATACTTGAATTTTTACAAAACCAGAGCCTTTCTATTGGTGACTTAATTTTTTGAGGGATTTCTTTTAGAGGACAATAGTTTTTGAATAATTTTGATAATTTCAGACTTGTGCATTTGAATTTAGATATGGTGCTTATGTCCACATTCTGTTTAGGACCTAGAACATGGTCTCATTACATCTTATTGTAATTCAGTTCTGGTTAATGTTCATTAAGCAACTATTGATTAGTTGCACAAAAGTAAGTTCAAAGATTCAGACAATGTCGCGCATTTTATTTTGTGAATAAATGATTTTTTAAAAAACATGAGAGCTAATTAAAATTATTATTACAATATTACTTAATGAATAATTAAAATTTAAATGTAGTGGGTTAATGAGTAGTCAGCTAGTAACAGGATCAGGAGATGAGGGCATATGGTCGTCTTTTCTTACACATTCTAGTTTCTCTCTCTCTCTCTCTCTCTTTTTAAAGATTTTATTTATTCATTAGAGAAAGAGAGGGAGGGGGGAAGGATGGAGGTGAGGGGAAGGGAAAGGAAGGGGAGGGGCTGAGGGAAAGGGAGAAGCAGACTCCCCACTGAGCAGGGAGCCCCCAGTACCCTGAGATCATGACCTGAGCAAAGACAGATGCTTAACCATCTGAGCCACCCAGGCGCCCCTCTGTTTTCTCTTTATGCCTCACTGGGGTGATATAAAAAGAAGTTAATATCTCAAAAACCCTTTGGGGAGAGGCCCAGCTGTGCATTTTATGAGTTAAAATGTAAAACACTGAGCCTCTAAGCTTCCTTTCATCTTCAGATAAACTGCCCACCACTAGGTGTCTCAGTGGGAGTGTGCAGCATCACATGCACCTGAGAAACCGTGTTCCAGAGCAATTACGCAATGAACAGCCACGGGCATTTTTATCTCCTTTTTCAAAAGGCTTGGAGTAACAATCTTCATGAGTCACTATTTTTCAGTTGCAGAGTGAGGCTAAATGAGTTTTCCTCTGCTTGGGCTGCTGTAACAGAATACCATAAAGCAGATGACTTAAACTGTTGTTAACATTTATTTCTCACAGTTCTAAAAGCTGGGGAGTCAATGACTAAGATGCTGGCTGCTTCGGTTTTTGGTTAGAGCTCTCTTCCTGGCTTTCACACAACTCTGTTCTCCTGTGATGGAGAGAGAGAGCATCCCTTTCTTGTCTCTTGTTAGGACACTAATTAGGATAAGGCCACTAATGCCATCGTAAGAGCTCCACACTCATGACCTGCTTATCTCTCTTACGGTCAGTCTCCAGTTACCTTCACATGATGGATTAGGGCTTCAACTTTTGAATTTACGGGGACACAACTATTCATTACATAACATACATAGTTATCTGACAAGTTACAGAAAAAAATTCCTGCAGTGAAAGTTATATGTATATATACAATAATATGTATATAATTACATTATTATTTTAAATTTTTCCTTGTTTCCTTTTTCTTTTTCTCTGCTTTCTTTTGAATTAATCCAATTTTTAAAATTCCATTTTATTGCCTTATTTGCTTATTGGCCTTAGTTCTTTTGTGTGTGTGGCTTTAGAATTTATAACACAAATCTTTAGATTATCACAGTGTAACTTCAAGTAATATGCCATTTCATGTGTAGTATTGGCATGTTATTAAAGTATATTTCTATTCCCTCCTTCTTGACTTCTACCCAATTGCTCATATTTTTAATTCTATATATTCTTTTAAAATTTCACATTAATCATATGTTTTAAAAATTATTATTATTTTTTAAATCACAAGCCTTTCATTCTTTTTTTTTTTTTTTTAAGATTTCATTGACTTACTTGACACAGAGAGAGAGACAGTGAGAGAGGGAACACAAGCAGGGGGAGAGGGAGACGCAGAAGCTGGCTTTCTGCAGAGCAGGGAGCCTGATGTGGGGCTTGATCCCAGGACCCCAGGATTATGACCTGAGCTGAAGGCAGATGCTTAATGACTGAGCCTCCCAGGTGCCCCTAATCATATGTTTAAAAAGCAATTATCTTTCAGGGCACCTGGGTGGCTCAGTGGGTTAAAGTTGTGCTCTCTGCTCAGCGGGGAGCCTGCTTCCCTTCCTCTCTCTGCCTGCCTCTCTGCCTACTTGTGATATTTATCTGTAAGATGAATAAATAAAATCTTTAAAAAAAGCAATTGTATTTCAAAGAGTTTTTTTTTTAAATGATTTTATTTGTCAGAGAGAGAGAGAGCACAAGCTGGCAGAGTGACAGGCAGAGGCGGAGAGTTAAGCAGGCTCCCTGCTGAGCAGGGAGATGAATGTGGGACTTGATCCCAATCACGACCTGAGCTGAAGGCAGCGCCTTAACCGACTGAGCCACCCAGGCATCCCTCTTTAAAAGAGTTATAATTTTTTATTTTTTTAAAGATTTTATTTATTTATTTATTTGACAGACAGATCACAAGTAGGCAGAGAGGCAGGCAGAGAGAGAGGGGGGGAAGCAGGCGCTCTACTGAGCAGAGAGCCCGATGCGGGGCTTGATCCCAGGACCCTGAGAACTTGATCCGAGCCGAAGGCAGCAGCTTTAGCCCACCGAGCCACCCAGGTGCCCCTAAAAGAGTTTTTAAAATAAGAAAGATTTACCTTATATATTCACCCATGTAGTTATTACTTCCTATGTCCTTCTTTATGTTGTAATTCATATTTCCCTCTTTAGTAAAGGGCTTTCTTTAAAGTTTTCCCTTTAATTATTTTGAAGATTTCCTCTAATGTCTAATAGTTTGCATTATCTCTAAAAGGAAATCTTCTGTCATCCTTCTGATATAAGGATGAACATAAGATGTCTTTTCCATCTGGCTGCTTTTAAGATTTTCTTTTCCTCAGTGGTTCTTCTTTTTTCTCCCTAGCTTTTTATATATGAACACACACACACACACACACACACATCATAATTGACATGTAACATTGTGTAAGTTTAAGGTGTACAAAGTGTTGTTTTGATACCCTACTATGTTGCAAAATGATTACCATCAGAGTGTTAGCTAACACCTGAATCACTTCAAATAATTACCATTTCTTTTTTGTGATGAGAAGATTTAAGATTTAATCTTAGTAACTTTCCAGTATATAATAAAATGTTATTAACTATAATAACTGTGCTGTACCTTAAATCTCTGAAAGAAAGCTGGAGGAGCTTTACTTAGACAAAATAGACATTAAGACAAAGACTGAAAAAAAAAATAAAGACAAAAACTAATAAGAGATAAATAATTTCATTATAAAATGATAAAGAGGTCAATTCATCGAGAGGATACAACAGTTGTAAATATTTATGCATCTGATGTAGGAGCACCTTACTATATAAAGCAAATATTAACAAACTTGAAGGGAGAAATTGCAAGATAATAATAGTAGGGGACTTCAGAACCCATTTTCAACAATGGATAGATCATCCAAACAGAAAAATCAATAAGGAAACATTCTATTTATTTATTTGAAATAGAGCAAGAGTCTGAGAGAGCAGGCCTGGGAGGGGCAGAGGGAGAGGGAGAGAGAATGCAGGGCTTGATCTCAAGACCCTGAGGTCATGACCTGAACTGAAGAGGCATCCAGGAGCCTGGGTAAACCTTGTATTTAAATGACATATTAAAACAGATGGACTTAGATATTTTCAGAACATCCATCTAATAGCACCAGAACATACACTCTTCTCAAGCACATATGAAACATTCCTCAGGTTGGATCATGAAGATCAAGAAGATTGAAATCATGTCAAGAATCCTTTTTGACTACAATGGTTTGATATTAGAAATCAATTACAAGAAGTAAACTAGAAAATTCATAAATATATGCACATTAAACAACATGCTCTTGGATAACCAGAGGGTCAAAGACAAAAATCAAAAAGAGAAGTCAAAAAACTCTTGAGGGAAAAAAAATCTTGAGAAAAATGAAAAAAGAAAACACAAAATACCAAAACTTGTGGGACACAGCAAAAGCACTCTAAGAGGGAAGTTTGTAGTGATAAATGCCTACATTAATATAAAAGAAAGATCTCAAATAAGAAATTTTACTATGTACATTACAGAATGAGAAAAAGAACAAACTAAGTGCAAAGTGAGCAGGAGGAAGGACATCACAAACATCAAGGTGGAAATAAGTAGTTATTAAAAAAACAATAGATAAGATCAATAAAACTAAGAGCTAGTTTATTGAAAATATAAACAAAATAAATCTTTAGTCAGACTGACCAAGAAAAAAAGAAGACCCAAATAAATAAAATCCTAAATGAGACAGTGGATGTTACAATTGACTCCATACAAATACAAAGGATCATAAGAAACTACCATGAACAATTAGACACTGACAAATTGGACAACCTAAAAGAAATAGATAAATTCCTAGAAACATACAACCTACCAAGACTGAGTCTTGAAGAAATAGAAAATCTGAACAGACCAATTACTAGTAAGGAGATTGAATCAGTAATTAACAACCTTCTAACAAAGATCAGATGGCTTCATTGGTGAATTCTACCAAACTTTTAAAGAATAAATACTACCAGTCTTTCTCCAAGTCTTCCAAACAATAGAAAAGAAGGGACTACTTTCCAAGCTCATTTTACAAGGCCAGCGTTACCTTGATACCAACACCAGACAAAGAGATAACCAAAAAGGAAAATTACAGGCAGTATCTCTGATGAACATGGATGTAAAAATCTTCAATAAAATATTAACAAACTGAGTTCATCAGTTACATTAAAAGAATTGTGCGGGGCGCCTGGGTGGCTCAGTGGGTTAAAGCCTCTACCTTCGGCTTGGGTCATGATCCCAAGGTCTTGGGATCGAGCCCCGCATCAGGCTCTCTGCTTGGCAGTGAGCCTGCTTCCTCCTCTCTCTCTGCCTGCCTCTCTGCCTACTTGTGATCTCTGTCTGTCAAATTAAAAAAAAAAAAAAAAAAAAGGGGTGTGCACCATAATCAAGTGGAATTTATTCCAGGGATGCAAGTTTGGTTGATCATCTCAAATCAATCAATGTAATTTTGGTAATGTCTTCATTAACAAAATGAGTGAAAATCATATGATCATCTCAATATGCAGAAAAAGCATTTGACAAAATTTAATATCCTTTCATGATAAAAACTCTCAAAAAATGAGCATAGAGTGAATGTAACTCAATAATAAAGGCCATGTATGAGAAGTCCACAGCTAATGTATTCAGTATTGAAAGTTGAAAGTTTTTCCTCTGAGATCAGAAGAACAAGGCAAGGATGACCTCTCTCACCACATATATTTAGATTAGTAGTGGAGCTCCTATCCAGCTCAGTTAGGCAAGACAAAGAAAAAGAAAAGGCATCCAAATCAGAAAGGAAGAAGTAAAATTGTCCTATTTGCAGATGACATGATGTTATATATAAAAATCCCAAAGACTCTATCCAAAAAAAAAACCAACAAAAAACAAACCTGTTAGAGCTAATAAATTCAGCAAAGTTGCAAGATATAAAATTAATGAGCAAAAAATGAATACGTAAAAATCAGGTACAGTTCTGTACACTAACAATGAAAGAAAAATTAAGAAAGCATATCTGATTTATAATAGCATCAAAAAATAAAATTTTCATCATTGGCTGTAAGCTATTTGATTATAATGTGCCAAACTATAGTTTTCCTCATGTTTCCTGTGTTTAAGATTTGTTGGATTTGCATCTGTGATAGTTTTCATCAAATTTGGAAATTGACCATTATTTCTTCAATTATTCAAATATTTTTTCTCACTCCCACTCTTTGCTAACTCCAATTACATATACATGGGGCCATTTGAAGTTGTCCTGAGGCTTACTGATTCCTTAAACTTTTTTTTTTTAAAGATTTTATTTATTTATTTGACAGACAGATTACAAGTAGGCAGAGAGGCAGGCGGGGCGGGGGGGGGGGAAGCAGGCTCCCCGCTGAGCAGAGAGCCCGATGCGGGGCTCGATCCCAGGACCCTGAGATCATGACCTGAGCTGAAGGCAGAGGCTTAATCCACGGAGCCACCCAGGCACCCCTCCTTAAACATTTTTTCCAACATTTTATTTGTGCTTCATTTTGGATTGTCTCTGTTGTTATATAGTCAAGGTATTTTTTTTTCTCCTGCTGAGTTCAATATGTTGTTAATATCATCCACTGTATTTTTAATTTCAGATTTGCATTTGTCATTTTTGGAAATTTAATTTGGGATTTCTAAAATATATTTCATATTTGTATTTGACAAGTTCAATCTTTTCTCTATCTTATTAAACATATGGAATATAGTTATATTAACTAGTGTTCTCTCTACTAATTCTTTTATTTGTCATTTCTGGATTTGTTTCTATTTATTGATTTCTTCTACTCATTTTGAGTAACACTTTTTTTCTTTCTTGCACTCCTAGTAACTTTTGATTGGATGACTGATAGTGTAGATTTGTAGATCTTACCTTGTTAGATATTTTTGTACTTTATTCTGGGACATAGCTAATAGAATAGTTAAATTCTTTTGATTCCTGAATTTTAGCTTTGCTAGGTGTAATCAGAGTCTATGGGCAATGTTTTCCCAGAACAATGGTTATAACTTTCTGAGTAGTCTACCTGATGACCTATGAATTATGAACTTTTCACTTTGGTCACTTATTATTCCTGGCCTTGTTCTCCCTGACCCTTCTACATGATTCTTTTCCTGGCATCTGGTATTATCTTTATGTGACAGTGCCAGTCAGGATTCAGCTAAAGGCTCCTAGGGGATCTACACAGTACCATAAAAAGAGAACATGCTTTGGAGTTACACAGCCTTACATTCTAATTCCAGTTGTGCCTATTACTAGCTGTGTTATTTAGGACAATCGAAATTTCCTTAGCCTCAAGAAATCTCGTTTCTTCACTTGCAAAATGGAAATAATAATAATTTGTGTGAAAAAATGGGAACAACCACAGTAATAATGACTGTGAAGAATGGCTGCAAAAATAAATGTTGCTTGGACTTAGCGCATTTTCTGGCATAGGGCTGTGTAAAATGCCACTGTGAAAGTAAATGGAAGTAGTAAATAACACTAATGGAATGTAATTAAAATGAGATACACAGTTCAAAATTTACAAAGAAAATTAATCAGAAATGGATAATCTATAGTTGATTATATAAATAGATTATAAACTTCCAATTCAGCTTCCTGCTAAAGATGTGCCAAAGAGATAGAAGCAAAAAAAAAAAATCACTTTTTACTTCGAAAATTCATTGAATCTTAATGCAACTTCTCATTTTACCTTGAGTAAATGGAATTTTTTTCCAGTTTTTTTCCAAAAAATTCAGTATTTTTAATATATATAAGGAAGGTTAAATTACTGCTGTCCATAAATTGTCAATGGCAGAACTAAAACTAGAACTCAGGTATCTTTCTGCATCTTCAGGCAGTCTGACTAAATGAAGTGGAAACACTTTTTTGCTTAAAACTGAATAGGGGCACCTGGGTGGCTCAGTCCGTTAAACCTCTGCATTCAGGGGCACCTGGGTGGCTCAGTGGATTGAAGCCTCTGCCTTTGGCTCAGGTCATGGTCCTAGGGTCCTGGGATCCAGCCCCGCATAGGACTCTCTGCTCAGCAGGGAGCCTGCTTCCTCCTCTCTCTCTCTGCCTGCTTCTCTGACTACTTGTGGTCTCTGTCAAATAAATAAAAAATCTTTAAAAAAAAATTAAAAAAAAAAGCAAAAAACAAAAAAAGCCAAACAAAAAACCCCTCTGCATTCAGCTTAGTTCATGATTCAGGGGGCCTGGGATCAAGCCCTATTTCAGGCTCCCTGCTCAGCAGGGAGCCTGTTTCTCCCTCTCTCTCTGCCCTACCCCTGCTTGTTCTCTCTCTCTCTTTCTCTTGTGCTCTCTGTCTCTCTCTTTCAAATAAATAAATAAAATCTTTTAAAAAAATCTGTCCAAATAATTCTTTAAAAAATTAAAATTTTTTTGTTATGTTAGTCACCATACAGTATGTCATTAGCTTTTGATGTAGCGTTCCAAGATTCATTGTTGAATTATCCATCTTAATTTTCCAAAAGCATTGGATTGGTTCTTTTAAAGATTTGATTTAATTAATTAATTAATTGTTAGAGTGCGCATGGTCATGAGTGGGAGGGGCAGAGGGAGAGGGAGAGAGAATCCCAAGCAAACTCCTCAGTGAGCACAGATCCCCATGTGGGCTTGATCTTACTACCCCTAGATCTCAACTCTGAGATCCCCAACCCAGCCAAAACCAGGAGTCAGGCGCTTAACCGACCGCATCACCCAGGTACCTCTGGATTGGTTTTATTTTGCATTGGTCATTGCAACTTTGCTTGGCATTTGAAATCAGAAATTTGATCTCATTGCAGCTTTATTTCTCATTTTATGTTGTTTTCCCCCAGTTCAGTTTGTTTTGCATTCCAACATTGACTGTTGAGTCATTATTGTTTGTTTTGTTCCATGTTTCTGTTCTCCTGCTTTGCTTTATTTCACTTCACTTCAGTTCAAATGTTAGTGATGTTTGTTTTCCCTGCTTGCAAGGACTGCTCTCATGTTGGGTAGACAAGGAGAGGACAGTCTTATGTTTGAATAATATCTGTTGGGTTTGGTTGTCACTCTTTTCATGTGCTTACATAAGGAGGGGGCTTTATCACTTACCTCCTTCTTTTTGCTGTATCTGCCTTATCTCTCCATGTATGGCCACTTCATTATAGTCTTCCTAATCCCTGTCTCCATCTACTGCTGTAAGATTCCAATGGCTATCTGCTGCCAAAAACTCAGTGTTTGTTGGAAGGGAGAATGGCAAGTTTCTGTTAAAACTGATGATCTATCCAAGATCTGTTATTCTTTTCTTGAAGTGCTTTGTCTTTTTGCAATTTTGTTTATGTTAAGAATGATTTGACCATTATTAATTTTGTATTATACAAAGTTCACATTGGGTTGAGACATTTTGCTTTACCATTTGCTTTTTACTCTTTCAATTCCACATCTACTTTCTTCTCTTCTTTGTTTTTGCTACCATTTCTTTCTTTCCAAGGAGAAAACTTTTGCTTTGTGGCCCACCTTGGTGTTGATATTCATTCTACTTTCACTCTTCTTTAGTCACAAGGAAGTGTACAGTATTATCAGTAAATTATTAAGCTGGTATCCATTGGGATGTTAGCTGCTATTCTGTCTTGTTCACAGTGGGCAGATTCTGGCTCAGATGCTTTTATTCAAAACATTAAGTATTTATTTGAGACCATTTTTGTTTCTTGAGAAAGGCTTGTATCACTATATATTTTCCTCTCAGGACTGCCTTTGCTGTGTCCCACAGATTTAGAACAGTTGTGTTTTCTTAAAATATTTTTTAAGATTTTATATATATATATGACTGAGAGAGGGATCAGAAGCAGGCAGAGAGGCAGGCAGAGAGAGAGAGGGGGAAGCAAGCTCCCTGCTGAGCAGAGAGCCTGATGTGGGGCTTGATCCCAGGATCCTGAGATCATGACCTGAGCCAAAGGCAGAGGCTTAAACCACTGAGCCACCCAGGTGCCCCCAGTTGTGTTTTCATTATCATTTGTTTCCATGAATTTTTTCAATTCTTCTTTACTTTCCAGGTTGACCCATTCATTTTTTAATAGGATACTCTTTAGCCTCCATGTATTTGGGTCTTTCCAAATTTCCTCTTGTGATTCAGTTCTAGCTTCAGAGCATTGTGGTCTGAAAATATGCAGGGAATGATCCCAGTCTTTTGGTACCAGTTGAGACCTGATTTGTGACCCAGGATGTGATCTATTCTGGAGAATATTCCATGTACACTAGAGAAGAATGTGTATTCTGTTGCTTTGGGATGGAATGTTCTGAACATCTGTGATGTTCATCTGGTCCAGTGTGTCATTTAAGGCCTTTATTTCCTTGCTGATCTTTTGCTTGGATGATCTGTCCATTTTAGTGAGGGGGGTTTTAAAGTCCCATACTGTTATTGTATTATTGTCAATGTGTTTCTTTGATTTTGTTATTAATTGGTTTATATAATTGGCTGCTCCCATATTAGGGGCATAGATATTTAAAGTTGTTAGATCTTCCTGTTGGACAGACCCTTTGAGTATGATATAGTGTCCTTCCTCAGCTCTTATTATAGTCTTGGCTTAAAAATCTAATTTATCTGATATAATGATTGCCACCCCAGCTTTCTTTTGATGTCCATTAGCATGGTAAATTGTTTTCTACCCCATCATTTTAAATCTGGAGGTGTCTTTGGGTCTAAAATAAGTTTCTTGGGGGTGCCTGGGTGGCTCAGTGGGTTAAGCCTCTGCCTTCAGCTCAGGTCATGATCTCGGGGTCCTGGGATCGAGGCCCACACCGGGCTCTCTGCTCAGCGGGGAGCCTGCTTCCCTCTCTCTCTCTCTGCCTGCCTCTCTGCTTACTTGTGATCTCTCTCTGTCAAATAAATAAATAAAATCTTTAAAAAAATAAAATAAAATGAGTTTCTTGTAGACAGCATATTAATGTGTGTTTGTTTTTTTTTTTTTTTTTATCATTCTGATACCCTGTGTCTTTTGATTGGGGCATTTAACCCATTTACATTCAGGGTAACTATTGAGAGATATGAATTTAGTGCCATTGTATTGCCTGTAAGGTGACTATTACTGTATATTGTCTCTGTTCCTTTCTGGTCTACTACTTTTAGGCTCTCTCTTTGCTTAGAAGACCCCTTTCAATATTTCCTGTAGAGTTGGTTTGGTGTTTACAAATTATTTCAGTTTTTGTTTGTCTTGGAAGCTTTTTAATCTCTCCTTCTATTTTCAATGATAGCCTAGCTGGATATAGTATTCTTGGCTGCATGTTTTTCTCCTTTAGTGTTCTGAATATATCATGCCATTTTTCTCTGGCCTGCCAGGTCTCTGTGAATAAGTCTTCCTCCAATCTAATATTTTTATTATTGTATGTTATAGACTTCTTCTCCCAAGCTGCTTTCAGGATTTTCTCTTTGTCACTAAGACTTGTAAGTTTTACTATTAGATGATGGGGTGTGGACCTATTCTTATTGATTTTGAGGAGGGTTCTCTGCACCTCCTGGATTTTGATGTTTGTTCCCTTTGCTATATTAGGGAAATTCTCTACAATAATTCTTTCCAATGTACCTTCTGCTCCCCTCTCTTTTTCTTCTTCTCCTGGAATCCCAATTATTCTAATGTTGTTTCGTCTTATGGTATCATTTTTCTCTCGAATTCTCCCCTCATGGTCCAGTAGTTGCTTGTCTCTCTTTTGCTCAGCTTCTTTATTCTCTGTCATTTGGTCTTCTGTATCACTAATTCTCTCTTCTGCCTCATTTATCCTAGCAGTAAGAGCCTCCATTTTTTTATTGCAGCTCATTAATACCTTTTTTTTTTATTTTTTTTAAATTTTTTTTTTCTTTTTTACAGATAGAGAGAGAGAGAGAGAGAGAGAGATTACAAGTAGGCAGAGCAGCAGCCAGAGAGGGGAGGAAGCAGGCTCCCTGCCAAGCAGAGAGCCCGATACGGGGCTCGATCCCAGAGACCCTGAGATCATGACCTGAGCTGAAGGCAGAGGCTTAACCCACTGAGCCACCCAGGCGCCCCAATACCTTTTTTTTTTTAAAGATTTTTTTGTATTTATTTATTTGACAGAGAGAGACCACAAGTAGACAGAGAGGCAGGCAGAGAGAGGGAGAGGGAAGCAGGCTCGCTGCCGAGCAGAGAGCCCAATTCGGGACTCGATCCCAGGACCCTGAGATCATGACCTGAGCCGAAGGCAGCGGCTTAACCCACTGAGCCACCCAGGCGCCCCTCATTAATACCTTTTTCAATTTCAGCTTGGTTAGATTTTAGTTCTTTTATTTCTCCAGAAAGGGCTTTTATTTCTCCAGACAGATTTCTCTAATATCTTCCATGCCTTTATCTAGCCCAGCTAGCACCTTGAGAATCATCATTCTGAACTCTAGATCTGACACATTACCAATGTCCATATTGATTAGGTCCCTAGCCTTTGGTACTGCCTCTTGTTCTTTTTTTTTTTTTTTTTTTTTTTTGAGGTGAGTTTTTCCACCTTGTCATTTTAGCCAGAAAGAATATATGAATGAGAGAATAAAATACTAAAAGGGTAGCAATGACCCCAGAAAAATGTGCATCGAACAAATCAGAAGAGACCCCAAATTGTAGAGAGAAGAAAGGGTTTACAAAAAAAAAAAAAATATATATATATATATATATATTACACTGGTGAATAGAACAGAGCCACCCACTTGATTTTGGTTGTATTTTGGTCTCTTAGAAGAAACTACCTCCCAAAATTTTAAAGAAAGAAAAACATGTGTATACACACACACACACACACACACACACACACACACACACACACACAAATAAGGGTAAACACAATGAAGGGATGGAATATGACTGTAAAGATGAAAATTTTTTAAAAATTCTAAAAATGGAGTTGATACGTTGGTTGGGAAAAGAAAGAAAAAGAAAGTGGAGGGAATTTGCTCAGGCTGGAGACTAGAACAAAGCCCTGTGCTAGATTTAGGGTATATTTTGATCTATTAAAAGAAGTTGTATCCCAAATTTTTTTAGGAAAAAAAGCCCTATATGTATACAAAAAATAAAGTTATATACAATGAAGGATAAAATATGAGTATAATAATTAAGGTTCAAAAAGATTTTTTTAATAAGAAAGGTATTGTTAAGATAAACTAGTTAAAAAACATTAAAAGAGGAAAGAGTAAAAGTTTAAAAAATTAGAATAAGAAAAAAAATTTAAAAATTTTAATTAACTGTGCAAGACTAAAGAATCATAGGGAGAAAGCCATAAATTCCATGCTTTGCTTTCCCTTCCTCTGGGATTCTGCTTTTCTCCTTGATCAGTAGCTTGGTCTTGGCTGGATGTTCTTGCTGATCTTCTGGGGGAGGGGCCTGTTGTATTGATTCTCAAGTGTTTGCCCGAGGTGGAATTGCTCCGCCCTTGCCAGGGGCTGGTAAGCTGCTTGGGTTTGCTCTCTGGAGCTTTTGTTCCCTGAACGCTTTCTGTAGAGCTCTGGAGGATGGGAATGAAAATGGCGGCCTCCCAATCTTTGGCCCCAGGAGCCGAGAGCTTGGGCTGCACTCCTCAGTGTGCTTTGGAGAAAAGTGCTCAATCACTCCCGTCTCCCTGGTCTCCGGCTGCACTCTGAGCTCACCTGGACTGTGACCGAGTGTTTCTGTCTCTGGCACACAGTCCCGTTTAGAGTCTCCAAATCCAGCAGATTCCTGTTTCCAGAGAAGGAAGGTGAGTCTCCCCAGATCTGCCACTTGTGGGGTAACTGCTTGAAGAGCAGTGGTCTGACTGTGCTATGGATCACGGTTTAAGGTAGCCTTGAGCTGAGAGCTCACTCCTCAGCTCTGTCTCTCTAGCCGGCTTCCCTACTCTAATACCTGCGAGCTCTGCTACACTCAGACACCCCGATCCTTCTGTGACCCTGCGGGACCTGAGACCACGCTGTCCCCGAGAGGGCTCCACCCCTGCTTAGCCTCTGGAGCGGTGTCCCTCAGTGGAGCAGACTTTTAAAAGTTCTGATTTTGTGCTCCATTGCTCCACCACTTGCCCAGAGCCGGCCCGCCCCTCCACGGTCTATGTTCCTGTGGCTTCGGATTCACTTCTCCACACGTCCTACCTTTCAGAAAGTGGTTGATTTGCTGTTTCTGGAATTGCTGCTCTTCTTCTCTTCCACCTCCTGTTGGATTTGTAGGTGTTCAGAATGGGTTGATAACTACCTAACTGAACTCCTGCAACCTGATGTCATCTTAGCCTGCTACTCCCCCACCATCTTGACTCCTCCCATTAAGTATTAAGTACCTTCTAAGTTTTGCATTTTACTGAGTACTACTGACATTAAGGTATCTTTAAGAAGTTTGGGCACAGGACAGCAATATGTAATGCATGGGACAGCAATATATAATGAAACACTGGAGAGACTAGTATGAATAAATATTATAGAATATAAGGAAAATGAAGATCAGTATGGGTTGGAATTATTCATTAAAAGACACTTTTATGGCACCTGGGTGGCTTAGTTGGTTTATTGTCAGACTCTTGGTTTCAGCTGGGGTCATGATCTCGAGGTCATGAGACTGAGCCCCATGTTGGGCTCATGCTCAGTGCAAAGTCCTCTTGGGATTTTTTCTCTCTTCCTCTCCCTCCTCCACTGCCTCTCCCCATTCTCCCTCCTTCCCTCTCCCTCTCAAATCAATCAACCAACCAATCTATCAATAAAGTCTTTAAAAGATACTTTTGATAATGGTGGAATAGTAAGATTGGAGGAGTAGTTTTACTGGTTGCAAAGTTGTTATACTGGATTCTGACATAAACAAGTTTACAGAAAACTTAGAAGATATAGATGCTAATAGGTATTTGTCTTTCAGGTGATTTTAAAATTCTCACTATGATTCATTAATGTATCATTTTATTAACTCATGTTTATGACTGAGTAGAGACTTCTAGCTGTCCTCTGAAACCCATTCTTTTTTTCTTGACATTAATAAAATTATGACTGACAAGTGATTGCCCAGCTAGAGACTATTTCCTAGCTCTCCCTGTAGCTAGGCATATTTTACTTTGTTATATGAGAAAGAAAGAAGTTCTTTACTCTTTAAATGACTGACTTCTGTTGACTGTCAGTCAACAGTAAATGACTGTTCCTGTAGCAGTTCTGCCCAAATTAATATACTGGTATTCTATCAAAACAAATTCAGAATAAATGACCTAGCTCTAAGATGGATAAGACTGTCATATGTTTTGATATAATTTTGTAGAATATGTTCTATTTGGAGAATTGTTAACTCTGATTTTACCTGTATCTTTAAAGTCTTGTGGACTTGAATCACAGATGATACTATCTTGACTGTCAATTCCAGATATCCATGGAAGCCAGGTATAATTTTCCTCCTCAGCTTTAGTGATTTCTTATCAGTTTTGCTTTCTATTATTTTTCTATGAGCCACAATGTCCATGGCAAAATACTTAAGAAGGGGTAGTAGTTCTGACTAATGTCTGAAACTGTGCTTGTACTGAACAACTGAGACTCTCTCTTACATTTTCAACATTGGTTCAAGTCCAGGCTGTATTGTTTTATTCTGTTTTGTTTTTGGAATCACTGCAGATGATAGCAAATAGTATATTTTAAAACCTGTATCAGTCCTGAGGTCCTGAGGCAGTCCCATCTAAGAACCACTTCTGAGTCCAGTTTCTGCAGGAGGTTTATTCCAAAGCCTGTAACTGGTTTTTCTGCTGTTACCACAGAGAGTGATCAGTTAAAGTAGAGAAAAAACTGAAAGTGAGCTCAAGAAATTCTGTCACTTGATAGTACCTGATCAAAGATCTGCTAGGGAAGGAAATTGGCAGTGGTAGCCAAAAAAAGAGATGAGAAATTTTAGGGTGATTTAATGGACATCTCCCATTCCTAAATCACTTAGGTATATATTTTAAGAGATTTTATTTTCCCATGTAAAATGAAGGAATTAAGTAGATCGTCTCTAAGGTATCTTCCAGCTTTCAGATTCTGCATCTCTAGTTTTTTTTATACACCAGGGTTCAAATAGACCAGAGAAAAGGAAAAAACATTAAACTTTTATTGGTTTGTTTGTAGTGGTTACTAACCAGTTGTTTTATTGGTTAGCAGTAATTGTTTTATTGGAGCTAACCAACTATCAACAAGTACTGTTGAGAAGAGTAGTGAGGTAGTCAGAGGTAAAGTATGTATGTATGCATATCTATCTATCTATCTGTCTATCTATCTACTTATATAATATTTAGGATGTGGCAGACATTGCTGTAATCAATTTATAAGTGTTAGCTCCTTTAGTATCACAATAACACTGATGAAATAGATACAATTATTTCTCCATTTTACAGGCGAGAACACCGAGGCATAGGAAGGTAAAGTAAATTTCTAAAAGCCACACAGCTAATACCTAATAGATTGGAATTCAGTCAGTCAGCCTCCAGAGTTAGTGATTTTAAGCACAGTATTATATTGATAGGGGAAAAAAAGGAATGGAAAAATCCAAAAAGGCTCCAGATGATAAAGGAGAAAGAACAAAAATATTTCTTCCTATCCTCATGCTTTAAAATGTATGTGTGCACACTGAAGTAATTCATAATAGAATTTATTGTTGATAGCATAGAATAGAATTCTGTGGTTCCTTGGAACTGTGTTATGATCATCACATATATACTATCCATTTTAATATTCATAACTTCTTTAGGAAGTGATGCTGTTAGATTGAATCATATAAAATTATCCACATTTGGCCATTTCTGACATATAAAAAATGACAATATCATAAGGTTCCACCTATTACTGTTAATTACTAAGAGTACAGAAGCTTAGCATGGTTAAATTCCTTATCCAAGGTTGTGAATGATGGCACTTTTATGTAGATGTGAATAATGACACTGGTAACTTGAAATAAAGCTCGTCAGACTCCAGTCTCATGCTTTTAATCAAAATGCTATTCTGCTTCTGCATATGTTGTTCCATAGAACTTTTCATAATGTAGCTATATATCCCACTTGTCTATTCCTTATGGCCACATACACATTTGCACATATTCAGAATTGCATTGCTTGCTCTGACTTCTGAGCATTAAGGTCTCTCCAAGCCTTCCTACTTGAAGTGTATTCTCTGAATCAGCAGCATAGGCACTATCCAATAGAAATGTGGAATCTCAGTCCCTGCCCGCCCCCCATTCTCCAAGCCTACTGAATTAGAAACTGCATTTTTAACAGAAACTCCTTTAATGTACATAAGCACTGGTAGGGAATTCCAAAAGGGTGTCCAGAAGTACAAAATACTGGCAGCTTTCACATATTAACATATAGTATAACATCCCTTAAAGACAGTATAACATCCTTAAATGAAAAAAAAAGGGGGGAAGAAATATATCCTGTCAAATATAGGTAATTCTCATGCATCCAGAGAGGTGGGGCTGAGAAGTGGAGTTTTGCAACGTGTTAGGGAAGTTCAGATACTGGGATCCTTACTGAAAGAGAGAAGTGAGGTAATAAGCTCCTATCCATTGGACAACCTTACGAGTCTCCTTAATTTTTTTGGCCCTCACATTGACCTTCTATTTGTTCTATCCTTGCCTTATGAAAATGAAGTTCCATTTCTGAAAATGTTGTCAAATGTTTCATTTTCTCTATTTTTGTGAGGTTTAAAAAATAAGGTGTAAATGAATAACAAATTTAAAACAAATATGTAAATAAAAATCTTACTCTAATCCAAGGGGATTTACGCAGCTCTGATTCACATCCTATTAACTTCAGGGAAAGCCTTTACCCATGCTGATAGAGAACTCACAGGAAGAAGTTTTTTGAATTGGGTAGAACATGAATCAGGCCTCGGGAAATCCCAGAAGCTAGAATCGAGAGTTTTGAGAGGATCCAGCTAGTATTTCGGTCTGACCTAGCAGGTACCAAGGATAACAAGATGGCTGAGGTGATGAGAAATAGCCGAGGCAATAGATCAGACCTCTGTAATGCGCTTATGTAATGAGACCCTCCCCCCACACCCCTCCCCCGACACCCTTCCCCCAGTTTAACACAACTGTGAACTGCTGCTTCACAGGTAATGGGAGAAAGAGAAGGTAATAAATGAGTATCAGTTGATCCACTCTACTTCTAGCTGGATTAGGCAAACGAAGTTTATGAGTTAGAAAAGATTGTTTTTGCACATTAGTGAAAATTATTTTTGTTTCAAATGGCAATTACTAACACCTGTTTCAAAATTCCAGTGGCACAAAATTATATTCAGACAAAGTTTCCTACCAGATTCTCAGTGTCTCTCTTAAGGGGCTATCAATATTACTCTTTTCCTCTTTCCTTGAGATTTTTTTCCCCAGAGAAATTCACTTCAAAAATTTTTATAAAGTGATATCTTACTATATGCATTGTTTTCCTCTGTAATTTTTTTTTTTTTTTTGCTAAACAGTAGTAAATCCTGTAGATTGTTTCTCACCAGTGCATATAAAACTGCCTGACTATTTTTAATAGCTTTGTAGTGGTCTGTTGGATGTTTGGATGTTATCGTAATTTACTTAATCATTCCCCTATTGATGGATGTTTAGGTTGTTTTCAGTCTTCTGCTTTGACATGCTTGTGTGCATGAGAAAGATGGTAGTAAAAGGTAGAGACTAGACATGAACTCTATGCATTCCAACCCCAGCTCTGTCAGTTACTAGTGGGGGCATGGTAAGCAGTATGCAAGGGTGAACTATTTTTACTTGAGGTAATATCTCCAGGAAAAATATCTAGAAGAGGAGTTTCTATGTCAATGTGTATGTGCCTGCAGAATTGTTACATATATTGTCAAGGTGCCCTTCACAGGTGTTTACAACTTACACAGAGGGTAATTGAATCTTTTTCTCCATATTCTTCCCAACACTGATTATGTTGAGCATGTTGGGAAACAAAGCTTTAAGTTTTTGTTTTTTTTTTTCTATTTATTAACCAGTTAAAATGCTCACTACTAGTAAAACTAAGGGAATATTGAAGGAGAACCCAAAGTTGAAGAATAGTGTTAAAATAATCTTTTCTCCATTTTTCCCTAGGGTACATTTTATCATTGAAAGTATTAAATATAATTCAATTTTCATTAATTGTGAGGCCCCAGTAAAGCTTCAAAATTCCCATCTTATGCGGCATAAACTAACTTGTTCCTCTCCAGTATTTCTATTCTCACCTTACTTGGATGAGGCTAAACTATATTTCCCAGTTGTTTTGCATTTGGTTGAGGCTGTATGACTAGTTTGTGGCAGTATTAACTTGGCAAAAATTGTGTACCCATTGCCAAGCCTAACCCCTAAAATACCCTGTTATTATCTCTGCCTGCTCTTTCTTTGCTCATTGAACAGCCAAATAAAGAGGATTCTGGAAGATTCTCAAGGGCCCTAAGGAATGGTAGAGCTACTGGATGGAAGGGGACTCAGTTCCTGTATACTGTGTGGAGGAGAGCACCCTCCAGAGCCCCAACTATTAAGCATCAGTATGTGATATCAGTAAGAAAAAATTTGTTTTGTAAAGCCACTGAGATTTTGGGTGTTTTGTTACAACAGTTTAGCCTACTTCAGTTTAGCCTACTTTCAGTGTTTCAGTTTAGCCTACTTCAGTGTTTCTAAACATTATTTTTACCACTTCTCAAGGTAGACTTACTAGATTTTTTTTTTTCATAATTGCCCCCTTCATGAAATTTTAATACCACAGGCATAATATTTTTTCTGTTTAGGAACTTTATCTATATCTATGCTTTTTAAATAAAGGGGGTAAGGTATTTTTGCTTCCCCCCTTACCAGGTATCAGTTTTTTCTCCCCAGGGATGCTCTTGATCCCATTGGTAATGCATGGCCTATCCTGACTAATACATTTCGAAGAATGCTTTTAAATTTTTCTTGGGGTGTTTCAAGACAGTACTACTGGGAAGTAAAGGAGGAGAAAGATTGATCTTCCAGGATTTCTTTTCATATTGAGTTTCTGTATAGCATTTGTAATCTTCATAAATGCCATAATTTGCATGATAGTAACTGTCAGCAATTCTAACAGAGCACATGCCTTTATTTATTTATTTATTTTTAAAGATTTATTTATTTGAGAGAGAGAGAGCGCGAGAGCGCGAGCATGCATTAGCTGGGGGGGGGGGGTTGGGACAGAGGGAAGGAGAAAGAGAGAATCTCAAGCAGATTCTGTACTGAGCAAAGGGCCTGTCTCGAGGCTCAATGCCATGACACTGATACCACGACCTGAGCTGAAACCAAGAGTCAGATGCTTAACTGACAGTGCCACCCAGGTGCCCTTGAGCACATGTCTTTAAATTCATTGATTGCAACACATTTATTCCTCTATTTGTATGTGGGTGAGAGGGTGGGAGGTAGAGAGGGAGTGGGGAATGGAAGAGTGGCTTAGTCTATTATGCATTACAGTCATTTTAATATAACCAGATTGAACAAGTATCATCACCCCACCGGGTGCCTCATGGGAGGAGCTGAGGAGGGATGAGAAGGCTCCAGACCACTGAGTGATTAACACAAGGCTGCTTGGATAACTGGTTTATAGGATTTTGTATTTGAAAGGACACTATCATCTTTATTTTTTCAATAATAAGTGTCTCAGAAACTTCCTAAGGGAGTAAAAAGGAATAGAGACAAACTCAGGAGCTTTTTTTCTTTTTCTTTTTTTCTGTGTAGCAAGCACTCTGTGAGATGCACAAGTCCACATTCTTGCTACCAGTTGTTATTCTCTGTTTTTCTTTTTTGATAGTAGTTGTCCTAATGGGTACTGGTGTTATCTGATTGTTTCTTTTGAAATTAAATTAATTTTTTATGTAATTATTTTTATTAACATATAATGTATTATTTGCCCCAGAGATACAGTCTAAATCATCAGGCTTACACATTTCACAGCACTCACCATAGCACATACACTCCTCAATGTCCATAACCCAACCACCCTCTCCCTACCCTCTCCACCCCTCAGCAACTGTTTTGTGAGATTAAGAGTCTTTTATGAGATTCCCCATAGGACGAATTATTTCGTCTCCCTCCCAATCTCATCTTGTTTCATTTTGTCCTTCTGTACTGCTCAAGCCCAAACCACCGTCCTGCTGCTCAAATTCCTCATATCAGATGGATCATATAATTATTTTTCTCTGATTGACTTATTTCACTCAGCATGATACCCTCTAGTTCCATCCATGTCATTGCAAATGACAAGATTTCATTTCTTTTGATGGCTGCATAGTATTCCATTGTAGATATATACCACCTCTTCTTTATCTATTCATCTGCTGATGGAAATTTAGGTTCTTCTCATAGTTTGGCTATTGTGAACATTGCTGCTATAAACATTTGGGTGCACGTACCCCTTCGGATCACTATATTTTTTGGGGTAAATACCCAGTAGTGCGATTGCTGGGTTGTAGGGTAGCTCTGTTTTCAACTTTTTGAGGAACCTCCATGCTCTTTTCCAGAGTGGCTTCACCAGCTTGCATTCCCACCAACAGTGTAGAGGGTTCCCCTTTCTCTGCATCCTCGGCAACCTCTGTCATTTCCTGACTTGTTAATTTTAGCCATTCTGACTGCTGTGAGGTGGCGTCTCACTGTGGCTTTGATTTGTATTTCCCTGATGCCAAGTGATGTGGCACTTTTTCATGTGTCTGTTGGCCATCTGGATGTCTTTTTTGCAGAAATGTCTATTCATGTCTTCTGCCCGTTTCTTGATTGGATTATTTGTTCTTTTGGTGTTGAATTTGCTAAGTTATTTATAGATTTTGGATACTAGTCCATTATCTGATATGTCATTTGTGAATATCTTCTCCCATTCAGTCAATTGTCTTTTGGTTTTGTTGACTGTTTACTTTGTCATGTAAAAGCTTTTGATCTTGATGAAGCCCCAGTAGTTTATTTTTGATCTTCCCTTGCCTTTGGCGATGTTTCTGGAAGAAGTTGCTGCGGCTGAGGTCAAAGAGATTGCTGCCTGTGTTCTCCTCAAGCATTTGGATGGATTCCTGTCTCACATTGAGGTCTTTCATCCATTTTTAGTCTGTTTTTGTGTGTGGTGTAAGGAAGTGGTCCAATTTCATTCTTCTGCATGTGGCTGTCCAATTTTCCCAACACCATTTGTTGAAGAGGCTGTCTTTTTTCCATTGGACATTCTTTCCTGCTTTGTTGAAGATTAGTCGACCATAGAGTTGAGGGTCTATTTCTGGGCTCTCTATTCTGTTCCATTGATCTATGTGTCTGTTTTTGTGCCAGTTCCATACTGTCTTGATGATGACAGCTTTGTAATAGAGCTTGAAGTCTGGGATTGTGATGCCACCAACTTTGGCTTTCTTCTTCAACATTCCTCTGGATATTTGGGGCCTTTTCTCGTTCCATATAAATTTTAGGATTATTTGTTCCATGTCTTTGAAAAAAATTGTTGGTATTTTGATAGGGATTGCATTAAATGTGTAGATTTCTTTAGGTAGCATAGACATTTTCACAATATTTGTTCTTCTAGTCCATGAGAATGGAATGTTTTTCCATTTCTTTGTGTCTTCCTCAGTTTCTTTCATGAGTACTTTGTAGTTTTCTGAGTACAGATTCTTTGCCTCTTTGGTTAAATTTGTTCCTTATCTTATGGTTTTGAGTGCAAGTGCAAATGGGATCCACTCCTTAATTTCTCTTTCTTCTGTCTTGTTGTTGGTTTATAGAAATGCAACTGATTTCTGTACATTGATTTTATATCTTGACATTTTACTGAATTCCTGTATGAGTTTTAGCAGTTTTGGAATGGAGTTTTTTGGAGTTTCCACATAATGTATCATATCATCTGCAAAGAGTGATAGTTTGACTTTTTCTTTGCCAATTCAGATGCCTTTTATTTCTTTTTGTTGTCCCATTGCTGAGGCTAGGACTTCTAGTACTCTGTTGAATAGCAGTGGTGATAGTGGACATCCCTGCCGTGTTCCTGATATTAGGGTATAAGCTCTCAGTTTTTCCCCATTGAGAATGAAACTCGTTGTGGGTTTTTCATAGATGACTTTGATGATATTGAGGTATCTACCCTTTCTCCCTATGCTATGAAGAGTTTTGATCAAAAAGGAATGCTGTATTTTGTCAAATGCTTTTTCAGCAACTATTGACTATCATATGGTTTTTGTTCTTTCTTTTATTAATGTATTGTATCACATTGATTGATTTGTGGATGTTGAACCAATCTTGCAGCCCAGGAATAAATCCCACTTGTTCGTGGTGAATAATCCTTTAATCTACTGTTGGATCCTATTGGCTAGTATTTTGGTGAGAATTTTTGCATCGATGTTCATCAGGGATATTAGTCTGTAAATCTCTTTTTTGATGGGGGTCTTTGTTTTGTGATCAAGGGATCAAGGTTTTGGGATCAAGGTAATGCTGTGGTCATAAAATTAGTTTGGAAGTTTTCCTTCCATTTCCATTTTTTGGGACAGTTTAAGAAGAATGGGTATTAATTCTTCTTTAAATGTTTGGTAGAATTCCCCTGGGAAGCTGTCTGGCCCTGGGCTCTTGTTTGTTGGGAGATTTCTAATGACTCCTTCAATCTCCTTACTGGTTATGAGTCTGCTCAGGTTTTCTATTTCTTTCTGTTTCCATTTTGGTAGTTTATATGTCTCTAGGGATGCATCCATTTTTTCCAGATTGTCAAATTTGCTGGTTTATTTGCTCATAATATGTTCTTATAATTGTTTGTATTTCTTTGGTGTTGGTTGTGATCTCTTCTCTTTCATTCATGATTTTATTTATTTGGGTCCTTTCTCTCTCTCTCTCTCTCTCTCTCTCTCTCTCTCTCTCTTTTTGATAAGTCTGGCCAGAGGCTTATCCATCTTATTAATTCTTTCAAAGAACCAGCTCCTAATTTCATTGATTTGTTCTATTGTTTTTTTGGTTTCTCTTTCATTGATTTCTGCTCTGATCTTTATGATTTCTCTTCTCCTGCTGGGTTTAGGCTTTCTTTGCTGTTCTTTCTCCAGCTCCTTTAGGTGTAGTGTTAGTTTGTGTACTTGAGGCCTTTCTTGTTTCTTGAGAAAGGCTTGTATCGCTTTATACTATCCTCTCAGGACCGCCTTTGCCGTGTCCCAAAGATTTTGAATGGTTGTGCTTTCATTATCATTTGTTTCCATGATTTTTTTTCAATTCTTCTTTAATTTCCTGGTTGACCCAGTCATTCTTCAGCAGGATGCTCGTTAGCCTCCATGTATTTGCATTCTTTCCAACTTTCCTCATGCTGTTGAGTTTTAGTTTCAAAGCACTGTGGTCTGAAGATATGCAGGGAATGATCCCAATCTTTTGGCACTGGTTGAGACCTGATTTGCTACCCAGGATGTGATCTATCCTGGAGAATGTTCTATGTGCACTATTGAAGAATGTGTATTCTGTTGCTTTGGGATGGAATGTTTTGAATATATCTGTGATGTCCATCTGGTCTAGTGTGTCATTTAAAACCCTTATTTCTTTGTTGATCTTTCGCTTGGATGATCTGTCCATTTCCGTCCCCAAAGTCCCCTACTAGTATTGTATTATTGTCGATGAGTTTCTTTGATTTTGTTATTAATTGGTTTATGTAGTTGGCTGCTCCCATGTTAGGGGCATAGATTTTTAAAATTGTTAGATCTTCTTGTTGGACAGACCCTTTAAATGTGATATAGTGTCCTTTCTCATCTCTTGCTGTTGTCTTTGGTTTAAAATCTAAATTATCTGATGCAAGGATTGCCACCCCAGCTTTCTTTTGATGTCCATTAGCATGGTAAATTGTTTTCCATCCCCTCACTCTCAATCTGGAGGTGTCTTTGGGTCTAAAATGAGTTTCTTGTAGACAGCATATCAATGGGTCTTGTGTGTTTTTTTTTTAATCCATTCTGATACCCTGTGTCTTTTGATTGGGTTATTTAACCCATTTACATTCAAGATAACTATTGAGAGATATGAATTTAGTGCCATTATATTGCCTGTAAGGCGACTGTTACTGTATATTGTTCTGTTCCTTTCTTGTCTTCTACTTTTAGGGTCTCTCTTTGCTTAGAGAATCCCTTTCAATATTTCCTGTAGAGCTGGTTTGGTGTTCGCAAATTCTTTTAATTTTTGTTTGTCCTGGAAGCTTTTTATCTCTCCTTCTATTTTCAAGGACAGCCTAGCCGGATATAGTATTCTTGGCTGCATATTTTTCTCATTTAGTGCTCTCAATATATTATATCAGTTTTCTCTGGTCTGCCAGGTCTCTGTGGATAAATCTGCTGCCAATCTAATATTGTATGTTATAGACTTCTTGTCCCAAGCTGCTTTCAGGATTTTCTCTTTGTCTCTAAGACTTGTAAGTTTTACTATTAGATGACTATTAGATATTAGATGACTATTAGATAATAGTTTTACTGTTAGATGGTGTGGTGTAGACCCATTTTTATTGACTTTGAGGGGGGTTTTCTGTACTCCTGGATTTTCATGCTTGTTCCCTTTGTCATATTAGTGAAAATCTCTAGTATAATTTGCTCCAATATACCTTCTGCCCCTCTCTCTCTTTCTTCTTCTTCAAGGATCCCAATTATTCTAATATTGTTTTGTCTTATGGTATCACCTAACTCTCGAATTCTCCCTCTGTGGTCCATTAGTTGTTTGTCTCTCTTTTGCTTAGTTTCTTTATATTTCTTCATTTGGTCTTCTATATCACAAATTCTCTCTTCTACCTTATTTATCCTAGCAGTAAAAGCCTCCATCTTTGATTGCACCTCATTAATAGCTTTTTTGATTTCACGTTGATTAGATTTTAGTTCTCTTATTTCTCCAGAATGGGATTTTGTTTCTCTAGAAACGGATTCTCTAATATCTTCCTTGCCTTTTTTGAGCCCAGCTGTCTGCTTGATGATCATCATTCTGAACTCTAGTTTTGACATAATTTCAATGTCCATGTTGATTGGGTCCCTAGCCATCAGTACTGTCTCTTGTTCTTTGTTTTGTGGTGAGTTTTTCTGCCTTGTCATTTTATCCAGATAAGAGTATATGAACAAGAGAATAAGATACTAAAAGGGTGGCAAAGACCCCAGAAAACTGTATGCTAACCAAAACAGAAGAGACCTGAAACCCGGGGAGAAGAAAGGCGGAAAAGATAAAAGTAAAGAAATAAAAAATAAAGAAATATATTAGACTAGTGAATAGAACAGCGCCAGCCACCCACTTGATTTTGGGTGTATTCTGCTCTCTTAGAAGAACCTACCTCCCAAAATTTTAAAGAAAGAAAGAAATATATATGTATACACACACACACACACACACACACACACACACACATACATACACAGAAAAGGATGGTAAACATGATGAAAGGATGGAATATGACTATAAATATGGAAAATTTAAAAAAGAATCTAAAAAAGAATTGACAAGATAAGTTTGTTAGAAAAAGAAAAAAAAAATTAAAAGGAAAGAATGTGACCAGTCTGGAGACTAGAACAAAGCCCTGTGCTATATTTAGGGTATATTTTGATGTATTAGAAGAAAGTGTATCCTGAAATTTTAAAGAAAAAAAAAATCTATATATACAAAAAATAAGGTTAAATACAATGAAGGGATAATATATGATTATACCAATGAAAATTCAAAAAGATTTTTTAAAAAAGGTATTGTTAAGATAGTTAAAAAACATTAAAAGAGGAAAGAGGAAAAGTTAAAAATAGAATAAGAAAAAAAATTAAAGAAAAGTAACTTTGCAAGACTATAGGGTCATGGGGAAAAATCCATCAATTCCATGCCTTGCTTTTTCCTAGCTCTTGAGTTCTGCAGTTATCATTGATCGGTGAACTTGGTCTTGGCTAGATGTTCTTGCTGATTTTCTGGGGGAGAGGCCTGTTGCAGTGATTCTCAAATGTTCTTGCCCAAGTGGAATTGCACAGGCCTTGCCAGGGGCCAGGCTAAGTAATCTGGGTTTTGGTCTCAGGAGGTTTTTTTCCCTGAATGCTTTCTGTAGAGCTTTGGAAGACAAGAATGAAATTTGCGGCCTTCCAGTCTCCAGCCTGGAGGAGCCAAGAGCTCGGGGTCCCATTCCTTAGTGTGCTCTGAGAGAGAAGCAGTCAGTCCCTTCCATCTCCCTGGTCTCCAGCCACGTGCCACGCTCACCCAGCTTGTGACCAAGCATTTCTATCTCTATCACAGAGTCATGTTTGGAGTTTCCAAACCCAGCAGATTCCTGTTGTGTGCTCCCATGCCGCTCCTCCTGGAGGAGGACAGAGGGGTTCTCTCACATCTGCCACTTGTGGGATCCCTGCTTGAAGCACAGTGGTCAAGCTGTGCCTTGGATCACGGTTTAAGGTAACCCCGAGCTGAGAGCTCACTCCTTGTTTCCATCTCAAATAGGCTTCTCCTATTTGATACCTGGGACCTCTGCCACACTCAGCCACCCCCAGTCTTTCTGTGACTTTGCAGATCCTGAGACCACACTGTCCCCATATGGGCTTCACCCCAGCTTAGCCTCTGGAGCAACATCCCTCAGTGAAACTGACTTCTAAAAGTTCTGTTTTTGTGCTTCACAACTTGCTGGCAGCCGGTCCCTCCCCTCTGCAGTCTATCTTTCCAGGGCTTTGGATTCACTTCTCTGCACGTCCTACCTTGCAGAAAGTGGTCGATATATTCTGTTCTTAGAGTTGCTACTCTTCTTCTCTTCTATGTCCTGTTGACTTTGTAGGTGTTCGGAATGGTTTGATAACGATCTAGCTGAACTCCTGGGACCTAATGCTATTTCAGTCTCCTACTCCTCTGCTGCTATCTTGCTTCCTCTCTCACATTGTGATTTTGACTTGCATTTTCTTAATGATTTATGAGTTTTAATGATTTATGAGTTGGAACATCTTCTTATATGTTTGTTGATTATTTATATATTTTCCTTGGAGAAATGTGTATTCAAGTCCTTGGCCCATTATTTTTTAAACTCCAAGATCTGGTTGTTTTATTTTTATTTTTTCATCTTTATTGAAGTCATAAAAAGTTGTAAGATATTTAAAGTATACATCACATGGTGATTTGTCACATGTATACATTGTGAAAGGATTCCTGGAATCTAGTCAATTAACACATCCATCACCTCACATATTTGCTTTTTTTCTTGTTTGGTGAGAACATTTAAGTTCTGTTCTCTTAACAAATTTCAATAATACCATACAGTGTTATCAACTATAGTCACCATGTTTTACATTAGGTCCTCAGATCTTATTCATCTTACAGTCAAATGTTTGTCCCCAACTCCTGGCATTTTGTCCATTTTTTAATGAGGTTAATTTGGTTTTTTATTGTTGAGTTGTAGGAGTTCAGTACATATTTTGGGTAACAACCTCTTACCAGATATGTGATTTGCAAATATTTTCACCAATTCCTTCAGTTACCTTTTCACTCTGGTTGATTGTGACCTCTGATATACTGCTACTTCACTTTTAAATTCCAGTTTGTCTAATTGTAAGTGAGGTTTTCATGTGGATATTGGCTATATATATATATATTTGTGAACTGCCTATTTCTATTTTTCCCTACTTTTTTGTTTGGAAATTTGGATTTTCTTTTTGAATTGAACTAGCCTTTTCTCCTGCTGATAGGTTGAAAATGTCTTTATTTGGTATATATCTTTTCAATTTGTTAATTAAATTTAACTTATAAAGATTATTTTAAAAACATTTTTATAGTCAAATTTAGCAATCTTTTATTCCATGACTTAGAAAAGCTGGAAGACTTTAGCTAAGATCATATGTATATGCCCAATATATGTATGTACATATACACATTATGCTCTATCACTTTTATAGTTTCAATTTGAAATTTTTAAGGTCGGTGTTTGCTTATTTTCCTAGTTTGCTTTCTAACTGACCTCATACTCTCTATTAAAAAATCCAGTTTATTCCCACAACTTGAAATGCTACCTCTGTTATATATGAATCATATTATTTTCTAATGCATACCATTAAGTATCGAGCCCCGCGCCGGGCTCTCTGCTCTGCAGGGAGCCTGCTTCCTCCTCTCTCTCTGTCTGCCTCTCTGCCTACTTGTGATCTCTCTCTCTGTCAAATAAATAAATGAAATCTTTAAAAAAAAATAATTTTTTTTAAATTATAGAATTTTCTGGATTCTCGCTAGCTAGTTACCTGCCTATGTATCTCATTTTTGTTTACTAAAATACAGAGTATCTCTGAAAGGATACACGGCAAACTAGTAATGGAGGTGACTCTTGCAAGGGAAACAGGAAATAGGGTTACTAGAGGAAATGGAAAAGAGAGTCTTAAGGTGCACCGTATATTATGGTCCCATGTATATTTTGAATCTATTACTATTTGCAAGTATAAACCTATTCAAAAATAAATAAATATATTTAAATGGCACCTCTCTTCTCCCCTCATCACCTCTGCCTCCTCACAAGTAATGTTCTCTTATCCTTTAGTGGCTGGCATTCTCCAGAATGTTCTGCCTCTCCTAGTCCTTCGGGCCTGAGGCAATATTTAGTTCCCTAAGATGAAAACTACAGGACCACCTTCGGCCACCACATTCCTGACTCTCCGTGTTAGGAAGATGTGGAGTTTTCCCTGGGAAGTGGATGGAGCTCCAGTGAGGGGAGGATAGTGGAGATAACTGGCAGTTTCCACATATTCCCAGGATGTCAAGTTGCAGGACTGCAGGATTCTTCGGTGGGAGATCCAGGGAGAGTTTTTGAGACTCATGATTATTACTCTTGTTATCACCAATGGCAGAACTCTCAACAGCATTTCACAAGTGAATTCTGTGCAATATTAGTTTCTCAAGATAACTCTTTAATTTTTGTTCCTTGTGGTCAGTGAAGTTTGCAAAATGAGTAATATTTTTCCACTTTGGAGAAGGATGATACACGTTAACATTTTATTTTATTTTTTTTAAGATTTTATTTATTTATTTGACAGACAGAGATCACAATTAGGCAGATAGGCAGAGAGAGAGAGGGGATGCAGGCTCCCCACCAAGCAGAGAGCCCAATGCAGGGCTTGATCCCAGGACCCTAGGATCATGACCCGAGCCAAAGGCAGAGGCTTTAACCTACTAAGTCACCCAGGTGCCCCACATACTAACATTTTAAATGAATAAGTAATTTTGTAAAACAAACAAACAAAACTCTAATTTGTGTTTGAACTAGGTTTCTAGCTTGTTTGACCACAGAATGATTTTTACCCTCACATGTCTTTTCAGTACTGGCTGTGACCTACCGACTGTGGCAGGTTAAAGTGGGAGCTGTATAAACTATAACAATCAAAAGAAAGAGACAGATGTTGGGACACCTGGGTGGCTCAGTCACTTAAGCTGCCTTCAGCTCAGGTCATGATCCCGGGTCCTGGAATTGAGTCCCAGAAAGGGCTCCTTGCTTAACGGGGAGCCTTCTTCTCACTCTGCCTGCTGTTCTCCCCTAAGTGTGCTGTTCCCCCTAAGCTACCTAAATGTGCTTTCTCTCTCTGTCTCTCTGACAAATAAATAAATAAAGTTAAAAAAAAAAGGAAAGAGAAAAATGTTGAAGCAGTAGATAAGAAACGTCAATCTGATTTTGTGTAAAGCTAAATTTTTAGAAGACTATTTTTGTATTTTTGTAGAGTAAATAGGGGAGAATTATAAATAATTCAGCAAATGAAAATATTTCTAATAAATGGGTGCTTTTTTTTTTGAGGTTTAATGGAGTTTTTATCCAGAGAAAAGGAAGATTAATGCACTGGCAAAAGTTTACAGAGATGGTGGAAAGCAGAAAAAGTTCATTTTATGATATCTTTTTTTTTAACTTTTTAAAAAAATTTGTTTATTTTCAGCGTAACAGTATTCATTGTTTTTGCACCACACCCAGTGCTCCATGCAATACATGCCCTTTCTATTACCCACCACCTGCTTCCCCAACCTCCCAACCCCCGCCCCTTCAAAACCCTCAGGTTGTTTTTCAGAGTCCATAGTCTCTCATGGTTCATCTCCCCTTCCAACTTCCCCCAACTCCCTTCTCTTCTCCATCTCCCCATGTCCTCCATGTTATTTCTTATGCTCCACAAATAAATGAAACAATATGATACTTGACTCTCTCTGCTTGACTTATTTCACTCAGCATAATCTCTTCCAGTCCCGGCCATGTTGATACAAAAGTTGGGTATTCATCCTTTCTGATGGAGGCATAATACTTCATAGTGTATATGGACCACATCTTCCTTATCTATTCATCCGTTGAAGGGCATCTTGGTTCTTTCCACCATTTGGCAACCATGGCCATTGCTGCTATGAACCTTGGGGGTACAGAAGGCCCTTCTTTTTACTACATCTGTATCTTTGGGGTAAATACCCAGTAGTGCATTTGCAGGGTCATAGGGAAGCTCTATTTTTAATTTCTTAAGGACCCTCCACACTGTTTTCCAAAGTTGGCTGCACCAACTTGCATTCCCACCAACAGAGTAAGAGGGTTCCCTTTTCTCCACATCCTCTCCAATACACATTATTTACTGTCTTGTTAATTTTGGCCCTTCTAACTGGTGTAAAGTGGGATCTCAATGTGGTTTTAGTTTGAATTTCCCTGATGGCTAGTGATGATGAACATTTTTTCATTTGTCTGTTAGCCATTTGTATGTCTTCATTGGAGAAGTATCTGTTCATATCTTCTGCCCATTTTTAAATATTTTTAAAAAAATCTTTATAAAGTTTTTTAAAGATTTTAAAAAATTTATTTGACAGAGATCACAAGTAGGCAGAGAGGTAGGCAGAGAGAGAAGGGGAAGCAGGCTCTCCGCTGAGCAGGAAGCCGGATGCAGGGCTTGATCCCAGGACCCTAGGATCATGACCCGAGCTGAAGGCAGAGGCTTTAACCCACTGAGCCACCCAGGCACCACTTCTGCCCATTTTTTGACATGATTTGTTTTGTGTGTGTTGAGTTTGAGAAGTTCTTTATAGATCCTGGATATCAACCTTTTGTCTGTACTGTCATTTCACAAATGACAGTATGTCTGTGGGTTGCCGCTTTGTTTTTTTGACTGTTTCCTTTGCTGTGCAGAAGCTTTTGATCTTGATGAAGTCCCAAAATTTCATTTTCACTTTTGTTTCCTTTGCCTTTGGAGACATATCTTGAAAGAAGTTGCTGTGGCTGATATCGAAGAGGTTACTACCTATGTTTTTTCTATGATTCTGATGAATTCCTGCCTCACATTGAGGTCTTTTATCCATTTCGAGTTTATCTTTGTGTACCGTGTAAGAGAATGGTTGAGTTTCATTCTTCTACATATAGCTGTCCAGTTTTCCCAGCACCATTTATTGAAGAGACTGTCTTTTTTCCACTGTATATTTTTTCCTGCTTTGTCAAAGATTATTCGACCATAGAGTTGAGGGTCCATATCTGGGCTCTTTACTCTGTTCCACTGGTCCTTGTGTCTTTTTATGCCAGTACCATGCTGTCTTAGTGATCACAGCTTTGCTGTAAAGCTTGAAATCAGGCAACATGATGCCCCAATTTTGTTTTTCTTTTTCAACATATCCTTAGCAATTCAGGGTCTCTTCTGATTCCATACAAATTTTAGGATTGTTTGCTCCAGCTCTTTGAAAAATGCCGGTGGAATTTTGATCGGAGTGGCATTAAAGTATAGATTGCTCTAGGCAGTATAGACATTTTAACGTTTATTTTTCCAATCCATGAGCATGGAATGGTCTTCCATCTTTTTGTGTCTTCTTCAATATCTTTCATGTGTGTTCTGTAGTTCCTTGAGTACAGATCCTTTACCTCTTTGGTTAGGTTTATTCCCAGGTATCTTATGGTTCTTGGTGCTTTAGTAAATGGAATTGATTCTCTAATTTCCCTTTCTGTATTTTCATTGTTGGTGTATAAGAAAGCCACTGATTTCTGTACATTGACTTTGTATCCTGCCACATTACTGAATTGCTGTATGAGTTCTAGTAGTTTGGGAGTAGAGTATTTTGGGTTTTCCATATAAAGTATCATGTCATCTGCGAAGAGAGAGAGTTTGACTTCTTTTTTTTTTTTTTTTGAGAGTTTGACTTCTTCATTGCCAATTTTAATACTCTAGCGAGATTCCCTGAAAAACCATGTGGCAGGCATCACAGTGAGATGTTCAGTACATCAAATTCCATAATAACCCTTTAACCTGAACTTTTTTGATACATGTACCTGTGTTTTTCTTTTGCTTTTCTATTTTTAAATTTTTTAAATTTTACTTTATTTTTAAAATATTCATATAGAAAAAAGCTTCAAGGTAATCCCCTTTCCCCAATCAATGCTACCCCTATATATAAACCAGTTTTAATCCCCCTTTATCCCAGGAAAGTTGAGTCCTTTAACAAAGATATCAATATACATCCAGGAAGAATAAAAATAACCTTCCTCGCCCACACTGAGAATTTATAACCACTCTCCCATCTTTTTCTTCTGTCAGCATTTCTGTGTATTTGTTTTTGTTCTGATAGTATATAAATCTTATACTTGGGGTTCATTTTGATGGGGTTCTTTTATTTATTTATTTATTTATCTTTTGTCATCTAGTTTTGTCGGTCTTTTTTTTGTCTGTTTTTGTTTTTATACTTTATAAATATTACCTTTGGGGCCCATTCAGGCTGGGGCTTCTCTTTTATTTTATCTTTCTCTTTTCCCCCCTCTCTCTTTTTTCCTTTTTTCTTTCTTTTTGGTGGGGACTCTTGATTGCTCAGAAGCATTCCAGAGGGCACCTTGCCTGCACCACAGTTGATACATTCAGTTACACATCCGTTAAGCCATCTCTCACCAAAATTACTAGGAGAAGGAATGCCCAACAGAAGAAAAATTCAGAGACTGGGCCCTCTCCATTAGAGCTTTTGGATATGGACATAAACAGTATGTCGGAAAGGGAATTCAGGCAAACGGTTATTCAGGCAATAACTAGGTTGGAGAAAACCTTTGATGACAAAATGGAATTGATTAGGGCAGAAGTGAAAGCCACCAGGGATGATGTTAACAATGCTCCCAATGAGTTTCAGTCTAATCTAAATTCTCCAAAAGCTAGGGTAACTGAGGCAGAAGATAGAATTAGTGATCTGGAGGACAAACTGATAGAGAAAAAAGATCAGGAGGAAGCCTGGAACAAACAGCTTAGAAGCCATGAAAACAGAATTAGGGAAATAAATGATGCCATGAAATATTCCAACATCAGAATTATTGGAATACCTGAGGGGGAGGAGAAAGAAAGAAGACTAGAAGATATAGTTGAACAAATACTCCATGAAAATGTTCCCAATCTGGCGAATGGAACCAGCGTTCGTGTACTAGAGGCAGAAAGGTCCGCCCCCAAGATCATGGAATCTAGAAAGACCTCAAGACACCTGATTGTGAAAATGACGAATCATAATTTTAGACAGGAGCTCTTGAAAGAAGCTAGGGGCAAGAGATTCCTTAAGTACAGAGGAAAACCCATCAGAATAACATCAGACCTATCCACAGAAACCTGGCAAGCCAGAAAGAGCTGGCAAGATGTATTCGGGGCACTAAATGAGAAGAACATGTAGCTAAGAATTCTTTATCCAGCCAGACTGACACTCAAAATGGATGGAGAGATAAAGGGCTTCCAAGACCAGCAAAGTTTAAAAGAGTATGTGACCACCAAGCTGGCACTGCAAGAAATATTCAGAGGGGTTCTATAAAGATTTTATTTATTTTTATCAGAGGGAGAGAGAGAACAAGCTGGGAGGAGGGACAGAGACACAGAGATAAGCAGACTCCCCACTGAGCAGGGAGCCAAATAGGGAGCTCAATCCCAGGACCCTGGGATCATGACCTGAGCTAAAGGCAGATGCTTAGCTGACTGAGCCACATAGGTGTCCCTAGATGTGGGTATTTTTAGAAAGCATTCTAGATGAATTTAATATACCTCCCATTTTGAGCTACAGCTGGAATAAAACAGGAGGTGTCTATTGAGAACCCACCAGCTTACCAACAAGGGCGACAAGAAAATATGCAAAGTTTTAGGTCAATGACATTGAGGCTGCTTCTGCTACTTGCAGTTAAATCTGTGATTCTGTAAGATCAAATGGTTTTAATATAAAAAAAAAACTATTTGTTAAGTGGTTAGTACTGATTGCAAATTTGGCTCTACAGTTGAACTGGCTCTGATGAAATTACTTAGGAATCCAAGGAGGCAGCACGATGTCCTGAAAGATATCCAAGGGATGTCTTGTATCTAGACATACTCTTTCTTCTTCCATTGTGAAGTAGCAATCCGTATTTTCCGTGGTAGTCAGGATCAGTCACCCCAGTCAGCACAATACCTCACTTCCTTGTGTTTTGACTCAGAAGCATGAGTAGCCCAAAGAGGCCAGTTCAATGGACTCATTGTGACTCCTGGTGGAAGCATTCCTCCCTCTGTAATTAAGACCTCTAGGCCAGCAAAGCATAAGAATGTAGGACCAAGAAGAAAAGCATTTTCTAGTGGGTCTCTAGGAACAATAGTGAAGGATACCACTACATCCATTTCCATCCCTCGATTCCAGAACCCATTAATCCTGGATATGAGAGGAATAACATCACTAATGGGTGCTATCCCTGATGAACATAGATGCAAAATCCTCAATAAAATACTAGCAGCTGAATCCAACAATACATTAAACAAGTCACCATGATCAAGTGGGATCTATTCCTGGCTTGTAAGTGTGGTTCAATATTTGCAAGTCAATCAACGTGATATACCACATTAATAAAAGACGGAATAGAAGCTATATGATCATCTCAATACATGCAGAAAAAGCATTTGACAAAGTACAAAATCCATTTATGCTTAAAACCCTCAACAAAGATGCCTGTGTGGCTCATTTGGTTAAGCATCTGCCTTCAGCTCAGATCATGATCCCAGGGTGCTAGGGTCAAGTCCCACATGGGGCTCTTTGGTCAGTGAGGAACCTGCTTCTCCCTCATCCAGTTCCATATGCTCTTCCTGCCATTTCCCCTGCTTGTGGTCTTTTTTTCTGACAAATAAATAAACAAAAATTTAAAAAAAAACCTCAACAAAGTAGGTTTAGAGGGAACATACCTCAACATAATAAAGGAAATATATGAAAAATTCACAGCTAGTATTATCCTCAATGGAGAAAAACTGAGAACTTTTCCTCTATGGTCAGGATCAAGACAGGGATGTCCACTCTTACTCTGTTATTTAACATAGTACTCGAAGTCCTCACCATAGCAGTCAGACAACAAAAAGAAAGAAAATGCAAATCAGCATGAAAGAAGTAAAATTTTTAGTATTTGCAGATGGTATGATACTATATATAGGAAACCCCCCAAGGAGACAAACCATGAGAGACTGTGGACTCACACAATCTGAGTTTTGGAGGGGAGGAGGGTGGGAGGTTGGGTGAGCCTGGTGGTGGGTATTTATATATATATATATATATATATATATATATAGCAATATGTAATAATATTACGTATTGCATGGAGCACTGGATGTGGTGCATAAACAATGAATTCTGGAACACTGAAAAGAAATTTTAAAAATAAATAAATAAATAAAAGTTAAAAAAAAAAAAAGAAAACCCCTCAAAATCTACCAAAAGCTGCCAGAACTGATATATGAATTCGTAAAGTCACAGAATACAAAAGATTCCTAGGAATAAATCCAACCAAAGAGGTGAAGGATCTATATTCCAAACGCTATAAAACACTGCTGAAAGAAATTTAAAGATGACACAAACAAGTGGAAAGACATTCCATACTCATGGATTGGAAGATCAAATATTGTTACAATGTCTATGCTATCCAAGTAATCCACACATTTAATGCAATGTCTTTCAAAATACCACCAGAGCTAAAACAAACAATCCAAAAATTTGTATTGAACCACAAAATACCCCAATTGCCAAAGTAGTCTTTAAAAAGAAGAGCAAAGATGGAGGCATCACAGTTCTGGAATTCAAGTTGTATCACAGAGCTTTAGTATTCGAGACAGTAAGGTACTGGCACAAAAATAGACACATAGATCAAAGGAACAGAATAGAGAACTCAGAAATAAACCCTCAACTATATGATCAATTAATCTTCAACAAAGCCAGAAAGAATATCCAATTGGAAAAAGACAATCACTTCAACAAAAGGTGTTGGGAAAACTGCACAGCTACATGCAAGCAAATGAAACTGGACCACTTATATCATATACAAATTCAATTCAAAATGCATTAAAGACCTAAACTGAGGCCTGAAACCACAAAAATCCTAGAAAAGAGCATAGGTAGTGATTTTTTTGACACTGGAAGTAGCAACATTTTTCTAGTTATGTTTTTTGAGGCAAGGGAAGTGAACACAAAATAAACTATTGTGTAGTTAATAGATAAAATAAAATTTTATACTGCACAGTAAAGGAAACAATTATCAAAACAAAAAGACAATCTAGTGAATGGGAGAAGACATCTGCAAATGATACATCTGATAAGGGGTTAGTATCAAAAATATATAAAGAACATACATTTCAGCACCACAGAATCAAATAATCCAACTAAAAAAATTGGCAGAAGACATGAATAACCACTTCTTCAAAGAAGACATACAGATGGCCAATGGGCACATGAAAAGATGGTCAACATCACTGATTATTAGGGAAAAAGCATTATATAAGCAATAGATGACATGGTAACAATAGTTTCTTTTATATTTTAGTTTTTCTTCCAGTCTGTCTTTGCACAGAGGAGGGATCTAACCTTTTCCCAATTACCAAGCAATGAGTCTAATGCTGATCCCTTAGCTTAGCCAATGTGGAGCACTCTGAGTTTTCATTTCCCACAGAATGTCATTTCAAGTGTCTCTTCCTGCTTCCAGGCCCAGAGACAGACTTCAGCCCAGCTAACTGCTTATTTGGTTCTGTTTCTGGACTACAGTGAAATTTTACCTATTTAAAAAATTGTTAAGGCTATGTCTTTTAAAAATTATATTTAAGAATATGTTATCAGTTATTGCTGTATGTTTGGAGCAGGAAGAGAGCAAGAATGTGTGTGTGGTGGTGGGATGTGTGTGTGTGTGTGTGTGTGTGTGTGTGTGTGTGTGTGTGTGAAAAGTGCCCCACAGCTTCCTCTTACCTGGGAGTTGCTTAATAATTTCATAGAATTTCTTATGTGTAAGGATAGCAGCCCTTTTGCTACCAATTTGCTGCAAACATTTTACTCAGTTTCTTGTTTTCTTTTGTATATTGTATTTTTTTTAAAAGACTTTATTTATTTATTTGACAGACAGAGATCACAAGTAGGCAGAGAGGCAGGCAGAGAGAGAAGAGGAAGCAGGCTCCCTGCTGAGCAGAGAGCCCAATGTGGGGCTCAATCCCAGGACCCTGGGATCATAACCTGACCTGAAGGCAGAGGCTTTAACCCACTGAGCCACCCAGGTGCCCCGATATTGTATTTTTTACTACAAATGTTTTAAACTTTATAATTTCTTTTTATACTTAGAAAATGGCAATTTATATTTTTTCTAGTGCCTTTATAGTTTTTAATATCCTAAAATATCTGTGTGCTCAATTTTCTAAAATGTATTTTGATTTTCGATAGTAATAGTAGTCTTTTTCCTGAGTAATTAGAATATTGTTTACTTATATATATGTAAGTATAAGTGTGCATACTTTATATATATCATATGTATGTTAAATAACTCATCATATCAATTGACTGATAATGTTATGCATCTACTTTATACTTGATGATTCTTTATACTAACATTCTATGTAATACTGCTGATTCCAGCAGCATTCATTACTTTGTAATGAGTTTTTATGAAGGAGCTGCTTTACTAAGTTACAGGTACATGGATATGAGACAATCTATGGACCCTGACAGAGCTTCCCCAGGTGTCATCTTCTGAAATCCAGCTTGAATAGTCAACTGTGCCTACCTTTTACTACATACACTTCCCCAAATTTCCACTTTATATTGATGAATGATCTCTGAGAACTAGTTTATGCACCACAGTAAATTATAGCAGAAAGACTGATGGGCAGATCTCTCTCTACCACTAACTAGCCACAGTCACCTCTGTGATCTTTCCTTATCAGCACAATAGGGATTATGTGTTCACTGTACAAAGATTTTGTGAAAATTCTACATAATGGATAGAAGCATCAAAGACATTTTCCACCTTATGAAATAAATAATTAATAGATGGTAATTATTATATATTGAAAACTAGTAATAAAATTGAGCATTCAGAACTCCTGGTGAATATTCCTCTGGGTTCATTGCCCATGCCAAAAGCACCACCGCCAACAATAACAAAAACTAATTATTAAGATTACAAGAGATTTACAGAGGATATGGCCTATTGAGACTTATTCCCAACCATGGCTGTCATTTCAAATTAATTAATTTGTTTTCCTTTAAATTTTATTTAATTAATTTAAAAAATTTTAATCATTTATTTGAGAGAGAGTTTGAGGGAGAGAGAGAGAGAGAGAACAGACGGGGGCAGAGGGAAAAGCAGACTCCCTGCTGAGAAGAGAGCCCGATTATGTGCAACTCATCCCAGGACCCTGAGATTATTACCTGAGCAGAAGACAGATGCTTAACTGACTGAGCCATCCACACACCCCAAGTATTTTATTTTCTAAATGAATTCTACTTGTTGTCATGTGATTATTAAGACTTGTGTCATTTGGGTTGCCATCCAGGAAAAAAAGAATGATCCAATAGGGGAATTTTTATCCTAAATCTGAGCTTTTTTGGAATCTTAATTTCTGAAACATAAAGCTAAAAGAAAAAAAAAAAACTTTAAACCAGTCAGCTGATGAGATATTCACATCAAACTAATAAGATAAATTGTTAAGAGACATTTTATAAATTTATTTCCATGAAATTTTTCCATAGCTTGAGCTATAATTTTTTTTAAGATTTATTTATTTACTTTAGAGAGAAAAAGAGACAGAGAGAAAGAGAGAGAGAGCGTGAGCTGTGAGAGGGGCAGAAGGAGACAGAGGGAGAGAATCTCAAGCAGATTCCCTGCTGAGTGCAGAGCCTGACTCAATTCAGGGCTTGATCATGGGACTTGACCATGGATCTTGACCGTGGGTCTTAATCCCAGGACTCTGAGATCATGACCTGAGCTGAAATAAAGGGACGGCTGCTTAGCCACTTGAGCCACCCAGGCACCCCTGTAATTTTTTTTTTAAAGCAGGATTTTATCCTTTTTAACTATATTGGGAAAGTAAAGATTTATCTGGGAAAATAGAAGGGAAAAGCATTAGGCTTTTTTATTTACAGTAACATTATCAGAGTATTTAAAACCTAATTTCAAAGATAATATTTGTTAATTTCAAGAGAATTTTAAGATAAATAAAAACATTAGAAAAAAATCACTCATAAACTCACACTATATATAACGTTTTTAGCCACTTTTCTAAAGGTAAGAATGAGTAAAAATAGAGTCATACTAGCCAAACTATTTGGTAATAATATAGCAGGAATATTTTTCAATGTTATTTTTTATTATTCTATAACATGATTTTTATTGGTTACATAATAATCCATACATAAGCTATAGATTTTAATTTTTAGATATTCCCCTATTGTAGAACATTTAAGTTCATCCAGTATCTCACTGTGATGCATAGTACTGCATTCCTGTCACTTATTATATGGAACTTAGTTTCCAGTCAGCATGTAAGGTAAAAATCTCATAGACAAAATTGTATCTGAAATTCTCTTAAAGAAGTTGCTACCTGAATTGTCACATCAAGTGACACTGATGTTTCTCCATAGGTCCATCTTGGCTAGTTTTTCCTCTAGAGTATTAATATTTTTTTTGTTGTCGGCAACAAACACTGCCTCTGGCATTTTTAAGCAAAGAGTTGTTTATTAGAAGATTATGGGGGATTATTCTTCATTAGGAATCAATGGTAACTAGATTTGGCAAATGGGCAAAAATCAAGAGATCTTTAGAAAAGGTTAGACTGCAGGGACAGTCTGGTTCATGCTTCAGTGGTTTACTACAATTAGTAGGCCTTCAAATAGTTATTCCATCTCTGCATCCTTTTCTTATGATTTAAAGTTCTGATTGGTCAAGCTTAGTTTATGTGCTCACTTCTTAGTTGTACCAAGAGTCAGACAAAGAAAAAAAATCCACCTCTCTTGGCTTTTGTAATGGTCTGTTACCATGAAAGACAGGAGTTAGAAATTGCCTTCCCATGAGAACCTTAATCATGGGGAAATTCCACCTAAAAGGGAAATCAAGATACTAAAAAGGTTTGGGAGAGCAATTGGATACTAGGACGTAAAAAAAAAAAAACAAATATACCAGCTCAGCAGAAAAAAAAAATCGATTTTTTGAATGATTTTATTTATTTATTTGAAAGAGAAAGAGAGAGGAGAGAGAGAGAGAGAGAACACAGCCAAGGGAAAAGGCAGAGGGAGAAGCATACTGCCTGCTGAGCAGGGAGCCTGATGCAGGGCTCCATCCCAGGACCCTGGGATCATGACCTGAGCCCAAGGCAGATGCTTAGATGCTTAACTGACTGAGCTACCCAGGCGCCTCCCAAATCAATTTTTTTTTTCTATTATGTGCCAGATAAGTTGCTAGGGTTTAGGAGCTATATTAATGTGAACTAGAATGCTTAGCAAAGTAAGAGTTCTGTTTTGCCAGAAACACCCACTGAGGGCAATAGGTTCATCACTTTGATGTTGTGCTCTCTCTCTAGCTTAGGCTTATAGAATGACTGGCAGAGCCATCACCTGCCTTATTTATATTATTATAATAATTATTATTTTTACAGATTATATTTGCAAAATTTAATAATTATTATTTTTAATGGCTGAATTTGTATAAATTAAGTACATTAGTTATGTGCTGATATTCCAATGTAAGAAGAACAAATAAAATTCTTTCTGAGATAAGCAGTTTTAGAATATACATTTTGGGAGGATATCCCATTTTACAAAGTCCTAACTGGCTAAAGGGTTTCTTCAGTGAATTTCTAGATAGTGTTAGGGAATCCTTGGACCTCAGTGAAATTGAATTCATATTTTGTTTGCATTTTTCTTGGGAGGCATTCTAATGGTCTCATGAAATGTTCATTGGGGACCATAGCCTAAATAAGATTAAGAGCCATCTTTGCATCTATCTCTTAATTCCAAAACAAGAATTGAAACATTCAAATAGAAGTTAAGCTATAGGAGATAAGAGGCTTACAACGTTTCTTTTAAACTGGGGAATCCTAGAGAAGAGTAGTCTATAAGAAAGATTCGAATCTGGGTGCCTGTGTGGCTCTGTCAGGTAGGCGTCTGCCTTCAGCTCAGTTATGATGCCAGGGTCCTGGGATCAAGTCCCATATGGGGCTCCCTGCTCAGTGTGGAGCCTGCTTCTCCCTCTCCCTCTGCCTGCCACTCTGCCTATTTGTGGTCTCTTTCTCTCTCTCAATCTCTGTCAAATAAATAAATAAATAAATTTTAAAGAAAAATTCGGATCCTTTGGCTCCTAGTTTCGTTGATCTGTTCTAGTGGTTTTTTTTTTTTTTTTTTTTTGGTTTCTATTTCATTGATTTCTGCTCTGGTGCTTATTATTTCTCTTCTCCTGCTGGATTTAGGTATTCCTTACTATTCTTTCTACAGCTCCTTTAGGTGTAGGGTTAGGTTGTGTATTTGAGACCTTTCTTGTTTATTGAGAAAGACTTGTATTGCTCTATATGTTCCTCTCAGGACCACCTTTGCTGTGTCCCAAAGATTTTGAACAGTTGTGTTTTCAATTTCATTTGTTTCCATGAATTTTCTTAGTTCTTCTTTAATTTCCTGGTTGACCCATTTATTCTTTAGTAGGATGCTTTTAGCCTCCATGTATTTGAGTTCTTTCCAACTCTCCTCTTGTGGTTGAGCTGTTGTTTCAAAGCATTGTGGTCTGAAAATATGCAGGGAATGATCCCAATCTTTTGATACTGGTTGAGACCTGATTTATGACCCAGGATGTGATCTATTCTGGAGAATATTCCATGTGTGCTAGAGAAGAATGTGTATTTCTGTTGCTTTGGGATGGAATATTCTGAATTTGTCTATGATGTTCATCTGGTCCAATGTGTCATTTAAAGCCTTTATTTCCTTATTGAACGTTTGCTTAGATGATCTGTCCATTTCACTGTGGGGAGTTAAAGTCCCCTACTATTATTTTATTATTGTCTATGTATTTCTTTGATTTTGTTGTTAATTGATTTACATAGTTGGCTGCTCCCATGTTAGGGGCATAGATATTTAAAATTGTTAGATCTTCTTGTTGGGCAGACCCTTTAAGTATCATATAGAGTCCTTCCTCATCTCTTATTGTAGTCTTTGGTTTAAAATCTAATTGTCTGATATCAGGATTGTCATTCCAGCTTTCTTTTGATGTTCATTAGCATGGTAAATTATTTTCTACACCCTTCACTTTAAATCGAGAGGTGTCTTTGGGTCTAAAATGAGTCTCTTGCAGACAGCATATTGATGGGTCTTGTTTTTTTTTAATCCATTCTGATACCCTGTGTCTTTTGATTAAGGCATTTAGTTCATTTACATTCAGGGTAACTATTGAAAAATATGAATTCAGTGCCATTGTATTGCATAAGGTGATTGTTATTGTATGTTGTCTCTGTTCCTTTCTGGCCTATTACTTTTAGGATCTCTCTTTGCTTAAAGAACCCCTTTCAATATTTCCTGTAGGGCTGGTTTGGTGTTTGTAAATTCTTTCAATTTTTGTTTGCCCTGGAAGCTTTTTATTTCTCCTTCTATTTCTAATGATAGTCTAGGAAATAGTATTCTTGGCTGCATATTTTTCTCCTTTAGTGATCTGAATATAGCATGCCAGTCCTTCTTGGCCTGCCAGGTCTCTGTGGATAAGTCTACTGTCAGTCTAATGTTTCTACCATTGTAGTTTACAGACCTCTTGTCCTGAGCTTCTTTCAGGATTTTCTCTGTCTCTGAGACTTGTAAGTTTTAGTATTAGATGATGGGGTTTTGACCTATTTTCATTGATTTTGAGGGGGAATTTTCTGTGCCTCCTGGATTCTGATGCCTGTTTCCTTCCCCAAATTAGGGAAGTTCTCTGCTCTAATTTGCTCCAATACACCTTCTGCCCCTCTTTCTCTTTCTTCTCCTTTTGGGACCCCAATTATTCTAATATTTTTTCATCTTATGGTATCACTTATTTCTAGAATGCTCCCCGTGTGATCTAGTAGTTGTTTATCTCTCTTTTTCTCAGCTTCCTTATTCTCCATAATTTAGTCTTCTATATCACTAATTATCTCTTCTGCCTCATTGATCCTAGCAGTAAGAGACTCCATTTTTTATTGGACCTCATTAATTTTTTTTGATTTCAACTTGTTTAGACTTTAGTTCTTTTATATCTCCAGGAAGCGATTTTATTTCTCCTGAAAAGGATTCCCTAGTATCGTCTATGCTTTTTTGAATCCTAGCTAGTATCTTCATAATTGTCATTCCGAACTCTAGTTCTGACATCTTACTAATGTCTTTATTGATTAGGTCCCCAGCAGTTAGCACTGCCTCTTGTTCCTTTTTTGAAGGGTGAGTTTTTTCATGTTATCATTTTGTCCAGAGAAGAATTATGAATGAGAGAACAAAATGCTAAAAGGGTAACAATGACCCAAGAAAAATATGCACTAATCAAATCAATAGAGACCTAAAACCAGGGGAAGAGGAAAGGCAAAAAAGAGGAAAAATACATGATTAAGCTGGTGAATAGAACAGAGCCACACTCTTGATTTTGGATGTATTTTGCTCTGTTAGAAGGAACTTTCTCCTAAAATTTTAAAGAAAGAAAAGAAACTATATATGTATATAAAATAAGGGTAAACATGATGAAGGGATATAATATGACTGTAAAGATGAAAATTTAAAAAGATCTTAAGAAAGAATTTGATAAGATAAGAAGTTGGTTGAAAAAAAGGGAAAAAAATGGGAGAGAATGTGATCAGGCTGGAGACTAGAACAAAGCCGTATGCTAGATTTAGGGTATATTTTGGTCTATTAGAAGAAACTGTATCCAAAATTTTAAGGAAAGATAAACTTATATGTGACCAAAAAATAAGGTTAAATATAGTGAGGGGATAGAATGTGACTATAAAAATTGAAAATTAAAAAACATTTTAAAATGGTATTGATAAGATAAAATATTTAAAATAGGTTAAAATAGGAAGAGGAAAAATTTAAAAAAAGAAAAGTATAAAAAGAAAAATATAATGAAAATTTTAAAAGTTTAACTTTGAAATATTAAAGAATCATGGGGGAAAAGCCATGAATTCTGTGTGTTGCTTTCCCCTCACTCTGGAGTTCTGCAGTCCTCACTGATTGTTGAACTTTTCTTGGCTGGGTGCTCTTGCTGATCTTCTCAGAGATAGGTGCCTTTTGCCATGATTCTCAAATGTCTTTGCCCTACCACCTTTGCTTGGGGCCAGGCTAAGTAATCTGCTCGGTTTTGCGTTGTAGCTTTTGTTCCCTGAGCCCTTTCCATACAGCTTTGGAGGATGGCTATGAAAATGGTGGCCTCCCAATCTCTGGTCCTGTAGGAGACAAGAGCTCAGGACCCCACTCCTTACTGCACACTCAGACAGAAGCAGCCAATTACTCTGGTCTCCCTGTTCTCTGGACACACTCCATGCTCATCCAGCCTGTGACTGAGCATTTCTATCTCTGGCATACATCCCCATTTGGAGTCTCCAAACCTAGCAGATTCCTGCAGCATGCTCCCACACCACTCCTGTCGCACTCCTGTCGGTGGAGGATGGGGGGACCCCCAGTTTTCTGTGACCCTGCAGGTCCTGAGACCACACTGTCCCCATGAGGGCTCCACCCCAGCTCAGCCTCTGGAGTGACATCCCTCAGTGGAGCAGACATCGAAAGCTTCCAATTTTGTGCTCCACTGCTCTCTCACTTGTAGGGAGCTAGCCCCATCCCGTGGTCTATCTTCCCATGTATCACTTTGGATTCGATTCTTCGCATGTCCTACCTTCTAGAAAGTGGTCGCTTTTCTGTTCCTAGAATTGCTGCTTTTCTTCTCTTGTCTCTCATGTTGAATTTGTAGCTGTTCAGAATGGTTTGATAACTATCTAGCTGAATTGCAGGGTCCAGATGAAATTTAGGTCTCCTGTTCCACCATCTTGCTCTCCCTTCTCTTCCACGTTTTTAAGAGACAGAGGAAGGGGGGATGTGTGATGTGGAAATGTGCATTGTGATGGCAGGAATTTGAGGGATTTCCTCTTTAAAGACTTATATCGTCTCTTTAAACTGAAAATTAAGCTGATTTTCCAAGCGAGAAGGGTGATGGCTGGGTGTGTGGGGAAAGTTGTGAATGCTCAAAATGGCAGTCTGTTTGATAGTGCTTAAGACCTTCTCCACCCCACCCCCCAATAGATACACATATGCATATATACATCACATCTTTTCACATCTTTTTTATCCACTCATCCATTGAGGAAACTTCCCTATCTCGGCTATTGTAAACAATGCTGCAATAAACACAGGGGTTGCATATACCTTCAAATTCGTGCTTTTGTGTTCTATCCAGTAGTGGACATCATGGATCATAGGCTAATTCTAGTTTTAACTTTTTGAGGAACCTCTGTGCTATTTTCCACAGTGGCTGCTCCAGTTTGCATTCCCAACAGTGCAAGAGGATTCGTTTTTTCTCCATATCCTCACCAACACATGTTATTTATTATATATTTTTTTATTTTAGCCATTCTGACAGGTGTGAGATGATACAGAATTGTTCAATCAGTATGTTGTATACTTGAAACTACTATAACATTGTATGTTGATTCTACTTCAGTGAGAAAAAAAGAACACTGGCTCAGCTTCAGATGCATTGAAGTTTAGATCCTGTCTCCCAGAAAAAGGGGCCTCTGGGTGTTAATGTTTATTTGTTTTAACTGTAATTGTGGTTGTCCTTTTCCTCTTCCCCTTTCTGTCTTATCCTTCTTCTTCCCCAGTTCCAGTGTAAAAATATCTCCAGAAGAACTGAATTAATAAAGTTTTTTCTGTATGAATCAAGGATGGCTTGTGAGTGGAGAATTAAGTCTGCTCAGCCTTGCCCTTCATGTCCACCCTGGTCAATCCACAGTACACACTGTGTCCACACATGCTCTGTGCAATGGTGCCATCTCCCATTCAAAGGAGAATTTCTCAGATGAAGAGATGATCCTATTCTGGAGAGGCAAAATAATAGAAATCCAGCACATTGTAATAAATTGCTGGTGTGGAGATTCAGAGGTAAAACTAAATAGAGAAACAGCTTCTGACCAGTGTGGAGGGTCTGACTAAAGTCAAAGAACATGAATTTCTAGTTTTATAGAAATCTATAATATTATTCTATATGATTTTCAACAGTAATGCTCAACAACTCTGATGCAGATGGGCTTTTGTATTGGTCCAGATTTTTTTTTTCCCAGAGAGATGCGACAGAAAAAAAAAGGGCCAAAACAGCCAATAATATTGGCAAGACAGAGGATGAAGAGATGGTATATGTGAGAGGAGGTGAGGAGAGGAAGAAGGACTGGGAGAAAACAGAGAATCAAAAAGCTTTGTTAGGAAGGTATACGTGATAGAGCTGGCATGGCTTGAGATCATGCTCAAAGAATTGGAAGACTTAATGTTTCCAGAGTGGATAATTATGTAAGATAATAATTTTTTGTATCTAGCTATGAAGTAGTTTACAAATATATAAAAGATACATTGGAAAATGAGAGGTTAAAAAACAATTACCATGCTTTGGACAGGTCATTCATGTAGACAAGGCTCTCTGCCAGGTTACTGGAAAGTCTGGGGTCAGAGGAGGACATTAAATCAATGCTAAAGGCATCAGTGAATGAGAGGTCGTGTACCTCTTTGTACTTGCTAAATTATTATAGTGATGATTAGGAACTGTTTTATCCCCAGAGTCTTCTGGCTGGCAATGTACTTTCTTGTCACATATTTATCTTCACATCACAACACTTTGGATATGAAATCTATTAAAAAAGAATTTTATCAGAGGGAAGAATGGGTTAATAAACCATGAAGTATTTTTAACATAATGCTTATTGTATAGGTAGTATTAGACATTGTGAGAACACATTCTCCAACCTTAAAGAGTTTGTAACTTATTGTGGATGTTAGGTTTACATACACAAAACAGTAAGAGAATAGCAGACTAGTTAGGGTATAAGTTGAAAATAGAGTAAATGTGTACACAGGTGCATGGAGAAAGGACAGGTCACTTTTATTAGGTTCTTACATGAATTTTGAAGAAAAAAAATGGTGTAGACTGCTGTAAGAACTCCTTTATTTGTATGGTTTGAAAACATACCTATATAATTTTTTCATCTAAGGTAAAAACATGTTGTCCAAAACCAGAATACCCTTTTTTCTTTATTCTCTATTGAAGTGTCATTCATTGTTTATAATGATTTAAGTTTTCTGATTTGGGGGAATTCCTAAAATCATTATTTTCATTCTTTCCTTTCTCCAAAATATATACCCTCTAGTTTGGGAATTTCAAAAAGTTATTACTCATTTTTAAAAATAACTTACAGAAAAAAAAGTTGATTTTAATGGAATGATTTTCCTTTGGTTTCTTTCCAAAATTTTCACAATTTTCACTGATGCAAGTACAAATGAAGGAATAATTTTTTCCACAATCTGATTGGAAAGCCAAAGTCTCTCTCTTCAGCATGAAGAAAATCAAAAGTTCGAAGGAGTTAGTAAAACTTAAACTCTGTTATTTATTGAAATCATGCCTTTGGCTATTTGGGAGTGTCAATGGTGCACCTTAGCCAAAATGCCTTTTCAGGCCATCACTATGTTGTTATTCAGGTTGCATTGCTAGGAGACATGGCCTACCTCTTGCCTTGGCATACTCAGCAGTGCCACAGCCAATCGTATCTTTCGCCAATTAGAAAATTCCTTTCCATTCAGAAAAATAAGAAAGGGATCTTTCTTATTGCAGTGAAGCCAGAGTAGTAAAAAAGGGTATTTGTCATCGCAGTTACCTCATATGCAGCAAGTCCTGTAGGGGGAAAGTTAAGAAAACTTGCAAATTAATCATTTCCTTAAAGTTTCCAGTAAAGAAAGCCGAAGAAAAAATGATACTCTTAGTATTCCTGTTATATCCCTGTTTCATTAACTTGGCCCAAAATTCTTGGCCTGAAATTGAGGGTGGATGAAAGATTAGAGAAGAAATTATAAATAATAGTTTAAAATAAATATAATAGTTTTAAAAATTAAATAGTTTAAAAAAATAGTATTAAAAATACTAGTTTAAAAAATTAAGTGATCTGAGAAGAGATAATAATAGCTCTGCCAATAGTTTTACCTTTGGATAAAAATATTGTTTCTATATATGGCTCTCAGGAAATTCCCTGCAATTGAGAATTGTGTTCCAATGTTCTATCCCTATTTTCATCTTATCATTGACAGGAAAACCTTAAATAGCATGCTTGATCGACAGCATCTGTGAATTTTAGCACTTCCATAGAAAAGCAAACTGTTAAGTAAGTGCTGCTTCGAAATGAAATATGATGGTGTGGGATAGATGGGGCTGCAGAGGAAATCCCTTTCTCCCTCAAGCTGGAGAAGTGGTGGGGTGAACAGGAACCTGCCTCTCAGATGCCATCTCTTATAATCACAAGAGAAGAGAGCAAAGGTTAGACTCAGAGAAACTTGAAGACTAAGGATTTCTTCTCTGTTCCCCATAGCCAGAAATACCCAACTAACAGCCATTATCTCTTGCTTGTTCTTTCTTGGGTGCACCTGGATTAGAGATTTAGGTGAGTGGAGATGAGTGCACTTCTGCTAGTTAAGGATGGATTTTGTTGCTTTCCAGCAGCAGGTGTTCACAGAGAGCTGAAGGTAGTGGTACAGCTACTCCTCCCAGGAGCAGAATGAGAGGTGGTGAGGAAGAGGGTTGCAGGAGTACCAACAACAGGTGTCTTTTCCTGTTTCTGTGGTTCAGAGTCCAGAACTGAGTTTGCATCAGGAAGGTGATAGCTGTCTCTTGGCCAGAGGCCTAGTTCCAGAGCTCTGATACAGGGATAGATGATCAGTGTTGTGAGTCTACTTTCAGTAAGTTGCTGTGTTAACCAAGCGCTCAGTTTCCATGCCAAACCGTGCCCAATGATGAGCTGCAGTCATTGATGAAGGCTGGACTTAGCTGAAATATATAGTCTTCCTGCACCCCCACCAAACTGATAGTAAACCATTCCTTCAGATTACTGAACGAAGGGCCAACTAAGGAAAAGGGTAAAAAGGAAGATTACGAGTGGCAGCCCTTAACTTTTAGAATTCAACTGTCTTCCTGCAATCTAGCCTATATGTGCAAACCCCACACATCAAAACGAAGTTAACTGAAGTTAACAGGAATCATCCTTTTTGGAAAGCAAATTAGCAATTACCTGTTATTCCTCAGTTAAAAGTCCTCAGTGAGGATTGTGACAAAGGATTTTCCTGCCTACTTTCAGAGTTATCACATGGGTGGCCGGTAACAATTTCAATACAGTTCCATAAAAATTATAGTATCTGGAAGTTTTTCTTTGGATCTGGAAATATTTTCACTGGTCCCAATTTTCAATATGATGAGTTGTGAGGCAAATTTGCTATATCCTGGTCTTGGGACCAAATTATCTGGGATGGAATACTGGCTCAGCTACTTACTAGCAGAATGAACTTGGGAAAATTACTTAACCTCTCTGTTCCTCAGTTACTTGATTCATAATGTAAGAATAATAATAATAGTCCTATGGGGGTATAAATGACATAAAATTAAAAAAAAATTTTAAATATAAAAAATATAAAAATATAAAATAAATATATAAATAATAAATACAATGTATATATATTAATTATATATTATTATATAATTAATATATAATATATATAATATATAAATAATAAATAAAATATAAAATATCAATATAAAATATAAAAAATATAAAATATAAATGACATATAAACATTAATTATACATATAAATGATATACTTATAAGATATATGTACAGCTCTCTGAATCTTACCTACCACATAGTAAATACCAATAATTACTAGCTATCATACTTTTCCATTGATATTTTAGTGAGATTTTAGATGGCTGTATCAAAGGAAGGTAGTTTAATGACCTTTTAAATCTTTGTGGTACAATGTTAAAAGATCTTACCCTCAAATAGTTCTCTTCACCAGGCTTCCAGAAATCTCATATATAGATTTCCTCCTTAAGGTCCCTGCCTACGGAGACATGAACTTTATAAATACAAACTGTTGTCCTTCTCATATTTCCATCTTTAAACTACTATTCTGCTCACTCTTCTCTAGGTAGAATGAGAAGTCTTTTTACACTCTGGTTTATACTTCAAACATATTTTCATGCTGGCACCATATTGTATGTTTATTTCTACTACTGGACTATAAATCATTAGGGTGCCTCTGTTTCCAGTGTTTAGCACAGAGCTCAGGATGTAGTCGGTGAAAAATAAGTTTAATTCTTTATTTTTTAAAAAATAAGTAAGTTCTTTTTTTTAAAAAAATTTTATTTATTTATTTGACAGAGAGAGATCACAAGTAGATAGAGAGGCAGGCAGAGAGAGAGTGAGAGGGAAGCAGGCTCCCTGCTGAGAATAGAGCCCGATTTGGGACTCGATCCCAGGACCCGGAGATCATGACCTGAGTTGAAGGCAGCAGCTTAACCCATTGAGCCACCCAGGCGCCCAAAAATAAGTAAGTTCTAATCTGTTTTTGACCCTGAATGGGGTCCTCTTCTGGAGCAAACCCCAAGGAAATGGCATACATCCTTGGCACTGGGAAAATCGCTGTGTGTGATATTTTCTGGAAGTGTGCATAAAAGTTTACATATAATGCTTTGTCCCTTCTCCGCCAGAAATGTTGGTGGTCCTTAGGAAACTAAATTTGGAAGAAATAAGAGCAGGGGATCCATTAATTAAATAAGAATAGCTGCTATTTCTCTCCCTTTTAAATCCTCATAATTAAATTATTAAATTTTTATACTTTTAACTCTTGTTTCTTTTGTTACTTCTTTTCTCTATTTCTCTTGAAGTATATTGAGGATATGTCACCATTTAAAGTTTTCTGTGTACCTTGAAGCTCTATTCTCTGTGGGGACTGAATACATATTTGTTGTTCAGATCTTTAACTGAGAAGAGCTGGCTTATTTTTAAGGGGTTAAAGAAGTTCCACAAGAAAAATTAAGAAGTACAACTCTGAACCCACCTTTTAGAGACTTGCTAATAAGCAAATTAGTGGTTAGTGAAAATTTTACCTCCTCATGTATAAAACATCTTTTTCTGAGAAATAGTATCTCCCCAGTGCTCCACAAAAATGATTATTTGTGTATTGCTTACAAATTTTACAGTGGTGTATGTTTGCTAAAATTACTGAAAGACTGCAGAACAACCAAAATAAATGGATTTGCCATTTGACTCATCTACCCCCACAAAAAAACCCTGCTGAGCAGGCGCCCGTAGCCTCCCCGCCCCTCCCGCAACGCTCGACCCCGGGATCCCCCCGGCTTGCCTGCCCGCCATGGCTGACAAGGAAGCAGCCTTTGATGACGCAGTAGAAGAACGTGTGATCAACGAAGAGTACAAAATATGGAAAAAGAACACCCCTTTTCTTTACGATTTGGTGATGACCCATGCCCTGGAGTGGCCTAGCCTAACTGCGCAGTGGCTTCCAGATGTAACCAGACCAGAAGGGAAAGACTTCAGCATTCATCGACTTGTCCTGGGAACACACACGTCGAATGAACAAAACCATCTTGTGATAGCCAGTGTGCAGCTCCCTAACGATGATGCTCAGTTTGATGCTTCACACTACGACAGTGAGAAAGGAGAATTTGGAGGTTTTGGCTCAGTTAGTGGAAAAATTGAAATAGAGATCAAGATCAACCATGAAGGAGAAGTAAACCGGGCACGTTATATGCCCCAGAACCCTTGCATCATTGCGACAAAGACTCCATCCAGTGATGTTCTTGTTTTTGACTATACAAAACATCCTTCCAAACCAGACCCTTCTGGAGAGTGCAACCCAGACTTGCGTCTGCGTGGACATCAGAAGGAAGGCTATGGACTTTCTTGGAACCCAAATCTCAGTGGGCATTTACTTAGCGCTTCAGACGACCACACCATCTGCCTCTGGGACATCAGTGCTCTTCCAAAGGAAGGAAAAGTTGTGGATGCGAAGACCATCTTTACAGGGCATACAGCAGTAGTAGAAGATGTTTCCTGGCATCTGCTCCATGAGTCTCTGTTTGGGTCAGTTGCTGATGATCAGAAACTTATGATCTGGGATACTCGTTCAAACAATACTTCCAAACCAAGCCACTCAGTTGATGCTCACACTGCTGGAGTAAACTGCCTATCTTTCAATCCTTACAGTGAGTTCATTCTGGCCACAGGATCAGCTGACAAGACTGTTGCCTTGTGGGATCTGAGAAATCTGAAACTGAAGTTGCATTCCTTTGAATCATATAAGGATGAAATATTCCAGGTTCAGTGGTCGCCTCACAATGAGACCATTTTGGCTTCCAGTGGTACTGATTGCAGACTGAATGTTTGGGATTTAAGTAAAATTGGAGAGGAACAATCCCCGGAAGATGCAGAAGATGGGCCACCAGAATTGTTGTTTATTCACGGCAGTCACACTGCCAAGATATCTGATTTCTCCTGGAATCCCAATGAACCTTGGGTGATTTGTTCTGTATCAGAAGACAATATCATGCAAGTGTGGCAAATGGCAGAGAACATTTACAATGATGAAGATCCTGAAGGAAGCGTGGATCCAGAAGGACAAGGGTCCTAGATATGTCTGCACTTCTTGTGATTTTAGACTCCCCTTTTTTTCCCCTCTCAACCCTGAGATTGATTTAACACTGGTTTTGAGACACAGACTTTGTTTGGCTATCCCTCTATGATAGGTACCATCAACGATGTTACTAGCCCAAACAGAGGGTGTTTTCTAAATATTAACTGGGGGACTTGATTCAGTAAAGCCACAGACTTATATTTAAATTTTCTTCAGGAATTTTCTAGTAACAAAGGTCTAAAGTAGCCACAGAAAGGGGAATATTGGGTGTGGTTATTTTTCTTCTTAGGCTATATCCCCAAGTTTTACAGACTCCTTTTAAGTAAAGGCTAAAGTGAGGAAGGATAGAGCCAAGTGAGGTAGGTGTCTGAGCCATGAAGTATAAATACCACAAGATGTCGTTTTTATTCAGGAAATGGGGGAGATTCAAGTCATATAAATTCCTATTCTAAAGTTTTCACACCTGACTTTCCAGGATGCACATTTCCCTATGTAGACCAGTCTCCTCTCAGTTTCTTCAGTTAAGTCAAAACTATGTATTCCTCTTTCCCCATATATTTTTGCTTGTTAGTGTATTTCTTGAGCTGTTTTCTTATTTCTTTCCTTTCTGTGAAATGGTTTTTTTTTAAAAACTTGGGACCACCAAGTTGTAAAGATGTATGTTTTTACCTGACAGTCATACCACAGGTAGACTGTCCAGTTGAGTTGAGAAGAGTGAATTGATAGCTTGTATTTGTTTTTAAAATTAAATTAATCCTGGGTAAGAGTTGCTTTTTTTTTTTTTTCTTAGGAGTTAGTCCTTGACCACTAGTTTGGTACCATCTCTATTTTGGGTGACCTGTTTCACCAGCAGGCCTGTTACTCTCCATGACTAACTGTGTAATTGCTTATAATGGAATAAATTGCTTTTCTACGTAAAAAAAAAAAACAATAAAACAACAAAACAAATAAAAAACCCTGCTAATACTTTGATGCATAACATTGAGATAATACTTGGTTTACTAATTAATTACTTTCACATTCATATATATATATGCATGTTCATATATATTTGTATGTACATATGTATATGTATAGTGATTAACGTATATATAGGTTTTGTAACATTTTCTCATAATATATAAAGACTTTTTAAAAAGTCAGTAAGCAGGGCACCTGGGTGGCTCAGTGGGTTAAAGCTTTTGCCTTCACCTCAGGTCATGATCTCAGGATCCTGGGATCGAGTCCCGCATCAGGCTGTCTGCGCAGCGGGGAGCCTGCTTCTTTTCCTCTCTCTCTGCCTGCCTCTCTGTCTGCTTGTGATCTCTGTCTGTCAAATGAATAAATAAAATCTTTTAAAAAAAAAGTCAGTGAGCATATATCGTATAGATGTTTTAAAGCATGTTTTTTAATTTGTTGATATTCCCATCCCGTCTTACCCAAAGCTGGAGTTTAATTGTTCTCCCTCCTGAATAAGGCTGCCTTAGTGACTTAATTGTAAGGAATGTAACATGGCAGAATAATACTATGGTTATTTTGAAAATAGATTATAAAAGGCGACCACAGGTTCTACTTGGCTCTTTCCCTTTTGGAAAATACACCTACATTGGGAGCCCTAACATATATGTAAGAAGTCTGGCTAACCTGAAAAATTCAAGCTATAGAGATCATGTGGAATAACTGAGAAAGGGGCAGAGATTGAGACGGATAGATAATGAGAGAGGAAGGGAGGGAAAAAGGGAAACAGAGCAAGAGAGGGAGAGAGACAAAGAGAGGAGAAAGAGAGCAGAGAGAAAGAGAAAGAAATGCACAGTGTGAGTCACCAAATACTTCATAATACAGTCCCTAGCCTTAGTGCTACCCCAGCTGACTTTGAGTACAGTAGACACAAATAGTCCTTTCCAAACCCTGCACTTAATAACTACATGGTGTTTTAATATTATAATAACACTTAACCAGTTTTCTATTGTTGGACATTAAGGGGTTTTTTTTTCAGTTTCTCACTGTTATAAAATAGTTGAACAGCTTTGAACATACATGTCTGAGCACTTGTCCAATAATTATTTTAAGCTGAATTCTTAGGAATTCTAGGTAGTACACAGAAGTGTCATATGGTGGTTGTCTTATTGTATTTCAAATTGTATGTGGTCATGCTTTATAATCCTTACCAATGTAAGGTAGAAGATAGCAATAAATCATATATAAAATTGCAATGAGTTAATTATTTAATCTGGCAAATAAAATGATATAATGATATTATAATCATATAATGGTGATGGCAGTCATCGCTATCATATTTCTAACTTCAGAGCATTCTTTTCTCTCAGTTTGAGAACAGAGTACATTTTAGAATATCCTATGGATTTTTTTCAAAGTACAGATAGTTATAATTTTCTGACCTCTCTACACAGCCTTCGTCCCCTCGTAGTCACTTAATTGAGAACCATCTCTTCAGTGGGACTCCACCAATGTTTGCCTGAAGTAAAATGGAAGGAGTTTAGCATTGCCTATATGGAATATGAAGAAAATAATAATTACATTTCTTTATAAGAAAATAAAATATAAGAATTGGGGAAGATATTAATCATTAAAATTGAATAAAACTTCCAACTTGTGAATAAATACTTTCCGACTTTTTTATTAGAAAGTTTATCTTGCTTCCATGGACAGAACTTTTTTTTGTAAATATGTATATGGATTTATGCTTGAAAATGATTATACACAATTCCCTGATGAAGGCTTGGCAATATTCTCTTTAAATTCTTGTAAATTATCATTAACAAGAACGTTTATTCATACAGGTAGGTATTTAAATTCTGAAACACATTTTACATCCATTAAACTTTCTTTTAAAGATTTTATTTATTTATTTGACAGACAGAGATAACAAGTAGGCAGAGAGGCAGGCAGAGAGAGAGAGGAGGAAGCAGGCTCCCTGCCAAGCAGAGGCTCCATACCACGATCTTGGGATCACGACCCGAGCCGAAGGCAGAGGCTTTAATCCACTGAGCCACCCAGGCGCCCCACAGCCATTAAATTTTTAACTATTTCAATAGTTGAAATTGCATTTCAAGCTAAAAATTTATTTTTTATTTCATTGACAAATGTAATAACATTCCTTAGGTTAATAGTGAGTGGAGTTTGAAACCAATCCAACTTTTAAAAAATTATTTTATTTATTTATTTGACAGAAAGAGCACAAGCAGGGGGAGAGGCAGAGGGAGAGGCAGGATCCCCACAGAACAGGGAGCCTGATGTGGGACTCGATCCCAGGACTCTGGGATCATGACCCCCAGCCAAAGACAGACAGATGCCATCTGATTGAGCCACCCAGGTGCCCCCACCTATCCTACCTTTTAACATTAAGTGTTTCAAAATAATGGTGAGGCTTTTCTTTGGAGGGCATGCATCTATTATAAGAAGAGCCCCTCTTCATTAGTTGGAAGCCCCCTGAAGGGAACACACTGGGTCAAAGACTCAGAGATGCGCTTCCCCAGGATACCCTTGTCTTGCCTTGATGAACCCATTCCTGTTGCCCTGAGGAGACATCTGACTGCTGAGGTTAATGTCCAGGTGGTAGTATCTCCTTGACAATATTCAGCATGTTGTAGTGGAACAGCAAGTACCTGGTTAGCTTAACCTCCTCTTGCTTTCTGTCTGTGGCAACAGCTCTGTTGCTGTTCTTTCCTACTCTGTTTTCTAACTTACTTAATTTTAAAATTTAATTCTTGTTTAATTTCCTGCCAGGAGAACCTTCTGCCCTATTTTTACCCCAAGATTGTCACTGAGGCAAAAGGTGTTGGGCACAAGCTGCCCAAGCACAGTGGTGCTGTCTCATGGGTAGATGCACGGGTAGATTCAATTTCTAATGTTTTATTTGTACATTTTGTGTAGACATTCATAAGTAAGTTTTAACTTTCTTTTCCTTTACATGATACTCACGTTTGGTCTGTGACATCAGTTAATGATTTGGCTTTGTACAAATTGAGTAGTTTTTCATCATTTTCTCTGTTCTGAAAAATAAGTAGGGTAAGTATGATCTACCAGTAGAAGGTATTCTGGAACTTCTAAAAATACATGGATTCAGAGCTTTTGGGCTCAGGTTTTTAAATTGATTCAGATGAATTCTCCTTACTGAACTTTTCATACAATTTTGATGATTTACATTTTCTTAGAAATGTATCCTTCTCATTAAAGCCTTTAACTTTTCACTAGAGTTGCACATAGTGTTATGCCCGAGTTTTCGTGTCTGAGAGACCACCAAGGAGCCAACACCAATGTAATCACACGAGGGTTTATTTGACAAGCTTAAGCTTGGGCCCAACTGTACCCGACACAGCGGAGTAGGGACTTGGACGCTGAGGTGACATGCTTAAGCTTGGGCCCAAGTATACCCGACACAGCAGAGTAGGGACTTGGACCCGGAGCCAGATTACAGTCAGAGTTTTTAAAGGCAGAGTAGGGGTGGACTCAGTGGTGGGTGAGAACAAAGGGGATTTAGAAGGGCTATCAGGGTAAAGAGGACTGTAGGATATGGGAGGCCTGGTTATTATCAAGCCAAGGCCATTTTCCCCTCTAATGAGGCACTAACATGAAGACAGTTGGGAGTTTCCTGGTGGAATGTCACATTTCTCCTATCAAGCATCCTTGTTAGTGAGACTTAGCATTGGGACATTTGTAAACTGAGGGAGACTCCTGTCTTGCAGGATTGTGATTTCTGCAAGTTAACTATTTGTTCACACATGTTACCGAGGGGAGGGGAGTGGGTGGAGAGGGGGTGCAAGATGCCAGCTTTTGCTTTGTCAAGATGGTTGTACTTATGTCAGGGCTAGACTCGAGGTGGGTACAGCCTTGTTTTTCTTGGCCTCCACAGTATCTCTCATAATTTAAAAAAATTTCTCCATGTTCATAATGATTCATAATGATTGAGATTGCAGACTACAGAGGCTGCAGGATTTCAGTATTGGCCTTATCATTTGCTTATCTTTTGGTTTGAACAAGTTTCTCAATGTTCTGTGACTTATTTACTTACCCGAAAAAATAGAATATAAATGATATTTACCCGATACGGTTGTATTATTGATTTTAAATCATTCAGTGAAGTTTCTGGAGCATTGTCATAAGTAAATGATAATTTCTATCATTATTTTATTTCTTATTCTAATTGTTAAATATTTGTGCTTTTCCCCTGCTTTTTGGATTACGCTTGCCATTCATATTGTATTTTTTCTAGAGACTAGTTCTTCAACTTATATATTTATTCTAAGTTATTAAATTTACTGTTAATTTCCAAATTTAATTCTTATTTTCCTGCTTTTTGCAGGCACATGTTGTTTCTATTTACCTAGTTTCTATTATTCTAAAAGTTTATTTTCTTTTTACTGTGTTTAAGATATACTCATGATGCTCTAAATTTTCTTTTGAGTACAGTTTAAGCATTTTTATTATTTTTAACATGTAGAATATCTCCAATTCAGTTTGCTCTAGGGCATAATTGGGTAGAATAACCTAGTTTTTACTTTGTTATTTTAACTTCTTTTCATTTTTCTTCTATATTCTTAGCAAGTTTCTCATGTTCAGCTATTCACTTGTCCAAGATTTTAATTATACTCTTAACTGACTCTAGTGTAAGTCAGTTGCTATTTTATAGTTTTAGATTTCCTGAAATCCTCCTCATCACACTCATCTCCTTTTCATCTCCTTCTCTTGTCTTTCATTTCATTATGTTATTTAAATTTAATTTAATTTGATTTTTATTTTTAATTTTATTTTTCTATTACCCTCTCATTTCAATATGCCCCCTCTTTTAAAAATATTTTATTTATTTATTTGATTGAGAGAGAGAGAGCGAGCAAGAGTGCACAAACGGGGGGTGGGCAGTAGAGAGAGAGGGAGAAGCAGGTTCCCGGCTAAGCAGGGAGCCCAATGCTGGGCTCCATCCTAGGACCCTGGGATCATGACTTGAGCCCAAGAGAGATGCTTAACCAACGGAGCCACTCAGGTGCCCCTATTTTCCCCTCTAAATATTATTCTTCCAATTTATAGAGGGGATCTTTTACTCTTTCTAGGTTATCAGTAAAGTTCCTAAATTTTCTTCTAGATTCTGTTATAACATATCTTATGAAGTGCTCCAGAATGTATTTCTTTTTACTTTGTACCACACTCCTCAACGTCCCCCCCCACCCAACCCAGGTCTCTTTTTCATTTTTTTAATTTTCCTTTTTGCATCCTTCAAAAACGGCGAAATATAGCCAGACTCTGTCCCATCTTGCTACTCTGTCCATTAGAATGGGAGTTGAATCCTTGGCTTAAATCTACAACTGGAAATTGTGTTGATCAGCATAGCTCCAATTATATTTCTAGTTGATGAAAAGCTTTAATCAAGGGTACCTCTTTTCAAGTTTTTATTGGATGTTCTTTCCACTCCCTCTGCAAGGTAATCTAAACTGATGTCGGTGTAATGCTTAATTATAGAATTTGCTGTTATAGCTTTCTCTTTTCTGCTTTCCCCTTATAGTGCTTAAATTATGGGTCCCACAGCATTTAAAAGTCACTGCTACATTATCAGTGTCAGTTTCTCCTTCCATTCTGCTTACATATTCTCTGAAATCAGATGGTACTACTCTGAAACTTGGGCAAGAGACTGTATACTGTAGAGTGCCCAACTTTGAGCTATTTCCAACCATGCCTAAGCCTACAGGGGTGGTATCTATGTATTCAATGAGAAGCATATACCTGTAGCCCATGTTGCCTCCTATAAAACACATAAACACCTCTGGATCTACAGACTTTCTCATCCAAGTTGCCCAAAGCTCACTTTTTGGGCTTACACAGTTCTCTTCTCTCATCCGTCTTGGTGAGTGCTGGATTTTGCAGTGGTCTGTCCATCTGTTTACTCTAGGAGTGCTTAGAGATGGCTATTAAGGGTGTGGTAAGTAGAATGACCAGTCTTAGGTATGAAGACTGGGGTAACCACCTACAATGAGCAAATGGCCCTTTGTGGGCAGGCTGGGCCAGGGTGTGGGAAAAGAAGAGGGGGTGCTATGGGCTGAGGGCCAGAAGCTGACTTCTTGTGTAGCCACATATCAATACAGAATCCTGAGGAAATCTGAGTTCCCCAAAACACAACCTGAGCTTATACATTATTATGAAGATATATTTTCAAATATAGGAAAATATGGCATTTTATTTGCATTTTAAGCTTGATTTATAATTTTAAAATACTCAGGCAGGGGCGCCTGGTGGCTCAATGGGTTAAGCCGCTGCCTTCGGCTCAGGTCATGATCTCAGGGTCCTGGGATCGAGTCCCGCATCGGGCTCTCTGCTCGGCGGCGAGCCTGCTTCCCTCTCTCTCTCTCTGCCTGCCTCTCTGTCTACTTGTGATCTCTCTCTGTCAAATAAATAAATGAAATCTTTAAAAAAAATAAATAAAATACTCAGGCATATGATATATAGGCGTCCATTTTTTTTTCCTCTTTGTGCTTCACTATTGTTAGGAGTTGAGTCTTTCTAGGTAGTAGGAAAGTGATGGGAGAAAAGAGATAAAAGAAAATAGAATAGGGCTCTGCTCTATAGAGCTGAAGTTCCAGGATGATAAGAGGAAGTCAGTGCCCTAATTTTCTGTGCTGTAAGTCCCCTGCTCTCCCGGTTTGAGTACTATTGATGGTTTCATATTACCAGTCTTCTCCTATGGTCATAGGAGTAAGAGGAAGGCAGTGTTGTATATTAGTTAATATTAATATTCAGAAACAATGGTTACCACAATGTTAGTGCAGAAGGGCTAATTTTTGGAGCCAGTCCTGTCAACTGTTATAATTGAAAGTAATATTTTTCAATGAATGATACCCAAGAAATCTTTAGGCTAAAGCATAGAATACATTTTTTTCTCTTCCAATTTGGTGACCTAGTGGGAAGTAACACAAATAAAATCAGCAGTATAGTGTGGCATACTAAAAGTAGTCCTTGCTGATGTAGCATAACTTCAGTAGTCTTTTACTGGTTCCTAAGATTTTAAAATAATGCTATTTGAGTCAGTTTGTAACAGCTGCATTTGATCTTAAGGTATAATTAAGGTTTTTATGTAAAATTTTCATAGCATTCATTTAAGACATATATATTGCATTTCTGCTATGTGCCAGTCACTGCTTTGAATGCTAGAATGTAGTGGGGGAATAGTAATGCTGAGGGTAGGTTAGGCTTTATCTTTATGGGATAACCTTATAAAACTTGGGTTAGTGATGAGTATTAAGATGAATTTTGCTGCAGCATTTTTAATCACAACCCTCTTCACTGCTTTTTGCTGAATTACAATTGGTGGAAGATATGCTCCTATTTTGGCGACTTATAAAATAAAAACACTAGCCCCGGTCCCAGTCTTCTCTTCTAGAAATTTTCAGTTTCACATTGTTGACTCAATTATAAATTTCTTATTCTTAGCATTCAAGATTTGCATAATATGTTACCTACTTCCTTAGCTTTGTTGGTTACTCCTATCCTGATGCATCCTGTATTCTGGCAATCTTGGATTACTTGATGTTTCCCAACTGTGTCTACACTTTCTTCATTTTGAGCCTTTCTTTATGAAGTTCCCTTTGCTTATAAACTGTCCATCTAAAACCTGAAATCCTCCCTCCTGGTATCTCAAGAATTTCTCAAGCATGACTTTCCATGAATCTTTTTCCTAATCCCCTCTACTGATTTTTCACTCTACTGAGCCCTCATGACACACTGTCTCTACCTCTCTCTACTTCTCTTAAGGGAAAAACAAATTTTTTATTATAGTTATTGTTTCCTGTTCTGATCTCTCCTTGATTGTGGAATCTAACTTACTCTCTTTTGTATTGTTTTTAATACCTAATAAGAACTGACTGCCGGCTGTAAGTATGTCAATATGAAATGAACAAAGAGGAGACACTGATTAGGGGTCCTGTTTGAAAGACCTGAACATGCATGCCACTATGAACTGAATATTTATATCATTCCTCTCCCCAAGTTCATATGCTGAAGCTCTAACCTGCACTGTGACTATATTTGGAATAATGAAGAAATTAAGGTTAAATGAAGTTATAAGGGTAGGGCCCTGATTTAATAGGATTAATGTCCTTATAAGAAGAGACACCACAGCATCTCCGCCCCCCCTCTTTTCTTTCTTTCTTTTTTTTTTTTTTTGTTTCTTTTCATGCAGTGAGGACAAAGTGCAAAGGTGAGTGTCTGCAAGCCAGGAGGAGAGCTCTCATCAGGAATGGAATCCTCTTGGATTTCAACCTCCCGAACTGTGAGAAAATAAATTTCTGTTATTTAAGCTATCCAGACCATGGTATTTTGTTATTGCAGCCCCAACTGACTAAGACAGATTTTGGCAGTAGGTGTGGAGTGCTGCTGTAAAAAATACCTAAAAATATAGATGTGGCCTTGGAACTTGGTGATGTATTGTGGCTAGGAGAGTTTTTAAGCCAAGTGTTAGAAAAATCTGAGCATTTTGCTCAGATTGCTATAAAGGAACTGTTTGTAGAAATAATGGATTTTATTTTATTTATTTTTTGCTTATTTTTAAGATTTATTTATTGATTTTAGAAAGAGTGTGGCAGGAAGAGGGAGAAGGAGACAGAAACTCAAGCAGACTCTACACTGAGTATGGAGTTGGATGAGGGGCTCAGTCTCACTACCCTGAGATCATGACCTGAGCTGAAATCAAAAGTTGGACAGTTAACCAACTCTGCCACCCAGATGCCCCAAGAAATACTGATTTTAAAGGCCATTCTGGTGAAGTCCCATGAAGAAATGAGGACCAGGTTATTGGAAACTAGAGGAAAGGTGATCCTTGTTATGAAGTGGCAGATAAGTTGGCTGAATTATATTCTACTGTTTCGTAGAAGGTAGAACTTGTGAGTGATGAAAGAGGTATTTACCAGGGGAGATTTCTAAGCAAATTCTTCCTTACTGCTTTATAGTAAAATTTGAAAGGGGAGATATGATTTTCAGAGAAAACCTACATATGCTAACTGAATCCAGGAACTTTTCTATTATAAACAATTTTAACCAGACAATTAAGTTTCTCTAGGCATTTGGGAAAAAATAGCTGCACAAAGAAGCCATATATAGAAGAACAAACAGAACATCTAACTTGGAGGAAATGGATAATCAAAAAATATAAAAGCACTTTAAAAAGGATACTAATACTTCCCAGTTTGCATGACAACCTTCGTTTCTGTTTTCCTAGGTTTTGATTGATAACATACCTCTTTTACTGTCAAAAGTGCCAGGTTTACACAACATATGATCTGATCTTCTTAAATTTATAAGGATTTTATTTATTATCTTCTAAAAGATTTATGAAGATAGTATATCTATTATAAAACAAGAACAATGAACCAAACCTTCAAACCCCAAACCAAACCAAGTGAAAGTGAAACTTCTAAGCCCAAGAAGATCTTGAAAATAAAAAAAAAATATTATTACTTAAGTAAATATTTAACAGGAAGGCCATAAGAAAGAGTTAAGAAACTCTCAAGAACATACAGCAAAAAGATAGAAAATAAGAGAAAGTGTTGAGCTCTAGGAGATCAATCCAGAAGACACAAAGTCAGAACAATATATTTGGAATAAGATGCAATTTTAGAATACAAGGATAAAGAGAATATCCTAAAATCTTCCATAAACAATGAACAGTGACAACAAAAACAGGTCTCCTTACAAAGGAAATAGAGTCAAACCACTATTAGACATCATTTTAGGCTGTGGACATATCCATTGGATACTTGAAGACTATAGGATACCATCAAAGTTATGACAAGGAACGATTTTGAATCCAAAAGTCTATTTAATAAGTAAATTACCAATCAAATATGAAAGAGGAATGCTTTTCAAACATGCATGCATTAAAAATTTGTCCCCGTGCTTCATATCTCAAAAAAAAAAAAAATCCTTGTGAAAATACTCAAGCAAAACAAAGAAGGAATCAGAACCAAATAAATATGGAACACAAAACTCAGTAAGATTGCAATGGAAAAAAATCTCAGATTAGCAGTTCTTGTATTCATATTGTTTAATATTAAAGCCTTCCACAAATAACATGTGTAACATTTTGGAACATCTTGGTGATTAGATGAGAAGTCTTTTTTTCAGCCAAGAAAAATGAAAGCCAAACCACATTCATACAAAAAAATCAAGGACAAAATATACGGAAAATTACAATAAAGCACAGTTAATGGGGGTGTAACTAGAGATAATCTTTTTGGGCTTGTTATGTGAAAACATTCCTCTTCAAGGGGAACAGGTTTTGTAACATAAGATACATGTGTTCTTCTCTTAGATCCAATTATATTGTCTGCTGTTGCAGTTATTATGCATAGTTACTATAATAATATTCTTAGTGATATTGATTTGCTTTTGATTTCCCAAATCAACCTATGATCAAAGAGTAGAAAAAGTCATGGCGATAGCACAGAATCTAAATATTAGAAAACCTAACAATATTAGAAAACATTATACTTGACAGAATTTAGGAAGTGTTAGAAGAAGATATACATGGAAAGAGGTACAGATATACTCTGTGCTTTTCTCACTTTTCATAACAGAGTTAGGAGTTACTCTTTGAATAAAACAATACAAAATGGAAGTTTTTATATATTATGTAAAGTCATGAAGATGATCAATAGAAAAAATAATACAATATAACTAAAACAAATGTCCAGAATGAGGATGTATTATAAGAAATTCCTAATCTTTTATAGCAGTGTTAATAAATAAGATTCTGTGTGTGTGTGTGTGTGTGTGTGTGTGTGTGAAAACTGAAAAAGGGGTTCATTTTCATATGTGGGTCAATTTTATGGATACCAGAACAACATGTGAGGACACAGAAGCTCCAGAAAAGAAAAAAAAAAGGGGGGGGGACATAATAAAGTGCTGTTCAAGCTTACTTGACCCAGATTTTTAGGACAAAAGTACTGCCAGCCCTAGAGTAATAGGCAGAAGAGGCATTTCATTCCAACTGCCTTTTAGTTTTATTTGAACTAGACTTGCAGGCTTCCTAAAATGTCATAGCAAAACAAAACCAGAATATTTCACCAAATTTAGAAAGATGTCAGGTTATCTATATTTGTCTTCAATAAATGAAGAAAAGTTCCCTTGAATTCTTAGAGACAGAGAACAGATTGGTGCTTTCCAGAGATGGATGGTAAGGAGAAGGGGAAATGAAAGAAGGTGATCAAAAGATAACAAACTTCCAGTTACAAGATAAATTCTGGAGATGTAATATACTGTATGGTGATGATAGTTAACAACACTATTTTGTGTATTTGGAAGTTGCTGAGAGTAGATTTTAAAAGTTCTCCTCACAGGAAAAAAAATTGTTACTATATGAGGTGATAGATGTTAACATCTATGCTAATGTTAATGTTTAATACAATGTCAATTTTATCACAATAAACTTGGAAGGAAGAAAAGAGAAGTTTCTGACAGCACAGCCAAATGAACACCTGTTAATACTTGAAAAATTCTGTCTACTTGCCACACTAATCTTAACACACATGCCTGGCAAGGACTTCCTTTCTTTTCTCTTTAACACGTGGAGGCATGACTAACAAATTCCTGCTTCTAAGCATTTACTCCATTCTTTCATCTTATCCTGCTAATCAGGATGTTTTGAAATACTTAACTATCTTGTCCTGAAGTGAGGGCAACAACAACCATGACAAAAGAAATAATCCCATGTCTGGGAAAAAAAAAAAATCCAAGACAAAGAAAGATACCACCGTGAAGACTTTTGCCTTGATTTGGCAATGGCCGCTTTTTACAAACTTACTCTGAAGCCAGTAGGCATGCTGCCAACATCCAGTAGAATTGGCCTCTGGTGTCATTGTGTTCCTCTGATGTTGCATCTGAAACTTAGACCCTCTACTTTTTTTTTTTTTTTAAGATTTTATTTGTTTATTTGACAGAGAGAGAGAGAGCAAGCACAAGTAGGGGGAGCGGCAGGCAGAGGGAGAGGGAAAAGTAGGTTCCCCGCCGAGCAAGGATCCCACCATGGGGCTCCATTCCAGGAACCTGGGACCACAACGCCAGCCAAAGGCAGACACTCAACCAGGCCAGGCCTCCCAACCCTCTCCTTTCTGAACCCTTTGGCTTTTGACACTCTGCTTTCTTCTTTTACGGGAAGATGGTTCAGTGTCACACATCTCACATTTCTGTAGAAGAGAGAAAATACCCACCTCACTGTCCTTGAGGAATCAGGATTGGTGAGATGCTTCTGATCTCTCTCTCCACTTTCTTTGTTATTTCCCTCCATCAAAAGGAGCACACGGTCTTGACGAGACCCTGATTCTCTTTGGGTGGTGTTAGCATGTCGAAAACCATGGACGGACCTGTTAGATATCTCTCTGTTTCTTGGTTAAGACAGGATAGGCTTTCTGTCTTCCTTGAGTCTCAATATGTGAATAGGCTCATGATGCTCTTTAGTTTTACTTCTTCCCACATGTGGATTCCAAGGTATAGACTTCAAAGAAGTAGGAGCTGACTACACCCTCCAACTCAACTTTGCAAGCAACAAGGGCAATAATAAATTTAAACTCAGACTTAGCTCTTGTTCCACTTATTACTTGGTTCATATTTTGTATTGGAGAAACAGGCCTCTAGCAACCTGGGTGACCTTACACCCCTGCCTTAGCAAACCAAGAGGATTTTCTTGGCCATCTAGCATGTTACAATTCTTCCTTCAAATCTGAGTACAGGGGCCTAGTAAACTATTGAGAAATAGTTAAGAAAGATGGGTTAAGTCATTCGATTTTCTTAGGATAGAGATAATTTAAGATATAACTTGGTGGGGTAACATGCGATTGTTTTTTGTTTTAACATGCTGTGCTTTATCATGATAATTTTTACATACTTTTTATCTTTATATGTCACTGACATGTCTCTGATAGAGAATAATGGGTACCTACCTCTTGATGCCTTACTATAGAGAATGATAATGAGAAAGACTTGAAGTCATCAGTCTCTTGCTCTGTGTCCTGTTCTCTCTATTACCTAGGCTGAATAGAGAGAATATGAGCGGGATATGGCAGCTTGGTTTTGTAATACCAGCACTTCAGATCCTCAGTAAGCCTAGTTTTGAGAGAGTAAGAATATAGACAATATTGATGCAGTCCTGGAAAATGGAACCCTAGCTATTACTGACGTGCTGCAACCAGATCAAATGTTCTGGGACAGAGAGAAGAGACAGCATCAGGATAAGGCCAAAAATCTCAAGGGTGAAGTTCTTTCCATATTGGAACATTAAACAGTGATATTAAAATTTTTATTTTAAAAATATCACTGTTTAAAGTTTAAATTTTTTTATAATTTTTATTTAAAAATTTAAAATGTATTCTTTTTTCTAAATTTGAAGAGCCGTGGTCTAATTAACTTCACTATCTTTTACCTTCAGGTGTACTAAAAAAAAATCACAACTCTGTGGGGGATATCATAGGTCCTAAATATGAGTATAAGTGTTTAAGAAAAACAATATTTTCGGGAATATCAGGAATTTCAGGACTAATTTCAATTTCAGAACACTTGGACCTGAGGAGGACTAATTCTATCCTTGAAGGATTTGGAGGAAGCTTACTTGAATTGTGTAATTGTGCTAACATTTTGAGTCTGAAAGAGAAAATAAAATAAATTTCTTAAGGTGGATTCCCCTCTTCCTGAGTGTATTACTACAATTATTTTTTGATCTCTCTGCAGAGGGAAACCCTCTTGAGTGGATAGAACTCATAAAATGCAGAGTACTGGCAAACAGCTATATCAGGTGGGAAGATCTGGAGCCACTTCTACCTGTGATGCATGGTAGTAGTGATGGCTTCTACTTCTCTAATCAAAATAAAAATATGGAGCAGTTCTTGATATCAGGGGATGTCAGGGACTCTAATAGGGAAATTGGAGAAACAAATGGAGGAATGGGGTTGAGTGGGTGGTACTCCACCCCAATAACCTATTTATTTTCCAATTCGGCCATCAATATTCCTATGTGAGCCCTAACTAGGGAATACAGGAAAGTAAAGTAAAGTGTTGGTGGTAGCATGCACTGTGCTTAATGCGATTTCTATTCAGGAAGATCTCTATATCACCCTTAACGGGTAAGTGAAATACTCTTTCCAAGAACATTGTATTTCATTTTATCTTATTTTATTTTTTTATCATGTTATGTTAGTCACCATACAGTACATCATCGGTTTTGATGTAGTGTTCCAAGATTCACTATTTATATATAACACCCAGTGCTCCATGCAATGCATGCCCTCCTTAATATCCACCACCATCCCCTCTAAAACCCTCAGTTTGTTTTTCAGAGTCCACAGTCTTTCATGGTTCATCTTTCCCTCCAATTTCCCTCTTTCATTTTTCCTTTCCGTCTCCTAATATCCTCCATGTTATTCCTTTATGTTCCATAAGTAAGTGAAGCCATACAATAATTGACTTTCTCTGCTTGAGTTAATTTCATTCAGCATAATCTCCACCAGTCCCATCTATGTTGATGCAAAAGTTGGGTTTTCATCCTTTCTGATGGCCGATTAATATTCCATTGTATTTATGGACCACATCTTCTTTATCCATTCATCTGTTGAAGGACATTCTGGCTCTTTCCACAGTTTGGCTATTGTGGCCATTGTTGCTATGAACATTGGGGTACATATGGCCCTTCTTTTCACTACATCTGTATCTTTGGGGTAAATACTCAGTAGTGCAATTTCTGGGTCATAGGGTAGCTCTACTTTTAATTTTTTGAGGAATCTCCACACTGTTTTCCAACACATGCACCAGCTTGCATTCCCACCAATTTTGTAAGAGGGTTTTCCTTTCTCCACATCTTCACCAACATTTGTTGTTTCTTGCCTTGTTAATTTTGGCCATTCTAACTGGTGTAAGGTGGTATCTCAATGTGGTTTTGACTTGAATTTCCCTGACGGCTAATGATGAAGAACATTTTTTTATGTGTCTGTTAGTCATTTGTATGTCTTCATTGGAGAAGTGTCTGTTTATGTCTTCTCCCCATTTTTTTGACATTATTATCTGTTTTTTGGGTGTTAAGTTTGAGTTCTTTATAGATCTTGGATATCAGCCCTTTATCTGTAGTGTCATTTGCGAATATATTCTCCCATTCTGTGGGTTGCCTCTTTATTTTGTTGACTGTTTCCTTTGCTATGCAGAAGCTTTTGATCTTGATAAAGTCCCACAAGTTCATTTTCACTTTTGTTTCCTTTGCTTTTGGAGAAAAAGATTTTGTTTATTTAGGTGAGAGTGAGTGATCATAAGCTGGGAGAGAGGAAGAAGGAGAAGCAGACACCCCACTGAGCAGAGACCCCAATACTGGGCTCATTCCCAGGACTCTGGGATCATGACTGGAGCCAAAGGTAGATGCTTAACCAACTGAGCACCCAGGTATCCCGAGAACAATATATTTTAATTCCCAGCAGTAATTTGCCTTCCCCTGGCAATATTAGAAGTTTGTTTTCTGCTAGTTAACACAGGGTTATTTAAATTCCTTCACACTGCATCATAATCTGATAAGTAGGATTTAAACAATATTTTAGCCTAACTCAAATATTGAATTAACATCCTCACCAATGACATTTGGATCAGGGGTGATTCATAAGGAATGGTGTAGGCTCTCTGACTTCCCTTATTTATTTTATGACTTAAAGGGGATGGGCCATTAAGTAGAAAACAAATTTGGGTGTTCACCCAGACATATAACCTTTCTGGGAAAACTGGAATCTGGGGACAACCAGAGAAAACCTACTGCAGAACTTCAGTTGATAGCCCCATTTCCACTTTGGTTCTCCTAATCCTATTAGGTTCTCCGAATCCTATTAGGTTCTTCTAGTGATGGCTGCTACTTCTCTAGTCAGACACTACAATTATAAGACATTGGATTTTCCCAAGCTTCTGCATGAATGAGATCAGAAAATGTGAAACTATTTTCTCTGATAGGAAGCAGTATAGTTTACAGCAGCTGTTTTCTTAGTATTTATGACTGATACCAGCATGGACATTTGATGGAAAATAGCTATGGACTCTAGTCATTTTTAATACCTAGCCATGGCCAGGGTATGGGTGTTAACAATTCTCTGAGGAAGTGATCTAACTGTTCTACCTTAGAAATTGAAGGGGAACCCCCCCACACAAAAAACCACAATGGATTGAAATATATGATAATAATGACTAACCTCAAGTTAGATATCAGTGAATTGGTTGACTTCAAAGTAGTTTTATGCTAATGCCCTACCTACTATGAACCATCTCTGCTTCAAAATTTTACCCTGAGCCATGAGAGACTATGGACTCTGAAAAACAACCAAAGGGTTATGAAGGGGCGGTGGGGGATGTGGGGGGGTGGGAGGTTGAGGAACCAGGTGGTGGGTAATAGGGAGGGCACGTACTGCATGGAGCACTGGGTGTGATGCCAAAACAATGAACACTGTTATGCTGTAAATAAACAAATAAAAATAAATAAATGTAAAAAAAAAAAAAATTTTACCCTGAGGCGCCTGGGTGGCTCAGTGGGTTAAGCCTCTGCCTTCGGCTCAGGTCATGATCCCAGAGTCTTGGGATTGAGCCCCGAGTCGGGCTCCCTGCTAAGCAGGGAGCCTGCTTCCTCCTCTCTCTCTGCCTGCCTCTTTGCCTACTTGTGATCTCTGTCAAATAAAAAAACAAACAAACAAAAAACCCCCAAAAAACACTTTTCCCTAAAGCAGAATCTTTGTCAGGTTTCTATGGCTTATCATAGCACCAGTCAGACCTAATGAGTGAAAATCTTGTGGTTGTAAAAAACAAGTGTCTCATATTTAGTGATGGTAAATAATTCTGCATTAGTTAGGGTTAACTTTAGTTGCACATAACAGAAAATCCTAAATGCTCAGTAGTTTATTTCTTTTTTTTTTTTTTTTCCCCCTTTTATTAATTTTTTCAGCGTAACAGTATTCATTCTTTTTGCACAACACCCAGTGCTCCATGCAAAACGTGCCCTCCCCATCACCCACCACCTGTTCCCCCAACCTCCCACCCCTGACCCTTCAAAACCCTCAGGTTGTTTTTCAGAGTCCATAGTCTCTTATGGTTCGAGATTTTATTTATTGGGCACATATTCCGTGGAGCTCAGGGTGTGGTGCATAAACAATGAATCTTGGAACACTGAAAAAATAAAAAAAAATTTAAAAAGATTTTATTTATTCATTTTAGGCAGATACAGAGAGAGAGAGAGAGAGAGAGAGAGAGAGAGCATGAGCTGGGGAAAGGCAGAGGGAGAGGGAAAACCTGACTTGGGGTTTGATCCCAGGACCCAGAGATGATGACCTAAGCTGAAGGCAGATGTTTAATCATCTGAGCCAGCCAGGCACCCCCAGTAGTTTATTTTTCTGGAAGTTTGTATGTAGGGAATACAGGACTGGTAGAGTACTAGAGTCACCAAAAACCCTGGCTCCTTCTATCTTGCTTTTCTGGCCTTCTTTGCTTGTTGCATCATGGTCCAAGATGGCAGCTGGACCACTAGTCATCACATCCATATTCTTTAAGGAGACCTTCAGAGGTCTCATACATTTCCACTTTCATTTTATTGACCAAATATTAGTTAAATGTCTAAATAGAGCTGCAAGGAAAGATTGGAAATATATTTTTTCTATAAAATGTTCAACTGGGATCCACACTTCTATTTCTAGGAAATAAAGGGGGAAATGAATGATCAGAGTCAATTAGAAATATCAATCTATGATAATATGGAAAAAATATATCTGTCACATCAAAGTGTTTGACCATTTTATTTTTCATTATTATGGTACAAACTAAATGTCTCCAGGCTTAACTCTAGAGGTTTGAAAAAGGGCCACATTAATAATAATAACTCATGTTTCATGGGCTCCTGCTCTTACCTGCTTTTTTATATTCTCAGAATCTATTGCAGTGCTTTCAGTATTTCTAGGGATTTCTGAAAGAATACATTTTTTTTCAAATAAATTTAGTCAGCTTCCCTGGAGCATACAAGGGAAGACTGGAAATATGTTCTTCTATCAAGTGTTCAGCTGAGATCTACACTTCAGTTACTAAGAAATAAAGGAAGAGTGAATACTTACTCAGCATAATACCCTCCAGCTCCATCCACATTGATGTAAATGGTAAGTATTCATCCTTTATGATGGCTGAGTAATATTCCATTGTATATATATGCCACATCTTCTTTATCCATTCATCTGTTGATGGACATCTGGGCTCTTTCCATAGTTTGGCTATTGTGGACATAGCTGCTATAAACATTGGGGTGCATGTGATGAGTGAAATAAGTCAATCAGAGAAAGACAATTATCATACGGTTTCACTCATATGTGCAATATAAGAAAGAGCACAGAGGATCATGGGGGAAGGGGCAAAAACTGATTGGGAAGTAATCAGAGAGACAAACCATGAGAGACTCTTAATTATAGGAAACAAACTGAGGGTTGCTGAAGGGGAGCTGGGAAGGGTGATGGAGTAACTTGGTGATGGGCATTAAGGAGGGCACGTGATGTGATGATGCCCATTAAGGAGGGCACGTGATGACTAGGTGTTATATGCAACTGATGAATTATTGAACTCTACTTCCGAAATTAATGAATTACAATATGTTGGCTACTTGGATATAACTTTAAAAAAAAAGAATGCCTACTCAAAGTCAGTTAAAAGTATCTATCTCAGATGATATTAAGAAATTCCCTTGGTCTCCTTCTGTTTACTGGACTTGATACATGTGCCAAGCCATTCTGTTTATGCTTCTGACTCCTGCTGCACCTCCTGAGCATCATACATGTCCGGCTCTGTGCCTGCTTACTGGCTGTAGCCATGGACTATTATACACAATGCAAAAACTGTTTCATTTACACAATATTTGAGAGTAGGTTGCAGACCATGGTCATTTATCCCTAAATACTTCAGTAAGTATTTCCTATGATTAGAAATATTATCCTTCATAACCACAGTACAGTTACCAACTTCAATATATTTATCAGTGATATAATAATTTAATTTAATCTACTTTCACATTCTAGTGTTGTCAGTTTTACCCCAAACCCTCCTTTATGGCCACGTTATTCACCTTTGGACTCTCTCTAGGATTTCTAAGTTTTCAGATCTTTCCTCAGTCTCTTGGTTGTTGTTTTCTGAATGATACATATCCCGTCCCAATGCTTAAAAATGTTTTTAAAGAGAGAAAAAAAATTTTAACTGTATTACTTTATTGTAAGACAAGTAATAGTATGAACCAAAACCAGACAAACTATATTGTAGAGAAAACCTGATAAAAATGGTATTCTGTACATTTTTCCTTTGTATGATGATACACAAGTATTTGCAAACCTTTAATCCTTGAACAGAATAAACGGTCTGTCTAATTCCAAATTTCTTTATACAAAACAACCCTTTGCTTTCACAGATCAGTGGTTCTTAAATTTATGCCAGAATCTCCTAGGAAGCCTATAAAAATATTTAATCAACAAATTTTTGAGTGGCTAACTGTGTGTCAAACAGTGGTGTGAAGAAGAAAATCACTGAGTAGCTGTGGGCAAAGAAATAACATGATCTTTATTTAAAATGATCGCTCCGGTTGCTGTGTTGAAAATATACACTATGGGGGCAAGGTAGAAAGCCAGGGATACAAATCCCAAAGTTATTCCACACAAGCCAAGTAAGAGATGGTGGTGACTTGTATGAAGGTGGAAATAATTAATGGGATGAGAAGTGGAGAGATTCTGGGTGTATTTTGATAATAGAATCAATATGATTTGCTGTTTGGTTGGTATGAGTAGACTCAAGAGTGATGCCAAGACTTCAGCATGAGTAACTTTTCTCCATATTTTAGCAATTAGGATGAATAAATACCAGGTAAATATGATATCTTAATTATCTTACAGCCAACTTTATTGTGATGTGGTTAAATGCATACAAATATTTTCTACTTAACTATACTTTTTTATTTTTTTTTTATTTTTTTTTTAAAAAGATTTTATTTATTTATTTGACAGACAGAGATCACAAGTAGGCAGAGAGGCAGGCAGGCAGAGAGAGAGTGAGAGAGAGGAGGAGGAAACAGGCTCCCTGCAGAGCAGAGAGCCCGATGTGGGGCTCTATCCCAGGACCCTGGGATCATGATCCAAGCCAAAGGCAGAGGCTTTAACCCACTGAGCCACCCAGGTGCCCCTAACTCTCACATTTTGATGGAGCACATGCTCCGAAAGCTTTCTGAGAAGGATACTTGGAAGTTAAGTTCTTAAGATATTGAAGGTTCTAGGAAAATTTTTACTCTGCCTCCAGATCTGATGGTCTGTTTATACTTTTTTAAAAAAGACATCAAATAAAAACAAAGAACCTGGTTAAAAAATGAGCCAAAGACCTTAATATACACTGCACTAAAGAAGACATACAGATGCCAAATAAGCATATGAAGAGATGTTCCACATCATATGTCATCAGGGAGATACAAATTAAAACAACAATGAGGTACCACTATAAACTTACTAGAATGGCCAAAATCTGGTGTACTGACAACAATAAATACTGGGAAAGAAATGGTATAACGGGAATTCTCATTTATTGCTGGTAGGAATACAAAATGGTACAGCCACTTTGGAAGACAGTTTCTTTCTTTTTTTTAAAGATTTTATGTATTTATTTGACAGAGAGAGAGAAAAAGGGAGAGAGAGAGAGAGAGAGAGAGAGAGAGAGAGATATCACAAGTAGGCAGAGAGTCAGGCAGAGATAAGGGGAAGCAGGCTCCCTGCAGAGCAGAGAGTACGGATGTGGGGCTTGATCCCAGGACCCTGAGATCATGACCTGAGCTGAAGAGAGAGGCTTAACCCACTGAGCCATCAGGTGCCATGAGTTTGGCAGTTTCTTACAAAACTAAACATGCTCTTCCTGTACAATCTAGCAGTCATGTTCCTTGTTTACCCAAAGGAGTAAAAACATTATGTCTACATGAAAACCAGTACTTTGGTGTTCATAGCAGCTTTTTCTTTTCTTTCCTTTTCCAAAAAAGATTTCATTTATATATTTGACACAGAGAGGGAATGCACAAGCAAGGGAGAGTGGCAGGCAGAGGGAGACAGAGAAGCAGACTCCCCGCTGAGCAAGGAGCGCTATGCAGAGCTGGATCCCAGGACCAGGAGGGGATCATGACCCAAGCCGAAGGCAGCTGCTTAACCAACTGAGCCACTCGGGCAATCCAATAGCAGCTTTATTTATAATTACCCAAACTTGGAAGCAACCAAGATGTCCTTCAGTAGGTGAATGGGTAAATAAACTGTGGTACCTCCAGACAATGGAATATTAGCACTAAAAAGAAATGATCTGTCAAGCCACAAAAAGACATGAAGGAACGTTAAATGTATACTACTAAATGATGGAAGTAAATCTTAAAAAGCTACATACTGTGATTCCACCTAAATGACACTCTGGAAAAGGCAAAACTATGGAGACAGTAAAAAGATCAGTGGTTGCCAGGGGTTGGGGTATGGTGGGAAAGATGATTAGGCAGAGAACAGATGATTTTTAGAGCAGTGAAAATACTGTGTATGATACCATAATGGTGGTTACATGGTATTATGCATTGTTCAGACCCATAGAAGATACAACACCAAGAGTGAACCCTAATGTAAATTATGTACTCTGAGTGATCATGATGTGTCAATGTAGGTTCATTCGTTGTAACAAATTACCACTCTAGTGGGAGACCTTGATCATGAAGACAGCTTGCATGTTTGAGGGTAGGGTACCTTCTTCACAATTTTGCTGTGAACCTAAAACTTCTCTTAAAAAGTAAAGTCATAAACAAACACAACTCTTGGTATTCAACAAATACATGTATCTCCAGGATGAAGAAGAACTGTTCCCAAAGCAGTTCTTGTTGAACTTTGAGAATTTCGTTGGATGGAAGGAAACTCCATATGAATTTACAGTTTGACAAAACAAAGGCAGAGTGGCTTGAAATAGAGAAGTGACTACATTCCTAGGTGCTGTCAGGCACATCTGAGTTGTGTTCAGTTTGGCTATGAGGACCCTTCTGCTGGGCAGACAGAGTGGACAGGAGGCAGCTCAACTGTGTTTGGGCCCTTTCTCATTATTGTCATTGGTGTCAGCCCATAAATAAGAGTGAGTCAGTCTTGCAACCTCCATACTTTTTTCCACATCTGCTTGTCGGGGAAAGCATCCTAAGAATATGGAGAATCAGGACAATTACTGTGGTCTCTCTGAGCTACTTGTCCCAGGCCTGTTCTCTAAGCTTGCTGTCCCATACCGTATTGCTCTAGTATTGCTTTGTATTAGTCTAATCATTGGAACCTATTGTCAGTATACCATCTTTACAAAGGGCAGGGTACATATGCTTTCCAGAGACAATATTTTTCAGATTTGATAAATTTTCATATGTCATGACAGAATGCAGAGATCATCTAAAGGCATTACCATTGCCCTTGGTAGCTCAGTTGTGAGTGTTAGGGCAAGGAAGGTGCATGAGAACTTGGATAAGGGTGGGAGAGAGGACAGAGAATTTAGATAGTTCTCGACCATGCTATGCCTAGATGTATTTCTGACTTGACGCTTGGGTAGGAACCCCCAACTTTGCACCCAGTTCAAGACTGTAATTTGCAGATTTCTTCCTCGGGCACTGATAACCAGTTATTGCCCATGGTTAAAAGAGTATCATTGGCCATGGTACAGCTACAAGGACTTAAGTTGAAAAATATATTAGCCTTAAAAAATGACTTAGGGTCAAGAAAATAGATGTTTACATGTCATTACAATTCAGAAAACTCTGACTTGATTTGGGAAATAGTGTCTGAGGAAAATAAAATAATAAAGATTGTCATGTAAGTGAAAAATTTATTTTTCCAGCTTACTGCATAATGTTTATTCTGGACATCTTCTCTTGGGAATATTCACCTATGACTCTTTATCAAAATACACTTGTTCAAAATCCCACTTTGTTCAAATCTGCTTTTCTACTGGGTCTCTACACAGTGAGCTAGTTGATCATGTCTTCATTAAATGTCATTTGATGACTTTTTTTAAACATTATTGAGTTTTAGTTAAAAAGACTTAGTAGAGGGAATAAAGAGGGAAGGAATGCCAGCTATGTAGCAGGCTGATGGAGATTTTTAGTGCCATTGGATTTATACCATGTGTCAACTGTTTACATATTCTGAAACATTCTTTCCAACTAGAAACCTTTCTCTCTGCATATCCCTTTCCACACTGTTCCCTCTTTTCCCTTAGAAGGACAGCTGTGTTCTACAGAGGGGAGTAATGAAAGAGCCTGAAAGTGGTGTTCTTCACCGTTGGCCCTAGGCTCTCTTGCCCATTTTTATTGTCTTAAATACACAATTTCATAGAGAGGCTTATCTGCAGATAGTAGGAAACAAAAGTTGGGAGTCCCTAACCTGAGAAGATAAAATCTGAAATTTCATTACTTCATGAAAATGCCTTTTGTTCTACTTCTTATGCATTAGTGATGAAATAAGAACCTGTTTTCCCCTGAAAGCATAAATGAGTATGTGGGCATTCTGTATTTGCTCTCCCAGATCCCCTAGCTCCAACTTCCTTAGATGCAGTCTGTTTTGTTCCCTGTTCTGTGCCTTGAAAGCCTGATCCTTATGGATGGCATCACTTGGACTCTCTCACTTCCTGGCTTCTGCTCAGGTTGGATGATAGGAAATGTGAGTAAGATGCATCCCATGCTGTGGATGGGTGCATTTCCTGGTTCCAACTTTCACTAGGCTCTCGCGATATCACTCCTCTTCGTGCCCTTAGGCCTATAAGTTGGTAGTGTCTTCCCTCTGTTGAAAATTCCTGGATGCCTATATGTCTGGTAATAAACTGTCTTCAGTTAAAGTCTTGGAATGGGCTATTATTTCCTGTTGGCTCTCTGAAGCGCAGGCTCAAGAAAAGTTGAGATAAATCTTGACTTTTTTCATTCATCCCCCACCTATTTATTAGGCACTGTGGTGATAGACAGTTAGGAGGGGGCATTTGTGAAGGAGGAAAACAATTAGGTTAGTTACAATGTAGTCTTTCGTATTTTGTTGGAGCCAGACTTAGGAGTTTTTAAAATTTTATTTTGTTTAGTTAGCCACTATATAGTACATCCTTAGTTTTTGATGTTCTATTCAGTGATTCGTTAGTTGCATATAACACCCAGTGCTCATCACATGTGTCCTCCTTAATACCCATCACCTGGCTACCCCATTCCCCCAAACTCCTCCCCTTTGAAGCCCTCAGATTGTTTTCTGGAGTCCATAGTCTTTCATGGTTTGTCTCCCTCTCTGATTTCTCTCCCTTCAGTTTTCCCTCCCTTCCCCTATGATCCTCTGGGCTATTTCTTTTGTTCCACATATAAATGAAACCATATGATAATTGTCTTTCTCTGCCTGACTTACTTCACTTAGCATAATCCTCTCCAGTTCCATCCATGTCCATGCGAATGGTGGGTATTCATCCTTACTGATGGCTGAGTAATATTCCATTGTGTGTTGTAGCACATCTTCTTTATCCATTCGTCTGTTGTAGGGCATCTCAGCTCCTTCCACAGTTTGGATATTGTGGACATTGCTGCTATGGAACATTGGGGTGCATGTGCCCCTTCTTTTCAGTACTTCTGTATCTTGGGGTAAATACCTAATAGTACAATTCCTGGGTTGTAAGGTAGCTCTATTTTTAACATATTCAGGAAACTCCATACTGTTTTCCTGGGTGTCTCTTACCAGTTTGCATTTCCACCAACAGTGTAAGAGAGTTCCCCTTTCTCCACATCCTCACCAACATTTGTTGTTTCCTGTTTTTTTAATTTTTGCCATTCTAACTGGTGTAAGTTGGTATCTCATTGTGGTTTTGATTTGTATTTCCCTGATGGCTAGTGATATCGAACATTTTTTCATGTGTCTGTTAGCCATTTGTATGTCTTCTTGGAGAAGTGTCTATTCATGTCTTCTGCCCATTTTTTGACTGGATTATTTGTTTTTTGGGTGTTGAATTTGAGAAGTTCTTTATAGATCTTGGATACCAGCCCTTTATCTGTAATGTCATTTGCAAATATCTTCTCCCATTCTGGGGGTTTCCTCTTTGTTTTGTTGACTGTTTCCACATGCAGAAGAATGGAACTGGACCATTCTTTTACACCATACACAAAATATAAGCTCAAAATGGGTGAAAGATCAAAATTTGAGACAGGAATCCATTAAAACCCTAGAGGAGAACATAGGCAGTAACCTCTTCCTGACATTGGCCATAGCAACTCCTTTCAAGATGGACTCTGAAAAACAACCTGAGGGTTTTGAAGGGTCAGGGGTGGGAGGTTGGGGCAACCTGAGGGTTTTGAAGGGTCAGGGGTGGGAGGTTGGGGGAACAGGTGGTGGGTAATGGGGAGGGCACGTTTTGCATGGAGCACTGGGTGTTGTGCAAAAATAATGAATACTGTTACGCTGAAAAAATAAATAAAATGGAAAAAAAAGTTAAAAAAAAAAAGATACTTCTCCAAAGGCAAGGGAAACAAAAGCAAAAATGAACTCTTGGGACTTCGTCAAGATAAAAAGCTTCTGTACAGACTTTGACCTTGAAGGACCATAGACCAGTCCCAAGTCGCTTATTGTGCTCTTGCTGAGAGAGCTGTAATTACTAATGAATAAACTATTCCAGCTGCAAATGTCTCCTGAACAAAAAGTCCTGATGTTTGAGATGCAATGACTATGACCATGTGTTATATGTTCGTAGATATGGTGGGACGGGGGTGAAGAGTAATACATCAATACCTTAAATTCTTCTTTAGCCCATTTCTTTCTATTTTGATGAGAAGTTTCCATAGACAGAGTAGAAGGGACTTAGGCTAATTTAGAAAACATTTGGGATTCCAAAGTAGTGTGATGAGTAGGAAGTACCTAGCCACTGAATTGGATTAAACAAAAAGGGAACATGAAACCAAGGAGGGCAGGAAAAGTGAGTGCAGCATTCAGCTCCAAGGCAAGGAATAAGAGCAATTTATAAAATGACTAAAAGTTGGGCAGAGATCTGGATTGAATCCTAGCTCAGTTATTTACTAATTAAAGAAATCTGACCAACCACTTAACTGTCTCAACTTTCAGCTTTCTTCTCTGTTAGGGGAAGTTCTACCTATATTGCAAAGTTACTGAGATACAACATTTGCCAAGCAGTAATTGCTAAAAAAAATGATGGCTTACTATTATTGTGCAGCATATTCTTCCAGCTATCAACATAATCTCCTACCTCTTTTTTCCCAGCAGTACACTTTTATACTTTTATTTTTTGGTAGCTGACATGTTCTTGTCTTGTCTCTTCTGTCGTCCTAAAGTGTTTTGAGGTTGGGACTCTGTCTTTTAAAGTAGTTCTGGAAGCTCTCAACAACTTTGTAAACTAGTAATGTCTAACTCTTAGCACTGCATTCTGTAAAGCACATGTGTTTGCTAGGCTATTAATATCTATCTTTTGGGAATCAGAATGCCTTTGGTGATGAGGCAAGAAGCCAAGTACTTTGAAATGAAGAAAGAATAAAGGTCAGATGCTGAGGATGTTGATCTGGAGTTAAATCCTTTTCATAAATGGCTTCTGTAAACACAGTTTGGCCAGTGGTCACTAACCTCTTCAGGATTTGATCTTGTGAGACTATTCCCCAGTTATGAGTTCATCAGACTGTGTATTCTCAGTTAGAGAAGTCATACCACAGATGTATTTATTTAGCACACATCCTAAGTCTTTAAATAAGACCTAAATATTTGTGCTTAAATTAGTAAAGGCATCTTGACATTAACCAGTTTTAGTCAGAAAGATAGAGTTTATACTAATCTATTTATACTTTAGGAACTTTTTATTTATAGGGCTATGATATGAGATCATAAGTTGTATATAGTGAGGCCTGACATTATACAGCTAGAGCCAGGACTCTGACTAAAAATTTGCTTGTGTGAAATGAATTGAGGGACACACTATCTTCCTCTTGATTGAAAGTATCTGCTCTCCCTCCAGGTCTGGACCAATCTGCCTTGTGGCCTCAAATGATTAGAGTCATTCCTTTTAGTGAAAACAATAAGCATGTTTTAAAAAGCAGTGACAGTGTGCTTGGTACTTTGTTGAGTAAGAATAATGAAAAAAATATAGCAAAGATTCAGCTCACATCTTCAAGGAAGTTGCAACTATGATTTAAGCCATTTTCTTGGTGTAGTTTACACTGTTTTGGCAGCAAGTGAAAAAACCCCGTTGTAACTTAGACCAAAATAAATAAATAAATAAGAGCCTCCAAAAAACAATTAACTAATTTACTTGAACAATGGAAAGGACCATAGTTGTCGTGGGGCTCAAAAATTTCTCATCTAGACATTGCTGCTATAAACATTCGGGTACACGTGCTCCTTCGGATCACTATGTTTGTATCTTTAGGGTAAATACCCAGTAGTGCAATTGCTGGGTCATAGGGTAGTTCTATTTTCAACATTTTGAGGAACCTCCATGCTGTTTTCCAGAGTGGTTGCACCAGCTTGCATTCCCACCAACAGTGGAGGAGGGTTCCCCTTTCTCCACATCCTCTCCAGCATCTGTCATTTCCTGACTTGTTCATTTTAGCCATTCTGACTGGTGTGAGGTGATATCTCATTGTGGTTTTGATTTGTATTTCCCTGATGGCGAGTGACGTGGAGCACTTTTTCATGTGTCTGTTGGCCATCTGGATGTCTTCTTTGCAGAAATGTCTGTTCATGTCCTCTGCCCATTTCTTGATTGGATTGTTTGTTCTTTGGGTGTTGAGTTTGCTAAGTTCCTTATAGATTTTGGATACTAGCCCTTTATCTGATAGCCAGACTATGGAAAGAACCTAGATGTCCATCAACAGATGAATGGATAAAGAAGATGTGGTATATATACACAATGGAATACTATGCAGCCATCAAAAGAAATGAAATCTTGCCATTTGCGACGACGTGGATGGAACTAGAGCGTATCATGCTTAGTGAAATAAGTCAATCGGAGAAAGACAACTATCATATGATCTCCCTGATATGAGGACATGGAGAAGCAACATGGGGGGGTAGGAGATAGGAGAAGAATAAATGAAACAAGATGGGATTGGGAGGGAGACAAACCATAAATGACTCTTAATCTCACAAAACAAACTGGGGGTTGCTGCGGGGAGGTGGGATTGGGGGAGGGGGAGCGGGCTATGGACATTGGGGAGGGGAAGCGAACCATAAGAGACTATGGACTCTGAAAAACAACCTGAGGGTTTTGAAGGGTCAGGGGTGGGAGGTTGGGGCAACCTGAGGGTTTTGAAGGGTCAGGGGTGGGAGGTTGGGGGAACAGGTGGTGGGTAATGGGGAGGGCACGTTTTGCATGGAGCACTGGGTGTTGTGCAAAAAGAACGAATACTGTTACGCTGGAAAAATAAATAAAATGAGAAAAAAAAAATTTTCTCATCTATCTCTGTTTCCGTTAGTCGAAACCAGCCCTGAAGAGCTTCTTCCTATGTACCCAGAACTGTGACATTCAGCCATATACAGATTTATTACCAAAAAGGATAAGACACTTTTTTTTTAGTTCTAATTTTTAGAAGTCATAGGACTCTGATGGATCTATCTTAGCCCACATGGGTGGTGGGAGTGTGGTATTAAAGCCCTCATTGGAATTACTGAATTGGAGGGTAAGAGCACTTTCCTAAAACAAAGGGATTGATGTTATCATCTAGGAACTGAAACACAATATATACCAACCAATCTTTTCTAAATCTCTTAAATTATTGCTCTTTATCAGGTGTTTAGAGATTGATAAGGCAGATGATGAGGCTAACAGAGAAAAATTGCAGAATAATAGAATTAGCCCTTAGCTCATTTTGCTAGCTTGCAACATCATCAAAAACCAAGGTGTCTGAAAAGAAAGTTGTTTTCTCTAAGTTTTTTAAAAAATTGCATTCTACATGGATGAGATAGAGATATAAAGGTCTGTTTCAATTTTAAATACAAAAATGCCATTCCTGAAACACCAATGCACAGAGTATCTTAGAATCCTGCCCACCTACAGCCTTTGTTAGTTAAGACAAACAAAAAATATGATCCTCACCATGATTCTGTTCTAATAAGAAATATTTGAGGAAGTTGGTTTAAAATGATTTGAATATTGGGGTACCTGGGTGGCTCAATGGGTTAAGCCTCTGCCTTTGGCTCAGGTCATGATCTCAGGGTCCTGGGATGGAGCCCTGCATTGGGCTCTCTGCTTGGCAGGGAGTCTGCTTCCCCCCTCTCTCTCTGCCTGCCGCTCTGCCTACTTGTGATCTCTCTGTCTAATAAATAAATAAATAAATAAATAAATCTTTTTTAAAAAGTTATAAAATGATCTGAATATTATTCTTCTCATAAACTATAAGCTTTTATAATTTTAGGTAAGTAATACAAAATGCCTATTGAATGTTTCCCCTTTTAACAAAGTTAACTTTTTGAATCCAACTAATGTGTTGCTTGCATGCCATCTCCCCATCTGACAAAGGACACTGAAGGGGCGTATAAAGGACACCAAATAACGAGTACAGTGGCAGAGCAAGTGTTACTTGGCCCCGCCTCCTCCTCACTTGGTGATATCTGACAAGATTTTGACTTCTCTCTGCTTTAGTTTCCTCAGTTGTAAACCGACCATTTCTATGGAATGTTTTTAGCAAGGTCATGCTAAGGATCTGAGGTGAAGAAAATGCGCCTTTCTGATTCTCTAGGAAACTGCGCCTTTTTGATTCTCTAGGAAACTGCATATTCTTGTCTGTTTTTTAAATTTTTTTCAAAAAAATTTTGGCACTTGCTTTTCCCACCCTCCAAAAGATCTAAGATAAAGAATAGATGTGAGAAATTGTTCTTCTTCCTGTCAGTTAGCTTAAGGCAGGGCAAAACACTGCATCAGACAAAGGCCAGGAGCTGGCTTGCTTTTAGCAAGGACCTACCTGGAAAAAAGCCAGCTGTGGCTCATACAAGAGTGATATCATGCAAAGCTGATGAAAACAACAATACTTCGGGCCTGATTTATTGTCTTTCAGGATGTCTTGAGATGGCCCTTCTGAAAAGAGAAGTGGGTCCTTTGTGGTTTAATATACAAAAACCTTGGAGAGGCGCCTGGGTGGCTTAGTAGGTTAAAGCCTCTGCCTTCAGCTCAGGTCATGATCTCAGGGTCCTGGGATCGAGCCCCGCATTGGGCTCTCTGCTCAGCAGGGAGCCTATTCTTCCCTCTCTCTCTGCCTACCTCTCTGCCTGCTTGTGATATCTCTCTCTATCAAATAAATAAAATATTAAAAAAAAACCTTGGAGAAAGAGTATAATTCATTCTGATACACCCATTCCATAATACTTGTGGTATGAAATGCTGAGCTGGGTGCTCTAGTGCATTCGATTTTGTCCTCAAGCTGACTACTATTTAATTGGGAAGACAAGACATAAATTTGTAAAAACAAGTAAGAGTAAATTAAGAATACCAGAGATGTACCAAGACTGCATATGATTATGCAGGATTTGAGTGGTACAGGTATTTAGTGAGGAAGAGGAAGAAATCACCATGATTTGGTCAAATAATCATATTTTGACAATGAAAAAAAAAAGTTGGTCTTCTTCATTTGTAAGTGAAATATAACATTGATAAGGATAAATAATGATAGGAAATGAATAACAAATATTGCTGTTTATTGAGTACTTTAGATGCTATGCACTTTCCATGTACTAACTCTAACTACATGGATAATTTCACTTTTTATTGGCAGGGCAGGGGGGTGATAGCTAGCATTACTTGCCAACCAAAGCTGTAAGTACGATCATTGTCATCATTATGAATTAATATTATTAATAACATCATCCGTAAGATGAGGTGTTATTACAAAGACATAGACAAGTTAGGAAGATGTTTAAAAAGATAAAATATGCCAAGTGTGATAAAATGTGAAAAGTCGGGATGCCAGGGTGGCTCAGTCAGTTAAGCTTCTGCTTCAGCTCAGGTCATAATCCCAGGGTCCTGGGATTAAGTGCTGTATCAGGCTTCCTGCTTAGTGGGGGGTCTGTTTCTTCCTCTACCTGCTGTTCCCCATGCTTGTGCTCTCTCTCTGACAAGTAAATAAATAAAATCTTAAAAAAATATGAAAAGTCACTGTAGGAGGCATGGTAAGCTTTAGATAGAAAGAGGAAAGTCCTTCTAAGCAAAAAGAAACCTGCTAAGCAAATCTGTCAAAGCAGGAATGATTATGTACAGGTGGGAAATGTAGGTAGTGGCCAGTTTGGTTGGAGGAGAAGATTCTTTATATTGGCCTACAAGGCTCTATCTGGTCTGGCTTCCATCACCTCTCTGACCTCATTTCTTCTGAGTCTCCATCTCGCTCATTCCCATGCAGCCGCACTAGACTTGCTATTTCTTGAACTTGCCAGACATTCACAAGCTTCAGGGCCTTTGCAGTTGCTGTTTCTAATGTTACAAATACCTTCTTTCTAGGTATTCACATGACTTATGCCAATAGGCCCATGAAGTCTTTACTCAGATGTTATTTGCTTCACGAGATCTGCTTTGATCACTCTTTATAATTAGAGACTCCCTTCACACTCTTCATCTTTTTTTTCTATAGCACCTTTTGTTTTCTTGTATACTATATAATTTACTTATTTTTGTGTGTTTGGTTATTGTCTTTTTCTTCCAACTAAGAAAAAGAAGCATGAAAGTAGGGTGTTTTAAAATTTTGTGTATTGCCGACTTCCAATACCCAGACTAGTGCTTGGAATGTAGTGATTAATTAGTGTTGTTGTTGTTGATGTAGATTATCAGTGGGAATTAAGACCACAAGACTATTTTGATGTGAGGAAGACTTAGTCAGAAGAAACCAGTAAAAGTGTTTGAGAGAACGAGTGGCATGCATAAAGAAATGTTTCAAGAGAATTAATCTGATAGTGGTAAATAGTTCAGATTTTTCAGAGGAGGAATTATAGCAGTAATTTGGAAGTATAGTGATCTGGGCTTACACAAGAGTATTGGCAGTAGAACTACAAAGGAAGGAATTGATTTATTTTTAAAGAGAATATCTAAAAAGGAAAACCAATTACACTCAGCAATGATCAGACATTAATACTCTGTATGTGGAGGTGAAGCAGAGACAGGAAAGATTTTTATTTTTTCCCCCCAACCCGCTCCATCACTTTCTCTTCTCTGGCTTGTTCTGTGACACAGAAGTCTATCCTTTGAGCCTGATCCAAGCTTGCTTGTCATGTTGCTTCCAGTTGGGTTCATCCAATGGAGGAACTAGAATAGATTGGAGGGTGGCAGGAGACAGAGATGAGACTGTTTCTTCCTTCCTCTTCCCTGTGTACTTTTGATCTGTGCTGTGGCAATGACTGTATCCTTCTAGCATTATAGCTGCTATTAAGTGGTCCCTTCTACCCAGTTCCATGTTTCGTTGAGGTTCTGTTCCCTGGGCCATGAACCCTAGGGCTGCTAACAGCTCTCTGGTGTTGCTAGTCACTGGACCTCTCACTATCCTTTGTTCCTTTAATCTGTTTGTGTTTCTAGAGGTAGTCTTTTTATTAGACTCTTAATTTGCATGATTTAGGGGTAAACTCTATTTCCTCCTGGAGATATGATTGATGAAGAGAGGAAGAAGTTAAGAATCATTGTAAATCAAGCCTTGGAAACTGAAAAAAAAAAATAATGTCACCATTAAGAATAATAGGAAAACTTTCTTTTTCAATATTCCTTTGGCTATTTGAGGTCTTTTCTGGTTCCATATAAATTTTAGGATTATTTGTTCCACTTCTTTGAAAAAAATGGATGGTATTTTGATAGGGATTGCATTAAATGTGTATATTGCTTTAGGTAGCATAGACATTTTCACAATATTTATTCTTCCAATCCAGGAGCATGGAACATTTTTCCATTTCTTTGTGTCTTCCTCAATTTCTTTCATGAGTACTTTATAGTTTTCTGCATATAGATTCTTAGCCTCTTTGGTTAGGTTTATTCCTAGGTATCTTATAGTTTTGGGTGCAATTGTAAATGGGATTGACTCCTTAATTTCTCTTTCTTCTGTCTTGTTGTTGGTGTACAGAAATGCAACTGATTTCTGTGCATTGATTTTATATCCTGACACTTTACTGAATTCCTGTACAAGTTCTAGTAGTTTTGGAGTGGAGTCGTTTCGGTATTCCACATAGAGTATCATATCATCTGCGAAGAGTGATAGTTTGACTTCTTCTTTGCTGATTTGGATGCCTTTAATTTCCTTTTGTTGTCTGATTGCTGAGGCTAGGACTTCTAGTACTATGTTGAACAGCAGTGGTGATAATGGACATCCCTGCTGTGTTCCTGACCTTAACGGAAAAGCTTTCAGTTTTTCTCCATTGAGAATGATATTTGCGGTGGGTTTTTCATAGATGGCTTTGAGAATATTGAGGTATGTGCCCTCTATCCCTACACTTTGAAGAGTTTTGATCAGGAAGGGATGCTGTACTTTGTCAAATGCTTTTTCAGCATCTATTGAGAGTATCATATGGTTCTTGTTCTTTCTTTTATTAATGTGTTGTATCACATTGATTGATTTGCGGATGTTCAACCAACCCTGCAGCCCTGGAATAAATCCCACTTGATCATGGTGAATAATCCTTTTAATGTAATGTTGAATCCTATTGGCTAATATTTTGGTGAGAATTTTTGCATCTGTGTTCATCAAGGATATTGGTCTGTAGTTCTCTTTTTTGGTGGGATCCTTGTCTGGTTTTGGGATCAAGGTGATGCTGGCCTCATCAAATGAGTTGGGAAGTTTTCCTTCCATTTCTATTTTTTGGAACAGTTTCAGGAGAATAGGAATGAGTTCTTCTTTAAATGTTTGGTAGAATTCCCCTGGGAAGCCGTCTGGCCCTGGGCTTTTGTTTGTTTGGAGATTTTGGATGACTGTTTCAATCTCCTTACTGGTTATGGGCCTGTTCAGGATTTCTATTTCTTCCTGGTTCAGTTGTGGTAGTTTCTATGTCTCTAGGAATGCATCCATTTCTTCCAGATTGTCAAATTTGTTGGCGTAGAGTTGCTCATATATGTTCTTATAATTGTCTGTATTTCTTTGGTGTTAGTTGTGATCTCTCCTCTTTCCTTTATGATTTTATTTATTTGGGTCCTTTCTCTTTTCTTTTGGATAAGTCTGACCAGGGGTTCATCAATCTTATTGATTCTTTCAAAGAATGAGCTCCTAGTTTCATTGATTTTTTCTATTGTTTTTTGGTTTCTATTTCATTGATTTCTGCTCTGATCTTTATGATTTCTCTTCTCCTGCTGGGTTTAGGGTTTCTTTCTTGTTCTTTCTCCAGCTCCTTTAGGTGTAGGGTTAGGTTGTGTACTTGAGACCTTTCTTGTTTCTTGAGAAAGGCTTGTACCGCTCTATATTTTCCTCTCAGGACTGCCGTTGCTGTGTCCCACAGATTTTGAACCGCTGTGTTTTCATTATCATTTGTTTCCATGAATTTTTTCAATTCTTCTTTAATTTCCTGTTTGAAAAAGAAAGCCAAAGTTGGTGGCATCACAATTCTGGACTTCAAGCTCTATTACAAAGCTGTCATCATCAAGACAGCATGGTACTGGCACAAAAACAGACACATAGATCAATGGAACAGAATAGAGAGCCCAGAAATAGACCCTCAACTCTATGGTCAACTAATCTTCGACAAAGCAGGAGAGAATGTCCAATGGAAAAAAGTCAGCCTCTTCAATAAATGGTGCTGGGAAAATTGGACAGCCACATGCAGAAAAATGAAATTGGACCACTTCCTTACACCACACATGAAAATAGACTCAAAATGGATGAAAGACCTCAATGTGAGAAAGGAATCCATCAAATTCCTTGAGGAAAACGCAGGGAGCAACCTCTTCGACTTCAGCTGCAGCAACATCTTCCTAGGAACATCGCCAAAGGCAAGGGAAGCAAGGGCAAAAACGAACTCTTAGGATTTCATCAAGATCAAAAGCTTTTGCACAGCAAAGGAAACAGTTAACAAAACCAAAAGACAACTGACAGAATGGGAGAAGATATTTGCAAATGACATATCAGATAAAGGGCTAGTATCCAAAATCTTTAAGGAACTTAGCAAACTCAACACCCAAAGAACAAACAATCCAATCAAGAAATGGGCAGAGGACATGAACAGACATTGCTGCAAAGAAGACATCCAGATGGCCAACAGACACATGAAAAAGTGCTCTACGTCACTCGGCATCAGGGAAATACAAATCAAAACCACAGTGAGATACCACCTTACACCAGTCAGAATGGCTAAAATTAACAAGTCAGGAAATGACAGATGCTGGCGAGGATGCGGAGAAAGGGGAACCCTCCTACACTGTTGGTGGGAATGCAAGCTGGTGCAGCCACTCTGGAAGACAGCATGGAGGTTCCTCAAAATGTTGAGAATAGAACTACCCTATGACCCAGCAATTGCACTACTGGGCATTTACCCTAAAAATACAAACGTAGTGATCCGAAGGGGCACATGTACCCGAATGTTTATAGCAGCAATGTCTACAATAGCCAAACTATGGAAAGAACCTAGATGTCCATCAACAGATGAATGGATAAAGAAGAGGTGGTATACATACACAATGGAATACTATGCAGCCATCAAAAGAAATGAAACCTTGCCATTTGCGATGACGTGGATGGAACTAGAGGGTATCATGCTTAGTAAAATAAGTCAATCGGAGAAAGACAGCTATCATATGATCTCCCTGATATGAGGATGTGGAGATGCAACATGGGGGGTTAGGGGGATAGGAGAAGAATAAATGAAACAAGATGGGATTGGGAGGGAGACAAACCATAAATGACTCTTAATCTCACAAAAGAAACTGGGGGTTGCTGGGGGGAGGTGGGGTTGGGAGAGGGGGAGGAGGTTATGGACATTGGGGAGGGTATGTGCTATCGTGAGTGCTGTGAAGTGTGTAAACTTGGTGATTCACAGACCCGTACCCCAGGGGATAAAAATACATCATATGTTCATTAAAAAAAAAAAAAAAAGAAAGAAAGAAAGAATGAATACCCAAATTTTATAGCAACATGGACGGGTCTGGAAGTGATTATTCTGAGTGAAATAAGTCAAGCAGAGAGAGTCAAATATCATATGGTTTCACTTATTTGTGGAGCATAACAAATGACATGGAGGACATTGGGAGATGGAGAGGAGAAGGAAGTTGAGGGAAATTGGAAGGGGAGGTGAACAATAAGAGACTATGGACTCTGAAAGACAACCTGAGGGTTTTGAAGGGGCGTTGGTGGGAGGGTAGGGGAACCAGGTGGTGGGTAATAGGGAGGGCACGTATTGCATGGAGCACTGGGTGTTGTGCAAAAACAATGAATACTGTTACGCTGAAAAAATAAATAATAAAATTAAAAATAAAAAAAGAATAATAAGACAACATAAAGAAAGAGCTCAATTTTGAGGAAGGATGAAACTTTACTTTGACATACATAGAGTTTGCCAAAATGATGAATGTCTAGATGGAATGCTTACTAGCCATATATGAAGGCTGGAGGAACCAGAATAGAAGTTGAAACTTATTCAACAATCAATTCAACAATTAGTGAACCCTCTACATGAGTTAGATTCAGGTTTGGGTTTCATTGAAGCCTAACTGAGATCTTTGAGCTAGGAATGGCTGTTTGTATGTGAAAGGGGGTGTAGACTGAGGAACACAGAGGGCCCAGGACTGAACTGTTATGCTGTCATTTAGGAAATGGAAGGATAAAATAGAGATGGACAACAGGCCAGAGAAGGAACTGACGGAACTGGATAAGTAGAACATGAACAGTGTCAAGGATAAAGTATAAATTGAAATATTATTAGGCAATATAGCTATATGCCATGAAAAGAATGCAAATAGTAATCAGAATACAGATGTATTTATAATGCAAATTTCAAGTGTCATTGACAAAAGTCATCACTTGGTATATCTATGAGGTCAAAAAGGTTTATCCACGAAGACAAAAAGCATGGACTTAGCGGAAGAGGGTTTAGATAGATACCTCTATTGGAATCAGACAAAAGTCTTCTGACACATTTATCTTACATCAGGATGGTCTTACAAATGGGAGCTGTATTACATTTTATAACTAAATTTCTCTCTTCTCAAGGTTTGAACAAATATTGCCAATATCTGCCCCTATGATTGTCTTCTCTAACTTTCATTTTTCTCTTTTAACTGCCATTCAACAAACACATATTGGACAATTTTAGGGTCTGTTAGAGAATAAGACTCTAAGACCCTTGCTTTTATGTTGCACATAATATAGTTGGAGATATGTATAGCAATTCAGTAAACGAAACATAAAAGGGGTTTTCATTTCATGAGAAGGACAATGAAGGAATTGCAACAGGGTTATGCAACTGAGAGGGAAGGTACTAGAAGGCAGTGTTAGATATGTTAGAAAATACCTCTTGGGAGGTAACATTTGAAATGATGTTTGAATAGTAAGCCAAGTTATAAACTTGGGGAGGACTATTTCAGGCAGACAGTAAATAGGTTTACCTAACCTGAGGTAGAAATGAGTTTGAAATGTTGGATGAGTGGGGAGAAGGACTGAGGGCCTGAGCAGTGTTAATGAGAGAAGTGGTGGAACATGATATAGACAGGACAGATCATATAGGATCATGTAGACAAAATAAAGCAGTTTGGGTATTATTGTAAGTGCAAGGAGAAATTGCTGTAGGGATGCAAATGTGGGGCTTTTTGGGGGTACTATATAAGGAATGGATTATAGGATTTGAAGTATGGAACTGAAAAGAACGGGTGAGAGGCTACTGCAATAATCCAGGTGAATGATGGTTTTTTTTTTTCATTTTATTTATTTTTCCAGCGTAACAGTATTCATTCTTTTTGCACAACACCCAGTGCTCCATGCAAAACGTGCCCTCCCCATTACCCACCACCTGTTCCCCCAACCTCCCACCCCTGACCCTTCAAAACCCTCAGGTTGCCCCAACCTCCCACCCCTGACCCTTCAAAACCCTCAGGTTGTTTTTCAGAGTCCATAGTCTCTTATGGTTTGCCTCCCCTCCCCAATGTCCATAGCCCGCTCCCCCTCTCCCAATCCCACCTTCCCCCAGCAACCCCCAGTTTGTTTTGTGAGATTAAGAGTCATTTATGGTTTACACAATGGAATACTATGCAGCCATCAAAAGAAATGAAATCTTGCCATTTGCGACGACGTGGATGGAACTAGAGCGTATCATGCTTAGTGAAATAAGTCAATCGGAGAAAGACAACTATCATATGATCTCCCTGATATGAGGACATGGAGAAGCAACATGGGGGGGGTAGGGGGATAGGAGAAGAATAAATGAAACAAGATGGGATTGGGAGTGAATGATGGTTTTGACTTGGACTGCAATGGTAATTAATGAGATAGAGAGAAACACATAGATTTAGGAAATATTTGGGGGTTGGACCAATGATAACTTGGGAATGGAGTAAATGAGTGGCATAATAAAAAAGCACAGTTCAGGGGCTCTTGGGTGGCTCAGTCGGCTAAGCAACTACTTTTAGCTTGGGTCATGATCCTAGGGTCCTGGGATCGAGCCCCACATCAAACCCCACATTGGGCTCCCTGCTTGGTGGGGAGCCTGCTTCCCCCTCTCTCTCTGCTGCTCCGTCTGCTTGTGCTCTCTCACTTTCTCTGTCAGATAATGAAATAAAATATTTTTTTTTCTAAAGCACATTTCAAAGATGATTGCTAGGTTCTTGGCTTGAGTGAATGTGTGAATGTGATGTCAGTTACTAATACGGAAGAAGTTGTGGAGAAACAAGTTTCAGGGGGTGTTGGTGGGTTCCCAAAACCACCCTCAGGTTCCATGACTCACTACAAGGACTCACAAAACTCAGAAAGCCATTGTATTCATAGTTAGGGTTATTATAGTGAAAATATATAGATTAAAGTTAGGGAAATAATTGATCCTATGTAGTGAGATTATATATAATGAAATATATAGCTTAAAGGAAAGAAAAAAGTCACCCTATGTGGGTGAAGATTAGAAGAAACCAGGCACACGTTTCCTCTTGTCCTTTCCTAGTGGAGTTACATAGGCAGAGCCTAATTCTCCCAGCAGCAGTGTGGCGTAACATGTATGGAAGTACTGCCAACCAGGGAAGCTCCTCTGAGTCTTAGTGTCCAGAGTTTTTACTGGGGGTCATTCACATAGGCAGGGAATTCCTATAGGGCTGACCTTAGGAAAGCAATGTCCAACCCCCAAGTAAGTCCCCAAGTTTAAACTGATAGAGCATGATGGCTCAGTGCTCCAGGAGTACAAAAGCACTTTATTAGGCAGAATATTTTAAAGCCTCAAAGGTTATCTTCCAGAAGCCAATAAAGAGCCAGACTTGAAGACCTTTGGAATGTGCAGAATTGGGGCAGTTTGAGCTTGCTGAATTAACTTTTTACTGCACAAGGGGGAAGCCAAACACAATTTTAAGTTTGAGGTGCTTCTTTGACATCCAAATGGAATGTTAGAGGTTAGAGATAGGATTATGGGAATACTCTCAGTGTACACAGCATATACAAAGTATTTAAAATTATGAGATTGGATAAGATTACCCAAAAGAGAAAATCTATGTAGAAAATAAGTGGGCTCAGGACTGAAATAAAATGTTCTCCAATACTTTGAGCTTGGAGTAGAACAATATACCAACACTGAGGGTAGAAGGGAAACTGGGAGATTACATAGTCGCCCAAGCCAAAAGAAGAAGGGGTCTCAAGACAGAGGAAGTCAGGAGCATTGACTGTTAATGAGATTTTTAAAGATAAAAGATGGAAGATCATGTGTGATCAGGATTGATCTAGTGAAGAGGCTGACAGTAATGAGGCAAGAGTGAAAAGAGATAATTACAGGCACCGAGTCTTTGCGAAGGCAAGTTGTGACTTCCAGAGCACAACCTGAGATGTGCAATGCCTCCATTGTGCAACAGAAAAAGCAGAAAACTAAGTTCAGGCTCATGAACATGGTTTTGACCATTTGGTGGGGAGAAAATGAAGGATTGGCTGTCAAATTGCATGCGTTCTCCCAGTGAAGTAAACTTCATTTAAAATTTTCATTTCAACACAGTTCTCTCAACTTAAAGAGAATGGTACAGAGGCTCCTTAAAAATAGAACTATGATAGTGATCCGAAGGGGCACATGTACCCGAATGTTTATAGCAGCAATGTCTACAATAGCCAAACTATGGAAAGAACCTAGATGTCCATCAACAGATGAATGGATAAAGAAGAGGTGGTATACATACACAATGGAATACTATGCAGCCATCAAAAGAAATGAAACCTTGCCATTTGCGATGACGTGGATGGAACTAGAGGGTATCATGCTTAGTGAAATAAGTCAATCGGAGAAAGACAGCTATCATATGATCTCCCTGATATGAGGACGTGGAGATGCAACATGGGGGGTTAGGGGGATAGGAGAAGAATAAATGAAACAAGATGGGATTGGGAGGGAGACAAACCATAAATGACTCTTAATCTCACAAAACAAACTGGGGGTTGCTGGGGGGAGGTGGGGTTGGGAGAGGGGGAGGGGGTTATGGACATTGGGGAGGGTATGTGCTATCGTGAGTGCTGTGAAGTGTGTAAACCTGGCGATTCACAGACCTGTACCCCTGGGGATAAAAATACATTATATGTTTATTTAAAAAAAATAGAACTATGAACCTATGACCCAGTAATTGTACTACTAGCGTTTACTCAAAGGATACAAAAAAACTGATTCAAAGGAGCACATGCATCTGAAGTTTATAGCACCATTATCAACAATAGCCAAATTACAGGAAAAGCCCAGAAGTCTACTGACTGATGAATGGATAAAGAAGATATGGGATATATATATATATATATATATATATATATATATATATAATGATACTCAGCCATCAAAAAGAATGAAATGTTACTGTTTATAAAGAAGTGGATGGAGCTAGAGTATATTATGCTAAAAAAATAAGTCAGAGAAAGACAAATACCATATGATATCACTCATATGTGGAATTTAAGAAACAAAACAGATGGAGGCTCCTGGGTAGCTCAGTCAATTAAGCTTCTGCCTTTGGCTCAGGTCATGATCCCAGGGTCCTGGGATGAAACCCCACCTCAGCTCTCTGCTCAGCAAGGAGCCTGCTTCTCCTCCCTCTGCTTGCCATTCTGCCTACCTGGGCTCTCTCTTTCTCAGATAAATAAATAAAATCTTAAAAAAAGAAAAACAAAACAAATGAACATAGGGGAAAGAAAAAAATAAAAGAAAGGGAGGAAAACCATAGGAGACTCTTAACTATAGAGATCAAACTGAGGATTGCTGGAGGGGAGGTAGGCAGGGGGATGGACTAATTGGGTGATGGGTATTAAGGAGGGCACTTGTGATGAGCACTGGGTATTGTATGTAAGTGTTGAATCAATAGATTCTACACCTGAAACCAATATTGCACTATGTGTTTAATTAGAATTTAAGTAAAAACTTGAAACTTAAAAAAAATAAAGAGAATGGTGAGGGAAGAGAAGGATGGTTGATGCACGAAGTTAGAGGAATTCACGGACTGATGATTTTGATGATGGACAAGATCTGTTAGATTGAGCATAACAGACAAACAATCTGGAACGATAAGAAGGTATAGTTTTAAAGGAGTTGCATGTATTATTTTAGTGGTGAAGTAGCTGCATATGAAAACAAAGCTCACAATGCGGCCATTGGAGTGAGCGCCTAAAATAGAGTTGAGGAGAGGTCCTTAGGAATAAGGAGGTGATAAAACCCAAGAAGCTGAGATTTGGGATGGATCAGCTATGAGTCCCTGAAGGTAATGAGAGGATTTAGGGAAGAAGAAAAGGACAAATACATCAACGAGTAAAGGGAAAGGAGAATGATTTTGTTATTTGGCAGTTAAGTGAAGGAGTAAAAGGTAGGGCTTAAAAGGAGAGGAGTAATTGTCCAGAATTGACAGTGGAGAGCAAGGAAGATCCTGACATCATCTTGCAGTCTTGCACTAGTAACACAGGAAAATGATTGAGTAGATTCAGGGAGTCCATTCCCCCTGAGGACAATCAAATTTTAGTAAATGATAATCATTGTAAAAAATATGAATGAAGAATATGAAGATGTATAGGTTTATTAATCTTGGAATGGGAATGCCCAAAGGAGGAGTGAAGAGTGAGATCAGACAGTGGGAGTTTGAACCATAGAAAATAAATATTATAAAGAGGAAAGTAAGGAGAATACAGCAGTTCAGAATTTAATTGGCAGGGACCAAGAAAACAGACTGAATATTTGTGGACATTTCTGACTCTCAGGTCAGAGTAAGAGCTGTTAAGGATAAGAGCTAATGTTACCCCGGTGAATATGAAATTCAGGCATTCAGGGTTTAATTGCAGTTAGGACGAGTTTAGAGAGGAATGTTTACCTAATGTTTTACTTGTGGTCACCATTCATATGATTTTATTTGGAAAAATTTCACTAAAATGGCAATTTGGTTATAGTATCTCCTTTGCTTAAACAGTTTCAATTCTTCTTAACCAAGCTACATAACCTTGTATAGAATAAAGAAGGAGAAATAAGGAGGAATAATTTTTGGAGAAAGATGTTTAGAAATATGAAGGAAAAATTTGGTGAGTTTTAGGAAGATAGGGAATAGATGATGAAAAGAAGAAAGGTTGAATAAACATATAAACATATTTCAAAGAAGAAAGTTGTTGTATGGCATTTCTGTTTTTAGAATATCAACAAGAAATCAAGGGAGGTAAACAAGTATTTTGTTTCTAGCAAGTCCACCCCTTTTTCTGGCTTTAAAAATCATGATACATGTGAGTGGAAAAGAGAGACAGCTATAATGAAAACCACAGGCATTTGAATCAGACAGCTTAATCTGAATTTGAACATGGAATAATGCCGTGTGTTTCCATCTTTTTAATGACTTTCTTATATAAAAAAAATCAGGCCAACTAACCCACTGTTTTTACTCTCTTGCCCGTACCCCAAATATCGGAAGAAATTAGAAGATGGTCTTTGAGTTGCTGATATGGAATTATGCACTCCAGGGGTTCAAGTTAAGAGGGAAGGTGGTAGAGAAAAATAAATGACAAGGAAAGAGAGATAAACAAAGGAGGTAAACAATGGAGTTCAGTTGCCTTCTTTGGAAAAGCAGGTGGGGTCATCCAGCATAAAGCCTGGAGCTCCAAAACTCACAATTAATGAACCAAGGTGTTGAAACACAAGCCTTTCTATAGTACTGGCCGTCAGATCTCCTGTTTACTGTCCATGCATATTACATAGGTCATAGATAAGTGAAAGTTTGTATTTTTAAAATGAGAAGATTCCATTAGTAGTAGTTAGTAGTTTTGTTGCTTTTGGGGTGTAAATGTGAAGACAGACTTGGAATGTTTTCACAAAACCCTATGTTTGTGTTAACCATCCTCAACATGACAAATGGATAAGAAAGAGCCCTTGAGAAATCCCATGAAAAGCTGGATGAGGGAAGGAAGTATGTTGACTTAAAGTAAGTTGACTTAAAGTATGTTACTTAAAGTAAGATGACTGTTGACTCCTGAAAACCTGATATTATAGTTAATCCTTTAGAATGGTAGATGGTGAAGATAATTGGGAAAGCAGACACATAAAAAGAAGTATCCAAGTATTACGTATAGCTTTGTGTTTTAAAACCAACTATTATTGGTTCTTTTTCTTCTTTTTTTCTGGCAACTTATAATCTTTCATGGGGAAACCCTAAGGCCTGTGTTGGCTTGGGTAAAGTTTTTTTGTTTTTCCCAATTATTTATTTATTTGACAGAGCGAGAGAGAGCAGAAGCAGGCAGTGCAGCAGGCAGAGGGAGAAGCAGGCTTCCCACTGAACAGGGAGCCTGATCCGGGGCTCAACCCCAGGACCCTGGGATCATGACCTGAGCTGAAGGCAGAGGCTTAACCCACTGAGCTACCCAGGCACCCCGGCTTGGGTAAAGTTTTAGTTTCACAGACAAGTGGTTGAAATCTTGGGTTTTTCTTTTGGACTGGGCACTGACTTTCATCTATACTAGGTGCTATACGTTTATTGATGGTTCACATAGAGATATCCCCAATTGGTTCTTTTCTGTTCCCTATTGGTTAGGAGCAAATGTTCTTTTCATGCTCCATCTCCACATAGGATGTCCAAGTGTTCATCTTCCTGTTAAAGGGCTAGGAAGTTTCCAGAACTGTGGAACTGTGGCTTGTCCTTAGGTGAATGATTACAATGGTGCTGACTCTTGAGTACATTTGGTCATTGTTATCCCTTTTATTCGGCTTCCTCGTATTTGGAACAAATGTATTCCTCCTTCTTCCCTCTTCAAAGACTACTGGTTTTTCTCTTTCATCTATCTTTGCTCTATCTTATATGTACTCTTCTCCTTTTGTCCAACACCCTCCCCCAAGTCCTGTAGTCTCTTAAGAAAGAAAGCTGGCACTGTAAGTGCAGATCTGAGAATCTTCCTCTCAGATTTAATTTTGCTTCTGCTTTGTTGTAGACTGGAGGAGGAAAACTAGCTCTTGACTGAGTGAAAAGGAGGCAGTGAAATGTACAGAAAGCCTGCTACTAATATTTTGAGCTAATCCTGTGCAACATTCATGCAAATGATTAAGTTAGAGTAAATGTCTGCCTTTTTCTCAAACAGGACCAGGTGATCTGAGACAAGGAACCGTTTTTGGTCATTGTTAGTTTGGTTTACTAGTGAGTTTTCTTCTGCTTGTAAGTGACATAAAGCACATTTGAAATAGCCTTGGTTAGACAGGAATTTGATTGGAGAGATACGGGGATATATAGTGAAATGAAAGGAAGAGAACAATCCAGTTCTAAGAAGAGCAGGAATTCACCTGAGCCTTAGAAACCGAAGCGCCAGGCTCTGCAACACCCTCAGGGCTCATTTCTTTTTCCCATGACTCTTTGACTATGTGTATAGACTGTCTTTCTCCATGTGGTAGAAAACATGACCTCTCACTAACACTTAAGTGTAACTTCGTAATTGGAAGGAAGGAACTATGTCCACCTTCTCTCTAGGAAAAAGAAGGGGAGGGGAAAAGAGAAAGAGTAAGGGAACGAGAGGGGGAGAAAAAAACAATCTGAATAGGATATTTCTTGGCCAAAAATTTAGTGTAAAATAGGGATAAAAAAAGGAATGAGCACTGATCTGCCTAGTAAAGATATTAAATATTTAATTGTGAGATTTCTTGCCTTACAGCTGGTCAGAAAAGTGTCTTCTGCCTTATGAGTTGATACTATGCTCTTTTTTTTTTTACTGTTTTTTTTCTTTTATTTATTTTTTCAGCGTAACAGTATTCATTGTTTTTGCACAACACCCAGTGCTCCATGCAAAACGTGCCCTCCCCATTACCCACCATCTGTTCCCCCAACCTCCCACCCCTGACCCTTCAAAACCCTCAGGTTGTTTTCAGAGTCCATAGTCTCTTATGGTTCGCCTCCCCTTCCAAATTTTTTTTTTTTAATAAACATATAATGTATTTTTATCCCCAGGGGTACAGGTCTGTGAATCGCCAGGTTTACACACTTCACAGCACTCACGATAGCACATACCCTCCCCAATGTCCATAGCCCCCTCCCCCTCTCCCAAACCCACCTCCCCCCAGCAACCCCCAGTTTGTTTTGTGAGATTAAGAGTCATTTATGGTTTGTCTCCCTCCCAATCCCATCTTGTTTCATTTATTCTTCTCCTATCCCCCAACCCCCCATGTTGCTTCTCCATGTCCTCATATCAGGGAGATCATATGGAAGTTGTCTTTCTCCGATTGACTTATTTCACTAAGCATGATACGCTCTAGTTCCATCCACGTCGTCGCAAATGGCAAGATTTCATTTCTTTTGATGGCTGCATAGTATTCCATTGTGTATATATACCACCTCTTCTTTATCCATTCATCTGTTGATGGACATCTAGGTTCTTTCCATAGTTTGGCTATTGTAGACATTGCTGCTATAAACATTCGGGTACACGTGCCCCTTCGGATCACTATGTTTGTATCTTTAGGGGAAATACCCAATAGTGCAATTGCTGGGTCATAGGGTAGTTCTATTCTCAACATTTTGAGGAACCTCCATGCTGTCTTCCAGAGTGGCTGCACCAGCTTGCATTCCCACCAACAGTGGAGGAGGGTTCCCCTTTCTCCACATCCTCGCCAGCATCTGTCATTTCCTGACTTGTTAATTTTAGCCATTCTGACTGGTGTGAGGTGATACCTCATTGTGGTTTTGATTTGTATTTCCCTGATGCCGAGTGACGTAGAGCACTTTTTCATGTGTCTGTTGGCCATCTGGATGTCTTCTTTGCAGCAATGTCTGTTCATGTCCTCTGCCCATTTCTTGATTGGATTGTTTGTTCTTTGGGTGTTGAGTTTGCTAAGTTCCTTATAGATTTTGGATACTAGCCCTTTGTCTGATATGTCGTTTGCAAATATCTTCTCCCATTCTGTCAGTTGTCTTTTGGTTTTGTTAACTGTTTCCTTTGCTGTGCAAAAGCTTTTGATCTTGATGAAATCCCAAGAGTTCATTTTTGCCCTTGCTTCCCTTGCCTTTGCCGTTGTTCCTAGGAAGATGTTGCTATGGCTGAAGTCGAAGAGGTTGCTGCCTGCATTCTCCTCAAGGATTTTGATGGATTCCTTTCTCACATTGAGGTCCTTCATCCATTTGGAGTCTATTTTCGTGTGTGGTGTAATGAAGTGGTCCAATTTCATTTTTCTGCATGTGGCTGTCCAATTTTCCCAGCACCATTTATTGAAGAGGCTGTCTTTCTTCCATTGGACGTTCTTTCCTGCTTTGTCGAAGATTAGTTGACCATAGAATTGAGGGTCGATTTCTGGGCTCTTTATTCTTTTCCATTGATCTATGTGTCTGTTTTTGTGCCAGTACCATGCTGTCTTGATGATGACAGCTTTGTAATAGAGCTTGAAGTCCGGAATTGTGATGCCACCCACTTTGGCTTTCTTTTTCAATATTCCTTTGGCTATTCGAGGTCTTTTCTGGTTCCATATAAATTTTAGGATTATTTGTTCCATTTCTTTGAAAAAAATGGATGGGATTTTGATAGGGATTGCATTAAATGTGTAGATTGCTTTAGGTAGCATAGACATTTTCACAATATTTATTCTTCCAATCCAGGAGCATGGAACATTTTTCCATTTCTTTGTGTCTTCCTCAATTTCTTTCATGAGTACTTTATAGTTTTCTGTGTATAGATTCTTAGTCTCTTTGGTTAGGTTTATTCCTAGGTATCTTATAGTTTTGGGTACAATCGTAAATGGGATTGACTCCTTAATTTCTCTTTCTTCTGTCTTGTTGTTGGTGTACAGAAATGCAACTGATTTCTGTGCATTGATTTTATATCCTGACACTTTACTGAATTCCTGTACAAGTTCTAGCAGCTTTGGAGTGGAGACTTTTGGGTTTTCCACATATAGTATCATATCATCTGCGAAGAGTGATAGTTTGACTTCTTCTTTGCCAATTTGAATGCCTTTAATTTCTTTTGTTGTCTGATTGCTGAGGCTAGGACTTCTATCTAGTACTATGTTGAATAGCAGTGGTGATAATGGACATCCCTGCTGTGTTCCTGACCTTAGCGGAAAAGCTTTCAGTTTTTCTCCATTGAGAATGATATTTGTGGTGGGTTTTTCATAGATGGCTTTGAGAATATTGAGGTATGTGCCCTCTATCCCTACACTTTGAAGAGTTTTGATCAGGAAGGGATGCTGTACTTTGTCAAATGCTTTTTCAGCATCTATTGAGAGTATCATATGGTTCTTCTTCTTTCTTTTATTAATGTGTTGTATCACATTGATTGATTTGTGGATGTTCAACCAACCCTGCAGCCCTGGAATAAATCCCACTTGATCGTGGTGAATGATCCTTTTAATGTACTGTTGAATCCTATTGGCTAGTATTTTGGCGAGAATTTTTGCGTCTGTGTTCATCAAGGATATTGGTCTGTAGTTCTCTTTTTTGGTGGGATCCTTGTCTGGTTTTGGGATCAAGGTGATGCTGGCCTCATGAAATGAGTTTGGGAGTTTTCCTTCCGTTTCTATTTTTTGGAACAGTTTCAGGAGAATAGGAATTAGTTCTTCTTTAAATGTTTGGTAGAATTCCCCTGGGAAGCCGTCTGGCCCTGGGCTTTTGTTTGTTTGGAGATTTTTGATGACTGTTTCAATCTCCTTACTGGTGATGGGCCTGTTCAGGTTTTCTATTTCTTCCTGGTTCAGTTGTGGTAGTTTCTATGTCTCTAGGAATGCATCCATCTCTTCCAAATTGTCAAATTTGTTGGCGTAGAGTTGCTCATAGTATGTTCTTATACTTGTATTTCTTTGGTGTTAGTTGTGATCTCTCCTCTTTCATTCATGATTTTATTTATTTGGGTCCTTTATCTTTTCTTTTTGATGAGTCTGGCCAGGGGTTTATCAATCTTATTGATTCTTTCAAAGAACCAGCTCCTAGTTTCATTGATTTTTTCTATTGTTTTTTTGGTTTCTATTTCATTGATTTCTGCTCTGATCTTTATGATTTCTCTTCTCCTGCTGGGTTTAGGGTTTCTTTCTTGTTCTTTCTCCAGCTCCTTTATGTGTAGAGTTAGGTTGTGTACTTGAGACCTTTCTTGTTTCTTGAGAAAGGCTTGTACCGCTATATATTTTCCTCTCAGAACTGCCTTTGCTGTGTCCCACAGATTTTGAACTGTTGTGTTTTCATTATCATTTGTTTCCATGAATTTTTTCAATTCTTCTTTAATTTCCTGGTTAACCCATTCATTCCTTAGAAGGATGCTGTTTAGTCTCCATGTATTTGGGTTCTTTCCAGCTTTCCTCTTGTGATTGAGTTCTAGCTTCAGAGCATTGTGGTCTGAAAATATGCAGGGAATGATCCTAATCTTTTGATACCAGTTGAGACCTGATTTGTGACCCAGGATGTGATCTATTCTGGAGAATGTTCCATGTGCACTAGAGAAGAATGTGTATTCTGTTGCTTTGGGATGAAATGTTCTGAATATATCTGTGATGTCCATCTGGTCCAGTGTGTCATTTAAGGCCTTTATTTCCTTGTTGATCTTTTGCTTGGATGATCTGTCCATTTCAGTGAGGGAAGTGTTCAAGTCCCCTACTATTATTGTATTATTATTGATGTGTTTCTTTGATTTTGTTATTAATTGGTTGATATAGTTGGCTGCTCCCACGTTAGGGGCATAGATATTTAAAATTGTTAGATCTTCTTGTTGGACAGACCGTTTGAGTAGGATATAGTGTCCTTCCTCATCTCTTATTATAGTCTTTGGCTTAAAATCTAATTGATCTGATATAAGGATTGCCACCCCAGCTTTCTTCTGATGCCCGTTAGCATGGTAAATTTTTTTCCACCCCCTCACTTTAAATCTGGAGGTGTCTTCGCGTCTAAAATGAGTTTCTTGTAGGCAACATACTGATGGGTTTTGTTTTTTTATCCATTCTGATACCCTGTGTCTTTTGATTGGGGCATTTAGCCCATTAACATTCAGGGTAACTATTGAGAGATATGAATTTAGTGCCATTATTAGTCTGTAAGGTGACTGTTACTGTATATTATCTCTGTACCTTTCTTATCTACTACTTTTAGGCTCTCTCTTTGCTTAGAGGACCCCTTTCAATATTTCCTGGAGAGCTGGTTTGGTGTTTGCAAATTCTTTCAGTTTTTGTTTGTCCTGGAAGCTTTTTATCTCTCCTTCTATTTTCAATGATAGCCTAGCTGGATAGAGTATTCTTGGCTGCATGTTTTTCTCGTTTAGTGCTCTGAGTATATCATGCCAGCTCTTCCTGGCCTGCCAGGTCTCTGTGGATAAGTCTGCCAATCTAATATTTTTACCATTGTATGTTACAGACTTCTTTTCCCAGGCTGCTTTCAGGATTTTCTCTTTGTCACTAAGACTTGTCAATTTTACCAATAGGTGACGGGGTGTGGACCTATTCTTGTTGACTTTGAGGGGGGTTCTCTGCATCTCCTGGATTTTGATGCTTGTTCCCTTTGCCATATTAGGGAAATTCTCTCCAATGATTCTCTCCAATAGACCTTCTGCTCCCCTCTCTGTTTCTTCTTCTTCTGGAATCCCAATTATTCTAATGTTGTTTCGTCTTATGGTGTCACTTATCTCTCGAATTCTCCCCTCATGGTCCAGTAGCTGTTTGTCCCTCTTTTGCTCGGCTTCTTTATTCTCTGTCATTTGGTCTTCTATATCACTAATTCTTTCTTCTGCCTCATTTATCCTAGCAGTGAGAGCCTCCATTTTTGATTGCACCTCATGAATAGCTTTTTTTTAATTTCAACTTGGTTAGATTTTAGTTCTTTAATTTCTCCAGAAAGGGCTTTTATATCTCCAGAGAGGGTTTCTCTAATATCTTCCTTGCCTTTTTCGAGCCCAGCTAGAATGTTCAGAATCGTCATTCTGAACTCTTGATCTGACATATTACCAGTGTCTGTGTTGATTAGGTCCCTAGCCTTCAGTACTGTCTCTTGTTCTTTTGTTTGTGGTGATTTTTTCCGCCTTGTCATTTTGTCCAGATAAGAGAATATGAAGGAGCAAATAAAATACTAAAAGGGTGGCAAAGACCCCAGAAAAATGCGCTGTAACCAAATCAGAAGAGACCCCTAATTGTAGGGGGGAGAAAGGGGATAAAAACAGGTTCTGAAAAAAAAAAGAAAAAAATTTAAAAAATAAAACAAATAAAGAAAAAATATATATATTTAGATAAACTAGTCAAAAAACGTTAAAAAAGAAAAGGGTAAAAGTTTTAAAAAATTTAGCAGAAGAAGAAAAAAGAAAAAAGAAAAAAAATTGAAAAAAGAAAAAAAAAATTGAAGTAGCCGCAAGACTAAAGAATCATGGGGAGAAAGCCATGAGTTCTGTGCTTTGCTTTCTCCTCCTCTGGAATTGCTCTGCTGTCTTAGGAAGTGAACCTACTTTCCTTGATAGATGAACTTCGTCCTGGCTGGATATTTTGTTGATCTTCTGGGGGAGGGGCCTGTTGTAGTGAATCTCAAGTGTCTTTGCCCGAGGCGGAATTGCACCGCCCTTACCAGGGCCCGGACTAAGTAATCCGCTCGGGTTCGCTTTTGGGAGCTTCTGTTCCCTGAACGCTTTCCGTAGAGTTCCGGAGGACGGGAATGAAAATCGCAGCCTCCTAGTCTCCGGCCCGGAGGAGCCGAGAGCCTGGGGCACCACTCCTCAGTGCGCCCCCAGAGGACAGCACCCAATCACTCCCGTATCCCCAGCCTCCAGCCGCGCTCCGAGCTCACCCGGCCCGCGACCAGTTCAAGGTAACCCCGAGCTGAGAGTTCAGCCCTCGGCTCTGTCTCTGCAGCCGGCTTCTCCATTCTAATACCTGCGAGCTCTCTGACACTCCGACACCCCCGATCCTTTTGTGACCCCGCATTGGCTTCACCCTGGTTTAGCCTCTGGAGCAATGTCCCTCAGTGGAACAGACTTTTAAAAGTCCTGATTTTGTGCTCCATTGCTCCGCCGCTTGCCAGGAGCCGGCCCCTCCCCCTGTGGTCTATCTTCCCATTAGATTCACTTCTCCGCCAGTCCTACCTTTCAGAAAGTGGTTGATTTTCTGTTTCTAGAATTGCTGTTCTTCTTCTCTCCGATCTACCATTCGATTTGTAGGTGTTTGCAATGTTTATAACATTTTCATTATATGTTTATTAAAAAAAAAATTTGGAAGGGGAGGTGAACCATAAGAGACTATGAACTCTGGAAAACAACCTGAGGGTTTTGAAGGGTCAGGGGTGGGAGGTTGGGGGAACAGGTGGTGGGTAATGGGGAGGGCACGTTTTGCATGGAGCACTGGGTGTTGTGCAAAAACAATGAATACTGTTATGCTAAAAAAATAAATAAAATGGGGAAAAAAAAAAGAACTCCTGTCTCCTTGAAGGTCTTTCTAGCTGGACTAATCAAATTGACATGAGACAGATGAGAGAGAATTAAATTTAATGGCATATGAACAGGGAATCTACAAAGACTTGGAAATTGCAAAGACAGTCAGGAAAATTAGGTGTCTATGTCATCCTGAACTAAGAAGAAGGGCATAGTGGTCTGGGAAATTGAAGGGAAGGAATGCAATTCACAGGGCAGGAAGAAGAAGAGCAGATGTTTGGTAATTAAATTTTTTCCTTGCCATATAGATACGTGATTCAGATAAAATTTATCTCTGGTAATAACCTTTATTCTGGAAAGATCCCTAATTTAGATTCTCCTGCATAGTTAAGGGAGAGGCAGAAGTTTCTCTTGAGTCCACTGGATCTCAATAGCCTTCAGCTCAAAATAATCTTCAAGCCAAGTGGTCCATCTTGGGGCAGCCTGGTCTTGGGCTCTACACCATCACTTTCGTGGAGGCATGCCAACAGGTAACCAAGAGGCATGCCAGAATATTGTAGTTTAACCTTGGTGATTACTCTCCTTTAGGACCTTTGGTCTTTTAGGCACAGACAGTGGACTTCATATGAGCATCCCATGAAGAACAGGGTAAACCAGCTCACAGAAGACTGTTACATATTTCACAATATTTTTTTAAAATTTATACTTGATAATGCATATTCTTTTCCAGAGTCTGGAATGCTTATATTAACTTATAAGGCGTTTCTCTTAAGAGGCTCAAAGTTTTAATCTTGGCATCAATTTCTTACTAGCAAGTATAGTGCTACATAATTCCTTTAAAGTATTTGTTCAATACCTCTAGAAACTGCAGGGGGAAAACAACTTATGCAGCAGTACACGCCTATACCTGCCTCTTCAGACCCACTTTAAACAGGCTGTTCTTTTCTCTGTAATTTATACATGGCTTAGGTGAGACCCCCTAGTCACTTAAGACTTTGTCCAAACAGATAACTATGAAAACTGGCCTAAGTCTAAATGGCTTAGGTTTTTTTTTCATGGGACCTAGAACATTGCAGGTAATTGTGGCACAGAACAGAGATGGACAGAGGTGAAAGGGGGCAGTTTTTATATACCTGGTTTATTTAGGAGAGCTGATGAGTGCCCTCCAAGGATCCATATAGGAGAAAGCCAGTTTCAGAGGCATATGCACTGTTGCCTCATTTTGAAATACTTTTCAAGCAGAGTCTCTTGATTCAGTATGAATATAGGAACTTTCCAGTGTTGGTACTTCATATATTAAACATTCCTGATTGAGATCCACATATTACCCAAATATCTTTGTGTTTCTGATGGACAATGTACTACATTATGGAAAGTATTACCCTTTTAGGTATAATAATTTAAAATGTTTTTTTTCTTATGTGTGTAATTTCACATAAAATAATAATAGATAGCTAATATCTCCAAGGACAGGTCTTTTTCAGATATTTACATGTAGCTATTCAAAAGTTAAGAATTCTTAATTCAAGTGGAGTCATGACACTAATAGTCTTCATGTTTGATCGTAATTTTAAGTAGCAGTATAGGCAGGGTGAGTGGTGGAGAGAGTAGAAAAGCCAAGGGAAAATCGGATCTGAGACTCTAGTTTGAAAATGGCTGCTCCTGGGCAAGAGTTGAGGTTTCAAAAATTAAAAATTTATCTGATATGTAAATGTACCTGAAGATCCAGAATTAAATGAACAGAGAGCATGAACTCTCTAATTTTGAGGTCTGTTCAGAGCTTCCTTAAGTAGACTTTTGACTCTTTACTCAGCCTGAGTAGACTGACCCCTCAGGGGCCTGTATTGTAAGATTAGAAAAGACAAAAGGATACTGTATGTATTAAGGGGCTAATGATGCCAATTCTTTTCTTCTTGTTTGTCCCAGCTCATGCACACAGGGAAAAAGTGAAGGCACATAATGTGTGAGACCTGGAGACAAATACTAAATAAAACCACTGGGTCTTATTAATTAATTAACTGGTTCATGAAGTCTTTCCTTAAGTAGCCCATTCTAAGAGATTATTTTAATATGCGGCTGATGATACTAGGTTGTCCCTTATCTTTAATCTAAAACAAAACAAAACAAAACAAAAAAACTATTGCCAAAAAGCTTAAAGAATGATATAGCTACTTCATTGGTAAACAATATATAGCAGAGCCCCAGAATTATGCAGGAGAAAACATCTCTGAGTACCTAATGCCTGTTTATTATTCCTCTTGTCAGACATATTTTTGTGATGGAGCTAACTTTATGCCTTGTTATTCTATCTCCTGATCATCCACTTCTCACTTTGATTTAACAAGCAACCTAGAGAAGAGCATAAACTAACAGGCCCGCAAAAACCTTCCAGGATTCTGCCATTTTATTTTTTGGTGTGGCTGTCTAAATTCACATTCTAGCCTATCAATCATTCATTCGCACCACAAATATCTAACAAGGGCTTTCTAATAAGCCAGGCACTTTCTAGTTCTTAAAGATGGTACCAAAGGTGAAAGAGAGTATCTTTCTTTTAAGAAGCTCAAACTTTATTGGAAAGAGAGATCAAAATAAGTACTATATGAAATGATATGCTGTGAAAGACCTTGGCAATGCAAAGAGCAAGGGAAAAAGTGAATTCATTTTGAAAAGTGGTGAAAGATTCCATAAGAGGTGAAATCTGGGTTTTGAAGGAAGGGTTAGTTGTTTGCAAAGAGAGAAGAATGGAGAGAAAAGCATAGAAGAGAAGCTGGATGGTCTATGTGGGGAGTGGGTATGAGTTTTGTGTGATCAAATAGGTGTGTTTGCGAACTACACAGGTTTGGCTAGAGGCGTTACTGAGTCATGTGTGTTAAGGAGTTTGATGGAAAACTAGCATGAGTTTTTAACAGAGAGAAACAAAATAAGATTTAGAGTTTTAAAAACTTTAAGTTTGGAGAATATGTAGACAGAGATTTTCAGTTACGAGATACTTGCCTAAAGGAAACCAACTAGGAAATTATTTTAATAGTGTAGGTGAGAAAATTAATAAAATTATGAATGAAAAGGGAGAGATCACAACTAACACCAAGGAAATAGAAACAATCATCAGAAATTATTACCAACAGTTATATGCCAATAAGCTAAGCAACCTAGATGAAATGGATGCATTCCTGGAAAACTACAAACTCCCAAAATTGAACCAGGAAGAAACTGACAACCTGAATAGACTGATATCTAGTAACGAGATTGAAGCAGTGATCAAAAACCTTCCAAAAAACAAGAGCCCAGGACCTGACGGATTCCCTGGGGAATTCCACCAAACTTTCAAAGAAGAAATAACACCAATTCTTCTGAAGCTGTTCCAAAAAATTGAAGCAGAAGGAAAACTTCCAGACCTTTTTATGAAGCCAGCATTACCCTGATCCCCAAACCAGGCAAAGACCCTACCAAAAAGGAGAATTTCAGACCAATATCACTGATGAATATGGATGCAAAGATTCTCAACAAGATCCTAGCAAACAGGATCCAGCAGCACATTAAAAAGATTATCCACCATGACCAGGTGGGATTCATCCCTGGGTTGCAAGGTTGGTTCAACATTCGCAAATCAATCAGTGTGATAGAACACATCAATAAGAGAAGAGAGAAGAACCACATGGTCCTCTCAATTGATGCAGAAAAAGCATTTGACAAAATCCAGCATCCGTTCCTGATGAAAACGCTTCAAAGTATAGGGATAGAGGGAACATTCCTGAACTTCATAAAATCTATCTATGAAAGACCCACAGCAAATATCATCTTCAATGGGAAAAAGCTTGCAGCCTTCCCGTTGAGATCAGGAACACGACAAGGATGCCCACTCTCACCACTCTTGTTCAACATAGTATTAGAAGTTCTAGCAACGGCAATCAGACAACAAAGAGAAATAAAAGGTATCCAAATTGGCAAGGAAGAAGTCAAACTCTCTCTCTTCGCAGATGACATGATTCTTTATATGGAAAACCCCAAAGACTCCACCCCCAAACTACTAGAACTCATACAGCAATTCAGTAACGTGGCAGGATACAAAGTCAATGTACAGAAATCAGTGGCTTTCTTATACACCAACAATGAAAATACAGAAAGGGAAATTAGAGAATCGATTCCATTTACTATAGCACCAAGAACCATAAGATACCTGGGCATAAACCTAACCAAAGAAGTAAAGGACCTGTACTCAAGGAACTACAGAACACTCATGAAAGAAACTGAAGAAGACACAAAAAGATGGAAGACTGTTCCATGCTCTTGGATTGGAAGAATAAACATTGTTAAAATGTCTATACTGCCTAGAGCAATCTATACTTTTAATGCCATTCCGATCAAAATTCCACCGATATTTTTCAAAGAGCTGGAGCAAATAATCCTAAAATTTGTATGGAGCCAGAAGAGACCCCGAATTGCTAAGGAAATGTTGAAAAACAAAAACAAAACTGGCGGCATCACGTTACCCGATTTCAAGCTTTACTACAAAGCTGTGATCACCAAGACAGCGTGGTACTGGCATAAAAACAGACACATAGACCAGTGGAACAGAGTGGAGAGCCCAGATATGGACCCTCAACTCTATGGTCAAATAATCTTCGACAAAACAGGAAAAAATATTCGATGGAAAAAAGACAGTCTCTTCAATAAATGGTGCTGGGAAAACTGGACAGTGATATGTAGAAGAATGAAACTCGACCATTCTCTTACACCGTACACAAAGATAAACTCGAAATGGATAAAAGACCTCAACGTGAGACAGGAATCTATCAGAATCCTAGAGGAGAACATAGGCAGTAACCTCTTCGACATCAGCCACAGCAACTTCTTTCAAGATATGTCTCCAAAGGCCAAGGAAACAAAAGCAAAAATGAACTTTTGGGACTTCATCAAGATCAAAAGCTTCTGCACAGCAAAGGAAACAGTCAACAAAACAAAGAGGCAACCCACGGAATGGGAGAAGATATTTGCAAATGACAGTACAGACAAAAGGTTGATATCCAGGATCTATAAAGAACTTCTCAAACTCAACACACACAAAACAGATAATAATATCAAAAAATGGGCAGAAGATATGAACAGACACTTCTCCAATGAAGACATACAAATGGCTATCAGACACATGAAAAAATGTTCATCATCACTAGCCATCAGGGAGATTCAAATTAAAACAACATTGAGATACCACCTAACACCAGTTAGAATGGCCAAAATTAGCAAGACAGGAAAGAACGTGTGTTGGAGAGGATGTGGAGAAAGGGGAACCCTCTTACACTGTTGGTGGGAATGCAAGTTAGTGCAGCCACTTTGGAGATCAGTGTGGAGATTCCTGAAGAAATTAAAAATAGAGCTTCCCTATAACCCTGCAATTGCACTGCTGGGTATTTACCCCAAAGATACAGATGTAGTGAAAAGAAGGGCCATTTGTACCCCAATGTTTATTGCAGCAATGGCTACGGTCGCCAAACTGTGGAAAGAACCAAGATGCCCTTCAACGGACGAATGGATAAGGAAGATGTGGTCCATATACACAATGGAGTATTATGCCTCCATCAGAAAGGACGAATACCCAACTTTTGTAGCAACATGGATGGGACTGGAAGAAATTATGCTGAGCGAAATAAGTCAAGCAGAGAGAGTCAAGTATCATATGGTCTCACTTATTTGTGGAGCATAACAAATAACATGGAGGACATGGAGAGATGGAGAGGAGAGGGAGTTGAGGGAAACTGGAAGGGGAGATGAACCATGAGAGACTATGGACTCTGAAAAACAACCAGAGGGTTATGAAGGGGCGGCAGGGGGGTAGGGGGGTGGGAGGTTGAGGAACCAGGTGGTGGGTAATAGGGAGGGCACGTACTGCATGGAGCACTGGGTGTGATGCCAAAACAATGAACACTGTTATGCTGTAAATAAACAAATAAAAATAAATATTAAAAAAAATAGTGTAGGTGAGAGATAATAAGGAGCTGAATCAAAGCAATAAGAATAGGAAAGGAAAGGAGAATTAAGTAGTTAGGGTTTATGAGTCATTTCCCTAGAGCTCAATCAGACACACAAATTTATAAAGTTGATAACAATCAAAATTGTTATTTGTGGTGATTCCCTCAGTGTATACATACAAACAATGTCCTGTTTAGCAGTTTGCATTCTCCACTGTGCAGATAAATAAGAACAGTGCTAAACAGTCTTTTAACTGGAATCCTAGTTTTTTTTTAAAAAAATTTTATTTATTTTTAAAATTTCTTTTCAGTGTTCCAGAACTTATTGTTTTTGCACCACACCCAGTGCTCCATGCAATACATGCCCTTCAAAATACTCAGGCAATACATGACCTCCATAATACCCACAAAGATTGATAGGCAAAAGATCCTAATATCCAGGATCTATAAAGAACTCCTCAAACTCAACACACAAAAAACAAATAATCATGTCAAAAAATGGGCAGAAGACATGAACAGACACTTCTCCAATGAAGACATACAAATGGCTAACAGACATTAAAAAATGTGAAAAAATGTTCATCATCACTAGCCATCAGGGAGATTCAAATCAAAACCACATTGAGATACCACCTTACACCAGTTAGAATGGCCAAAGTTAACAGGACAGTAAACAACATGTGTTGGAGAGGATGTGGAAAAAGGGGAACTCTCTGACACTGTTGGTCGGAATGCAAGTTGATGCAGCCACTTTGGAAAACAGTGTGGAGATTCTTTAAGAAATTAAAAATAGAGCTTCCCTATGACCCTACAATTGCACTACTGAATATTTACCCCCAAAATACAGATGTAGTAAAAAGAAGGGCCATCTGTACCCCAATGTTTTAGTAGCAATGGCCACAGTCACCAAACTGTGGAAAGAATCCTAGTTTTTTTTTTCAAGCAAACTTGGCCATTATTCCTGTAAAGCATTTTTGTTTCTTTGTTTTTCTGTTTTCTTTTGTAAAGCATGCTTGCTATTCTAGAGTTCTGTGAGATTTAAGCTACTGGTAAAACTGTGTCCAAGATAAAGGCTGGAGTTATATGAGTGTTTTTAAAAAAAAATAGCTATACAGAAAAGGGGATTTTTAGGGTGATGGAACTGATCTATATGTTATTTTATGCATTTGTCATGTAGGGAAGGAAACATTTTCCGTTTTTTCTCTGTAGGTGCATTGGCTGGTATAATAATTAAATTGATATAAGATTAACAGAGAAACAGTAATTTAATTCTGTATATATGGGAGCCCCTAACAATGTGAGACTTTGAAGAAGTTTAACCAACACAAAGCTGGCAGCTTTTATATTTTTTAGACAAGGAAACAGCAAATTTGTGGAGAATTGACAAGACAAAGGTTTTGGGCTTGCGGTAGTAAATTAGTGAAGAGGTAACAAGTTTTTTTGGCCCTAAATCCGCTATCTCTGGTGGTAAGGACTTTTCAACCCTCCTGGAGCAGGGAGATTTACTTCCTGCTTTCAGGGGGGAACAAAGGAAGTCGGAGTGTGTTTCGTGCATGGACTCTTTCTTAAGTTTAATTCAAAATAATCAGTGTGCCTAAGTGGCATATTTTGAGGTGGTGTATTCTGCTCCCTTTTAGTCCCATTTTTGAAACTTCAAGACGTTTCACAATTTAGAAGCTGAGTTGGTAGTGGTTTCTGGCTGGCTCAGTCAGTGGAGCTTGCAACTCTTGATCTCTGGGTTGTGAGTTTAAGCCTCACATCAGGTATAGAGATTACTTAAATAAATAAACTCATTAAAACAAACAAACAAAAATAACTTTAGAAAAAAGAAACTGAGTTGGTAGATTGATCCATTATTTCATTGATTTAATCTCTTAGTTATGAAAATGGGTCAGTTGTATTAAATAGTCATGTCTCATTTTAGGAGGTGGTGATGGACCTGGGCTCCCAAAGTTAGACCTATATTGTATGAGAAGTCAGGTATTTAATAAGTATATTTCTATGGAAACAAAACAAAAACTATGGTTAATGATTGGAGCAAATTCTAAACCAGTTTCTGAGCAAAGTGGCAACCAGTCAAGAAGATTTCTAGATATCAGGGTCAAAGCATCTTTTGCAGTTTGAACATTTCTAATGATGTCAGTGGGTGCTCAGGTAAACTTTCTGAGTAGCAACAGGCACAAAGATCATCTAAACAAGTTATTGTGGTGATTACTCTGAAGTTTATATGAAGTCATTCATACTCAACTTGTAGGGCTTCTGGGGAAAGGGCAGGTTTTATTCTGAGTGATTACAAGTCAAAGTGGCAGAAAATGGGAAATGTTAGTTTGGAGAGTTATAGCCAAATATTGGAGGAAACTAGAAGTCAGGATCCATTTAGTTTGCAGGTAGTTAATAAAAACTCAAAGACAATTAACAGCACTAGAATCTGATACCCAAAAGGGTGTACTATAGTTTTCTATTGAAACATTAAGTATCTCCCTACATTCACCTCCATTTCTATCAGAGATAATCAAAGTAAGACTAAATTGTTTTCAAAATTAGTCTAGTCTTATTAAACTTGGCGAGGTTATTTACACAGGTAAAGCAAGAATAGCAATTGATGTTATAAGCTCTTCTAAATCTGCTTTGTTGGAATTTTTCATAAGTAATCTCAGACTGAACGTTTAAATTTATTTATTTATTTTTTCAGCATAACAGTATTCATTGTTTTTGCACAACACCCAATGCTCCATGCAATACGTGCCCTCCCTATTACCCACCGCCTGGTTCCCCAACCCCCCACCCCCGCCCCTTCAAAACCCTCAGGTTGTTTTTCAGAGTCCATAGTCTCTTATGGTTCGCCTCCCCTTCCAATTTCCCTCAACTTCCTTCTCCTCTCCATCTCCAATGTCCTCCATGTCATTTGTTATGCTCCACAAATAAGTGAAACGATATGATACTTGACTCTCTCTGCTTGACTTATTTCACTCAGCATAATCACTTCCAATCCCATCCATGTAGCTACAAAAGTTGGGTATTCATCCTTTTTTTTTTTTTTATAAACATATAATGTATTTTTATCCCCAGGGGTACAGGTCTGTGAATCGCCAGGTTTACACACTTCACAGCACTCACAATAGCACATACCCTCCCCAATGTCCATAGCCCCCTCCCCCTCTCCCAATCCCACCTCCCCCCAGCAACCCCCAGTTTGTTTTGTGAGATTAAGAGTCATTTATGGTTTGTCTCCCTCCCAATCCCATCTTGTTTCATTTATTCTTCTCCTATCCCCCAACCCCCCATGTTGCTTCTCCACGTCCTCATATCAAGGAGATCATATGGAAGTTGTCTTTCTCCGACTGACTTATTTCACTAAGCATGATATGCTCTAGTTCCATCCACGTCGTCGCAAATGGCAAGATTTCATTTCTTTTGATGGCTGCATAGTATTCCATTGTGTATATATACCACCTCTTCTTTATCCATTCATCTGTTGATGGACATCTAGGTTCTTTCCATAGTTTGGCTATTGTAGACATTGCTGCTATAAACATTCGGGTACACGTGCCCCTTCAGATCACTACGTTTGTACCTTTAGGGGAAATACCCAGTAGTGCAATTGCTGGGTCATAGGGTAGTTCTATTCTCAACATTTTGAGGAACCTCCATGTTGTCTTCCAGAGTGGCTGCACCAGCTTGCATTCCCACCAACAGTGGAGGAGGGTTCCCCTTTCTCCACATCCTCGCCAGCATCTGTCATTTCCTGACTTGTTCATTTTAGCCATTCTGACGGGTGTGAGGTGATATCTCATTGTGGTTTTGATTTGTATTTCCCTGATGCCGAGTGACGTAGAGCACTTTTTCATGTGTCTGTTGGCCATCTGGATGTCTTCTTTGCAGCAATGTCTGTTCATGTCCTCTGCCTTTTTCTTGATTGGATTGTTTGTTCTTTAGGTGTTGATTTTGCTAAGTTCCTTAAAGATTTTGGATACTAGCCCTTTATCTGATATGTCGTTTGCAAATATCTTCTCCCATTCTGTCAGTTGTCTTTTGGTTTTGTTAACTGTTTCCTTTGCTGTGCAAAAGCTTTTGATCTTGATGAAATCCCAAGAGTTCGTTTTTGCCCTTTCTTCCCTTGCCTTTGGCGATGTTCCTAGGAAGATGTTGCTGCGGCTGAGTTCGAAGAGGTTGCTCCCTGTATTCTCCTCAAGGATTTTGATGGATTCCTTTCTCACATTGAGGTCCTTCATCCATTTGGAGTCTATTTTCGTGTGTGGTGTAAGGAAGTGGTCCAATTTCATTTTTCTGCATGTGGCTGTCCAATTTTCCCAGCACCATTTATTGAAGAGGCTGACTTTTTTCCATTGGACATTCTCTCCTGCTTTGTCAAAGATTAGTTGACCATAGAGTTGAGGGTCTATTTATGGGCTCTCTATTCTGTTCCATTGATTTATTTTTGTGCCAGTACTGTTTTTGTGCCAGTACCATGCTGTCTTGATGATGACAGCTTTGTAATAGAGCTTGAAGTCCGGAATTGTGATGCCACCCACTTTGGCGTTCTTTTTCATTCCTTTGGCTATTGGAGGTCTTTTCTGGTTCCATATAAATTTTAGGATTATTTGTTCCATTTCTTTGAAAAAAAATGGATGGTATTTTGATAGGGATTGCATTAAATGTGTAGATTGCTTTAGGTAGCATAGACATTTTCACAATATTTATTCTTCCAATCCAGGAGCATGGAGCATTTTTCCATTTCTTTGTGTCTTCCTCAGTTTCTTTCATGAGTACTTTATAGTTTTCTGCATATAGATTCTTAGCCTCTTTGGTTAGGTTTATTCCTAGGTATCTTATAATTTTGGGTGCAATTGTAAATGGGATTGACTCCTTAATTTCTCTTTCTTCTGTCTTGTTGTTGGTGTACAGAAATGTAACTGATTTCTGTGCATTGATTTTATATCCTGACACTTTACTGAATTCCTGTACAAGTTCTAGCAGTTTTGGAGTGGGGTCTTTTGGGTTTTCCACATATAGTATCATATCATCTGCAAAGAGTGTTAGTTTGACTTCTTCTTTGCCGATTTGGATGCCTTTACTTTCTTTTTGTTGTCTGATTGCTGAGGCTAGGACTTCTAGTACTATGTTGAACAGCAGTGGTGATAATGGACATCCCTGCCATGTTCCTGACCTTAATGGAAAAGCTTTCAGTTTTTCTCCATTGAGAATGATATTTGCGGTGGGTTTTTCATAGATGGCTTTGAGAATATTGAGGTTTGTGCCCTCTATCCCTACACTTTGAAGAGTTTTGATCAGGAAGGGATGCTGTACTTTGTCAAATGCTTTTTCAGCATCTATTAAGAGTATCATATGGTTCTTCTTCTTTCTTTTATTAATGTGTTGTATCACATTGATTGATTTGCGGATGTTGAACCAACCCTGCAGCCCTGGAATAAATCCCACTTGATCGTGGTGAATAATCCTTTTAATGTACTGTTGAATCCTATTGGCTAGTATTTTGGTGAGAATTTTTGCGTCTGTGTTCATCAAGGATATTGGTCTGTAGTTCTCTTTTTTGGTAGGATCCTTGTCTGGTTTTGGGATCAAGGTGATACTGGCCTCATAAAATGAGTTTGGAAGTTTTCCTTCCATTTCTATTTTTTGGAACAGTTTCAGGAGAATAGGAATTAGTTCTTCTTTAAATGTTTGGTAGAATTCCCCTGGGAAGCCGTCTGGCCCTGGGTTTTTGTTTGTTTGGAGATTTTTGATGACTGTTTCAATCTCCTTACTGGTGATGGGCCTGTTCAGGTTTTCTATTTCTTCCTGGTTCAGTTGTGGTAGTTTATATGTCTCTAGGAATGCATCCATCTCTTCCAAATTGTCAAATTTGTTGGCGTAGAGTTGCTCATAGTATGTTCTTATACTTGTATTTCTTTGGTGTTAGTTGTGATCTCTCCTCTTTCATTCATGATTTTATTTATTTGGGTCCTTTATCTTTTCTTTTTGATGAGTCTGGCCAGGGGTTTATCAATCTTATTGATTCTTTCAAAGAACCAGCTCCTAGTTTCATTGATTTTTTCTATTGTTTTTTTGGTTTCTATTTCATTGATTTCTGCTCTGATCTTTATGATTTCTCTTCTCCTGCTGGGTTTAGGGTTTCTTTCTTGTTCTTTCTCCAGCTCCTTCAAGTGTAGGGTTAGGTTGTGTACTTGAGACCTTTCTTGTTTCTTGAGAAAGGCTTGTACCGCTATATATTTTCCTCTCAGAACTGCCTTTGCTGTGTCCCACAGATTTTGAACTGTTGTGTTTTCATTATCTTTTGTTTCCATGAATTTTTTAAATTCTTTAATTTCCTGATTGACCCATTCATTCTTTAGAAGGATGCTGTTTAGTCTCCATGTATTTGGGTTCTTTCCAGCTTTCCTCTTGTGATTGAGTTCTAGCTTCAGAGCATTGTGGTCTGAAAATATGCAGGGAATGATCCTAATCTTTTGATACCGGTTGAGACCTGATTTGTGACCCAGGATGTGATCTATTCTGGAGAATATTCCATGTGCACTAGAGAAGAATGTGTATTCTGTTGCTTTGGGATGAAATGTTCTGAATATATCTGTGATGTCCATTTGGTCCAGTGTGTCATTTAAGGCCTTTATTTCCTTGTTGATCTTTTGCTTGGATAATCTGTCCATTTCAGTGAGGGAAGTGTTCAAGTCCCCTACTATTATTGTATTATTATTGATGTGTTTCTTTGGTTTTGTTATTAATTGGTTGATATAGTTGGCTGCTCCCACGTTAGGGGCATAGATATTTAAAATTGTTAGATCTTCTTGTTGGACAGACCCTTTGTGTAGGATATAGTGTCCTTCCTCATCTCTTATTATAGTCTTTGGCTTAAAATCTAATTGATCTGATATAAGGATTGCCACCCCAGCTTTCTTCTGATGCCCATTAGCATGGTAAATTGTTTTCCACCCCCTCACTTTAAATCTGGAGGTGTCTTCGCATCTCAAATGAGTTTCTTGTAGGCAACATATTGATGGGTTTTGTTTTTTTATCCATTCTGATACCCTATGTCTTTTGATTGGGGCATTTAGCCCATTAACATTCAGGGTAACTATTGAGAGATATGAATTTAGTGCCATTATTAGCCTGTAATGTGACTGATACTGTATATTGTCTCTGTACCTTTCTGATCTACTACTTTTAGGCTCTCTCTTTGCTTAGAGGACCCCTTTCGATATTTCCTGTGGAACTGGTTTGGTGTTTGCAAATTCTTTCAGTTTTTGTTTGTCCTGGAAGCTTTTTTATCTCTCCTTCTATTTTCAATGATAGCCTAGCTGGATAGAGTATTCTTGGCTGCATGTTTTTCTCGTTTAGTGCTCTGAATATATCATGCCAGCTCTTTCTGGCCTGCCAGGTCTCTGTGAATAAGTCTGCCAATCTAATATTTTTACCATTGTATGTTACAGACTTCTTTTCCCAGGCTGCTTTCAGGATTTTCTCTTTGTCACTAAGACTTGTCAATTTTACTATTAGGTGACGGGGTGTGGACCTATTCTTGTTGACTTTGAGGGGGGTTCTCTGCATCTCCTGGATTTTGATGCTTGTTCCCTTTGCCATATTAGGGAAATTCTCTCCAATGATTCTCTCCAATAGACCTTCTGCTCCCCTCTCTGTTTCTTCTTCTTCTGGAATCCCAATTATTCTAATGTTGTTTCGTCTTATGGTGTCACTTATCTCTCGAATTCTCCCCTCATGGTCCAGTAGCTGTTTGTCCCTCTTTTGCTCGGCTTCTTTATTCTCTGTCATTTGGTCTTCTATATCACTAATTCTTTCTTCTGCCTCATTTATCCTAGCAGTGAGAGCCTCCATTTTTGATTGCACCTCATGAATAGCTTTTTTGATTTCAACTTGGTTAGATTTTAGTTCTTTAATTTCTCCAGAAAGGGCTTTAATATCTCCAGAGAGGGTTTCTCTAATATCTTCCATGCCTTTTTCGAGCCCGGCTAGAATGTTCAGAATCGTCATTCTGAACTCTTGATCTGACATATTACCAATGTCTGTGTTGCTTAGGTCCCTAGCCTTCGGTACTGTCTCTTGTTCTTTTGTTTGTGGTGATTTTTTCCGCCTTGTCATTTTGTCCAGATAAGAGGATATGAAGGATCAAATAAAATACTAAAAGGGTGGCAAATACCCCAGAAAAATACGCTGTAACCAAATCAGAAGAGACCCCAAATTGTGGGGCGGGGGGGGGGGGAGAAAGGGGATAAAAAGAGGTTCAAAAAAAAAAAAGAAAAAAATTTAAAAAATAAAACAAATTAAGAATATAAAAAAGAACCAAAAATATATATTTTAGATAAACTATTCAAAAAATGTTAAAAAAGAAAAGGGTAAAAGTTTTAAAAATTTTAGCAGAAGAAGAAAAAAGAATGAAAAAAAAATTTAAAAGAAAATTGAATTAACCACAAGACTAAAGAATCATGTGGAGAAAGCCATGAGTTCTGTGCTTTGCTTTCTCCTCCTCTGGAATTCCGCTGCTGTCTTAGGAATTGAACCTGCTTTCCTTGATAGATGAACTTCGTCCTGGCTGGATATTTTGTTGATCTTCCGGGGGAGGGGCCTGTTGTAGTGAATCTCAAGTGTCTTTGCCCGAGGCGGAATTGCACCACCCTTACCAGGGCCCGGACTAAGTAATCCGCTCGGGTTCGCTTTTGGGAGCTTCTGTTCCCTGAACGCTTTCCGTAGAGTTCCGGAGGATGGGAATGAAAATGGCGGCCTCCTAGTCTCCAGCCCAGAGGAGCTGAGAGCCCAGGGCCCCACTCCTCAGTGCACCGCCAGAGGACAGCACCCAATCACTCCCGTATCCCCAGCCTCCAGCTGCGCTCACCCAGCCCGCGACCAGTTCAAGGTAACCCTGAGCTGAGAGTTCAGTCCTTGGCTCTGTCTCTGTAGCCGGCTTCTCCGTTCTTACACCTGTGAGCTCTGCGACACTCCGACACCCCCGATCCTTTTGTGACCCCGCATTGGCTTCACCCTGGTTTAGCCTCTGGAGCAATGTCCCTCAGTGGAACAGACTTTTAAAAGTCCTGATTTTGTGCTCCATTGCTCCGCCGCTTGCCAGGAGCCGGCCCCTCCCCCTGTGGTCTATCTTCCCATTAGATTCACTTCTCCGCCAGTCCTACCTTTCAGAAAGTGGTTGATTTTCTGTTTCTAGAATTGCTGTTCTTCTTCTCTCCGATCTACCATTCGATTTGTAGGTGTTTGCAATGTTTAGATAGGCTATCAAGCTGATCTCCTGCTACCTGATGTAGTCTCAGGCTGCTACTTCTCCGCCATCTTGACTCCTCCCTCCAGACTGAACTTTTAAAAGACACTTGGGGTGCCTGGGTGGCTCAGTGGATTAAAAGACACTTGAGGCTAAGAAGTAAAGTCAAGGAATCACCATCAGACTTTGCCTGCAATACCTATAGATTTGGTTAAATTTCTCTCTTTGAGATTCCCCAAATAGCTTGTGGTTACTGAACTTGCCAGGAATTGATCTTCCTTGCTCATCTGGTAAGGTTGTCTTGAACACTGTAAGAAAGGGGATTTATTCATTCCATAGAATCAAACTTAGTTCCTTAAAGCTGTCTGGTTATATCTGATTCTTGCACATCCTTCTCAAATATGACATTCCAGTCAAAGCCTTGGTAATATAGCCAGAGTTTCAATTGTATCTTGTTACAAAGAGAACAGATTCTTATTGAGCTTATGCAAGTAATTATATTACTATGAAGATGAGAATATTCACTAAGAACTTCTGAATTCTGGAGGGATCAGGCAAGGACAAAAAGATAAATGTTTTTTCTTTATTCACAAAAGTATATTTTACCATGTTTCTGACAGCTTAAGAAAATCTGGAAAAACAAAACATGGAGGAACCAATGATGTTTCAGATAAAAAGATCATAAAAATTATTATCATCCCAGTCCATTCATTTAGTTCATGTAATTAATTTTTGTTGATCTTTATTTTGTTAGAAGTTTTATGAAGCCATCAGTTTCTCCATTAGAGTCCTCTAAATTCCTACCTAGCTTAATGGTAACATCTAAAAGTTGCTAGAAACCTGCTTGTTAGAGTTCTTTCTTTGAATCTCTCTAAAGATGAAATAATTTTGCAAAAGCATTGGAATTAAACAATAACTTCCATAAATTGCTAAAAGGCTTAAAAATGGCCATGGTTAAAGATCTGATGAGAATTCGTTATTAACAAAGAAATTTAGGGGCACAGTTTGTTAAGTGGCTGACTTCTGCTCTGGTCATGATCCTGGAATCCCAGGATGGAGTCCTGTGTTGGGCTCCCTGCTCAGCGGGGAGTGTTGTTCTCTCTTTGACCCTCCCCGCCTCATGCTTTCTCTCTCAAATAAATAAATAAAATCTTAAAAAAAAAAGCAAAAAATAAGAAAAGGAACTTTAATTTTTTCTTTGACACAAAATTTTAAGTTAATAACAACAATTACAACTGATAACATTTACCATGATATATCAGAATTTTTGGAATTTTATACAGTTACTAGAACACATATTAATAACATATAACCACATAAATATAATCTAAGAAGGTTTAGTATACTTATTTGACAATGCTTCCTTAGTAATTTAACATATCAAATCGGCCTAATTAATATAATAGCTCTCTTTTTATAACGGAGAACAAATCTTTTGAGATATTCCAGAGATTCTCTGAAACATCCCAAATTTCTTCCAGGTCAAAAAAACTTCATTCAGAATTTGATTTTGGAAAGTTTGTTAAAAAAAAAAAAACCCCAAAAGTTTGGGTACTTGAATAAATAGGATCACAGTAGCGTCTGGGTGGCTCAGTGGGTTAAAGCCTCTTTCTTTGGCTCAGGTCATGATCCAAGGGTCCTGGGATTGAGCCTCAGGCTCTCTGCTCAGCCAGGACCCTGCTTCCTCCTCTCTCTCTGCTTGTCTCTCTGCCTACTTGTGATCTCCCTTTGTCAAATAAATAAATAAAATCTTTTAAAAAATTAAAAAAATAAATAGGATCACAAATCATTATAAGCAATCCTTAATTGTCTATTTAACCAAGGGGAAAAAACATTTTAATGACAAATACATAAGGTTACATAATTTTAAGCAAAGCTAAGTTCATACCAGTAAGACAGTTGAGTAATCAAAGACCTGATAAAGACAACATGAAGTATAGGAAATTATTATAGTGAAATAGAAAATCTTTGTTTTCTAGGCAGATTATTTAAAAGGTAAAGAAAAACCTTTCATAATATTTTATCAAGAGCATACTAGTAGTCTAAGAAAACTTTCTTTTTAGCAGATTATTTAGCAGAAAATTACATGAGCAAACTATTAATATTAAAGTTTATTTTTAAAAATGCTTATAGCAATTCACTGTTTAGCTAACTTGATTATACAAGATAAAAGTCTCTCTCTGTCTCTCTTCAACTATCTATATACATTTAGTTTGTCCTTCATTTTCTTCCTTCCCATTCTGAGAAATATAGTTTCACTTTAGAATGAATTTATTTTCTTTTTCTTAACAAATGTGCATCGCCATACCTTCTTTTTAAAACTTCAAAACACATCCTATTTTCCTTGCATACAGAGTTGTTTCTCATTTTATTTCTAGTAGTTTCAATTACATGTATTAATTAGAATTTTTAAATTTCAGGAAACTTAATTTCTAGTGAAAGCAAGAAGTATTTGTGAAATGTCTGTTAGATTGGAAAATTTATGAATACAGTTCATAATTTCTAGAAATACAAGGTTCCTCATAATGTAGTCTTTTAGTATAGCACAGGATATGTTTACTAACAGACCCAAAATATTTAATTTCTTGGTAATAGGAGGCCAAAAGTAGATAAGCCTATGTTTATTAATGTTTCAGTATTTTTATCTTATCTGGAAATGATCTAGGTATTTAATAAATATCCATCATTTAACTTAACTTAGTAAAACTCTGAGGCTTCAAGTTACCAAAAATATTTGGGAAACATAATTATTGTTGAAAAGTTTATTTATAAACTTTTACTCCAATTACATCTATCTAAATCATTTGCTTGCAACAAAGAATGTTCAGATTATGCATGAAAACTTAATGAGACTTTGGAGAAAGTCAGTCACTATCTCAAGCTATTTTCTTTGTTGACAAAGAGATAACATGAACTTATTTGATTAGTAAGCCCAGGTAGAATAATCATTGTATGTCTGCATATTTAAGCCGATAATTCTGAAGACATGCCTATTTTAATTAAACCAACAAACTTAAATACAAATTTCCCCCTAAATATAGAAGATTTTCCAATTCAAAGGATCCTTCTGGTCATAGGCAAATAGGGTTTTGTGTTAATCTCAATAGTGATTCAAACCAGTAAGCTCTTTTATGGCTTAGCCAAAGATGCAAGAATTATCGCAAAAGAGGGTGCGAAAGATAAAGCCCTCACAAGATCCAGAAAGTTAGCCTAAGAAATCAAAGATCTAGAGTTAACCCAAGAAAGCAAAAGACCTTCACGGTCACAAGTGGTAAGAATGATACAGAGAAAATGGTTTCTCTATTTCCCATGGAACCATGAGATGCCTCCAGTCACAGATGTGCTGTCTGTGACACCAGGTAGGTGCTACTGGAATGGGACTTTTTTAGTACTAACACGACAATGAAGGTTGAGATATCAAGAGCTTTGATTATGAACTGGGATACCTTATGACAAATTTCCATGAGAGCTGCCTGGTCAGGCCATGAAATGCTGCTTGTGACTCTGTCTTAGAATCTCGGTCTAGAGGGGGAGTCAAGATGGCGGGGAAATAGGAGGAGGCGCCGTTTCAACCTGTACCCTAAAGTGAGCTGATTACCTACCAAAGAACTCCGACCACCCATGAAATCAGCCTGAGATCAGAATTATACACGTCTGGATCTCTACAGGAGCAGAAGACGCCAGTGGCAGGTAAAGCAGAGTGGAAACATCGGACTGATATCGGAAGATAAACAAAAGGGGGAGGGAGCCACCAGAGGTGACTGATTGGAAATTAATACCCCAATATGAGAGTGCCTTGTGTCTGGGGACCAGCATAAACTTGGAGTCTGGTTGAAAGCACTCAAAAAACAAAGAGCAAAGGATCGCAGGGGGGAAATAGTGGGAATCTGGGCGGTTAGGGACAGGGACTTAAGTCCCCGGACCCAGGACAACCTCCCCTGGTGCTGAGCCAGAGAGAGTGGGGCGGAGAAATCAGGTCTCCATCCCTGAGCCACCAGCGCGACGGAGCCGCCAGCACGCCCAAGCCACCAGCGCACCCAAGAACAAATGGGGTCCGGCTCCCGTGAGGGGCTGGTAGCCTGGCCAGACGGCAATCCTGAAACATGCGTGTCCCGCACCCTCCCTTGGGAGAGGTGCTCATAGGTCTAGCTTGGAGCTCTGGCATCCGGAAAAACCAGACATTCCCAGCCCGGGACAGCGGGAAAATCACAGTGTGTGATCTCTGCTTGGAACCTCTCTGGCAGTCTGGAGCTGCCTAGACAGCCGCCACTGCCCTGGTTTTGGGTACAACGAGGAGCTCCTGCATCCCCAGGGACCGTGACTCAGAACCGACTCTGCCAGCAGCTCTGCAGAGCATTCTGAGGCTTCTCTCTGAAAGGGAGGTCAGGGTGCAGTTTGCTTTCCTCTAAAACTCCAAAAACCATCAAAAACTGTCAAGGCGAGAGAAAACAGATGAAAGAACATAAAAACCCCCAGAGAACAAAGAATCTTGGTCTATTCAACTGGATTCCAAATGCAAGCTGGTACTTGTGTCTCTGGCTGGCAGAGACCGGAGAGAATATTCCCATTGACTACAAAGCTGAGCTCTAAGGACATAGAACAAGGGGAAAGGAAAAGCTAGTCCCCCTTTTACACAGGGGACTCACAGCAAAATTTATCTAAATAGATGCTGCTCTGGTGAGAACTGTGATCTCAGCAGTTTGTGAGGCTGATTTGAACAGGCTTACAAGACCTATGCCTATGTTCTACTCTGTGGTTTTCCTCTTTATGACAAATGACACAAAAGATAGAGACAAAGAAAAACAATGACTATCTCTGGGAGGAAAGGGATCAATAGAAAAATAAGACTTTTAAAAATTAATTAATTAATTAATTAATTAATTAATTTTGCAGTGTAGTCCAGCTGCATTCTCTTGTCTAGAGGTCATGTAGTTTGTCCCATGGGCTGCTTTCATGGGCTTTTCTATAATTTGCTTCTAAGCTCATTGGATTTCAGTTACCATGACCAGGGCAGACAAATTTCATTCTGGGTAGACACTTTCAACTCCTCTCATAGCTCTGAACAGTTTAGTATTCACCTCCAGCTTCCTGAGATTTGGGTCTACCAGCATCTATAGGAAGGCATTTAAACAGGACCCAGCTCTAGGCATAACTGTAACCCAAATGCCAACATTGTGCTGTTGCTATCTTCTGGGAGGCCCTCATAGTACCATTAGGAAACAATCTTTTGCTACTGTTCCAGTTATCTACTGCTCTATAACAAATTATGCCAAAATTTAGTGGCTTAAAACAACAACTCTTTTATTAGATCTTTTTACACTTTTTATTAGATGATTTTTTACACCAGGAACTCGGGAAAGGCTCAATGGGGACTTTTCTTCAGCTTCATGTGGCATTGGTAGAAGTCAGTCAATGTTATTTAGCTAGAGGACGGACTGATGTGGAATGTCCAAGACCTAAGTGTTTGGTGCTTTGGTTGGGTTTGGGTGGAAAGTTGGCAGTTGTCTAGAGTGGATATATGGCTTCTCTAGTGTGATACTCTCGGGGTAATCAAACTTATTACATGGTACTTCAAGGTTCCCAGAAAGAATTTTCTGAAAGAGAGAAAGTGGACCAGAAATTGGCATTGAGTCATTTCTACTGTATTTTATTGTCAAAGCAGTCTCAGAGCTTATCAGAATTTAAGGGGAAAGAATACAGCCCCTACTTATCTATAAAAGGTCTGTTTAAAAAAATTATGATCATCTTTGGCCACCATAGCCCCTGACAAATTCTGTGAGTACAGGCCAAACTCCAGGCTACTAGTTCCATTTTGCTGCCAGAGTACTTTTTAGTTTTCTCTTCTAAGAGTAAGGCATCTGGATGCTACACCTCCCAGATACACAAGATATATTTCAAAACTCTCTACATGATACCACAGAAGCCCCCATCACAGAGCTAAGGTAGGACAGGGGTTCTAAAAGCTGGCTCTAAAAAAAAATCTTCTCACCAGTTTTCTCTCTCCACACCCTAGTGCCTCCTGATATCCTTGATTTGGTCAAGGGTTACAGGAGTTGTGCAATGATTTTGGTACATTTCCTTTGCAAAGTTTGCATGTGGGTATCTGTCTCATATTGACTTTGAAGTATGATATAGAATGCGTCAGCATCTTGGCTGAAACCAGGCAGGTAGAATTCTGTTCTAACATCCTGTCATAGTTAGAATGGCAAAAATTAACAAGGCAAGAAACAACAAATGTTGGACAGGATGTGAAGAAAGGGGAACCCTCTTACACTGTTGGTGGGAATGCAAGTTGGTGCAGCCACTTTGGAAAACAGCGTGGAGGTACCTCAAAAAATTAAAAATAGAGCTTCCCTATGACCTGGAAATTGTACAGCTGGGTATTTACTCCAAAGACACAGATGTAGTGAAAAGAAGGGCATATGTACCCCAATGTTTGTAGCAGCAATGTCCACAATAGCCAAACTGTGGAAAGAGCCAGGATGCTCTTCAACAAATGAATGGATGAAGAAGATGTGGTCCATATATACAATGGAATATTACTCAGCCTTCAGAAAGGATGAAAACCCACCTTTTGCATCAACATGGATGGGGCTGGAGGAGATTATGCTGAGTGAATTTAGTCAAACAGAGAAAGTCAATTGTCATATGGTTTCACTTATTTATGGAACATAAGGAATAACATGAAGGACAGTAGGAGAAAGAAGGGAAAAATGAAGGGGGGAAATTAGGGGGGGAGATGAACCATGAGAGACTGTGCACTCTGAGAAACAAACCAAAGGTTTTAGAGGGAAGGGGGTGAGGGGATACGTAGGCCTTGTGATGGGTATTAAGGAGGGCATGTATTGCATGGAGCACTGGGTGATATACATAAATAATGAATTATGGAACACTATATCAAAAACTAATGACTAATAAGGTGACTAACATAAAATAATAATAATAATAATAATAATAATAAAATCAGGAACAGACAAAGAGAAGTTAGGCGACCAGAAGAGTTTCTGTTTTGGATGGTAACCTAGACAGAAAAGTATGTTGGTCCAGGTTGTTGCAAGAATGCCGAGAGAGGCATTCTTGAGAGGCATGATCCCTAGGACATGGAGGAGGTAGGAACTTGAACCTATGGTTTGAAAGTAGGGTGGTGGAGAGATCCTACAGTTCACAGGACAGAAAGGCAGTGAGGCTTGATCACTCCCTTGAACTGAGAGGTGGATCGCAGCTGGAAAAGCAGCAGTTCTTTGAGAGGTGAAAAGTGGAAATGGGATGCTGGGGTTAGGATGCGCAGGCTGCTAGGAAGAATTCATATGGGTGCGTCAGCCAAGCAAACTTGGAGTCAGTTTACAAGGGTGTTCAACTATCCCTGGAACCAAAGCATAACTGGAAATGTGAGAAAGGATGGAGAGAAAGTGGATCTGTTTAAAGTCCTCAGGGAGAACAGTGTTTATGGTGGAAAGTGATATTTCATAAATTAAGAGTGAGTCCTCCAACAGCCTTCTCAAATCACAATAGATGTTTGCTAAGGTGACTTCTAAGTCTTGTGGACTTAATCTACTGCAGGTTTTTTTTTTTTAATATTATTGAATGAAATATCCAAATAGCCATCAGAGCTGAATTAAGGAAAGTGTTTCTCCTCTACCAAATGTTTATGTTCACATAGTGACTTCCTTCTAAAGAGTAAAATAAGAAAAGAGGGAGAAAGAGTAGTTTTATAGTGAAGAAACCTGCCAAATAGTATCTCAGCCGGGTGATCATTGATGATATCATGTTGACAGTGTGTATCTTTTTTTTTTAAGACTTTATTTATTTATTTAACAGAGAGAGAGAGATCACAAGCAGGCAGAGAGGCAGGCAGAGAGAGGAGGAAACTGGCTCCCTGTTGAGCAGAGAGCCCGATGTGGGGCTCGATCTCAGGACCCCGGGATCATGACCTGAGCCAAAGGCAGAGGCTTAACCCACTGAGCCACCCATGTGTCCTGACAGTGTATATCTTTGATATGATGTGATAAGAATAGTATTTCATTGCGCCATTCTGTGATCTTCCTTCCAAAAACCCATACTCTAGTCTAATCATGAGTGAAATATAAGAGAAACCCCAAGTGAGGGACATTCTACAAAATGCTTGGCTAAATTGTTAAGGTCATTAAAAATAATTAGTCTGAGGGGTGCCTCGGTGGCTCAATGGGTTAAACCTCTGTCTTCCGCTCAGGTCACGATCTCAGGGTCCTGGGATTGAGCCCCGCATCGGGCTCTCTGTTCAGCAAGGAGCCTGCTTCCCTCTTCCTGGCCTCCTGCTTCTCTGCCTACTTATGATCTCTCTCTTTCTCTGTCAAATAAATAAATAAAATCTTAAAAAAAAAAAAACTAGTCTGAGAAAATATCACAGCCTAAGCAGACATGATGACTAAATGTAGTATGGCATTCCTGACCCTAGAACAGAAAAAGACCTTAGATAAAAATAAGGAAATATGAATATTGTATGGGTGTCAGCTAATAATAATATATCAATATTTGTTTATTATTTGTAACAAATGTACCTTACTGATATTAGATACTAATAGGGGAAACTGGGTACAGGGTATATGGGATCTCTCTGTACTGTTTTTGAAAATTTTCTATAAATCTAAAAGTGTTTTAAAAAATAAAGTCTATTAAAAATGTGAGAGCCTCCATTTTTGATTGCACCTCATTAATAGCTTTTTTGATTTCAACTTGGTTAGATTTTAGTTCTTTAATTTCTCCAGAAAGGGCTTAATATCTCCAGAGAGGGTTTTGAAGGGTCAGGGGTGGGAGGTTGGGGCAACCTGAGGGTTTTGAAGGGTCAGGGGTGGGAGGTTGGGGGAACAGGTGGTGGGTAATGGGGAGGGCACGTTTTGCATGGAGCACTGGGTGTTGTGCAAAAAGAATGAATACTGTTATGCTGAAAAAATAAATAAAATGGAAAAAAAAACAAATTAACATTAAAAAAAATTAAAGAAGAAAAAAAATGTGTGTGGGTGTACCACTTCAGATATAAATATTAAACAGATATTCAAAGATACCCAAATCATTAGCCTGCCTCTCACTTGTCTGCACAGATACCCTATGACAATTCTTTTTTTTTTCTTTCCTTCTCTCTCTCCAATTATGCAGACCCCGAGTGTTTTTCCTGAACTGCAGCTGTCCCCTTCTTATTAAACTCTTTGCCTCAGTTTCTTCTCCTTCCTCATCTTAAACCCAGGAGTCACTTCATAATTCAGTTCTTCGAGTAGTCAGTTTTCTTGTTTCCCTAGAGACCACACCATTATTCTCTGTATAAATGACATTCTACTGGACATTTAATCTCTCCCAGGATCTGTCCTGAAAATTCTTCTGAGCACATTTCTACCATTTCTTAAGTTAACCAATTTCAGACTTTAAAATATTTTTAGTGAATAAGCCTGTTTTCCCCAAATAAAATCGTATGTAGAAATCCAGGTTACAAATCAGATAAAGATAATAGCATCATAGGGCTTAGCTGAGAGAGAAACCTTTACAGTCCACCTTTCTCAAGATCTGTTGGAGATAATCTGAACACCCCATTTCTTGATTAGTGGACTCTCACTGGCCTAGAGCACTGAGCATGCCCACCTTCTTGCCTGATTTTATGTACTTGTTCCTGCCAGTGGCACAGTCCCAAATACCCTTCCTCTGTTTGGTCTTCCACAGTTTGGTCCTGTTAAAATCATTCTCTTTATTCAAATACAGTATCTTTCATTATGACTTCTTGACTTGTCCAGCCAGAAGTTCTGTCTCACTCTCATGGGATTCTTGGCCCTTGACTTCAACTTCGTCATGACATTTAATGCATACTAATCTATGTCACAATTATTCGATCATACTATCTTCTTCATTAGTCTGTAAGCCCCTTGAGGACAGGAACTGTGGTTTTCATATCTGTATGTTCCCCACAGCAGGCAGCAAAGTGTCTGTGCTTAGTAGACTTTTGGTTAGTGGTAAATGAAATAGACAGGTGGGTAACAGGAATGCCTTAGATACTTTGGCTCAGCCTCATTGTTTTGCTTTGACCCTTAGCCTGTCTCTAAACTTGATATGTGTTTGCTCTTTTCACATGCTTACTTCTCTTTCTACTCACGCATCATTATCGGAAAACAAAATTCTCTAGCCCTGTGTGAATTAGACCTATGGAAAAATGTGTATTGAGAATTCTTAGACTATGTCCCTCTGCTCCTTGTCCCATGCTTTTCACCCAAAGCCTAGTCCAGTGCATGGGACCTCATTCAACATGTGTTTGTTGAATTATTGAATACATGAAAATGATTTAGAAAAAGAAGGATTACTTTTTTAAAGTCAAAGCTGACTGTGTTATTAGCCTGTTTGCTATAGAGAATCAGCTGCAGTATCTTCACAGTCATCCATGGAGTGAATGTCAATGATTTGAAAATGATCTATGACATTTCAATTCAGATCTGGGGCTGCCTGCTTGGCTTTACAACTCAGCACTCATATCGCTACAAACCTCTGTTTACACTGTCTTATTTAGTTTGGTTTTCCCCTTGAATGTGATTCCTGAAAATGACTTCCACATATTTATTCTCGATAAAAATATTAGAGAAGAGTACAGAGTGTGACTTTTCCAAGGCCCGCAATCCTCTACAAATGGTCCTAAATGTAACCATCGTGCAGATAATAGCAGGTGGTTCAGTGAGTGATGGATTTTTTAATGATGATGGCTTGAGAGTAATGAAGGTTAAGACTGTCACTTTCATATTAATGCCAAATTCCTGCTTTTGATACTATGATTATGAATGATGCAAACAGTGGGAGAACTGGGTAAAGGTTACATTGCAACTACTTGTGGATCAATAATTATTGCAAAATAAAAGGGTAAAATAAAGTTCTGTTACCTTAAAAAGGAAAGAGGCTAGAGCAGAAAGAACAAGAATTGGGAAACAGATTATTGGTAAGTAGTGTAAAAGTAGACGGCTGTTCCATTTTTGAAGGACTTGCACTGCCATCAGGGTAAAGTAGTAGCACCAGAGAGAGAAACCGCGAGATGAGCTGTGGTTCACAAAGTCCGTGGCTTTCATTCACATATGGGGACATTACCAAATAAACTCTTTAAGAAAGACTAAGCAAGGGGACTCCTGAGTGGCTCAGTTGTTAGGCGTCTGTCCTTGGCTCGGATTATGATGCCAGGGAGCCTGATGCAGGCTCCCTGCATCTCCCTCTCCCACTCTCCCTGCTTGGGTTCCCTCTCTCGCTGTCTCTCCCTCTCTGTCAAATCAATAAATAAAACCTTTAAAAAAAAAAAAGACTAGGAGGATATGAGAGGTAGACTGGACAAAATCATAGGGTAACTACTGTCAATACCATTCTCTCTGGAAAGGGCAAAAAAGGTTGTTTCTCTTGAGTTGTGCCTTTTCTTATTTCCCTCTGTTTCCCTCTCTGCTCCTCTAATCATGCTGAAGCCAGTGAAGAAGACAAGAGGGGGAAGTTAAACTTGCTAGAGGGAAAACCATCTGCACTGGTCATTACTATTGATTTAGGAAGGGGAAATTCATGTTGATGAAATTCTAGATATCACAGGCTGGAAGTAGCTTTTCCTTTATATTCCCATTGTGCCAACTTTCTTTCTGTTTTATGGCCCGAAGAATATTATGCCTTCCATTCTGGTTCTTCTCTACTCTCTCCCAAGTAAATTACAAACTCTTTGAAGGAATATTTTTTCCCCCAAGACATTTAGAATACTCTCATCTTTCTGGTTAACACCATGTGTACACAGTAACTGCAACAGTGTTATTTTGGGCACATTAACTAGTGGGTAAGAATTTATTTCTTAAAGAGTAGGAGTGAGAATAGAAGGACCGGAGACACAAGAATATTAGGTTTCATATTTGTGTTAAAGGCTCAAAAATCAAAATTGCCTCTCAGTAGCAAAACTGAAGCACAAATGTCAGTGTTTTAGCTTTAATCCCATGTCTCATCATCATCATACCGCATTGGGAGTTTGTGAAGAAGAAAATTCTATATGTTCAAAGTGCTCTTGCCTTGATAATTCTTTAGAGCATTAAGCGATACAGATACATTTCCTCTTATACTTTCTCCGAAGCCAGGACATAGGTACTAAAAGCATTTCTTCCAATTATGCAGGAGCATTTTGGTTGAACATCTAACAGTACTCTTACTAGTGACTAAGCTAAAGGTTGTCTGATTGAACAAAAAAAGGAAACCGCTCTGCCAGGGTACCTGCAATGACCAGTACATCAAATTCAATGAACACTTTCATCAGTAGTAGAAAAAATAAAAAAAAAATTGATAACATTAATGACATTTTCAATATCCAGATCTCTGGCAGTTACTGAAGTAGTTAAAAGAACTGGAAACTTTCTCACTGAAAATCCCTAAAAGCTTTTTCTTTCTTTCTTTTTCTCGTTTTCATTCTCTTTCCCTCTCTCTCTGTTCTAGATCACCATCAGTACTTGAAGTTGCTATTCTCTTTTTCTTGAAAGAGAAGAGTTGTAGTAAAATTTACTGTTTTCTTAGCTTCAACAAAGACTAGTTCTTTCATCACCTATGTTTTACAGAATTTCTATAAGTTCGCTTCTTTTTAAGTACTAGTCAAGTTGGAGAACAGTCGGCTGATTATCTCTGTGTGCTCCACCCAACTTGTCTAACAGGCACAGATAATTCTATTCTCAAAACCCGCAGCCAAACTTTGAAATTCCTTTGGAAAAATTTTAATGAGCATAAGGGTTTGATGTTCCTTTAATGGTATTCCAAGGCAGAAGATTGGTTTCTTCATTTCTGGTCCAAAATCCATATTTAGCATGCAGACAGTTTCATCTAAAATTAAATATTTCTGTTATTTGAGACCAGTCTTTTCTCTATCTAAGTCTCCCAGGAATAGCACATAATACATCATAGCCTTGTAGTGTCTGAAAGAAAGGAAGGGGATATCATTCTTGTTTGGGCACTCTGGTAGGCAACAGATACTGTTCTTTTTCTTTCTTTCTTTCTTTTTTTTTTTTTTAGATATTTTATTTATTTATTTGTGAGAAAGAGACCATGAGTGGGGGCAAAAGGAGAGGGATAAGCAGACTTCCCACTAAGCAGGGAGCCTGATGCAGGGGTCAATTTCAGGATCCCAAGATCGTGACCTGAGCTGAAGGCAGACATCTAACCAAATGAGCCATCCAGGTGCCCTGATACAGTTCTTTGGTTTTATCTTTTTAAATTCATAGAGATAGTGATTTTATTTTCACTTGATATACAATGAAACAGAGGCTCAGAGTGGTTAGAAAACTTATAAGTGGTAGAGGCAGGGATCCAACTAAACTTTGATTTAAAAGTTCACATTCTTTCCATTACACTGAGTCCTCTCTTTATTCTATGGAATTATCTGGCACTTCATTAGCTTGCCACAAGTATTTGTTAACTCGATGGAGAAATGAATGGATGGATGATTGAAAGAAACCATCTGAGACTTTATGAACAATGCTAACCTAAGAAATAGAAATGCTAATAGACATCTTTATAAAATTGCTCTGCATTTCTAAGTGGCCCCATCTCTTCTGCCAAAGAGAGTCTTCTCCAACATTCCTATGAAGTGAAAAGGGAACCACTGTGCTCCTGTATACCCACAATTAGGACAGACTTTAGCCAGAATTGGAAGGTGGGTGCAGTGAGACTTAGGCGCTCTTCTTTCTTGATTCTTGGTGGCTTCTGCTTAGCACTATTGATGTAGTCACTCGTGGACCTGAGTTTGGGCAAACCTCCAGAATTAACTCCAATTGACTTAGTTCTTCAATCTTGGCTGCTAGGAGAGCTAAGAGGAGCCGGCTGCTAGGAGAGCTAAGAGGAGTCAGCTTAGAAGAGAATTCACATGGGGCAGTTTAGTTCATAGAATTTGGAACCAAATAGTCTAGGTTCAAAAAAAAAAAAGTGTTTTGTCACTTTTGGTAAGTCACTTAATCAATCAGTCCAAAACTTCGGAATGTAGAAATTTCCCCATGTGTTTGGCATGAGAATTAATGGTGTAGATAAAGGGTGAGGCTCACAGTAGATACCTATGGAGACATAGCTCCTCTTCATAGTTTTTAGATGAATTTTTGGTAACTATAACTGTACTTTTCCAACCAAAACCAAAGCAAATTTATAGGGTTTTGTGATGTTATTTACATCAGAAACCTTACAGAAGTCAAAGATCTAGAGTTAAATAATTTACAGTCACTTTGTGATTTACAGTCACTAATGACTACAATCACAATCAAATTCTGGGATAGTTCCAAGCATACATATTTTTATCTCTTTAAGTGCAAGCCGAACGAATTGCTCTTTCATTCTTGTTTAACCTTTATATAGATATTTGTAGAGTGAAAGCCTTAATCTCTCCTTGCAGAGCCAAGTTCAGATTTGTTTGCTGTCTAGTATAATAAAGATGTTTCCCCTTGGGGCAAACATTGGCAGGTTTATTCCCAGCTCATTCATAGATTCAGGTTCTCTAAGCTCAGGGTTTCCACAGCATGCTCTGCATCCACCTGGACCCCTCTCCTTCCACACCGTGGAGCTTGGGAAGCAAGGAAAACCAACTCATACTGCTTGCTGTGCTGGGATTAACAAAGACTGTTGTCTCTAGTACAGGATTCTCTTGTCTTCAGCCAGCATGAAAATGTGACAGACTAACTTGTCAGCTTCAGAGTAGACAAAAATTTACCTCATTTACAGTTCTTGACCAAAAGCATGTGAAAATGTAGAAATGTGGTATTGTTGATCTAGAGGGCTCAGAAATCTCTTATGACTGGGAAGTGCAGATGCTGAGAGAAATTGTCCCAGGAGAGGTAATACCTGATGTAAGTCTTGAAAGATGAGCAGAAGCTGGCTGAGTGAAGAAGGATAAGAGACATGATAAATTCCAGGCAAAGGAAATGAGATACAGATGTGCATATGTTTGTGGGAAATTAGAATGTTAGAGCTCAGATTGCAAGGAATTGGGCTTAGCAGGAGAATATAAAAAGTATTTTGGGAATATACAGAGAAAAGAAAGAAGTAAAACTGATTTCCAGATTTTCTGCTCTGCTGACAGTCTCATATGAATTATTTTACTAAGATCACAACTTTCTTGGGTAGGTATTACTTGCCTTTATAAACAAATTAGTGCTCTGAGAATTTGAATGTTTTCTGTAAGATTGAAAATCAAATAAATACTAGAATAACAGTGTAAAACCAATGTTCTTTCTATACCATCTTCAATCAGTGAGGATTTTAAAAATATTTATTCTGTAGGTAATGTCAGGAACCACCCATCTTTTTACATTTGTTTTTGTTGTTACTTTCTTCTTCCCTTGATGTCAGGATGTCCTGATTAAGTCCATGGTAGATGGGCAGTTTGGAAGCAGCATGAGTTATTGGATAAAGGTTGTCTGGTAAGTATGAGAATAGTTATGAGATCATTGTAGTAGTCCATTTGAGTGTCTTTAAGGGAACTGAAATGGGTAATGAAAATCATGATGGAGAAGAGAGAATAATTCATGGAGTTTGGAAGTATAGTACATCACAAAGGTGAAATGATTAAAAAGAGAAGTGCAGAGGTTTATAACTTGGATGACTAGATGATTTCAATTAGCTGAAATAGGTGATTCTGGTGGAGACCCTTTGAGGGATAACATTATGAATTAAATTTATAAAATAAGTAAGTTGGTAAAGAGTGAATTTCTGTTGGTGAAATTTCAGGCAGTTTTTGCTTTGTGCTTTGTGGAAGATAAATTTTGAAATTAGAGATGTTCAGTTTTTCATGGAGTTGACAAATTCTTTTTTTCATTGGTAATTATAATGTAATAATTAAAAAATTTAAATTGTACAGATATGAAACAGCATTTAGCAGAAATATTTTGTGGTAAGAAACATGAACACACACACAAAAGTATATATGAGTTTTAGAATGTTAATTGGCTCATTCTACTTTTTACTGTACTTCATTAAAAGTCTTACTAGTAATATGGGGCACCAGGTGGCCCAGCTGGTTAAGCATCCAATGCTTGATATTGGCTTAGGTCATGACCTCAGGGTTGTGAGAGCAAGCTGGCACTGGGCTCTGCACTGCGTATGAAAACAACTTAGGAGTCTCTCCCTTTGCCCCTCCCCTGCTCATGATCTCTCCCTAATAAAAATTTTTTTAAAAGTTTTATTAGTAATATTATTTCAGGTTGTTTACTGAAATACCAATTCCCCTTCCTGACTAAACAATTTTAGCTCAAAACAGTTGGCAGATTCCTCCTTTTCTGTACCTTCTATTCAACCCTCTCTTAAACTCCCTCCAAAAATTGAGTCCTTGAAAAGATTTGAATGAAGAAGGGTGGCTCATGCCCAGAAAGAAGACCAAGATTTCTCTAACTTGGCAGTTGACTTTACTTATTCTTTACACTAGCTTGTACAAAGAAAGCCTGAATGATTCATACCATCTGTGGATTTAAATGTGTTTCTCCTATGACTCAAAAAGATGGAGCCTTCTTTTGGAAATGGAAAAAAAATTTCTTTTGCAAAACTTTTTGTTGAGCAAAAAGAATTTGTATATGCACATAGCAAGTTTCAGGTCATTGTTTAGTCAGAGCTCCCGTTAACTTGCTGATTCACCACCACCACCAAGGCCAGGATCATTTTTCTCACTTAATGATGGGGACGACTGACAGAACATAAACCAATGTTTGTTCATCCAGGTGTGTTGCTTAATAACTGATTCATTCTTAAATTTTTCATGAGGAAGCACACACACACACACACACACACACACACACACACACACACACACCAAGGAGGAAGAAGGTAATTGTAGTGAAATGGGAGCTGTTACATGACGGAAATAAACACTTGAAGGGGGCATTCTTTATTACCCTGCAAATGCAGCTTGCCTCTCAAACTCCTGTGCAGAGAGATTCTCAACAGCAGACAGTTTAAAAGTGTGAATATGAAAGTCAGGGTATTTCTTTTTACATTCCAAGTAAGGCCTTTGCAGCCCCAGTCCTGCTGTTTGCTGAAGAACATGTTGGACAAATGTATTGTGGTCTGGTTCTGGTCAAGCAAATTTCACTTTTAGCACCAATTCCTCATACCATGTCCCTGCCATCACCCAGCACATTCCCTATTTTAAGGGCACCGCCATTATCAAGGGGAGTTCAAAGACCTAATCCTTGGTGACTTTATGCGGAAATACTTGGTGCTTTTCTTCTGTCCTTTGGATGCCCCTTTGTGTGTCCTACAGAAATTGATGATTTTAGTGACAAAGCCAGTGAATTTCACAATGTGAACTGTGAAGTTGTTGTGGTTTGTCTTCCTCCCAATCCCATCTTGTTTCATTTATTCCTTTCCTACCCCCAGCCCCCCACATTGAATCTCCTCTTCCTTTTCTCAGAGAGATCATATGATAGTTGTCTTTCTCTGATTGACTTATTTCACTAAGCATGATACCCTCTAGTTCCAACTACATTGTCGCAAATGGCAAGATTTCATTTCTTTTGATGGCTGCATAGTATTCCATTGTGTATATATACCACCTCTTCTTTATCCATTCATCTGCTGATGGACATCTAGGTTCTTTCCATAGTTTGGCTATTGTGGATATTGCTGCTATAAACATTCGGGTGCACATGCCCCTTCGGATCACTATGTTTGTATCTTTAGGGTAAATACCCAGTAGTGCAATTGCTGAGTGGTAGGGTAGCTCTGTTTTCAACTTTTTGAGGAAACTCCATGAGGTTTTCCAGAGTGGGTGCACCAGCTTGCATTCCCACTAACAGTATAGGAGGGTTCCCCTTTCTCCACATCCTCGCCAGCATCTATCATTTCCTGACTTGTTAATTTTAGCCATTCTGACTGGTGTAAGGTGGTATCTCATTGTGGTTTTGATTTGTATTTCCCTGATGCCGAGTGATGTGGAGCACTTTTTCATGTGTCTGTTGGCCATCTGGTCTTCTTTGCAGAAATGTCTTTTCATATCCTCTGCCCATTTCTTGATTGGATTATTTGTTCTTTGGGTGTTGAGTTTGATAAACTCTTTATAGATTTTGGATACTAGCCCTTTATCTGATATGTCGTTTGCAAATATCTTCTCCCATTCTGTCAGTTGTCTTTTGGTTTTGTTGACTGTTTCCTTTGCTATGCAAAAACTTTTGATCTTGATGAAGTCCCAATAGTTCATTTTTCCCTTGCTTCCCTTGCCTTTGGCGGTGCTCCTAGGAAGAAGTTGTTGTGGCTGAGGTCAAAGAGGTTGCTGCCTGTGTTCTCCTTAAGGATTTTGATGGATTCCTTTCTCACATTGAGGTCCTTCATCCATTTTGAGTCTATTTTCGTGTGTGGTGTAAAGAGATGGTCCAATTTCATTTTTCTGCATGTGGCCATCCAATTTTCCCAACACCATTTGTTGAAGAAGCTGTCTTTTTTCCATTGGACATTCGTTCCTGCTTTGTTGAAGATTAGTTGACCGTAGAGTTGAGGGTCTATTTCTGGGCTCTCTATTTTGTTCCATTAATCTATGTGTCTATTTTTGTGCCAGTACCATACTGTCTTGATGATGACAGCTTTATAATAGAGCTTGAAGTCCGGAATTGTGATGCCACCAACTTTGGCTTTCTTTTTCAACATTCCTTTGGTTATTTGAGGTCTCTTCTGGTTCCATATAAATTTTAGGATTATTTGTTCCATTTCTTTGAAAAAAATGGATGGCATTTTGATAGGGATTGCGTTAAATGTGTAGATTGCTTTAGGTAGCATAGACATTTTCACAATGTTTGTTCTTCAAATCCAGGAGCATGGAACATTTTTCCATTTCTTTGTGTCTTCCTCAATTTCTTTCATGAGTACTTTGTAGTTTTATGCATATAGATTCTTAGTCTCTTTGGTTAGGTTTATTCCTAGGTATCTTATAGTTTTGGGTGCAATTGTAAATGGGATTGACTCCTTAATTTCTCTTTCTTCTGTCTTGTTGTTGGTGTACAGAAATGTAACTGATTTCTGTGCATTGATTTTGTATCCTGACACTTTACTGAATTCCTGTACAAGTTCTAGCAGTTTTGGAGTGGAGTCTTTTGGGTTTTCCACATGGAGTATCATATCATCTGCAAAGAGTGATAGTTTGACTTCTTCTTTGCCAATTTGGATGCCTTTAATTTCTTTTTGTTGTCTGATTGCTGAGGCTAGGACTTCTAGTACTATGTTGAATAGCAGTGGTGATAATGGACATCCCTGCCATGTTCCTGACCTTAACGGAAAAGCTTTTTCTCCATTGAGAATGATATTTGTGGTGGGTTTTTCTTAGATGGCTTTGATAATATTGAGGTATGTGCCCTCTATCCCTATACTTTGAAGAGTTTTGATCAGGAAGGGATGCTGTACTTTGTCAAATGTTTTTTCAGCATCTGTTGAGAGTATCATATGGTTCTTGTTCTTTGTTTAATTAATGTGTTGTATCACATTGATTGATTTGCAGATGTTGAACCAAACTTGCAGCCCTGGAATAAATCCCACTTGATCGTGGTGAATAATCCTTTTAATGTACTGTTGAATCCTATTGGCTAGTATTTTGGTGAGAATTTTTGCATCTGTGTTCATCAAGGATATTGGTCTGTAGTTCTCTTTTTTGGTGGGATCCTTGTCTGGTTTTGGGATCAAGGTGATGCTGGCCTCATAAAATGAGTTTGGAAGTTTTCCTTCCATTTCTATTTTTTGGAACAGTTTCAGGAGAATAGGAATGAGTTCTTCTTTAAATGTTTGGTAGAATTCCCCTGGAAGCTGTCTGGCCCTGGGCTTTTGTTTGTTTGGAGATTTTGGATGACTGTTTCAATCTCCTTACTGGTTATGGGCCTGTTCAGGTTTTCTATTTCTTCCTGGTTCAGTTGTGGTAGTTTCTATGTCTCTAGGAATGCATCCATTTCTTCCAGATTGTCAAATTTGCTGGCGTAGAGTTGCTCATAATATGTTCTTATAATTATTTTTATTTCTTCAGTGTTGGTTGTGATCTCTTCTCTTTGCTTCATGATTTTATTTATTTGCGTCCTTTCTCTTTTCTTGTTGATAAGTCTGGTCACGGGTTTATCAGTCTTATTAATTCTTTCAAAGAACCAGCTCCTAGTTTCGTTGATCTGTTCTAGTGTGTTTTTTGGTTTCTATTTCATTGATTTCTGCTCTGATCTTTATTATTTCTCTTCTCCTGCTGGGTTTAGGATTTTTTGGTTGCTCTTACTCCAGATCCTTTAGGTGTAGGATTAGATTGTGTATTTGAGAACTTTCTTGTTTCTTTCTTTTTTTTTTTTTTGAACTTTCTTTTTTCTTGAGAAAGCTCGTATCACTATATATTTTCCTCTCAGAGTTGCCTTTGCTGTGCCCCACAGATTTTGAACCATTGTGTTTTCATTTTCATTTGTTTCCATGCATTTTCTCAATTCTACTTTAATATCCTGGTTGACCCATTCATTCTTTAGAAGGATGCTCTTTAGTCTCCATGTATTTGGGTTCTTTCTAAATCTCCTCTTGTGATTGAGTTCTAGCTTCAGAGCATTGTGGTCTGAAAATATGCAGAGAATGATCCCAATCTTTTGATACCGTTTGAGACCTGACTTATGACCCAGGATGTGATCTATTCTGGAGAATGTTCCATGTGCACTAGAGAAGAATGTATATTCTGTTGCTTTGGGATGGAAGGTTCTGAATATATCTGTGATGTCCATCTGATCCAGTGTGTCATTTAAGGCTTTTATTTCCCTGTTGATCTTTTGCTTGGATGATCTGTCCATTTCAGTGAGTGGAGTGTTAAAAGTCCCCTACTATTATTATTGTCGATGTGTTTCTTTGATTTTTAAATTTTTTTTATATTTTTTTAAAGATTTTATTTATTTATTTGACAGACAGAAATCACGAGTATGCAGAAGGGCAGGCGGGGGTGGGGTGGGGTAAGCAGGTTCCCTGCTGAACAGAGAGCCCAATGCGGGGCTCGATCCCAGGATCCTGCGATCATGACCTGAGCCCAAGAAAGAGGCTTTAACCCACTGATTTTTTTTTTAAGATTTAAGATTTCATTTATTTATTTGACAGACAGAGTTCACAGGTAGGCAGAGATCTCATGAGAGACAGGCAGAGAGAGAGAGGAGGAAGCAGGCTCCCCACCAAGAAGAGAGCCCGATGTGGGGCTTGATCCCAGGACCCCGGAACCATGTCCCTAGCCTAAGGCAGAGGCCTCAACTCACTGAGCCTCCCAGGAGCCCCCGTTTCTTTGATTTTGTTATTAATTGGTTTATGTAGTTGGCTGCTCCCATGTTAGGGACATAGATATTTAAAATTGTTAGATCTTCTTGTTGGACAGACCCTTTCCATATGACATAGTGTCCTTCCTCGTCTCTTACTATAATCTTTGGCTCAAAATCTAATTGATCTGATATAAGGATTGCCACCTCACCTTTCTTTTGATGTCCATTAGCATGGTAAATTGTTTTCCACCCCCTCACTCTCAATTTGGAGGTGTCTTTGGGTCTAAAATGAATTTCTTGTAGACAGCATATCGATGGGTTTTGTTTTTTTATCCATTCTGATACCCTGTGTCTTTTGATTGGAACATTTAGCCCATTTGCATTCAGGGTAACTATTGAGAGATATGAATTTAGTGCCATTGTATTGCCTGTAAGGTGACTATTACTGTATATTGTCTCTGTTCCTTTCTGATCTACTACTTTTAGGCTCTCTCTTTGCTTAGAGGACCCCTTTCAATATTTCCTGTAGAGCTGGTTTGGTGTTTACAAATTCCTTTAGTTTTTATTTGCCCTGGAAGATTTTTCTCTCTCCTTCTATTTTCAGTGATAGCCTAGCTAGATATAGTATTCTTGGCTGCATGTATTTCTCATTGAGTGCTCTGAATATATCATGCCAGTTCTTTTTGGCCTGCCAGGTCTCTGTGGATAAGTCTGCTGCCAAACTAGTATTTTTACCATTAGGTTACAGACTTCTCATCCTGGACTGTTTTCAGGATTTTCTCTTTGTGTCTAAGACTTGTGAATTTTACTATTAGATGATGGGGTGTGGACTTATTCTTATTGATATTGAGGAGGGTTCTCTGCACCTCCTGGATTTTGATTTTTTTTTTTCCCTTTGCCATATTAGGGAAATTCTCTACAATAATTCTTTCCAATGTACCTTCTGCTCCCCTCTCTCTTTCTTCCTCTTCTGGAATCCCAATTATTCTAATGTTGTTTTGTCTTATGTATCACTTATCTCTCGAATTCTCCCCTCATGTTCCAGTAGTTGTTTGTCTCTCTTTTGCTCAGCTTCTTTATTCTCTGTCATTTGGTCTTCTATATCACTAATTCTCTCTTATGCCTCATTTATCCTAGCAGTGAGAGCCTCTGTTTTTTATTGCACCTCATTAATACCTTTTTTGATTTCAGCTTGGTTAGATTGTAGTTCTTTTATTTCTCCAGAGAGGGATTTTATTTCTCCAGAGAGGGTTTCTCTAATATCTTCCATGCCTTTTTCAAGCCCGGCTTGAGAATCATCATTTCAAGCACCTTGAGAATCATCATTCTGAACTCTAGATCTGACACATTACCAATGTCCATATTGATTAGGTCCCTAGCCTTTGGTACTGCCTCTTGTTCTCTTTTTTGAGGTGCGTTTTTCCACCTTGCCATTTTATCCAGATAAGAATATATGAAAGAATGAATAAAATACTAAAAGGGTGTCAAAGACCCCAGGAAAATGTGCTTTACCCAAATCAGAAGAGACCCCAAATCATGGGGAGAAGAAAGGGGATAAAAAGAAGTTCAGAAAAAAAATTTTTTAGAAAGAAAACAAAGAAAAATATAAAAAAGAAAAAATATATATATTAGACTGGTGACTAGAACAGGGTCACCAACCTAATTTTGGGAGTATTTTGGTCTCTTAGAAGAAACTACCTCCCAAAATGATAAAGAATGAAAAACATATATAAGGGTAAACACAATGAAGTGATAGAATATGACTGTAAGGATGAAAAATTTTTTTTTTTAATTTCTAAAAAAAGAGTTGGTAAGTTGGTTGGGAGAATAAAGAAAAGGAAATGGAGAGAATTTGTTCAGGCTGGAGACTGGAACAAAGCCCTGTGCTAAATTTAGGATGTATTTAGACCTATTAGAAGAAGTTGTACCCCAAATTTTTTTAGAAGAAAAAAACCTATGTGTATACAAAAAAATAAAATTAGATACAATGAAGGATAAAATATGAGTATAATAATGATGGTTCAAAAAAGATTTTTTTAGGGACGCCTGGGTGGCTCAGTTGGTTAAGCAGCTGCCTTCGGCTCAGGTCATGATCCCAGCGTCCTGGGATCGAGTCCCACATCGGGCTCCTTGCTCGGCGGGGAGCCTGCTTCTCCCTCTGACTCTGCCTGCCACTCTGTCTGCCTGTGATCCCTCTCTCCCTCTCTCTCTCTGACAAATAAAAAAAAAAAAAGATTTTTTAAAAATGAAATGTATTGTTAAGGCAAACTAGTTAAAAAACGTTAAAAGGGGAAAGGGTAAAAGGTAAAAAAAATTAGCAGAAAAAATTAATTAAAAAAATTAACTTTGGAAGACTAAGGAATCATTGGGAGAAAGTCATGAATTCCATGCTTTGCTTTCTCTTCCTCTGGAATTCCGCTGTTCTCCTTGGTAAGTGAACTTGGTCTTGGCTGGATTTCTTGTTGATTTCTGGGGGAGGGGCCTATTATAGTGATTCTCAAATGTCTTTGCCCAAGGTGGAATTGCAGTGCCCTTACCAGTGGCCAGGCTAAGTAATCCGCTCGGGTTCGCTTTTGGGAGCTTTCTGTTCCCTGAACGCTTTCCAAAGAGTTCCAGAGGATGGGAATGAAAATGGTGGCCTCCTAATCTCTGGCCTGGAGGAGCCGAGAGCTTGGGGCCCCACTCCTCAGTGCGCCCTCGGAGAAAAGTGCTGAATCACTCCCATCTCCCTGGCCTCTGACCATGCTCCAAGCTCACCCAGCCTGTGACCAAGCATCTCTGTCTCTGGCACACAGCCCCACCTGGAGTCTCCGAACCCTGCAGATCCCTGAGCTTTTCCAGGGGGGTCTCCCTGGATCTTGTGGGGTCCCCACTCACAGAGCAGTGGCCTGTGCCTTGGATCATGATTAAGGTAACCCCAAGTTGAGAGCTCACTCCTCAGTTCTGTCTCCATAGCCGGCTTCCCCGCTCTAATACCTGTGAGCTCTGCAACACTCAGACAGCCCTGATCCTTCTGTGACCCCGCGGGATCTGAGGCCATGTTGTCCCCACGTGGGCTTCACCCTGGCTTAGCCTCTGGAGCAATGTCCCTCAGTGTAGCAGACTTTTTTTTTTTTAAGTGCTTTGCTTTTTTTTTTTAAATTAATTTATTTTTTATTTTTTTTATAAGCATATAATGTATTTTTATCCCCAGGGGTAGAGGTCTGTGAATCACCAGGTTTACACACTTTACAGCATTCACCATAGCACATACCCTCCCCAATGTCCATAACCTCACCCCACTCTCTCTCCCCCCTCCCCCCAGCAACCTTCAGTTTGTTTTGTGAGATTAAAAGTCACTTATGGTTTGTCTCCCTCCTGATCCCACCTTGTTTCATTTACTTTTTCCTACCCCCCAAACCCCCCACATTGCATCTCCACTTCCTCATATCAGGGAGCAGACTTTTAAAAGTTCTGATTTTGTGCTCCATTGCTCCGCCGCTTGCCAGGAGCCGGCCCCTCCCCCCGCAGTCTATCTTCCCATCGCTTTGGATTCACTTCTCCGCTGGTCCTACCTTTCAGAAAGTTGTCGATTTTCTGTTTCTAGAATTGCTGCTCTTCTTCTCTTCAATCTCCTGTTGGATTTGTAGGTGTTCGGAATGGTTTGAGCTATCTAGCTGATCTCCTGCTACTTGATGTCATCTCAGCCTGCTACTTCTCTGCCATCTTGACTCCTTCCCCCCTTTATTTTTTATTTTATATTTAAATATTATCACAAGTATATTGGTGACCTATGTCAACCAACAGGTTAGAGAAGTCTGAGGCACTAACATCTTGAGAATCAGACATTTTCTAGAACTGTGACAAAATAGCATGGCAAGCTACACCTGAAGATGTACTTCACTGTGGCTTTCAGATTTGCAGAGCTTACCCAAAGTGATAATGTTTTCATCCATTTAGCTTTTTTCCTTGAAACATACTTGTGGGTGACCATAGCATAAATTATAGAGAAGTTGAATCACTGTTTTGTACACCTGATACTAATGAAATATTGTGTCAATAATACTAAAATTTAAAAATTTAAAATAAAATTCTATGTTGCTTTAGAAATGCTTAAGAACATATAAGGTTGAGAAGATACTGACTAAAAGGAACAGGTAAACGGTGAAGTGCTTGACCAAGTTGCAAGGAAGCTCAGCACATTAGTTACCAATATGTCAAAGTGGCAAGGCTGTTAGTTGATTTTTAATCCCCTTCCATTACCTATCCCTTTCTAAGACTGTGTATCTCTCTTTTTCATAGATCAAAGAGAAAAACACCTTTTCTTTAAGTTCTTTGATTCCAGAAAGATCTTTTAGGTCAAGGATTTGACTCATTTGTTGCACAACTTTTCTAATATTTATTTGAAAATAAATTATGAACATACTACAAAGTATATAAATGCAGAAGCTAATACATATAGAAAATTTACATCTGGGGGAGTCAAGATGGCAGGGAAGTAGGAGGAGGCGCCATTTCAACCTGTACCATAAAGTGAGCTGATTACCTACCAAAGAACTCTGATCACCCATGAAATCAGCCTGAGATCAGAATTATACACGTCTGTATCTCTACAGGAGCAGAAGATGCCAGTGGGCAGGTAAAGCGGAGTGGGAACATCAGACTGATATTGGAAGATAAACAAAAGGGGGAGGGAGCCACCAGAGGTGACCGATTGGAAAGTAATACCCCAATACGAGAGTGCCCTGCATCTGGGGACCAGCATTGGAGTCTGGTTGAAAGCACTCAAAAAAAAAAAAGAGCAAAGGGTCGTGGGGGGAAATTGTGGGAATTAGGGTGGTTAGGGACAGGGGCTTAAGTCCCCAGACCCAGGACAGCCTCCATTGGCACTGAGCCAGAGAGAGTGCAGAGGAGAAACCAGGTCTTGGTCCATGAGCCGCCAGCGCGTCAGAACGGCCAGCGCCCCCGAGAACACGTGGGGTCCGGCTCCCATGAGGGGCTGGGAGTCTCGCCAGATGGCATTACTGAAACGCACGTGTCCCACACCCTCCCCTGGGAGAGGTGTTCACAGGTGCTAGCCAGGAGCTCTGGCACCCAGAAAAACCAGGCATACCCAGCTCGGGTCAGCGGGAAAATCTCAGTGTGCGATTGCTACTTGGAACCTCTCTGGCGGTCTGGAGCTGCCCAGACAGCCGCCGCTGCCGTGGTTTTGGGTACAAGGAGGAGATCCTGCATCCCCAGGGACCGTGACTTAGAACCTACTCTGCCAGCAGCTCTGCAGAGCATTCTGAGGCTTCTCTCTGAGAGGGAGGTGTGGGTGCAGTTTGCTCTCCTCTAAACCTCCAAAAACCATCAAAGCTGTCAAGGTGAGAGAAAACAGATGAACAAACAAAAACCTCCAGAGAACAAAAGCCTGAAAAAAAAAAACGGTTTCCTCAGAGCCCACCCCCTTGAGGGGGGTGGAAGGACCTAACTCAGGGAACATCATTGACTGTAACCCCACGTGGCAGGCCCCTCCCCCAGAAAACCAACCAGGAAGGAAAAAAAAAAAAAAGGACAAGAGAACAACCACCCACTACTTCATAAATACAACTTTTATTTTTAACTCTTTACCACTATTCTGGTTCATTTTTTTTTACATATAGATAATTTTTTAACCTATTTACCATCAAAATGAGATGTCCAGTACATCAAATTCCTTAATAACCTTCTAACCTGAACTTTTTGATACATACACCTGTGTTTTTCTTTTGCTTTTCTATTTTTTAAATTTTTTTAAATTTTAATTTAGTTTAGTCTAGTTTATTCTTTTTTAATTTTTATTTTCTAATATACATATAGAATTAAACTTCAAGATAATCCCCTTTCCCCAATCAATGCTACCCCTATAGACAAACCAATTTTTAATCCCCCTTTATTTTAGGAAAGTTGAGTCCCTTAACAAAGACATCAAGATACATCCAGGAAGAATCAAAATAACCTTCCTCGCCCACACTGAGAATTTATAACGACTCTCCCATCTTTTCCTTCCGCCAGTGTTTCTGTGTATTTGTGTTTGTCTTGATAGTATATAAATCTTATACTCGGGGTTCTTTTTGACGAGGTTCTTCCTTTTTTTGCTGAGATATATATATATATATATATATATATATATATATATATATATATATATATTTTCTCTTGTCATATACTTTTATCAGTCTTTTTGTTTGTCTGTGTTTGTATACTTCATAAATTTACCTTGGGGCCCATTTGGGCTGAGCCCTCTCTTTTATCTTCCCTTTTTTTCCCTGTCTCTCTCTCTTTTTTCTTTTTTTTTTTCTATATTTCTTTTTCTTTTCTTTTTTCTCTCATTTGGGTGGGGAATCCTGATTGCACAGAAGTGTTCCAGAATGCACCTTGACTGCACCACAGTCATTACATCCAGCTGTATCCGTTCAGTCATCTCTTACCAAAATGACTAGGAGGAGGAATGCCCAACAGAAGAAAAATACAGAGGATGGACCTTCTGCAACAGAGCAAATGGCTATCGACATAGACAATATGTCAGAAAAGGAATTCAGGCTAACAATTATCCAGGCAATAGCTAGGTTGGAGAAAGCCATGGATGACCAAATGGAATTGATTAGGGCAGAACTGAAAGCCATCAGGGATGATGTTCACAATGTTAGGGCAGAACTGAAAGCCACCAGGGATGATGTTCAAAATGCTCTCAATGAATTCCAATCTAATCTAAATTCTCTAAAAGCTAGGGTAACTGAGACAGAAGATAGAATTAGTGATCTGGAGGACAAACAGATAGAGAGAAAGGATCAAGAGGAAGCCTGGAAGAAACAGCTCAGAAGCCACAAAAACAAAATCAGGGAAATAAATGATGCCATGAAATGTTCCAATGTCAGAATTATTGGAATCCCTGAAGGGAAGGAAAAAGAAAGAAGTCTAGAAGATATAGTGGAACAAGTTGTTTATGAAAATTTTCCCAATCTCACGAATGGAAACAACATTCATGTACTAGAGGCAGAGCAGTTTCCCCCCAAGATTTTAGATTCTCAAAAGTCCTCATGACACCTGATAGTTAAAATGAAGAATTACAATTCTAGACAGACCCTCTTAAAAGCAGCTAGGACAAAGAGGCTCCTTACATAGAGAGAAAAGCCGATTAGAATAACATCAGACCTGTCCACAGAGACCTGACAAGTCAGGAAGGGCTGGCAAAATATATTCAGAGAACTAAATGAGAAAAACATGCAGCCAAGAAGACTTTATCCAGCAAGACTGACATTCAAAATGGATGGAGAGATAAAGAGTTTCTAGGACAGACAATGCTTAAAAGACTATGCAACCACCAAGCCGACACTGCAGGAAATATTAAGGGGGGTCCTATAAAAGAAAAAAATCCTAAGAATATCATTGAACAGAAATATAGAGACAATCTACAGACAGAAAGACTTCAAAGGTAACACGATGTCAATAAAAACGTATCTATCAATAATCACTCTCAATGTGAATGGCCTAAATGTGCCCATAAAACAACACAGGGTTGCAGATTGGATAAAATGACAGGACCCATCCATATGTTGTCTACAAGAGACCCATTTTGAACCTAAGGATGCACCCAGACTGAAAGTGAAGGGATGGAGAAGCATCTTTCATGCCAATGGGCCTCAGAAGAAGGCCGAGGTAGCGATTCTCATATCAGATAAATTAGATTTTAAACTAAAGACTGTAGTCAGAGATGCAGAAGGACACTACATAATTCTTAAAGGGACTATCCACCAAGACGATCTAACAATTGTAAATATCTATGCCCCCAATATGGGAGCAGCCAATTACATAAGAAAACTATTAATCAAGATCAAGAGTCATATTGATATGAATACATTAATAGTAGGAGATCTTAAAACACCTCTCTCAGTAATAGACAGATCATCGAGGCAGAAAATTAATAAAGAAATAAGAGCATTGAATGAAACATTGGATCAGATGAACCTCATAGACATGTACAGAACATTCCACCCTAAAACAACAGAATACTCATTCTTCTCAAGTGCACATGGAACCTTCTCCAGAATAGACCATGTACTGGGTCACAAAGCATTACTCAACCGATACCAAAAGACTGACATTATTCCCTGCATATTCTCAGATCACAATGTTTTGAAACTGGAGCTTAATCACAAGGAATAGTTCAGAAGGAACTCAAACACCTGGAAGCTAAAGACACCTTGCTTAAGAATGCTTGGATCAACCAGGAGATCAAAGAAGAACGTAAACAATTCATGGAAACCAATGAGAATGAAGACACTTCGGTCCAAAACCTATGGGATACAGCAAAGGTGATTCTAAGGGGGAAATACATAGCCATTCAAGACTCCCTCAAAAAAAATTGAAAAATGCAGAATACACCAGCTGTCTCTACACCTTAAAGAACAGGAGAATCAATAACAAATAAAACCAACTCCACACGCAAGAAGGGAAATAATCAAGATTAGAGCAGAGATCAATGAGGTAGAAACTGGAGATACAGTAGAACGTATCAATGCAACTAGAAGCTGGTTTTTTTTTTTTTGAAAGAATCAATAAGATCGATAAACCATTGGCCACACTAATTCAAAAGAAAAGAGAGAAAGACCAAATTAATAAAATTATGAATGAAAAGGGAGAGATCACAACTACACCAAGGAAATAGAAACAATCATCAGAAATTATTACCAACAGTTATATGCCAATAAGCTAAGCAACCTAGATGAAATGGATGCATTCCTGGAAAACTATAAACTCCCAAAATTGAACCAGGAAGAAACTGACAACCTGAATAGACCGATATCTAGTAACGAGATTGAAGCAGTGATCAGAAACAAGAGCCCAGGACCTGACGGATTCCCTGGGGAATTCTACCAAACTTTCAAAGAAGAAATAACACCAATTCTTCTGAAGCTGTTTCAAAAAATTGAAGCAATTCGAGGTCTTTTCTGGTTCCATATAAATTTTAGGATTATTTGTTCCATTTCTTTGAAAAAAATGGATGGTATTTTGATAGGGATTGCATTAAATGTGTAGATTGCTTTAGGTAGCATAGACATTTTCACAATATTTATTCTTCCAATCCAGGAGCATGGAACATTTTTCCATTTTTTTGTGTCTTCCTCAATTTCTTTCATGAGTACTTTATAATTTTCTGTGTATAGATTCTTAGTCTCTTTGGTTAGGTTTATTCCTAGGTATCTTATAGTTTTGGGTACAATTGTGAATGGGATTGACTCCTTAATTTCTCTTTCTTCAGTCTTGCTGTTGGTGTACAGAAATGCAACTGATTTCTGTGCATTGATTTTATATCCTGACACTTTACTGAATTCCTGTACAAGTTCTAGCAGTTTTGGAGTGTGGTCAACTAATCTTCGACAAAGCAGGAAAGAATGTCCAATGGAAAAAAGACAGCCTCTTCAATAAATGGTGCTGGGAAAATTGGACAGCCACATGCAGAAAAATGAAATTGGACCACTTCCTTACACCACACACGAAAATAGACTCAAAATGGATGAAGGACCTCAATGTGAGAAAGGAATCCATCAAAATCCTTGAGGAGAACGCAGGCAGCAACCTCTTCGACCTCAGACGCAGCAACATCTTCCTAGGAACAACGGCAAAGGCAAGGGAAGCAAGGGCGAAAATGAACTATTGGGATTTCATCAAGATCAAAAGCTTTTGCACAGCAAAGGAAACAGTTAACAAAACCAAAAGACAGCTGACAGAATGGGAGAAGATATTTGCAAACGACATATCAGATAAAGGGCTAGTATCCAAAATCTATAAGGAACTTAGCAAACTCAACACCCAAAGAACAAACAATCCAATCAAGAAATGGGCAGAGGACATGAACAGACATTTCTGCAAAGAAGACATCCAGATGGCCAACAGACACATGAAAAAGTGCTCCACGTCACTCGGCATCAGGGAAATACAAATCAAAACCACAATGAGATATCACCTCACACCAGTCAGAATGGCTAAAATGAACAAGTCAGGAAATGACAGATGCTGGCGAGGATGTGGAGAAAGGGGAACCCTCCTCCACTGTTGGTGGGAATGCAAGCTGGTCCAACCACTCTGGAAAACAGCATGGAGGTTCCTCAAAATGTTGAAAATAGAACTACCCTATGACCCAGCAATTGCACTACTGGGTATTTACCCTAAAGATACAAACATAGTGATCCGAAGGGGCACGTGTACCCGAATGTTTATAGCAGCAATGTCTACAATAGCCAGACTATGGAAAGAACCTAGATGTCCATCAACAGATGAATGGATCAAGAAGATGTGGTATATATACACAATGGAATACTATGCAGCCATCAAAAGAAATGAAATCTTGCCATTTGCGACGACGTGGATGGAACTAGAGCGTATCATGCTTAGTGAAATAAGTCAATCGGAGAAAGACAACTATCATATGATCTCCCTGATATGAGGACATGGAGAAGCAACATGGGGGGTTGGGGGATAGGAGAAGAATAAATGAAACAAGATGGGATTGGGAGGGAGACAAACCATAAATGACTCTTAATCTCACAAAACAAACTGGGGGTTGCTGGGGGGAGGTGGGATTGGGAGAGGGGGAGCGGGCTATGGACATTGGGGAGGGGAGGCAAACCATAAGAGACTATGGACTCTGAAAAACAACCTGAGGGTTTTGAAGGGTCAGGGGTGGGAGGTTGGGGGAACAGGTGGTGGGTGATGGGGAGGGCACGTTTTGCATGGAGCACTGGGTGTTGTGCAAAAAGAATGAATACTGTTATGCTGAAAAAATTAATAAAAAGGGAAAAAAAAATTGAAGCAGAAGGAAAACTTCCAGACTCTTTTTCTGAAGCCAGCATTACCCTGATCCCCAAACCAGGCAAAGACCCTACCAAAAAGGAGAATTTCAGACCAATATCACTGGTGAATATAGATGCTAAGATTCTCAACAAGATCCTAGCAAACAGGATCCAGCAGCACATTAAAAAGATTATCCACCATGACCAGGTGGGATTCATCCCTGGGTTGCAAGGATGGTTCAACATTTACAAATCAATCAATGTGACAGAACAAATCAATAAGAGAAGAGAGAAGAACCACATGGTCCTCTCAATTGATGCAGAAAAAGCATTTGACAAAATCCAGCATCCATTCCTGATTAAAACACTTCAAAGTATAGGGATAGAGGGAACATTCCTGAACTTCATCAAATCTATCTATGAAAGACCCACAGCAAATATCATCCTCAATGGGAAAAAGCTTGCAGCCTTCCCATTGAGATCAGGAACACGACAAGGATGCCCACTCTCACCACTCTTGTTCAACATAGTATTAGAAGTCCTAGCAACAGCAATCAGAGAACAAAGAGAAATAAAAGGTATCCAAATTGGCAATGAAGAAGTCACACTCTCTCTCTTCGCAGATGACATGATTCTTTATATGGAAAACCCCAAAGACTCCACCCCCAAGCTACTAGAACTCATACAGCAATTCAGTAACGTGGCAGGATACAAAATCAATGTACAGAAATCAGTGGTTTTCTTATACACTAACAATGAAAATACAGAAAGGGAAATTAGAGAATCGATTCCATTTACTATAGCACCAAGAACCATAAGATACCTGGGAATAAACCTAGCCAAAGAGGTAAAGGATCTGTACTCAAGGAACTACAGAACACTCATGAAAGAAATTGAAGAAGACACAAAAAGTTGGAAGACCATTCTATGTTCTTGGATCGGAAGAATAAACATTGTTAAAATGTCTATACTGCCTAGAGAAATCTATACTTTTAATGCCATTCCAATCAAAATTCCACCAGTATTTTTCAAAGAGCTGGAGCAAATAATCCTAAAATTTGTATGGAATCAGAAGAGACCCTGAATTCAGGGTTTCAGAGGGAATGGGACTTGGAGGGATGGGTGAGCCTGGTGATGGGTATTAAGGAGGGCACAGATTGCATGGAGCACTGGGTGTTACATGCAAACATTGAATCATGGAACGCTATTTCAAAAACTAATGATGTACTGTTTGGTGACTAAAATAACATAATAAAAATTTAAAAAAAAAGCAAAAATTAGACAAAAATTTTCTATTTGCCGAGATTTTCTCTGATGGGAGATATTTATTCTTACATTAACTTAAAAAGCCTTTAAAAGACTCAAAGTTTTAGGAGTTTCTGGGTCGTGCCAGTGTCCAACTCTTAGTTTTGCCTCAGGTTATGATCTCAGGATGGTGCGATTGAGCCCCAAATGGGGCTCCACACCCTGTATTGGGATTCTTGCTCAGTGCAAAGTCTGCTTAAGACTCTTTCCCTCTCCATCTTCCCCTCTTCCCCCCTTCTCTCTCTAAAATAAAAAAAAAAAATAAGTCTTTAAAGTAAAGATTCAAAACTTTATAAATTTAGCAACATTTCCATTGACTGGCTCAAGTAAATAATGTATTTTGATGACTTTTATAGACTTAAACTTTAATTCCATATTTAAACTGTATGTTGAAAATCATTAGCTTATCATCATCTTGATGACATCATCATCTTTTTTTAAAACAAATTTTTAAAATATTTTATTTATTTGACAGAGAGAAATCACAAGCAGGCAGAGAGGCAGGCAGAGAGAGAGGAGGAGGCAGGCTCCCTCGGAGCAGAGAGCCCGATGCGGGGCTTGATCCCAGGACCCTGAGATCATGACCTGAGTCAAAGGCAGAGGCTTTAACCCACTGAGCCACCCAGGCGCCCCTGATATCATCATCTTGAAGATGATAAAATCATCTTGACTCTAGGGCAGATTGGTATAGATCTAAACTTGACTCGGCTATTCAAAATAGTTAATGAACCAGAAAATCTATCACAAGTTCCTTGATAGTACTTTTATTATCCCTATGCCTGTATGGAGCCTTCTTTATTGATAGATAGAAGGGCCACAGTAAGATGACATATTATTCAATAATCTGTGTAGCTATTGTATTTATTATGACCCTTTATATTAGTTCCTAAAATTACAGGAAAAATAGGCACTCTTATTAATAAGCCTAGAACTGATTATATGTCCTTATTTCTCTTTTATATACCCTCTTCTCATAAATGCATACAACATAACTCTACCCTAATCCTGTCCATGGATTTTAATGCCCAGCCTTGAATCATTGTCATTATTTTCTTCTATCAGCATAAAGTCCTGAAATGTTTTTGTTCTGTATTGTTTTCCATCCTTCCTATAGAATCAGTCTTGATTGTATTTGCTTGCTTTTTGCCAGAATTTCTCCTGTATTCTGCTCTCTTCTATTTTTAAAAAAAGAATATGGCTCTTTTTTTATATGCTTTCTTTTTCAAATGATTTTAAAGTCCAATTAGTTAACCTACAGTGTAATATCAGTTTCAGGTATACAATTTAGTGGCTCAACACTTGCATACAACACCTGGTGCTCAGCACAATGAGTGCCCTCCTTAATTCCCATCACATATTTAACCCTTTTGTGCCCCCTCCCCTTAACTATCAGTTTGTTTCTCTATAGTTAAGAGTCTGTTATTTGGTTTGCCTCTCTTTTTTGCCCCATGATCCTTTGTTTTGTTTTGTTTTTATCTTATGTGGAAGCTCAAGTATTATGCAGCCCTGAATGAAATTGCTGGGTTGGGGAAAAGATTTGGGTATAGTGTGAGGTAGGACTGGGTCTTCTCGTAACACTGGGGATGTGACATCCTTAGATATTCAGGGACTTCATAACGTTTGTAACCTTGGGAGCCCTTATGTTCCCTCGTCTCCTTTACCTTGAGTCAAATTCAATTTTTCTTCTCATACAGGTATATTCTTACCTGGAAGCCAGTCCCTGCAGAAGATTATAGTGATAGCTTGTAATTATTGTGACATTTTGCTGGTGTCAAGAACTCTTGCCAAGTGCTGTTTGTGCATTTTCTCATTAGGGGAACACAATGAAATCTAGAACATAAGTGATGATTTTATTTTCTTTTGGTCAGTTAAGCAGCAAGAGCTTAAGAGGTGAAATAACATGGATAGCAAACAACAGATTTTAAACCTCTACCCATTTCAGTCAGCCTAAAAAGTACATTTAACCACTCTACCATTTTATTTTAACATGTGGGGAAAATGCTGAAGGCGAGGTGACAAAGAAAGCTCTTTTTTCTCAGTGCTCATGAAAACATACCTCAAGCATGTTGCTAATCGTTAAGATGAAGTATCTGACATGAAAATTTGGAAAAATACATGTTCTTGCATCATTATCTGTTGAATGTGTTTATATCATTATACACCGTCCTCAGTGTGCTGTCACCTACATACTCATGTTGTTGAAGGTAGCAATAAATTGTCGATGATTCAGATAAACACTTGGCAGGAAATGAGAAATGTACACCATAGATGATCACAGATACTGTAATGGTGAGTAAAAATTTAAAAGCAAAATACCCCTTTTAATAGTTTGTTTCTGACTTGATTGCTGTAGAACAATTATGTGAAATCAGCATCACTCACTATATACTGAGTAAGATAAATTTGCTGTGTTTCCTTTTTAGTGCCTCTTGATCTTTATTTTTAAAATTTTCCAGCCCTACTCATAATAATGAGTAAGATAACGTTGCCATATTTCAAGTTACTTCTTCCTTTTTGCCATTTTTGATCTGTTTTGCTTTTCTTCACAAACTTAGGTGTATGAGTAAGCTGACACTGTCATTTTTTAAGCTGCTGCCTTTTTGTCCTTTCTATCTGCCTTTCTTTTGCCTTAAAATTCACAGAAACACAGAGGAAAGAAATAATAATTTGGAATATATTGTGAAACATGGAATTGTGAAGAATTGTGTACTTTATTCCATAATAGATTTAAGGTGACTCTCAGAAATACATGTGGAATACCAACAATAGCAAAATAACAACAGAGTCAGAAGACAGTATGGCAAGTGCAGTAATGAGAGAAAAAACATTAGAAAATAGCAGGGGGAGAGAAAAAAAACATAGAAGATAAAATATAAAGATCTAATATATATTTATTTGAAGTCCAAGAGTTATAGGAGGAAAGGTATGGGGAAGAGGCAATAGTTAAAGAGACAATGGCTGTTGAATTCCCAATAATGATGGAAGATATCAGTATGCAAATTTAGAGGCCAAACATACAGAGCAAAACAAATGAAAAAAAAATCCACACCTAGAAATTTAATGTGGGATTGCTGAAAACAAAAAGTAAAGAGAAAAAAAAAATCTCACAATCAGCCAGAGAAGTAAGATGGGGCTCCCTCAAATGAGTAAATGTAACATTAAAGGTGAGTTTCACTGTTGACTCAGGTCATCTGCTTTAGAGTGACAGGACACATGGTAGGAAAAAGAAGTTCCTACAGCATGGACTGATTGCCATATTTCAGGTGCTGAAATATGAGTTCCATAGTTAGAAGGAATTCTGTGTGGAACGGAGACATTTTGTAGGACTGTGGATGCCAGTTTTGACAGAAATAATGTAGTCAGGAAGGCAAATCCTTCCCAGGATAAATATTCACCCCAATGAGAGTAACATACTGCCCCCACCCTTTTATGATGACAGTGATCTAATGTAATTAATCTGCCACTGGTAACTGACTGGGTCCCATGATGAATGATGCTATATCAAGGGTTTATTGTTGATCTCTGGCATTGGCAGCCAGTCAGTGTGGCTCTAGTCAGATCACCCTTAGTGAATGGAAAATCATTTGATGAGTCCACTCATAACTTCTAACCCTGCTTGCATGGACAATTTATTCATAAACTCACTTATTAAGTATAAGGGTGGCTGGGGAATGAGGCTGATTTATATATACAAAAGAGATCATCTTGTCCACCTGATTATTAAGACTCATCTTTGCTAAAACTACTATTTGGTGAGTAGTTACATGGGACAAATATCTTTACAATCTGTACTCATTTGGAAAGTTTCTTCCACATGCCATAACTGTCCATGTCAGGAAATGCCATATAATCCAGAAGCATCTGTAACCTGTCCTGAAGTTTTTTTTTTTTCCCTCAGATCACAGAGCCCCTCATGAAGCTATAGGTGTGGATATAGAGAGGGGAGACAAATAGAAGGAATAGAATCTGGAAATATAAATTCCTGAGAATATAATTTTCTTTTTTCAAGTTCTCACAAGCATTTAGAAATCATCAACCAACCCTACTATAGTTCTTATATCCACTGATGGAGGGTGCCTGGGTGGTTAGTCACTTGAGTGTTTGACTGTTGGTTTTGGCTCAGGTCATGACATTGGGATCCTGAGATCAAACTCCATGTCAGGCTTTGTGCTGGGCTCAGAGTCTGCTTGAGATTCTCTCCCCCTCTCTCTCTCTGCCCCTCCCCCACAGCTTTATCTCCCTCTCTCTCTCTCTCTCTCTCAATAAAAATTTTTAAAAATATCTGATGGGAGCAATGATTCAGTCATCCACAGCTGCAATCGATAGTCATTTGATCACAGGCAAATGTAGGTAATAATTCAAGTCACTATTTTTTAATATTCATTACAATAGCATTTTTTAATCTTTTTTTTATTATCATGTTAGTCACCATACACTACATCATTAGTTTTTGATGTAGTGTTCTATTTTACTACTGCATGCAATGTACTATTAGTATTCCATTTACCACTGGCAATAGGATCATTATGCCTATAGATCCATGTGGTAACATTCCTATAATTTCTTTCCATATATGGGTTTGAGTTAGAGTTGGCCAACTGAGAATTTTGCACAAAATTTGGAAGACAGAAGTGAAGCAGCAGCCATTATTTTCTGAGAGTCATCCAATCTGGCAGCTCAAAGTGCCTGACTCTCTAAATTCTCTTGCCAGCTCCAAATTGTATGATTATGACAGTTCTTTAGGAAGGTGTACTCAGCTACTTAATGAGCTTTCCCTGACCCACTAATAGACTTTTGGGGACTCTCATTTTCCAATCTCCTACTATTGCCTTGGGGAATAAGTCACTTATTCTTTAATACTCATAGTGCTTTTGTTCTGCGATTGAAACTTTACTAACAGAGAAAAGGTAAAAATGAGAAATATGAATGAGTAAAGTGATATCACTGCAGAAATTTAAAAGGATAATAGGGAAATTATATAAACAACTTTCAGCCAAAATATTTGAAAACTAAAATGAATTCGACATATTTCTTTCTTTTTTTTTTTTTTTAAAGATTTTATTTATTTGTTTGACAGAGATCACAAGTAGGCAGAGAGGCAGGCAGAGAGACAGGAGGAAGCAGGTTCCCTGCATAGCAGAGAGCCCGATGCGGGGCTCGATCCCAGGACCCTGGGACCATGACCTGAGCTGAAGGCAGAGGCTTTAACCCACTGAGCCACCCAGGTGCCCCAATTCGATATATTTCTTGAGAAACAGCTCCCAAAACTGACACAGTATGAATTATATAACTTAAGTAGCTATATACCTATTTTCAAAAAATTGAATTCATTGAAGAAAAAAGAAAGGAATTGAAGACCAATAACCTTACTCAGAAGTAACTTTCCAGGCTCAGATAGTTTTACTGGTGAATTCTATCACTTAATAACAATTTTATACAAATGTTAAAGGAAAAACAATAAGCTTACACAAATATTAAGGGAAAAATAATAACAATTTAAACAAACTCTCAGAAGATAAGGAAGACTGAAGGACATGCATATTTGATTTTAATATCAATTATTAATAATACCTATACACATATATGTACATGTGTGTAACTATCAATCTACCTATATGTATGAAACAATCACAACTTTACAGAATAGAAAAGAAAAAAAAATTTTTCCCCTGTATTATTTCTGAGTAAGGGGCAGACCCAATGCGTCATTGACACTTCAGTCTGCTGACCAAGAATTTTGGCAGTTAAAGAAGACCCCATGTAAGCAGAGGCAATTGACGCTGAAATGTTGACTCTGAAGTAGAAGTGCATTTACACAATGAGAACAGGGAAGAATATGTTTTGTGGCTAGATAATCCACCTGAATTCTCTTCATACTGTCTTGCCCAATTTTTTTTAATTAAATTTATTTATTTTTTCAGCGTAACAGTATTCATTGTTTTTGCACAACACCCAGTGCTCCATGGAATACGTGCCCTCTCTATTACCCACCACCTGGTTCCCCCAACCTCCCACCCCCGCCCCTTCAAAACCCTCAGGTTGTCTTTCAGAGTCCATAGTCTCCCATGGTTTGCCTCCCCTTCCAATTTCCCTCAACTTCCTTCTCCTCTCCATCTCCCAATGTCTTCCATGTCATTTGTTATGCTCCACAAATAAGTGAAACCATATGATACTTGACTCTCTCTGCTTGACTTATTTCACTCAGCATAATCACTTCCAGTCCTATCCATGTTGCTACAAAAGTTGGGTATTCATCCTTTCTTTTTTTTTTTTTTATAAACATATAATGTATTTTTATCCCCAGGGGTACAGGTCTGTGAATCACCAGGTTTACACACACTTCACAGCACATTGGGGAGGGTATGTCTTGCCCAATTTTGATGGTAAATGGACCGGTGCAGTAGCCATAGCCTGAGCTTAGACACCTCAATTAATAAGATGGATAAAGTGAGCAGAAACTTTTTCAGACGACTCGAAGGAAGAGTGTTTGAAACATAAATGAGATCAATTTTGACTAATGAAAGTAAGTGCTGTTTGTTTCAGATAATAAGCAAATGGAAATATCTTATAGACAGGAAATATCCATCAACTAAAATGTCTTAAATAATTTAAAAACAGAAGACCCATCTTAAAAGAATCAAGGCTGCACCTCGTGAAAATTGTCATTGGACAGACACATGTAGAAGAATGAAACTGGACCATTTTCTTATATCATACACAAAGATAAACTCAAAATGGATGAAAGACCTAAATGTGAGACAGGAATCCATCAAAATCTTAGAGGTGAACACAAGCAGCAACCTATTTAACTTTGGCAGCAGCATATTCTTGCTAGACATGTCTCCAAAGGTAAAGAAAACAAAAGCAAAAATGAACTATTGGGACTTTATCAAGATAGAAATCTTCTGCACAGCAAAGGAAACTACTGGGTATTTTCCTCAAAGATACAAGGATACAAAGGATACAAAGATACTCCTTTCTTCCTACTCTTTGATAGTCTATCTTTAATCAATAGGTTTCTCCATTTCCTCCTGTAAACTCTCTACCCCTTCCTTTCTATCCTATCCAAAGCCTTTAAAATATATTTTTATTTTTTTAAAATATCATATTTTTAATAAGATTTTTATTCTTAGACTTCATGTCTTCAATTTCTTACTTGTGCAATTAACCAAATGAATTATCTTGGAGTTTATTCATGTTACTATTTGCTTGTTTGAACGCCTCTGATTTGCCTGTAAACTTGTCTGTAATATTAGACCCAGAATCTCAGTGTCCGCTCATCACCTCACCCCTACACAATCCTAGACTTTGCCTAGGCTTCTCTCAGATCTTTTGCTCATTCTGGTCTCAAGACCTCAGATTCCATCTCCATATCTCTACAAGTATCTAATTCTTATCCATCCTCCAGAGCACAACTCAGGATTCATTCTTCATCTTTTCTGACCATAGAAGTACATGTTTATTTTGCCTTTCTCTCAATCTGTATCACTTAGATTATTGCTTTGTATTTGGGAAGACATTTAAATGGAGTACCTAATACTTATTAAAAGAGTAATACCCAGTCTTTGAACACAAAAAGCGTATAGTCTGTAAGTTTTTAAATAAAGCACCAATTTTCCAACATTCCTGGATAAAACCTGGATTTCAATGTCCACTTAGAGAGAGAGAACTTGAAAGAATATTAAAACTTAGAGTGCGATCAACATAATTCACAGCTTCAACTTATTTATAAGAACTTGAAGTATTGAGGTTTGAACTTATTAAATAATCCAACAAACACACCTCATCTTAAATTTCACTTTTCTTTTCCACAGTGTGTTGTTTGCAGTTCTTTTACTCATTCTGCCCAAACTGAAATGGCAGCCAGATGGCCAAATAAGATGAGGCACTTAAGGGGAATAAACAACAACAACTAGCATTTCTCAGGCTGTATTGTGATCGATGCAATGAATGGTCAGTGGCAATATACATAGTACCCATAGTCTGTCCTGGAATTTATGAGCTTTTGTATCACAATCATTAACTTTTCCCCCAACCCTTGAATATCAGTTAAATTTTTAAAAGGTATCTAAATTTCTAAGACTGTATTAATGTTAAACATTTAGAATTATACCATTTAGTGGGTTGAAAATTGAGTATCATCATCATCATCATTATGATAATTAGCTAGTATTACTGTGTACTCACTATATTCCAGGCATTGCTTTAAGTGATTACTTTTATTACCTCATGTGATCATCTCAATGGATTTATGACTTAGGTATCATCATTATCACCATCATCATCCTTATCATTGTCCCCATTTTAAAGAGGAGGGTATTGAGGTTGGAAATGTTAAGTAATTTGTCTAAGGACACACAGCTAGTAATAGCAAAGTTGGAATTTAAAATCAGAAATTTCATATATTTGAAAATGACACATCTGATAAAGGGCTTGTATCCAAAATACGTGAAGAACTTACAGAACTCAACAGCTAAAAAAAAACAAAAAACAAACAAAAATTTAAAAATGGGCAGAAGGCATAAACAGACATTTCTCTAAAGAAGACATATAGATGGACAATAGACACATGGAAAGATGCTTATCATCATTTATCATCAGGGACTACAAATCAAAACTACAATGGGATATCATCTCACACTTGTCAGAATGATTAACATAAAAAACACAAGAAACACAAAAAACACAAGAAACAACAGGTATTGACAAGGATGCAGAGAAAAAGGAACACTTGCACTGTTAGTGGGAATGCAATCTGGTACAGCCCCTGTGGAAAACAGTATGGAGGTTCCTCAAAAAGTTAAAAATAGAACTACCCTATGATCCAGCCATAGCACCACTGGGTATTTACCCAAAGAATAAAAAAATACTAATTCAAAGGGATACATGCACTCTTATGTTTATAGCAACACAGGAGCCATGATATGGAGGCAGCCCAAGTGTCCATCAATTACTGAATGGATAAAGAAGATTTATATATATATATACACACACACACATATATATATACACATGATACATATATAGATCATATATATGATATATATATGATATATATATGATATATATATATGATATATATATATCAAAAAGCATTCCATTCATATATATATATATATATATGGCCAAAAAGCATTCCATTCATATATATATATTCATATATATATATATGAATATATATATGAATATATATATATATGAAATATATATATATAGAATATATATATATGAATGGAATGCTTTTTGGCCATAAAAAAGAATGAAATCTTGCTATTTGCAACAACATGGGTGGATCTAGAGGGTATAATGAATGCTAACTGAAATAAGCCAGTCAGAGAAAGACAAATACCATGTGATTTCACTCATATGTAAACTTTAAGAAACAAAACAAATGAACAAAGGGAAAAAGAGAGACAAACCAAGAAAGAGACTTTTTTTTTAGATTGATGTATTTGAGAGAGAGACAGTGCATAAGTGGGGTGTGGGACAGAGGGAAAGGGGAAGCAGACTCCCCACTGAGTGTGGAGCCTAATGTGGGCTCTATGTCAGGACTTGATATCTGGACCTGATCTGAAACCAAAAGTTCGTCGCTTAACTGAATGAGCCACCCAGGTGCCCCCAACAGACTCTTAACTATAGAGAAAGCACTGACGGTTATCAGAGAGGAGGTCGGTGGGTGGGAAGGTGGGTTAAATAGTTGATGAAGATTAGGAAGTACACTTTTGATGAGCACAGGATGATGTATGGAAGTGTTGAATCACTGTAGTGTACACCTGAAACTAATATTACACTGTATGTTGACCAGCTGGAATTTAAACAAAACTTAAAGAAAACAAAGTGAAAAAAAAAACACACCAAATCAGACATTTTAGTATATGGAATTGGGAGCTTTAATACTGCAGCAGAATTCATGATAAATATTGCTTTAGTAAAAATCTTCATTTTTTAATTCTATTATATTCATTATTACTTGCTATAGTGTTTGCCTCCCTCTTAAGATTAGTTTTTGCCTTTGTCTTTACTGGGGAAAAGTTGGAGCCAGACACTTGTCTTCTTACATGGCAAATTGAATTGCCCAATTGCTTAAAGATATTATATTTTTGTTGGGGGACAGAGTTGTAATTAATGTTTAAAATTAGGTTGATTAAGGGAAAAGGAAATAATAATAATTTATAGAACTTTTATGTTATCTTAGACAAAAAAAGTTAAAATTCTGAGACTACAGAGATGTAGACTGAATTTCATAACTTAGATTAAAATTCATCGAGTGGAGTTATTTCATTCTTGTATTGCTCTTATGGACCAATTTTAAGTTACTTCCAGCTCTTTGAAAGGGCCCGAATAGCCAAAAGATCAACCAATAATTTCAACAAATTCCAGTCAGATTTACTTGGCTGGTATTTAAAAAAAGTCCAAATGACTTCTCTTTCATAAACAGGTAAAAGAATACATTTTATACTGCATCCTGTTAAGCAATGATACATTCAGCTTTGGCTTAATTCTATACTTCTACCAGTTACGTACAGAGGACAGTGAAGGTCTCTGGGATGATAGAGCCATGAGACTGAAAGGGGCCCCTCACCATGACTGGAGGGAAATCGCCTCACATTTGAATGTTGTAAGCAAAAAAATTAACTTCTAATATACCATATCACTGAATAAAGTAATAATTTAAAAATAGGAGTAGAGGAAAATTAAGTGAAAAACAGTATAAATGAGCTAAAATATTCCAACATTCCCAAGGGAAAGTCGATAGGAACTGTTAAAAATAAATAAATCAAACAATGGAGGCATACATAAGGTGGAAATTTGATGAAAATTACCAGAAAAATGAAGAAACTATAAACACATGTCCTTGCAACAACCGCACTATCTCCATGATCTGAATTTCAACACCTTACTCTCTAACTGCAACATCCTAACTCTTTAGCTCACTTCCTTCTAGTAGCTTCATCCGGTGATTCCTTGACAATCCCTGTATTAATCAGATGTAAGAAAATGGAAAGTTTTGTAATGATCCCATGCATGTGATGTGTGCAGCAATTAGAATGAGTCATTTAGAAGTGGTGTTATTTTCTCTGTGTTAAGTTTGTTTGAAATTTCTGGAAATTCTTTCCCTCTCTATATGTTAGTCTAAGTTAAAAAAAAAAAGTGGAGTTGTTAAACTCCTGTAGGGAAAGTGGTATAAAGCAGATATAAAATATATTAATAAATTTGGTTCAACTTAGGGATACAGGTATACATACATATACAGATGCACAATTTACTGTTGGATTTTTATTGCTTTTATCATGCCTTAAGTGATTTCATCTATGTTCCTTCAAAATATAGGTATTTCAGATATTTATCACATGTTTTTATTTTAAGAATATATCTGAAGCCATATCATTCCATTCTTGAAATGATTAAAAGTAGATACCTCTTGAAAGCAGGACTGAGGACTGATAATGTGGCAGAAGGTGAAAGAGGGATTTTTTTTTATAAGTTTTGTGTCAAACTACACTTCTGTCATTTACTACATGTGTGATCATAGACAAATTTCTTAATATCTCTTAATTATAGCTTCCTTTGTATAATATTGAAAATATAGTAACTGCCTTGTAGTTCTCCAAAATATATTATGTTTTAGGCATATGGGGAATAAAATAAACCCATTCAAGTTAGAAAAATAGGTATTTCAAAAGTCTAAGCAAAATGGTCATGCCCCATATGATGAATCACATTTTATAGTCCTATGATATACATGCATACAAAATTGTTGACATATATGTACACATTTACATATAATCATAAAACATCTACATTCATATACTTCTAAATAGTTTTCACTACTCTTTAGTAATCTTACTCTATTTCAAAACCACTTTGTCTATAACTAGAGGAAGTCTTTTAATTCCTATTTTTAAAAAATTGAATCTTTTAAGGGGAAGCTTAGTACTTTCTTAAAGTCATGTTTTAATTATGAATAATAGAAACAAAATTGGAACCATGATTTCTTGACTTCTAATTCAGCACTTTTTATAAAGTTTGGTTTTTATTAGTAGTAGTAGTAATTATGATTTCAGTTTGGCTTTTGCCCATAAGATAAATATCACTATGGTATTGCACTTGAAACCATGATAGTGTATGAAACCACCCAGGGAGAATATATTAAATGTACAAAAAAGAAGGCTTGAATCATGATCCTCAGGAAGACCAGCATTTAATGAAAAGGCAGAACAGCATGCAAATGGAGAAGAAATGGCCAAAGAAAGAGGAAGCAAACCAAGGAAGTGAATGTAATGTCATAGAGGACAAAATTCAGGAATCCTTTTCTTTCTTTTTTTTTTTTTTAAGAGAGAGCATGTGCACAGGGAAGTGGTGGCAGGGAGGGACCAGGAAGCGGGAGACAGAAAGAATCTTAAGCTGGCTCTACACTTAGTGCAGAGCCTGACATTGGGCTTAGTCTCCCAACCCTGAGATCATGACCGCCAAAATCAAGAGTTAGACACTTAATTGACTGAGCCACCCAGGTGACCCAGGAATCTTTCATTAAAAATAAAGTGGTCTAAAGGGTTCAATCACATTAAAAGAAAATGTACATTGGATTTAGGAACAAAGAAGTTGCTGGTGTTTTGGGCAAGAGAAATTTCAGTGGGGTGACAGGAACAGAAGATAAACTGTCATGAACTGAAGAGTGATTTGAAGGGGAGGTGGAATCATTTTGATAAGAATTTTGTTTTCCCGGGGCGCCTGGGTAGTTTAGTCGGTTAAGCATCTGCCTTCAGCTCAGGTCATGATCCCAGGGTCCTGGGATGGAGTCCAGCACTGGGCTCCCTCTTCAGAGGGGCACCTGGGTAGCTTAGTCAGTTAAGGATCTGCCTTCGGCTCAGGTCATGATCCCAGGGTCCTGGGATGGAGTGCAGCACTGGGCTCCCTCTTCAGAGGGGCACCTGGGTAGCTTAGTCGGTTAAGCATCTGCCTTCGGCTCAGGTCATGATCCCAGGGTCCTGGGATGGAGTCCAGCACTGGGCTCCCTCTTCACAGGGGAGCCTGCTTCTATCTCTCCCTCTGCCCCTCACCCTTGTGCACACTCTTCCTCTCTCTGTCTCAAAAATAAAAGAAAAAAAATTTTTTTTGAAAAAATTTCATCTGCAAAGAAAGGAGAATGATGGGGAAGTGGTTAGAGAAGCATGTAGGCCATGGAGAAATTTGTTTTTGTGTTTTGTTTAAATGGTAGAAACTTAGATTTAAATACCAATGAGAACAAACCAATGAAGATGAGAAGTTTGAAGATACAGGGGAAAAAAAGTAACATTATAAACAGAGGTGTCTAACTCAGGGGATATCCAGAATATAGTCAGAGTATACCTTATATAGATGGGTGATACCATTTCCACAAGCAGGAAAGAAAGGATGGTATGGATGTTAAATGTGTAGATTTTGTGGGGGAAAGAGTTTGCATAAAATGGGTTTTATTAATTTAGAGAAATATTTGGGAAGTGCAGCGGGATTAAAGATTTGAATCAAATGTAGACCACAGAAAGTAGAAACAACAATAACAATAATTAATAATTGAGAAACCTAAAAGGATTCTCAAGTAGCATCAAGAATTGAACTATAATTGGAGAAATATAAATTAATATATAGGGTCATTTAAAACTGTATAGTTTTGTAATTTTCTTCAGTAACAATGAACAAACGAGTAGTTGGTATAGGATCAAAATCTTGAAAAAAAGAAAAAGAAAAAAGAAAAAACCACGCCCATTAACATGTGCCAACACCATAAACTGGAAGGCTTTCAAAAATACCTTTGTAATTCCTGACACTGAAAGTTCATCTAAGCAGCAGGTTTACTCATGTTAGATATGCTCCACGCTATTAGAATTTCATTTATATAACCATTCTGAACAACTGAACTGGAAACTTATATCTATAGTAACAAAATTGGTTCCAAGATCACATGAAAACCTATTAAAAGAAAACCTGTCTTTTCTTCATAATAAAATGTGAATTCTGTAAGTGCCCTAATAAAATTCCAACAGCCTACTTTGTTTTGCAAATTGGGAAGTTGCTAAGGCCAAGAGCTACACTGATGACCTGGTTTTACTCCTTAATGTTTTAAATATTTCAGGTTCTTGACATATGCCAGAGCATTCTGAAAATTTGACTTAAAGCAAACACGAATGCTGTTTTCAGAATTTAACACAGCATTTGACACCATTTTAGCATTTTCAAGTTTTAACACAGTTGATCACTCCCTTTTTGCATCTTGTTCTTTACGTGCCTTCTCAAGTAATAACCTGTTCTGGATTTCCCCCTTAATTCCTGCTCTTTTTCCTTCCTGTTTGAGTTTGCTTATCCTCCTGTCTTCTAAATTCAGAGATTCCTCTCTCCATTTAATCCCTAGGTGAACTCACTCCATCTTATGTCTATCAATACTATTTGTTGATTACTTCCCAATTTATGCCATTAGCCTAGACTTTCTTTTGAGCTCCAGATTTATATATCCAGTTACTTACTTAACATCTTTATACATATTATCTAATAGACACCTAAAGCTTAACCAAAACTAGCTCTTTTTTTATTTTAATTTTTATTTTTTTTAAATATTTTATTTATTTATTTGACAGACAGAGGTCACAAGTAGGCAGAGAGGCAGGCAGAGAGAGAGGGGAAAGCAGGCTCCCCGCTGAGGCTTGATCCCAGGACCCTGGGATCATGACCTAAACCGAAGGCAGAGGCTTAACCCACTGAACCACCCAGGTGCCCCCAAAACTAGCTCTTGATTCCTACCTTCTACCACCACCACTCAAAGTAGCTTTAACCACAGATTTCCTCATCTCAGTAAATGGCAACTTTATTTTTCCAGGCTTTTTAGGCCACAGATTTTTGAGACTTTTAAGAGTCTATGCTTGGGGCACCTGGGTGGCTCAGTGGGTTAAAACCTCTGTCTTTGCTCAGGTCATGATCCCAGGGTCCTGGGATGGAGCCCTGCATCGGGCTCTGCTCTCTGCTCAGCAGGGAGCCTACTTCCCTCTCTCTCTCTCTCTCTGCCTGCCTCTCTGCCTACTTGTGATCTCTGTCTGTCAAATAAATAAATAAAATCTTAAAAAAGAAAAAAGACTCGGGGCACCTGGGTGGCTCAGTGGATTAAGCCACTGCCTTCGGCTCGGGTCATGATCTCAGGGTCCTGGGATCGAGCCCCATGTCGGGCTCTGCTCCGCAGGGAGCCTGCTTCCTCCTCTCTCTCTGCCTGCCTCTCTGCCTAGTTGTGATTTCTCTCTGTTAAATAAATAAAATATTTAAAAAAAAAAAAAGAAAAGAAAAAAGACTCTGTGCTTTATCTCCCACCCTTATCTCATCAGTCAGCACATCCTGTTAACTAGGCCCGTCTCGAATTCATTCACTCCTCACCATCTCCACTGTTACCACTCAAGCTCAAATCTAAGTTCTTTCCAATTTTTGTTGTTACAAAGAAAGCTACAGTCAAGATATTCTTAGACAAGTCTCTGTCTACATTATGCTGGTGTTTCTCTAGGGTGGGTAACTAGTACGGCAAATACTTTACGCTTAGTCATAAGGAATGGGTGTTTTATTTATAGATATGGTATGTTTGCCCTTTGGAAGATTCGTACCAGTTTACACATCCTCCAGGGAAATGTTGAACTCACTTCCTGTGTCTTTTGGGATGAGTACAAGCAGAATAGGGGTTGGGAAGGATGTCAGACTAGAATTGGTAGGAGTGGAACAGAAACCTGGCATTATTATCAGATCAAAGACCATTGTTCAGCAAGTAAAAAGTCCTGGTTATAAAAAATAAAGTTCCCATTGTCAGAAATGGAGAAAACATCTGTCTCCAGGTGGTTTCAATCAGAGGTATCTCTAGGATTTACTTAAATTCTGGAGGTACTTGGATATGCATTGTTTATTTTTTCACCTATGTTGGATATTGTAGGTTAAAAAGATAGCTCAGAAATAATTTGCTCCTTCGCTTATCTTTCATTATACTGTTAAGTTTCATGGCCAAATTGAATGTGAAGGTTTTTTCTGTGCAGAAGTTTAAAAGTATTGGCAGTACATTGCCAAGCTATCTATCAGTAAGGGGAAAAGGGTTTTAGAAGTAATTTAGTATAGAATAAATGATATCATCAATAGTCATCCTCATGACCATAAATGTATAACTTACTTATGTTAATTGTTCCCACACAGAGGTAATATTGCCAATCATCCCAACCCCTAAGGCATTTATTTAGTATTGTAAGGGACTTAATATAGTAGGCAATTATATGTAGGAAGATACTCTGAAAACTCCTGGCTCAGAAGTAAGAATGTATTCATGTAGTGAACATATTCATGCTAGTAAGGGGAAATGTTTATGGTGAACATAGAATACCTTAGATATTCCTCTTAGGAAAATACTATTAATTAGGGAGTAAGCCTCATCAGAAGTGGGGAAATCTAGGTATCAAAGGCTTCTATCAGATTGAAATAAAGACGACTGCAGGCACAGGGTCCATGCACTAAGCTGAGAGTCAAACTAGGTCATCACACCATTAACACAATATATCCCTCTCTTCCTTTAGATTCAATGAATAGAAATTTTCTGAACAGATTCCAAAATGAGTAGAGGAGAGAAAATGAGAGATGGCCAGGAAGTGGGTGGAGGGTGTGGGTGGGAATAAAAAGAACAGTTTAGGGCGCCTGGGTGGCTCAGTGGGTTAAGCCGCTGCCTTCGGCTCAGGTCATGATCTCAGGGTCCTGGGATCGAGCCCCGCATCGGGCTCTCTGCTCGGCAGGGAGCCTGCTTCCCTCTCTCTCTCTCTCTCTGCCTGCCTCTCTGCCTACTTGTGATTCCTCTCTCTCTGTCAAATAAATAACTTTTAAAAAATCTTTAAAAAAATATGAAGACTGCAAAGAACAGAGTATAGGTTGCCCAAGGAGAAGTAACAAGACCATGTCATTTAGTTCTGCACTAGACTGGAACTTAGCTGTGATAAAATAACTTAGAAACTACTGCAAGTCTGAGCCAGACTGAAAGCAAGTGGCAGAAAGGGAACCACGTGCCCTGTATACAACTGTCTTCAGGTACAGAGTTCCAAACAAGTCCTGGGCCATTTTATAAAGTATGATGTCCCAGATTAATCAAAACAAAACTCACCTGAATCTAACCAGATGTAGGTGATTCTCCAGAAGTCTTGTGGTCCCAAAGTTAGGGAGTCCTCTTTGCTTCGTGAGCCTATTCTTAGAGCAGTACAGATCCCTAGCCATGATTCATTGGATTAACCCAGGGAATTACAAACGGAAGTGCATAAGAGTAAAAAGTATTGATTGCTTCGGGTAGCAAAACGGACACCATTTCCAATACTGCCTCACAGAGTATCTGGAATACCACACCAAAGAACAACTGCCATTTATTTGTTCCTATCATTGCCAGTGTTTTCTTTACACCAGCTTCCCTTTCTATAGTACAGCTTTCCCTTTAGTTTTTAGTGCTTTTAGCTAAAGTGCTTCCTCATGGAGACTAGTTTTTTCTCCTAGCACCAGCAGCAATCACTGAGAGAACCCTGGAAGAGATACAAATCAATCTGTTAGAACTGACTTAAAAAACTAGATGGCCAAAGTAGTATTAATAGTGGTTGATTTTTCTGGACAAGTGGACTTCATTCAAAGATATCATAGTCCAGGCTTTTGACAAGCATGATGAATCTTATCCATCTTTGTGTTTCCACAGCAACTATTCAAAACTTGTGTGTCATTTTTCATAATCCACTTTATTTCCTCCTTTTATTTTTTTTAGTCTGAATCTTTCTCTCAGATTAAACTCTCTCTCAGATTAAATTGTAAGCCATGCCTGATTCATCTTTGAATACAATGTAGAACTGATATTGAGTCTGTCTTTTTTTTATTTTAAGATTTTGTTTATTTATTTGAGAGAGAGAGAGAGAGAGAGAATCACAAGTAGGCAGAGAGTCAGGCAGAGAGAGGGGGAAGCAGGCTCCCTGCCGAGCAGAGAGCCCGATGCGGGGCTCGATCCCAGGACCCTGAGATCATGACCTGAGCCGAAGGCAGAGGCTTAACCCACTGATCCACCCATGTGCCCCAAGTCTTTCTCAGAGATAATGCAGTAACCCCACAACTGGGTATTCAGATATCCTGGGGTTTTTGTCCTGTTCCTTTATCTAACAAGCCAGTCATTATTGGGAAGATATCTGTACTGCTTCATACCACATATTCTTTTTTAAAATATATTTTTTAAAGATTTTACTTATTTATTTGATAGAGAGAGAGATCACAAGGTAGAAAAGCAGGCAGAGAGAAAGGGGGAAGCAGGCTGCCCGCTGAGCAGAGAGCTTGATGTGGGCTCTCTGCTTTTTCTTTTTATTCTTTTTACCTGTAAAATGAATATTTTTGTTTTACCTGTAAAATTAAGAGGTTGGACTACATAATTTTTTTAAAATTTATTTATTTATTTTCAACGTAACAGTACTCATTGTTTTTGTACCACACCCAGTGCTCCATGCAATACGTGCCCTCCCTATTACCCACCACCTGGTTCCCCCAACCTCCCACCCCCCGCCCCTTCAAAACCCTCAGGTTGTTTTTCAGAGTCCATAGTCTCGCATAGTTCATCTCCCCTTCCAATTTCCCACAACTCCCTTCTCCTCTCCCCATTGGACTACATAATTAAAAATCTTTCTTTGAACTCTGCATTCTTAGATTTAATTCCTAAAAAGTAAGGGTTTTGCACCAATTGGTGCTTCACTATGCATTAGCTAACAGTAATTTGTCTGCATCCATATGTGATATTGTCCTTTCTCCTCCTTCAATTTAATAGAAAAGGCAAGATAAAAATAGAGAGATATCATTTAAATACGTATGGATCATAAAACATTTATTTAGAAAAAAAAGGTGAGACTTTGAAGAAGACATAGAGAAAATCTCAACCAGTGTCTTCGTGCTACAGATGTGGAAACTGAGCCAAGGGGAAAAATGTAAAATGTGTGGAATTATGCTCCAAGAGGACCCAGCAGAACTTCCTCTCCACCCACTGCTTGTTTCATCATTCCATATTTGTGGCATCTATTTGTAGGCAGCAAGGTCTTTAAAGGAATTTGCAAGCAAAGAGTAGCCTATCAAGAGTTGCTCTTTTTTTTTTTTTTTTTTTTTTTTTGGTCTTACTAGACTTGACTGTTCCTGCTAAGTAAATCCAAAACTGTTTATTTCCATCATACTGTTTCTCACTAATTCCCTGGTACACACTTGGTTAGAGATGGGGTTATTTTAGCAGCCGCCTGGATGCCAATAATTGGGCTGCCAGCAGATCATTTGTAACAACCTCTTTGGAGAGAGCCTAGTTCTTTCTTCTCTGGAATCAGGAGGGAGCACGGCTTCTTGGCAGGAGAAGTTGCCAGCTGAAACCTGGTATGCTCTGGGCCCATTTGGAACTCTGTCTTGGTGAGAAAAGGCCTCAGTACAGCACTGGGGAGTGCTCAGGGTCAGATGCATTACCTTGTGCTCTACTTTACTCCCTCCTTGCTGGAGAATGCCATGGCTAGAGCATTGGCAGAGTGAAAAGAACCTTGAGGAACAATGATGAAGGAGCTGCTGTATTACCCCTTTGGTGGGACTGGGTATATGATGATTTGTGGCTCTTATCTTTTGTTCCAAATGGATTTGGAAGGCACATTTGGCCATGAGAACTCAGAAGCTATAATGAAAATGCTTTTTAACCTAAAAGCTGTGTGTGTGTGTGTGTGTGTGTGTGTGTGTGTGTGTGTGTGTGTATTAACTTTCTGACATTTTACATTTATTATTTCTTCTAATCATAACAAGTCTTATTAGCATGGCACTTCTGTACCTCATGATGGAGGGACTTGAAAGAAAACTAGCTATGTCCAGTTTTTAGGGAAATGGCTGAGTAATATGTGATAGACACATACCATAGGACAAAAAATGAACTTGACACATATATAATTCTATAGGGAGATCCCCCAAACAAAGTAAACAAAAAAAGAGAATAAGTTTATAGCATAGTACCACCTATGTAAAATAAACACTGTGATTACAAATGCTATATCCAAAGATACATGTATATTGAAAACCAAATATCAAACCCATTAGAGGGAATGCCTAAGGGAGAAGTGGCTGGTGTGAGAAGTGGAATTGAAAGTAACAAAATAGTAATAAATAGAAAAGCCTTGAATGGAACGATGATGATAGTTTACAATAAACTGAGGGCTAAATTGAGCTCAATTCTCTGCAAATTCAAAAGAAAGTTAAAATGCTGTAGACTATAATTAAAATAATACATGGAATGCAGATAAAGTTGTACATAAAAAGAATTTATAGCCTTGGGGTGCCTGGGTGGCTCAGTGGGTTAAAGCCTCTGCCTTCAGCTCAGGTCGTGATCTCAGGGTCCTGGGATCGAGCCCCACATCAGGCTCTCTGCTCAGCGGGGAGCCTGCTTCCCTTTCTCTCTCTTTGCCTCCCTTGCGGCCTACTTGTGATCTCTGTCTGTCAAATAAATAAATAAAAATCGTTTTTTAAAGATTTTTATTTATTTATTTGGCACAGAGAGACAGAGATCGCAAGGTAGGCAGAGCAGCAGAGCAGCAGGCAGAAAGAGAGAGGGGCAAGAAGGCTCCCCGCTGAACACAGCACCCTATGCGGGGACCCACAGCCTTAAATTTTATGTGAGCAAATAACTCTTAAAATTAATAATATCTTGCTCAAAAAGTTAGAAAAAGAAAAAAAATACCAAAAGAATAAGAAGGAATAAAAATAAGCAGCACAAATTAGAGTATATATAGACTAGACTGTAAACAAAGCCAAAAGCTGGTTCTTTGATAAAGACTAATAAAATTAACAGATATTTCACACTATGGACCAAGAAAAATTTAAGAAAAAAGCACAAGGGTGCCTGGGTGGCTCAGTGGGTTAAAGCCTCTACCTTCAGCTCAGGTCATGATCCCAGGGGTCCTGGGATCGAGCCCCACATCGGGCCCTCTGCTCAGTGGGAAGCCTTCCTCTCTCTCTGCCTGCTTCTCTGCCTACTTGTGATCTCTGTCTGTCAAATAAATAAATAAAATCTTTTAAAAAAAGGAAAAAGAAACACAAATAAATGGTACTAGAAATGAAGATGGAATATAACTATAGATTTAGAAGATTTTTAAAGGTAAATAGAAGATAATATGAAAATCCTCTGCATGTGTTTTCTCTCATGGCTGCCCCACAGCCCTTTTTCCTTTCCTCCAGCTGCTGGAGGCTTACAGTCTCCGATAAACCAGATGCTTTTGGGGGCTTCTGATCTTTAGAGAGGTTAGGCTAAAGCAAAGATTAATACAGAATCTTGAAGGCATAGACAAATTCAACTGTCTATTTTGTTTAAATATTTATTTTAAATCTTGTGAAGTAGAAAGCACAAAATATTTCAAATAACAAGGCTAGATGATGAGTATAAAGGTGTTTATTATATATATATTTTTATTCTAGGGCTGGTAAAGTTACCTAAGTGCGATTTTTAAAAAATAAGTTTCGTCATCCTTTCTGATGGCTGAATAATATGTGGAACATAAAGAATAGCATAGAGGACATTAGGAGAAGGAAGGGAAAATGAAGGGGGTAAAATCAGAGGGGGAGCCAAACCACGAGAGACTATGGACTCTAAGAAACAAACTGAGGGTTTCAGAGAGGAGGATGGTGGGGGAAAGGGTTAGCTGGGGGATATTTATTAAGGAGGGCATAGATTACGTGGAGCGCTGGGTGTTATATGCAAACAATGAATCATGGAACACTACATCAAAAACTAGTGATGTACTGTACGGTGACTAACGTAACATAATGAAATTTGAAAAATAAAATAAAATAAGTTTCTTCTATTTGAAAATTTTTAATTGACTATGCATTAGCTGATTCCTTCCCTGTACTTATGTTCTCTGAAATTTCCTTTCTTTCTATAAAAACAGTTAAATTCTCTTAAATCTCACATACTTATTCTTCTGAATAAATCCTTTCTTTTCCTGAGTCAGAGGTTTTTTTTTAAATGAATGTTTTATGAATAAACAGTGCTGTATCTTGAGGAGGTATCATGCAGTATTGCTGTGCTGTACCACCAAGTTTCCCTTTTGGACTGAAGGACTTCTTCTCCAAGCTTCTAGGAATGTTGTCAAAGGACATCTCTCAGTCTTCAGCCCTCATTGGGAATTGCTTCTGCTGAAGAAAGTTGCCTTGCTCAAGTTCAAATCCCCTTCTAGGGGAAGACTGCATTGCCAGTCTTGTTGCAATGTTGCAATGACAACAACAGAACAGTATGAAGACTCAGGCCCCATACCACAGCTCAGACAAGTCCAATGGGCCATTCCAGCTTCAGAGTTCCTTACAAGATCATCTGAGGCGTTATTGTGACAGCAGCACAGTTCAGCTTCTTGACTCTTCCCAATCCTGCTTCATTTACCCCTCAAAGATGGTAACTCCAAGAGCTTTCTTTAATAACATTCTCCTTGCTAACCTACATCGTGTAGTGTGCCTCCCATGGAAACCACTATGACCAGGGACAGTGTAGCATGTTGGAAAGGAAACAGATACCGAAATCAGACATGTGCTTGTTTTAATCCTAGTTCTGTACCAGTTCTGCTACTTGGATTGCCTGGGTCTTAAAATGTATAAAGTGAGGGTAATGCTTTTTCTCATTGAAGTTTTTGAGAATGTGTTTAAGTTCTCAATAGTTATAGCAATGATGATGTTTATAATAATGATTATAATTATTATTGCTATTAATAAAACCAGGTAATATCAAGAATTCAACAAAAGCAAAATTTCTCCCATTTTTTTTTTCTTTTTGCTTGCTTGCTTGCTTCCATCCTTTTTTAGCTAAAGTCATATGGGGGCCCTAATACTTAATCTTTAAAGTACTTGTGTCAGGTAAAGCAGAAAGAGTCTCAAAAAAGGGAACTTTGAAAAGGTGGGTCCCAAAAGTCTTTGTGGCCCTAAGGCATTTTGCTGAGAGCAAAATTGTTGTGCATGCACACAAGACTCCATAAAGTCTAGCAGATAATGGCTAATGTTTGGGCAGAGAGCTGAAAGTCATGCAGTGCTAGTGAAATTTGAATATTTCAGTCAGTCATAGTAGAGAGACTTCACTGAATTTATTAAGCTCTCAGTTGAGACCTTATTAGTCTGCTTGGGCTCCCATAACCAAATGCTGTAGGCTGGATGGTTTAACCAACATAAACTGACTTTCTCACAGTTCTGGAAGCTGGAAGTCTAAGCTCAATGTGCTGCAAGGTTGGTTTCTGGTGAAAACTCTCTTCCCAACTTGTAGATGATGGACTTCTCTGCTGTATATTCACAAGGTCTTTCTTCTGTGTGCATACAATCCTGGTGTCTCTTCCTCTTCTTTAATGACACTAGTCCTATTAGATGAGGGCCTCACTTTTATGACCTCATCCGACCTTAATTACCTTCTTAAAGTCTCTACCTCCAAATACAGTCATATTAAGGGTTAAAGCTTTAACATGTAAATTTTGGGGAGGAGACAATTTAGTCCATAACAAGACCCGAAAATAGTTTTGCTATAAGAGAAAGAACTACATGCCAAAAGCCAAGCTTGATAGAAGCAAGATGACTTGCCAATAATTTCATCACTTGCTACATCTAAGCCAATGCTCTTTATGAAAGAAATCAGTCCACACTCCCTATGATGCATCCTTACATTATCTGTAATACAATATAAAATTACCATATGTGACAAGTACCAGGAAAATTGATCTCATAACCAAGTTCAAAAGCAGGAAGTAGATGCATTTAAGATGTCTGGGGGGAGGTGAACCATGAGAGACTATGGACTCTGAAAAACAATCTGAGGGTTTTGAAGGGGCAGGGGGTGGGAAGTTGGGTGAGCCTGGTGGTGGGTATTATGGAGGGCATGCATTGCATGGAGCATTGGATGTGGTGCATAAACAATGAATTCTGGAACACTGAAAAGAAAGTGAAAAAAAAATTGTCCACCCATTAAAAACACTAAAATTTGAAAAAAAAAGATGTCTTTCATGTTGAAATTAGCATACAGAAATTTCAAATATATTATTAATGACTCCAAGAGTCTAAAGAATGAAGTTATGGAATCCTAGCAGAGAATTTATAACAATAAAAAGTTACTAACTGTGGGGCGCCTGGGTGGCTCAGTCATTAAGTGTCTGCCTTTGGCTCAAGTCATGATCCCGGGGTCCTGGGTTCTGGCCCCATATTGGGCTCCCTGCTCAGTGGGAAGCTTGCTTCTCCCTCTCTCACTCTCCCTGCTTGTGTTCCTTCTCTTTCTGTGTCTCTCTCTGTCAAATAAATAAATAAAATCTTAAAAAAATAAAATTCTAGAAACAAGAAATATAATATCTAAAATGAAAAGGTCACTGGATAAACCTAAAAGAAGATTATGTAATATAGACAAGGATCAGTGAAATTTAAGAGAATATAAATTATTTAACCAAACAATAAAGAGAAAAAAATTCACAGAGCCTCAATGACCTTTTGGGACAATATTAAACTATTTAAATAGGTATAACTTGAGTTACATAAAAAGAAAAGATAGAGAACAAGGCCAAAAATATTGAAAAAGTAACGGCCCCAAAGTTCTGAAATATGTTGAAAAATGACAATTCAAGAATCCAAGAAACTCAGCAAATACCAACCAGAATAAATACACCATACTAAAAATTACAAAAAGCTATGGAGACAATTGAAAGAGGTCCTAAATAAATGCAGAGATATACCATATTCATGGAAAGTTCAAGTTTTTGAAGATGTCAGTTCGTTAAAATTTGTCAGTCAATTGAAAACAATCCCAGTTGAAATCCTATCAATCAGGTTTTTGTGGAAGTTGACAAGCTGTTTGTTTTTGTTTTGTTTTTTTTAAGATTTTACTTATTCATTTGACAGAGAGAGACAGCAAGAGAGAGAACACAAGCAGGAGGAGTAGGAGAGAGAGAAGCAGGCTTCTTGCCTAGCAAGCAGACTGATGCAGGGCTCAATCCCAGGACCCTGGAATCATGGCCTGAGCCAAAGGTAGACACTTAATGACTGAGACACCCAGGTGCCCTGACAAGTTGTTTTTAAAATGTGCATGGAAATGCCTTCGAACTAGAATAGTCAAATTGATCTTGTAAAAGAATAAGATATTTTGAAGACTCACAATATCTACAATCAAGAGTTACTATGAAGTTTCAGTAATCAAGACACTGATTTTGGCAAAAGAAAAGGTAAAAGAGATTAATGGAAAAGAATTCAGATATATAGAGTTAATTGACTTTTGGCAGAGATGCCAAGCCATTTGGCATGGAAAGGAAATATTTTCAGTGCATCATGTTGGAACAACTGGATGAATCTACTAAAAATCATTTTAAAAATTAATATTAACCTCTATTTTGTAGCATATTTAAACATTCATTGTGGAAGCATAATGGACCTAAATGTAAAAGCAAAAAGTGTAGAACTTCTAGCAAAAATAAGAGAAAGTTTTCACAGCTTTAGTGTGGTCAAAAGCTGGAAATATAAAAGAAAAATAAGGCTCCTAGGTGGTTCTGTTTGTTGAGCACCCAACTCTTGGTTTCAGCTCAAGTCATGATCTCATGGGTCATGGAATTGAGCCCTGTGTCAGGCTCCACACTCAACAGGGAGTCTGCTTAAGGATTCTCTCCCTCTGTCCCTCCCCCTACTCTTTCTCTCAAATAAATAAATAAATCTTTAAAAAAAAAGAAAAGAAAATTGATATAATTGCACTTCACATTAAATAAAGTATTTCTTATCAAAACACACTCATAAGTAAATGAAAAATCCTGGCAGATAGTATTCATAATTGATGAAGCTCTTTTATTCAAACTGCATAAGCAACTGTTACAATTAAAAAAAAATAAGACAAACAGTTAGTTTAAAGATGAGCAAATTCTCGAACAGATATTTCATAAAATTGATATTTGAAAAGCCAGTGAGTACTTGAAAAGGTTCTTAATAGTCATCAAGGATATGAAAATTAAAATCACAGTGAGATGCCATTGCACACCTACTAGAATGGCTATTTAAAAACAAAAAACAAATTAAAAAAACCTTGATCAAGCCGAATGTTGATAAGAATATAGATTCCCCAGGGGCGCCTGGGTGGCTCAGTGGGTTAAAGCCTCTGCCTTCGGCTCAGGTCGTGATCCCGGACCCTGGGATAGAGTCCTGCGTCGAGCTCTCTGCTTAGCAGGGAGCCTGCTTCCTCCTCTCTCTCTGCCTGCCTCTCTGCCTACTTGTGTTCTCTGTCTGTCAAATAAGTAAATAAAATCTTTAAAAAAAAAAAAAAAGGAATATAGATTCCCCAGAGGTGCCTGGGTGGCTCAGTCAGTTAAGCAACTACCTTCAGCTCAGGTCATGATCCCAGGGTCCCTGTTCAGTGGGGAGTCTGTTTTTCCCCCTCCTCTGCTCCTGCCCATGCTTGTGTGCTCTCTCTCTCTCTCAAATAAGTAAATAAATAAATAAAATCTTTTTAAAAAATATAAATCCCTAAAATCCTTATATTATTAGAACCGAGCAATTCTTCCCAGTTATCTACTCAAAATAAATAAAATATATGTTTTAAAATATTTGTACAAAAAGTTCAGAGCAACTTTATTCAAATAACCCTCACTTGGAGAATGGGTAAACTAATTGCAGTATATTCATTGTAATAGCATATTCTTTAGCAATAAAAAGAAAGAATTACTCACTTACACAACATGGAAGAACGACAAAAATGCTATGTTGAGGGAAACATGGAGGTACAAAAGAGGACAAACAGTGCTTCAATCTATGTGATAATTACAAAGAAGTAAAACCTATGGTGATAAAATAATACACTGGTTGCCTTCATAAACTGGGGGATTTGACTAGGAGAGGGCATGAGAAAACTGTCTGAAATGCAGGAAATGTTTTATACCTTTACTAGGATGTTGGTTATTCAGGTGTATATCACTGTATATAAATTTTATCTTGATGAAAATAAAATTACAGGGGCTGTTGCCCATCTCAAAGTTTTGAAAGTATGAATATGTAGGGAAAAATCTCTTAATGTTATTCTGATACCATCAGTCCCCAAGGAATAATAGCCTAAGACACCTGTCTTTCCCAGTCACATTTTTCTAGTCACTATACCATTTATTTCACTGTTTCTGCTTAGTTCAGTCAAATCATGAGAAGAGAGTTGTATCTCCAGAGGCAAGACAAGAAAGTCTTCCAAGAGGGAATATGTGGGTAACAGGATCAAATGTAGCAAAAGTCAATATTGAAAAGTCACTTGAATTTACTATCAAGTTCTGAAATGACATTTTGGTGGAATTGTGGAGATTGAAGCCAGTCTGCTATGAGTTTCAAAATGAACTCAAAGGGGAAAGAATAAATACACACAAGAACTATAGAAAGTTTGTTTACGAAAGGGAAATGGATGGTGAGAGATAGGCTGGTTGTTGAAGGAAGACATGCAAGTGAAGAAAGTTTTCTGTTTTATACTTCTAAGATGAGTAACACAGAGGATATTTAAAAATCCTAGTTGGAGGGTTCCTATAAAGGGAAAAGTAAATTTTAGAGGTGAGACGTGATCCCTGAGTAGATGGAAGAGGATGGTATCTAGAAAATAAGTAAAGGAATTGGGTTTAAGCCAGATTGAATAATCCTTTCATTTGAAATATTTTAAATGAGCATGAAAATATATTTGCATGTTACATAACAGAAATTATTATATTTTTAAAGTTAGATAAGTGAGGTCGCTAGTCCAGAATGTGTGGAGGTAATAAAGTCTAAATTTGAGGAGGGTAGAGATTTTAAATAGTGACTGTGAAGAATGGGAGGAAAAAATGAATAGTAGAAATTGTAGGATTGTGGTTTATGTTAAAGGTGTGAACAAAGTCTATCGTATGAATTTATACTTTTACCTACTTGTATGGTCATGTATTATGGATGAATATCTGGGTTTCCCCCAAATTCATGTGTTGAGGCCACTAAAGAGGTGATTAAAGTTAAATCATGTCCTCATAAAAGAAGAAGGGACACCAGAGATCACTTTCTTCACCATGTGAGAGTATATGAGACGGTGGCTGTCTACAAGCCAGGAAGAGAGTCCTCACCAGAAATCAGTCCTCTAGATATTGATCTAGGACTTCCAGACTTCTCAACTATGAGAAAATAAATACTGTTTAAGATACCCAGTCTACAATATTTTGTTATGTCAGCCTGAACAGACTAATGCATCTTAAAACAGTTCTACAAAATTCAGTCCCTTAGATGTAGGAACGGACAAAGTCGATTCTTAGCTTGATCCACAGCTGTGATGCTGCCAGACTGGTGCAACAGAAAGATATTATATAATGAGATTGTTAGCAAAAAATTTACGTGCCATGGAATTTTGTAGATTATCAGCTTTCCGGGCTGTCATGAAGATTATTTAAAACTAAAGAATAAATGAAACAAGATGGGATTGGGAGGGAGACAAACCATAAATGACTCTTAATCTCACAAAACAAACTGGGGGTTGCTGGGGGGAGGTGGGGTTGGGAGAGGGGGAGGGGGTTATGGACATTGGGGAGGGTATGTGCTATCGTGAGTGCTATGAAGTGTGTAAACCTGGTGATTCACAGACCTGTACCCCTGGGGATAAAAATACATTATATGTTTATAAAAAAAAAAAATTGGAGGGGGAGGCGAACCATAAGAGACTTATGACTCTGAAAAACAACCTGAGGGTTTTGAAGGGTCAGGGGTGGGAGGTTGGGGGAACAGGTGGTGGGTAATGGGGAGGGCACGTTTTGCATGGAGCACTGGGTGTTGTGCAAAAACAATGAATACTGTTACGCTGAAAAAATAAATAAATTAAAAAACTTAAAAAAAAAACTAAAAAAATTCTGAACAAATCTTACCTAAATTTCTTTGGCTGACAAAATATGCCTCTCAAAAAACACAGTTGCCATAAATCCCCTAGAGAGGAACCTAGTTATTAGCACCAGGATGAGAGACTGCATAAACATTATCACAAACTGTCATATCTTCCATTCATTCCCCTCAAAGCCCAATTTTCTTTCCCAATTGTCCATTTGTTTGATTTCCTCTATTAAGTTGGTAAATAAGCCCCTACATCCAGACGTTCAGAAAACCACTTCTTTTGTGCTCTTCTATATAGATATGAATGTCCTTTCTTCTATTAATTTGTCTCTTGTTAGTTAATTCACAGGCACCCATTCATTTCAATCTGTAGTAAAGGAAAAATTTTCATCCCAGCAAAAACTGTACTGAAAAAGAAATGAGAGAAAATGGATGAAGCAGTTTGTGGATATTGAAAAGTCAGTATATAACATCTAACTCACAGGATTGCTTTGAAAGTTAAATTAATTCGTACTTGTAAAACATGCAAAATAGTGCCTGGCACATAATATGTATTCAAGAAATGTTATTACTCTACAGATTGGAGAGCTCCAATTCTTTGTGAGTTAGATGCTATTTTTTTTTCCATCTGTATGTAGGTGAGGGAATTGAAGGCCCCAGATACTAATCAGCTTGCACAAAGTTATGTATATTGTAAGTGATAGGGATAGGATTTACACCCAAGAAATCTGGCTCTAGAGACTATGCCATTAACTACGTCGTATGCAATCACCCATACTCTATGGAGAAACAAAAATGTGAAAGAGCTGGAGGAATAAGGATTTGCAGTAAGAGAGGAGGATGTCTGAATTTGTGATTTCAAAAGTAAAGTAGTTCTCTGTAAGTACAAGGGACTCAGCTAGAATTTGGAGTGAGTTCAGTCTCTACGCCTTGTCAGTCCTCATGGTCTTGGGGAACCACTTTCTTCTCTGTGACTCCCTCCCTCATTTATAAAATGGACACAATAATCCATCCTGTCCTCCTCACAGGGATGTTGTGAGGTTCCAGTGAGGTGCAAGGATGTGCAAATTCTTTGGGAATAGGTTGGGTGGGTTATGAGTGGTGGTCATTAAAACAGTAATGGGCCTGGGAACTTCCAGGGCTGAAGACCAGTCTGGAGAGATACACAGGATGTATGGAACATCATCCCAACAGCAGAAATGAGGGTCCTAGTCAGGTGGGCTGTGCTGACCGGGTCTGGGCAGCTTTTGGTCAGGAAGCCTGTGCAGGCTCCCCCTTGAAGCAAGAGCTCTCCTACCCCATATAGAAATCAGTACTATGAATCCCCACAGAGAAAGAGATCATAAAGAATAAAGAACATAGCGAAGTTAAGGAACCTAAGAAGAGAAATACTGGGGAGAAGTTCAGGGATAATTATTTGAAAGATATAAATTAAAAGATGGGCCAAGGAAACATTGTACTGAACAAGGGAGTGGGGCGGGGAACTACGAAAGATGAAGAGTGTCCCTTGTGGTCCATACAGAATGAATATGTAACAGATTTTATTATCTTTAGAAGAATTAGACTGACACATGGAAGCAAGTAGTTATATCCACAGGTAAACTATAGTAGGTGTCTCCGAAGGAGATTCATAGAATCTGATAGAAGACTAAATCAGGAAAATGTGGGACAGAACTCCATTTTATGCTTTTATCAGGGTATTTCAAAAAGTTGTTCAATTATATTTGACAAATCATTATTTTTCCATTTCCACAAAGTCTAAGATAAATAAGTGCTCCTAAGTACCTGAAGTGAATGTACCATTCCTGATACTATGGTCAAGATTTGGGTGTCCAGAGGAAACAACACCAAATGAACAGGCTACTTACAGAATTTTAGTTTACTAGAGCTTTTGTCTGTCTGGGTAAGCTATATGCCTTTATGAAAAATAGAAATTAAAAATTTCTTCACTTAATGCAGAAAACCTAAATTCCTTAAACAGAAATAAAAATCCTCCATTTCACCACCAGAGGAAAAAACCAATCAACACATACATCCTGTCTGAAGGAACATGTTGAATCAAATGTTTTCATAGTAACATATAATTTGTCAAAGCTTATCATATTATCTTTTCCTGTTTGTCCATTAAAGTGAAGGGAATTTTCGGAAAAAGACTTGGACAACTGGAAAAAAAAAGTAGTAGAATACCATATTGTGAAAAGCTGGAGGCATTAAGAAAAGCATATCCACATTGCATTATGTCCGTTCCATCTTTCAATAGCAGGATGTGACGCAGGAAGTTGAAGGGCACTCATGGCTTAAAGTGAAGAGAATAATGCCCCCGAAATGCAGCAGAAAGGAGAAATACAGAGGGAGAAGCTCCTGATGCAGAAGACAAACTTTGCAGAACTTTCTATTTTACAGAGCTGCACTTGAAAGGTGGAAGTAAAGCTATTCTAAGGACATTTTTCCCCTTATAACTGCAAACTGAGTTTAATGTAAGCATTGTCATCGATCAACATGGCTTCATAAATGCATCAAAATTTTGCAAGCATGACTAAATTTAATAAAAAGTTTTACCTAGAGCATACATTACTTTGGTTGTATCTTAGTATGGCTTATCACTTTACCATGACAGCATATAAAACCATTATGTTTTCTGCATGCACTCATCGTTCTATTTCTGTTAACTACAGGTATAATGCAAAGCTCTAACTTATGTTAATGTCGCTCATGTTTACATGTTTATTGTCAATATAAAAACATGTCTATCTAAATGAGCTCATCCTTGATTACTAGAAAAATTATTGACTGAAGTAATGGAAATATTTTTTAGTTCAAAGAATTAATTATTTAATTCTTAAATGGGTGCTTACAACGCATTTGGCCATGTAATATACATTATAAGCAATCAAAGGCAGTATAAGACATCATTCCAGACCACATGAGATATACAACCTGAAGAAAAGATACAGATTTGGAAACTGAATGAGTAAGAATGTAATACAGCTAATAAAATGCTCAGAAGCACTGTATAAAAAAGAAGAGAAACACCCAAATGCAACATGTACTTAGCATGCACACATAAGGATTCTTTGCTTTGTTAAAAATGGTTGTGGTTCTCAAAATGTCGTATGGTGTACATCTTTAAATGTTTGTACATGAGATTCTTCTCGCCTAAAGTGCTCTCTCCAGTCTGTCATCTGGTTCGTATCTGTCCCTCAAAACCCAGCTATGTCACTTCTTCCTGAAACCCTTTTCAGGGTGCTAGGATAGGATGGCTTAAGTACTGCCAAGTTTCCTCTTGTACTTTACTTTGTAGTAGTACATATTTTCCTCTGAAATAGGGAAGAAGGAAAGAAATATGTACACAGTTATAAACATTTGTGAAGAGTGTGTGATAAAATAATGATATTAACAATGGAAAGCTTTTATTTTCTCTGGGTAGAAGGGGACTAGTTACTTTATTTAAGGGAAGGGGTCATAACACCTTTTTAAAAAAGATTTTATTTATTTATTTGACAGAGAGAATGAGAGAAAACACAAGCAGGGGGAGCAACAGAGGAGAAGGAGAAGCAGGCTCCCCATTGAGCAGGGAGCCCGACGTGAGGCTTGATCCCAGGACCCTGGGATCATGATCTGAGCTGAGGTCAGACACTCAACCAACTGAGCCATCCTGGTGGCCTGGGTCATAACACTTTTTATTTATAAGAAACTCTTCTAGAATCCTTAGTCCCATTAACACATTTAATCAGTGCAATACTCCTAAGATTCTTATAGTCCCTGTGAAGTTATTAGTAACTATTACCATCCCTATTCTATAGAAAAGAAATTTTAGACAGAGAGAGGTTATGCAGGATGCTCACATCAGGGTCACTGAGTTAGTAAACTCTAGAACCAGGATGTGAACTCAGGCAATAAACCTCCAGAGACCTGTACTTCATGGCCTGAAAAGCATAGTGAAGGCTTAAAATTGCTGCCATGGGATTGCAAAAAAAGAAAGATGAAAACCTCAGGAGATTGTTAAATAGCTTTACTGTGTGGCTAAGACCATAAGCAAACAGTGACAGGCTTCTTATTGTTTTTTGAAGATCTTGATTCCCTAAGTGTAGTATCAAGGGATGTATATGTCTGGAGATTGGCACATGCAGTGGGAAAAATAGAGTGAAGAGACTGAAAGAGCTGGTAAAAATGTGGTTAAGAATGTGGTAAGCAAAGCTGAGTGGGCCATTGCTAAGGACTGATGGTACTTGGAAGTTGAACATGGCAGACTGACTACACTTGTCTATCTCTGCTCCCTCCCCAAAACTGCTAAACAAAATAAGAAGAAAGGACCCTACAAAGATTAAAAGAGGGAGCTAGAGCAGAAAAAGATATTTCAAGAATTTTGGAAGAGGAAAAACATGAATAGACTGGAGCTGAGTTAGCAGAACAAGACAAAGCCATACTTGAATCTCTAGGAGTGAAGGAAGCCAAAAGGAAGTACATCTTTTCTCACTGTTGGGTAGTTCAGTGGATTTTTGCGGCCACAATATTGGAAAGCATCATGGACAAAGTTCATGGACTAAGTGACATCTGATGGAGGAGTGTCAATCTTTAGAGGGTATTTCATGAGAAGAATCTTGATCTGAGTTTTATATTCAGAATCTCAGATTGAACTTAACTGAAATATTTATAAAACTTTAAATATTTAGAAGGCTTTTAGAGCACAAAGAAATAAAATAATTCATGCTCACCAAAAAAAAAAAAAAAGAGAGAAGAAAAGAAAAGATGGTGGAGGCACTGATGAACCCTCACGTGGTTCTAGACGATAGGATTGTGAATGATTCTTTTAAAACATTTCTACACTGATGGGTGCCTGGGTGGCTCAGTGGGTTAAGCCGCTGCCTTCGGCTCAGGTCATGATCTCAGGGTACTGGGATCGAGTCCCACATCGGGCTCTCTGCTCGGCAGGGATCCTGTTTCCTCCTCTCTCTCTGCCTGCCTCTCTGCCTGCTTGTGATCTTTCTCTGTCAAATAAATAAATAAAATCTTTAAAAAAAAATTTCTACACTGATCAATTATTACTGAAGGGACAAGATTTCAGGTATGGGACCGTTCTAGATGATGGCAAAATCTAGGCAGTAACAATGGGAGTAGAGCATGGAAGAGAGATAAAGTCCCTTATACTTCAGTATATCAGGGAATTTTGAACCCAGGTTATATAACATACTGTCAACATGCATATTGAAATTGACCAAGATGGTGGTAGAACTGCAAACTTGTGAGAAAGTGAGGCTGGCAGGTAGAGAATGGGCAGAAGACTGAGATGTGAGGGAAGGGCTGTGGGCTGTGGAAAACACAAACACATGAGCCATCTCTTGCATTATTTCTGTACTATCTTTGCGTTTTGGATAATGAAAGATTCACTGTTTAGCAGAAGCAGCAACCGACATTCCCAAACCATGTGGAGACCTAGCCTGCAAAGCTATCTCCTTGGCATTTTTTGCAATTCCTGCGCAGGACACCCACTCAGGCTCCAGAGACCTACCAAATTGTTGAGCGTTCATGTGAACAAAGAGCCTGAAATACAGCATTAGATTCCCTATGTGCACCTCAGACTTAGTCTTACACTTGCCTTTCCAGGGAAGGAATTCTGATATCATGATCTCATTCCTAGGTTTCATCCTGCTTCATCCTATTAAGGAAGAGTGAAAGTGGACAGGAAGGTGAAACAATAAATTTCTAGGTGTGCCAAGTCAATCGTACACATTTACAAAAGGAGCTGCAAGACTCTTAATTAAAAAGAAACATGTTTGTTTTCACTTGATAATGCATCTTTGAGCTTTCACCTCCTGAACCTGAATTTCAAGGACCTTGCTTCCCCCTAATTTACTCAGTTTTTATCCGTTCTCACTTTTCCTCAATTTTACACTTTGCACTTTCGCCAGGATTACTCCCCTTTTTACTTAGGGGCTTTTAGTATAAGCCATCTTCTGTCTGTGTCAGATGTTTTAATCTAGTTCAGTTAACAAGAATATATTGCAATATGATGTTTTCAGCATCATTCTAGACATTGAGAGGATTACTAGAATTTTAATAATTCAGACAGTGATAAACAAGAAGATGGATAGGCAAAGAGAAGTAGAAATATTTAGAGGTAAAAATGAATGTCATCCTGTTCATTTTATTAGGGATTAACTAAAATGTTTGCTCTCTCTGGAAGCTACTATGTAAATAGGGTATTAAAACAAATGATGCAGGGGTAACTGCTTGGCTCAGTTGGTAAACCATCTGCCTTCAGGTCAGCTCAGGTCATGATCCCAGGGTCCTGGGATAGAGCCCCGCATCAGGCTCCCTGCTAGGCGGGGAGCCTGCTTCTCCTTCTTCCTCTGCTGCTCCCTCTGCTTGTGCTTTCTCTCGATCGCTGACAAATAAATAAATAACATCTTTTAAAAACAAACCATGGTAACTCCATGTACTTAGTAAATACGTATAGTCTCCTCAACTTGATCTGTTTTCATTCATACATCTTAGATATCTACTTAGATATCTCAGAATGTAACTTTATTGAATATACGTGGTTGGAATGGTTCTAATTGAATTAGGAGAAAATTTTAGCTTCAAAAAAGGGGGCTATCTGAAACCTCTCTTTTCCCTTCTTATTTTCTTAAATAAGCTAGTTTACAATTCTGTTACCTTTCCTTATCTAGAGTCACCTGTTAATATTTTGAATTTTCCTTGACAGATTGTTTTGCCTTACTCTTTCCTCACATTAGTAATGATGATTTGTGTGCTTTTGGTATCTACTTGATCTGTTGACCATGATAATGAGGAGACCTCAATTCAAACTTTTAGAGTCAATATTCAAGTTTCAGAAATGTTGGTATTTCTGAATGGTAGTTTTTTGAAATGTGTACAAAGCCTTATTAAGAGATGTTATGGGGAGGTTTGCACTACTACATAAAGTGACTAAAACCATTGAATTTTTAAAAAACAGATGTTTCTGTTTAAGCTAAGTGAGACAGATGCACATCTTGGGTCTTATGGGTCAATGAGCATCATGGAATCTATAAAATAGCTGAAGATTCCATGAACTTAATCAGACTGTGCTTTCCCTCTGTTATACTTCAGCTTTGTGTCATATCTTTATGACACATATTGTCTCATTTCCCTTGGTGTAAAACTGCAAGACATCTCAAGAGCTAGAATATTATACAAAACACTTGATAAATAACTCTCTTTTGTATTAGTCCTGAGCATTAAAAAAAAAAGAGTAAAACAAAACACCTTAAAGGGATAAGAAGAAATAAAGAAAATGTGTATAGTTTGAGAAACCAAGGGGACAGTTCCATTTAAGGAAGTATTAAAGAGCAGAAGTTAGTGGAAGCATAGGGAATGGACAAGGCTGGGTTGAGGAGGATCTGGGAGCGAAAACAATTCAATTTCTGTTGTTGGCTCAAGCAATGAGGGGATATCACTTAAGGGATACTTGAAAACCAGAATGGTCAGTTTTTCCTCTGGGAACTTCATTTTCACTTTGGTTGACTGGGTAAGTCAGAAATGTGCACATGTATTCAAAGTTGTAATACTCAGCTGTTTCCCAACATTGTAAAGAACAAATTTCAGGTGTTAGATCCAAACTTGTTTTGGGGGTGAGTGATCCCTTGAAGTCTTCAGACAGTGTGCCATTATTTTCTCTATCACTGTGCATTATGAGCATCAGAAGCTCAAATTCTTCACAAGAGCTGTATGCATTAGGGAGACCTATCTGAAGCCCTTAGAATACTCTCATAGTGCTAGAAGGCAAGAAGGTAATGTCCTCTTTAATTCTTCCTTGAGGTTACTCTTGAACAATCTCTGAGTGTAGCAAAATGAAAAACTAAACTCAAATACCACCTCCTGAATTAGATTCACCCATCTGTTTCTTCACACTTTAAGTATTCTGTGGGTTCATCACATTCCCCCTTTTGTTGTGGTTATCTTTCACCACAGGGAATAGGTTCGTGTTCTTTTACGTAGGGAGATTGGTGTATGCTTTAAGACATTTGACTTTGAAATAATTAAGGCTAAGTAGAAGTTGTAAAAATAGTACAGTCTTGTGTGCTCTTCCCCCAGCTTCCCCAAACCTCGTATAAAGGTGTGGTACAATATCAAAACTAGAAAGGTGACACTGATACATTTCTGTTCACTAGACTACAGACCTTACCAGTTTTTATCATTTGCTATAACTGCTATCATTGTGTGAAGTTGTGTATATAGTTCTGTGCAATTTTCTCCCACATATATATGCATGTTACCATAATAGTCAAGATATAGAACTGTTCCATTACCACAAAGAACTCCCTTATGCTGCCTCTTTGTGTTCTCCCCTACCTGCCACCCACTCCAAGTCCCAGTTCCCTAGCAACTACTAAAATGTTCCCCATGTCTATGGCTTTGACTAAAGATATTGATCATTTTTCATGTGCCTACTTTCCATCCATATTATCCCTTTGATGAGATATCCATTCATGTATTTTGTCCATCTTATAATAGGCTATTTTTTTTAATATTGAGTTTTGAGGGTTCTTTAGATGGTGTAGGTATATAAAATATATATTGGGTTTATAGTTTACAAGCATTTCTGCCTGGATCTGTCATTTGTCTTTTCACCCTCTTACTAGTCTTTCTTGGCGCAAAATTTTTTTTATTTTGAGGAAGTTCTACTTACTATTTTTTTATGGATCATGCATTTAATTTCATCTCTAAGAAACTTTATCTGCAATCCCAATGATGGTCTATGTTTTCATCTAAAAGCTTCATAGTTTTACGCTTTACATTTATTATTTTTTTATTTTTTTTAAAGATTTTATTTTATTTTTTTTTAAAGATTTTTATTTATTTATTTATTTGACAGAGAGAGATCACAAGTAGATAGAGAGGCAGGTAGAGAGAGAGAGGGAAGCAGGCTCCCTGCTGAGCAGAGAGCCCTATGCGGGACTCGATCCCAGGACCCTGAGATCATGACCTGAGCCGAAGGCTCAGGATATTCTCTTCATGAGAAAGAGCATGAGAGCAGGGTGAGGGAGAGAGGAAGAAGCAGACTCCCCGCCGAGCAGGGAGCATCACATAGGACTCAATCCCAGGATTTCAGGATTATGACTTTAGCCAAAGGCAGTCACTTAACTGACTAACCCATCAGGTGCCTCACTTCTTACATTTTAAAAAAAGATTTCCTTCCTTCCTTCCTTCCTTCTCTTTTGAGTATGAGTGGGGGAGGGTGGAGGAAGAGGGGGAGAGAATATCTCAAGCAGATTCTGTGTTGAGAGCAGAGACCAACATGGGGCTCAATCTTAGGACCCTGAAATCATGATGTGATCTGAAATCAAGAATTGGTCACTTAACTGAGTGAGCTACCAGGTGCCCCTATGCTTTAAATTTAAATCCATAATCCACTTGGAATTAATGTTTATATATTAAATTTAAGTCATATTTTTGTCAATGGATGTCCAATTATTCCATTTTTGTCAATGGTTGTCCAATTATTCCATTTATTAAAAAGACTATCCTTCTTCCACTGAATTCCTTTTGAACATTCATAAAAAATCAACTATCATACTGAAAAACCTTTCCTCTATTTTTAGTTTTGGAACTTTTTATTAGGTTACTACTTATTTAGGATTTTTATGTCTTCCTAAGAGATTGATCCATTTATCACTATAGGATATATATATATATATATATGTATATATATATATATATATTTATCTCTGGTAATTCCCTTTATTTTGATGTCTTCCTTGTCTGATATTGATATAGCCATACCAACTGACTTATGATTACTGTTTACATGGCAGGTCTTATCTTTTTGCTTTTCATTTCTATGTCATTATATTTTAAGTATATTATAGAAAATATACACTTAGTTGTTGATATTTTTATATGTAGCTTGTCAATTTCTGCCTTTTTATTGGTGCAATCTCTGCTATTTATTTATAAAATACATTAATATTTATAAATGTAAAATAAAATTATATTTACATTTAATATATGTGTTTATAAGTTTAGGTTTACCATATTGCTATTTTTTCCTGTTGTTTCTACCTACTATTTGTTTCTTTTCTGCTATATACAAACCATTTTGTTTTCTTTAGTAACAAGTTAATTATACATCTTTGGGTAAATTTTAAAAAATAATTGCTGTATGGATTGCAGTATTCACTATTATCGCAGTCTATTTAGATGCTAATATTATGATACTAAAAAGACTTATGAGAGAAAAATTGCATTAAACTCCTCCAATCTATGTGCTGTTTTTGTTTCTTTTACCTTTCATATATAAATCCCATAGTATAATCTTATGTTTTATTTAAATAATTACTTTGTCTTTCAAAAACAGCCTGTTGCTGAGGCTAAGTCCCTGGGGAGTATAGTTATGTGGTGGAAGTTCCTTTCTTCCATCCAGCCTCCACTTATGGAATTAGAGGCTCTACCAAGGACACAACATCCTGAGGATCTTGGCGCTCCAATTATCCTTGCTTCAGCTCATGCAGTGTTGATTCCATTCTAGGAGACACATGCCAAAATGACATCAGGCCTCTCTCTTCCCAAAACCAACTACTTAGCTCTTAGAGTGAAGATATCACACAGAAAGAAGATTGCCATTGTCCTCATCCTGGGCTCCAGATCTCTGGCTCAGAAATTTCTCTGTGGAGAAGCAGGTTGTAATAAATAGTTAACTACTAATCTCTTCCCAAAGGAATTAACCTTGGAGATGTCCTAACGGCTGAACAGTAGATATTGTGGTGAAAGGCAATGGGGAAAATTCAAGATAAGGATAAACTGTAAGATGAATAGTTCTCAGAAAAGAACCAGGAAATAAGTTCTCAGGAAATAACCAGGAAAGAACCAGGAAATAACCAGGAAATAAGAAGCTCCCTCTCCCACCCCCTTTAAGTTGTTAATAGATTATACATTGTGTATCCATTAGCATAGGTTTATGATGACTATTTTATGCATTTGTCTTTTAAATAATATGGAAAATAAAACCAGGTGTTACAAACTAAAGAATATATTAGTACTTTTAAATTATCTTTTAAATTCTTTTTAATTAATTAAAATTAAATTAAATTAAAATAAAATAAAATAAATTTTAAATTATCTTTTAAATTACCTATATAGTTACCTTTACCAATGTTCTTTATGTCCTCATATGGATTTGGGTTATTGTCTAGTGTTCTTTCATTTCAGGCTGAAAGATTTCCTTAAACATTCTTGTAGGTCAGGTCTACAAGCAAAGAACTCTCTTAACTTTTGTTTCTGGGGAAATCTTAATTTATCCTTCATTTTTGAAGGATACTTTTTCCAGATACCACAGCTTTTTTTCTTTAGAACTTTAAATATGTCATCCCACTGCCTTTTAGCCTTCATCGTTTCTGATGAGAGATTTGCTCTAATCTCACTGAGAATATTTTATACCTTCTATCTTGAGATTTTTGATATTTTCCGTTTTTCTATGTCTTTTATTTGATTTTAATGTGTCTGAGTGTTGATCTCTGCTTAGAGATTGTTGAGTTTTTTGGTATGTATAGATTCATGTATTTTATCAAACTTGGGAGGTTTTCAGCCATTATTTTTCAAAACATTCTTTCTTCACTTTCCTCTCTCTCTTTTCTTTCTAGTATTCCCAAAAAGTGTATGTTGATCTACATAATAGTGCCCTGACAGCCCCCTCAGATTCTTTACTTTTCTTCATTCTTTTTTCTTTCTTGTCCTAAAACTGGATAATTTCAATTGTCTTATCTTCAAATTCACAGATTCTTTTTACCTGCTCGTGCCTGCTGTTGAATCCTTCTAGGAAACTTTTGATTTCAGTTATTGTAGTTATTATTTCCAGTGTTTCTTTTTGATTCTTTTAATAATATTTCTATCTCTTTATTGATATTCTCATTTTGCACATATATCACTTTTCAAATTTCCTTTCGTTCCTTGTCCATGGTCTCCTTTAGCATTTTGAGTATTTTGGACACACTAGATTTAGTATTTATCTGGTAAGTCCAGATAAAGAGTTAAACCAGTAAACAGTTAATTTACTGTTTTCCTTTGAATGGGCTATGCTTCACTGTTTCTTTGTATGCCTTTTGACTTTTGTTATTGTTGTTATTGTGTTGAAAATAGGTGTTGTTGAAAATTATCATGTAGCAATGCGGGAAATCAAATTGTCTCTCTATCCCAGGGTTCTCTGTGAACCACTGAGGGCTTCAGTCATCAAACTGTTTGGTGATTTTTTCCAAACTATTTTTGTAAAGACCGTATTCCTTGTCATGATCAAAACTGAAGTCTGTCTGTTATCTCAGGTGCCAGTCAGTGATGTAACAGAGATTTCTTAAAATGTTCAGAGCCAAGAATATGAGCATAAATACCACTTTTTAATTTTTTAAAAAGATTTTGTTTATTTTATTTGAGAGAGAGAGAGAGAGTAGGAACAGGGGAAGGGCAGAGAGAGAGGGAGAAGCAGACTCACTGCTGAACAAGGACCCTGACGTGGGACTCCATCCCAGGACTTTGGAATAAAACCTGAGCTGAAGGCAGATGCTTAACCTACTGAGCCACCCAGGTACAGCTTGGCTGTGAGTTGGATCACTCTTTTATCACTAAGACAGCCTTAGCTTTCATCAACTGGTTGACCAGAGCCCAGAATCTTCGTCTGTCAGAGGTGCAGGCCTAGGGTTCTCTCTGGTCTTTTCTGATCATGTGTTTTGTTCTGGGCACTACATCTACTTCAGGGAATAAATGGCCCTTCTGAACCAGTATTCCTCCAAGCAACTTTATTGGGAATCTTTTTTCCCCAGATTTTGGGTCTGTGTGATACTTTTCCTATGCTCTGAGTTCCTATCTCTATGATAGGTCTTTAATGACCTTTCCAGTCTTTTTTTTTTTTTTTTTTTTTTTGGTAGAGAGAAAGCTCAAGCTGGGGGAGGGGTAGAGGGAGAGGGAGAGAGAGAATCTTAAGCAGACTCCACACTCAGCACAGAGCGCAATGTGGGGCTTGGTTTCAGGACACTGAGATGGTAACCTGAGCCAAAATCAAGAGTTGAATGCTTAACTGACTGAGCCACTCAAGTGCCCCTCTAGTCTTTTCTATGAAAATTGGTCTACTCATGGTTTCCACACTGTAGTTATCTCTAATAATTTATATTTTACCTGGAAAATATATATTTTCCCTTAGGTTTTTAAATTTGTTACAGTACAGTTGCATGTAGTATTCTCTTACAATTAGCATTTTTCCTATAGTTATATCTTCTGATCCCCAATATTGCTTATTTTTGTGCTTTTGCTTGCTCCTTCTCTACTTCTATTCCATCCCACCTTCTTTCCTCCCCCCTCCCTTTTTCTTTCTTATATACATGAAAGTTCAAGGGAGGATTTATTTATCACTTTTTTTGTTTTTTTATTTTTGTATTTAATAAATTTCAGCTCTGTTATTTTTTGTTTATTCCTAGTTTTTAATTATTTTAATGTTCACATATTTCTCTTTTTTATTGGTATTTCTCAAAAAAAGCATTTAAAGACATGTTTTAAACTCTTTCTTTGGCATAGCTTTCATTTGTCCAAAGATTCTATTATGAAATTTGTTATTGCTTTCTAAGTAGTTTTGTTTTTTCTTTTCAATTTCTTCTTTAATTTATGAGTTATCTGAGAATATATTTCTAAATTCATAAATATTAAGTGTGTTAAAGTTTCTTTTTGGCCAAGTACATGTGCAATTTATGTAAATATTCAATGGATTTAAAACTTATACTGTCCCTTAAATCTTATGCATATGCATATGTGTATATACATGAGATTATATAGATCTACTGAGGCAAGATTATTGACTGAATTATGCTGTTCTCCTAGTTTTTTTTAACCTTAAACCAGAAGTGAGGGGATTTATACATAGTCCAATATACTACATCTATAGTTCAAAGTCTTCCTCTAAACTTTCATTTTTAACATCTCTTTTTAAAAGATTTTATATATTCATGTGCTATGTTTTTGAGTGATAGAGGTTATAATTGCTGTATCATTATAAATTGTGTCTTTTATCATTATACTTACTTGTATTTTGTTTCATTCTTTTTTTTTTTTAAAGATTTTATTTATTTATTTGACAGCCAGAGATTTCAAGTGGGCAGAGAGGCAGGCAGAGAGAGAGAGAGGAGGACGCAGGCTCCCTGCTGAGCAGACCTGAGCCGAAGGCAGAGGCTTTAACCCACTGAGCCACCCAGGCGCCCCTTGTTTCATTCTTTTAATAATACATTTTAAGTAATGATTTTTTTTTCACTATTGATATTCTCATTCTGGATGTTTTTTGCTTTGCTTGGATTTAACTGGGATTTCTTTGTCTACCCCTCCCTTTAATTTCCAACTCATCTTTACCATGATAGTTTAGGCAAGTATGTATGTGTGTTTGTGTGTGTGTGTGTGTTTTATAAAAAGCATGTAGCTTTTGTTTATTTATTTTAAAGATTTTATTTATTTGAGAGCGAGAATGAGAGAGAGAAAGCATGAGAAGGGGGAGGGTCAGAGGAGAAGCAGACTCCCTACTGAAGAGGGAGCCTGATGCGGGACTCAATCCTGGGTCTCTCGTATCATGACCTGAGCCAAAGACAGTTGCTTGACCAGCTGAGCCACTCAGGTGCCCATGTAGATTTTATTTTAACAGCCAATTTGACTATCTTTTTTCTTCTGTTTGGATAATACAGTCTATTTGCTCTCAGTATAGAGTCATGATTATTCATTCCTTCATTCCTTCCAATGGATGCTATTTTAAATTTTTATTAGTCTGTTCTCTGTTTCTAGTTCCATCTTTATGCTACTTTGATCAAATTGTTATTCTTTTCATTTACTCCTCTCTCTTACTGAAAATTCTGCTTTACTCCTCTGTTCTGTTAATGTCTACCTTCCCTCTCCCTACTTTCATAACCACTCCTCTTTCTTTATAGTGTTTGAAACTAAAATACAAATGCATTCTTCCACAACATAAACTCTCCTCCCATTTCTTTCCAATGCAAATAGGATGAGAGATCTGTAAAATATTTTACTTTCCACTACTCCCCTTTCTCCCCACTCCCACCTCAGTCCACTGAATGTCTTTCATCTCTTTCCACCCTCATCCACAATTTCTGCATTTTGATGAAGTAGTTTAGAAGTTTTTATTCTAGACTGGACTACATTAGGATTTTCCTTACATCATTTTTCTTCCATCTTCCATCTTTCACCATCTCTCTTTCTCTCTCTCTCTATTCCTTTCTCCCTTCCTTCCTTCTTTTCTCCTTTCTTCCTTCCCTCCCTCCCTTCCCTCCCTCCCTCTCTCTCCCTTTCTCCTTTCCTTTCCTTTCTTTCATTCCTTCTTTCTTTACCCTTTAATGGGATGTACCAGACTTCCTACATAAGATCTAGGTCTGTGGTTAGGATTTATTGTTTATTATCTGAATGGCTTTAGAGAAATCACTTAACTTTTCTAAGGCTTAATTTTACCTTAAAAAGTCGAGATGATAGGAACACCTGGTTGGCTCAGTCAGTTAAACTTCTGCCTTTGGCTCACGTCATGATCCCAGGGTGCTGAGATTGAGCTCTGCATCAAGCTCCCAGTTCTCTGTCAAATTAAAAAAAAGTAGAGATAATAAAAAGTGATTTTTACTATACTACAAGGTGGGTATGCATACCAAATACAATAATACACATAAAAGAAATTTGTAACTAAATAGTGGTCATGCATGCTGACTAAATATCACATACTGATTGGAAATCACTTTTGTTGCATGTTGGTGAGAATCACAGAGACATGATATGATGAGCATGGGGTGTTATATTTGACTAATGAATAATTGAACATTATGTCAAAAATTAACGGTATATTATACTTTGGCTAGTTGAATTTAAATTAAAAAAAAAGAGACATAGGCCAAAATGTATACTACTTAAGAGATAAAGACGAGATGTTGGGTTTATGGAGTGATTGGTATTTGCTTTTCCTTTTGTCCAAATTGTTCTTTCCCAGATATTCATAAGGTTCACTCTCTTACTTCAATCTGGACCCTGTTCATATGTTTCTTTAGAGAGGGCTTTCTTTTTTGTTTGTTTAAGTAGACTCCACACCCAGCATGGAGTGCAACATGGGGCTTGAACTCACAACCCTGAGATTAAGACTTGAGCTGAGATCAGGAGTCAGATGCCTAACTGACCGAGCCACCCAGGTGTCCCTATTGGACCTTTTGTAACATAAAGGTCTCTTCTGCTCAATTTCTATCACTCCTCTCTCCTTTATATTTTATGATAGTACTTAACCATTTTTTAAACATAGTACATAACCATTCTTTATTGCCTTCTTCGTTCACTTTAATGTAAACTCCATGACAGCAAATATTTTTACTTTTTACTCACTGTTGTATTCCCAATGCCTAGTGCCCAATATGTGGGGATCCCTTAATAATTACTAATCAAATGAGTAAGTTAGTAGTTGAAAAAAAATCACTAGCTAATGAAAAAGTTTAATTTCTCTCAGTTATCCAAATAACTTATTTTTGGTAAGGTATGTTGGAAAAAAAGAGAACTAAAAATTTTTAAGAAAACAGAATTCCTGCAAAATTGAACTTACATATTAGAGAATTAAAAAAAAGTTTACTTAACGCATATTTACAGTTTTATATATTCATGCACTTCTATGATTTTTGATAGAATCAATTATTCAAAATGAAACAATTATTTCAAGTTTGTATCTTTGTAAGAATTTTTCCTATTTCATAGTATATATACATATATATTTTGCCATTCCACATGTTATGAAGGTAACTATTTTTCAGATTTTAGCCATTTTCAGATCATATTCATAATTTTTGGTCATAGGCACATACCTATCACATGTAATTTTAATTTTCATTAATCCTACTTAAACCAAATCGCTCTACTATTTTAAACTTATTCTTGCCCTAATTACTAGTACTTTTGAAATCTCAAGTTTGATTTTAATGATTTTTAAATATACTGTAAGTTAAATATGTGATTATTAAAACAAAAAAATCTCATCTATGTGTGCCCAAATTATGCCCAGTGCAGTGGAATTGATGACAGACTGATGGAAGATAGGACAATGGGTTATAGCAGCAGGTGAACATCAGTACATCAGTGATGCTCTCTGAGGCTTGATTTATTCATGTGACAAGAGAGAGGAGGATGGGCTCTAAGTTCTCAGTGTTCCTCCCATAGTCTTTCTTCTAAGAGTGATGACTGGATCCAGGAAGACTTCCCAAAAGACTGAAACTTTTTTCCTGGCACCTCAACTTATACATGAGTAAGGAAACGAATCCATGGGCCATTTCTGAACACTTACATCCTAGATAATGAGAAAATAGGGGTTTGTTATGAAATTCCAACTAGACCACATAAATACGAAGTACATCTGCACATGTAAAATGAAACAGAAATACAGAGCAATGAATTATTTTTCCTACAACATACCTCATTTCTCTGGAAATTTTCTTATACTTTTTGGGAAAATTGAATTACTTGGATGAACATTCTATAATTTATAATTTAAATTTTTTCCTCCATATTGGAACCACCTGATTTTAGTGAAGGGTTCTCAACTAGAACTTTCTGGAGGACCATATCCAGATGAAGAAACCAACAAAAGCACTTCACATGCAACAAAAACCGTGCTAAATGCTATCAGGGCATAGGTACTATTTCTAAGCCTTCCACTGTATGAGGGGAGACATGGCCATCCACAAGCAATTCACAGTCAATGCCAAGTTTTTCATAGAAATAATAATATTGACACTACATACTTGTATACCCTTTTTATTTGATATACTGTGTAAACTGATATACTATATATATATGTATATATATATTTACAAATGCTAATTAATATTTTGCAACAATTCTATGTGGAAGAGCAGCTGTCACTAAACCTTTTGTAATTTAAGATTTATAGAAGAATACTGAAAGGCCCAAAATAATATGAGGCAGTCTTGTTCTCATTGGTGTCCTTATGTCCTATGGACATAATTACCTTTTATTTCTAGAAAAAATAATAAAGTATAAAATATGAAAATTAGAACTATATTAATAGGGAAAATAAGAGGAAATATTTGAAATAAAACTGTCCTACAAATCCTAGCTACCTGGTTGTATGGCTGCTACTCAGAGAAAATGGGGAAGTGGGATTTGGTGCTTCCATCGGTCTCTTAGTTTCCTGATCAATTAGTTGAGCTATTGCGTTTATAAGTTTCAGAAACCTAATAATAACTAGCTTATGCAAATAATAAGAATAAGAATGAAAATAATGTATTAAGTTATGTAACAGAGAAGCCCATGTGTAGAGCAGGTTATGTCCTGGCATTTAAATATTATTTTCAGGATTCTCTCTTTCTCTCTCTCTTTCCCTGTCTGTTTGTCTCTCTTATACATAAACACAGACACACACATCCTCATAAGCAGACCATTTCCATGTACTGCCACCAGCAGCTGAAGATTGCATAGTCCTTTATCTTTGACAAGGCCATCAGAAAGACAATTTATCTTTTTTAATACATAGATACATACATAGATAAAATTCCTGGAATTCTATTGCTTCGATCAACATAGAATCCGTGCAACACACAACATAGTGTAACTCTTTGAACAAAAGGGTTGGTAAGTGTCCTCTCTCTTCATCTCAATCACACTCATTGAAACTAGGTGAGGGAAGCATCCCCAAAAGAATATGAGAGTGCTTTCACAAGAAGAAAGGGGAGACGTGTGCTGTCACATAAGGTAAGACAAAACTTCCAGTAGACTGTGTTCTGCCGGTCACTGAGGGTTGGTAGAATGTCCTCAAGCAGTTACAATTCCAAAGGGGGAGCCCAAACCTCAGGAATCACAGAGTAGACCATAGAAAATTACAGAGAATATAGCACTGTATTCTTTAACTTGGAATTTTTATCTTTGTCTCTCTTTAAACTTATTTCTTGAAGAGAGCAGTTCCACTCTATAACTGCTCTGTGGGGACTCTGCTGCAAGTTGCCCCTAGAAATGGTGGTGAGAGAGCCGGGAACAGGCACCAAGGGAAGGAAAAGGGAGGCAAGTGTCCTTCAAGGCAGGCTGAGTTGTTGCTGCCCTGAAGTTTGGTAATGGAACCCACTGCCAGCAGGAGCCATTTCAGAGAAGAGCCCTTGCAGATGGGAACAACTGCTGAGAGCCTGTGCCAAGAGCCACTGCCAAGAGTAATTGCCGAAAGGAGCTGCTGAGATGCCACTGTGGGAGCAGAGAGAATTACCACTAGTCTCAGCCCTGTTCATCACACCATAGACAGTAACCACAGAGGTCTAGCAGGAGAGTGATGGTCTTTCTTTCTAAATATCATGTAATTTTTATCTATATCTACATTGGTATATAGATATAGACCTTGGTATACTTGGTATGGACCTTGGTATATCTACATTGGTATATAGATATAGACTTGGTATATGTATTTTTTTGTATTCGATTTCAGAGTGGAAGATCAACTTCGTTCCTTTCATCACTTACTTAGTTAATATTTATGTATGCCCCTCTCCGCGACAGACGAAATAAAAAAATTTTTTTAACTGTGTATTTCTGTTTTGATTGCCACCTAGTGGAGCAAAGAAGTATGTAAATAATTGTTTAGAACACAGTGTAACAGGAATAATTGTGCAATGTTGTCTGAGGAAGCCCAGGGGAAAAAGCCGCCTGTGCCTGAAGGACTTAAGTAAGGCTTTACCGAAGGGGATGCATTTCATCTAGGTCTTACTGAACAGAAGGCACAGAAATTCTAACAGGAAAACTGGAACTGGAAACCAGGCTTCATATTCAAAGTGTCACCTAAGGAAAGATGGTGGTGTAATTCACAACTTAAATAAGAAATAAAGTAACTAGTTCTCAAAAATATATAGGTTAAGTGCCAGGTGAATATTTTGGAAAATGTATTTCATGGAGTAAAAGAATATTTCTAATGTCTGATATCTGCTGCATAATACATAGTTTCCTTCCAAAGTTCAATATGATTTATTCCTAGATAATGCGAATTAAAATTAATAAATATAACTGATTTTATCTTTTACTTTTCTAACCCCTATTCCTTCTCACTCACTATCATTTTTCTAGATTGCTTCTCCAGAAGCAGGAAAAATATGGTCCCACTGGCTGATTGTTATCATTTAAGAAATTGTTATGAAATAATAAAAGGTCTTCAGCTTTTGGTGAAAATTTTGTCATAGCAGTATACTACTGTAATTTACAGCTATTAAGTTATTTGATACTCTTTAAAACACTAGAAAGATTGTAGCATTAATAATCCCCTGTTATAGTAAAGAAACTGAGGTTTAGCGACTTTCACCAATTATCATGATGGGCGATGATATGACCATCCTAGCCAGGATCTCTAATTTCAGGTAATCTGCACACTAAAGTAAAGCAATGGAAAATCAGGGAAAAGTAATTGCTTTAAGGATGTTTGTTTTAAAACCACAATTTTAATACTTTCTTAGCTTGAGAAGAATAATTTTGTTCACCCAAATGTTTCCTCACTTGTAAAATGATGCCAAATGCCTCAGTATAGAAAGTATGTCTCATACTCTCTTTAGCCCAAACATCTAAAGACAATACTGAAACTAAGGTTCATGAAGAAATATTTTTAGTGACTCACAGATCAACATAGATCTCAGATAACCAAATATCAACTCATCTGCGGCAGAAGAGGTGCATTCTTGAATGTAAAAGCCAGACCATCTTGGTTGTTAGTTTATAAGACTTTTCAACTGATTGTTAGTTTCATCCCATTGATCTCCAGCCTTAGAAAGTTTTGTAAGCTCTATAAGCCTTCCCAAATACTGAAGAATCTGCGCCTTAAGTACTTTTATTAATATGCAATAAAATTAAACACCATATGATCTTACCTATATGCAGAATCTAAGAAATTGAAATTTTAAAAACCCCAAACTCACAGAAAAAAAAAATCTGATTTGTGATTACCAGTGGTGGGGGGTGGAGGGAAGGGAGAATCAGATGGAACTGGTCAAAAAGTACAACCTCTCAGTTATGAGATAAATAAGTACTAGGGATGTCATTAGGGATGTCATGTACGGCATAATGACTATAGCTAATACTGACGTATGGCATATTTGAGAGTTGTTAAGAGAGTATATCGTCACAGTTTTCATCACAAAAGTAAAACCTTGCTTTCCTTTTTCTTTTTTTTTTTTTTTGTATCCATATGAGATGATGGATGTTAACTAAACTTTCTGTGGTATAATCCTTTCACAATATATGTAAGTGAAATCTGTACACTTTAAACTTATATAACGCTGTATGTCAATTATATCTCAACAAAAACAGAAAAAAAAACAACCCAGTTTTATCAAGTAGCTGATGTATGAAGAGTTGATGGGAGAGCGGCCTATTAGGTCATGCGCTGTACGTAATACGACAGCTTATCTGGTTTAATAAAATTTCTTATAAACTAATGGCATAAGTGACATAACAGCTGGGAACTCTCATTCCAACTCCCACTCTTATATTGGGTTTCATAGCTTAAAGCTAACTCTTGAATGCTTCCCCGCTTCCTTGTTTAATTGACTGCCGACCAGCTGTTGGATAGGAATGGTAAGCAGAGGGAGAGTAATCTAGCAACGAGAATTGTGGGAGTTGATATATGAGAGTTGGAGGTCCTGTCCAGTCTGTTTGATCTGATGTATGATTTTGCCCAGACAGGAAGCCTCTCTGGACCTATCACATTCCTAGTCTGCCGTCTGGGTCCCTTTTGAGGCTTAAGTGTGATGATTAAAGTGAAAAGACATTGCAGTTGATAAGATGTTCATTTTTTCTTTTCTGAATGACCACAAATAACTGCAATTTACTCTTCTTTCTTTCTTTTTTTTTTTTAAGATTTATTTATTTGACAGAGAGAAATCACAAGAGAGGCAGGCAGAGAGAGAGGAAGGGAAGCAGGCTCTCCGCTGAGCAGAGAGCCCGATGTGGGACTCGATCCCAGGACCCCAAGATCATGACCTGAGCTGAAGGCAGTGGCTTAACCCACTGAGCCACCCAGGCGCCCCAATTTACTCTTCTTTCTTGATCAGATCTTCTTTCTACACTGTTAAAAAATATTGAAACAATATTTATTGTTTTTATTTACAATAAAATTATTTATTTTTATTTACAATAAAATTTTTTTAATTTACAATAATATTTTACTTATTGTTTTTTAAACAATATTTTAAAAGGTATTGTAAAATCATTAATGGCATTAATTATAAGTTGCTGCGTAACAAATTATCACAACCACAACCATCTATTATCTCCCATCTTTCTCCAACTATGTTATTACTGAAGTCCTCAGGTACAATTTATCTTGGTCCAGGTAACCCACACAAAGGTTATAATGAACTAAGTGACTAAGTGGGCCATTACAAGCTACAAAAAACCAAATTAAATGCATATCCATCTTTGCCAACCACTGATGAAATAAATAGTAAGGCAGTTAGTACACTCTGTTACCACTAATTAGGTGTATCAAAACTCGGGGGAGGAGTCAAGATGGCGGAGAAGTAGCAGCCTGAGACTACATCAGGTAGCAGGAGATCAGCTCGATAGCTTATCTAAACATTGCAAACACCTACAAATCCAACGGGAGAGCGAAGAGAAGAAGAACAGCAACTCTAGAAACAGAAAATCAACCACTTTCTGAAAGGTAGGACTGGCGGAGAAGTGAATCTAAAACGACGGGAAGATAGACCGCGGGGGGAGGGGCCGGCTCCCGGCAAGCGGCGGAGGAACGGAGCACAAAATCAGGACTTTTAAAAGTCTGTTCCACTGAGGGACATTGCTCCAGGGGCTAAACCGGGGTGAAGCCCACGCGGGGCCAGCGTGGCCCCAGGCCCCGCAGGGTCACAGAAGGATCGGGGGTGTCAGAGTGTCGGAGAGCTCGCAGGTATTAGAACGGAGAAGCCGGCTGCCAAGACAGAGCCGAGGACTGAACTCTCAGCTCGGGGTTACCTTGAACTGGTCGCGGGCTGGGTGAGCTCCGAGCGCGGCTAGAGGCTGGGGATACGGGAGTGATTGGGTGCTGTCCTCTGGGGGCGCACTGAGGAGTGGGGCCCCAGGCTCTCAGCTCCTCCGGGCCGGAGACTGGGAGGCCGCCATTTTCATTCCCGTCCTCCGGAACTCTACGGAAAGCGTTCAGGGAACAGAAGCTCCCAAAAGCGAACCCGAGCCGATTACTTAGTCCGGCCGCCGGTAAGGGCGGTGCAATCCCGCCTCGGGCAAAGACACTTGAGAGTCACTACAACAGGCCCCTCCCCCAGAAGATCAACAAAATATCCAGCCAGAACGAATTTCATCTATCAAGGAGAAAGCAGATTCAATTCCTAAGACAGCAGAGCAATTCCAGAGGAGGAGAAAGCAAAGCACGGAACTCATGGCTTTCTCCCCATGATTCGTTAGTCTTGCGGCTACTTCAATTTTTTTTTCTTTTTTCAATTTTTTTTTCTTTTTTCTTTTTTCTTCTTCTGCTAAATTTTTTAAAACTTTTACCCTTTTCTTTTTTAACATTTTTTGACTAGTTCATCTAAATATATATATTTTTCTTTCTTTTTTGTATTTTTTTATTTTTTTTATTTTTTAAATTTTTTTCTTTCTTTTTTTTTTTTTTTTCTTTTTTCTTTTCTTTTTTTTTCAGAAGCTGTTTTATCCCCTTTCTCCCCCCCACAATTTGGGGTCTCTTCTCATTTGGTTACAGCGCATTTTTCCGGGGTCTTTGCCACCCTTTTAGTAGTTTATTTGCTCCTTCATATCCTCTTATCTGGACAAAATGACAAGGCGGAAAAAATCACCACAAACAAAAGAACAAGAGACAGTACCGAAGGCTAGGGACCTAATCAACACAGACATGGGTAATATGTCAGATCAAGAGTTCAGAATGACGATTCTGAACATTCTAGCCGGGCTCGAAAAAGGCATGGAAGATATTAGAGAAACCCTCTCTGGAGATATTAAAGCCCTTTCTGGAGAAATTAAAGAACTAAAATCTAACCAAGTTGAAATCAAAAAAGCTATTAATGAGGTGCAATCAAAAATGGAGGCTCTCACTGCTAGGATCAATGAGGCAGAAGAAAGAATTAGTGATATAGAAGACCAAATGACAGAGAATAAGGAAGCCGAGCAAAAGAGGGACAAACAGCTACTGGACCATGAGGGGAGAATTCGAGAGATAAGTGACACCATAAGACGAAACAACATTAGAATAATTGGGATTCCAGAAGAAGAAGAAACAGAGAGGGGAGCAGAAGGTCTATTGGAGAGAATCATTGGAGAGAATTTCCCTAATATGGCAAAGGGAACAAGCATCAAAATCCAGGAGATGCAGAGAACCCCCCTCAAAGTCAACAAGAATAGGTCCACACCCCGTCACCTAATAGTAAAATTTACAAGTCTTAGTGACAAAGAGAAAATCCTGAAAGCAGCCCGAGAAAAGAAGTCTGTAACATACAATGGTAAAAATATTAGATTGGCAGCAGACTTATCCACAGAGACCTGGCAGGCCAGAAAGAGCTGGCATGATATATTCAGAGCACTCAACGAGAAAAACATGCAGCCAAGAATACTCTATCCAGCTAGGCTATCATTGAAAATAGAAGGAGAGATAAAAAGCTTCCAGGACAAACAAAAACTGAAAGAATTTGCAAACACCAAACCAGCTCTACAGGAAATATTGAAAGGGGTCCTCTAAGCAAAGAGAGAGCCTAAAAGTAGTAGATCAGAAAGGTACAGAGACAATATACAGTAACAGTCACCTTACAGGCTAATAATGGCACTAAATTCATATCTCTCAATAGTTACCCTGAATGTTAATGGGCTAAATGCCCCAATCAAAAGACACAGGGTATCAGAATGGATAAAAAAACAAAACCCATCAGTATGTTGCCTACAAGAAACTCATTTTAGACGCGAAGACACCTCCAGATTTAAAGTGAGGGGGTGGAAAACAATTTACCATGCTAATGGGCATCAGAAGAAAGCTGGAGTGGCAATCCTTATATCAGATCAATTAGATTTTAAGCCAAAGACTATAATAAGAGATGAGGAAGGACACTATATCCTACTCAAACGGTCTGTCCAACAAGAAGATCTAACAATTTTAAATATCTATGCCCCTAACGTGGGAGCAGCCAACTATATCAACCAATTAATAACAAAATCAAAGAAACACATCAATAATAATACAATAATAGTAGGGGACTTGAACACTCCCCTCACTGAAATGGACAGATCATCCAAGCAAAAGATCAACAAGGAAATAAAGGCCTTAAATGACACACTGGACCAGATGGACATCACAGATATATTCAGAACATTTCATCCCAAAGCAACAGAATACACATTCTTCTCTAGTGCACATGGAACCTTCTCCAGAATAGATCACATCCTGGGTCACAAATCAGGTCTCAACCGGTATCAAAAGATTAGGATCATTCCCTGCATATTTTCAGACCACAATGCTCTGAAGCTAGAACTCAATCACAAGAGGAAAGCTGGAAAGAACCCAAATACATGGAGACTAAACAGCATCCTTCTAAAGAATGAATGGGTTAACCAGGAAATTAAAGAAGAATTGAAAAAATTCATGGAAACAAATGATAATGAAAACACAACAGTTCAAAATCTGTGGGACACAGCAAAGGCAGTCCTGAGAGGAAAATATATAGCGGTACAAGCCTTTCTCAAGAAACAAGAAAGGTCTCAAGTACACAACCTAACCCTACACGTAAAGGAGCTGGAGAAAGAACAAGAAAGAAACCCTAAACCCAGCAGGAGAAGAGAAATCATAAAGATCAGAGCAGAAATCAATGAAATAGAAACCAAAAAAACAATAGAAAAAATCAATGAAACTAGGAGCTGGTTCTTTGAAAGAATCAATAAGATTGATAAACCCCTGGCCAGACTCATCAAAAAGAAAAGAGAAAGGACCCAAATCAATAAAATCATGAATGAAAGAGGAGAGATCACAACTAACACCAAAGAAATACAGACAATTATAAGAACATACTATGAGCAACTCTACGCCAACAAATTGGACAATCTGGAAGAAATGGATGCATTCCTAGAGACATATAAACTACCACAACTGAACCAGGAAGAAATAGAAAACCTGAACAGGCCCATAACCAGTAAGGAGATTGAAACAGTCATCAAAAATCTCCAAACAAACAAAAGCCCAGGGCCAGACGGCTTCCCAGGGGAATTCTACCAAACATTTAAAGAAGAACTCATTCCTATTCTCCTGAAACTGTTCCAAAAAATAGAAATGGAAGGAAAACTTCCAAACTCATTTTATGAGGCCAGCATCACCTTGATCCCAAAACCAGACAAGGATCCCACCAAAAAAGAGAACTACAGACCAATATCCTTGATGAACACAGACGCAAAAATTCTCGCCAAAATACTAGCCAATAGGATTCAACAGTACATTAAAAGGATTATTCACCATGATCAAGTGGGATTTATTCCAGGGCTGCAGGGTTGGTTCAACATCCGCAAATCAATCAATGTGATAGAACACATTAATAAAAGAAAGAACAAGAACCATATGATACTCTCCATAGATGCTGAAAAAGCATTTGACAAAGTACAGCATCCCTTCCTGATCAAAACTCTTCAAAGTGTAGGGATAGAGGGCACATACCTCAATATTATCAAAGCCATCTATGAAAAACCCACCGCAAATATCATTCTCAATGGAGAAAAACTGAAAGCTTTTCCGTTAAGGTCAGGAACACGGCAGGGATGTCCATTATCACCACTGCTATTCAACATAGTACTAGAAGTCCTAGCCTCAGCAATCAGACAACAAAAAGAAATTAAAGGCATCCAAATTGGTAAAGAAGAAGTCAAACTATCACTCTTCGCAGATGATATGATACTATATGTGGAAAACCCAAAATACTCCACTCCAAAACTGCTAGAACTTGTTCAGGAATTCAGTAAAGTGTCAGGATATAAAATCAATGCACAGAAATCAGTTGCATTTCTGTACACCAACAACAAGACTGAAGAAAGAGAAATTAAGGAGTCAATCCCATTTACAATTGTACCCAAAACTATAAGATACCTAGGAATAAACCTAACCAAAGAGACTAAGAATCTATACACAGAAAATTATAAAGTACTCATGAAAGAAATTGAGGAAGACACAAAAAAATGGAAAAATGTTCCATGCTCCTGGATTGGAAGAATAAATATTGTGAAAATGTCTATGCTACCTAAAGCAATCTACACATTTAATGCAATCCCTATCAAAATACCATCCATTTTTTTCAAAGAAATGGAACAAATAATCCTAAAATTTATATGGAACCAGAAAAGACCTCGAATAGCCAAAGGAATATTGAAGAACAAAGCCAAAGTTGGTGGCATTACAATTCCGGACTTCAAGCTCTATTACAAAGCTGTCATCATCAAGACAGCATGGTACTGGCACAAAAACAGACACATAGATCAGTGGAACAGAATAGAGAGCCCAGAAATCGACCCTCAACTCTATGGTCAACTAATCTTCGACAAAGCAGGAAAGAATGTCCAATGGAAAAAAGACAGCCTCTTCAATAAATGGTGCTGGGAAAATTGGACAGCCACATGCAGAAAAATGAAATTGGACCACTTCCTTACACCACACACAAAAATAGACTCCAAATGGTTGAAGGACCTCAATGTGAGAAAGGAATCCATCAAAATCCTTGAGGAGAATGCAGGCAGCAACCTCTTCGACCTCAGCCGTAGCAACATCTTCCTAGGAACAACGGCAAAGGCAAGGGAAGCAAGGGCAAAAATGAACTGTTGGGATTTCATCAAGATCAAAAGCTTTTGCACAGCAAAGGAAACAGTTAACAAAACCAAAAGACAACTGACAGAATGGGAGAAGATATTTGCAAACGACATATCAGATAAAGGGCTAGTATCCAAAATCTATAAGGAACTTAGCAAACTCAACACCCAAAGAACAAACAATCCAATCAAGAAATGGGCAGAGGACATGAACAGACATTTCTGCAAAGAAGACATCCAGATGGCCAACAGACACATGAAAAAGTGCTCCACGTCACTCGCCATCAGGGAAATACAAATCAAAACCACAATGAGATATCACCTCACACCAGTCAGAATGGCTAAAATGAACAAGTCAGGAAATGACAGATGCTGGAGAGGATGTGGAGAAAGGGGAACCCTCCTCCACTGTTGGTGGGAATGCAAGCTGGTGCAACCACTCTGGAAAACAGCATGGAGGTTCCTCAAAATGTTGAAAATAGAACTACCCTATGACCCAGCAATTGCACTACTGGGTATTTACCCTAAAGATACAAACATAGTGATCCGAAGGGGCACGTGTACCCGAATGTTTATAGCAGCAATGTCTACAATAGCCAGACTATGGAAAGAACCTAGATGTCCATCAACAGATGAATGGATCAAGAAGATGTGGTATATATACACAATGGAATACTATGCAGCCATCAAAAGAAATGAAATCTTGCCATTTGCGACGATGTGGATGGAACTAGAGCGTATCATGCTTAGTGAAATAAGTCAATCGGAGAAAGACAACTATCATATGATCTCCCTGATATGAGGACATGGAGAAGCAACATGGGGGGGTAGGAGATAGGAGAAGAATAAATGAAACAAGATGGGATTGGGAGGGAGACAAACCATAAATGACTCTTAATCTCACAAAACAAACTGGGGGTTGCTGCGGGGAGGTGGGATTGGGGGAGGGGGAGCGGGCTATGGACATTGGGGAGGGGAAGCGAACCATAAGAGACTATGGACTCTGAAAAACAACCTGAGGGTTTTGAAGGGTCAGGGGTGGGAGGTTGGGGCAACCTGAGGGTTTTGAAGGGTCAGGGGTGGGAGGTTGGGGGAACAGGTGGTGGGTAATGGAGAGGGCACGTTTTGCATGGAGCACTGGGTGTTGTGCAAAAAGAATGAATACTGTTACGCTGAAAAAATAAATAAAATGAGAAAAAAAAAAAAAAAAAAAAAAACTCTGCTGCTCATTGGTACCACCTACAACATTTTGTACTTATGCTGCTGGGCTTGGAGCTGGTAGAGTGTGGGTAGAGGGAAAAACAAGCACCCGTAAGACAAAATAAACCCACATCTACCTGAAGGATGCCAAAAAGATGATTTGCTTTTAAGTCAGTTATATTCTCAAACTGTATTGAGTTTATCAGTCTAAATCCCAAATGAGAGCACAATAGCCTCTGACCTTCTGATGCTCCTAAGGTTGGGTTTCAGAGAAGCCAATTATAGAACTTTGGCTTCTGGAGCTATTTGAGGAGCTATTTCCCTTGCCTCTATACTGCCAAATAGACTTAGCTACCAAGAATAGACTTAGCTACCAAGAATAGACTTAGCTACCAAGAATAGATAGGTGACTATTTTGTAGGGGTTTTTGCTGGCAGTTGTACCTTGTGTTAGCGTGGCAAGTTTGTCAGCACATAATGCTTCCTTCCCTGACTAAACTATAAATATAGATTGAGCAGACAATGGGGGTAAAAAAATAGATAGTATTCTTACCTACTTTTGGACATTCATACATTATTTCTTGTGGGTCAGTCTCTGAATGCAACATACTGTGAGGTTCCATAAAGTGGAAAATCCTCTGAGATTCTGACAATCAGTTGACTGACAGTCCTGGTTTTTGTTAACTTGAGTTTTCTTTTCCTTTTATTTCTCTAGGAGGTATTTCAATAGGAAATCAGGAGAAGCTTCATTGTAAATGTCTTCTTCAATCAGCAAAACATATTTAGAGTAAGTACCTCTCAAATAACCTCTCTAGCCACAGGAAAAATAAAAAAACCAAACAAACTACAAAATCTTCTGCTTGAGGAGGGAGCAAAGAAACAAAACCAAACAGACATTTGGAGAAACTAGAAGAGAGAAAAGGACTGCATGATTTTGTACCTAGGACAAGTACCGGCTCGTGAGATATATACACGAATCAAGTTTTACTGCAACAGTGAAATGGAGAAATGCCTGTAACTGGAGAAAGAAAAAGGAAATGGGAGATGGGAAAAAGAGAAAAGTCATGGGGCACCTGGGTGGCTCAGTGGGTTAAAGCCTCTACCTTCAGCTCAGGTCATGATCTCAGGGTCCTGGGATCAAGCCCCACATCGGGTTCTCTGCTCAGCAAGGAGCCTGCTTCCCTTCCTCTCTCTCTGCCTGCCTCTCTGTCTACTTGTGATCTCTGCCTGTCAAATAAGTAAATAAAATATTTTTAAAATATTTTTTTAAAAAAAGAGAAAAGTCATAATTTTTAGAACTGACAAAAATATCAGCAGGACACAGCTTGTAATGAAAGCAAAAGGAAACAGATTCATTGACAGCAGAATTCACCAGGTATTTATCAGGTATCTGATGTAGCAAAGAAATGGGCTAAAATGCTTAGAGTTCTAAAATGATTAAGCTCTACTTTCTTCTAACATCTGCATTTCGTTGAGAACTTATGATGTGCCACAACCTTACACACTCTTTAAAAATATTTTCAACATTTTTGTTTATTTGTTATTATTACTTTCATTTTATCAAAGAAGAAAGCGAAGCTCTAAGTCTTTAATATTGTCAAGGACACAACGGTGTTAAAGGATATAGTTAGAATTCAAAAATAGATTTGTTTAATTCTAAAACCCATTTTCTCTCCAATATACCATGTAAACTTCTCAAAGTCAGGAATCAGACAAGTGTACAAATATTACAAGAAGTGATCATGGTAATAGCTGGAAAGAAACAGGAAAAAAAGCCCTAATATGAATAGGAAATCTTGATGGCATATATGGCCTTCAGTATTATCCTTGTCTTACTGAGGCATAGCAAACAATTGATAGTTATAATGATAATCCCAAGCCATCAGAAAAAGCTTAGTTTTGTTTTATATACTCTAATTCCTATAGGATAAAGAGTAGGATATATTTAGTACTTCCTATAGAATTTCAACTTCCCACCATCCCACCTACAAACATATCTAAGTTTATTGCCTTCCCTATTTCTTTTCTCACGTATCAAAGGAAAAAGTTTCTTCCTCATTCACTATCTAATTCAGTAAATATTTATTGAGTCCCTGCCATGGTCTATGCTGGACTCTGGGGAGAAAATGAAGAAAAGGAGAGATTAAAAAAAAAAAAATGAAGAAGAGAGAGAAGATTCCTGTCCACATGAACTCACATTCTAGGAGGGATAGTTAACAAACAGATTATATATATTATATGATATAAATGATAATCATCTATTTTATACATATTTTATCATATGCATTTATATGTTTAGATGATTATATTATATATTTATGATGCACACTTAAGTTCTAGTTTAAGCAGAAAGAGAATATATTAAATTACATTAGCATTCTGCAGCATGCCTGGGTGAACCAAGGAGCAGGCTTAGAGGATGTGCAGCGAGGCCTAACACATAAGCCACACCAGGCCATGGCTTTCACCGTGATCCTAATGTGCCACCGCTGGAAACCGACACCATAGTTTACAACAGCGATGCTCTTTCATCATCACTGTTCCTGAAAAGCAAAATGTTTTGGTTAGATCCTCACCTAAGGATGGATTTCCTGGTACTCTTTCATTTTCTGATCTGAAATTTCACACAGGCACATTGACTACGCATTGTAGGTCACATGTCTCTGTCTTAGGTGCAAGAGATCTGGAAAAGGGAGTTCTGGCTTCTGAGATGGGATTCAGAATGTGGGACATTCCACAAATACAAGAAGGCTATCAAAAGACAGTGAGTACCCTCTGGAAAGTACTCACAGCCCTGGCAGGCCCGCCTAGCTGCCTCCCCAGTTCCCAGTCTCCCCCTTTCCCTTAGTAACAACCCTTACTAACCAGACTCAGAGTGTTAGTGTTCCCAGCTAAGAGTACTGCCTGCTTCCCCAAATTCCTTGGGGTAAGGAGTCACTGTTTGACACATTTGGAGACAAGGAATAATAGGGAAAGTCTTTGGGGGTATTTTAAGAAAAACATTTCCTTTTTTTATACAAATGTTGTCCCAGTTCAGTTTTCTCCTCTTCTTCTTTTTTTTAAAAGATTTTATTTATTTATTTATTTGACAGAGAGATCATAAGCAGGCAGAGAGGCAGGCAGAGAGGGGGAGGAAGCTGGCTCCCTACTGAGCAGAGAGCCTGAGGCAGGACTCAATCCCAGGATCCCAGGATCATTACTTGAGCCAAAGGCGGAGGCTTTAACCCACTGAGCCACCCAGGCTCCCTTCTCTTCTTCTTTTTTTTTTTTTTTATATATTTTATTTATTTGACAGAGAGAAATCACAACTAGGCAGAGAGGCAGGCAGAGAGAGAGGAGGAAGCAGGCTCCCTGCGGAGCAGAGAGCCGGATGCGGGGCTTGAGCCCAGGACCCTGGGATCATAACCTGAGCTGAAGGCAGAGGCTTTAACCCACTGAGCCACCCGGGCACCCCCTTCTCTTCTTTTTTGAAGCCACAATGACATGGGATCCCTGAGTTAAATGGAAAATGCATATCTATTTTGTGTTAGATATTGCCAAATTCTATTCTAAAAGGCTTGTACCAGTTGAGTATCTACCAGAAATGCACCAGAGTGTTTGTTTTCTCATTACCCAGCCAAAGACATCACACTTTTAAATTTTCCTTAACTTCATGCATGAGAAATTATATCTCAGTGTAGCTTTAATTTGTGTGTCTGTAACGAGTGTAGGTGAAAATTTTATCTCACACTTAAAGGCCATTCTTATAACCCCCCCCCTTTTAAAAAACGATTTCATTATTTATTTATTTATTTTAGAGAGAGAGAAAGAGCTCATGAGCAGAAGAAAGGGAAGAGGGGGAAGGAGAGCGAGAGAATCTCAAGCGGACTCTGTGCTGAACACAGAGACTGATGTAGGACTTGATCTCACCACTCTGAGATCATGACCTGAGCCAAAATCAAGTCAGTCACTTAACCAACTGTGCCTAGGCACCCCATTCCATCCATTTTTAAGAGTCTTTCATGTATTTGGGATAGCAGCTTTATGTTGCAAATATTTTCTTCTAGTGTCATTTTGAACATGTTTATGGTTTTTATTTTTATTTGTTATGTAGGTTTAAAATTTCTTATTAGTGACATTTATTAACCCTAAATTCATGGTCTGGATTTTTTTTTTTTAATGTTTGTGTTACTTTATTTTTTTTTTAATATTTTATTTATTTGACAGAGAGAAATCACAACTAGGCAGAGAGGCAGGCAGAGAGAGAGGAGGAAGCAGGCTCACTGCGGAGCAGAGAGCCGGAGGTGGGGCTCGATCCCAGGATCCTGGGATCATGACCTGAGCCGAAGGCAGAGGCTTTAACCCACTGAGCCACCCAGGCGCCCCCATGGTCTGGATTTTTAATCATAGTTAGGAAACTTCTCCCACATCCAGGTTATAAAGAAATTCACCTTTTTAAAAAAATACTTATACTGTTTAATTTTTCCTTTTTCCTTTATTACGTTTAGGTTTTTGATTCATTTAGAGTTTTATTCTTGAGAAGCTCTGAGGTATGTGTTTAACTTTCTTTTTCTAAGCAGCAAAACTATTGCCCAGCACATTTTGTTTAAAGAGTATCTTTTCCCCTCCATGGTGATTTGCAATGCCACCTTTATCTTATGCTAAATTTTCATATGCACTTGGATCTATTTCTGGGCTTTATATATTCTGTTTGTCTCTTACTGCTTTGGTCCTACATTGTTTTAGTTCCAGAGATATTACAATATATTTTAATGTTTAGTAAGATGACGTGTCCTTTAGAATTTTCCATTTCGGTTTTGTCTTGGCTTGAAATTTTGTTTTTACATATTAACTTTAGTATAAACTTGTCAGTGTTCATAAAATCTCCTAAAGCATCAGTTTTAGAAGTCATTTAAGAAGAATTGATAACTTTACAATGTTGAGTCATCCAATCCAAAAACAAAAATCTTTTCATTTTATCAAAGATACCTTTTTAAAAATATATATATATACCTTTTTATCTTTCAGGAGTGGTTTAAAATTTTTCTTTAACCCTTATGGGTTTTGGATATTTTTTGTTAATTTTGTTCGTAAGTATTTAATCTTCTTTGTTGCTATCAAAAGAGGGATATTTCTCCCTGCCATTATGTCTTACTATTTGAATGTATAAAGGTAATTTATTTCTGTATATTAATTTTTATTGAACTGAATACCTAACTAAAAGTTTTAAGTTTCATTATTGCTATGTTAGGGTTTTCTAGGCAAACAAAAATTTCATCTGCAAATACAGATAGTTTTAGATCTTTTAAACCAATTTTTATATCTCTAATTGATTTATCTATTTGCATCAGCTAACAGCAGCAGTACAAGGTAGAATGGAGTCAAGTTTGCGGGCATTTTTCTTTGTTCTTAATCTGAGTGGAACTATCTCTAGGGGTTATTTATTAAGTTTAACAGGGTTTATTTATTTAATCATGTTAAGAGACTATCAAATCCTTTTTTCCTGATTTTTTTTTTTTTAGAAATGGGTGTTGATTTCTGTCAAAGGAACTTTCAACATGTATGGAGATAATTTCATGTTTTATTCCTTAGATTTATTAATATAGTATATTATGTTAATGGTTTTCTAATACTGCAGTCCTGATTCATATAATAAATTACGGTTGATCATGGCATGCTCTTTCTTTAATGTGATGTTTTGTCCTCTACTAATGTTTTATTAAATATTTTGTAACAATATTCATAAATGATATTAGTTTATAATTTTTGTACTATCAGGTTGTTATATCTGTTACATAAAAATGATAAGGAAGTTTTCACCCTTAGTGTTCTGGAACAATTTATGGAACCTCGTAACTACCTCTGGTCTTTAAGAATTTCTTAGAATTCTCTTGTGAAACCATCTGGCCTGTGTTTCTGTGGGATAGTTCCTTGATAGCTTCTCAATTCCCTCTACTAAAATTAGTTGGCCTAAGTTTCCATTTTCAAAACTGTTGCTTTTGTTAATCTGTATTTCACTAGTTATTAAGTTTATGTAGGTTTTCAAATATATTTGCATAGACCCCTGCAAACTTGCTTCTTATGCTTTCTAAAATTGTCTCTGTATCACTGTTTGCCTTTTATTTCTCATTTTGTATATTTGTGCTTCACCTTTTGCTTCTTGATCAGATTTTCTTGTAGTTTGTCTATTCTGTTCATCTTTTCAAAATTCGATCTATTTCTTTATTCTACCTCATTAATTTTCCTTTATCTAAATTATGATTTCCCTTTAATGATTCCTTTTCATTTACTGTTTTTTTTGTTTTGTTTTGTTTTTCCCATTTTATTTATTTTTTCAGCGTAACAGTATTCATTCTTTTTGCACAACACCCAGTGCTCCATGCAAAACGTGCCCTCCCCATTACCCACCACCTGTTCCCCCAACCTCCCACCCCTGACCCTTCAAAACCCTCAGGTTGCCCCAACCTCCCACCCCTGACCCTTCAAAACCCTCAGGTTGTTTTTCAGAGTCCATAGTCTCTTATAGTTCGCCTCCCCTCCCCAATGTCCATAGCCCGCTCCCCCTCTCCCAATCCCACCTCCCCCCAGCAACCCCCAGTTTGTTTTGTGAGATTAAGAGTCATTTATGGTTTGTCTCCCTCCCAATCCCATCTTGTTTCATTTATTCTTCTCCTATCCCCCTACCCCCCCATGTTGCTTCTCCATGTCCTCACATCAGGGAGATCACGTGGATGGAACTAGAGCGTATCATGCTTAGTGAAATAAGTCAATCGGAGAAAGACAACTATCATATGATCTCCCTGATGTGAGGTCATTTACTGTTTTTTAAGCTTGAAATTTTATTTTATTTTAATTCTTTGATTTAATTGATAGAAGTATATAGAACTATCAGTTTTCCTCTGACACTCTTTTAAATGTATCCCATAGATTTTGATATTTAGTATTTTGTTATAATTATTTCAGATTTTATTTCCTCTTGTACCCAGAGCTATTTAGTGGAAAATTTTTTTAAATTTTAGGTGAAAGTGTCTTTAAAATTTTTTTGAATAATTTCTATTTGTATTGTATGGTAGTTAGGAAATATTGTTTATAATACTTCTACATTACAGAATTTACAGATGTTGACTTTGTAACCTAATATATGATCAATATTTTATAAACAGTCAATCAATATATTTTGCTCCAATGGTATATTTAGAAGATCTATTCTGTAGTCTCAGGATGTAACATTAGATATATATCCATAAAATCTGTATGATTGTGTATGTTGTTTAGATCTTTAACATCAGTACTTATTTTGTTCACTTTATCTGTAATATATTGAGAATGACATGTTGAAACTTGTTATTATTAACTTGTAGCTGTTTTTTGCATCTTTACTACCTTTTTTTTACTGTTTTTTGTCGTATAAAGTTGGTTTCTGTTATTTGTTGCATAGATATTCATAAATGTCATATATTTTTGTGAGTTTTGACTCAACAATTAAATGTGCTCTTCTTGCATGGTTTATTCTGGTACAAATAAACAATTAAGAAGAAAATATTACTCTTCTAATTTTCCAATTGATAAATTTAAAAGGATATGTAGAAATAGAGAATCAGGAATGGGAACATATCACAGTAATAATTTTTGGAGGCAGGATACATCAATGAATATTATAATTAGCGAGCACAAATTTCAGAGTAAATAGGATTTGTGTAGTTTCAAAGATATCTCTTTCAAGATACTTATATTAAATACAAAGGAAAATACAGTAGCTTTACAGAAGAGAAACTCAGCGAACACCATCTGAATGAAGTAAATAAGGCTAACATCACCATAAGAAGACATGCTGACATAAATCCCTTGATAAGAAGAAAGACACAGTACCATTTTTTATGGGATTCTTGACCAAAACCCACAACCTCATTTAATCATGAGAAAACTTAAGACCAATCCAAATTAAGGGACAAGCTACAAAATAACTGATCAGTACTCTTCAAAAGTGTCAAGATCATGAAAGACCAAAAAAAAAAAAAAAAAAAAAAGAGAGAGAGAGAGAAAGACTAAAATTTTTACAACTAAATGGAATGTGAGACACCGGATAGTATCCTGGAACAGGAAAAGGACATCAGTGGAAAAAATAGTGGAATTAAAATAAAGTCTGTGGTTTAATTAATAACATATTTCCAATGTTAATTATCTGTTTCTTATTAATTTTACCATGGTTGTATAAAATATTAGCATTAGAGAACGCACTTTGAGGGATGAGACAACTATTTGTACTTTTTCAATTAAGAGACTTTTTTAAACAACAGTTTTAGATTTACCAAAAAAAATAAAAAATGAGCAAGTGGTAGGGAGAGTTCCCATATACTTCTCTTTCTCGCTACCACAATTTCCCCCGTTAACTTGCATTAATGTGATACATTTGATATAATTAATGAACTGATACTGATGTTTTACTATTAACTAAAGTCCATACTTTACCTTTGCTTTTCGTGTTGAACAGCTTCTAGGTTTCTACAAGGACTTAGTGTAATGCATCTACCATTACAGTATTATACAGTATAATTTCACTGCTCTAAAAAATCCCCTGCTCTCCACTTATTCATCCCTCCCTCTCTTCTCCATTCCCTATCCTCTGGAAACTACTGATGCCTTTAGTGTCTCTGCAGTTTTCCCTTTTTAGGATGCAAATCATGCAAATCATTTATTTGCAATCGTATAGTTAGGATGCAAAATCATATAGTTAGGACACAAATCATATAGATGCAATCATATAGTATGTAGCCTTTCAGACTGGATTCTTTCATTTAGCAATAAACATTTAAGTCTCTTCATGTCTTTTGTGTCTTAGTATCTCATTTCTTTTTATCGCTGAATCATATTCCATTGTATGGGTATATCAGTTTGTTTATCCATTCACTTATTGAAGAACATTTCCATTGCTTCCAATTTGGGGAAGTTATGCGTAAAACCACTATAAACATTTGTGTGCAGGTGTTTGTATGGCATTAGTTTTCATCTCAGTTGGGCAAATACCTAGTAGCCTGATTCCTTGATTGTATGGTACAAGTATGTGTAGTTGTGTAAGAAAACTGCCAAGCCTTCTTCCAAAGTGTCTGTGTCATTTTGTGTTCCCACCAGCAGTGAATGAGAGTTCCTGTAGCTCTGCATCCTCACCAGCATTTAGTATTGTTAATGATTTGGATTTTAGCTCTTCTAAAAATTCCATAGTATTATCTTGCTGTTTTCATTGCAATCTCTATGACATATGATGTTTAACATCTTTTTTATGCTTTTTTTGGGCCATCTGTATGTCTTTTCTGGTGAGATGTCTGTAAATCTGTCCAGATCTTTTGTCTATTTTATTAATTACTATTACTTTTTTTAACTTTTAATTACTTTTAATTGAGTTTTTTACTTTCTTTACTGTTGAGTTTTAAGTGTTCTTTGTGTATTTTAGATACAAGTCCTTAATCAGATACATGTTTAGCACATATTTTCTCTCGGTCTGTGGCTTGTTTTTTACCTTATCTTTTGAAGGTATTTAAATGAAGAGTAAAGATCAGCAGAATTATCAAATGTTGTTCTCTTTAGTTATACTGTGTACATGGATACATGTCACTGTTAATATTCTGATTTTATTTTAAACGGGTTTAGGTATTTTTACAGAGCCATCATCAACAGAGCATTTTTGTTATCTTGGGAATGAATTTAATTTCGCTTCAGGATGTAATTCAAGAAAATGTTACATCCAAAGTTGCATAACAGGCAATTTTTCTATTTCCACTTAGGTTATAAAAGACCAGGAATAATGTCAACATTATGGACATTTCAGCAGCGATTTGGACAAATGCTGTAACTGAGAATGAACCTCTTGTATTATCCAAATCTTGATGATGCCCAGTTTATCTTTCCCCTAAGATACAGGCCATGTTTTCTGTCTGGCTCAGAATGACTTCAGCTAGCCCAAAAAAGTCATCTGCTCACTAGTTGTAGCACATCACCGGTCTTTTTAAAGACATAAAATACACTTGGGGGCCCTACGTTTCCATTGTTGGATGCCGGAGTCTTGTGACTACATCAGTAATTTAAAGAAGTTGGCATTCCAAACACATATTTTCCTTGGGCACTGGGTACTTGAGGGAGGCATGGAAAGTTTCCCCTGTCAACAGGGTAGATCGGGGAGCAAGATTTCATAATAGCCCAAAACAGGCTTTGTTCAGCACCCTTATGCTTTTGTTTAAAAACAGTTTCAACCAGACTCCAGTAGACTCTGATTTGGAGGTAAAGAGATTCTTTAAGAAGTCTTAGGTTTATTTCGAGCCATTCCTCAAGATAGCTCTGTAGATAGGCTCCAGCCTCACAGCCAGATTTCAGACTGGTGGTCATGGGAGTTCCAAACTCAGTTCCTAGGTATGAGAACTTGAGATTATTGAAAGGGCCCCTTCCACACTGTGAATTATGATCTTAACAAGCTACTTGCTTAGAGTAAATACAGTTTATACTTTTCAATACTTAGGTGTACCCAGAAATATGCTAGAGCGGAATGGAGTGATAAACTTATTTTGAATCTTAAGAAGGCTATCTGGGAGATAATATGAATCAAAGTCTGTAGTTAGCCTGCCAGACATTCTGTTACTTCACAAGCTTGCTAGGGATGCGACTTTCACCAAGTCATAAATATTTTTAAGCTTCAGTTTTCTTTTTTTTTTTTTTTAATGAGGTAACAGGGGTGCCTCGCTGGCTCCATAGGTAGAGCATGTGATTCATTTTTCCTTTTTTTTTAAAGATTTTATTTATTTATTTGACAGAGAGACAGAGACATCAAGAGAGGTAATACAAGCCACAGGCGTGGGAGAGGGAGAAGCAGGCTTCCCGCTGAGCAGGGAGCCCAATGTGGGGCTCTATCCCAGGACCCTGGTATCATGACCTGAGCCAAAAGCAGATGCTTAATGACTGAGCCACCCAGGCATCCCAGAGCATGTGACTCTTGCTTTCAGGGTCATGAGTTCGAGCCCAATACTGGGTGTAGAGATTAATTAAAAAAAGAGAGAGATACTATATAGTAATATTATTAATATAATCAAATGTTAATCATTATGTAATTATTATAGTTATAATAAATTATATTATAATTTAATGATTATATGGTAATATCTAAAATAAAATGAGGGCAATAACCCTCATGGGGTTTCAATAAGTATTAAGTAATAGTGTTTGTAAAATTTATAAATAATAAATAATATTTGTAAAGCATTTAGCACAGTGTGTAGCACACATCTGAAGGGGAGCAGAATATGCCCTCCAAAACACTCCGCTTTGGCATATAGATTATTTGGAATTGGAGTTACTCAAGAAACAGACCATGAGGAGTCCCTGGGTGGCTCAGTCGTTAAGGGTCTGCCTTCTGCTCAGGTCATGATCCCAGCATCCTGGGATCAAGCCCCGCATCAGGCTCCCCATTCAGCAGGAAGCCTGCTTCTCCCTCTCCCACCCCCTCTGCTTATGTTCCCTCTCTCACTGTGTCTCTCTCTGTCAAATAAATAAGTAAAATCTTAAAAAAAAAAAAGAAAGAAAGAAAGAAACAGCTCATGAAAGAAGGACACTCTGACCCTCCATTGTGCCCCTGAGGGTAGGAAATAAACCTCCCATGTGAAAGTACCCTGTAGGAGGGGAGAAAGCATCCTTATCACCAGAGATAGGGAATTTAGGGCCAAGAGATATGTGTAAACAAACCTTGGTACTTCTTCACTAATTTACTACCCCATGTGCAAATGTCTGTGTCTTGTCAATGCTTTTTTTTTTTTTTAAGATTTTATTTATTTATTTTACAGACATCACAAGTAGGCAGAGAGGCAGGCAGGGGAGGGGGAAGCAGGCTCCCTGCTGAGCAGAGAGACCAATGCAGGATTCAATCCCAGGACCCTGGGGTCATGACCTGAGCCAAAAGCAGAGGCTTTAACCCACTGAGCCACCCAGGAGCCTCATCTTGTCAATTCTTCAAAAAATTTATTAATAGTTTCCTTGTCTAAAAGGTATAAGAGATGCCTGCTTTCATCACTTCTTTGAGTCTTATTTTTTTATGGGCTCCCATACGTACAAAATTAAATTTGTTTTCCTTCTGTTAATCTGTATCATGCCAATTTAATTATTAGACCAGCCAAAGAATCTAGAAGGGAAGAAGGGAAAAGTTCTCCCCTATGATCCAACACTCAATAAAGTTTAGCCATTACTATGACTGAGATTACAGTCTTGTTGAAACAATAAGAAACATAGTTGTTTAATAAGAAACCCATGTTATGTGCCAAAAGATATGATAAAAGTGATTATTTCTGTAAGACTTCAAAGGAGGAAAGAAGAATTGGTTACATAGGAGTAGCTTGAGAAGGTTGGCCAGAAATTCCATGTGCATGCGCTGGTGTCTCATTTGCTGCTTCTCTCCTGTGATGTCAGGGCATTTAGCATAAAAAATGTGCTCAATGAACATCGGCCCTTGGAGTGCCTTAGGATTTGAGTTAGGAATCCCAGAGATAGGATTTGTACAGGTAAGATGAGAGAATACAATCTTGGTGGAGCAGAAACCAAGCAAAGATGCAAAGACAAGAATGAGAGCTGTACCAGTGCTATGATTAAGCTAGCTGCTGCTCATACAGGGGGCCTTGAGTGGTCAGAGGAAGCCTGGGAAGAGATGGCAAGCCCCTAGAAAAGCGTAAGCACCTGAATGGTTAGTAGGAACTAATTTTAAGGGCACTGGGGGGTTAAGGAAAACAATAAAGCAAGGAAGCAACGTCAATAAAAGGATAGTTACAAAGAGTAAGGCTCTACAGAAAATCTATTACTCATTTGTGTGATAAAGAGAACTTGAACTCCAGAGGTCAAAAGGAAATTGGAAAGGGGAATGCTTTCAATATTATAGGTTATTAGGGCACCTGGGTGGCTCAGTGGGTTAAAGCCTCTGACTTCAGCTCAGGTCATGATCCCAGGGTCCTGGGATCGAGCCCTGCATCGGGCTCTCTGCTCAGAGGCGAGCCTGTTTCCCCCCTCACTCTGTCTGCCTCTTGTGATCTCTGTCAAATAAATAAATAAAATCTTTAAAAAAATATTGCAGGTTATTTACATACAGTATTTCATTTAAACTTCAGTGAGATAGGCCTTATTTTCTTTCACCGGGGAGGAAACTGGGGCTCAGCAAGATGACTAGTATGCCATGGAACCTGAACAAAGCCAGGTGATCCAGGCTCCAAGCCATGCTCTTTTTGATAAGTTTTGATAATTGATTAACTATGAAATATCTGGGGAGAAATTGAAGATGATTTTAAATTGATTTCATGTGTTTGGGAAAATGCTACCATTATTGAGAGGAGAGAACGAGTTTGCAAGAGATAATGAATTTAAGTTTCAATATATTGAATTCAAGGCAATAGTATGGAACACAAGTGACAAAGTGTGTGAAATAATTAGAGATACGTGTTTGCAGTTTAGAGAAAAATTGGGGCTGAAGAAGAATGTTGAGAAGTCAATTGAAACAATGCTTGAAACAATGCAACAAGAACATATGTTCTTGGCACAAAAAAGTAAAGCCTTAGAACAGAGGAAAATTCTAAGGTGACGTTTAGAAATTGGAGCCAGTGACATGGAAAAAAGATGGAATTCAAAAAGTAACAAAGGAGATAAGGAGTGTACAAGTCATATATTTCATCTGGTCCCAGGAATTCAGCTTAGATAATTATCAAACCATTCTGAACACCTACAAACTCAACAGGAGATCAGAGAAGAATAGCAGCAATTCTATGAACAGAAAAGTGATCACTGCATAGAAGTGAATCTGAGGCAATATACAGGAAGATAGACTGTGCGGGGAGGAGGAAGCTCCTGGCAATGAAAGAGCAGTGGAGCACAAAACCAGAACTTTTAGAAATCTGCTCTGCTGAGGGACTTCACTCCAGAGGTAAAATGGGGGGTGGAGCCCTTGTGGGGACAGAGCGGTCTTAGGACCCATGGGGTTACAGAAAGACCAGGGGTACCTGTTGTGGCAGAGTTACCAGTTATCAGAGCAGAGAAGCTGGCCACAAAGGTGGAGCTGAGGAGTGGGATCTCAGCTTGAGGTTGCTATGATCCCTGGCATAGTCAGGCCACTGCTCTTTGAACAGAGACCTCACAGGTGGCAGATCTGGGGACACCCACCCTTTCTCCACCAGGAGGAGTGGCACGGGAGTGTGCTGCAGGAATCTGCTGGGTTTGGAAATGGGGCCATGTGCCAGAGAAAGAAACGCTTGGTCACAGGCCAGGTAAGCACAGAGTACGGCCAGAGACCAGGGAGACAGGAGTGATTGACTGCTTTTCTCTGAGGGTGCACTGAGGAGTGGGGCCCTGAGCTCTCAGCAGTTCCAGGACTGAAGATTGGGAAGCCTCATCTTCATTCCCATCCTCCAAAGCTCTACAGAAAGCATTCAGGGAACAAAAGCTACAAGAACAAACCCGAGCAGATTGCTTAGCATGTAAGTCTGGTGCAGTTCTGCCTCAGGCACAGACATTTGAGAATCACTGCAAAGGGCCCCTCCCCCAGAAGATCAGCAAGAACAAGCCAACACCAAGTTTACCAATCAATGAGAACTGCAAAACTCCAGTGCTAGGGGAATACAGTATATGGAATTCATGGCTTTTTCCATGATTCTTTAGTTTTTCAAAGTTAAATTTTTAAAATTCTCTTCCTTTTAAAAAAAATTTCCTCTTTCCTATTTTAACCAACATCTTATCAATGGCTTTTTTAAAAAATCTTTTTTAATTTTCATTTTTATAGTCATATTCTATCCCTTTGTTTTATTTAACCTTATTTTTTGTATATATATAAGTTTTTCTTTCTTTAAAATTGAGATACAGTTTCTTCTAATAGCCCAAAATACACCCTGAATCTAGTGTATGGGTTTGTTCTAGTCTCCCACATGATCACATTCTCACATTCTCTCCATTTTCTTTCTTTTCTTTAAATATTTCTTTCTTTTTTCAACCAGCTTATTAATCAAATTCTTTTTTAAAATCTTTTTAAAAATTTCATCTTTACAGTCACAGTCCATCCCTTTATCATATTTACCCTTATTTTTATATATATATATTTTTCTTTCTTTAAAATTTTGGGAGTTAGTTTCTTCTAACAGACCAAAATACACCCCAAATCTAGTGTGTATCTCTGTCTTATTCACCAGCCTGATCATATATATATATATATATATATATATATAGATGATATATAGATAGATATATAGATAGATAGATAGATAGATATATTTGTCCCTTCTTTTCCCCTGGTTGTAAGTCTCTTCTGATTTATTTAGTGTATTTTTTCCTGAGGTTGTCATTAGACTTTTAACATTTTGTTCTCTCATTCATCTATTATTCTCTGGACAAAAAGACAAAATGGAAAAACTCACCTCAAAAAAAAAAAAAAAGGCAGTACTGACTGCCAGGGACCTAATCAATATGGACATTTGTAAGATGTCAGAACTAGAGTTCAGAATAATGTTAAAAAGATACTAGTGGGGTTTGGAAAAAGCATAGAAGGTACTACAGAGTTCTTTTCTGGAGAAATAAAAGAACTAAAATCTAACCAAGTTGAAATAAAAAAAACTATTAATGAGGGACAATAAAAAATGGAGGCTTTTGGGGCACCTAGGTGGTTCGGTGGGTTAAGCCTCTGCCTTCGGCTCAGGTCATAATCCCAGGGTCCTGGAACCCAGCCCTGCATCAGGTTCTCTGCTCAGCAGGGAGCCTTCTTCTTCCATTCTCTCTCTCTGCCTGCCTCTCTGCCTACTTGTGATCTCTCTCTGTCAAATAAATAAATAAAATATTTAAAAAAATAAAGTAAGGGCATGGAAACAATTTACCATGCTAATGGACATCAAAAGAAAGCTGGGATGGCAATCCTTATATCAGATAAATTAGAATTTAACCAAAGACTATAATAGGAGATGAGGAAGGACACTATATCATGTCCAACAAGAAGGGTCTTTCCAACAAGAAGATCTAACAATTTTAAATATCTATGCCCCTAACATGGGAGCAGCCAACTATATAAACCAATTAATAACAAAATCAAAGAAACACATTGACAATAATAAAATAACAGTAGAGGATTTTAACACCCCCCTCGAAATGGACAGATCATCTGAGCAAAAGATCAACAAGGAAATAAAGGCTTTAAATGACACACTGGATCAGATGGACATCACAGATATATTCAGAACATTCCATCCCCAAACAACAGAATACACATTCTTCAACAGTGCATATGGAACATTCTCCAGAATAGATCACATCCTGGGTCACAAATCAGGTCTCAAACAGTACTAAAAGATTGGGATCATTCCCTGCATGTTTTCAGACCACAATGCTTTGAAACTGGAGCTTGACAGCAAGAGGGAAGTTGGAAAGAACTCAAATACATGGAGGCTGAAAGCCTTTGAATAAATGGGTCAACCAGGAAATTAAAGAAGAATTGAAAAAAATCATGGAAACAAATGAAAACACAATTGTTCAAAATCTTTGGGATGCAGCAAAGTGAGTGATGTGAGGAAAATATATAGTGATACAAGCCTTTATTAAGAAACAAGAAAGGTCTGGGGCGCCTGGGTGGTTCAGTGGGTTAAAGCCTCTGCCTTCAGCTCAGGTCATGATCCCAGAGTCCTGGGATCAAGCCCCACATCAGGCTCTCTGCTCCGCAGGGAGCCTGCTTCCTCCTCTCTCTCTGCCTGCCTCTCTGCCTACTTGTGATCTCTGTCTGTCAATAAATAAATAAAATCTTTAAAAGAAAAGAAAAGAAACAAGAAAGTTCTCAAGTACACAACCTAACCCTACACCTAAAGGAGCTGGAGAAAGAACAGCAAAGAAAGCCTAACCCCAGCAGGAGAAGAGAAATCATAAAGATCAGAGCAGAAATCAATGAAAGAGAAACCAAAAGAACAGTAGAATAGATCAAAGAAACTAGGAGCTGTTTCTTTGAAAGAATTAATAAGAGTGATAAATCCCTGGCCAGACTTATCAAAAAGAAAAGAGAAAGGACCCAAATTAATAAAATCATGAATGAAAGAGGAGAGATCACAACCAACACCAAAGAAAAACAAATAATTATAAGAACATATTATGAGCAATGATATGCCAGCAAATTTGACAATCTGGAAGATATGCATGCATTTTTACCTAGAGACTTATAAACTACCAGAACTGAACCAGTAAGAAATAGAAAACCTGAACAGACCCATAACCAGGAAGGAGATTGAATCAGTTATCAAAAGTATCCCAACAAACAAGAAACCAGGGCCAGATGGCTTCCCAGGGGGATTCTACCAAATATTTAAAGAAGAGTTAATACCTATTCTCCTGAAACTCTTCCAAAGAATAGAAAGGAAAGAAAACTTCCAAACTCATTTGATGAGGCCAGCATTACCTTGATCCCTTGATCACAAAACAAGGACCCCAACAAAAAAGAGAATTATAGACCAATATGCCTGATAAATGTGGATGAAAAAATTCTTATCAAAGTACTAGCCAATAGGATCCAACAATACATTAAAAAGATTATTCACCATGACCAAGTGGGATTTATTCCTGGGCTGCAAGTTTGCTTCAACATCTGCAACTCAATCAATGTGATATAATATAATAATAAAAGAAAAAACAAGAACAATATGATACACTTAATAGATAAAAAAAATTGACAAAGTACAGCATCCTTTCTTTTTTTTTTTTAAAGATTTTATTTATTTATTTGTCAGAGAGAGAGAGAGAGAGCACAGGCAGAGGTAGAGAGAGAAGCAGGCTCCCCGCCGAGCAAGGAGCCCAATGTGGGACTCGATCCTAGGATGCTGGGATCATGACCTGAGCTGAAGGCAGCTGCCCAACCGAGCCACCCAGGCGTCCCTACAGCATCCTTTCTTGATCAAAACTCTTCACAGTGTAGGCATAGAGGTTACATACCTCAATATCATAGAAGCCACCAATGAAAAACCCACAGCAAATATCATTCTCAATGGGGAAAAACTGAGAGCTTTTCTCCTAAGGTCAGGAACACAGAAGGGATGCCCACTATCACCGCTGCTATTCAACATAGTGCTAGAAGTCCTAGCCTCAGCAATTAGACAACAAAAAGAAATAAAAGGCATCAGAATTGGCAAAGGTCTCACTCTTTACAGATGATGTGATACTTTATGCAGAAAACCCAAAACAATCCACTCCAAAACTGCTAGAACTCACACAGGAATTCAGTAAAGTATCAGGATGTAAAATCAATGCACAGAAATCAGTTGCATTTCTATACACCAAAAAGAAGACAAAAGGAAGAGAAATTAAGTCGATCCCATTTACAGTTGTACCCAAAACCATAAGATGCCTAGGAATAAATCTAACCAAAGAGGAAAAGAATCTGTACTCATCAAACTATAGAATACTCATGGAAGAAATTGAGGAAAGCACAAAGAAATGTGAAAGCATTCCATGCTCATGGACTGGAAGAACAAATATTGTGAAAATGTCTATGCAACCTAGACCAATCTATGCATTCAATGCAATCCCTATTAAAATAGGAATTTTTCAACAAAATGGAACCAATAATCCTAAAATGTATATGGAACCAGAAAAGACCCCGAATAGAGGAATGTTGAAAAAGAAAACCAAAGTTGGTGGCATCACAATTCCAGACTTCAAGCTCTATTACAAAGCTGTAATCATCAAGACAGTATGGCACTGGGACAAAAACAGACACATAGATCAATGTGTCTACTAATCTTTGACAAAGCAGAAAAGAATGTGCAATGGAATAAAGACAGTCTCTTCAATAAATGGTGTTGGGAAAATTGGACAGCCATATGGAGAAGAATGAAACTAGACTATTTCCTTACACCATACACAAAAATAGACTCAAAATGGATGTGAGACAGGAACCCATCCAAATCCTCCCATCTCAATGTGAGACAGGAACCCATCCAAATCCTCGAGGACAACACAGGCAGCAACCTCTTCAACCTCAGTCACAGCAGTTTCTTCCTAGAAACATCACCAAAGGCAAGGAAAGCAAGGGCAAAAATGAACTATTGGGACTTCATCATGATCAAAAGGTTTTGCACAGCAAAGGAAACAGTCACCAAAATCAAAAGACAACCAAGAGACTGGGAGAAGATATTTGCAAATGATGTATCAGATAAAGGGCTAGTATCTAATCCAATCAAGAAATGGGCAGAAGATATGAACAGACATTTCTGCAAAGAAGACATTCAAATGGCCAAAAAACACATGAAAAAGTGCTCAACATCACTCAGCATCAGGGAAATACAAATCAAAACCACAATGAGATACCTCTTCTCACTAGTCAGAATGGCTAGAGTGAACAAGTCAGGAAACGACAGATGGTGGCGAGGGTGTGGAGAAAGGGGAACCCTCCTACACTGTTGGTGGGAATGCAAACTGGTGTAGCCACTCTGGAAAACAGCATGGAGGTTCCTCAAAAAATTGGAAATAGAGCTACCGTATGACCCAGCAATCACACTAGTGGGTATTTACCCTAAAGATACAAATGTAGTGATCTGAAGGGACACATGCATCCCAATTTTTATAGCAGCAATGTCCACAATAGCCAAACTATGGAAATAGTCAGGTGCCCATCAACATATGAATGGAAAAAGAAGATGTGGTGTGTATATACAATGGAATATTATGCAGCCTTCAAAAAGAGCGAAATGTTGTTGTTTGCAACTACATGGATGGAATTAGGGGGTATTATGCTAAGCGAAATAAATTAATCAGAGAGCGATAATTATCATATGTCCTCGCTGATTTGAAGAATATGAGAAACAAAACAGAGGATCAAAGGGGAAGGGAGGGAAAAATGAAAGAAGATGAAACCAGAGAGGGAGAGAAAACTTAAGAGACTCTTGGTCTCAGAAAACAAACAGGGTTGCTGGAGTGGATGGGGGTGGGAGGGATGGGGTGGCTGGGTGATGGACATTGGAGAAGGTATGTGCTATGGTGAGTGCTGTGAATTGTATAAGACTGATGAATCACAGACCTGTATCTCTGAAAGAAGTAATACATTATATGTTAATTAAAAAAAAAAAAAAACGAAGTTCTATTGGTTAGCACTGGGTTAAAAAGTGGAAATTAAAAAAAAAAAAAAAAGAGGCTACAGGAGCTGAAAGAGAGAGGGAAAAGAGGTTTCCAACCTGAGAAGGGAGGGAGATGGTGAGGATCTCCCAAAGACCTCTTCCATTGTAGACCCAGGACAGATTAAACTGAGAAGCAATTCATCGATTAATGAGAACAATGGTGTCCTTTGGTCCTTCTTTTTGATGTCACTATTTAAAGCAAGGAAACCTTTATTTAGCCTGGTGACCAGCCAAGGAGGGCAAGAATTGAGCAAGTCCTGGGTTTTTTTCTTTTTTCTTTTGTTCTTACTGTGTGTGATCTTGGTTGGACGATGCTCTTAAACTCCCAGCTACAGTTCCTGCATTTATAAAATAATGATACTGTTAGACCTATTTTATGAGATTGCTGTAGGGAGTTAATGAGATAACACATTTAAGTTATTAATGATCGGCCATTATATTAAGTGCTTGAAAATGTAAGCTATTGTTTTTTTCCTGAAGATGAGATATTATTAGAGCATCTGTTCCTGACTTTGAAGGGTCCCATTGTGGTGGGACACTGAACTAGACATAAGACTAGGTTCGATTTCTGGCTTTAGATATTTGGATATCTGGATTTAGATATTTAGATATTTGCTTTACTTTGTGGATTGGCTGTGTTGGAGCATCCCTTTAACACTTAGCCAGGCCGTTTACAACTCTGCCTCACCCTTCCTTCCTGTCTGCAGTGAGCTTAGAGCTCAGCAATAATGAAAGCTGAGATTCATCTCAGCTCTTTTCTGAGCATGCATCCTGTCCCAAGCATGTGCATAGCTTTCTAAATTACCTAATATGCATGATGACTTTTGAATGCCCTGATTCCCCAGAGCAACTCTATCTCTGGCTTTAGACAGTCTCTTGTATGTCATTCTTTGCCCTAGTGGCTGAGGCTTTTCTGATCACCTTACAATGTTTTCAAGAAATGCTTACCATTTTTCTGGCCTGAGTAGAGCTCCAGTTAGGGAAAACAAATGAGCACTTTGCATTAGTTTTTTAGGTAGCCCCTAGAGAAGTTAGTACACATAAACACACTAACTTGCAAATAATATCTCCTCTATCCCTTCCAGAGCCAAGGACCATGTCCCACAGTGGCACATGGGGTACCACAGATGCCAGGAAGGCAGTGGGGGCAAAGGCAAGTAAAAACCCCACAAAGTTACTTAACACTGGACAAGTCACAACCTCCCTGTATCTGTTTCTTCCCTAAACAAAACTACTCAGAAAATGCCTGAGGGCCGCTGTGAGGAGCAAATATGGGAATGTGGAAGACTTCTACAAAATATAATGCACATGAAACCTTATTTTAGAAAGTAGGTGACTTGTTTTGTGAGCCAAAATTTAAAAATTTTTTTTTTTAATTTTTAAAAAATTAAAAAAAATTTTTTTAAATGGCAGGGAAAAAGGCTTAACTTCATATATTTTTCCTGATCTTCATTCCTACCTACAAAAATGTAACATTTCTTTTACCAAGGGCCTGAGTAGCACTCTAGCATGACTAAGAGAAAAATACTGTTTTTATTTCAACATTTTATTGAAACTTTTCATATTACACAATTTGCTGAAAACATTTAAAACACTAGACAAAAACAACTTAAAAACACACACACAAATACCTCTTCTAGCTGAGGTAATATTGCAAAAGACTCATAGTATCACAAGGTTTTGTTACTCTGCTATACAACTTGGTATCACATTAATGATACTCAATGACTTTTCAAAAGAAAGACATTACACATCCAGTTTAGAGAGAGCAAGAGAACTGTGCAATTATCCGGAAGAGAAGAGAAAGCAGAAATGCCAAAGTATCACTCAAATTCTAATGCAATGTGAATTGCTGCCAAGGGGATTTTATTTGCTTATATATTATTGAAAATAATTAATTCAAACCTGTTTTTTAAAGAGCTGGTAGTCTTTCATGTCCCAAAAGATGAAGAAATCAAACCGAGGGTGAATATCCTCCACAATCTCAGTTGCAAAAAACAAATACCAAAGCATGTGTTTTATTTTGAGCAGATATATGCATGCACAGAAATACTGAAGCATTCGTGTCCAGCCAGTAAAGTGAATGCTTTGTGCAGTTGTTAACAAAGCGAGTGCTAAAACGACAGTAAGGAGTAGTCAGGCATGTTTGCAAAAGTGAGAGATCTCTTCACTCTCCAGTTGTTTCTGAAAACGGCTGAGTTATCAGATCCCCCAAATCTTGGTCATTTTGAAATCAGTTTGTTTCATATTTGTAATATCTAGTGCTGGGAGTTTGGAGCCTTCAATAAATTTAAAAACCTAAGGATTCTTTTTCAAGGACTCATAAAATAGAGAAGGGTAGCGCAAGGGAAATTTATATGCAAATGTGCTAAATCAATTCATAAATTCACTTAACATACTAAGTTAGTATTTACCAGGTTTTTCAGTTTTTTGGTTTTTTTTTAATTTATTTGACAGACAGAGATCTCAAGTAGGCAGAGAGGCAGGCGGAGAGAGAGGAGGAAGCAGGCTCCCTGCTGAGCAGAGAGCCCGATGCGGGGCTCAATCCCAGGACCCTGGGATCATGACCTGAGCTGAAGGCAGAGGCTTTAACCCATTGAGCCACCCAGGCGCCCCCAGGTTTTTCAGTTTTTAACTCAATCACTTCCATACTATTTGACTCAGATGAAAGAAACCCTACAATGTAAAGCAAGCAAATCACACTTCAGCTCCATGGCCAAAATCTGGCTTATGTAAGAGGACCATTGGGCCTGTGGAACATTTTAATAGAATCTTATTCATGATATCATTAATCATAATGAATTAAAAAATATTCTGAGCTATTATCATTTTAAAAAATGTAGCCAATGGATATTTGACTTTGGCACGTATATGGTAAGGAACTAAAGCAATTTTTAAAGGGAGAGTGTGCCTAATCTGCACTACACTTACTCCTTTCTAAATTCATTTAAATATATTTGGCCCACATCTAAGTCCTTGAATTTTAAGGATTTTTATATTTCAACTAGTTTAGAATGGCACTAAAGAATGATTAGTATTTTACTTGCCACATCCCAACTTGAATATTAATTTGTATTCTGCCTCCAAAGACAAAAGACCAACCTTACTTGTATGTGTGGTTGACTATCTTGTAAGGATTCTATAATGAGACAACTTTATGTAACTGAATCTTTACACTAATTTTTGTCAAAAATCTTGAAATAACTAATTTTTAACTACATGATGATCTCATGGACTCTCATTAGTAAATATTTGATTCCATTCAGATTGTTTTCTAGAAATTTTCTGAAACTTGAAATTTTCTGAAGTTTACTCTTATTTGAACCATCTTTGATTATAATAAAAATGATTAGCAGTTGAACAGATTATAAACATCTAAAAATTTACTTAGCAGTTCAAAAGCACTGAAAACAATTTAAGTGTCATAGGTAGGGCAAAGCAAACCGTGATCTAAAAGATTAACCAGAAAATACAACATGTGACCAGTGGCATTTAATTTTATTTTCCCCTCTTGGTAGAATTTAAAAATGGAAAACATATGTATTTTAGTGATTTTTAAAAAACCACACACATACCACACAAGATCATAGACAGAGTTGCTACTTGACACTTTTTGGATAACATCTTTTGGTTCTAAAACTATTAATCACAAAAAGTAATTGTTATACTGACATTTAGCAAGTAAATCTGTTTTAGGTTGGCCAATATTGGTGCAAAATCATTGCACTTCAGTGTGCTAAATGGTTTGTAGTAAAATTGCGATCACTCCTGTGAGGAAATGAAACTCTAAAATGTCTAATGATGTATCGGTCAAATGCTTATTATTTTATTATACAAAGAACCTCACCCACCAACTTCAATTTAGGAACAGGAAGAATTTTTTTTTTTTTTAACAAACCAACAACCATGTTTTTGCTTATTATTTTTGAGATTTACTTCTTTTCCTCATCCATAAAAAGCAGGATGAACCCTTTAATGTTTTTATTTTTTCTTCATTATTCATTCAAACAAGCTTAAACAAAAGGTGATAAGAATAAACTTGCTTTTCCCTTTATGTATATCTAGTTTAGAGAATGAAACTATAAATAAAAACTAGAAGAAAATAAAAACTGAAGCCATTATTTAATGATGACTACATGGAAGGCAAGAGGCACACATTTTCACATGAATTTTAATTATGTCTCCTCTAAGACAAGTCATTCAGAAATATAAGGCAAGTGACATTCCTTTCAGGACACAATTTGTAAATATGGAAACATTAATAGTTGTCATGATTATTTTTTACTCTCTCGCTCTTAGCAGTGGCTCTAAAAATGGCCTGATGATTCACATATCTAGATAAGCAAATCAAACTTTATAAACATATGAAGAATTTTCAGTTGCTGGCATTGAAATGCTGGGTTTGGATATGGACAAATATACTGTTTGCCTTAAATCTTTTGGGTACTTTGTCTTTTAATGTTTTGTTCTGCTATTCAAGCAGAAAGTATAGGACTTCATTTTATGAAATAAGCTGATCTCAGAGTGGAAAATTTGTAGAGATGAAGGAAATTCCAAGTTCCGTGTATGTACATAAATGGCTTTATATAATAAATATATAGCCATTACGAAGTTACACAGGGACAATGCAATTTAAAACTCTTCAAGTCCTGCTTACACGTGGGCAAATCCAGTCCTTCCCATCTTTATCACTGATGACATAGTTTATTTACTTAAAGGTAAACTATATTGGTACTATATACTCTATTAAGGATGACATAGCAGTATCAATCTAGAAGGTGAAATAAACTTCTAATAAATTCTAAAGTCAGATGGAATAAATTCAGCTCTGTGAAATCTTGTTTTGCTTGCTGACAAATTCTCCTTCCGCCCAGGATCATTTTAATTTAGCATGAGTGCTACACTAGCTAGAATTCAATGCATGAGTGTTACTTTCACTGCGTTTTCAAATTTGGAATACTTTTCATCCAAAATATGTACCTATACCTTTTAAAAAATGAAGAGTCAATATATCAGCATGGGCTTTTCCTACCAGTTTCACTTTCGAATCCATCTCCCCCCCAGTACTTCACTTTTATCCCTCATAATTTCATAACAAAGTATCCAGATTATATCTTTTAGACTAACCAGGAACTTAAACCTCAAGCGCTATTTTGAAGAAGGGTGGAGTAAATAATTTTGGTAATCTGTAGAACAGCTGCATGCAGTGTGTACTGTATTATAACAGCACCAAATCCCTTATAAAAACCAAGCACTCCTTCCTCCTGCCTTATGGTATTGATACAGTCTCTCATTCCCTCGTACTGTGTGTTAATTGGAAGCACTTCATAGCCAAGGTCTGTATTGTCAATGATTGTGCGTGTTCCTTGAATGTGAAGGCGGTGCAAGACTGTTTCCAATGGGTAAAGTATAACATCAGAGCAAAGACTGGCAGCAAAGTTAGCAATAAGTTCTGGAAAATAAGCATCCAACATACTCTGCACTGGACTAGTGCTCTCAGCTAGATGGCTACTGTAAGTCTTTCTCTTTAGAATTAGGAGGACAAACTTCTGAATGATTGAGCTGATGATGTAATGAAGAACTCCATGCAGCACCGTAGGGAAGATCAAAGACAGGAGTGGGAGCAGTCGTTTGCTATGAGGCACTCCGAGGCCAATCACTCTTCCAATTCCTTCTTTTACACATTCCAAAATTCCAGTGTTATCACGAATAATCTCACTCTGAAATAAACATGATGAAATGAATAAAAGTGAACAGTTGCTTACTGTGCCAGAAGAAAGGGCTCTTTTTAGGTCCGAGCCTGCTTCCTCCTCTCTCTCTCTGCCTGTTTCTCTGCCTGCTTGTAATCAAATAAATAAATAAAATCTTTAAATCCCAATTTATGACTACAGGGGGAAAATATCAATGGCTTGCACACTTCAGAAGTTATCTAGGCATTAGATTCTTTTTTCTTCTTCTCCTTTTTAAAGATTTTATTTATTTGAGAGAGAGAAAGAGAGAGAGAGAGAGGATGAGATGTGGGAGGCGCAGAGGGAAAAGCAGACTCCCTGCTGAACACGGAGCCTGATGTGGGACTTGACCCTGGGACTCCAGGATTAAGACCTGAGCCAAAGGCAGTTGCTTAACCAACTGAGCTAGCCACCCAGGTGCTCCTAGATTCTTTTTTCAAATGAAATTAACTAACAGACAGCTGTGAAGCTGGGAGCTATTCTCACTGGGAAGGGAAACAGGGGAGGAGATGGGGAAAGGACAACCTGGTTCCTCTATCTTCAAGAAGCTCCTTAGAACTCATTTTGAAAAGCTACCGGACACCTAAAGAGGTTGTACAGTGCTTAGAGTTCTTAAAAACAGGCTTAACCCTGCCTCCACCCATTACTTACCTGTTATCTAACCTTGGGCTAGTTACTTTTCCTAAGAATCGGTTTACCATTCTATAAAAATGGGATTAGTCCCACCTACCTTTTATGCACAGGGCTGCTGAGAGTATTATATGAAAACAGACTTGGCTTCCAGAGACACTCCCTCAATATTATCTACAATGTATCTGCCTTTTTACAGTGACATTAGGGAATAAGAGTCAACACAGATTCTTGATCAGAAAAGGATATAAACTTTGCAACCTGAGAACAATGGCATGAGTGTACAAAGTGACCTTAAAATGTAGAAGCCAGATTGCAGATTTTTATATTTTTTTTAAATTTTTTTTTAAAAAAAGAGACTAGAGAGTGAGAGAGAGAGACAAAGCAAGAAACAGTCTCTCTCTCTCTCTTTTTTTTTTAAGATTTTATTTATTATTTATTTGAGAGACAGAGATCACAAGCAGGCAAAGAGGCAGGCAGAAAGAGAGAGGAGGAAGCAGGCTCCATGAGGAGCAGAGAGCCAGATGCGGGACTCGATTCCAGGACCCTGGGATCATGACCTGAGCTGAAGGCAGAGGCTTTAACCCACTGAGCCACCCAGGTGCCCCATTTTTTTTTTTTTTTTTTTTTTTTTTTGACAGAGAGAGATCACAAGTAGGCAGAGAGGCAGTCAGAGAGAGGAGGAAGCAGGCTCCCAGCTGAGCAGAGAACCCTATGTGGGGCTCTATCCCAGGGCCCTGAGATCATGACCTGAGCCGGAGGCAGAGGCTTAACCCACTGAGCCACCCAGGCGCCCCCAGATTGCAGATTTTTAATAAAGACAACAGATCAGCAGGAAGCTCATTTTTAAGAGCGTCAGGAGTTGTTGGAGATTTGTAAATAAATGTGTATTTTTCAGGGAAAAAAGTGTTCTCAGAAATCCGAGCTCCCAGAAGGGGGAAAAAAAACCACTGAAACATGAATGAAGTAGGAAGAAAGAAGCTAATGTAGTAAGCTGATTGTGTGCTAAAGAAAGGATGAAAGTGGTTGCCTGTCAATGGGGAGAAACAGACAAATCTCAGATATGTGGTGGAGTTACAACTAAGCAGGCATATGACTGACTAATTGGTTATGAAGGATGAAAGAAACATAAAAACCAAGACTTTCTTAAAAATTAGAACTAACGTTTTGATATCTATTGATATTTGAGTATCAACAGTACCACTAGTGGAATAGGAGAAGCAGCTCAAAAGGAAGCTAATTTTCAGGGTACTAAGAAGAGACTGTTTTATGAGTTGAGTATGAGGGGAAGATGACTTAATTCACATAGATATTAGAGTTGAAATGATTCATAAGAGTAAATGAGTTCTTCAGGATGGTGACTATAGGATAAAAGCAGAGCAGGCCAAGGATAAAACTTTGGAGGACCGCGGAAAAGATGGGAAAGAGGTTATCAAAATAACGTGCTCAAAAGAGAAAAACTATAAGAAGTAAAAGACAGACTTCTAGAAAAGGAGACAGCAGGCAGAATCTGGAACAAGGAAAAACAGTGGCTGGATATTGGGTAAAAAAAAAAAAAAACTGACAGTGAGCTGGGCACTTTATATAAATAACTCATCTAATTTTTATAACTATTATTAAAATACTATTCCCATCTTATGGATGAGAAAATTAAGATCTAGAAAGGTTAAAACATTTGTTTACTCACAGATCAAACTTAAGTAGAGAAATGTGATTTTGGTAAGGGTCTGTCTAAAGCTAAAACCTGTTCTCCCCAATATATCACACTGCTTATTTTTTCTTTAAATAACTACCTTCCTGCTATTTTACCTCCTTACCTGTCAAATGTGGATATCTCATTGAGTGATAGCTCTGTAAACCTCAGCCTTACACAAACATCCTATCATTTGACACAATGCCAAAAGCAAGGCGAGAGGAAAGAATATTTGCATAGCAAACATTAACTTTACTCGATTCAAGTTAATTATAAATAAATAAATAAATAATCAATCAACAATAAGGCCAGAAAAGCAACTAAATGGAAAAGAATAATTACAAAAGCAAAGGCTAATCCTGTGAGGTTCTTACAGAGGAAACACATACATACTGAAGACAAGAAATAAGCAACAAGGTCTGGTGTTGGAGGCAGGAGATAGGTGGTGTACAATTAATTGGATTTTGAGTATATGTGAAGTTAATACTATCTTCAGCTTACAGTTTTAACGGTAGGAATGGTATGGTAAGTACATTAATACACTGTACTTGAAGCGCCACCATGTGGTTAGAAATGGTAAAACACCAAGAAGCTGACAGGAGATTGCTTTAGCTTTGTAGAATTTAACACACCATGGTACCAATGTTCCTTAAAAGGCGTATTTAAAAAGGGGGCGCCTGGGTGGCTCAGTGGGTTAAGGCCTCTGCCTTCAAAGCCTCTGCCTTAGGCTTAGGTCATGATCTCAGGGTCCTGGGATCGAGCCCTGCATCCGGCTCTCTGCTCTGCAGGGAGCCTGCTTCCTCTTCTCTCTCTCTCTGCCTGCCTCTCTGCCTACTTGTGATCTCTGTCTGTCAAACAAATAAATAAAATCTAAAAAAAAAAAAAAAAAAAGGCATATTTAAAAAGAATGCTGTTTGTAGGGACTACCTGCTCACTATTGGGGTGATTATACAGCATGTTTTATCTCAGGTAATTAGTAATTTACAGTCTGGCGACAAGCCATAAACACCTGAGTCGTTTGTAAAGATTTTAAAAAGTTTAAAAAACCAAACAGGGGGCGCCTGGGTGGCTCAGTGGGTTAAGCCTCTGCCTTTGGCTCAGGTCATGATCCCAGGGTCCTGGGATCCAGCACCACATTGGGCTCTCTGCCCAGAGGGGAGCCTGCTTCCTCCTCTCTCTCTGCCTGTCTCTCTGCCTGCTTCTCTGCGTACTTGTGATCTCTGTCTGTCAAATAAATAAATAAAATCTCTAAAAACAAACAAACAAACAGATTCTTTGTATTCAGAATAAGCTCTTGGCTGGGTTCTGAGATACCTGAATGAAGAATACAGCTGGCTATGGGATGGATAAAAAGAATTAAAACTAGAAGTGTGAAGTAACTTTGCAAAGGGAAGATACACAACCAGCAAGGTACCTAGTATATAATCTCCGGGATATGGGTGGGATCTGAGAGATTAAAATTTTAAAAGGATAGTGTCTTAAACTCTTCTGGTATACAATCAGAATCTGATATAAACAATATATTGAGTATTCAAAAAAAATTTTTAACTAAAAAAATGACAATAAAAAGTAGCTCACCTGTACTGTTTCAATTAGACTTGCTGAATAAAAAGGCATTGCCACCATGTAAGTTAGGCTGTAGAAATTAAAACAAATTTATCAGTATACTGAAACAACATGCTTATGCTAAATTTTGAATATCTACTTTTATATATCAGTGTAATTTATATTCAAGCCTGAATATATTTAAGGTTTTCAACTATTAACATCTATAGCATAAAGATACTTTGGAAACCTGAATTGTAAGATGCCTTACTGAACAGTTAGTGATAAAATTTAAGTAAACACAGGGAAAGGCTGCTAAGAAAATGGATTTTATTTTAAACCAGTAAAATGTAGGCTTGGTTATGATTCACTGTCTAACCTGCATACAGCTAATGTAACCTTGTTGTATACCTGCAATAGCTAATGTAGCCTATAAATCTGATATTTAAAAGTTAGGATGAGGGATCCATTCCACTGTTTGCCTTTTTAGTGACATTTGAACAAGTGTACTATTCTACTATTATCCTATTGATTATCATTATCCATTCCCAGATTTCCCACCCAGCAGAGCTAAGCCAGTCTTCAATGATGAGTGAAGTCCCCTTATATTAAAAAACAATATTGTACAGCTTTGCAAAGTTGTTTCCTATCATCACTACTTAGACATAGTAATATTACAACTTTGCAAGCCTGCAAAATATAGTTATTTAAAATAACATCAAGGTGGGACTTACCTAACCCTATGGGCCAGGTCCTGGCAAGAAGTAGTTTTCAAGGTGAATGGAACATCACTAAGAAATAATGTGCTGGAATGTCCCACAAAGGGAGCCAGCAAGCTGGGGGATTTCCAATTCACAATCTTCAAAAAAAATTAAAAAGTGAAGAGTAAAATTCTAATCTACAAAAATGGTCAGTGTTGTAAAATCATGAAGTGGCTTTAGGACTACGTTTTAATGCCACTAAGGTTTGAGTCTGCTTATCACTATACATATAAATTTTTGTTTCTGCTTAATAATAAAATAATAATTTTTCTGGCAAATTGGGTTAAACAAGTTGAAGGCCTCTGCTAACTTCCTAAGAGCACAGAGAAAAATGAGGTTGTGATTTCAGCCTTTCAAATTTAGAAAGATCTATTTTAAAGATAATATATATTCCAGGATTTTATTCCTCAACTCTACGTTAACTATCTTTTCAATTCTAGTCCCATAAATATTTTATTGTCCTAATTTTCTTTGCTGTATTAAGATTTTTTTCAGCCCTAATACTATAAAAATTAATGCAAATTTTCAATATAAGTGACACTTTTGATACTTACGATTTTAGTAGAAGGTGTTCTCCTATTTGTTTAGGATTCCATTTATGTGAAATCTCCCTAAAAAATAAATTTCAATAAAACAGAAGCCATGTTATTTACAACATCTTGAGCTAGTCTGACTCTCAAAAAGGTAATCGATTGTAATTAGGAACAAAAAATCTGTAGGAGAAATACATTCTAAGGGTGAACATGTTCTTTTCTGGGGCACACTTCAATTACGGTGGCTTAAAAAGAAAAAAAATGTACTAAGTACTTTTCTATGTGCTGAAAGAAGGGGTTGACAGAAGAGGAAAACCTACCACTAATTATAAAAAACTTAATACTTAAAGGAGGAACATGAAAACTTCAAGGAGGAGATCTAAAAATGACAGGTTGAGGAAGAAAGAAGAGTTGAGATGGGCAAAGGGAAACAAGGAATAGGATAACGGAAGAAAAAGCATGAAAAAGGATGAGAATTTAAAAACACAATTAAGTAACTGTAATGCAGAATGAATGTGGCATTTGTGTAGCACCAAATTTTCCAAGTGCCTTTCTTTATTATGATATTCATTATGTGACCTTTATTATATTCTGCAGTCAAATGCTCTACCACTGAGCTACACCCCCTCTTTATTATATTCTGATATCTTTCTGAGCACCTACAAGGCCAGGCATGGTACAAAGTGCTTTGCTGGAGTTATTTCTAACTCTCACAATGACTTTGTTATCGCCATTTTATAGATGGGGAAATAGGCTGAGAGAGGGTTCATAACCTACACAAAGCCATACAACTAGTTAGTGACGGAACTGGGTCCTAAACCCTGGTTTCTAGGACTTGGAAGTCTGTACACTCTGCCTGTACTTCCTCTCATCCCATTTGATACAGGAAGACATCCTGTGAGGTAAGCAGAGCAGGTGTGGTCCAATTTGTTTTACTTATGAGACAAAGGAAGGTCAGAAGACCCACAGGGACACATTCGGGTGACAGGCAAAGTGCCAGGTCTGAGACCAAGGTCTCGCACTGTGTGCTTCCTGCTGTTTAGGTCACCCTCGGAAACCAGAAAAAAAGAATAAAAATAAGAGAGTCAAGCTGCAAAATTAAAAGAGGAGAAAGTTGTACCAAGAGAAAAGTCAAAAAGGAGAAAAGAGAATGGAGAGAGAGCAAAAGGAAAAGTCAACGAGGAAAGAGAATAAACTGAGAAAGCAGAGAGAGAGGTAGAAGGGGTGGGAGAAGAGGGAGAAGGGACAGAGAGGCTGAACAGCAGAGACAGGGAAGTGTAAAATGAAATAAAGTGTGAAATAGAGAGAACTGCGACCAGTGCCCTTGACGAAACCAGCATCCATGGCACCACGGCCCCAGCAGAGAGCTGAGGAAACATCTTCTATTTGAAATGACTGAATATGACAAACCTAAGGAGACAGTGAATAAATTTATTTTGTATTAAAAAAGGTGTAGAAAATCATCATTAATAACCTCTAAGAACAAATTCAGTACAATTATAACACGGGTGATATGCAGAATTTCTAAAAGAATGGAAGATCTGCAGAGAAACTTGAACAACAGACCAACCAACTCTGATCAGTAAGACCTTAGAGAGCCTTCTGGGTCACATTTTTATAAAATTAATACTAAGACTAATATTTTAGGTCTTAACAACCACAGAAAAATATAGCTGAAATGACCACCAATGATTTGGAAGAAAAAATATAAAAAAGATCAGGCTTCCCATCTTTTTGACAGTGACTTCATGATTCTACAACAATATATGCTACGTGGTTTGCAAATCGCCTGGGTACTGCTGTTACTCTTACCATGGCCCCAGAGAGTACTACCACAGGGCATTATGACAGTGATTTTAAGGACGAAACCATCATTAACATTAGAGACAAACAGGTCTGTGATCAGTATTTCTGTAAGGACAGGGCTACTCTGCTTTTGAATACAATACTAATTACTACTGCCAATTCTTAACATCAATAAGATTATTAAAAGTGGAAAAAATGAAATTTAGAATCAAGTATAAAAAATATGAGACTCTCTTCCTTGTATCTCTATCTGTGGGTAAAACCTATCACCGCGGCTCTGGAAATTTAAATTAGCACTCTGAAATGCTTTAGGAAAGAGAATAGTATGAAAATCTACTTGTGATCAAACCTCTTTATATTTCATTATCAAATACCAAAAGATAGGTAAACATATTTAACTCACTATTTTCACAAGCACAGCCTGTCCTTGAAAAAGAGCAATAAATTAAAGAGAAATGACTTGCTTTTTCTTAAAATAGTTCTCTATTTGACAGATTGATATACATGCTTTCATGCATAATCAATACAAAAAAGCAACAGAATTTTTAAATGACTCTATTTTTAAAGTCTTTACTTCTCATTCTCTCTCATTTTCACATGTACAGGTAACTGCCCTCCTAAAAAAAAAAATCTTCCCTCAACCAAACCCATCTTCCAGCGACTTCTCTTCATCTTCCCTCTGCACAGCCAACTTTCTGAACTTGCTATTTTTCCATGTCCTAACAACCCATTCACCTCTGAACCCACGCCAAATTGGCTTTTACCCCATTATTCTAAAAAAAAGCTCTTGCCAAGGTCCCCATGACCTCTATGTCTACATCCAATGGACATTTTTAAGTCTGAGGGTTACTGGAGGGAAGGTGGGCAGGGGGATGGGTTCAATAGGTGCTGGGTGTTAAGGAAGGCACCGGTGATGAGCACTGGGAGCTGGATATACTTTATTTCCCCTTCAACAGACAGCAGGCCCTCAGGTTCCTCCCTTCTTCTTGAAGCATTTTCTGTCCCTTACTCTTCTGGTTTTCTCCTCCCTTCTAGTCTCTACTTTTGACTCCTTTGCAGTAGGATTTTCTTAAGCCAGCCACCTATTCTAGAGTCCCTAAAGGGTCAGGCCCTCTTTTTACTTTATATGTTATGCTTCTTCCTAATGTAATGTCATCCAAGATGATGCTTTCAAATCCATTAGCTTCACTTTAGATTTCTCTGCATGTCAACCGTGTATATCATCTGTCTCCAGATAACTCTACCTGGGTGTGGCAAAGCATCTAAAAATGAACTTGTCCAAAATCAAGCTAATGATCTTTCTTGCCTATTCTTGGGACTCTTTTAGTGGTCCCTACTCAGTAACTACTAATCAAAAAAAAATCTACTGAATTGGAGAAAGATTTCATTGTGTTTAAAATAGAGTATGTTCAAAGTCAGTGAATTCAGAAGAGTGGTTAGGAGACACACACAACATGAGGAGAAACTGTAAGATGTTTATACTGGTACAATACAAAATGTGAGATGCATCGAATGAAGCTGGAGGTCAACCAAATGGTTTTTGTGAGACGGAAATACACAGGGAGCCTTGGTTACAGGTGTTCCTTATGTAAATGAGAAACGACATATGAAAATAAAGGGTACATGTAGTCTCCCTTACCCGACTTGGGAGATTTGGGGAAAAATTGGGATGGGGTCTGGGCGCTAGATAAATAGATCACAGATGATTATCTTGGGTTACATACTTTTTCTTTTAAAGTAGTAATTCTGTAAAGCTCTAAGCTTGGTGACTTCATGGGCACTACAGACTTGCTCTTTTTCTCTCAGATGTGATCAAAATGAAAATGAAATCTAAATATTTGTGAATCCCTATTGTCTCACCTGTTCTACCTAGTGATGGCTGTGCAATTAGGGAACCTCAGTGTAGGAGACCCCCAAGCTCATTCGCCTCGGGTGGTAACTTCTATGAATCACTTTGGGTTAACTGCTTTGCTACCCTGTCTGTTGTGACTTTGCTTTCTCCCTGCCTAAAAACAGAATTAAAGTTTATACTGTACTTCAGAGAATGGCTTTATTTGATATCTACTTACATAAGCCAAAATCCTAGAAGTCATCCAGGACAGCTCTTCCTCTATCGCCTACTATCCCTAGTCCATCACTACATCCATCCGTTTTACCTAAACACATTCCAGAAGAATCCACTTAGATCCATCTCAAGAGATGCCACCCTGGTCCTAGTTACCATTACTTGTCACCCAGATGACTGTTGCAGAATATGAACATGTGTCCTCTTATCTACTTTGGTCCTCCTGAAATCTTCTCACCTCCATTTAAAATGACCCTTTAGAAACATGAATCTGATCATGTCACTGACCTCTCCTTAAAACTCTTCAATATCCTTGAAGTGGCCTACAAGGCCCTGCATCAATCTGGGTCCACCTGTATCTTCAGCATTCTGTCACACAGCTCTCCCTCTTGCTCTCTGAGCGTTAGCCATATGAGCCTTCTCTCAAGTTACCAGAATTCTCCATGTTCCCCATGCAACACTGTCTTCACAAAAACTGTTTTGAGCCTCCTAACCAGCACTCAGATGTCAGGTTAAGCGTTATTTTATTAGGGGCACTGTTCCTAACCCTTTACTAATCTCACAGAATATTTTCTTTTCCTTCTGGGAACACATTTCAATTTGTAATTATTTATTCATTAATGGGATTATTTTACTTAATGGATATCCCTATACTGGATTGTAAGCTTCATGGTCACAGGTACCTTTTGTTTCCTCTCCTCACTGTATGCCTGATTTTCAGCAAAGGACTTGGCATACAGTAGATACTCAGGAAATGAATTAATGAGTGGGATTTATCTGGAAAATTATCCCAGTAGAATACAACAAAGATAGCCTTTTGTGTCTTTTTTTTTTTTTTTTTTTATTTGACAGAGAGAAATCACAACTAGGCAGAGAGGCAGGCAGAGAGAGAGGAGGAAGCAGGCTCCCCACAGAGCAGAGAGCCCGATGTGGGGCTCGATCCCAGGACCCTGGGATCATGACCCGAGCCGAAGGCAGAGGCTTTAACCCACTGAGCCACCCAGGCGCCCCTTGTGTCTTCTTAGTAAGACCCAAAATGACCAAGAGAAAATACATATCTATATAACCAACATGTCTATAAGGTCTATAGAGTAAGAAAGTTAGATAATAAAATTTAATGAAATTCTGCGCCATCCTATTCCCATTCCTCTTTTTCCTTCCCTTAAACCTTAAGTTAAAGTTACTATTTCATCTCTGTGTTAAAGAAATAGCATTACCTGTCTGAAGTCCCAGAAGTCAGACGTGGTATAGCCAGGACCAATAGGATTCTGACTACAAATATACAGAATTCTTTACACTCCAATATATAGAAATTCCTGAACTTTATTAGATCTTTATAAAATTTTGTTTGTGAGAGAATTTTAAGAACACTTGATGACAAGTACTAACTTATGATCTTATACTATGATATAAAAAGCAGTAGAGTGAATGAATAAAGTTAGTTGAGGACAGAAATTCAGATTTCTTAAGTATGAGAGGGAAACTTTTAGTAGTCCAAATGTTTTGTTTTGATTTTAACATTTCGTAAGTCTGTTAAAGAACTCTATGAAGTCCTCTGAAAGCAATTACATTGGCAAAAAGCCTGATTTCAGTCTTTCCTGCCTTCATTTCATTCCCTGCAAAGTCTGAATCCTAAGATTTAGACACTAGTGGCTGTACCTTCGATTACCTCACTTCCTAGTCAATCCAAAAAATTCACTCTGCCAGGGACTAACTCTGGATTAACAAACCATTCAAAGTCTTTGATGCTGTCTCTGGCATATAGCACTGATCCACAAAGTTAGAGTCCTGCCAAATAGTACCTAAACAAATTTATGATTTCCACTATCACCTACTGATGTTCCTTTCATATATACTCCTTGTAAGGTTTCCGTCCTGTTATGCATTTACTGTCTCAAATGTGTATCATTCTTCTCATGCTTTTCTGCTCTGACCCCAATATTCTATTTCAGAGAGTAAATAGACCCAGAAGCAAGTTTTCCTAATTTCTCTTCCCTCTCCTTCCAAATGTATCTACAATTCTACATTCTAATTCTCTCCTCTCGGCTTCTAAGACACTATTATCCTAGGTTACTATTATGTTCAATGGTTTTTGTGAGCGTCTCTTAAAACTGCTTTCAATTACCTCTCCTACCACACACATCTTCACATACATACATGACATACACATATGCCTTCACACATCACCCAGGATACTGTCCTTGGTCCACTTTCTGTCATTTAGTGTACACTTTGTCCTCAGGGAAATTCACCAATCCTAATGCTTCAACGCTACTTTTATGCCAGAATATCCAAAGTTATCCCTCCAGCTTCAAATTTTTTCTAAGACCCCAATCCACGGTGCCAACCACATATTAGAAATGTCCTCCTAGCTGCTCTGCAGGAATCTCAAACTTCATCTATTGAAAGATAAATTCCTCATCTTCTTTCCCACTCCAACCTATTCTTCTTTTTGTATTCTCCAGTCTAGAAGTCTATCACTGATGGAAATTTTCTCCCATCCCCTGATTCCCAATCTATCACCAATTATCCATTAGACTTCAGAAATGCCTATCCCTTTCTGTTCCACACTTCAGATCCCTCTCAGTCTGGTCCAGATTACTGTAACAGTTCTCTACAAGTCACTGGCTACACCAGTCTACTTTTTTATTTTATACTGCCACTTGAGTAAATCCTTGATCAAAGAACCCATATATTGAAACAAACACCTTAGATTCCCAATTACATAGAGAATGAAGCCAAAGTCCCTTACAAAGGCACGGCCATGCTTCAGACTAGTATCTCAGCCACTTTTCCTATTATTCTACTCCATAAATGTCCAGTATTCCAAGCACAAGACTTTCATTACGCAGACTTTCCAATTTCCATAAAATTGGGCATACTGTCACTTCTATTTGGAATGCTCTCCTTCTCTGCCAAGTCAAATTCCTACTCATAATTGAAGATATAGCTCAGATTTCAGTTCTTTCTTCAAACCTTTGCCAATAACATGTGAAGTATCCCCTGGGCACTGAATGGGGTTTGTTTAATTATAGCACTAATCTTGATGTACTACTTTAATTTGCTTACATGTGTCTCCTTCAGCCAAATGGCTACTTAAACATTAAGAACTGCTCACATATTCATGTTTGTTCCTTAGTAGACAGTTGTTGAAACATAGCAGTCAGTAGGAGCTGAGAGACCTATCTCAATAGATACTAGACCAGGAAGCATTTTCTTTATCACATACTAATTCAATAAGATATATCTAACTTTGGTCTCTATTTCTTCTCTTAGCTACTTCAGGTTAAGTTTTCAAATTCAAGGTATTTTTAGAAACTATCATATTTTGTTAAAATTTAATACAAAGCTAATATTGAAAAGATGCCAAAAAGGTACCTTGGTAGAGGTGTAAATTCACTTATTATTCCCTCTGCTCCAAGTGTGACTCCCTGGACAATAAACGTACTTCCCATTCCTTTCCAAAGGGCCCTCGGTCCCTAAAATGAACAAAATTTATTGTTATTTCTATTAATGCCTAAATAAGAAACACAAAAAAGGTCTTAATAAAACGATATTGTTTACTAGTATTTTCCAATAAGGCACTATTTTAAGACATTTTAGTAGATAACTACAACTACATTAATACCTATCATTTTATTATTTGTTGAATGGCCAATATTTAGGCAATGTGAATATTCCAATTAACTACATCTCTAATACTAATTAAACATCACTAATATTTAATTAATTTTGGAAATGATGTGACTATATTAATTATTCAGTGACACCAAAAGATGTCATTACCAGGTTACATTAGTTTTAGAGCAAGCATTAAAATATTTTTATCAACTAAATTAAAAGGAATTACTCTTGGTTTAATTACCACTAAGACCATATGGTACTTATATTATAAATAATCTTAATAGCACCTATAGACTAATTCTCACCTGAGTTTTGTTGAAGCTGTACATGATATTGATGACTGTAAACGGAGTGAGATGGTAATGCCGAGCATGATAATTAACCTATAAAAGATTATGTTGTAAATTATTTTTGTTATTGTTTTGTCAAGAAATAACAAGGCCATCAAAGACATACAAAGGAGTCAAACCATAAACAAAAGCTCAATTCTAAAGTCATCAGAAGTTACTCACAAAAATTAAAAAATTACTACTATTAAAAGTACATTTAAATAACTTATTAAAAGTACAGTATGTATGGTTATATATATATATATACAACACAGAAGACCAATGCACAATATACACAGTAATGTAGAATATATAATAAAGAACATGCTGTTTGACATTTATGTTTCCATAAACACTAGAATTACATTTGGTGTAGCAAAACATTCACCCCATTGAACACATAGGAGCCACTGAAGAACTCAGGGAACAGGAGATTCATGTCTCCCAATACCAAGCATTTTTTACACTGTAAGCTATAAACAATCGGTAAATTATGAAGTAAAGGGGGGTGATATTTTGTAAAATAACAAAAAAGAAAATATCAGAATGCATCATACATTCTAATGCCATTATTTCACAACACATTTAAGTTACTTGTATAGATGTACACACTGAATCACAATGTGATACTGTCGCTTTATAGAATACATGTCTGAAATCCACTGTTCTAGGCTATATGCACTGTCCATGCTCTTAATGACTATTTTTTTGGGTGCTGAAGCATGAGCAGCTTAATTTGTAATTATTTATATATTTTCTAACTCAATTTTCAAAGAAGATTAAGTTAGATTATGGAAGCTTTTACCACAGTGTTGTCCATTTAATCCATGGGGCCTTTCAGGGGATTTACAAGTTTAAAATTATCTTCTTAATGATACTAAGGTATCATTTGTCTTTTTTATTGTGTTGACATCTTCAATAATAGCGCAAAACAATGGTGGCTAAAACTACTTACTACTTAGCATGAATCAAGACAGCTGGCAGCAAACTGTATTTTTGTACAAATTATATTCTTTATCCCATTCACTTGCAAGGAGGAAAAAGCCACTTTCACTTAAGAATGTCCTTGGTGAACCTGACACCAGTTAGAATGGCCAAAGTTAGCAAGACAGGAAACAACATGTGTTGGAGAGAATGTTGGAGAGAAAGGGGAACCCTCATACACTGTTGGTGGGAATGCAAGTTGGTACAGTCACTTTGGAGAACAGTGTGGAGATTCCTCAAGAAATTAAAAATAGAGCTTCCCTATGACCCTGCAATTGCACTGCTGGGTATTTATCCCAAAGATACAGATGTAGTGAAAAGAAGAGCCATCTGTACCCCAATGTTTATAGCAGCAATGGCCACGGTTGCCAAACTGTGGAAAGAACCAAGATGCCCTTCAACGGACAAATGGATAAGGAAGATGTGGTCCATACACACGATGGAGTATTATGCCTCCATCAGAAAGGAGGAATACCCAACTTTTGTAGCAACATGGACGGGACTGGAAGAGATTATGCTGAGCGAAATAAGTCAAGCAGAGAGAGTCAAGTATCATATGGTCTCACTTATTTGTGGAGCATAACAAAGAACATGGAGGACATGGGGAGATGAAGAGGAGAAGGGAGTTGAGGGAAACTGGAAGGGGAGATGAACCATGAGAGACTATGGACTCTGTAAAAGAACCAGAGGGTTTTGATGGGGCAGGAGGTGGGAGGTTGGGGGAACCAGGTGGTGGGTAATAGGGAGGGCACGTACTGCATGGAGCACTGGGTGTGGTGCAAAAACAATGAATACTGTTACGCTGAAAATAAATTAAAAATAAATAAATAAAAAATAAACAACAACAACAACAACAAAGAATGGATGAGTTACTCAGGTCATGATCTCAGGGTCCTGAGATTGAGCCCCACATCAGGCTTCCTGCTCACCAAGGAGTCTACCTCTCCCTCTCCCTCTGCCCCTCTGCCTGCTTATGTTCTCTTTCTATAATAAATAAATAAAATCTTACAAAAAAAAAAAAAAAGAATGTCCTTGGTGAAACAGTAAAATGCATTAATTGGTGCCAGGGTGGCTCAGTGGGTTAAGCCTCTGCCTTTGGCTCACGTTGTGGTCCCAGGGTCCTGGGATCGAGTCCCGCATCGGGCTCTCTGCTAGGCAGGGAGCCTGCTTCCCCCTCTCTCTCTGTCTGCCTCTCTGCCTACTTGTGATTTCTGTCTGTCAAATAAATAAGTAAATAAAATCTTTAATAAAATAAAATAAAATGCTGATTCTTAAGTATACATCTTTGTAATTACTATTCTGTGTATTACATAATGAAGTAAGACAGCTGTTGTGAGGGAAAGCACTTGTCTGATGAAATTGCAAGCTGAACTAGCTACTTTTTTCATGGAACACCATTTCTTCTGCAAACACTGACTGCCAGACTACAGTTATTAACATATGAGAAAATGTGCAGGGGCAGCTGGTGGGTCAGTTGACAAAACATATGACTCTACGTTTTGGCTCAGGTCATCTTATGGGTCATGGGATGAGTCCCACATTGGACTCTAAACTCACCCGGGAGTCAGCTTGAGAGTCTCTTTCCTCTCCCCCGGCCCATCTCCTCACTCTCTCTCTCTAAAACAAACATCTAAATCTTTTATAAAAAATAAAAATAAAAATGAACAAAGTGAGCCTATTGATTAAAGGAAAAAAAACTGGCATTATGGGATGTCAATGATAAATCTGACATTACAACCAAAAATTAGAATTCTGAAAAAACTGCATCTACCATGAAGAACTTGCCAATACTGAAACACTTTTCTGGTGGGATTGGTAGTGATTTAATGACAATTTTTTAAAAATACTATATAATCAAATGTCTTAAGCTTAGAAGATCTACAGAACTCAGTAAATCAGTATTTTTCTTTTTTTTTTTAAGATTTTATTTATTTATTTGTGAGAGAGAACACACAAGCGTGCACGAGCACAAGCAGGGGGAGCAGCAGGCAGAGGGAGAAGCAGGCTCCCTGCTGAGGGAGAAGCAGGCTCCCTGCTGAGAAAGAAGCCTGTTGTGAGACTTGATCCCAGGAACCAGCATGACCTGAACCTAAGGCAGACACTTAACCGAATGAGCTACCTAGGCGTCTCAATATTTTTCAAATAATCAACACATGATGTTATAGAATCATACATAGATCAAAAGATTTTAATGTAAGAGTACAAAAAGTTAACTCACATGGTTTGAAATTTCTCACTGCAAATAACCTTTAATATATTACTATTTATCAAGTTTTGGTGTAGTAAAAAAGAAGAAAATCTGACAATTATCTGAAAAAGATATAAAACATTCCATTTTCAATACATATGTGTATAAGGTTAGACCTTCTTCTTTCAAAACCAAAATTTTTTATGATGTAATAAGAGTTTTGAAGACCAAAAAGTTTGAGACTGATCTATTGTAGATTCTGGTACATTTCATACAGAGTAACAGTTACAGTTTCAGCCATTGATCTGAGTTCTGTATTTTAAATCAGAGTAAGGATTATTGTTTAGAAGGTAACAGAGAAGTTCACTTACCTGACACTGGCGGCGTAGAACAATGCAAGGATGAGCCAGTACATTTTCTGTAAAGAGGCTATAAAAGAATAATTTAGATATATAATATATAATATATATATTTCGTGTATATATATACACACACACATACATATAATAGCCAAAACTTAAATTAAAATATATATGTATCTGAAATTATTCTTACTTGAAGAATCATGCATTATTTCGTTTCCCATTCTAACAGTTAAAAAAAAATTGTCTGGATATATTTGCAAATCATTCTAAGAACAACAAAATTCAATATGAAAAGAATTAAAGCCAGATCTGCAAACTGGTAAGCAACGGCAGTAACGTAAAATAGTAATACATGTAATCTAAAGATGAAACTACAACTCCGTGCCTGAAATGGGACACTCCTTTCCTAGACAACTTAAATGCTCCTTTCCATTTCTTTTAGAAGATATCATATGAACAAAGTTCCTATCAGAAGAGTCATTTATTCTTCATGAACCACCTTCTATAAATTTTAGCTTTGATGTACACTGCATTTAAGTTATTAGAGTTTAAATTATAAGGATTTTAATAACTATTAATTGACTACTATTTTGGATATCAAATATTTCTTCTGAGAGCATTCCCTACAAAATAATTACAATTGCAGGCTGACAATACTAACAGTGACAGCTGCACAAGCATGAGAGCACATGCAGGGCATATACATATACACATATAAATAATGTAATCAGGGGCGCCTGGGTGGCTCAGTGGGTTAAAGCCTCTGCCTTTGGCTCAGGTCATGATCCTGGGGTCCTGGGACTGAGCCCCACATCAGGCTCTCTGCTCGGCAGGGAGCCTGCTTTCCTTCCTCTCTCCCTGCCGGCCTCTCTGCCTACTTGTGATCTCTGTCAAATAAATAAATAAAAAAAAAAACCTTAAAATAAATAATGTATCAAATGAACAACAGCTTTTAACAGTGAGGCTAAAGCAAAATGAATTCTAGCAAAAGAAAATTTTAATTCACAATTATGCTCCTATTTACAGTAATACTCTCAGGTTTAATTATGCAAATAAGATAATTTTTTTCTTGACTAAAATTTTAAAACAATGAGTTGTCCTGGCATGCAACATAACCCTTTGTGGAATTCTGATATATTTTGAAATAATATTCATTAGAGATCACATAATCAAAATTGGAGGGTTTTTTCCCCACGAAATGATCATTAAAAATAAAAAAATAACGGTGGTCATTAAATGCTGATTGTAAACAAAAACCAGACTCCATGTTGTTAAATATCATATTACAATTAGAATGTTTAGGGGAAGGTTCAATGCAAATAACTTTCTCTTAGAGGGGCGATTAGATCAAATTTTTTGGACACATGAAAGTTATCAAACTATAACTTCCAAAATTATTTTGTGGTTATAAATTGAATGACTATTCTCTATCCTTACTAAAAAAAAATCAAGTTATAGATTTTAAATAACTTTTTCTGCAAAATATTTTTCAACATTTAATCTACTGCTCACTCCAAAGAATCAATCTAAAGGAAGCAATACTAATCATTTAATATTTTACATTAAAACACTCTGAATAAAACACTTTAAATAAAAACATCAATTAAAATCATTAGAAAAAAACATTACCTTGCAAGGCCAATACCAAATCCAGCAAATCTATTCAACTGCTCTAAAACAGGAAGAAATAAGATTACTCATAACCAATATTTAGGTTTACTGTAAAAATTTTTTTCTTTTATTAACATAATATTTATTTAAATTCTAGGTCTTAGAGTCAAATTCTGATATGGGCCAGGGAAGCTGTGGGAAGCTGCAAAGCAGACTTGCTCTTCAGCTCCAATTCACTGTTGACATGTGGGACTGTGGGCCCAGTGTTTCTAAACTGTTATTTTTCTAAAGAGATATTGTCATTTTTACATAATATCTTCCAATTTTAAAATACCAGCAACTATTTTAAAAAGCATTACAACACTGTGGGCCAAATCAAACATGTCTGTAGGTAGAAACTAAGGATTACCACTTTTCAACTTCTAACTACAAACAACTTAAATTTTTTTAATCAACAACTTCACCTCCTATCTTGTAAAATTAGTCATTTGCTGTTATTGGTGGAAACATCTATATTAAATGAACAGCTGCAAGTAAGACACCTCAAAATTATTAAATCGAAAGCGTACTTAAGGTAATCAAAATGGTTAAATGAGGCTCTCTTCTCGACAAGTTTTAAATATTTTGAGAGTAACTGCTTAGGTACATCTCTGTGAGAAGCTACTGGGTCCATACGCGCTACTCCTGATGGCATTTCTATTGCTTATTAGAAAAGTTTACAGCTGGAAACACTCCTATGCATGCGTCAAAACAAATAAAAGAATTTCTCCTTGGCTAAAAATCGCAAAATCATGATGGTGAAATACCACAACCTCAGGGGGCCAGACATTTCTACTATAATACAATATTCACAAGGGATAATTTTTTCCTCTCTTCCTCTTTTCTCTCTCTCAGCTCTTTCACATGCTATCACTATTTCCTTACAATCAGAATAAGGCCATGTAAACATGTCCCTGGGGAAACTATTTTGTTTAACTCTTGCCTTGAAAAATGTAGAAGCCAGATAGAAGGTTCTTTTGCCAATTAAGATACTTTCCTCCTTTCAGCTTTTCCCTTTTTGCATGTATATTAACAGAAAATGCCGCTGATACTTTCTGCAAAGTGTTAGAAAGGTTTATTAACTGTGTAAGTTAACTGTCTAAGTCTCTCAGTCTTCAATTCTCTTTGCAAAATTACCACCGCCAACCTCTTAACTGCTGCAAACATCCCCTGGTTTTAAGAGTTCCTCCTCACTTTAACCACTAAAGCACAAATTATAAAAAGATAAAAATATCAGCTTTACTGCCTAAGAAGTTAACTGTGTAGCAATCATATATGCATTTTGAATTATTTATAACTTTCCAGTACTCCTTAGGGACCACAGAAAGAAAACTAGAGAGGGTGAAAAAACAAACTGTCTAACTGTGTAAGATCCTCCTCCTCATCCTCATTTGCTCTTAGGTAATATTTAAAATCTATTCCTCCAAGTTCACTCAAATCAAATAAAAATTACTGTACTTCCAAGTACACATAAATAAGTGCAAATGAACATATCTAGAATATACTTAATATTTAATGGTCTAGTCTATTATTCTAATGATTTCAAAATGGGAAGAGGCAGTGATTATTTACATTTTGTGAAAAAACAAAAAAGTTGAGAATATTTAGATCACAGTGTTACAATTAAAACAGGTCTTCTGACATTTTACAGTGAATAATTATGTCCTGATTCCAACGTCTTGACATTGTCTCAGTGTTTTTTACTTCTTAGTGGAGTTTTAGTATATGTGCTGCCGAAGCGAGCACATTAGTGGAGTTTTTAAGTGAGAAATAGGCGATGGGAAAATATAGGAGTACAGTTTGAGAGTCTAGAAAACAGAGAAAACTCCTATGATTAAAAGAGAAAAAGAAGGAAACGAATATTTTTTCTAGCTTACTATGTGCTCCATACTATACTAGGCATTACTTACATTTCATTTTATTTAACCTTAAAGAACTCTACGAATTATTCTTCTAGCCACCTTAAAGGTGAGAAGACACAAGGTTCTCAGAGGTTAACAAAATGTCTTAGCTTTTGAGAGTGGAAGAGTCAGGTTTGAATCGAAGCCTGCCAATGCTGAAAAACTTTACAGAACCCAAAGCTACCATTCATTATTAATTCAAGCAATAATGGTGTCAGTGAACTAGGTATTGTTCACATAATTCCCAATAAACAATAAATAATCCAATTTCCTTCCTTCTTGATTTAGGCCATGGGATGTCACACACCAAAACCCTTCGAAGCTCCTACCACGCAGCCCAAGCTAAGGCAGGTGTCTTCTCTCGAGGTGATCCGGGAGGAAAGGTTGGTGCGAGGAAGAGGGAGCAGGCCCGCTACAAGGGCAGAGGACGAAAGGAGGGCAGAGGGTGTGGCGCGCGATAAGTCCAGCGGCACCGGAGGCGGGACCCTCGGCGCGGCTTCCGCGGTCTGCAGGCCGCCGGCCGCCGGCCGCGGTCCCGCCACTCCACCCACCCCTGCCTCGCTCCCAAGTCCCTCACCGGTGCTCTGTCCCGGCACGCCGCCGCCGCCGCCGCTGCTGCCGCCGGGAAACGGTTCCTCCGCGGGGCCCTCGAGCGGGGTGGAGGGGCCGGGTACGCCGTAGGGCGGGCTCTTTTCGCCCCAGTGCAGGTTGCGGCTACCGGGGATGTCGGGGGGAGTGGTCACCCAGTGGCCCAGGTCCGACGCGGAGCTGAAGGACCTGGCCGGGAAAGGACCGCCAAAACCCTGCTCATCCCGGGCACCGCCCCGATAGCCCAAGCCATCGAATCCGTCCGGGCGCCGCGGATGCATCGCAGACGGGGCAGGATGATGCGAGCCCACCCGGAGCCCACGACCACTGGGGCCACCGCGACCTCCGGCCACTCGGCTTCTTCCCGGCCCCCCGCCGCGTCTGGAGCGATCTGACAACCGGAAGTCACGTTGCGAACCCGGAAGTTCGGTGAGCACGTGATCATAACCTTTTCCGGCGGTCTGGCGAGAGAGAGCGTTGCTACGGAGACGCGGCGGTAACCTAGGGCCAATCCTTAAAAGAAAATCGCTGTTTGGAGGAGGTGGAAAAATGACTGTGGGGTTAATGGAACATTGTACCAAAGAGATACCAAGGGACCAGGGGTGGGAAGGACAGCCAGGACAAGCGGAGGTCGAATAAAGACGTTTTATCGAGGGACATGACGCGTCGGTGGAGCTGACTCACTGAGATCTCAGCCAGAAATGCCCTGCTGCACTCAAAGGTCTCAGATCTAGGTCTTCTCTTTTCCTCCCTGGTCTAGTGCCCGCCACAAGGCAGCGATTAGACTTTAGAGTTGCGGGGTGTTGGTAACGTCTCTGTAGCTTTGCCTCCCGCACTTAGAGTTTTAGCTAGGGTCTATTGAGGGAGCTGGTTCTGCCCAGTGAACTAAAAGGTACTATGGACAGCTAGAGCAAGCATTACAAAAGACCGTCGGTGGAGAAAACCTCCTTTTCCTCCTCTGCTCCCCCACGAATGTAAACTGCTCTCAGGATTTAGGAATTAAGCATTTTGCTTTTCCAAAGCTACAAAACAGTTGTAATTTTTTTCCCCTGGTGCATCTAAGTCACTTAGTATCTTTAAAGTCCAGTGATACTGTTCAAGATTGAGACCCTAGTTGAACAACTAAGAGAACTTCCGAACAGAGTCCTCTACTACCTGTTTTCATGGGCTCCATGGACTCTTCGGGCAAAGTCCTTCTCCCTAGACTTGATTGAGCCTTCCATGGATTCTTCCTGTGTCCCTGCTTCCTCACTGAACGTCCAGGATTCTGAGGGCTTTCAGAAGAGAATCTTGACACACGATTCTTAATCATCCAGACGCGACCCTTTTCTTTGAAGTGATAACTTCATTCATTGGGTTGGTATGTGACTTAGGCAGTTGTATTGAGTCTCTCAATGCAATTGAGTATTGAGTATCTAATATTACTAGATATATAATATTATATATATATAATATTGAGTATCTAGTATTACTCAAGTACTAATACCAAATTACTGGGCAACTAATATCAAATTAATTACTGAGCATGGCAATACAAAATATTTCTCCATTCCTTAGAAATGATTGAATTAAAGATGCATTTGGCTCAGGTCCAAAACTTGTTTCTTAAAAGAAGGAGAAAAAGGCCTGTGTTTATGCGTGTGTGTGCACTTTTAATATAAAAACCATAAAATCTCACAATTTCTCATCCATATCAATGAAGAAAAGATGAATTAGTAAAAGAAGGACAGGAGGGTAGCCAGTTGAGGGGAGGAAGCAATAACAGCCCCTCCTCCCAGCTCACTCCCACATAAATACCAGCTACAATAAATTGTATTTTTTTCTTTACTTTTAAAAAGATTGAATATTGGGAGAAAATAATAAGGGGTTATTTTTCAAATAGTCAGTTGGCAAATTTTCTAAAAGTGACAGAAATGTCAAAAACATTACTAACATACATGTTTTCATGTTTGGAAAGACTAATCAATTTGATCATATAAAATTTAAATTTCTGTATGCAAATAAATAAGGGCAAACATAGTAATTAAAATTGAAAGAAAAAACACAAACCAGGAAGAACTATGTTTTAACATGATAAAGACAATGAGTCACTTTATTGTAAAAAAGCTCTTAGCAATAAGGGTGTAGTAGTAGAAATATAAGCAAATAACATGAAGAGGCAAGTCATAAAAAAATGCCTGCCATTTTGAAATAAAATAAATGCCTCAGCATTTTATGTGAAATAAAATAAATAAATAAATAAATAAAAAGAAATAAAATTTTAAAAATGCCTCAACCATTTTATGTGAAAAAATGTCTGCCAGTAATTGAAGAAAGGAAAACTTAATAGCTATATTTCCCCTATTTAAAAGACAATGTTTAAAAGGGAAAATGTACATTGTCATGCAATGTGAGAAGAAAGTGGCTGTCATTCATTTCTAGTGTGACATAAACTATAACAACTTTTTCTTGGAGGGCTATTTGACAAAATGTCTAAAAAACCATAAAAATGATAATCTTTTGACTCCCAAATCTTAGGAAACAAATATAAGGTATATATATTTACTTATGCACATATTCGTGACATAATTGCTCGTAATAGGAAAAATTGTCAGGATACCAAATATCAAGTGATTATCCATAATTATTAATTAAAATGATTCATCTATATGGTCCTTTAAGCAAAGTATATTTATTGAGCACCTATCCTCCGTACAGTTAATGTTCTAAGCAATGAAGTTAGAATGATAAGCCAAACTCCTTGCATTGTTAGAACTCATGTTCTAGTTAGGAGATGGCTAATAGATAAATAAATCATGTCAAATAATGAAACAAACATAATGCAATGTCAAATAATGACACATGATATATTTAATAAAATCAAGTCAGTGGTAGAGGCAGTGTTTTTTAGATTGGTTGGTCAAGGATGTCCTCTGTGAGGAAGAGATCTTTAAACAAACTTAAATGAAGGAATGAGCCCTGTGTGAATATCTGGAAGAAAAATTTTCAAGGCAGAAGTAAGTGTAAAGTCCTGATGATAAGCTAGGTAGTTAGTGAGCAAGGGCTCACTGAGAGCAGAAAGAGAATATGGGACAGGTTTTGCAGGACTTTGCTGGGATGAAGAATGAGATGACTCTAATGATGTTTTTGACGGACTAATGTGACTTCCGTATGGGGCAAAGGTTGAAGCCTCTACTGAGTAGACCACTATAAGTGGCTTAGGTAGGAGAGAGTAGAGAAGTGCCTCCTAATCTATGGTTTACTTTTCCCAGGTTTTCAGTTACCTTTGCTTTTCTGTTTCCCACAGTAAACTGCAGGCCAGGAACAGATGATCCTCCTTCTGAGGTATAGTCAGAAGACCAATAGTAGCCTAATGCTTCATCACGATGCCTATGTCATTTATCTCACTTTATATCATCATGAAGGCCTTTTCTCACCTCACATCCTCACAAGAAGAAGGGTGAGTACTGGACAAGAAGATATTTTGAGAGAGAGACCATATTCACAAAACTCTTATTACAGTATAGTTGTTCTATTTTATTATTAACTACTGTTGTTAATTTCTTGGTGTGCTTAATTTATAAATTAAACTTTATCATGAGAATGTGTGTATAGGAAGAAAAGAGCATATATGGGATTTGGTACTATCACAGTTTCAGGCATGCACAGGGGTCTATGTCTCTCATGACAGTGCTGTCAAGACTTCAATTTGAGGTGCAGTTATTTTAGACTTAACTGGGTTTGACTGGGACTAGAGGAATCACTTCCAAGATAACTCACTCAGTTAATTGTGGAAACAATGCCTCCTTTTCTTGCTGATTTGCTGTCAGGAGGTCTTAATTCCTTGCTATATAGAGAACTTTTTTTTTTTTTGAGAGAGAGAGAGAGAGAGAGTCTGAGCACGTGAGCAGGAGAGAGGGTAAGGGAAGAGGAGGACAGAGGGAGAGGGAGAGAATGATCTTAAGCAGGCTCCACACCCAGCACAGAGCCTGACTTGGGGCTTCCTGTCACAACCCTGAGATCATGACCTGAGCCAAAATCAAGGGTCAGATGCTTAACTGACCTAAGCCACCCAGGACCGCCTCTCCATAGAACTCTGGAGTGTCCTTCTAAAGTGACAAGTGACTTCTTCCCTGAACAAATGATTCGAGAGAAAGCAAAGAGTATCCTACACTGTCTTTATGATGTAATTCTACCTCATCACTTCTGTCACGTTCTAATCTCTAGAAGTGCGTCACTAAATCCAAGCCAACACTAAGTAGAAAGAATTTGGCTCCAGCTTCTGAAGGGAGGTTATTGAACAATTTGTATTCATATTTTTAAACAAGCACAATTAAACTATTACATAATGATGAGTGGATGGAGGATACTGAAGGCATCAAATATAAAAAATTAGGAAAAATTTCACAAAATTGTGTTATTAATAGAAAGATATGGATTAATTTCTTTTTGCCTTTTCCCTGAGTAAATGAATTTGAACGATTAGTTTGCTTTGGAAAGACTCATATGATATAAATAGTTATAGTCATGAAATAGCTTAGTATGCATTTTTAAAAGTCCAGTCATTGTTCAGTCAGACTTAAGTTTAAATATAAGTGAAGAATATAGATTATTTTGACAGTCTTCAAGAATTGGCAAAAAATGATATGACCTGCTAAAGTACAAAAGAAGCAGGTCATTCATTTATATTAATATTTTACTCAGAAATTCATAAACTGAATTTAGCTCACCAGATAAAATCATCTACATTTTTAGGCAGGAATTCACCCAGCAATATTTATTAAGCACTACTATGGCAAGTCACCCTGTTAGTTACCATGATGCAGCTATATATTTTCTCAAGGATGGAATTTGAAGATATTGAAATTATTTATTTCAAATGTATATATGGACCAAGAAAAAATTTTCACAATGTTTTAATATGTATTAAGTCACACCCTCATATCCTTTCTTCTTTTTTGTAATTTTCTTGGCTAATCTGCCCATTATTCTTCCAGGTGAACTTAAAAAAAATTTCATTCTTCACTCTCATTCTTCTAAAACATACACATGCGCGTGCACACACACACACACACACACACACGTTCTGTGGGATTTGAGATGTACTCACATATAATTTATAAGGTAACTTTAAGAGGTTAGATTTTTTTTATAGTCTATGAAATATTTCCTTTAGTGATTCATGGTTGCTACTTGCCAAGGTCTATATATTTATGTCACTAAGTGTTCGCTTACAAAAACGTGTTATATATTTCTATTTTTTGAGATCCATCATTTAGTGTACAGTATGAATTTTGGATCTAACTGATTTCCTCCACGTGACAATAGTGTAACATCTTTATTTTACACTTCCTTATGAAAATTGAGGACTGCTCCTATTCCTTTCTTACACTTCTTTACTTGAACCTGGATTACAAAAGCTAAAAACATGTCTCTTTCAAAAATTTTTTTTTGTCTTTTTCACTTTGTGGCCAAGGGAATATTAATTGTTTAGGTATATCTGGTTTCAGAGCTTAACATCAGTTGTTTCCAGTCACAACTTCTGCATTTTTGAGTTCTCAACTTTGATTAATGTCTAAGTGGTATGCTCTTTGTGTGGTTTGAATAGTTTCATCTTAAAGTATAGAGGAGTAGGAGAATTTGTAGATTCTCCCTTATATAAACATGTCCTTAGCTGTCTTCCATATAGAAATCATGACTCGCTACTTTTTTTCTGAATGCTCTACAGAATCAGCTGATTTTTAAATGTGAAGAGTTTTTAATCCAACTTTTTTATTGTGAATAATCTATTTGTATTTCTCATGCTTCTAGTATTTTTTCTAGATCTCAGGAAATTTTAAAAAAACCGTTAAGTTGTGTTTATGTGCTGCAGTCTTTCCATACTCATTTTATTTGGAATATGGTAAGCACTCCTTTATTTTTTTCCTTATTTCAACCCATCGCCCCCCATCCATCTCCCTTCTGAACTACCAATTTATTCTGTATATTTAAGAGTCCTTTTTTTGTTTATCTTTTTTCTACTTTTTCGTTTGTTTTGTTTCTTAAATTCCACATATGAGTGAAATCACATGTTTTTTCTTTCTCTGATTGGTTTATTTCACTTAGCATTATACCTTCTAGATCCATCTATATTGTTGCAACGGGCAAGATCTCATTCTTTTTTATGGCTCAGTAGTATTCCATTATATGCAAATAATGTGATATATACATCACACCTTCTTTATCCACTCAGTTATTGGTGAACACTTGGTCTGCTTCCATACTTTGGCTATTATAAATAACACTACAATGAACATAGGAGTGCAGATATCTTTTCAGACTGGTGTTTTCATATTATTTGGGTAAATGCCCAGTAATGGAATTACTGAATCATAGGGTAGTATTATATTTAATTTTTTGAGGAGCATCCAACTTATTTTCCACAGTGGCTGCACCAATTTGCACCCCCACTGACAGTGCACAAAGGTTCTTTTTTCTCCTTGCTAATACTGCTTGTTTCTTGTGTTCTTGAGCTTAGCCATTCTGACAGGTGTGAGGTGATATCTCATTGTGGTTTTGATTTGCATTGCCTTAATGATAAGTGATGTTCAGCATCTTTGGCCATCTGGTTATATTCTTTGGAAAGATGTCTGTACATAGCTTTTGCTTATTTTTAATTGGATTTTTTGGTTTTGGATGTTGTTTACATTCTTTTTATATTTTTGGATACTAACCCTTTATCAGATGTGTCATTTACATTTATCTTCTCCCATTTACAGGTTATCTTTTTTGTTGTTGTTGATTGTTTCCTTTGCTGTGCAGAAGTTTTTTATTTTGATGAAGTCCCAATAGTTAGTTTTTGCTTTTGTTTCCTTGTCTCATATCTAGAAAAATGTTGCTATGGCTGGAATATGGTAAGTACTCTTGATTTGCTGTCTCAAATTATTTTTTTTTAAATCAAAGAGATTTTTCCCCTGCTGTTCTTTATTATTATTTATGTCTTTGTTTTCCCTTTTTGGAACACATTCTGTGAGGTTGGCACTCTAAGATTTGCTTTCTGAGTTACATCTTTTAGTGTTTCTCAATTTCACTTTTGTTCTTACTCTCAACTTACTGATGTGCTAGGAGGAATGTGTTTCAGAAAAGCCTGTGATCTGATATTATAATTTCTGTTTTTTTAACTTTATCATTTTTTAGAATTAAATGACTATTTACAAAAAAGTATTATTTTTAGAGTTCATAGCAAAATGAACAGGAAGGTAGGTTTCCAAGGTACTCCCTAACCCCACACATACATAGCTCCTGATTATCAACATCCTTCATCAGGGTAGTCATTTGTTACAGTTGATAGACTTCCACTAACACATTATAATCACCTAAAGTCTGTAGTTTATATTAAAGTTAATTTTTGGTGTTGTACATTCTGTGGGTCTGGGTTAATAATTTCTGTTTAAAATATCAAATATACTAAAAAAATCAAAAGACTTATTTGGTGCTTATTATAAACAGAAATAATTCAGGACGGATGTATTTCAAGTTTGAATTAGTTAAATTCTCTTTTGAAGTTATTATTTTTTAAGGCAGTTATTTCACCAGGATAATAACCTGCATATTAGCTTTGAATTTGATCAGAATTCCTCTTCCATATTGTTTCCATTGTTCCATATGTTTCCATTGAGACATTTGTGAACATTTGTAGAATATTTGACATTCCTCACCCATTGATAGGTAGGAATTTTATAGGGATTTAAATTAATTTTATTGGATCCTATCTTTAAAAATCAGGCATTCTTGGGGCATCTGGGTGACTCAGTCAGTTAGGCATCTACCTTAAGCTCTGGTCATGGTCCTGGGATTGAGTCCCACATGGAGTTCCACATGGAGCCCCACATCAGGCTCCCTGCTCAGTGGGGAGCCTGCCTCTCCCTTTCCCTCTGCCTGTTGCTGCTCCCCCTGCCTGTGCTCTTTTCCTCTCTCTCTGTGTATCAAGTGAATAAAATCTTTTTTAAAAATTAGGCATTCTTTTGTGTTTAAATTCTCCCTCTTGTACTTAGGACAGGCAGATACTGTGGATGCTTTGATTACTCACTATCCTAACTGCAGAGAACAGTGGCAGATTTAGATAGTTTATGTAAAAGGAGCTTAGAAACAGCACTTTGATTAGAAGACACAGCTACCTTTAAATAGCAATCATGTTTTTATTTTTTAAATTTAGATTTGGGGGCAGGCAAAGTTTTTGGAGGACGCATTTAGATGTTGAGGAGCCACTAAAGCACTGCCAAACCCCTTCTCCCTGGAGCTACTGGCTGTGTGGCCAACGTATGTACAGTATTTAAAACGATTCATTACTCTGTGCTTTATGATTGTATTTTAAAGCTAATGATGTCTTTCACACATCATTGCATCTATTCGTTGGAAACTGAACACACACGTAGTGAAGGAGGGGAAGGGAATGTGGAATTGCATTTACACGTTCTGATTGGCTAAGCCCAGCCGCTGAGAGAGCAACCGTCAGGCTCTTAAAGTGACTCCCTCAGCGTCCTTAGCAACCAGCCTCATTCCCCAGCGACCTCGAGAACCTTGGTGAGTCCCGCTTCGGAGGATTTGAGGGCTCAGGCGGTCACATCCACCATGGGGGCGGCCGGGAGCCCCACAAAGACCCACAAATGGGTGTGCTGAGCCTTGTTCCAGGATTCCATAGCTCTGGCTGTTGGAAGGAGCCTCTATTACTCATGCCCCTCTCCCAAACTCACCACCCCCGCCCCTTCGAAGAAATCTCAGCAATCCAGTGCGGAAACTCCCGCGAGGGCAAGGAGGGAGAAGGTGGGGAATCAGCCTCCAGTTATTTCATAAGGAAATGGCTTTTTTTTCCTGGGGAGACTAAAGGAGGTGGGGTAACTTTCTTAATATCATTGGGGAAACTCTTATTTTCTCTGGACTGGATTTGCTTGTTCTGGCAACCTTTAATTCGGAACCCTCCTTGCCTTGCTGGACAGTCTTCAAGTCTTTATATAGTCGGTGAATTCCCCCGCCCCACGCCTTTTTTTATACGCAGACTCTTTTGACCTTAAAAGAGAAAGTTCAGAAGTTTGGGATAGTGCGTGGTGCTGTGTGTGTGTGTGTGTGTGTGTGTGTGTGTGTGTTGGGAGGTATCTTGAGGATGTGACATGAGAGTTTTAAAAGGCAATCTTGAGAAAAAGGTATGAGCTCTTGATTAGGAAAAATCTGTGTATATGTGGAGTAAGGTGATACTAGGATCACCTTATTTACCTTATTTTAACTATGTGTCTGAATGGATTCTTTTTGGTGGTCTTTGACCAAATTATTATTTTTTTAAAAAGATTTATTTATTTATTTATTTGTGTGTGTGTGTGAGAGAGAGTGCATATGTGAGTGGGGGGAGGGGCAGAGGAAGAGAATCTCCAAGACTACCTGCCAAGGGCAGAGACCAAGGCACCTCCTCCCCACCCCCCCAATCTCACCACTGTAAGATACAGGACCACCTGAAACCAAGAGCAGGTCAACCCACTGAGCCACCTAGATGCCCCCGACCAAATTATCATTTGATCTTTAAGGTTACAGTCTAAATCTTGTATTCTTTTATCATGCTACCTACCCAAAGGCTTGATACAATTTTAATATTGTCTAGTTCTCCAAAATTGTCTTTTAAAGTGTACTTATCCAACATTGTTTTAATCAGCTTAAAAAATACACTAGGGCTTAATGTTAAAAACTCTCTCTCTCTCCTTTTTTAATTTTGGGTCTACTCCAGGTTGCGGATGAACTGCCAAGCACTCTGACAGCTTGCTGGAGCTGTTTGAAACATATTTCTGCAATTTGTGAACATTTTTTGTTTTGCTGCTCCACATAAATCCTTAGATTCAAGGTGAGTACCAGATTTTTATTTCAGTAAGAACTATTCTGTATGAATCCTTATCTTGATGACTAATGCTCTTGTCTTATTGACCATCTGATTCATTATCGGAACCATTCATTAGGATGATTAATTTGGTAAGTGTTCCTTTCTTGAAGCTAATTGTCCATCCAGAACTTCTAGTAAGGGGCATGGTCACAAGTGCTAAAAATAGTTTAGTGCTATCAGTTAGAATTTCCCAAAATGTTTCATGCATGTGCCTCTAGGAGATAGTGTTCTAAAGGTTTCTCCTGGTCAAGTGAAGGAAAAATTATATATTGTACTGCTGCTTAGGGAGATTTGCAGTGCACAGGTGGATATTAACCACTCCTAGAGATCTTAGGGTATGCAAACCTATTTACTTTTGTTTAGTGCAGTATTTCCCAAACTTATTTCACAACAAAACCTTTTAGGAGGTAATTACATTCCAAGAATCTGTATTCCACAAAACATATTGGGAATTATTATTCAAAACTAAAAACTGTACTTTTATTTTTGCTTGTATTTCCATAAAAACAATTAGATTAGGTTTTTTTTTTAAATGTAAAACAATCTCTATTTATAGATGTCATGATGCTATATATAGAAAATGCTAAAGAATTAACTAACAGACTATTGGGTCTAATAAAGAAGCTCAGCCTAGTTGCAGTATACAAAATCAATATACAAAAATCACATGCAAGAGAATGAAGTTGGAACCCTATCTCATACTATATACAGAAATTAACTCAGATAGATCAAAGAGCTAAATCTAAGAGTTAAAATTATAAAAACCCCTTAAAAGAAAACATAGGCCTAAATCTTTGTGACTCTGATTTAGGAAATGGTCTCTAGGATATGACAACAAAAGCACATACAATCAAAGAAATAACAGACCCAATGTGTCATCATGATTACAAACTTTAGTGCTTCAAAGGATACCCATCAAAAAAGTGAAAGGATAACCCATGGGAGAAAATGTCAGGGAATCACACATTTGATAAAGGATTTGTATCTAGAAGATATAAAAAAATAATTATAACTCATTAATAAAAGACATTGCCATTAAAAATGGGCAAAGGATCTGAACAGACATTTCTTCAAAGGAAATATACAAATGACTAGTAAGCACATGAAAAAATTCTCAATATCATTAGCCATCAGGAAAATTCAAATAAAACCTTTTCAGACCCGTTTGGGTATTTGTAGTTAAAAAGACAAGTTTTGATGTGCTTGGCTGGCTCGGTCAGAGAAGCACACAACTCTTAATCTTGGGGTTGTGAGTTTGAGCTCCACATTGGGTATAGTAGAGATTACTTAAACTTAAAAATAAAAAGACAAGTGTTGGTGAGTCTGTGGAGAAATTAGAGTCCTTAGGCACTGCTGGTGAGAATGTAAAATAGTGTAGCCCTTTGGAAAAAAATCTGGCAGTTCCTTAGATGGTTAAATACGGAGTTATCACAAGATCCTATAATTTCACTCCTTGTCCATACTCAAGAGAATTGGAAATATATGTCTATACATACATTTGTAATTGATATTAATGGCATCATTAAGACTGAACTCATCACATCTTGGATTCTTGGATCTCTGTGTCAGCAAGTCCACAGTTAAGACAAGTTTATACTTAAATTTATAGGATATGAAATTTCATGGCCACATGTGTTTATTGTTATGCCCCAATAATGGGTCCTTGATTAAAGGAGCGAGACTGATATAAAGCGAAGGTCAAGCAAAGCTTTATTTCACGCCAAGCATCAAGAATCTAACGGAACGTTCAGGGCTGCACCTCTTACAAGAGAGGGTGACCCTTCTCTGTTTCACAGACTAGCTTTTAAGGGCAAAGGCCATGCGGTCGGGCCTGGCCACGCACAGGTGACCGATGAAATTGTAACACACACAGGAAACTCCACAGGGATGCTAGGTGACCAACTGAATTACAATTTACCCTAGTAGACATTAGAACCAGCCTATTACACCTTGATTAGGATTGGTGCCAAAAAGACTCCCAAAGGGCGGGAGTCCCTACTCCTCGGTTGCTATGGAGACAGTATGCAAACCCCCATGGATGGGATGTCTCCACTTGCCTGACCCACCCTTGTATCTGGGCTTTGTTACCTGGAGCTGGTTTCCGGGACTTGTTTCCAAGTAAATCCCCTGGGGGAAGGGAGCAGAGACAGTTTCTAAATAGGTCCTTACATTTATCACTAGTGTTACATTGTGTAAGTGGTAAGAACAAATATTGAACAAATGCTTTTTATAGTCCAGGAGGGTATACAGAGAAAAGTTATTGAGAAGAATAAATTTTACATTTTTCTTCCTGTACAGATTGCTATAATAACTTCACACACCTGGTGCAGTGGTCATTCAGCTCTTAGGTCACTCATGTACTTCTCTGGCTATTCAGACTTCTTTGTTTACTCAGTGATGCAAAAACAGATCGAGTATATCCTTCACATACTGTGGACATTGGGTTTTTCTAATTACTGCCAGGTTCATCCTACAACATTAGGACCCTAAGAACAGTCAACCAGTGTTAGTGTCCTTAAAACCTGCAGTTTTTCTTTCCCCAGCCATGGTTAATTTCTTCCAGAACATAGCAGCAATACAGAACTCTTTCATCAGGTTCAGAGCTAAGGTTTTCAGCAGATATCACCTTAGAAAATTCATCAATGTAATTTTCAGCAGAAATTTTTTCATGCAGGGGTACCTGGTGGCTGAGTCTTGGTTTCGGCTCAGTTCCTGATCTGTGAGATGGAGTCTTGACTTAAGCTCCGCACTCAGCAGGGAGTCTGCTTGAGATTCTCTGTCCTTCTCTTTGCCTCTCCCCCATTCATGCTTACTCTCTCTTTCTCTCTCTCTCTCTCTCAAATAAATAAACCTTAAAAAAATTTTTTATGCATGTATTAAGACATTTTATACCATGAAGCTTTTTATATTTCTGTAGTCTGTCTAATGAATATCGATACTCACGTTCAGTGTTCATTTGTTCATGGTCAATTCTATTTTGTTTATTGAGCCACCAATCAGGCATTTCCCCTATTTGGAAAACTTAGCATCATTTTATATGTTTTATATCTTTATTGGTCTTTAGCTTTTAGTCTTCATAATCTGATTTATTTTTCTTGGCTCTCTCTACCCAAAATTTGTCTTTCTTCAAAGATTTTGTTCCATTCTTTCTTTCTTTTTTTACAAAAAGGTTTTAGTTATTTGAGAGAGAGAATATGCATGAGTTGGGGGAGGGGCAGAGGAACAAGCAGACTTTCCACTGAGTGGGAACAGAGATCATGACCTGAGCCAAAGTCAGACGCTCAGGCACCGCTCCATTTTTTCTTTGATTCCCGTTTCTTCTCTAATGATTTTTTTGCTCCTCAGGAATGACCTTAAGATTTTGATTTATGCTTGTTTCGAGTTACTAAGAGAACAATTACAGGTCACCATATTATTTCATAGTTTGGGGCTGCAATGAAATTCTATTGTGTTAAGTACTTCCAAAAAATTTTTAAGTATTCTACTCATTAGGTAAAGACATTTACATTATTTGAACTCAGGCAAAATAGACAAAGAATCCCGTTAAGAGACAGATAGGTGGATGGGGCGCCTGGGTGGCTCAGTGGGCTAAAGCCTCTCCCTTCGGCTCAGGTCATGATGCCAGGGTCCTGGGATCCATGCAGCCAGGCATAGGGCTCTCTGCTCCGCGGGGAGCCTGCTTCCTCCTCTCTCTCTGCCTGCCTCTCTGCCTAGTTGTGATTTCTCTCTGTCAAATAAATAAAATATATATAAAAAAAAGAGACAGATAGGGGGAAAACATATCTTATCATATTTAAATTAAAATTTCACTGTTTTTCAGATCTTGGCATATATTTATAGAATGTAATATTTACCAAATATTTTTCTTGCGGTTTTCGTCCTCTAAAATTACCTGGAGTTCTTTCATAGAATTCAGCATCTTGAAATGTGATAATGTTGGTTTATAGGCCCATCTTTTTTCTCCAGATTATAATTTCTTGAGAAAGAGACCATATTTTAATTATCTTTTAAACACAGAAAGCTCAGACATCATTACCACTTTTATTTTTTGGGAAAACTGAACCAATTTGAATTCCCTAACTGGCAACCATTTACAATGAATAATGTGATTATTGTTTGACAGGGCTAAATATAAAATGGTCAAAAACAGTCTTCTATTTCTAGCTTATATGTTGGTGCATGTGTGTGTGTGTGTACTTTTTAAAATTTCATCTTCTATATTGAATGTTGCAAATGAATAAAAAAGTACTGGCATAAACATAAACCCAATAAAAGAATTCATGGACAATTACATCCATTTTTCCAATTTTTTTTTTACAGACCATTGATCACATTAGTTTGTATCAAAGCCAAATGGCTTCCTATGATGAATGTCAACCTAAATAAAGAGGTAAACTGGGGTAAACTCAAACTATCAGAAACTGAGTTTACTCAGGAATAGTAAGAGAATTGCAATCTGGGAAACACAAACTATAGCAAACTACAGGCCATTTGTTGAAGGTTTTGGGTGGACTATATTTATGGGAGAGGAGTGCAAAGAAGGAGGAAGTCCAACCAGATTCTAAGCAGTAAGCACACGGGCTTTAGGATGAGGAAAGATTCCTGGGGGTTGTTTGTTGGTGGTGAAATAAGTTCCCCAGCCATTTATAGGGGAACTGGCCTCCCATATCTTGAGTTTCATTTGCCTGATAGTGTATGTGTGAGATTCTCCATTCCATATCCTCTGGTTACATTTTAGATTCAAATCCTTTCAAGGTGAGTAAAAGAGATTTAAGGAATTTCAGTCAGATCAAGACTTTATTATTTAAATATTAGATCATTGCAATTTTCCTGAATAAGTTAGTAAATAAGTGATTGAAGAGTGATGAATGAAAGTAGTTCCTGTTTAAACTTTACTGGTACTTTTTAGTTCATTTTCCTCATTGTCCAAGGTTTTGTAGATCATCTGTAAATACTTTAAACACTTTAGTTTTCAGTATCTTGAACATCCCTATTTCATATTAGTTATGAATAATTATCTTACATGTTACCACAAACTTAAAATATGTGTACTAGTTATGAATCATTGTCAATAGACTTATGTATTGCAAGAAATATTTCTGTACTTTGCCTAAATTGACTATGTATACTCCAAGCCTCTGTTGTGCTTGACTGGTTAATATTAGTTTTGATTAGTCTTGTTCCTGCCCTGGGGTTATACAAAGGTCCTAGATACTTACACATCATGAAAGTGTTGGAGAGTCACCATGGGCCATTGGGGCAATTGTCACATCTGTGTGGTCCTCTCTGTTTTGGCATCCTTTCTGGGACACAATGAGACTGGTAAAAGATTTTTATGCCTCTGTTATACTGTGGGATCCAGTCTCTCAAGATGCAGTACCCAGACATACCCCGACATTTCTTCCATGGTATGGTCACCTCCAGGAGATGCTGCTACAAGAAAGGAGATGGCTCTGAATGACCTCTGTTACCGTCCAGGAAACATCGCTCTCCACACACCCCAAAGCTTTTTCCCTCCTTACAGGGCACCCAGTGTCATCTCTTCAATGAGCTTAATTTTTTGTTTTTGTTTTTTTAAGATGGGGTGGAGCTAGAGACTAAAAGCAGTTTTAGCTTTCTGCTTGGAGAAATTCAGGCAAGAAAGGAAGAAAGCCAATACACACACACACACACACACACACACACGATATATATACATGTGTACATATATGATATATATATCATATATGTATATATGACATATATAACTCTCCTTAGAATAGAGAAATACAAACAAAAAGTGAGAAGTCTTAAAATATATAAAGCCATCATATTTAAGAGGCATCTGTCATACTCTATCATTCATACTTCTCCTTTACAAATTAAACATGTTTAGTCTTTCAACTATTTCCAAAAGGGATGTGGTTTTATATCTCTTCACTTTTCCCCTCATGCCACTTGGTAAAATAGATAAATTCGTTGTTTATAAGTAAAGGGTTTAGAATGGATGAGATAATCCAGTTCCCATCATACTTGGCACAAAATATCTGTAATTAAGATTTATAACTGATAAATATAATTTAATTTTTCAGTGGCAAGTAAAATAATGAGTGATTAAAAAAAAACACAGTTGATGTTGACATAATCCATATACTCTAACTTTATGCTCCATCAATCTGAATATTCCCTAGTCTGACTCTGGATTTTATTATTGGTGGTAGGTCTATGTTAAAGGGTTTTGAAAAGGAGAGAGGGTCTGGGCAATGATCAGGAGATTTATATTTGGAAAAGTTACTCTGGCAGTCATGTAAAAGATGAGGCTAGAGGAAGAGAGATCCGAAGGAGACTGGAAGATAAGAAGTTATGGTATTAGTTTAGGACAGGGTAATGCTGTCCTGATTTGGGAGAATGACAGAAGAGCTTAGAAGGAGGCTTGATTAACAGAGCTCCTTTGAAGATGGGAATCAATACAACATAGCAACAAATAGTGGCTCCCCATTGTTTTGATGCTACACAAGTCAGTGAAAAACCCAGAACAAGGTGAGGCCTGACAATGACCATGAAAGGAAGATTTAGATGCAGCCTTGGTTTCTTGTGAGTGTGAAGATCCCAAACAGATCCCAAATTGTCAAGTTTTGGATTTAAAAGGATGTTTAACATCAGAGAAATACACTTCTGTCTTGTATGAGCCATTGCCATTTTTCTCTTTTATGTCAGTAAATTTAATTCTAATGTGATATGTTCTCTTACAGTCTTATTTTTATAGAGGTAAAATTTGTCTGTAGTGAAATGCATGACGGTTCATTGTACAATTCAATGAGTATTCTGGGTCTCTATTTCTGTTCACAACCATTCTAAAATTTAGTGGCTTAAACAATTTTTTAAAAATCTACTCTCATGGTCCTGTAGTTGATTATACACAGTTGGGTAACTTGTCATCTGTGATTTCAGTTGGATGTCAGCTGAGGCTCTAGTCATCCAAAGACTTGGCTGGGCTGGGTGTCCAAAATGGCTCACTAACATGGCTGGCAGTTGCTGCTTGCTGCCAGCTGGGGACCTGGCTGGGTACTTAGCTGGATCCATCAACTAGAGCTCTTATTCATGGCTTTCCATGTGATGTTGGCCTCCCATCATGGTGGCTAGACTCTGAGAGAACATCCTTAGGAGACCTAGAAGGAAGCAACAAAGCTTTTTTATAGTGTGGTTTCATTGTGTCACAGTTTTGCTTCTGTGCACCTGTCAGTCCAGCAAGTCACTAAGTTAGGCCCAGATTCATGGAGAAAGTAAATTTAGATTCCATCTCTTGAGAGGGAGTGACAAGACCACACTGCAGACAACATACAGTATAGGAGATATTGTTGTATCATTTTTAAAAAATGTGGTCTGCTACACTGAGTTTTGATACATATTTTTAGTCACTTTGGCACCTCCAGTATCTAACATTTCCATCTGTACCTTCCATTTAGTCTCCAGCCCCAAGTCTCATCCTCCTACAGACTATCGCCATGGAATAGCTTTGCCTGTTCTTAAACTTCATGTATTTGGAATCATATAGTATGTACTTTTGTGTTTGGTTCTTTCACTCAATGTATTTTTGGTGCATATAGCAGTAGTTTGGTTTTTATTACTGAGAAACAATTGCCTATTACCTATTACCTATTAAATATGGTTTTATATGCAATGTTTTTATTATCATTTGGTTCTAAGTGTTGTGAAATTCCATTGTTATTTCTTCCTTGATCCAGAGGTGACTCAGAATTTGGTGCTCTATTTCCCACTATATAGAGGGTTAATTTATCTTTTTGTTACAATTTTCTAACTTATTATGTTTTGATGCCAGGAAATATAATCTACTATGTAAATCACCTACTTTTTGTAATATAGTAAGACTTGCTTTCTAGACTAGAATGTGATCAATTTTTAGAAATTATATTGGGGTGCCTGGGTGGCTCAGTGGGTTAAGCCTCTGCCTTCAGCTCAGGTCATGGTCTCAGGGTCCTGGGATTGAGCCCCATATCAGGCTCTCTGCTCAGCGGGGAGCCTGCTTCCTTCCTCTCTCTCTGTCTGCCTCTCTGCTACCTGTGATCTCTGTCTGTCAAATGAATAAATAAAATCTTAAAAAAAAAAAAAAGAAATTATACTTGTGTGTTTGGAGAGAATGCATATTCTTTGATTGAATTCAGAATTTGATTTGGTTTGTTTAGTACATTATATTAATTATATTGTTTAAATCTTCTGTACCTTAGCTGATTTCCTATTTTATTGCCTGCTTGACTTACTAATTTATTTTCTTAGAGCCACATTATCTGTCTATGTCTTTCTTCACCTGTGTGCATATCAGTTCACAATAGCCTTTCAGTTCCCCCGTAGCTTAGTTCTGGGTTTTTCTCTGAAAATTTCTTGAATTTCAAATCTCTTATTCCTACAAGGTTGTTTTTATTTTTATTTATTTATTTTTAAAGATTTTATTACTTTGAGAGGAAGATAATGAACCAGTACCAGGAGGAAAAGAAACAGGCAGAGGGAAAAGCAGACTCCTCGCTGAGCAGGGAGCCTGATGTGGGCCCTGAGATCATGACCCCAGCCAAAGGCAGACTTAACCAACTCAATGAGCCACCCAGGTGCCCCTACAAAGTTGTTTTTAAAGACAGAGGCCAAAAGCTTGTGTTAATTAGTTATCTTTACTGGTATTGAATTCTGTATCACCTTTTTTGAACTGTTTATTCAGAAATCTTTTTTTAATTGGATGTAATCTTTTTTTGTATGTGCATATTCTTCTGAGATTTTTGTATATTTTTAAAGTAATATACTGCCCCCCCTTTCCCATATTTATACCTCTTTTTTCTTTCTCTCTTTTTTGTTTTTTGGCTAGGACTGCCTGTTAAACGTTGAATTAAGTCATAAGAATAAGGATATCCTTTGCATTATTTCTGGCTTTTCAGACAAAACTTCTAAAATTCTGTTGTTAATTTCATGTTTCTTTTAGTTTTTCTTAGATAGCTTTGATTAAATTAAGGAAAACTGATATCTCTACCTTGCAGACTTTTTCAAAAATTTGTTTTTATAATCATGAATGAAAACTGGATTTAACTGGATTAATCTTTAGTATATATAAAATATTTTCTACATTTGTCTTATGTCTTAAGTTCTTATCAATGTTACGATCTACGATAATATATTTTTATAATGGTAAATCATCCTTGCTTTTCTAGACTAAGTCTTCTCAGTTGTAATGAATTATTTTTTATTGACATTGCTAGATTTGGTTTCCTTGTGTTTTATTTAGAATTTTTGCAACTATGTTAATCGGTGAGGTTTCCCTATAAATTTATTTTCCCATGCTGATCCAAATCCTGTAACCTTGAGTAGTTTAGAAATTTATCTCTTTAGCATAAGATCTGCTAATATTGTTGAAATTCTAAAAAATCATTAAAAATAATAAAATTATGGAAAACTTTAGAAAGGTATTCTGGAGAGAAAGAATGAGCATAAGAATAAAAGAAAATGACAAGCTAATTTAAATAATTGTATTGTAGTTTTAAAAGCAGCTTTTGTTTAAGTGTTCTGTTTATTCTTTTGGTTTTCATAAAATATGACATCTGTTTTAGAGTTGATTAAATGGTTAGAATATAATATATATCATATCTTTTATTTATCTCTCTATATGATATTATATATGGTGGCCTCGTGAGTTCTAATTACTTACTGAGAAGAAATTAAGTCTATGTTAAGTGTGAATCAATACTCTAAAAAATGTTATTATATAAAACTTCAATCATGCAGTAAAGTTGGGAGATTAATAAATTAATCCCCATTCACTTTTAGCTCAGATTTAACAATTATTTAAGTTCACACATTGTGATGTATTTATTATATAGTATTTTTATGTCTAAAATGTTTATTACTTAATGCATTTGTATGATTAATTAGAAGAATATTATACAAAGAACAAATAGTAAGTAATGAGTATTACTCTTCACTTGGATAATAATGACCCATTCACAGGAAAAATTATTATTGTTATTATTATTTTAAACAATTGGGCTTTTTATTTTAATTTTTCATTATAGCTAATAGTATTTAAAAAATATATTCACTGTATTTATGAAGGTATCAATGAATTGTGTGTTAGTTTCCTGTGGTTGCTGTAACAAATTACCACAAACTTGGTGGCATGAAATTCATTTTCTCACAATTCTGGAAGCCGGAAGTCCAAAATCAGTTTCACGAGGCATAAATCACAGTGTTGGTAGAGCTGCACTTCCTCCAGATGCTCTGGGGGAAAAAATCTGTTCCTGCTTCATTCATCTTCTGTGGCTGCCAGCATTCCTTCATTTGTGGCCACATTGCCAGATACTATTACAATCCCTATTTATAGATGAGGAAACCGAGGTACCTGACAGTTAAGTAATTTGCACAGTGACCCAGATGTAATCTGTGCTGGTGAGAGAATTTAAAGCATGCTGTTGATCCCTGCACTTTCATGGTTCCCTGTTATACCATACAGAAGTGTGAGAAGGAGACCTCACAGAAGTAGGGAGATAAGCCAAGAGTGGAGTGTCATGATAAATGAAAAAAGAAGATGCATTATTTCTAGAAGGGATGGTAGGCAGAGTCAGTTACTTTAGTGCGATTAGGCAAGATCAGTACTGAAAAACTCTCATGAAATTGCTTACCTGGAAATGGTTGTCAACCTTGGGAAGATGATCTCAGTGCTGAGACAACAGAAACTAGATTCCAGATATTGGATGTTCTGCACTGGAATAAATTTAAGGGTAGATATAACTTAATATAAAAATTATATCTGATATAAGTAAAAGGTAAAAATCACACTTTTACACACCTCAGATAAATATGCTAGGTAAATCTGTGGAATTTATTTGAATTATTGGAAACTATCCCTGGAAAGTGGTAAAGAAAATGTGAGTTACTGTAGACCATCCTCTATGGTGGAGTGCTGTATAAATCAAGAAAATTAGAGCAAATGAAGAGGTTGGTCTAAGAAATAGTTGCTGTCAAAATAATGATTTTTTAAAAAAGATTTTATTTATTTATTTGACAGAGAGAGATCACAAGTAGGCAGAGAAGCAGGCAGAGAGAGCAGGGAGCGGGGTTTGTTGGGGGGAGCCGGCTCCCTGCTGAGCAGAGAGCCTGATTCGGGGCTTTATCCCAGGGCCCTGAGATCATGACCTGAGCCAGAAGTAGAGGCTTAACCCACTGAGCCACCCAGGTGCTGCCCCATGATTTTTTATTTTTTTTTAACCGTTCATTTTAGTATTCAAGGGAAGACTTTATTTAAAGAAGAGAGCAATCCAATCCTTAAGATCATTTTTATTCACTTAAGATTTTGTTTTCATTTCAATCTACAAATTCAGTCAGCACCATTTGTTTTGGGTACTATAGAGAGTATAAGGGTATTTCAATCTTAAAGACCTATTTAACTTTTAAAAAGCTCATTTTATTTTATTTTTATTTCTTTTCAGCATAACAGTGTTCATTATTTTTGCACCACACCCAGTGCTCCATGCAACACGTGCCCTCACTAATACCCACCACCTGGTTCTCCCAACCTCCCACCCCCCGCCCCTTCTAGACTCTCAGGTGGTTTTTCAGAGTCCATAGTCTCTCATAGTTCACCTCTCCATAAAAAAGCTCATTTTAAATTTACATGATGTTTTGCTAATTCAGGAAAAATGTCTATTTTTTGACAATGATCTAAAAGTGAAATAATCCAGTTTAATAAGTCCATTCTAATGTCTTTATATTTAATGATTGTGATTTCTCAGCAGAATAAAAGATATGTGTCTTGTATGTGATAGCAGAAAAATAAAATTTCTTGTCATTTTACTTTTCTTGTTTTCAGATGGTGTTACTGAAGAGCTTGATATATGTCTTTCTCTGTCCTTTTAATACAGTTCACCAGTCAATATCCCTGCATATAACTGTCCTGAGAAGGAATAAAATAATACAAATGATTACCCTAGTAGGTTTCAATAAATGGTGCAACAAAACTTTTTATCAGATAGTGTGTTAGAACCTTGATGTGTTGGCTCCACTAATGACTAGTATATGTGACTCCAGCTATAGTAAAATAATGCAAAAAAAGCCCTACTGTACACCCATCAATAATAATAATAATAATAATTCCTTGTTGATAGCTTCAGGGTTTGGATTCTACTGAGAAACTGATTCTATGAAAAATCCACAGATATACCTTGCATATTTATCTGAAGTGGGCAATTAAAAAAAATTTTAAAAACTTTAAGTAGGCTCCATACCTAGTGTGTAGCCCAATGATGGACTTGAACTCATGACCCTAAGGTCAAGAATCAGGCACTTAACAAACTGAGCCATCCAGGCAGTCCTTAATGAAGAATATTCTTATGAAAAAACCAAAAATTTTGTTAAAGTTGATAACATTTTTAGATTCTCTATTTTGAAGTATCTTTGGAGAATGGGGTGTCATTTTAAACCTTGTTTTCTTTGTTTATTTACCCCACTGAGGATTTAATTCTAACATCTCAATGGGAAACATTTTTGAGGACATTCATTTTCTCTTTTGAGAAGCTTGAGATTATTTGGTTGTTGTTTCTTTTTTTTTTTTTCTCATTTTATTTATTTTTTCAGCGTAACAGTATTCATTCTTTTTGCACAACACCCAGTGCTCCATGCAAAACGTGCCCTCCCCATTACCCACCACCTGTTCCCCCAACCTCCCACCCCTGACCCTTCAAAACCCTCAGGTTGCCCCAACCTCCCACCCCTGACCCTTCAAAACCCTCAGGTTGTTTTTCAGAGTCCATAGTCTCTTATGGTTCGCTTCCCCTCCCCAATGTCCATAGCCCGCTCCCCCTCCCCCAATCCCACCTCCCCGCAGCAACCCCCAGTTTGTTTTGTGAGATTAAGAGTCATTTATGGTTTGTCTCCCTCCCAATCCCATCTTGTTTCATTTATTCTTCTCCTATCTCCTACCCCCCCATGTTGCTTCTCCATGTCCTCATATCAGGGAGATCATATGATAGTTGTCTTTCTCCGATTGACTTATTTCACTAAGCATGATACGCTCTAGTTCCATCCACGTCGTCGCAAATGGCAAGATTTCATTTCTTTTGATGGCTGCATAGTATTCCATTGTGTATATATACCACATCTTCTTTATCCATTCATCTGTTGATGGACATCTAGGTTCTTTCCATAGTCTGGCTATTGTAGACATTGCTGCTATAAACATTCGGGTACACGTGCCCCTTCGGATCACTATGTTTGTATCTTTAGGGTAAATACCCAGTAGTGCAATTGCTGGGTCATAGGGTAGTTCTATTTTCAACATTTTGAGGAACCTCCATGCTGTTTTCCAGAGTGGTTGCACCAGCTTGCATTCCCACCAACAGTGGAGGAGGGTTCCCCTTTCTCCACATCCTCTCCAGCATCTGTCATTTCCTGACTTGTTCATTTTAGCCATTCTGACTGGTGTGAGGTGATATCTCATTGTGGTTTTGATTTGTATTTCCCTGATGGCGAGTGACGTGGAGCATTTTTTCATGTGTCTGTTGGCCATCTGGATGTCTTCTTTGCAGAAATGTCTGTTCATGTCCTCTGCCCATTTCTTGATTGGATTGTTTGTTCTTTGGGTGTTGAGTTTGCTAAGTTCCTTATAGATTTTGGATACTAGCCCTTTATCTGATATGTCGTTTGCAAATATCTTCTCCCATTCTGTCAGTTGTCTTTTGGTTTTGTTAACTGTTTCCTTTGCTGTGCAAAAGCTTTTGATCTTGATGAAATCCCAACAGTTCATTTTTGCCCTTGCTTCCCTTGCCTTTGCCGTTGTTCCTAGGAAGATGTTGCTACGGCTGAGGTCGAAGAGGTTGCTGCCTGCATTCTCCTCAAGGATTTTGATGGATTCCTTTCTCACATTGAGGTCCTTCATCCATTTGGAGTCTATTTTTGTGTGTGGTGTAAGGAAGTGGTCCAATTTCATTTTTCTGCATGTGGCTGTCCAATTTTCCCAGCACCATTTATTGAAGAGGCTGTCTTTTTTCCATTGGACATTCTTTCCTGCTTTGTCGAAGATTAGTTGACCATAGAGTTGAGGGTCGATTTCTGGGCTCTCTATTCTGTTCCACTGATCTATGTGTCTGTTTTTGTGCCAGTACCATGCTGTCTTGATGATGACGGCTTTGTAATAGAGCTTGAAGTCCGGAATTGTAATGCCACCAACTTTGGCTTTGTTCTTCAATATTCCTTTGGCTATTCGAGGTCTTTTCTGGTTCCATATAAATTTTAGGATTATTTGTTCCATTTCTTTGAAAAAAATGGATGGTATTTTGATAGGGATTGCATTAAATGTGTAGATTGCTTTAGGTAGCATAGACATTTTCACAATATTTATTCTTCCAATCCAGGAGCATGGAACATTTTTCCATTTTTTTGTGTCTTCCTCAATTTCTTTCATGAGTACTTTATAATTTTCTGTGTATAGATTCTTAGTCTCTTTGGTTAGGTTTATTCCTAGGTATCTTATAGTTTTGGGTACAATTGTAAATGGGATTGACTCCTTAATTTCTCTTTCTTCAGTCTTGTTGTTGGTGTACAGAAATGCAACTGATTTCTGTGCATTGATTTTATATCCTGACACTTTACTGAATTCCTGAACAAGTTCTAGCAGTTTTGGAGTGGAGTCTTTTGGGTTTTCCACATATAGTATCATATCATCTGCGAAGAGTGATAGTTTGACTTCTTCTTTACCAATTTGGATGCCTTTAATTTCTTTTTGTTGTCTGATTGCTGAGGCTAGGACTTCTAGTACTATGTTGAATAGCAGTGGTGATAATGGACATCCCTGCCGTGTTCCTGACCTTAACGGAAAAGCTTTCAGTTTTTCTCCATTGAGAATGATATTTGCGGTGGGTTTTTCATAGATGGCTTTGATAATATTGAGGTATGTGCCCTCTATCCCCACACTTTGAAGAGTTTTGATCAGGAAGGGATGCTGTACTTTGTCAAATGCTTTTTCAGCATCTATTGAGAGTATCATATGGTTCTTGTTCTTTCTTTTATTAATGTGTTCTATCACATTGATTGATTTGCGGATGTTGAACCAACCCTGCAGCCCTGGAATAAATCCCACTTGATCGTGGTGAATAATCCTTTTAATGTACTGTTGAATCCTATTGGCTAGTATTTTGGCGAGAATTTTTGCGTCTGTGTTCATCAAGGATATTGGTCTGTAGTTCTCTTTTTTGGTGGGATCCTTGTCTGGTTTTGGGATCAAGGTGATGCTGGCCTCATAAAATGAGTTTGGAAGTTTTCCTTCCATTTCTATTTTTTGGAACAGTTTCAGGAGAATAGGAATGAGTTCTTCTTTAAATGTTTGGTAGAATTCCCCTGGGAAGCCGTCTGGCCCTGGGCTTTTGTTTGTTTGGAGATTTTGGATGACTGTTTCAATCTCCTTACTGGTTATGGGCCTGTTCAGGTTTTCTATTTCTTCCTGGTTCGGTTGTGGTAGTTTATATGTCTCTAGGAATGCATCCATTTCTTCCAGATTGTCCAATTTGTTGGCGTAAAGTTGCTCATAGTATGTTCTTATAATTGTCTGTATTTCTTTGGTGTTAGTTGTGATCTCTCCTCTTTCATTCATGATTTTATTGATTTGGGTCCTTTCTCTTTTCTTTTTGATGAGTCTGGCCAGGGGTTTATCAATCTTATTGATTCTTTCAAAGAACCAGCTCCTAGTTTCATTGATTTTTTCTATTGTTTTTTTGGTTTCTATTTCATTGATTTCTGCTCTGATCTTTATGATTTCTCTTCTCCTGCTGGGTTTAGGGTTTCTTTCTTGTTCTTTCTCCAGCTCCTTTACATGTAGGGTTAGGTTGTGTACTTGAGACCTTTCTTGTTTCTTGAGAAAGGCTTGTACCGCTATATATTTTCCTCTCAGGACTGCCTTTGCTGTGTCCCACAGATTTTGAACTGTTGTGTTTTCATTATCATTTGTTTCCATGAATTTTTTCAATTCTTCTTTAATTTCCTGGTTAACCCATTCATTCTTTAGAAGGATGCTGTTTAGTCTCCATGTATTTGGGTTCTTTCCAGCTTTCCTCTTGTGATTGAGTTCTAGCTTCAGAGCCTTGTGGTCTGAAAATATGCAGGGAATGATCCTAATCTTTTGATACCGGTTGAGACCTGATTTGTGACCCAGGATGTGATCTATTCTGGAGAAGGTTCCATGTGCACTAGAGAAGAATGTGTATTCTGTTGCTTTGGGATGAAATGTTCTGAATATATCTGTGATGTCCATCTGGTCCAGTGTGTCATTTAAGGCCTTTATTTCCTTGTTGATCTTTTGCTTGGATGATCTGTCCATTTCAGTGAGGGGAGTGTTCAAGTCCCCTACTATTATTGTATTATTATTGATGTGTTTCTTTGATTTTGTTATTAATTGGTTGATATAGTTGGCTGCTCCCACGTTAGGGGCATAGATATTTAAAATGGTTAGATCTTCTTGTTGGACAGACCCTTTGAGTAGGATATAGTGTCCTTCCTCATCTCTTATTATAGTCTTTGGCTTAAAATCTAATTGATCTGATACAAGGATTGCCACTCCAGCTTTCTTCTGATGCCCATTAGCATGGTAAATTGTTTTCCACCCCCTCACTTTCAATATGGAGGTGTCTTCGCGTCTAAAATGAGTTTCTTGTAGGCAACATACTGATGGGTTTTGTTTTTTTATCCATTCTGATACCCTGTGTCTTTTGATTGGGGCATTTAGCCCATTAACATTCAGGGTAACTATTGAGAGATATGAATTTAGTGCCATTATTAGCCTGTAAGGTGACTGTTACTGTATATTGTCTCTGTACCTTTCTGATCTACTACTTTTAGGCTCTCTCTTTGCTTAGAGGACCCCTTTCAATATTTCCTGGAGAGCTGGTTTGGTGTTTGCAAATTCTTTCAGTTTTTGTTTGTCCTGGAAGCTTTTTATCTCTCCTTCTATTTTCAATGATAGCCTAGCTGGATAGAGTATTCTTGGCTGCATGTTTTTCTCGTTGAGTGCTCTGAATATATCATGCCAGCTCTTTCTGGCCTGCCAGGTCTCTGTGGATAAGTCTGCCGCCAATCTAATATTTTTACCATTGTATGTTACAGACTTCTTTTCTCGGGCTGCTTTCAGGATTTTCTCTTTGTCACTTTTACTCTTAGTCAAAAGCAATCCTAACTAATAAAATACATTGGCGAGTCATACTATCTTCTATTCAAATAGTATTTGAATAATAAAATATTGTTGGTTAAGCAATGTCACTATTACTTTCAAGATTGATACTCCCAAGATAAAGCAGAAATAGAGAGGAAGCATGTAAAAACTTCTGCGGCAGTTTTGAGTTTTTCCACCCATCCAATCTGGGGGAGTCTCATCAACAGGGTATTGTGGAACTTGCGTGTTGAGCAGATGGTGCAAATACTTACCACTAGTACCAGCAGATGTGCAGGATCTTTGGAAAATAGCTTCAATGATTAGTTCAAACACTTAATCTCTAACTTCTTGAAATATCAAAAAATATGGCTGACTGTAGTCAGTCCTATAAAATATATCACTAAATGGCTAAGAGCTCTAGGTCAGTATGCTTAACACATGCACACAAAGACCAGTTTGCTTTCCATTCAATTTCCCTTCAATTATTTTTCTTCCTAGGTTGCCTATATTTTCCCCTTTCTATTCATTTGGAATTCATTTTTTAAAAGTAATTTATCTTACAGTATGTCTGACTCAAATTTGTATTTCTAATCTCTGTATCTGGAATATGTGATGTTTTATGAATGGTGGGTTTCTTTTTTGTCTTTTGAAAACTTTGTCTTAGTGTAATTAAATATATTATCTTCATAATTTTGTATGACTCACAATAAATACTTGTCAAACATAATAGCAACCATAAATGTGCAACATTTGTTACCATATTTATCAAATTAACTCTTTTGAATATCCCTATGTCTTTATTATTATTGTTTGGTGCTTATGTGTGCTTTATCTCCATCATTAATAATTGTTTGTAATTGTTTTCCTGGGTTCCTTTTAAGGAAGAAATATCTGATGTGAATCCAATATGATATTGTTCACTGTTAAAAAATTAAACTCCTGAATATATTAGTCCTGTTTGGGAAAAACTTATATTGTATATTAAAATTAAGGTCACTCTAAGTGACATCCCTATATATAACCCAGTATAGCTACTGACTTAAAAATACATTTACCTTATATTCAAATGGATGTAGATTATTAGAAGCAGACCTTGCTATAACCAATAGCAATAGATAATAATGTTTTGTGTTTATAATCCATTTTGTACTGGATATTTTCCCATTGGCCTTCCAGATCCATTGTCTGTCCTTTTCCACTCTGCCTTATACCTTCTCTGGCTTCTAGTTTGGCTTAGCTAATGGGAAGTGCAGGCAGGTGATTGGAGTGAAGGGCAGAAGGGTGAGATCAAAATTCCTGTCTCTAGTCTCCCTCTTAGCAGGCAACCTCAGATGGGCTGTATGTCTAGACCAAAGGCCAAAGTTTGTTTGTTTGGTTTGTTTGTTTTTAAATCAAACACCACTTTCCTACAGCTATTCTTTCTAGCTCCTTTTTTCCCTCAGTTCCAAGAGTGGTGGTTTTACCCGCTTCTTCCAGACTCTTGAGAATGGCACCATCTCAGATATTTATTTCATTGTATTTGTTTGTTTGTTTGAATAACTGCCCATCTCTTTGGAGTCCCTTTATTTAGTTACTCCATTTGAGTGTGTTTTTTGCTTCCTGTTAGAACCTTAATTAATCGATTTTAACAATTACCTAGCTTAAAAACTAAGTGCAAAATAATTCAATGTAAATCTGACTACATATTTCAATACTTCATTTTGCTATTTAAACACTGTACTAAACAGAAATAGTTTCTTTTAGTTTTGGTCTTATACTCATAAAATGAATTCAGAAATACTTCAAAAGGAAAATAAAACTGGATATGAGGACAAGCTGAGAAAGCATAATCTAACTGGTTAAAAGACAGAAGACAAAAAAAAATTTACAAGTAATTTTAGAGGGCAGGAAACATAGTAATCTAATAATGATCACAAGCCCCTACATAAAGCTTCTTATATACCAAGCTCTGTTCTAACCAATCTACGTATATTGACCTATTTCTTACAGCAACTCTGTAGGGAGGTACTATTCCCATTATACAAGTGGGGAAACGGAGGCATAAGCAGTTAAGTAAATCAATTTGATTGTATCCTCTTAACTACTATGCCATATTGTTCTTCCAATGGTTCTGCTGATACAATAGCTAAAGTATAGTAAAGGCTATATTAAAGGATACGTTTTTAATAGTAACGTAATAGAAAGAATGTGGGTTTTCAATTCAAAGTTGGGTTTGACTCCTGGGTCTGACATTTTAAATTTAAATTCTTCCTTACTATAATTTCTTTCCTAAGTCTGATTTACCTTCTTGGCACCCTTTTCCCCACAAATCATGAATTTGCTTGTAATGTATTCTTTAGTACTATAAGTGCATTTGTACTCTAACATAAAATTTAATATTTTTCTTTAGGTTTATGATCTGTGAGTATGTCTGTTAACAAGTCACCCATGATTAATAAATTAGGAGTGATATCTTCTTCTTATCATGAAAAATTCTTGAAGTCTAAAATTCAAAATTTAAGGAAAAGAAGGAAAAATAAATCAAAGTAAGTTTGAAAGAATTTTCATGTTAATAAACTTGCAGATCAATGTGCATTATAGAATTTAGAAAGCACAGAATATTATGAACAATTTCTTTAAAATCAAATAGAGCTCTAAAATATGTATTTCTATGTATTTACTATTTTTAAATAAATAGATTCATAATTTTGAATGATCATATATTTCTGAAATTTTGAATTCTCCACTTTCTGTTTAACATAAACATTGTCCTATAATTATATATGTCTATTAAGCTGCCATAGTAATCTATGAAATGCATAAGAGAAAGTGTTTAATAACTACCGTCTTATGAAACACTTTAGTTATTTCTGTGTCCTTTGCTATTTCAAATTAAGCCAAAATAGAATGTCATTCTGCATTTCAAATTATTTTCTTGGGATAAAGTTTCTAAACTGAAGTTATCAGATCAAAGCTTATTGATAATTTAAAAATTGTGATTTTAAGAAATTTTTGAAAACTTAAAAATGAAAAGAATTATAGACTATGTAAGAAAACTTGCATAGTGACTTTTGGTTACATTTGTTTCAAATATTTTTCTTAATAAAAACTAGATCAACAGATAAAAGTGAACCTCTTTGACCACCTGCCCTCCCAACTAAAATCATAGTGTTATATATCATTTCACTTCATTTTTCTATTTTAATATGAATGAATATAAAATTGCATTTTCCATGTAAATAAATATAATTATACCTAACTCATTTATCTGTGATTTGATTTTTTAAAAGTCAGTGTTATGTTTTTAATTCAATCCATACCAGTAATTATGTTTTATTATTGATAATTATTTCTTTATTCATTTTAGTGGCTGTGTGGTTTTACATATAATGCATACTTCTTATTTTATTTGTTTTCCAGTTTTTTGCCAATGAATCAGTGCTATAGTAAAAATCATTATTTATTTCTCTTTGTGTATCTGGGTAAGTGCTGCTTTGGAGTAGGACTTTTTTTATTCCTCACTTTTTGAATTTTCCTTAATGCTCTTGCTGTCTAGAGTATCTCAATCAATTTACATTGTCTCCAACAGTATATGAAATTATCCCTCCTGCATCTTTGCCATCGCCTGATATTGTCAGACTTCTTCTGTTCGTCATTGGTATAGGCCACATGTGGGACTTGCCTGATAACTTTTTAAAATCTCTGATAACTAATGAGACTCCGCATCTTTTAATATTTGTTACCATTAGAATTACTTTTATCTGTTTATTTCCCAATTTATTTTTTAGGTGTTTTTTTCTTACTGATATTTGATATTCTTAAATATTTGTTATGAATTCTTTCAGTCCTTGGCTTGTTAACTTTGTTTTTGTGATGCGTTTCATCATATAGATGTCCTGGAAATTAATATAGTCATTATGATTTTAAGAGTAGTTATATACTTTACATTGCTGATTTTGTTCATTCACTCCATTAGCCCATTTCATTAACATACTGTGAACTATCCATTCATTCTTCTGTTGTTGACCACTTCAATTATTTCCTGTTTTGGGTTATTATGAACAATGTTTCCATGAACAATCTTGTACAAGCATCCTAGCACATATCCTAAGGTATATACCTGGGAATGGAATTGTTGGATTATGGGATATACGCCATTTAGTGAACAGAACTTATTCTCAGTCTTTTTTTTTTTTTTTTAAAGATTTTATTTATTTATTTGACAGACAGAGATCACAAGTAGGCAGAGAGGCAGGCAGAGGGAGAGAGAGAAGCAGGCTCCCCACTGAGCAGAGAGCCCGATGCGGGGCTCGATCCCAGAACCCTGAGATCATGACCTGAGCTGAAGGCAGAGGCTTTAACCCACTGAGCCACCCAGGTGCCCCATATTCTCAGTCTTTTATGATCAGTGATTTTTGTATTTTGGTTAAGAAATCTGTCTCCACCTCAATATGTAGATATTCTTATACATTATTTTCTAAAAAACCTTACTGTTTTGCCTTTCACGTAATACATGTAGAAACGATTCGTGTTAATGGTGTTACCTACAGGTCTAATTTTCCTTTTTTATTTAAATACCTAGTTGATTAACACCATGTTTTGAAAAGAACATCCTTTTCCAGTATGTTGCTAGTACAACTATTGCATAAAGTATCCGCATATAATGGGTGTTTTAGCTTCTCTATTCTGTTTCATTGGCCCATTTGTCCCTATACCAGTGCCGCGCTGCCTTAATTATCATCATTTTAATAATAACAATAGTTAACATGACTGATTTTCCAAGTATGTTCTTCTTCATTAATATAATTTTTAGAGTCAGCTTGTCATATTTTTTAAAAAAAACTTGTTGGGATTGGTTATTGGATTTTTCTGAGTCTATAGATAAGTTTGAGGATAATGGCATCTTTTATTATAATAAGGATTCCAGTTTATGAATAAGATATAAGTTCCATTTATTTAGTTGTGAAATTTTCTCAGTGAAGTTTTAATGTTTCTTTCTTAGGGGGACTGTGCATCTTTTAAGATGTTAACTTTTATTCCCCTGTATTTGGTATTTTGTATACAATTATATGTTTTACACATATATTTTTAAATAGATTTTTTTTATGTTTCCAGAAGAGAGAAATACAATTGATTTTTACACATGGATTTTTCATGCAATTATATTGCTAAATTCTATTACCTATTCTATGCATGCTTATCTCAATCTTTATTAAAAAAGAATAAACATTTCATGATTAAGTATAATTAGGGTCCTCAAACCTTATCTAACAATTTAATTCTAATTTGTGGTTTTTAAATTTCCACTAGACTTCATTACTAATTTAAGTAGTTAATGTTCCTTTATATTTTATTTATTGTTAATCACTTTACTTGCTTTGCCTTCCTTTTTGCTTCTTAGGCCTTGTTTTTCTTTTGCCAGATATATAACTTCTACAATTTTAGAATTTTTTGCTGAGAAAAATCAGTCTGAATATACTTTTATTTTATTCTTATTCTTGAAGGAAATTTAAAACTGAATCTAGAATTATCTTTGGTCTGTTATCACTTTTTTTTTTTTTTAATTTATTTGACAGAGAGAGATAACAAGTAGATAGAGAGGCAGGCAGAGAGAGAGAGAGAGAGGGAAGCAGGCTCCCTGCTGAGCAGAGAGCCCGATGTGGGACTCGATCCCAGGACCCCGAGATCATGACCTGAGCCGAAGGCAGCGGCTTAACCCACTGAGCCACCCAGGCGCCCCTGGTCTGTTATCACTTTTATTCCCTTTCTTTTCCCTCCTCAGCAGACTGATGTCATTCCACTCATGGTTTCCATTATTGCTGTTGAGACGTTAGGTGAAATTTTGATGCTATTTCTTTAATATTAATTTGTGTCAAAAAGAAAAAAAAAATATTAATTTGTGTCCTCCTACCTTGGGTGATTTCAAAAATTTCTTATTGTCTTGCATTTTCTGCAGTTTTACTATGATGTGTCAGTATGTAATTTTAAAAAATTATTTGCGTGGATCTCTCAAACCTTTTAAATCTGAGGACTGTGTCATGATTCCTAAAAGTTACCAGATATTGTTTCTTCAGAAATCACCTTGACAACTCATTTTCTCTCCTTCTGAGAGTTTTGACTAAATGTGTATGAGATCATCTCATTATATATTTGAACTTCTACTCTTTCATCTCCATTTTCCTTTTTTTTTTTGTCTCTTTTTACTGTACTTTGAATAGTTTATTCTGATATGTGATATTTTCCTTGTGACTACTTCTCATTACCCAATTTACCCACTGAGTTTTAAATCTGCCTGGAGTGTAAATCTGCATTAAGACTGATCTCAGCAACACACACAAATACATGCACATGTTTTTCCATTCTCTTTACTTTTCCGCTGAGCACCATAGCAGCCTTCTCTACAACTCTCTGGGGTTGGGAAGAAGGGACTGGGGTTAGTTCTGATTGCTTTTACCTTAGGCATTTAGTTAGGCAATGTGGAGGGAGTCCAAGTTTCCTGCACCTTGAAAATCCTGGCTTTTGCTTACTGTGTGGTCACTTAGAAAACACACTTGGTCTTGTCTCCATTGCCCCTTGTACCAAGGGAAACCAGATTCTGTTTCTGCACCAGCTGTTTGAGATGAAGCAGATACCTGTCTTGAATGAAGGAACATAACCTTTATTTTTCTTTGTAGGTGTCACATGAATTGTCATATGCCTCATACTGTATTTGCTTCACGTATTCTTCCTTAAAACATGCGTTTTTGCAGGCCTAGTGTGGATTCCGTTAGAGACACAGTTAGGGCTCCCTGTAAATCCTTCAGATGAGGTACTGAAGTCTCTTCCAGACCAAAGAGAAATCACACAATTTTACAATGGATTACTTGGTTCAGAGTATGCTATTTTGTTACGATTTTCTTCTTAACTAAGTTTATTTTATTGTGTGTAGTCTGTTGCTTTTTCTACTTCATCTCAGAGGTGGAGAAGACTAGAAGGTTTTGAAGACTTACATCAAATACGTACATTTATTTTAGCTGACTGGAAAGAATAAAAGGGAATGTAAGTCTTACATTAGGAAGATTTAGTCAAGCTATTAGATTATTTTACATCTTTCTCACAGAAGCTGCTATTTTTTTTTTTTATATTTGGGAGGCTCTAGTCCTCAAAGTTTCCTAAAATGTTAATAAACCTGAAATTTTTCCTTTTTATTAATGTTTTTGACACTTTTGTAGTTAGAAAATGTGCTCTGCAAATACATGCTCTAAATATTTTTAAATGCTCTATATGTACATATCTATATAATGTTACTGATTTTGATAAACATACATTTATAATACAATATAGCATTGTAGTATGGGCTATAAATGTATGTTGTCAGCAGCAAGAAGAAACTTTTCTAGACTTACATTTATATTCTGGTCATTTGTTTATTTTATGTATAGTATGTTTTTCATTTATCTGAATTATTATAAGCCTTTAGTGAAATTCTAAATGGTTAAGACCTTGTAATTAGGTCTGTTAATTTTAGCCTGAGACTTCTATATTGTCACATTTGGGGATGGCTACAGATGATTTAGCCAAAAATATGGTGACTTAGGATCTGGGTGGCCATAAAGAGCACGAACACATGCTATTAAATGTAGCTTCTTTTAGAATGTATTACCCCAAATGAGAGATCAGTATCTACTGATGAGAATATATGTACAAAGTATGTAGAGTCTTGCAAAATCATAGAAATCATAGTCTTCTTATGCTGGGGCTTATACCACTGTCTTAGCCCAAGTCCCTAGAAGGCAGAATATGAGAAGAGGATTAAAATTCTAATAATTTATTTCGGTTCAAATAAATGCAAAGTCAGTGTACTAAAGATTAAAAATAAAAGGAAAACGAGGCAGGAAACCTTGATGCGTTACTACCTGGAGCACTAAATCACAACTTGGCAAAATGAAATATAGCAGACAGGTCCATACTGGGTATAATGGGACTCCTTAAGACATGGTTTCAAGAAGAAGCCACATCTCATAGTAGTCCATGGAATGGAGAAATGAGAAGGGTCATTCATCTCATCTGTTGCTTTTTGTCTAGCATTTTCCTTGGTCAAGAATCATTACATAGGTGCTAACTCATCCATACTTCCAGTTTGTGTCATCCAGCACATGGCTACTCCAAATGTAGAAGAGGAGGGACAGCTCACTCTTTGGGCCATGAAGATCAAGCAGGGAGGAATCAAGTGAATCTGAAACTGTACAATATTTATGGCCTGTATTTATAACTGTACAATATTTATATATAGGCACTAATCATGAAGACCTTACAGCTTTGTATTTTGCAGAATGTTTTCAGATAACAAATTTTTGTTATCCCTAAACTCAACTCAGTACTAGTAATTCACTAGAGAAATTACTCTTTTTTAAAAAAATATTTATTTATTTATTTGAGAGAGGGAGAGAGAGACAGAACACAAGTGGAGGGAGGGGTAGAGGGAGAGTGAGAAAGAATCTGAAGCAAACTCTGCACTGAGCATGGAGCCCCACACAGGGCTTAATCTCGTGACCATGAGATCATGACCTAGCTGAAATTGGTCACTTAACCAACTGAATCACCTGGGCACCCTGTGAAACCATTCTCGAAGATTTCCACTTTCTAAACATTAACTCTAATGATCTCTTTGTCCTTAGTTTTGATATCCCTTCAGATGTGTATTTTTGGTCATGCTCTTTATCTTCATTCTTTTCTTTGGTATCTCAGTCTATTGCTTGTTTGAGTGGAACAGGCACATTTTACTTTACTAGCTGAAACATAGACATACAGGTACACCTAACTGCAAGAAAGAATCTTTTCATAAGAAAAAGAAGAATAAACACTGATGTAGGCAGCTATGAATCTCTGGCATAGACCACTCTTCAATGCCATTTATATTTGTTCTCAACCCAGAATTTCCGTCTTCATTTCCTATCTTGATTTTAAGGATTCTGTCTATGCTGGGTTAAAATTCTTATTTTTTTCTTATTTATTCTCTTTTGTCCTATTTATATTAGTTAGGATAAATTTGAAACAACTATAGAAAGAAACCTCTATTTTCAGTGGCTTATATCAGATAGAAATGTATTACCTGACATAAAAAGTCAATGGATCAAGGCTGACAGGACAGCTCTGCTTTTGGGGTCAGTGAGAAACTCAGGACCCTCATTATCTCACAGGGTGTTGTGCTCATCTCCCTAATCAAAGCTGATTCAGCACTGTATCTTTGTTCCAGTTCACAGGAAGGAGAAAAAAGCATCATTCTAAAGAAAATGGTATGTCTTTAAGTTAGAGGTGACCTGAAATCTACATATATTACATTTGCTCATATCCCACTGGCTTGGCCATGCGCCCATATGCAGCAGCCAGAAAGACGGGGAAATATAGAGTAGCTAGGTGATCATATGCCAAAGAAAAGGCAGAGAAAGAATTTTGAAAGGACAGTCGCTGTTCTGTCATTCCAGTTCTTCACTATTCAAGGTATAGCTCAAGTGCCATTTCTGCAAAGAAACTTTTTTTGAACCTTTAACCCAAAACAGTATTGCTTATAACTAACAGTCATTCAGCACTTGATATGTATCAGGAACTAGACTTTGTGTTCTGATTTGATACTTTCCAGAATTCTACGAGATTTTCTCCTCATTTCCACGTATGCAAAATGATAGTTCACACAGATTAAGTGATTAAGCAAAGATTATATGACTAGGAATCATTGGAATCATGATTTCTACTTCTAAATCCTACAGGATTTCTTTCTTTTTCTTTTTTTTTTTTAGTACATTTTTTTTGTTGCATCTCATTTCCCTTCCAAATTGGGAAATTTCTGAGGTTGAATCTGATTTCTCCTCTCGCCCTCATTGTATATAGCAAAATATCTTGTGTGTAAGAGACTTCTCTTAAATATTTACTAAACAAATGAGTTGTCAGCTAAAAAAAAAGTTCTGATAAACAGTTTAGGTAGGTTATTAAAATAAAGTATATTTTCTCTATATGTAAAATTAGAATGATGCTCTTTGTTTACTACCTGTTCCACAGGACTGCACTTACATACTTACAATACATTACATTTATTTTTGAAGAAAGTAGAATGTGTGAAGAAATTGGAATGTGGGGGGCGCCTGGGTGGCTCAGCGGGTTAAAGCCTCTGCTTTCAGCTCAGGTCATGATCCCAGGGTCCTGGGATCGAGCCCCGCATCGGGCTCTCTGCTTGGCTGGGAGCCTGCTTCCTCCTCTCTCTCTCTCTGCCTGCCTCTCTGCCTACTTGTAATCTCTGTCAAATAAATAAATCTTTAAAAAAAAAAAAAGAAATTGGAATGTGGGAAGCCAAAGTATATTTTCGTTTCAAATGCCTATATCTACTCTTTAAAGTGTCTTTTTTTGCTTCTTAGGTGTTATTTGTATATCATTATATGATAATTTGTAACAACCTCAATTTCTTTGTGATGGTCTAGACATGGTTCAAATAGCTATATTTATTTCCCACTAAATATTTACTGACATGAGCTATGGGACACCAATTAAGGGACACAGTATCTATACAGAAAGCCGAAAGGCCTTCACTTTCCATGTTTTCAAAGATTCCTTATCTTCTTGTAATTCCCATAGCACTTTGTACAAATGGGACAATTAAAGCTATTTTGGACTCTTCATGAGCATCAAAGAAATGTCATCCCAGATGACTATCAAGAAAGAGTTTTCAGCCAGCCTACACTGTATCTATCTAAACAGATGTCTCCATGGGCAAGAGTGCGATAGAGAACACGAAATCAAGAATGAAATTACTAATTTCAAAATACCCAGTTCTAGCAAAGCTTGTGCATGCTAACACCTCAACTATTCCTCTGTTTTACTACAAGCTCCATGAGGGCAGGGTTTTTTATTTCATTTTTGTATCCCCACTTTAAAGTCTAATAGGAGATGGTCAATATCTCTGCTTATTCTGTGATCGTTAAGGCACCATTACTTTTACATACATCTGTCTCCTCAATAGGACTGTGAATTATGCAGGGGCAAAATCTGATTTTTATTTATGTATTTTTTCCCTGTATCCCACAAAACAACTAACTCAGTAAATTCTGAATATAATAAGTTGTTACAAAAATGTGCGTTATTCTTCTGGACCGCTGTTCTGATAGCATGACTCTAACAGTTACTTGACCACACAAATAAACAACTCATTGATTCTACTACTTATTCACTATTCCTCTGATATCACTTTTGATCCCATGCCCATCTTAAATCCTGTGGTATATCATTATAATCACTCTACTCATTCTCTTGCATACACTGTCAATTTATTTTTCCTACTTCTCTTTGAAATACTTGTTTACTCTCTCTGTACTTTCCCCAGGGGTTCCTTTCTATTTGCATGGCTTTAAATACCACATGTGTCTTTAATGACTCAATAATGACTCCAAAATTGATGTATCTAGACTGAACTTTTCCCCCTGAAATTCAAACTCATATATTTGTCTATTCTATGTCTCTACTAGGATGGCTATGGGCATCTCAAACATAATATATCCAATACTGAGCTGATTCTCTACCCTCACCCCAAATCTGCTTCTCCACCAACCTTCCCCTTCTCAGAAAAGTGCAGTTCCATCCTTCCAGTTCAGTTCAATCATGACTATTTTCTGTCTTTTTTTTTTTCCTCTTATGCCTAATTTCTAATTCTTTGGGCAGTCTTAATTGGAGCTAATGTCAAAACATACCCATTATCCAAACTCTTCTTTTTACTGACATTGCTATCTTCTTGATCTAAGCCACTCTTGCATCTCACCTAAGTGTACATGTGCCTCCTTCCATGTTACCTCTCAAATTTCCACACTCCAAGTCTCAATAGACATTGGAATGAGCCTATTAAAACCCAAGCTAAATCACGCCACTCCTCTTATCAAAACCCTGCAATAACTTCTCATCTCATCCAGAGTTAATATGATACTTGTCACCTCTCTGACCTTGCCACATACATCTTTCCTCCCTTGCTCATTTTACTGCTGCCACAGTTGCGTTTCACTTGCATGCACGGAATAAAAATTTAGCTTAAATTGAACCAACACTGTTATATGAGAGGAGATAAATCAGTCTTCAACATAATCAGAGCTGTGCTGGGTTTTACCTATGAAGAAGGCATATACCAACAAGACTTTTGGCAACCATTTCATAAGCTTTTCTTTCAGAAGCTACAAAATTCTTTTACATCATGAGAATTGTTTCTTAATCCAAGAGTATGATTAGATAAATCTAGGAGTTCTGTATAATATCTATCTATCTATCTATCTATCTATCTATCTATCTTACTGATTTCTCTGTATGTGTATGAAACATTTTTATTAAGGTAAGGAATTTTTTCAAAAGAAAATAGTTATGCGGGGCACCTGGGTGGCTCAGTGGGTTAAAGCCTCTGCCTTCGGCTCAGGTCATGATCCCAGGGTCCTGGGATCAAGCCCCACATTGGGCTCTCTGCTTGGCATGGAGCCTGCTTCTTCCTCACTCTCTGCCTGCCTCTCTGTCTAGTTGTGATTTCTCTCTGTCAAATAAATAAAATATTAAAAAAAAAGAAAATAGTTATGCTTAGCCCCTAGAAATTGACTAATTAAAATTTGGGAACTAATAGCTATAACTATTGATTTGTTTTTTGGTTTAGTCCATCATTTTCAATCACAAAAGAATTCATCTTGAGATTCAACCAAGCAAGAAATCCAAAAGAGAAGGAAGAGTTGTTGGACTTAGCTAGAAAAACCATTCTCAGATGTAAGGTAATAGTACACTATTTGATTATTTAATACATGGACTTTCTGTTCTAGTTGGTGGGTGGTTACATGTTCTAAAATATCAAAAGTAAAAATAAGAAATAACTTTTTAAAATCATTAAGTATCATTAAAGATATTAATGCAAAGTAAAATTAAAGCTGATAACCAGATAATTCAATGTCAAAGGGCTTTTTAGGTGAAGATTCTCCACAAATTATTGAAGAATATAGCTAGTTGTTGACACTAGTCCAGGAGCTCACCACAAAATATGAAAGGCTGGCAAGTAAATTTTCGATTATGATAATTCCACATTTTCCTTAAAAAAAAAAATAAAGGTTGACTGAGATATCATGTGTCCCAACGAAGAAAGGAAGCTTCCCTAAACCTTCACAATACATACATGATATACTCTGTTCTCTCTCTGTAACTATTCACCGAACTTATAGAAAATACATTCTTTAAGAGTATGCATTAGCTTCCAAATTTTCAAACACATACCAAACACGAAGTGAAATAAGTCCTTGTTTTGCTCTTCTTGCATTAGATCCAGTTTGTATTAGGCAGAGAAATAATATACATATTACCAAATATACATATACCACATACATATATATTTTGGTACATGTATATATACATATGGTACATATCTACTGTATTACCAGTATACATAATATAAAAAATTAATGAAATAAAAGTTGCACAGAACTGGAGCATATATTAAGCCATCTTTTTTGTTGTGGTGGTGGTGATTTCCCAGCATTCCACTTCACTGTTGCTCACATGTGTTACAATTTTGAAAAAATTTGATTAGAAAAAGAATATTCTTCTGGCAAGTATGCATGCTGAGAGGTGCTAGCAGATACATTCATCAGTGAGCTTCTGTCCAATTGTCCAACTTCTCCCTGGGGAAGCCCCGGAGTGGACCCATTAAGGGAAGAGTAGCAATCTTGGTATCTGTCTCAGGTTCATTAATTTCAGTCCATTCACAGGGAATAGCCAGAGTTTTCCAGAAAATTGGCATGAAGCTAATTTCTGTTGAATCACATTCAATATACTTTTCCTTCTAGAATCAGAGATGCATTTTCTGGGTGGGATAATGAGGTAGAAGTAATCCCTTGAGAGTAAAGAATGAGAATTATTTTTAGCAAATAACTAATGATATAACTCAGAATATTAACAAATATTCTTTACATTTTAGCACCAATACAATTTACATAAAATATCAAAAAATAAATTTAATATAAACAAAAATACAAAGTTTTATATAAACTAGCTATAGAGCATAGACTCATACATAGAGTGACTTTCAGAATATAACTAAGGGATAATCAAAATAAGTAAACTAGTAAATAAAATTGTAAGAAGCTATACATTTTGGTTTGCCTTTTCATGCTTACTCATAACAGAGAAAATTGGGTCTCAAAACCTTGGGCTCTGGCAAGCATGTGCATCTTCCTACTGCATGGACGGAAGTAATGTATCTAGCTCAGTGCAAAGGAGAAATCCAAGATGGTATGTACTCTTACTAAGCTCTTCTTAGTTACCCTGAATGTTTTCTAGATTGGCAGAAAAGGCATAACTAGTGACCTTTAATATTTAGAAATTGTGCAGGAGCCAAGGAAAATTCGCCTTTCTATATTGAAGTATCTGGCAATGTTTCACTGTGATAGCTCCTTTTGTACTTTTGGATTTATGAATTTGACTGCTCAACTTTTTAATTACAAAATTGTTTGAAAAACTTTTGTTCAGCACAGTCTTCATTGCTTTTTTCTAAAATTAGTAACTAATTAAAAAGTAATATAAAATGTCATCGAAGTGATTTTCAATTACAATAGGCACTATACTTTAGAGAAACTTGTTTTGGCATTTTATAATTCTTACTCATAAAACGTTAACCAAATGGTCCTTTGTTTTTCACTTATTTTAAACAGCCATTTTACTCATTATGTTTTCATTTATCACTTCTCATTTATATGTCTCCTTCCAAATCATCCTCCAACCAATCTAAAAAAGAAATTAAAAAACATTGTTTTTAAAGAGGTAAAATTCCTTTTATCATTATCCTGAATTTTATGTGTATGCCTTTTACAATGAGCTTTAGAATGTTAACCATATGAAGTCAGAGAGTAGTTCTCCATGTAAACTGAGTTTTGTAGGGCTAACTGGGAAGTTTCAAGCAACAGGAAGAGTAAGAACAGTTCTGTATTTAACTTGTCTTTATGGCATTCTGATCACAGTGCTATCCACAGCCTGACCTCTATTAAATGTTTAAATGATATTGAAGTAAACACCCCTGGCTTATCAACAACCAGTAGCTACTTGTCTTTCTTTGCCCATTAAACCTTTTTGCAGATGTCCTGCAGTTGTGTGATTCAGAAGAGAACAGGCCCTTGCAGCCCGGGTGTAGTGTGGGTGGTGGGGTGGAGGGCTAGGCAGTGAGTCTTGGGTGATCTAAACTAATCACGGGTATTCCCATTTGCTTGCCAGTGATTAAATTAGGAGTGGTCATAGGAGCTGGTCCTAACCAGAAATATAAAAGCAGGTCTATTTCAAGTACTTTTTGTTGAATTGCTTTTTTTTTATTTTTTTTAATTTTTTTTTCCATTTTATTTATTTTTTCAGCGTAACAGTATTCATTCTTTTTGCACAACACCCAGTGCTCCATGCAAAACGTGCCCTCCCCATTACCCACCACCTGTTCCCCCAACCTCCCACCCCTGACCCTTCAAAACCCTCAGGTTGCCCCAACCTCCCACCCCTGACCCTTCAAAACCCTCAGGTTGTTTTTCAGAGTCCATAGTCTCTTATGGTTCGCCTCGCCTCCCCAATGTCCATAGCCCGCTCCCCCTCTCCCAATCCCACCTCCCCCAGCAACCCCCAGTTTGTTTTGTGAGATTAAGAGTCATTTATGGTTTGTCTCCCTCCCAATCCCATCTTGTTTCATTTATTCTTCTCCTATCCCCCTACCCCCCCATGTTGCTTCTCCATGTCCTCATATCAGGGAGATCATATGATAGTTGTCTTTCTCCGATTGACTTATTTCACTAAGCATGATACCAGGATGAATTGCTTTTGAAAAAGATAGACCCGGGAAGAAAGCACCTCTTCCCTCCCTACGCCTTTTGATGTATCTCTAAATGGCTTGGTAAGAGAAAGATGCCTGGAGCTTGTGTGGTCATCCCTGTTACCATGTACATCAGAAGAACTAGAAAATGAAAGAAAAATGCTTACAGAAGGCAGGTATATGAGCCAGCCCTACAGTCTTTCCTTCCATCTATGATCTTGTGAAATAATAAACATACTTGTTTTGAAGACGTTTCTTTGCATTTCCTGTTACACACAGCCAAAAGCTTTTTCATTCTTCAAGATATTGAACTCCAAATAAAACCCCTAAATATGAATTCTTAGTACCAGCTCTACAACTGAAAAACCTCCACATCTGTGTCTTGCAAATCTCTTGTCTACTCCTCATTCTATAGTTCACTCTCCATGCAGCAGTGATCATACTAAAGCTTAAATCATTTCTAGTGCCTTCTGATTACACTTTAAAGAAGCCCTGACTACAAGGCTCTGTGTGATCTTATTCCTGGCTGCCTTCCCTTCTTATTCATTATGATTCATTATGCTCCAGCCATACTGGTCTCTTTTCTATTCCTTGGATGTGTCAGGGCTTTTCCTTCCTCAGGTCCCTGCATTTGCTCTTCTTTTCAGATATTTACATGACAGCCCTTCAAAAGCCCATCTTTGTAGTTTTCTCTAGGGCCTTAGCTCTGTGTTCTTTCTCATTGATCTCCAAGGGGTCCTATTTCCTTTGCCTTGATTTTCTAGGTTTTCCACTCTTCTCTTTATAGCGCTTATCTTTAGAACTATCTTTTATCACCCAGTTCTGCCTCATTTCCCCATTATTATTTGTATGGCCTTGTGATCTATTTTGTGTTGGCTGGAACAGCTGGATGTCCTTGGGCATCTCTCTCTCTCTTCTATCTCTAGCTCTGTAGTCGCTCCAGTTTAGTGACTTCTGAGTTATTAGACTTCCTAAGTGGCAGCTAAGTGTTCCAAAGCTAGTATCTTGAGAAAGAGATCCAAATGGCAGCTCTATTGCCTTTTCTGATCTAGAATTGTATTGGTTAAAGTAGTCACAAGACCTACTCAGGTTCAAGGGGAAAGGGGTATAGATTCCAGCTTTTTTTTTTTTTTTAAGATTTCACTTCTTAATGTAAGGGGTGTCAAAGAATTTGTAAATATTTAACATTTAAATTTTTTAATATTTTAAAACCACAGTCTGGTTTTGGTGACAACAAATAGTTAATTAATTGTAAGGCTTAATTGTAGCATGTAGACAAAAGCAAGTTCTTCAAATTATGAAGTTTCTACCTTTTTAATATTTCAGAAGCTTTAAATATGCTTTATGCTTCCCTGGACCATGCTTCCTTTGATTATGATCATCTGCCTACCTTATTTTTTGTTGCGGAATCAGTTTTATATAGACTCTGTTGTGATGCATTACAAAAGACATACTTATATTCAGTTGAAATAAAGCTGATAAAGGTACGTTTTAAAATATTCTAAATATGTTGTAATTGCTACACATACTACATGTAGTTACATGACAGTTGTTTTAGGATCTAAACAGACCATTTGGTTTTATTACGGAACATTCTCTTGTTTGGTAGTTTATTTTAATCTTCTTTAAATGTGGATAATACATTATTACTTGATATCCAAATGAAGGTAGTTTGGGAAAATATAATTTCACCAACCATGTAAGAAAATAATATATAATTAAGGTCAAGTTTATATGAATGTCTGCATATGTGTAACTTTTTTCTATTTTAAATATTTTTAAATGCCACTTTCCATTTAAAAATGTCAACCGATTGTAACCTTAACTAGTTACCCAGTTTGAGAAGATTAGTTGTTCTCTCAGTATTATGTGTCATTTAGAGCCATAAGATGGGAAACTATCTTCATGGGGTGCATGTTTTATAAGGTCTTGGATGACATATAATTCTACTCCCTGTGATGATCATGGTTGCCAGTTGCAAAATTTATTATGAGTCAGAAAAATTTAGGTTAAGTAGTGGTTTTATTGCAAAGAAAATAAAGAAAAGCCAGAAGAAAAAAAATTGAGAATATTTATTTTTAGGATGTATGTATTTTAAGATTTACTTGCAAAAATTATTAAGTATTATTTGCAAGAAAATTTTCTTATTCAATTTTGACTATGAACTGTAGAAACCAACCATAAAAATATTCATGATAGCCAGGGCATTTTTGGAAGATACTATATTTTAATCCTTAGAAATCAAGCCTAGATACACTCTGACATGTTTGGGGGTAGAAGACTTATGGAGACTAGGCAAGATTCAGAGAGCACATAATAGAAATTGAATGTACGAAGAACTGAGGCTTTACATAGAAGAAGGATGGGAGAAGAGAGGCAAGATGTTCTCATGATGACTTTTTCTTCTTTTTCCTGTTTCCTTGTTTTATATATCTCCTATGGAGATATATAATTATAAAATTATTATAGGGATTTTAAAAGATATCTATATCTCTATATTAATGATAAAAGAATGACAGGAGAAACATAAAGCAAGTCTGGCTCTTCTCCCCTTTTCTTCTCATTCCCTTTAGTGACCATTTTCCATTCATTGCCATTTATATTTCTGCTACCAATAAATGACTATAAAATAAAGTCTTAGCCATTGCACAAATTAATTTATATATACTATGTCATTCATTTATTTATTTTTAAAGATTTATTTATTTTAAAGAGAGAGCACATGTGTGAGTGGAGGGGGGAGGGGCATGGGGGGTAGTGAGGGAATTTCAAGCAGACTACCCACTGAACATGGAGCCTATGTGGGCCTCCTTCCCACAACCCTGAGATCATGACCCGAGCTGAAACCAGATGCTTTACCAACTGAGCTACCCAGGTGCCCCATCACTATGTCATTTATTTTTAAAAAGATTCCTATATCTTCTCATCTGACAGTTTAGACAATTTGCACAGGTTCACGTAATAGCTGTGAATACTTAGAACTTAACTTGCACAATGCCTTGCACAATGATCAGTGCTTTAGATGAACTAAACATATTAACTTACTTAATCCTTATAACAATCCTAAAAAGGTAAGTGCTATCATTGGCCATTATTTTACAGACTGTGACATAGAGAGTCTAAGTTTTTTTTTTTTTCCCCATTTTATTTTTTCAGCGTAACAGTATTCATTCTTTTTGCACAACACCCAGTGCTCCATGCAAAACGTGCCCTCCCCATTACCCACCACCTGTTCCCCCAACCTCCCACCCCTGACCCTTCAAAACCCTCAGGTTGTTTTTCAGAGTCCATAGTCTCTTATGGTTCGCCTCCCCTTCCAAATTTTTTTTTTTAATAAACATATAATGTATTTTTATCCCCAGGGGTACAGGTCTGTGAATCGCCAGGTTTACACACTTCACAGCACTCACGATAGCACTTACCCTCCCCAATGTCCATAGCCCCCTCCCCCTCTCCCAATCCCACCTCCCCCCAGCAACCCCCAGTTTGTTTTGTGAGATTAAGAGTCATTTATGGTTTGTCTCCCTCCCAATCCCATCTTGTTTCATTTATTCTTCTCCTATCCCCCTAGCCCCCCATGTTGCTTCTCCATGTCCTCATATCAGGGAGATCATATGATAGTTGTCTTTGTATATATACACAATGGAATACTATGCAGCCATCAAAAGAAATGAAATCATGCCATTTGCGACGACGTGGATGGAACTAAGTTGGTTTTTTTTTTTAAGATTTTATTTATTTATTTGACAGACAGAGATCACAGGTAGGCAGAGAGGCAGGCAGAGAGAGAAAGAGAGAGAGGAGGAAGCAGTCTCCCTGCTAAGCAGAGAGCCCGATGTGGGGCTCGATCCCAGGATCCTGGGATCATGACCTGAGCCAAAGGCAGAGGCTTTAACCCATTGAGCCACCCGGGCGCCCCAAGAATCTAAGTTATTATTCAAGGTTTCAGCAGAGAAGGTTTTGAAACCCAGTGGACTCTTAGCTATAATGTTATACATTTACCTTGGGTCTCAGATTTACTAATTTTAAAGTCTTCTCCTTATTGTTAGCTAGTGGAAATAAGCATGCTCTATAAGTATCTTTGATTTCAGACAAGAAGCCATTTCATTTATCCTTCTTGACTTTGTAGACTTTTTATTATATATCTAACAGTCAATTGGAAACCTCCCTTTTAATCTTTTCTTTTTGATGGTATGCTATACCAACAGTATGCTATACTGGAATGTATTGCTAGGGAAGCATCACCCACCTTCCTATGTACCATTTTTTGATAAAGTAGTATATAGTTCAGCATTATGAAGAGCCAGAAATATTTGATTTGATAATATTATTTACTTTCACAATTTGTGTGCCTTCTTTCCTCATTATTTACCTCGGAGTGTAAAATCATCTTAAGTATTAAAGTCTACTTAACTGAAGTGTAGAGAATAACATATAAGTGACAATAGTTTAATATATTTTTGATAGAAATATAAAGCGTTCTTTAAGCATCTATAAAAAACCATGGAGCACATAGTCAACCATTAAAATATAACACATACTAAATATTATTCGGCATTTCTATTTCACTGTTAGATAATAGAGTCTGAAAAATTAAGAGAAGTAGTCATAGAAAGAGAAGGAAAGAAGGGTAGTAAGGAATAAAGGAAGGAAAGATGGGAGAGTGAAGAAAGAGTAATTGACAAGGAGAGATCCAGTTTAGGAGGCAAAGCTCAAGCTGTCAAGCTACAGAAACAATATGTACACAAATGAGACTTGAAGAAATATGCACAGAGGGTCCCAGAATATTTTAGAGATATAAAAAAGCAGATTTTTAAATAAAAATTTAGGCTTTCAGAATATTATAGATGAAAGCTTATAAAACCATTTTCCCAAGCATAGTTATAACGAGGGAGAGCCTCTGGATCTCCCTTATGACCAAATTGGGGTATAATATAGTGATCATGCAAACTGATCTGTTTTTCATATATTTTTCTATTTCGTATGATGTGAAATTCTTGAACATGAATTTTCCTTTCAACATCCATCTCTAATCCTTGCAAATTATTTCCTCTTTGATTAATTTTCATCCATTGTCTGTAACAAGGGGTATTTATTATTTTAATATTCACACTTAGAATACTGCAATATTCTTTTAACTGATATGACAATTTCCACTTCCCATTTAACTTCAATCTCTTAGAGAAGCATAGTACTATATCAAAGTGGTTTGTATGAAGAGAACCTTTGGATATGCTTTATAAATGTTTTCTTTTTATTTAAATCTATAAATGGTGGATATTTATAATTTATAGATACATTTATAAATATTGATGGTGCATTCTCAGAATTTATTTTACCAATAGAATTTTATGATAAAAATCTTGGAAATCTCTGCTATAATAGAAAGTTCATGACTTTTGGTGCAGCACAGTCTTGGGCTCAAAGTTCAGTCATGCCACTTATTTGTTAAATTGTCTCGGTTGGGGGCACTTGGATGGCTTAGTGGGTTAAGCTTCTGCCTTTGGCTCAGGTCATGATCTTAGGCTCCTCAGATCAAGCCTCGCATTGGGCTCCCTGCTCAGCGGGGAGCCTGCTTCCCCCCTCTCTCTGCCTGCCTCTCTGCCTACTTATGATCTCTGTCTGTCAAATAAACTTTAAAAAAAATTGTCTTGTTTGAATCACTGAGACTTGCAGAATCATCTTTTTTACTTTATTTTTATTGTTTTTTTACATGTAGATGCAGGATAGTACCCTGCATCGTTGTTAGGAGGATTTGGACTACATGTATCTTGATAATGATATTGTTTTATTTGTTTTTTCCATAATCTTATGATTAACAATTTAGGAATTTGTGTTCCATTTATTTCTCTAGTTGTGGGTTTTTTCTCATATTCTGTGAAAATTTCGCACATCATATATTTTTGCGGCTATTCCATTTTTTTGTATTCTATGTAAAACAAGCTTGCTACACATGAAACTTCACAGAGGTAAGATAGTAGTGTTTATTTAACACTGACTTTTTCCCATAAGGGAATCTCAAGCACAGTATTTCTCAAAACTATCTAAAGAAATGTTTTTTAAACTGTTTTGACTGAGACTCATGGAAAGAAATATCTTTTGCATTGCAATCCAGCACACACATAATACACACTGATTTATATACCAAAAAAAGGAACTGTGCAGTGTACTATGATATTTTCTTTTCTCTTTTATTTTGTTTAAAAATCCCCTCTCAATTGATTTCATTAGTCACTTAAGGGGCATGACTAGCAATTTGAAAAATACTGTTCTGTAGGACATGGAACAAAATAGCATTCAGTATTGGTCATTATATATAATGTAGAGATGATTTATAAAAGTTTCTTGGCTGAACCGGTATTTCAACCTTGATATAAATGTTTTAAAGTTATTTCAAAAGCACATAAGCCCAAGTGAGTTTGAAATTGTTTCATCAGAAGCAATGTAATAATAAAATGGTTTAGTTTCCATATAGTTTCTAAACGTTTATTGATGCAACACAAAAATACTTTTTTCTTTTTCTTTTGACAGATTGGCTATTTGGTCTTCTTACGACTTTTTATATATTTCCTGCATGGTCACCTAGAAAGTTTTAAACAACATTTATTTAGGCTTCAACCTTATTTGTACGGTAGACTATCTTTTATTTTCTACACTTATAAATGTTTTATGTTATAGTTTTAGCAGCTCAGACTATCACTATAAAGAACATAAGCTGTATATTATTTTTCATGAAAAGTAATAAGTACAGTATTGCAGAACACAGCTTCTGGGCTAGACTGTGTGGGTTTTACTTTTAACTTTTCTACCTAACTAAGTGCATGACCTTGCTTGTGACTCAGTTTCCTCATCTGTAATAGTTTCTACCCCTCTAGATTTCAAGTTTAGTAAGGTAATACTAGTGACAATGTAGATGCCAAACTAGAATAGGAAGAGTCTGGATGCAGGGCACCAATTAGTTATGACATTAGTTGAGCAGGAGATGTTAAAGATTATGAACTTTTAAAATGGGAATGAGATAGAGTAGAATAGTTTTGAAAAATGTTGAGGAGGAAAAAAACACTAAATTTGATGATCAATTGAATGTAGGCTATATGTAAGGGAAAATGAGGAATTCCAGAGGAATCTAAAATTTTACATATAGATTTTACAAATACATATAAATTTTACAAATACAGTCAAGATAATGGTACTCTACACTGAAAAAATCTTGAAGAATCATTGGACATGTTGAAATTTGAAGGTCATTCAGGTATATATATACACACACACACACACAGTGAGCAGTTAGAAATACAGATTTGGAAATAGGGAAATAAGCAAAGGCTGGGATTCACTTATTAAGTAGATACTGATGTAGATGATTTGACGGTCATCCATGTTATAATGGCTGAAATAAGCTTGGGGTGGGAGGTATTGAGGGTGGAGAAATTAATTCTAGGAAAAGGCTTGGGAAACATAAATATTTAGTAGATAATTGGAGTGCCATACATCAGTAAAGGGAAATAAAAGGGAGTAACGACAGAAATCTTAAGGGAGAGGTTCAAGAAGATCAACATTATGAAGAGCTATAGAAGTCTTAAATAATAGGAAGTCTGAAAGTTGATGGGATTCTGTAAGCAGAAAATCATTATTGATCTTGGGAGGGTTCCCATTGGAGAGGTGGAAGCAAAATTCAGATTGGAGGTGAACAAAGTACAGGGAAAGTTTAAGCATAAGATAGAGATGGTGAACTATTACAGAAAGCTTAGCTATACAGGGAAAGAGAAATAGAGCAATAGTTTAGATGAAAAAACAAAGTCAAAAAACATTTGCACTTCTTTGTTTCTAATCTGGATGCCTTTTATTTCTTTTTCTTGCCTAATTGGTCTGGCTAGGACTTCCAGTACTGTGTTGAATAAAAGTGGTGAGAATGGGCATCCTTATCTTGTTCCTGATCTTGTAGGAAAAGCTTTCAGCTTTTCACCCTTGAATATATATTAGCCGTAGACTTGTCATATGCAGCCTTTATTATGTTGAGTTACATTCCCTCTATACCTGCTTTGTTGAGTTCTTTTAATTATAAATGGATGTTGATTTTTGTCACACACTTTTTCTTCATTTATTGAGATGATCATATGATTTTTAGCTTTAATTTTGTTAATGTGATGTATCACATTGACTGATTTAAGGATGTTAAACCATCCTGTGTCTCTGGAATAAATCCCACTTAATCATGGTGTATGATCTGTTTAATGTTTTGCTGGATTTGGTTTACTAATATTTCATTGGGGATTTTTAAATCTATGTTCATTAGGGTTATTGGCCTATAATTTTCTTTTCTTGTGGCATCCTTGTATGATTTTGGCAGGGTAATGTTGGTCTTGTAAAATGAGTTTGGAAGAGTTCCTTCAAAGCTCTTCTGTATTTTGAAAGAGTTTGAGAAAGAATGGTATTCTCTTTGAATGCTCGGTAGAATTCATCAGTGAATCTGTCTGGTTCTGGACTTTTGTTTGTTGGGAGGTTTTTGATTAGCGATTCAATCTCCTTACTAATAATCACTCTGTTCATATTTTCTGTTTTATCTTGATTCAGTCTTTTCAGTTTTATGTTCCTAATAATTTTTCCATTTATTCTGGGCTGTCAAATTTGTTGGTGTATAATTTTTCATAGTAGTCTCTTATGGTCTTTTGTATTTAATTTTTTTATCCCTTGTATTTCTATTGTAACATGTCCCTTCATCTCTCTCTCTCTTTTTTAAAGATTTTATTTATTTGAGAGAGAGTAAAAGAGAGCATGAGCAGGGTGGGGGCAAAGGGAGAAGCAGGCTCTAAGCTGAGCAGAGAGCCTGATGTGGGGCTGGATCCTGAGACTCTGGGATCATGACCCAAGCTGAAGGCAAACGCTTAACTGACTGTGCCACCCAGGTACTCCATCTCTCTTCATTTCTGATTTTAGTAAAGGGTTGTCAATTGTCTTTTCAAAAAACTTTTTTTTTTAGTTTTAAATAAACTTTTTTGTTTAATGGACTAAATAAAAAAAACAAGGTCAAAAGAGGAAAAGATTAGCATGTTGTAGGGTAAGAGATAAAGAGACTCAAGATACAAGAAAGAGAATATTTGGTGAAAAAAGTCATGGAGGAGGGAATAGGAGATAATAGTAGAAGTGTTTTGGAGACCGAGCAGTAAATTGCAACACTACTACAAATTCTGATAGTTTGAAACCAAGACAAGACTATAGACTAGCAGAATAATAATTTATGTCTGCCATATTTCTTGTTTTGATTTCTTCATACATTATAATCCTCTTTTTAACTCCTCACTGTGTTCAGCATAGTGACTCATCAAATAATCAGATGATAGTGGCAAATAAATTTTGAAAAATATGAATAAAATTTTAAGATCTCACATTAGCTTGTTATTGTAGATCTATCCCAAGCAAACCAATAATTTTGTTTTATATAAGGATAAAATCCTTATATGATCCTTTTACCCTTCTATCAAATACTAGATTTTACCCTTCTATCAAATACTAGATTTTACCCTTCTATCAAATACTGTTAAGTAGAGCCTTAGCAAAATAATGATTTTTACCTGGGGCCATTAGCATCTGCTTCCTCTCCATGTAGCCATCCAGTAGAAGAGTAGTTATTATTATTTTTTCAACTGTCAATAGATTGAAATTCAAAAATTGTCTAAAAGTTTACAAAAAGAACAACATAAAGTAATTCTATTAAATACCACCTAGTGTTATGTTGACATAATTGTGGCTATACTTAAAATATATTCTTTAAAATAATCAACAGCAAAAACATCTTGAAAATGAATAAAACTGGAGAATGTAGGGTTAACAGTGATGATTTGTTTGTAAGATTACAGTTTCAAAGTATCTATTATGAATAAAGTATGTTATAACTTGATTTATTTTCACCTGGAAGTTTCCAACCATTGTTGTGCAGTAACTATACTTAATTGGACATTTAACCATCATGCAATTGCTGTTCTGAATTATATTAACTCTTATGTATTATTTACCTTGTAGTTTCCTATTATGCCAGCAGGGGTCATACATAACATATAAATCTTAAATAGATGGTGAAATGTATAGCAGTTTCAACATCTAAGAACTGAATTTAATTACATTTTAGTAACTAAAAGACAAATGAAATACAATGCAAGATACTAATGAAATATTTATCACAAATTATTTTTCTTACAATAGCACTTTGTTTCTCTGGAGACTCATATCACAAGTATCCAAACATCTTTTCAAATGTGCAATTCATTCTGAAAACCATGGAAATTATATACAAAAGAGAACTCCTTTCTGGATCAATTTTTAGCCCTGTGGAAAACAAGAAAAGCCAAAAGAACATAGATTCTGATATGGTGAGTATATCCTAGTGCATAATGAGTCAGATAATATTGATATGATTAAGTAATTGTGCTTGCCAATACTGTAACATTGTTGAAGATGAGGTTAGCTGGTGGTGGGGTAGGGAAAGAGTTCAAATAGCAAAAACACTAAACCATATGCACATTTCCTGGACAGCAGTTAATAGTATTAGTAGTGAGACATCAATATGCACCACTACTACTTTAAATAGAGTAATGTCATAATACCCTTTTCCTTATAGATTTCATCTCAGCTGTATAATTGGAATTAACAATGTAATTTAGATTAACTTATAAATGAGGATTTTAAGATGTTATATTTGTATTAAAAGGAAAGTGCATAAAGTACAGGCTATTAATGACAGCAGTTGTAATACTTGATGCTTCCATGACTCATATGTCATAACATTTATTAAATCTACTGAAGTTTTTTTATTTGATTTTTTTTTCTTTCTTTTTCTTTTTTTCCCATTTTATTTATTTTTTTAGCGTAACAGTATTAATTGTTTTTGCACAACACCCAGTGCTCCATGCAAAACGTGCCCTCCCCATTACCCACCACCTGTACCCCCAACCTCCCACCCCTGACCCTTCAAAACCCTCAGGTTGTTTTCCAGAGTTCATAGTCTCTTATGGTTCGCCTCCCCTTCCAAATTTTTTTTTTTAATAAACATATAATGTATTTTTATCCCCAGGGGTACAGGTCTGTGAATCGCCAGGTTTACACACTTCACAGCACTCACGATAGCACATACCCTCCCCAATGTCCATAACCCCCTCCCCCTCTCCCAATCCCACCTCCCCCCAGCAACCCCCAGTTTGTTTTGTGAGATTAAGAGTCATTTATGGTTTGTCTCCCTCCCAATCCCATCTTGTTTCATTTATTCTTCTCCTATCCCCCTAACCCCCCATGTTGCTTCTCCATGTCCTCATATCAGGGAGATCATATGATAGTTGTCTTTCTCCGATTGACTTATTTCACTAAGCATGATACGCTCTAGTTCCATCCACGTCGTCGCAAATGGCAAGATTTCATTTCTTTTGATGGCTGTATAGTATTCCATTGTGTATATATACCACATCTTCTTGATCCATTCATCTGTTGATGGACATCTAGGTTCTTTCCATAGTCTGGCTATTGTAGACATTGCTGCTATAAACATTCGGGTACACGTGCCCCTTCGGATCACTATGTTTGTATCTTTAGGGTAAATACCCAGTAGTGCAATTGCTGGGTCATAGGGTAGTTCTATTATCAACATTTTGAGGAACCTCCATGCTGTTTTCCAGAGTGGTTGCACCAGCTTGCATTCCCACCAACAGTGGAGGAGGGTTCCCCTTTCTCCACATCCTCTCCAGCATCTGTCATTTCCTGACTTGTTAATTTTAGCCATTCTGACTGGTGTGAGGTGATATCTCATTGTGGTTTTGATTTGTATTTCCCTGATGCCGAGTGATTTGGAGCACATTTTCATGTGTCTGTTGGCCATCTGGATGTCTTCTTTGCAGAAATGTCTGTTCATGTCCTCTGCCCATTTCTTGATTGGATTGTTTGTTCTTTGGGTGTTGAGTTTGCTAAGTTCCTTATAGATTTTGGATACTAGCCCTTTGTCTGATATGTCGTTTGCAAATATCTTCTCCCATTCTGTCAGTTGTCTTTTGGTTTTGTTAACTGTTTCCTTTGCTGTGCAAAAGCTTTTGATCTTGATGAAATCCCAATAGTTCATTTTTGCCCTTCCTTCCCTTGCCTTTGCCGTTGTTCCTAGGAAGATGTTGCTGCGGCTGAGGTCGAAGAGGTTGCTGCCTCCATTCTCCTCAAGGATTTTGATGGATTCCTTTCTCACATTGAGGTCCTTCATCCATTTGGAGTCTATTTTTGTGTGTGGTGTAAGGAAGTGGTCCAATTTCATTTTTCTGCATGTGGCTGTCCAATTTTCCCAGCACCATTTATTGAAGAGGCTGTCTTTTTTCCATTGGACATTCTTTCCTGCTTTGTCGAAGATTAGTTGACCATAGAGTTGAGGGTCGATTTCTGGGCTCTCTATTCTGTTCCACTGATCTATGTGTCTGTTTTTGTGCCAGTACCATGCTGTCTTGATGATGACAGCTTTGTAATAGAGCTTGAAGTCCGGAATTGTGATGCCACCAACTTTGCCTTTCTTTTTCAATATTCCTTTGGCTATTTGAGGTCTTTTCTGGTTCCATATAAATTTGAGGATTATTTGTTCCATTTCTTTGAAAAAAATGGACGGTATTTTGATAGGGATTGCATTAAATGTGTAGATTGCTTTAGGTAGCATGGACATTTTCACAATATTTATTCTTCCAATCCAGGAGCATGGAATATTTTTCCATTTCTTTGTGTCTTCCTCAATTTCTTTCATGAGTACTTTATAATTTTCTGTGTATAGATTCTTAGCCTCTTTGGTTAGGTTTATTCCTAGGTATCTTATAGTTTTGGGTGCAATTGTAAATGGGATTGGCTCCTTAATTTCTCTTTCTTCTGTCTTGTTGTTGGTGTACAGAAATGCAACTGATTTCTGTGCATTGATTTTATATCCTGACACTTTGCTGAATTCCTAGACAAGTTCTAGCAGTTTTGGAGTGGAGTCTTTTGGGTTTTCCACATATAGTATCATATCATCTGCGAAGAGTGATAGTTTGACTTCTTCTTTACCAATTTGGATGCCTTTAATTTCTTTTTGTTGTCTGATTGCTGAGGCTAGGACTTCTAGTACTACGTTGAATAGCAGTGGTGATAATGGACATCCCTGCCATGTTCCTGACCTTAGCGGAAAAGCTTTCAGTTTTTCTCCATTGAGAATGATATTTGCGGTGGGTTTTTCATAGATGGCTTTGATAATATTGAGGTATGTGCCCTCTATCCCTACACTTTGAAGAGTTTTGATCAGGAAGGGATGCTGTACTTTGTCAAATGCTTTTTCAGCATCTATTGAGAGTATCATATGGTTCTTGTTCTTTCTTTTATTAATGTGTTGTAACACATTGATTGATTTGCAGATGTTGAACCAACCCTGCAGCCCTGGAATAAATCCCACTTGATCGTGGTGAATAATCCTTTTAATGTACTGTTGAATCCTATTGGCTAGTATTTTGGTGAGAATTTTTGGGTCTGTGTTCATCAAGGATATTGGTCTGTAGTTCTCTTTTTTGGTGGGATCCTTGTCTGGTTTTGGGATCAAGGTGATGCTGGCCTCATAAAATGAGTTTGGAAGTTTTCCTTCCATTTCTATTTTTTGGAACAGTTTCAGGAGAATAGGAATTAGTTCTTCTTTAAATGTTTGGTAGAATTCCCCTGGGAAGCCGTCTGGCCCTGGGCTTTTGTTTGTTTGGAGATTTTTGATGACTGTTTCAATCTCCTTACTGGTTATGGGCCTGTTCAGGTTTTCTATTTCTTCCTGGTTCAGTTGTGGTAGTTTATATGTCTCTAGGAATGCATCCATTTCTTCCAGATTGTCCAATTTGTTGGCGTAGAGTTGCTCATAGTATGTTCTTATAATTGTCTGTATTTCTTTGGTGTTAGTTGTGATCTCTCCTCTTTCATTCATGATTTTATTGATTTGGGTCCTTTCTCTTTTCTTTTTGATGAGTCTGGCCAGGGGTTTATCAATCTTATTGATTCTTTCAAAGAACCAGCTCCTAGTTTCATTGATTTTTTCTATTGTTTTTTTGGTTTCTATTTCATTGATTTCTGCTCTGATCTTTATGATTTCTCTTCTCCTGCTGGGTTTAGGGTTTCTTTCTTGTTCTTTCTCCAGCTCCTTCAAGTGTAGGGTTAGGTTGTGTACTTGAGACCTTTCTTGTTTCTTGAGAAAGGCTTGTACCGCTATATATTTTCCTCTCAGAACTGCCTTTGCTGTGTCCCACAGATTTTGAACTGTTGTGTTTTCATTATCATTTGTTTCCATGAATTTTTTCAATTCTTCTTTAATTTCCTGGTTGACCCATTCATTCTTTAGAAGGATGCTGTTTAGTCTCCATGTATTTGGGTTCTTTCCAGCTTTCCTCTTGTGATTGAGTTCTAGCTTCAGAGCATTGTGGTCTGAAAATATGCAGGGAATGATCCTAATCTTTTGATACCAGTTGAGACCTGATTTGTGACCCAGGATGTGATCTATTCTGGAGAAGGTTCCATGTGCACTAGAGAAGAATGTGTATTCTGTTGCTTTGGGATGAAATGTTCTGAATATATCTGTGATGTCCATCTGGTCCAGTGTGTCATTTAAAGCCTTTATTTCCTTGTTGATCTTTTGCTTGGATGATCTGTCCATTTCAGTGAGGGGAGTGTTCAAGTCCCCTACTATTATTGTATTATTATTGATGTGTTTCTTTGATTTTGTTATTAATTGGTTGATATAGTTGGCTGCTCCCATGTTAGGGGCATAGATATTTAAAATTGTTAGATCTTCTTGTTGGACAGACCCTTTGAGTAGGATATAGTGTCCTTCCTCATCTCTTATTATAGTCTTTGGCTTAAAATCTAATTGATCTGATATAAGGATTGCCACCCCAGCTTTCTTCTGATGCCCATTAGCATGGTAAATTGTTTTCCACCCCCTCTCTTTAAATCTGGAGGTGTCTTCGCGTCTAAAATGGGTTTCTTGCAGGCAACATACTGATGGGTTTTGTTTTTTTATCCATTCTGATACCCTGTGTCTTTTGATTGGAGCATTTAGCCCATTAACATTCAGGGTAACTATTGAGAGATATGAATTTAGTGCCATTATTAGCCTGTAAGGTGACTGTTCCTGTATATTGTCTCTGTACCTTTCTGATCTACTACTTTTAGGCTCTCTCTTTGCTTAGAGGACCCCTTTCAATATTTCCTGGAGAGCTGGTTTGGTGTTTGCAAATTCTTTCAGTTTTTGTTTGTCCTGGAAGCTTTTTATCTCTCCTTCTATTTTCAATGATAGCCTAGCTGGATAGAGTATTCTTGGCTGCATGTTTTTCTCGTTTAGTGCTCTGAATATATCATGCCAGCTCTTCCTGGCCTGCCAGGTCTCTGTGGATAAGTCTGCTGCCAATCTAATATTTTTACCATTGTATGTTACAGACTTCTTTTCTCGGGCTGCTTTCAGGATTTTCTCTTTGTCACTAAGACTTGTCAATTTTACTATTAGGTGACGGGGTGTGGACCTATTCTTGTTGACTTTGAGGGGGGTTCTCTGCATCTCCTGGATTTTGATGCTTGTTCCCTTTGCCATATTAGGGAAATTCTCTCCAATGATTCTCTCCAATAGACCTTCTGCTCCCCTCTCTGTTTCTTCTTCTTCTGGAATCCCAATTATTCTAATGTTGTTTCGTCTTATGGTGTCACTTATCTCTCGAATTCTCCCCTCATGGTCCAGGAGCTGTTTGTCCCTCTTTTGCTCGGCTTCCTTATTCTCTGTCATTTGGTCTTCTATATCACTAATTCTTTCTTCTGCCTCATTTATCCTAGCAGTGAGAGCCTCCATTTTTGATTGCACCTCATGAATAGCTTTTTTGATTTCAACTTGGTTAGATTTTAGTTCTTTAATTTCTCCAGAAAGGGCTTTAATATCTCCAGAGAGGGTTTCTCTAATATCTTCCATGCCTTTTTCGAGCCCGGCTAGAATGTTCAGAATCGTCATTCTGAACTCTTGATCTGACATATTACCAATGTCTGTGTTGATTAGGTCCCTAGCCTTCCATACTGTCTCTTGTTCTTTTGTTTGTGGTGATTTTTTCCGCCTTGTCATTTTGTCCAGATAAGAGGATATGAAGGAGCAAATAAACTACTAAAAGGGTGGCAAAGACCCCAGAAAAATGCGCTGTAACCAAGTCAGAAGAGACCCCTAATTGTGGGGGGGAGAAAGGGGATAAAAACAGGTTCTAAAAAAAAAAAAGAAAAGAAAAAAAGAAAAAAAAAAGAAAAAAATTTAAAAAATAAAACAAATAAAGAAAAAATATATACATTTAGATAAACTAGTCAAAAAACGTTAAAAAAGAAAAGGGTAAAGGTTTTAAAAAATTTAGCAGAAGAAGAAAAAAGAAAAAAGAAAAAAATTGAAAAAAGAAAAAAAAATTGAAGTAGCCGCAAGACTAAAGAATCATGGGGAGAAAGCCATGAGTTCTGTGCTTTGCTTTCTCCTCCTCTGGAATTGCTCTGCTGTCTTAGGAATTGAACCTACTTTCCTTGATAGATGAACTTCGTCCTGGCTGGATATTTTGTTGATCTTCTGGGGGAGGGGCCTGTTGTAGTGACTCTCAAGTGTCTTTGCCCGAGGCGGAATTGCACCGCCCTTACCAGGGCCCGGACTAAGTAATCCGCTCGGGTTCGGTTTTGGGAGCTTCTGTTCCCTGAACGCTTTCCGTAGAGTTCCGGAGGACGGGAATGAAAATCGCGGCCTCCTAGTCTCCGGCCCGGAGGAGCCGAGAGCCTGGTGCCCCACTCCTCAGTGCGCCCCCAGAGGACAGCACCCAATCACTCCCGTATTCCCAGCCTCTAGCCGCGCTCCGAGCTCACCCAGCCCGCGACCAGTTCAAGGTAACCCCGAGCTGAGAGTTCAGCCCTCGGCTCTGTCTCTGCAGCCGGCTTCTCCGTTCTAATACCTGCGAGCTCTCTGACACTCTGACACCCCCGATCCTTCTGTGACCCTGCGGGACCTGGGGCCTCGCTGACCCCGCGTGGGCTTCACCCCGGTTTAGCCTCTGGAGCAATGTCCCTCAGTGGAACAGACTTTTAAAAGTCCTGATTTTGTGCTCCGTTCCTCCGCCGCTTGCCGGGAGCCGGCCCCTCCCCCCGCGGTCTATCTTCCCGTCGTTTTAGATTCACTTCTTTGCCAGTCCTACCTTTCAGAAAGTGGTTGATTTTCTGTTTCTAGAGTTGCTGTTCTTCTTCTCTTCGCTCTCCCATTGGATTTGTAGGTGTTTGCAATGTTTAGATAAGCTATCGAGCTGATCTCCTGCTACCTGATGTAGTCTCAGGCTGCTACTTCTCCGCCATCTTGACTCCTCCTGCCTACTGAAGTTTTTTTAAATGGTTATAAATGGGTCAGAATTGAGGAAATAAAATAATCCAAACTGTCCCCATCATGGAATTCCTTGGTAAACTATGTATTATGCAAACAGAGCTACAGTGAGCCATATAATTGTTCACATACATTATAGGCTGATATATCTCAAAAAACAAACTTTAAATATTTTCTTTATTTATTTGACAGAGAGAGAGAGAGATCACAAGTAGGCAGAGAGGCAGGCAGAGAGAGAGGGGGAAGCAGGCTCCCCGCTGAGCAGAGAGCCTGATGCAAGGCTCGATCCCAGGACCCTGAGATCATGACCCGAGCCAAAGGCAGAGGCTTTAACCCACTGAGCCACCCAGGCACCCCTCAAAAAACAAACTTTAATCTCTGGGTCATATGTATTTCCTTCTCTCACATATACTCCAAAAGAAAGCAGGAAACACTTTCCTGAAGAAGACATATAAATGGCCAACAGACACATGAAAAAAATGCTCAACATCACTTAGCATCACGGATGTACAAATCAAAACCACAAAGAGATATCATCTCACATGGGTCAGAATGGCTGAAATTAACAACTCAGGAAACAACAGATGTTGGCAAGGATGTGGAGAAAGGGGAATCCTCTTACACTGTTGGTGGGAATGCCAGCTGGTGCAGCCACTCTGGAAATCAGTATGGAGCTTCCTCAAAAAATTTAATAGTGCTACTCTACAACCCAGCAATTGCACTTCTAGGTATTTATCCAAAGGATACAAACATCCCAATTCAGAGGGGCACATGCACCCCAATGTTTAAAGCAGCAATATCCACAATAGTCAAACTATGGAAAGAGCCCCAATGTTCATTGTAACTACAGTGGAATATTACTCAGGCATCAAAAAGCTATTACTCGGCAAGAGTGAAATCTTGCCATTTGCAACAACATGGATGGAACTAGAGGGTATTAGGCTAAGTGAAATAAGTCAGAGAAAGACAAATACCATATGATTTCACTCATATGTGGAACTTAAGAAACAAAACAGATGAACACAGGGGAAGGGAAGGAAAAATAAAATAAGATGAAAACAGAGAGGGAGGCAAACCGTAAGATACTTTTAACTATAGGAAATAAACTGAGGGTTGCTGAAGGGGATCTGGCTGGAGGGATTGGGTAATTGTGTAAGGACATTAAGGAGGGTACTTGAAGTAATGAGTGGTGGTGTTTGCAGCTGATGAATCACTAAATTCTACCTCTGAAATTATTAATTATATATTTTTAAAAAGAAGATGCTATCTAAAAACAAAAGAAAGAAATCTATTCTTATCACTCTTGCTGTACAAAAGCTACAAGGAAATGGAAGGTTCCTGCAGTACAGCTTCGCCTGAGCTGGAAGGGGCAAAATGTCATCACATGAAAAGAATATATCTGCTTAGGGGTGCCTGGGTGGCTCAGTTAGTTAAGTGTTAGCCTCTTGGTTTTGACTCAGGTCATAGAGCCCCATGTCCATCTCTGCGCTCAGCACAGAGTTGTCTTGTCCATCTCTCTCTGTTTCTGCCCACCCCAGCCCCACTCTGTCCCTCGGTCTTGAGCTCTCTCTCTCTCAAATAAATAAATTTTTAAAAATTAAAAAAAAAATTCTGCTTAGTGTGGGACAAGTCACTAAGTCTGTGCCTTTTTCCACAAAGAACAAAGAGCATAGTTTCAATCTTATCTAAGTTCTATTTCAGCTCTATATCTCTGATTCTGTGAGGGGATTATAACAGATTTTAGCCTATCATATTTATTGTTCTCCTTTTTCTCCTCTCATTCCCACACAATAGAAAGAATTTGAAAGGTAGTGTAGCCACAATGCTGCTAAAATTTCTGGTTCAGCTAATTCAGTGTTTGATTACATGTTTGAACATTGTTCCCCAGTTTCAGCTCAATTTCTTCAGTATAGCTTGGTCTAAGCCAGCCTTTCCAGTTCAGTTGAGTACTTACCCATTCAGTACCCATCTCTCTCACCTACTGGGAGAAGACAGGAAGAATCAGAGAGGGAAATGGGAGTATAAATAATACATCTGTTCATCCCCCTCCTTTTTTTTTTACTGACATGCCACATTGGAGGATTTGAGGATTTATTCCTATAGCCCTCATTCTCTGGTAACGCTAAAAGGTCCGTGACAGCATATTTTGACCACTGCAAAATACTTTGTTTTTAGTATACTTATCAGCATTGGAGTGAAAGCACAAGCATTTAATTTGTTTTCCAAGTGCTGCCATAAAATTGCTGAAAAGATAAAGAATTCTGTAGGATATACATGTTAGGATACACACAGTATGGGTGTTGGTTCTATTTAAGAATAGGAAATTTCCTTTCCCTGGTGCTAGAACCCATTTCTTCTTTTAATATCCTTTAAAGCTGATCCATATGCAAGGTTTCCATTGACTTTGACAAATGGTGCACTTTAATTAGCTCTGTGGCTTTCAGAGCCAGAACACTGGATTGAGTTTTCCACTCTGTATGTTGCTCACTAGCAGAGCTGAATTTGCTGAGTACAGTTGTCCCATGAAATAACAACATAGTTTTTTGGAGATAGTAGATTAAGGTCAACTGAAATGTGGTAGACCCTTTACTAAATCGCTGCATCTGTCCTAAAGTACAAGTAGTTTTCTGAAATCTAGGAAACACACAGAGTTTACATTCAAGTGTGATTAGCAGTCTCATCCTCTAATGCTTTAAGTACTCAGGAAGCCAAAGTCATCTAAATATGGGACCTTTTGTGCTATACTGCAATTGTACATGGTTACTAAGATAGGGTTAGACTGAGACACAGGTTCTTTAAAATTAGAAGCATTATTCTATGATTCATATCCTATTATCTAAGTTGTACATTTGTGTTGAGAGGTCCTTTTTTGACAATGTCAACCATCCCCGAGATGATTGAAAACAAGGGTGAAGCTCAAAGAGCTATTTCTGAACAGCCAAAATACATCCCATTCTTCAAGGCTCATTTCTGTTTTAAAAGAGCATCTGGTCTGATATTCAGAGCTTGTATACTCACATTTGTACAGAATTCAAGCTGATGTGATTATCTGAAATTTCAGCCAACACTAGGTTAATAGCACTTTTGTAGGTGGACTTCTCAAAATAGGTATTGTACAAGTTGTAACTGATAGCTTGTTAAAGGACATAATCGAGAGGTTGGGGCCACTGGTTGACTCATGAGCTGGACCTGGGCAATCTGAGGCTTCTCCCTGGGATGCATGTTCTGCTTACTGTTCTCACAGCTGGAGCCATGTCAAAGATGTAGCCCTGAGAGAGCAAGGTGTTCTTGGGACCATCTGGGTAGTATAAGTGTCTGAACCCAGTTAAGGCCTCCTATAAACCTTAGGATTCAGGTGCGTGCAGAGGTTTGCTTGTCTTGCAATCACCCAAGACAGGCCTCCTAAGTAAGTTCCCTGGCTTATTAGATCTATCACCTACCGATCTGGAGTGGTCTGTCTCTTTCTTTAATATCTGTTTGGCTTCTGTGTACAGGATCCAGTTTGCAAAGGAGCATAATCCCAAACTGGGGGGCAAAGCAAGAAGATTAAAGAACTGTAGGAAGTGGTCATAAAGTCAAGAAAAAAAGGAAAGAAGGAAGAGAGGAAGGAAAGAGGGAGGGAGGGAGGGGGGCAAAAAAAGTTCTCTGGGAGTCATTTAATGCTCTGCTCAGTGTTTTGAAACTGTATTAAAAGAGCCCTCTTAACTTTTTTTTTTTTTTTTAAGATTTTACTTATTTATTTGAGAGAGAGAGAGAGAGGGAGAATGCACAAGCAGGGGGAGGAGAGGGACAAGTAGACTCTACAATGAGCATGGTGCCCATCTCAGAGCTTGATCTCAAAACCCTGAGATCATGACCCGAGCCCAAATCAAGAGTTGGAGCTTAGCCAACTGAGCCATCCAGGCCACTGTCTTACACTATTTTAAAATAAAGCTTTTCTATGGAATATTCTAACACTCTAAACATTGGCTTGTTTTCATTTACCTTTCTGAGTGATTTTTTCCCACAGTTAGTAGGCTTGTACAGAGACTTTATCTTACTCATGACTTTTATCTCTAGCATCTGTGTTGCCAACGTAAAAAATAGATCAATACACATATCTGGGACTTAATTAAACAGTTTACTAGAAACTTAATATATCTTAGTTTAAAATTTATATATGAATTTCTGACCTTTCAACTTAATACTTAACATGACAATTATCTTTAAGTTGTATATCTGATATTGTTTGTATAATAAATGAGAATTATAAACCCTTTTAGAGTCTCTCTAAGTGTTTCTTTTGAGCATAAAAGAATGAATTATTAAATACATATCACAAGATGTGTATTTGAATCTGTATTGTTGGAAACAAATGAGAGTGCTATGTTATCACTGTCTAACAATAAAATCAGGTTTCTTCTTATCCCTAACTTTAGCAGACCAGTTAAATCTATGAAAGGGTGAGGAAGCACTTCAAGAAAAAACAAAGAATTAACAGCCCATTTTCCCCCTGAATTTGTAGACTTTTGAAATAGTTACTTAGTAGACATTGACCATGTCCAGGTAAGCATGTATATTTGCCCTTAAAGCGGAAATCCACATTTTAAAACTAATTTGCTGTTTGATCATTGTTCAGACTTTTCCCTGTCCCTTCCTCTTTGGGTGTCAGGAAGAACTAAGTCATATAGGGTCTAAGAAGTTCGATTGTTCTAATAATTGTCCTGTAGAGGATATAGGATTTTTGTCATAGTGTAGAACTGATATCATTGAACACAAGGGACCCATGTGAAAAGCAATTAAGACATTAGGTTCAGGTTAACAATCGAAGGGAATCAGAATTTGCTGCCCCAAAATATGACTCTTTGGCATAAGGATTATTTTGGGCTGATTATTTTTAAGAAATCACAGACATAGGAGAAGCTGTGAAAACTGAGTAAAAGTTACCCTTTTTGTAAGAGATATTTACATTTTTTTTCCATTTTATTTATTTTTTCAGCGTAACAGTATTCATTCTTTTTGCACAACACCCAGTGCTCCAGGCAAAACGTGCCCTCCCCATTACCCACCACCTGTTCCCCCAACCTCCCAGCCCTGACCCTTCAAAACCCTCAGGTTGTTTTCCAGAGTCCATAGTCTCTTATGGTTCGCCTCCCCTTCCAAAATTTTTTTTTTTTTAATAAACATATAATGTATTTTTATCCCCAGGGGTACAGGTCTGTGAATCGCCAGGTTTACACACTTCACAGCACTCACGATAGCACTTACCCTCCCCAATGTCCATAGCCCCCTCCCCCTCTCCCAATCCCACCTCCCCCCAGCAACCCCCAGTTTGTTTTGTGAGATTAAGAGTCATTTATGGTTTGTCTCCCTCCCAATCCCATCTTGTTTCATTTATTCTTCTCCTACCCCCCTAACCCCCTATGTGGCATCTCCACTTCCTCATATCAGGGAGATCATATGATAGTTGTCTTTCTCCGATTGACTTATTTCACTAAGCATGATACACTCTAGTTCCATCCACGTCGTCGCAAATGGCATGATTCATTCGTATAAGGTGTCTCCCTCTGTACTAAGAGAAGGATGAGATGACTCTAAATCTCTAGAAACTCTTATCTGTGGAGAAGGCAATGACAAATTCTGCATAACAACCTTACCCTTGTTTACTAGGCTTTTCCTGTTAACCATCCATAACTGCCCATCCTTCCTTTTTGTCTTTAGCTATAGAAGTTATATAAGGTAATGGCTTGGGCCATTTTGAAAAGTATTCCTGGGTCTCTCCCATGCATACAGGAGGTATACATGTTATTAAACTTATGTTTGATTTTCTCCTGTTAATCTGTCTATTACGGGGTGCAAAGGTCTCAGCCAAGAACCTGGAAGGGTAGATGGAAAGTTATTTTTCCTCCCTCACACTATATATATTTACAAAAATATACTTAAGTAAGTTGCTCTGTTTGGTGTAACATGAAGTTTAAGAAAAATAATGCATTTTCATTTGAATATTTTAAGTTTATTTTCATGTTTATTCAAGTCAAATAGCTCATTTCCAGATATATTTTTATGTTTGAATTCCAGGAACATTTGCAACTTAATCAGGGAGGATATGAAATTAACCACCTGCTCTGGCACTGTGTTGCTGCCTGGTCATGTGTTCAGAAGAACAGTCCTCAGCTGAATAAGGTGCTTGAACATCTCATCTTTCATAAAGTGCAGCTTCAAAAGAAGTGCTGGTAAGAGGGATTCTATAAATCCAAAGTAATTCATGGAGAAACCTTTGTGTCTAAATGTTAAATAACCTTTGTTCTAAAATGTTAATCACACCTTAGTTGACTATGAAAATAATTTATAATTTCAGTTTCAAATGCATGGGCAATTTATATATTTTGTATTCGTTCATTTCATCAATAAATTGTTCCTCTCTCTCTCTCTCATTTTTTTGCTAGATGGCATGCATGTATTGCTTAATTTATCTTTATCAAATGAAATTTGTTATTGATAAGAAATGCCTCCCCCGATTTAAAACATCCCTTATTTTTTAAGTTGTTGAACAACAGCAGTGAGGTACAGTTTATTATCCTTGGAGGAAATACATACATTGAGATTCTGTTTCTTTATGCCTTACTTGTAAAGTGTAACAAAAATAAATCTTGACTGATAAATGTTAGTTTCCCCTTGTATATATATTAATTTGAGAAGGAAAAGAAGTCTTATATTACTACCAAAGAGAAAATAACATTCAGTGGAGGGGAGAAAAATTTTAAAGGAATATTTCTGAGGAGAGTGATCAGAGGAGATATCCCTGTTCAGTATTTGAGGATAATCAGAGTTCTTAATTCCTCTTCCAATGCTAATGGTCATAATAGTACTAATGATAGTGATAATAATAATAATAGTAGTAACAGTAATAGTAATAATAAATCTGTCATGCCATAGCCAAGTTGCAAATTCAATAATCATATAGTTTTCTTAAAATTGGTTCCTGTTTTTAGGCTTCTGGCTGCCCACTCTACACCAAAGGCCTTTGTATATGTGAATTCTAAGAATCTGGAGGATTCCTTATGAAGGAAAGGTGTTTTCCTAGTTTAATTTGAAGTTTTTGGGATTCTAGATCAAGTAAAGATTTCTGGAGGATGGCTTAGAGAATGCTTAATTTCCTAGAAATAGCTTAGTTCAGAAGATGTTTCATCAAGAACTTATTCTGTCTTGTCCTGTGATGGGAGAAATCTACTCAATATTGCAGTTAACAAAGATCGTGTTTTTTTTATGTTTTAAAACTAAGGATAATATCTTTAAATGGGAAAATTACAATACAAATAGAATATAATTTTAATAAGCATATATTAATAGAGAGCTGATAAATACAACAAAAATTAGAGATTCTCACTGGTGCAAATTTGGTTATTCTGAAAGCCATGGAGATTCTTTCAGACCACTCTTACTATAGAAAAGAAGTTGTAGGGGATTCATAGACACAATTTAGTTTTCAAAAGGGCATAGAACTAATTTTGCTCTTGAAAGACTACCATGATTTAAAAAATAAGGGAAATTATATTTTAACACATAAAAATACGTATTCCATGACTGTCAAGTTTATTTTCAAAGTACTCTAAGAGTTACCAAATAAGGAAGTTTAAAGAAATACTGAGATAGTAAGAGTGGCTTATTAAGATTAGCTAATTCTGAAAGTCAAGGAATTGTTTCTTTAACCAAATTTCAGTTTTACTGCACCTCATCAATATTGATTTAATTTGTTAATGAATTGTCTTGTTCAACCAACCAACCAACCAACCAACCACAGGCCCCAAATGTTGTCACTTGGCCCAAGTTCCCAAACTAGTGTATAATATACATAATCTAATTGCAGTTTCAACTTCCCACAGAACTTTAGTCTTAAAAATGTCAGCTAGGAATTTTTCAGTCTGCACCAATGAGTCTACCACTTGTGCCCTCTCCTTCCCCCTAAAAAGATGAGATCATCTGCATGATGACACCTTGCTTTTCCCCCTAGAAAGCAGCCTCACCTAGAATAATCCTTTTCTTTTGTTAACAACTTTCTTGCCCCAATGACCCTCCCTCTATAAAAACCTTCCAACTCCTTGCAACTCCTCTCTACTCAATAGATAATTTCAGTTCCAAATGCATGGGCAATTTATATATTTTGTATTCATTCATTTCATCAATAAATTGTTCCTCTCTCTCTCTCTCTCATTTTTTTGCTAGATGGCATGCATGTATTGCTTAATTTATCTTTATCAAATGAAATTTGTTATTGATAAGAAATGCCTCCCCCCATTTAAAACATCCCTTATTTTTTAAGTTGTTGAACAACAGCGGTGAGGTACAGTTTATTATCCTTGGAGGAAATACATTGAGATTCTGTTTCTTTATGCCTTACTTGTAAAGGACTGCCTGATTCAGGAATCATTTTTTTTTAAAGATTTTTATTTATTTATTTATTTGACACAGATCACAAGTAGACAGAGCAGCAGACAGAGAGAGGGGAAAGCAGGTTCCCTGCTGAGCAGAGACGTGGGGCTCGATCCCAGGACCCTGAGACCATGGCCTGAGCCCAAGGCAGAGGCTTTAACCCACTGAGCCACCCAGGTGCCCCTTATTCAGGAATCATTTAATAAAGCCAATTAGAACTTCAAATTTACTTGCTTGACTTTTGTTATTTAACAGTCTTTGAGGTAGTTATTTTCAAACTTAGTATTTTACAGATTTGGGGCCATTGGAGATCATACCAAACTATTCTAACTTTGCAAATGGAGAAACTGAGGCCCTGTTTTTTAGGTTACTAGTGAGTGCAGCGAGATTTTTAGGGTCCCAGTATAGCATGCTTCAGTACCTTATCCCACTATCATTCTGGCTGTATAAGTAAGGAGATAACAGTTTTGAGGCATCTTGTCACTAAATACTGACTTTTCTTTTACTGGGAAGACGTGGTGGAAATCAAGTGAGGGAGGGGATGGCAGTGTTTAGACAATGCTGAATGAACAGAGCGGTAAACTGAAAAAACAGTGACTGTTTAAAATAAAAAGGAAGGGGCACCTGGGTGGCTCAGTGGGTTGAGGCCTCTGCCTTCGGCTCAGGTCATGATCCTAGGGTCCTGGGATTGAGCCCCGCATCGGGCTCTCTGCTCAGGGGAGAGCCTGCTTCCCCCCACCCCCCGCCTGCCTCTCTGCTTACTGTGATCTCTGTCTGCCAAATAAATAAATAAAATCTTAAAAAAAATAAATAAAATCAAAAGGAAAAGATAATTGCTTAAAAAAAAACACTGCCAAATAATTTTGAGTCTGTTTCTTATATTTACTGTTTTTTTTTAAAGAGGTTTCAATCTTTCTTTTTAAAAAAGTGATGACTCTAATAAACAAAAATAATCCACTGATATTAAAAGGTTAATTTTTAAGTTCGCAATTTGCCTAATTTCTGCTAGTCAAATTTTCTGTTGTAATGATGACATTATACCAAATATTAAAGAATTAATTTTTCTTCTTGTAAAGTATTTAAGTGATTTATGGAATAATCTATATAGCTATCCAGAAGTCACTATTCCAGATAAAACAAAACGAACTGTGATGTAATTATCAAAATCAAACCAGAAATGCTTTCCATTTCTCGGGAAACTTGAATGTTAGTCTTATATATGTCAAAGACTGGGTACATGTAAAAAATTAATAAGAAAATGAACAGTGTATTTAGAATGAAATAGAAATATTGAGGCATCAGACCTTGATAGTAAGTTGAGACTTGGGATTTGCTGGACCAGATAGCCTTGGAGCTGTGACACTTGGTGGAAGATAAATTTGGTGTAGTAGTTGAAATTCAATGCCAAGTGACTATTAAGAGGAGTAACCTGAACAATTTTGTTTTCCATGCATATCAGTAAAGTTACCATAATGATGAATCAGTGTTCAGAGATTTAAAATGCAGAGAGGAGACCATCCAACTGATTGATCAGAAGACATTTGATTAATACTGGCAAAAATTGCTTGTGCCCATGTAAGTGAGTGGTTCTCATCTGCCCCTTTTTAATGTTATCCATCAGTAGATAATTCATCCCGTAAATCTCTGCCTTGCTTCTTATAACCCCCTTTATAAAGACTATACCATAGAAAAGGAAAGAAATAGAAGCAAGTTGTTTCAGCTGAGCCTGAAAAGAGCCGGGCCAGAATCCACAAAGGACTCAGGGAAGGCATCATAGAGATAGAGCGACCTCTGCTCACTAGGGGACAGGGAAAAAAACCCTGCAAAAGAAATACACTAAAGACAATAAATTATAAAACAAGGTGAAGAAGTAGAGAAAAAGGGACTACTACATAAGCCCCTCCCAGCTTTCATGCACCAGCCTTTATCTGGGAAGTTTAGGCCTGAGCGGCTGATAACCAGCTTCCTGTAAGGCAGATTTCTGTTTAATATGGTTAAATTTTATATGATGCTTCATACTCTCAATGCTCCACCCTGCGGTTTGGCCTTTTATAAACTGCCCCATTTGCTCTGGGAAGATAGCTCAAGCCAGTGCAAAAGGCTTTCTAATCTAACATGAAAATAATGAATTGTGTTTATAATTGAATTATTAGCCAATGAAGACTGCTGAGAAATGCAGTATGGCATTTCAGTAGAGCAGTATAACATATAAAATTATATCTCCCAAAGCAAAATAGCTGATTTAATGCGCTCCATGAATGTATTCCAAAAAAGCTTGACAATTTAAAATTATATGGACACGGCAAGTGGTTTCCAGAGGTATAGTATTTGTGTTTGCCTTGAAATGAATCAGGCAAGGAATTAACTGCTTTGTATAGGCAGCAAGGCCTTACTTTCTGTCTAGATCACGGAGACATTGCTTATCTCCTGAACCCCAGTAATTATAATGTTCAAATGACAGTCTAACCCAAACTATTCAAACACCTTTTTTGTCATTAGCCCTCCTCCTTCATGAGCTGAGATGGCCGTGTAAGTCCTTACTTTTCAGACTTGTTTACTGGGTATTTAAATGTATCCTGTGATCCTCTGGGCTAAGTGTAACCATTCAGTCTCCAGCAAGGGTAAATATGTAATTATGTCTTGCTAGGTTATGGTACAGTAAAAAAACATTCAACCTCAAGTCAGAAGACCCAGGTTTTAGTCCTCTCTCTTGCTACCTGTCTAATTTTAAATGAGTTGCTTAGCCCCATGAACAGAGTCTGGTTAGCAGGTAAATAATTACACTAGCCACTTCAGAGAGCTTTTTGAAAGATTTAAATGAGATAAGTAATGAAAACACTTTTTATACTTGGAGTCTCCCCTATTGCTTCTTGTCCTACTAGTTCAGATCTGAATTGTTTTGTGTTTTTTTTTTTTTTTTTTTTTTTTTTCCTAGAGAGGCTTCTATCTACTAAATTTCGATCTCCATACCTGGCACACATCTCCTCCTCAAGTTAACCGAATGACACACCCTAACAGCTACATTGCGGAGCTGTTCCCCTGCTCTCTACCGGCTCTGTCACAACCTTGGTTTAGGCCCATATCGTCTCATGACTCTTGGAGCTTTTTAACGGGTCTCTTTGCCTCAAGTTTTCCCTTCCATAGTCTGTCATCTCTGCTGCCAGTGTTACGACCTGAATGCGACTATACCACTCTCTGGCTTAAAATTATTTAATAAGAACTATTTTGGCATGACACGGGTTACATCAGGGTCTCATAACTTGCCATGATCCGAAAAGAGCAAGAGGAGCAAAAACAAAGACTGGAAGGCCCTGCTCCTCGGACTCATGACCGCCAATAAACCAAACAGATGAAGTGCCTCATAGGACGGGATGGAGGTGACAGGTAGCGATCCCCCAGTGCCTTCCCTGGTGAAGCTGCATTCCTGGCTTGTCCAGCCTGCCAGGCCTTCGTTCTTGCCCTCTGTTATCCCTGGAGCTCTGAGAATGCAGCGCTGCCAGCAGGAGACAGAGCCCCTATTCGCAGACATACTAAAGACTAGATTCGCAGGTAGTCCATTTTTTCTGAGTATCAGAAATCGGACAATGGCAAGAGAAATGCATTCTTCAAAGTAGTTTTCATAAATGGCCAAAATCAAGAATGAAATCCTGCCTGCCCTCCTCGCGTGCAATGAAGACTGAGCTTACTTTATTCGAATTAACCCTCCCTTGACATACTTCCTAGTATGTTAATATACTCTGGAGTTTCTGATAACATGAAGGTTAAATCACTATTTAAAATGTTCTATCCCCTCCTTAAAGGATGAATTATATATCAATATTTAATTTTAAGAGTCATATTTCTGAAATTATTTTGACTTATTAAATTTTATCTATTTTTCCTACTCACTGTCAGCCTTTTACCACGAGGATTTCCTATTCTTAAGCTTGAAATACTATTCATTTCTTGGTTGGTTTGAGTAAATTCTAAGTATGGACATAGGCTCCCTATTTCATTAGGTGATCTCTTGCTTATGTACAACTCTATGCTGAGAATAACGTTTGTCGCCATTCATTTCCCCCTGAAAAGCGTACTGTACGTTTTGTCTGGAAATAGGCTTCTGGGCTCACAGTTTTGTTTTGTTTTGTTTTGTTTTTTTCTTATTCCCACTTTGAATCTCTAAATGTTGCTATGCCATTTCCTAACTTATGATTAGATGTTCAAAACCAGTCTACTTTTTTCCTATTTTATTTTCACTCCAGAATTTTTTAGGAACTTCTTTGTGATTTGACAGCCAGGATATAAAAGGCATCCTCTCTTGTTTCACGGGCCAGCTTTACGAAGCTGTTGAGGCCAATCCTCCACTTTACCCAGAGAAAAGCCCTGCTATGTGCAGCTGTGCACAAACGAGGTGGTGATGGCTCTGCATCTCCTGAAGGCCTTCCATTGATTATTCATTGTTCACACGCTCGGTGCACAGCTCCTGCCTCTCTGTGCTTGGATTATACATCACATTAAAGTGGAAAACCCATATATGCCTGAACTAAATTTTAATTTTTGGCTTCTTGTCATTGGAAAGGTTTTTCTTCATTTAAATTCCATTTTCTTCATAACTTTAAAATCTTTAAAATTCCCTTTTTTCTTTCTTTTTTCTTTTTTGTAGTACGACAGATTTCCCCCCTTGATTCTGTTTCTCTTGTTGTTTCTTTCTTTAAAAAAAAAAAAAAGATTTTATTTATTAATCTATTTAGCGCTTGAGTAGGGGGAGAGGCAGAGGGAGACAGAGAGACTCTCAAACAGACTCCCTGCCAAGGACAGAAGCCCAGGCAGGGCTTGATCCCTTGACCCTGAGACCATGACCTGAGCTGAAATCCAGAGTCAGATGTTAACCCACTGAGCCACCCAAGCATACCTGGTTGTCTTGGTGGGAATTAATCCTAGGTCTCAGTATGCCATTTTTCTTCCTTCTGAGCAACTTTTGCAGTTAACTTCCTCATCAAGGATTTGAATTATATTTTTGTATTTTAATCTCTTTTCAGTCTCTTGTTTCCTTACCATGCTACCTTTCATCTCAGTATCAAGGCTTTTCATTGTCTTTTTCTCTCATTCAGCTTTTTTAAAGGCACTTAAGAGTCTCTAAAAATATCTTTTGGTACCTATAAGAAAGAATTTTCAGAGCTATGATCCTCTCTAAATATTCAGACTGGTATTCTCTTCAGTCCTTACTTTCATAGTCTCCATTTTCTATTTTACTTACCTCATGACCTAGGAGACATCTTTAAAAACTTGGTATTTTAAAGCAAGAGGTTTGTATTCACAGCATTCATAACAGAGTTATTAAATGCTGCAACACTCAACATGCACTATCATCAGGGACCTTCCTGTATTCTTCCTACTCTTCGATATTTTACTTTTGAGGAGAAAATGCCCTCCAGTGTTCCCATTATAGGGCTCCTCCTCCTCCCTGCCTCCTACACACCGATTGCCACAGCATGGTTTTCTACCCTTTGTGTCATGTGGAAGTTGTCAGATGAGAGAGATGAGGAAGGAGCACAAAAATAATACCCTGGCTCCTTACAAAGTCAGTCCTCCAAAGTAAGGGACTGGCTTTACTTTTTTCTGAAGCTCTGAAAAACACCCTAGATAGTTGAGATCGTTTTTTCCCCTTTTAACTTTTGCTGGGGACACGAGGCTGCTGTATTTCATAAAGTGGGATGTGGGTACTCCTTGCTGCCGTTCTTAACCCAGCTCCATCAACTTTATGATTTGTGGAAATTCCCTGTCAGATGCTGCTCTTAGTGACTTCTCTTTTCATTTTTAGGGTTGTGTGGATTTTGACATTGTCATGTTTTCTGAGGTGTCTATTGAAAGACTGAAATAACGCTGTGTAAGCGTTGTGACTTGGAGACATTTTAATTCCGTCTTTTAAAATTGCAATTTGGTCATTGAAGAAATCGTTGTAGAGGAGTAGGGAGGACCTAGGAAAACTGTCTTAAATGCTGATGTTCCTAACCTTTCTATAAAGCTGTGTAGATAGTCGGATAGGTCAGTAGTTTTTTTTATGAAGCCTCTTATTATTATATTTTAGTCGGTCTATTATCTATATAGTTATTTATTTGCTATATTTTAGCTGATTTATATTAGTGTAGAAGGGACAGTGGGCTGGAGGAAGGCTTGCTGAGGTCCAGCCCAGAATCTGGTACCGTTTACCTGTGTGCAATTGTTCACATTAATTTTAAAAGTGAAAAAAAATTTTCTTAAAGTAAAATGAATCAAGTAACTGTGATACTTCGGACAAACCAGTAAACCTCTGCTCTGGTTTCTTTATTTATAAAATTAGGGGAAATTTTATAATATTTGCAAATTACTTTATCCATGTTTAATTTCATGGCACTGTAAAACCAAGTCAGTCTACTAATAATTGAGATTTGTACTGTAGTGAGTTCATGAAGAAGCTAGTGCAAAATTTCTAACCTAATTAACTTCTTATTTTTCTGTGTGCATTGGTTTTCGGTTTTGAATTTTAACAAACTAATATCTAAGTATTGGTGTTTCTATTTTATTTTTAGCAAAGGTACTTTCACTTACAGAAAATTTTACAATCAGTAGGATTGATTGAAAATAGTGTGTTTGTGTTGAAGCATTTTTCTACCACAGGAGGTCAACACAAATGGATCTTTTTTCATCCATATTCTAGTGAGAGTGCCGTGTTAGTTAAAATTTTTCAGACTTAAAAGAGAACAGAAGAACCAAAATCATAGGCCTGTGAGGTATATTCAGGGGCAAGGAAGTTCTGTAAACTCTGAGACTATACTCCTATACTCTCCTTTACTTGACCTTATTGTGAAGTGGGGTGAGAGGTACTCTGAGAATGACTCACTAGTCATTCACCTCGGAGGGCATCTGGACCTCAGTCACTCTAGGACTTCATAGAGAAAAGTTATCAAATTCATATCCTTTGACTTTGAAGAAATAGTCTTTTTTGAAATTCGATTCAGGTCAGCATTTTGAACCTAGCCATTTCACATAGAGCTTTTTACTTAAATTTTGTAATAGTCTCTGAAACGTAGGTTTTGCTATATTTACTTGAAGATGAGTAGATTCAAACTGAGGTAGACTATGCAAATTGCCCTAAGTCATATACCTAATTAGTGGCAGAGCTAAGATTCCATCTGTAATTTTTCTGACTCTAAGTTCATGTTTGTAAACATCATGTTGAGTCTATCAGGATTCAATTCTTCTGCATGTAACAGTAACCTAACTACAGTTGCATTACCAAACAGGGCACTGATTATTGCACATAACAAGCTGTACACACCTGATACACAGATTCTTTTTTTTTTTTTTTTAAAGATTTTATTTATTTATTTGACAGATAGAGATCACAAGTAGGGAGAGAGGCAGGCAGAGAGAGAGAGAGCGGAGGAAGCAGGCTCCCTGCCAAGCAGAGAGCCCAATGCGGGGCTCGATCCCAGGACCCTAGGATCATGACCTGAGCGAAAGGCAGAGGCTTTAACCCACTGAGCCACCCAGGCGCCCCGATACACAGATTCTTAAGAAAATCAAGACCCAAACTCCTTCTAGCTTCCTTTTCTTCCATTGATGGTATTGGACTTCCATCATCATTGTTGCAAGACTGCTGCTCTACCCTCTGGCATCATGTATGTTTTCCAAGCGGGAGGGAAAAGATGAAAAAAAATTACCTGTTATTTAAATTTCATCTCTTTCTTAATTAGAAAAAAAATAACCTTTCATAATACATTTCCCTTTGTATTATTTGTACTATTTGTATTATTGACTAAATCTACATTTATGGCTATTCTAAACTTCAAGGGTGTGTGGGGATTCATATTTTTTTAAAAAGATTTTATTTATTTTTTATTTGACAGGCAGAGATCACAAGTAGGCAGAGAAGCACAGAGAGAGAGAGAGGAGGAAGCAGGCTCCCTGCTGAGCAGAGAGTCTGATGCGGGGCTCGATCCCAGAACCCTGGGATCATGACCTGAGCCGAAGGCTGAGGCTTTAACCCACTGAGCCACCCAGGCGCCCCAGGGGATTCATACTTTAAGTCAAATTTATTAAGATATAATTTACATACAATGAAATTCACACATTTTATGTATACAGATCTACGACCTTTGACAAATGCATACATCTGTGTAATCACAAGATATAGAATGCGGCCGGTTTCCATAGTGTAGTGGTTATCACGTTTACCACACAAGAAATAGAACATTTCCATTTGAGGAGCAATGTTTACTGAGCATTTTGCCATCTTGAACAAAACTGAGGTTTATTTCTGAAAGGAAGGGGTAGGCAATAGGCAGTGTTGTCACATTAAGGTTAAATTTTTTTATTGAGGCTAATTAGCATATAACACTGTATTAGTTTTAGGTATAGGACATAGTGATTTGATGTTCGTATATATTGTGAAATGATCACCACAATAAGTCTATTTTCTATGTACTTAAATAATGGTTTGGAAAAGCAATGCTGGAAATGTCCTTAGGTGAGAGAAGAATTTAGCTGATATTAACCTATCTTAAAATGGGAACCTGGGTAAATCTCCCAGATCTGTTTTTGCCTCAATTTTCTAAAAAAAAAAAGATTTCAGAGGGGTCTTGAATGTGTCAAAAATTGTGGTTCAATGAGTGAGATAATTTATGTGAAAGCACATTGAGATCTGTAAAGCTCTATTCAAATATAAAGATTTGTCTTTTTTCCTCATGATTAGAGGTATTTCCTTTTTGAAAATGATAATGAACTTGGCTTACTGACCTGAAATATCACAGTTGTGAAATTCAAATTGTAAAATATGCCAACTCTTTATCAATGGCTTATAAATCAAGGCAATATGCAGGTCTAGGTAGAGGAATATTATATTTGCATTCTTACCAGTTCTCCTGCAAACTGCATCTCTTTCAGTTGAGTGAAAATAGCACTTAATGTATAATTTCCTGAAACTATCAAATATATGTTCATTTATGACTAATAAATTCTTGTGTGATTTTCCAGTTATTATATACTACTTTGAATGATAAATCTTTTTTTTTTTTAAGATTTTATTTATTTATTTGACAGATAGAGATCACAAGTAGGGAAAGAGGCAGGCAAAGAGAGAGAGAGGAGGAAGCAGGCTCCCTGCCAAGCAGAGAGCCCGATGTGGGGCTCGATCCCAGGACCCTGGGATCATGACCTGAGCAAAAGGCAGAGGCTTTAACCCACTGAGCCACCAAGGCGCCCCTTGAATGATAAATCTGGACAGTCTTCTAATCAAACAGAAATATAGATTTTGAGAAATTACGCTTTTTGTAAAATCAAGTACTTTGAACTTTTGGAGTGTTTGGGAAGGTCATTTTTTAAATTTGTTTTTTTTTTTTTTACAGGAAAACATTTTTGCAATTCATTTCTTAGTGTAGAAAGTTAAAAATCAAGGACTATTGTGAGATATTGGGGACACTATAGAACCAGAGCCCTTGATTGCTTGTTATACAGGATCTATGAAGAAATGTGATCTTTTATAGTATTTATTACTCTCAGAGTTTTGATAGAACTCTATTCTGAATTCAAATATCTTGCCAAAATGTAGTTCTTTCTTGTAGATTTTAAACAGAAACAGTGTCAACCAATACCTATCTTTATTAAAAGTAAATATATCTGGTAATCTGGGATACTCATTAACTCTGGCCAATTTTTTCATTAAAAATTGTTTATTATTATTTTAATTAAGGTCTTTGTTGTTTTGCTCACAAAATTCCTAGGTTAGATTCAATACTGGCTTTGTTGGTCCTTGGGGAGGCTGCCAAACTAAACATGGCCTGCTTAAAAGCTTTAATGGAACTAATGAGAGATTTCCTTTCAAGCATTATGTCTGTTCAAAACCAGGTAACGGTATATTGTTAATTTTGGTGTTTTAAGAGACCTGAAGAGAAACAATTTTTATTTTTGCCACTACTTAAATTGTATATCATATTAGGGCTTATAATGAGCATAACCTTGTGATAAAAATTTTAATTAAACATGAAAGTAAAAGCACATTTATCATATATCCCACTATGTATAGACAGATTGATAGAGATGTAAAGATAGAGAAATAGATTATATACATGCACACACACACACACACATCAGAAGGAATTTAAATTTTATTAACAAACTTGAGATCATATAGTCATATATGGTTTAGTTTCCATAATTTAAAATATATTATGAAAGCATTTTTCATTATAATGACATATTATTAAAATTTATATTTTGGTCTGCAGGAGATAATTTAATTATTACTTCATTGTTGAATATTGAGACTATTTCTAATTAGTCACAGTTAATTGCAAATAATGTTGAACTGGTATTTTTGTACATAAAATCTTTATCTGTGTTTATGATTATTACTTTAGAATAGATTCATAAAATTAAATTACTAAATGATAGACTATGAACTTTTTCTGATATTTGTAGACTGGATCTCCAAATTCCTCTCCAGAATATATAATTGCCTTGCTTTCCTATGAAAAATGTATTAAGTGCCGCACACAACAACTGAACTTTATATAAAAAAGATTCTTTAAAATGTAATATGGGGAAGTGATATTTCATTGGATTGATTTATATTCTGAATATATATCTGAATATATTCAAATATATTTATATTATATTGATTACTAAGGAAATTAAAAAATTGTTCTTTATATACTTTTTAGCTCTTTGTATTTTTTATTCTTTGAGCTAGATTGTATGCAATCTACCCATGGAAAATGTGTTTTTTAATAAGTACATTTTAGAACTATTAGTTGATTATGGTTCTTTAACAACTCTATAAAATTTGAAGATATTTCTTATTGTAAGTACAGTATATAGTTTTAATTATGACAATGTCCCTTGATTATCTAATAACTATTTTCTCATTTTAGGAAGAAGGCTGCAAGGTAGATGACTTTTCCTGGGCCTGGAATGTAGTCTACATGTATATAACAATTCTTGCAGAAATCTGCTTGTATGCAACCACTTCTAATTTGCGAAAAACTGCTTTTATTGGTTTCTGTGTCTGTAAAAGTTCACAAAAAGATATTTTACTCATGAGTAAATCAGAAGAACCACCAGAAGTGAAGGAAGCAAGTATTTTAGGTCTTTTGGAGTATTTCTCTTCAAAAATATCGGATAATTGTAAGTAAATTATTTCTCAACTTGTTGAGAAATATTTCTTAAATGTCTCTGTCTACGTATAGCAATAAACCTTTTATTTTATTTTATTTACTTTTATTTATTCTTTTAACCTACAGTGTTTTATTAGTTTCAGATGGCTAATACAGTGACTCAACAATGCCATATATCATAGAGTGCTGACCACAAGTGCCCTCCTTAATCCCCATCACCTATTTCACCCATCCCTCCAGCTGTCTTCCCTGTGGTAACCGCCAGTTTGTTCACTTTAGCTGAGAGTCTGTTTTGTGGTTTCTCTCTTTCTCTTTCTTTTTTTCCCCTTTGCACATTTTTTTTGTTTGTTTCTTAAATTCACATATGAATGAAATCATATGGTATTTGTCTTTCTTAGAATTATTTTTCTTAGTATTATACTCTCTAGCTCCATCCAAGTCATTGCAAGTGGCAAGAATCAATTCTTTTTTATGGCTGAAAAATATTTCATTGTGTGTATATACTGCATCTTTATCCATTCATCCATTGATGGACACTTGGGCTGCCTCCATAATTTCACTGTTGTAAATAATGCTGCTATAAACATAGGGGTGCATGTATCCATTTGAATTAGTGTTTTTGTATTCTTTGGGTAAATACCCAGCATGTGATTGCTGGATTGTAGGATGGCTCTATTTTTAAGTTTTAGAGGAATCTTCATACTGTTTTCCACAGTGGCTGCACCAGTTTGCGTTTCCACCAATGGTGTATGAAGGTTCCTTTTTCTCACCAAAACTTGTTGTTTCTTGTGTTTTTTGTTTTAGCTATTCTGATAGGTGTGGGGTGATATCTCATCATAGTTTTGATTTACATTTTCCTGATGATGACTAATGTTGAGCATCTTTTCATATGTCTGTTGGCCATCTGGATGTCTTCTTTGGAGAAATATCTATTCATGTCTTCTCATTTTTTTTATTGCATTATTTGGTTTTTGGGGTATTGAATTGTATAAGTTATCTCTGTTTTGGATACTAGCTCTTTGCTGGATATGTCATTTACAGATATCTTCTCCCATTCTCTAAGGTGGCCTTTTGGTTGCGTTGGTTGTTTTCTTTGCTGTACAAAAGCATTTTATTGTGATATAGTCCTAGTAGTTTACTTTTGCTTTTATTTCCCATGTCTCAGGAGGCATATCCAGAAAAATGTTGCTATGGCTGATGTCAGAGATATTACTGCTTATGTTCTCTTCTAGGATTTTTATGGATTCAGGGCTCAAATTTAGGCCTTTTATCCATTTTGAATTTATTTTTCTGTGTGGTATAAGAAAATGGTCCAGTTCATTCTTTTGCATGTAGGTGTCCAGTTTTCCCAATGCCATTTATTGAAGGGACTTTTTCCCATTGAATAGTCTTTCCTGCTTTGTTGAAGATTAATTGACCATATAATTGTGGGTTTATTTCTGGGTTTTCTAATCTTTTCTCTTGATACATGTGTCTATTGTGGTGCCAGTCCATAGTGTTTTGATTTCTATAGCTGTGAAAAACAACTTGAAGTCTGGAATTGTGATGCTTCCAGTTTTGCTTTTCTTTTTCAAGACTGCTTTGACTATTTGGGGTCTTTTGTGGTTCCATATAAATTTTAGGATTATTTTTTCTAGCCCTGTGAAAAGTTGGTATTTTAATAGGGATTTCATTAAATGTGTAGATTGCTTTGTGTAGTATAGACATTTTAACAATATTTTTTTTTCCAGTCTGTGAGCATGGAATCCCTTTCCATTTCTTTGTATCATCTTCAGTTCCTTTCATCACTCTTTTATAGTTTTCAGAGTACAGGTCTTTCACCTCATTGCTTAGCATTGTTCCTAGGTATTTTATTTTTTTACTTCAATTAAAAATTGAATTGTTAATTTCTCTTTCTGCTTCTTCATTATTAGTGTATTGAAATGCAATAGATTTCCTCACATTGATTTTGAATCTTATGACTTTACTGAATTTGTTCATCAGTTCTAGTAGTTTTTGGTGGCGTCTTTAGAGTTTTCAATATACAGTATTATTTCACCTGCAGATAGGGAAAGTTTTACTTCTTCCTTACCAATTGGGGTGTCTTTTATTTCTTTTTGTTGTCTGACTGATGTCACTAGGATTTCTAATGCTATGCTGAATAAGTGGTGAGAGTGGACATCCTTATCTTTTTGCTGACCTTAAGGGGAAAGCTCTCAGTTTTTCCCCACTAAGTATGATATTAACTTGGGCTTTTCATATGTGGTTTTTATTATGTTATGGGAATAAACCTTTTACAGAAAATTAACATTTTGAAGTGGGAAACTATTTTAAATTTAGTAGGACTTTTTACAAATTTGGGAAGAATATAGCATAGAAATTTTTAATTAACAATTTTAAAACAACTTAAATATAAACTAGGCTCAGTTGATTTATTATTCACATTATATTCCTGGAAAACAAAGATAGCTTAGGAAAATTTAGGAAATATATATAAAGTTTCTTTTATTCCTTTCCACATTAGGACTTCTTCGTCTATCTTCTCCATTTTCTCTAGGCATCCACTGTTTCTCTTGTTCCCCTCCATCCAGGGGATTTCTCTCTAGTTACTCAAATATTGTAGTACATTGTAGTACATCAGTAGTACATCTGACATTTCATACTCCATCAAAGTATACCTGTTTTACGTCTCAAGACTAAAGGTCATTTTGATATCATTGTTTATGGGGGCTATTAGAATAAAATACTTTTATTTTTAAAAGAGTACTACAGGGATAATATTAATTCAAGAGTTTCCTTTTAAGATGACTAGACCTTTTCTTTATGAATATCGTTGTAATCTATATATTATTATAACATATTATGTAGATGATTTTCACTTCCATTAAGTTCTGAGATAACTGAGATGAATCATGTCCAAATTATATTTGTGTAATATAACATCTAGAACATAGTAGTTGGGTGGTTAATAATAGTGGATTTATTATGTAATTAAATCACTGAATTTTAAATATAATTGTAAGATTTTAAAAGTACAGAAGGAGGAAGAGTATTGTCTTTCTTCAGAACCATAATTCACTGAGTTGGCATAAATTGTGCTTGAATATAATTTTAAATAGTAAGAACTTCATAGGAGATATTAATTTCATTTTTAAAAACTTGCTTGATATTTTAAAATTATTTTCAGTACACTTTTGGTTTAAACAATAAGTTGGAACCTATAATTTCTGAGTGAAACTTGCTTGTCCTTTTCCAGTTCATAGAACAATTATGTTTATTTTTTATTAGTGTCAATTTTGCACAGATTCCTAGTTTATAGTATACAAATTAGCATAAATATTTCTCTCATTTTTATAATATTAAGTGAAGAGGTATGCACATTCTTAAGTATTTAGAATGATCAGAAATCTTCCTATACAGCAGCTCAATATATGATTTCAATCTGCCACTAACCAGATTTGTCTACAAATCTTAAGTTTTCAGGTTTTTGTCTAGCTGTTCTTTAACGATTCTCTTCAGTGATGGGTCCAATAGACATTTCTTCATGGGGAGGAGCTTTATTCCCATAAGACTCTTGGCCTCCTGCTGGCCATAAGCCCTGGGTGCTGTCATAACCTCATGATGACAGGGTTGCCTCTTTCTGCAGATACTCAAAACTTTTTTCCTCCTCAGTATGATTTCTTTCCCCCAGCCAGTTGATGATTTCATTGCATTCACTTGCTCATTGCTGATCTTCTTTGCAATTTCTTATCTTCTCCTGAATAACTTATTTTGAGGGTACAGCTACAGAATTGGGTGAGTTCTTGGAAGAGATTTTTGGCTTTCTGCTTATCATCTACAGGTTTATATTGCTCAGCTTCCTGGACAACACCCCCCAAATTGTCCTTGGTCAAATGTTATTCTCTTTCCCTGTAATTGTTTCTCTGTCAACAGCAGACCTATTGAGAATTTATGTGACCTTTCTTCCTTCTGAGCAATGCACATATTATAGAAAGCTACTTGTGGACTTGAACTTGCCAAACATATAGTCATCCTTGGTCGTTGTTTTCTCATCTTTATAAATCTGAATGAGCACACTTGTTTCTGCTTTATGTGAATTCAGTACCAAGGGAAAAGTATGACATCTAAGAAAGCGCAAATTCTGAATATTTTCATATATGACCATAGGTGAGATAGCCATCTGGATCCATTAGTGATGATTTCATTGAGATCGATACTTTTGTTTAATTTCTTGTCATTGAGTAAATCTTATAGGAGTTTCTGAATCTCCTTGTACCAACCGACATATAGTTTATGGATCCATAAAATAAAATAAATATAAATATTTTAAAAATATAGCAAATGTATAAATAAATATATCATATAAACCATATAATATAAATTGTATATAAATATTATATAAAATATAAAAATAATATAAAATATAAAAAATAAAAATAAAATAAACCATTTTATTCTTCACCTGTTATTACAGTAGAGAGGTAAAAGACAATCCCTAACAAAGCGAGTTCTGGATAGGTTGACCTTTATATATTCACATGTGGTGCTGAGGCAGTGGATGGTTCTTTTGCTTTCATTGATGTCCTTCTTATGCTAATACTTGAAGTCAGCAATTAAATAATTAAGCAGTATTTTGCCTGTTTTCTCAACCCAAGTGGACAAATAGATGTTTCTGGTTGTGCAACATATTTAAAGATTTGATCTGCAATAAAGAGGATACACATATCAAAATTGCCTCTACAATGAAGAGTCAATCTGATTTCTATGACATCAAACTTCTGGTACAAGCCATAAATAATACTAGTGAGATTTGTCTCATTAAAGATTATGAATGGTTTGAAGCCCTCAATACTTACAGCATCTTGGCTGTTTCTTATGGGAAATGTTTGAACTAAGTTGATTATCTGATGACTGTTTTGTTAAAGACATGTCAAGAATATGGGGAAATGGTCTTCATCTTTGTTGGGACCAGAGAATGTGCAACCTCTGAACATAAACTTTTAGTCTCCTCTTCACATTCATACTGGATATTTGGCTTTCCTGTATCAGTCAGTACCATGGTAAGCCATTATTTCACATGACTGTACAAATGTCTAGTTGAATATTTTAACCGTCAAATGATAGGTTTAAAAAAAACCATGTTGATGTGATTCATTAAACCTTGATTTCTGTAGCATCACTGACTGTTATTTTTTCCACATGGGGAAGAAGATTTTGTCTGGGTTACCCTATATGCATGATCATTGATAATGATCACCAGTTTTACAAGAACACAGGAAACAGCTCCAAAAGTAGTATCATCTGTGTAGGTGTTGTTAACATAATTACTGGGGAAGATAAGTTTGTCTTTTTGGAAAGTGACTTAAGAACCTGGAGCTGAAGCTATATTTAATTGAAAATGAATTTTTGTCCTGATTTTATTCTTTAAGTGGGTAAATTTTTAGAATGAGACAACGAGTCTAAAGTCACACAAATTTGTATTTTAATTCTGAAACTCATAACTTGCAATCTTAGGTCAAATTATTTAAATTTTGCTGACTGATTTTTTAACCTGATAATTATGATAAGACTGCTATCCATACCATAGGGCTTTTCATGAGAAAAAACTATGGAAACATATAAACACTTGGCTTGGTACCTTGTGCATAGTAAGGTTCCAATAAATGTTAATAGATGTTATGGTTGTTAATGTGGTTGTTAATATTGTTATAATGAGAAAACATCATTGAGGAAGGGTTTTTTTTTTCCCCTAACACTTACTCTCTGTACACTTTATATCCTTAGGATCCTATTTTATTTATATATAAAGATTTAAGTGACAGTGAAAAATATTTTAAGTGGTATATATAATATATAAATAGTCTCTTATGAATGCATCAAATAATGTTCTTCTGGACCATTTTTATATAAAGGCTTTAATATGAAAAAAAAACACTTCAAATCATAGTTTTGTGAAGGCAATGTTATAGAAAACTAAAGTAATGATTTCCATGAAGACAATTTCCTAGTGATCTGATCTGATATGAGAGAAGAACTTAAAGGATCTAGAAAAATGGATGATTACTTTGCATGTTCCGTTTTTATTCTGAGGTTTTGTGTCAAACAAGCTTTTCATAGAGTCAATCAGACTTTTATTAATTCTAGTGTGAGATCTTTTGCCAGTGACTGAAGTGCTGCCTTTCAGTGTTTTTGATTGAATAGAAATTTCTATACATGCTTATAAATACCAATTATACACTTAACATTTGCTACTATGGACTTAATTGTGTCCCCCAAAATTCATTTGTTAAAACTATAACCTGCAATGTGGAGATGATGAATGATGGTAAGCTATGATATGTTTGAACTAGTGTCCTTATAAGGAAAGACAACAGAGAGCTAGTTTTCACCTCTATGGGAAGACAAGTGAGAAAGCTGCCATCTAAAAGCCAAGAAAAGAGCACTTACCATAAACAGAAATAGGTGGCACCTTGATCTTGGAAATCCTAGCCCCCAGAACTATGAGAAAATAAATTAATTTTCTATGTTTAAGACTCTAACTCTATGGTATTATGTTATGGCAGCCCAAGAAAACTAATATACATCCCCGGGGTGTTCTGATATAGGCAGGTCTGAATATACTCAAATGCCCAAATGAATCCTTATTTGAAAGACAAATTTTTACAGCATAGTCTCTATTTTTTAATTTGTTTTCATTTATTTATTTACTTATCTACTTATTTATAAGTTTTAATTCCAGTTAACATAGTGTTATATTAACTTTAGGTGTATGACATTTAGGTGTATGAGAAAATTTTGATCTGGAAAAACATGAGGGAAGATCATAAAAATTAATTTATTTAAATGTACAGAATTTTTGCTTGATCCTTGTTGAATTCCAGTTTCGAAAAGTATTTTGCCTTGATGGGTCATAAAGGATGACAATTATTAACATTTATTGAGTTCTTACTAAATGTCAGGCACAAGTCTAAGCTAATTCACTAATCATTACAATACTATACCTAGATATTCATATTGTCCTCATTTTATAGACAAGAAAACTGACACACTTAGAGTTTATTTGTCCAAGGAAATATAGTTAGTAGCAGTACATGTGAGTCTTAACCCAGGCAGACTGGCTTCAGAGTCCATACTAACTACCTCACTATACTGAACTAACTAGGTTAGTTGCCCTACAATGAAAAATTTTTAAAAATTATCTATTTGCATTTTGAAGAATGTGAAAAAGATGACTTTGAGAAATTCTGACAGTCATTATCCTATGGCACACTGTGTAAAAACATTTTCATAGACTGTGTATCATGTGTGGACCTTACATCTTTTTTTTTTTTTGGATAATATAAAGGATAGATTTTATTTTATTTTAATTTTTTATTTATTGACATTAATGTATTATTTGTCCCAGGAGTACAGGTCTGTGAATCATCAGGCTTACACAATTCACAGCACTCACCATAGCACATAGCCTCCCCAGTGTCCATAACCCGTGCACCCTATCCCTAACCCCCAACCCCTAGCAACCCTCGGTTTGTTTCATGACATGAATAATCTCTTATGCTTTGTCTCCCCCCGCTCGCATCTTGTTTCATTTTTTAACCCTATCTACCCCCCATGCCCCCCCCCCTGCACTGCCTCTCAAATTCCTAATATTGGAGAGATTATATGATAATTGTCTTTCTCTGGTTGACTTATTTCACTTAGCATAATACCCTCCAGTTCCATCCACGTCATTGCAAATGGCAAGATTTCATTTTTGATGGCTGCATAGTATTCCAGTGTGTGTGTGTGTGTGTGTGTGTGTGTGTGTGTGTGTGTGTGTGTGTATACCACCTCTTCTTTATACATTCATTTGTTGATGGACATCTAGGTTCTTTCCATAGTTTGGCTGTTGCGGACATTACTGCTGTAAACATTCAGGTGCATGTGCCCCTTCGGATCACTACATTTGTATCTTTGGGGTAAATACCCAGTAGTGTAATTGCTGGGTTGTTGGGTAGCTCTACTTTCAACGTTTTGAGAACATCCATACTGTTTTCCAGATTGAATGCACCAGCTTGAATTCCCGCCAATAGTGTAGAAGGGTTCCCCTTTCTTTGCATCCTTGCCAATATCTGTCATTTGCTGACTTGTTAATTTTAGCCATTCTTACTGGTGTGAGGTGGTATCTCATTGTGGTTTTGATTTGCATTTTCCTGATGCCAAGTGATGATGTGCACTTTTTCATGTGTCTGTTGGCCATTTGGGTGTCTTCTTTGCAGAAATATCTGGTTATGTCTTCTGCCCATTTCTTTCTTTCTTTTTTTATTTTCTTTTCAGTGTAACAGTATTTATTGCTTTTGCACCACACCCACTGCTCCATGCAATACGTGCCCTCTCTATTACCCTCCACCTGGTTCCCCCAACCTCCCATCCCCTGTTCCTTCAAACCCTCAGGTTGATTTTCAGAGTCCATAGTCTCTCATGGTTCATCTCCCCTTCCAATTTCCCTCAAATCCCTTCTCCTCTCCATCTCCCCATGTCCTCCATGTTATTTGTTATGCTCCACAAATAAGTGAAACCATATGATACTTGACTCTCTCTACTTGACTTATTTCACTCAGCATAATCTCTTCCAGTCCCATCCATGTTGCTACAAAAGTTGGGTATTCATCCTTTCTGATGGAGGCATAATACTCCATCATGTATATGGACCACATCTTCCTTATCCATTCGTCCATCAAAGGGGATATTGATTCTTTCCACAGTTTGGCGACTGTGGCCATTGCTGCTATAAACATTGGGGTAGAGATGGCCTTTCTTTTCACTATATCTGTATCTTTGGGGTAAATGCCCAGTATTGCAATTGCAGGGTCATAGGGAAGCTCTATTTTTAATTTCTTGAGGAATCTCCACACTGTTCTCCAAAGCGGCTGCACTAACTTGCATTCCCACCAACAGTGTAAGAGGGTTCCCCTTTCTCCACATCCTCTCCAACACACGTTTCCTGTCTTGCTAATTTTGGCCATTCTAACTGGTGTAAGGTGGTATCTCAATGTGGTTTTAATTTGAATCTCCCTGATGGCTAGTGATGATGAGCATTTTTTCATGTGTCTGATAGGCATTTGTATGTCTTCATTGGAGAAGTGTCTGTTCATATCTTCTGCCCATTTTTTGATATGATTATCTGTTTTGTGTGTGTTGAGTTTGAGGAGTTCTTTATAGATCCTGGATATCAACCTTTTGTCTGTACTGTCATTTCCAAATATCTTCTCCCATTCCGTGGCTTGCCTCTTTGTTTTGTTGACTGTTTCCTTTGCTGTGCAGAAGCTTTTGATCTTGATGAAGTCCCAAAAGTTTATTTTTGCTTTTGTTCCCTTTTCTTTTTGGAGACATATCTTGAAAGAAGTTGATGTGGCTGATATCGAAGAGGTTACTGCCTATGTTCTCCTCTAGGATTCTGAGGGATTCCTGTCTCACGTTGAGGTCTTTTATCCATTTCGAGTTTATCTTTGTGTACCATGTAAGAGAATGGTCGGGTTTCGTTCCTCTACATATCACTGTCCAACTTTCCCAGCACCATTTATTGAAGAGACTGTCTTTTTTTCCCCTGTATATTTTTTCCTGTTTTGTCGAAGATTATTTGACCATAGAGTTGAGCGTCCATATCTGGGCTCTCTACTCTATTCCACTGGTCTATGTGTCTGTTTTTATGCCAGTACCATGCTGTCTTGGTGATCACAGCTTTGTAGTAAAGCTTGAAATCAGGTAACGTGATGCCGCCAGTTTTGTTTTTGTTTTTCAACATTTCCTTAGCAATTCGGGGTCTCTTCTGATTCCATACAAATTTTAGGATTATTTGCTCCAGCTCTTTGAAAAATACCGGTGGAATTTTGATCAGAATGGCGTTAAAAGTATAGATTGCTCTAGGCAGTATAGACATTTTAACAATGTTTATTCTTCCGATCCAAGAGCATGGAATGGTCTTCCATCTTTTTGTGTCTTCTTCAATTTCTTTCATGAGTGTTCTGTAGTTCCTCGAGTACAGATCCTTTACCTCTTTGGTTAGGTTTATTCCCAGGTATCTTATGGTTCTTGGTGCTATAGTAAATGGAATCGATTCTCTAATTTCCCTTTCTGTATTTTCATTGTTAGTGTATAAGAAAGCCATTAATTTCTGTACATTGACTTTGTATCCTGCCACGTAACTGAATTGCTGTATGAGTTCTAGTAGCTTGGGGGTGGAGTCTTTGGGGTTTTCCATATAAAGAATCATGTCATCTGTGAAGAGAGAGAGTTTGACTTCTTCATGGCAATTTGGATACCTTTTATTTCTCTTTGTTGTCTGATTGCCGTTGCTAGGACTTCTAATACTATGTTGAACAAGAGTGGTGAGAGTGGGCATCCTTGTCGTGTTCCTGATCTCAAAGGGAAGGCTGCAAGCTTTTTCCCACTGAGGATGATATTTGCTGTGGGTCTTTCATAGATAGATTTTATGAAGTTCAGGAATGTTCCCTCCATCCCTATACTTTGAAGCATTTTAATCAGGAATGGATGCTGGATTTTGTCAAATGCTTTTTCTACATCACTTGAGAGGACCATGTGGTTCTTCTCTCTTCTCTTATTCATTTGTTCTATCACATTGATTGATTTGCGAATGTTGAACCATCCTTGTAACCCAGGGATGAATCCCACCTGGTCATGGTGGATAATCTTTTTAATGTGCTGCTGGATCCTGCTTGCTAGGATCTTGTTGAGAATCTTAGCATCCATATTCATCAGTGATATTGGTCTGAAATTCTCCTTTTTAGTAGGGTCTTTGCCTGGTTTGGGGATCAGGGTAATGCTGTCTTCATAAAAAGAGTCTGGAAGTTTTCCTTCTGTTTCAATTTTTTGAAACAGCTTCAGGAGAATTGGTGTTATTTCTTCTTTGAAAGTTTGGTAGAATTCCCCAGGGAATCCGTCAGGTCCTGGGCTCTTGTTTTTTGGTAGGTTTTTGATCACTGCTTCAATCTCGTTACTAAATATCAGTCTATTCAGGTTGTCAATTTCTTCCTGGTTCAATTTTGGGAGTTTATAGTTTTCCAGGAATGCATCCATTTCATTTAGGTTGCTTAGCTTATTGGCATATAACTGTTGGTAATAATTTCTGATGATTGTTTCTATTTCCTTGGTGTTAGTTGTGATCTCTCCCTTTTCATTCATAATTTTATTAATTTGGGCTTTCTCTCTTTTCTTTTGAATTAGTGCGGCCAATGGTTTATCGATCTTATTGATTCTTTCAAAAAACCAGCTTCTAGTTTCATTGATACATTCTGCTGTATCTCTGGTTTCTACCTCATTGATCTCTGCTCTAATCTTGATTATTTCCCTTCTTGCATGTGGAGTTGGTTTGATTTGTTGTTGATTCTCCAGTTCTTTAAGGTGTAGGGACAGCTGGTGTATTCTGGATTTTTCAAATTTTTTTGAGGGAGGCTTGAATGGCTATGTATTTCCCCCTTAGAATCACCTTTGCCATAGGTTTTGGACCGAAGTGTCTTCATTCTCATTGGTTTCCATGAATTGTTTAAGTTCTTCTTTGATCTCCTGGTTGATCCAAGCATTCTTAAGCAAGCTGGTCTTTAGCTTCCAGGTGTTTGAGTCCTTCCGAACTTTCCTTGTGATTTAGCTCCAGTTTCAAAGCACTGTGATCTGAGAATATGCAGGGAATAATGTCAGTCTTTTGGTATCGGTTGAGTAATGCTTTGTGACCCAGTATGTGGTCTATTCAGGAGAAGGTTCCATGTGCACTTGAGAAGAATGAGTATTCTGTTGTTTTAGGGTGGAATGTTCTGTATATGTCTGTGAGATTCATCTGGTCCAATGTTTCATTCAATGCTCTTATTTCTTTATTGATTTTCTGCTCGATGATCTGTCTATTACTGAGAGAGGTGTACTAAGATCTCCTACTATTAATGTATTCATATCAATATGACTCTTGATCTTGATTAATAGTTTTCTTATTTAATTGGCTGCTCCCATATTGGGGGCATAGATATTTACAATTGTTGGATCGTCTTGGTGGATAGACCCTTTAAGAATTATGTAGTGTCCTTCTGTATCTCTGACTACAGTCTTTAGTTTAAAATCTAATTTATCTGATATGAGAATTGCTACCCCAGCCTTCTTCTGAGGCCCATTGGCATGAAAGATGCTTCTCCATCCCTTCACTTTCAGTCTGGGTGCATCTTTAGGTTCAAAATGGGTCTCTTGTAGACAACATATGGATGGGTCCTGTCATTTTATCCAATCTGCAACCTTGTGTCATTTTATGGGCGCATTTAGGCCATTCACATTGGGAGTGATTATTGATAGATACGTTTTTATTGACATCGTGTTACCTTTGAAGTCCTTCTGTCTGTATATTGTCTCTATATTTCTGTTCAATGATATTCTTAGGATTTTTTTTTTCTTTTATAGAACCCCCCTTAATATTTCCTGCAATGTCAGCTTGGTGGTTGCATAGTCTTTTAAGCCTTGCCGGTCTTGGAAACTCTTTATCTCTCCATGCATTTTGAATGTTAGTCGTGCTGGATAAAGTATTCTTGGCTGCATGTTTTTCTCATTTAGTGCCCTGAATATATTTTGCCAGCACTTTCTGGCTTGCCAGGTCTCTGTGGACAGGTCTGACGTTATTTTGATGTGCTTTCCTCTGTACGTAAGGAGCCTCTTTGTCCTAGTGGCTCTCAAGAGGGTCTGCCTACAGTTACAATTCTTCATTCTTACTATCAGATGTCTTGAGGACTTTCGAGAATCTATTATCTTGGGGGGAAACCATTCTGCCTATAGTACATGAATGCTGGTTACATTCGTGAGATTGGGAAAATTTTCATAGACAACTTGTTCCACTCTATCTTCTAGACTTCTTTCTTTTTCCTCCCCTTCAGGGATTCCAATAATTCTCACGTTGGAACATTTCATGGCATCATTTATTTCCCTGATTCTGTTTTCGTGGCTTCTGAGCTGTTTGTTCCAGGCTTCCTCCTGATCCTTTCTCTCTATCTGTTTGTCCTCCAGATCACTAATTCTATCTTCTGTCTCAGTTACCCTAGCTTTTAGAGAATTTAGATTAGATTGGGATTCATTGAGAGCATTTTGAACATCATCCCTGGTGGCTTTCAGTTCTGCCCTAACATTGTGAACATCATCCCTGGTGACTTTCAGTTCTGCCCTAATCAATTCCATTTGGTCATCCATGGCTTTCTCCAACCTAGCTATTGCCTGAATAATTGTTAGCCTGAATTCCTTTTCCGACATATTGTCTATGTCGATAGCCGTTAGCTCTGTTGCAGAAAGTCCATCCTCTGTATTTTTCTTCTGTTGGGCATTCCTCCTCCTAGTCATTTTGGTGAGAGATTACTGATCAGATGTAGCTGGTTGTATCGGCCATGGTGCAGTCAAGGTGCACCCTGGAACGCTTCTGAGAAATCAGGATTCCCCACCCAAATGAGAGAAAAAAGAAAAGAAAAAGAAAAACAAAAGAAAAGAGAGAGAGAGAGAGAGAGAGAGAGAGAGAGACAGGAAAAAAAAGGAAGATAAAAGAGAAGGCTCAGCCCAAATGGGCCCCCAGGTAAGATTTATGAAGTATACAAACAAAAACAGACAAACAAAAAGACTGATAAAAGTATATGACAAGAGGAAACAAAAATATATGTATATATATATATATATATATATATATATATATATATATATATAAAAGCAAAAAAAAAAAAAAAAGGAAGAACCTCATCAAAAAGAACCCCAAGTATAAGATTTATATACTATCAGGACAAACACAAATACACAGAAACAGTGGTGGAAGAAAATGATGGGAGAGTGGTTATAAATTCTCAGTGTGGGTGAGGAAGGTTATTTTGATTCTTCCTGGATGTATCTTGATATCTTTGTTAAAGGACTCAACTTTCCTAAGGTAAAAGGGGATTAAAAATTGGTTTACCTATAGGGGTAGCATTGATTGGGGAAAGGGGATTACCTTGAAGTTTAACTCTATATGAATATTAGAAAATAAAAATAAAAAAAGAATAAACTAGACTAAACTAAACTAAAATTTAAAAAAATTTAAAAATAGAAAAGCAAAAGAAAAACACGGGTGCATGTATCAAAAAGTTCAGGTTAGAAGGGTATTAAGGAATTTGATGTACTGGACATCTCAATGTGATGGTAAATAGGTTAAAAAATTATCAATATAAAAAAATGAATCAGAATAGTGGGAACGAGTTAAAAATAAAAGTTGTATCTATGAAGTAGTGGTGGTTATTCTCTTGTCATCTTTTTTTTTTCCCCCTTTCCTGGTTGGTTTTCTGGGGAGGGGCCTGACACGTGGGTTTTCAGTCAATGATGTTCCCTGAGTTAAGTCCTCCCGCCCCCCGTCAAGGGAGTGGGCTCTGAGGAAACCGTTTTGTTTTTTTCAGGCTTTTGTTCTCTGGAGGTTTTTTTTTTTTTTTTTTTTTTTTTTTTTCCTCTGGAGGTTTTTATGTTTGTTCATCTCTTTTCTCTCACCTTGATAGCTTTTGATGTTTTTGGAGGTTTAAAGGAAAGCAAACTGCACCCCGACCTCCCTCTCAGAGAGAAGCCTCAGCCGGCTCACCTGTGGGTGTTGGAGAGTGCATTAATTCCCCCTTGGCTGCTGGCAGAGTGGGTTCTGAGTCACGATCCCTGGGGACTCAGGATCTTCTGCTTGTATCCAAAACCACAGCAGCGGTGGCTGTCCGGGCAGCTCCAGACCGCCAGAGAGGTTCCAAGCAGCAATCGCACACTGAGATTTTCCCACTGGCCCGGGATGGGAGTTCCTGGTCTTTCCAGTCCGAGAGCTCCCAGCTGGTGCCTGTGTGCATTCTCCCAGGGGAGGGTGTGGGGCACTTGCTTCTCAGGCTCTGATGGCGTGTCAGGGGTCTAAGAGCCAGCGCTGGGCTGGTGCCAGCCCACACCTCTCTCAAGGGGAGGGTGTGGGGCACGCGTGTCTCAGGCTCTGATGGCAGGGCCTGGCGTTCTGCTGTCTGGCGAGTCTCCCAGCCCCTCACAAGAGCTGGACCCCACATGTTCTCGGTGAGCTGGTGGCTCAGGGACCAAGACCTGGTTTCTCTGCCGCACTCTCTCTGGCTCAGCGCCAGGGGAGGCTCTCCTGGGTCCAGGGACTCAAGCCTCTGTCCCTAGCCGCCCCGATTCCCACAATTTCCCCCCGCAATCCTTTGCTCTTATTGAGTGCTTTCAACCAGATTCTAAGTTAATGCTCGTCCCCAGTCGCAGGGCACTCTCGTATTGGGGTATTACTTTCCAGTGGTTGCCTCTGGTGACTCCCTCCCCCTTTTGTTTATCTTCCGATATCAGTCCGACATTCCCACTCCACTTTACCTACCCACTGGTGTCTTCTGCCCCTGTAGAGATCCAGGCATGTGTAATTCTGATCTCAGGATGATTTCATGGGTGATCAGAGTTCTTTGGTAGGTAATCAGCTCACTTTAGGGTACAGGTTGAAAAGGCGCCTCCCCTACTTCCCCACCATCTTGTCTCCTCTCTTCTGCCCATTTCTTGATTGGATTATTAGTTCTTTGGGTGTTGAGTTTGATAAGTTCTTTATAGATTTTGGATACTAGCCCTTTATCTGATATGTCATTTGCAAATATCTTCTCCCATTCAGTCAGTTGTGTTTTGGTTTTGTTGACTGTTTCCTTTTCTGTCCAAAAGATTTTGATCTTGATCAAGTCCTGATAGTTCAGTTTTACCCTTGCTTCCCTTGCCTTTGGCACTGTTTCTAGGAAGAAGTTGCTGCGACTGAGGTCAGAGGGGTTGCTGCCTGTGTTATCCTCCAGAATTTTGATGGATTCCTGTCTCATAGTGAGGTCTTTCATCCATGTTAAGTATGTTTTTGTGTGTGTTGTAAGGAAATGATCCAGTTTCTTTCTTCTGTATGTGGCTGTCCAATATTCCCATCAATGTTTGTTGAAGAGACTGTCTTTTTTCCATTGGACATTCTGTCCTGCTTTTTCAAACATTAGTTGACCATAGAGTTGAGGGTCTATTTCCGGGTTCTTTATTCTGTTCCATTGATCTATGTGTCTGTTTTTGTGCCAGTACCATACTGTCTTGATGATTATAGCTTTGTAATAGAGCTTTAAGTCTGGAATTGTGATGCCACCAACTTTGATTTTCTTTTTCAACATTCCTCTGGCTACATGGGGTCTTTTCTGGTTCCACATAAATTTTAGGATTTTTGTTCTATTTCTTTGAAAAAAATTGATGGTATTTTGATGGGGATTGCATTAAATGTGTAGGTTGCTTTAGGTAACATAGACATTTTCACAATATTTGTTCTTCCAAGCCATGAGCATGGAACGTTTTTCCATTCTTTGTGTCTTTCTTAATTTCTTTGACGAGTACTTTATAGTTTTCTGAGTACAGATTCTTTGCCTCTTTCTTTAGGTTTATTTCTAGGTATCATGATTTTGGGTGCAATTGTAAATGGGATCGACTCATTAATTTCTCTTTTTTCTGTCTTGATGTTGGTGTATTGAAATGCAACTGATTTCTGTGCATTGATTTTATATCCTGACACTTTACTCTGTCAGGATATAAAATTCCTGTATGAGTTCTAGCAGTTTTGGAGTGGAATCTTTTGGGTTTTCTAAAGTATCATTTCATCTGCAAAATGAAAGAGTTTGACTTCTTTGTCAATTCAGATGCCTTCTATTTCTTTTTGTTGTCTGATTGCTGAGGCTAGGACTTCTAGTACTATATTAAGTAGCAGTGGTGATAGTGGACATCCCTTCTATGTTCCTGACCTTAGGGGGAAAGCTCACAGTTTTTCCCCATGGAGAATGATACTCACTGTGATTTTTCATTGATGGCTTTGATTATATTGAGGTATGTACCCTCTAACCCTACACTGAAGAGTTTTGAACAAGAAAGGATACTGTACTTGGTCAAATGCTTTTTCACCATCTATTGAGAGTATCCTATGGTTCTTGTTCTTTCTTTTATTAATGTATCACAAGAATTAATTTGTGGATGTTGAACCAAGCTTGTAGCCCAGGAATAAATCCCACTTGGTCATGGTGAATAATCCTCTTAATGTACTGTTGGGTCCTATTGGCTAGTATTTTGGTGAGTATTTTTGCATCCATGTTCATCAAGGATATTGGTCAGTAATTCTCCTTTTGGATGGGGTCTTTGTTTGATTTTGGGATCAAGGTAATGCTGGCCTCATAAAATGAGTTTAGAAGTTTTCCTTCCATTTCTATTTTTTGGAACAGTTTCAGGAGAATAGGTATTAATTCTTCTTTAAATGTTTGGTAGAATTCCTCTTGGAAGTGACTGGCCCTAGGCTCTTGTTTGTTGGGAGATTTTATTTTATTTTATTTTAAGATTTTATTCATTTATTTATTTGTCAGAGAGAGAGAGAGAGCATGTACACACAAGCAGGCAGAGTGGCAGGCAGAGGCAGAGAAAGAAGCAGGCTCCCTGGTGAGCAAGGAGCCCAGTGCGGGACTTGATCCCAAGATCCTGGGATCATGACCTGGGCTGAAGGCAGCGGCTTAAATGACTGAGCCACCAGACGTCCCTGTTGGGAGATTATAGATGAGTGCTTCAATCTCCCTACTAGTTATGGGTCTGTTCAGGTTTTCTATTTTCTCTTTGTTCTGTTTTGGTAGTTTATATGTCTCTAGGGATGCAGCCATTTCTTCCAGATTGTCAAATTTTCTGGTGTATATTTGCACATAATATGTTCTTTTTTTAAAAGAAAGATTTTATTTCTTTATTTGACAGAGATCACAAGTAGGCAGAGAGGCAGCCACAGAGAGAGGAGGGGAAGCAGGCTCGCTGCTGAGCAGGGAGTCTGATGTGGGGCTCGATCCTAGGAACCTGAGATCATGACCTGAGCTGAAGGCAGAGGTTTTAACCCACTGAACCACCCAGGTGCCCTGCTCATATGTTCTTAAAATTGTTTGTATTTCTTTGGTGTTGGTTGTGATCTCTCCTCTTTCATTCATGATTCTATTTATTTGGGTCCTTTCCCTTTTCTTTTTGATAAATCTCCTCAGAGGTTTATCAATCTTATTAATTCTTTCAGATAACCAGCTCGTAGTTTTGTTGATTTGTTCTACTACTGTTCTTTTGGTTTCTATTTCATTGATTTCTGCTCTGATCTTTCTTATTTCTCTTCTCCTGCTAGGTTTAGGCTTTATTTGCTCTTCTTTCATTGGTTCCTTTAGGTGTAGGGTTAAGTTGTGTACTTGAGACCTTTCCTGTTTCTTGAGAAAGGCTTGTATTGCTATATATTTTCCTCTGAGGACCACCTTTGCTGTGTCCCAAGGATTTTTTTAAAATATTTTATTTATTTATTTGACATAGAGCGATCACAAGCAGGCAGAGAGGCAGGCAGAGAGAGAGAGAGGGAAGCAGGCCCCCTGCTGAGCAGAGAGCCCGATGCGGGACTTGATCTCAGGACCCTGAGATCATGACCTGAGCCGAAGGCAGCTGCTTAACCCACTGAGCCACCCAGGTGCCCTGTTCCAAGGATTTTGAACAGTTTTGTTTTCATTTTCATTTGTTTCCATGATTTTTAAAAATTCTTCTTTAATTTCCTGGTTGATCCATTCATTCTTCAGTAGGATGCTCTTTAGCCTCCATGTATTTGAGTTCTTTCCAACTTTCCTCTTATGATTGAGTTATAGTTTCAAAGCATTGTGGTCTGAAAATAGGCAGGGAATGATCCCAATCCTTTGGTGCCAGTTGAGACCTGATTTGTGATCCAGGATGTGGTCTATTCTGGAGAATGTTCCATGTGCACTAGAGAAGAATGTGTATTCTGTTGCTTTGTGATGGAATGTTCTGAACGTACCTGTGATGTCCATCTGGTTCAGTGTGTCATTTAAAGCCTTTATTTCCTTGTTGATCTTTTGCCTAGATAATCTGTCCATTTCAGTGAGGGGGGTGTGTTAAGGTCCCCTACTATTATTGTTTTATTGTTGATATGTTTCTTTGATTTTGTTATTGACTGCTTATACAATTTATATAAACAGTTTATATAATTGGCTGCTCCCATGTTAGGGGCATAGATATTTAAAATTGTTAGATCTTCTTGTTGGACAGACCCTTTAAGTATCATATAGTGTCCTTCCTCATCTCTTCTAGTCTTTGGTTTAAATCCAATTTGTCTAATATAAGGCTTGCCACTCCAACTTTCTTTTGATGTCCATTAGCATGGTAAATTGTTTTCCACTCCCTCACTTTAAATCTGGAAATTTCTTTGCCCAAGTGATTCTCTTGCAGACAACATATTGGTTTTTTTTAATGGTTTTTTTTTTTTTAACCATTTTGATACTCAGTGTCTTTTGATTGGGGCATTTAGCCCATTTACATTCAGGGTAACTATTGAAAGATATGAATTTATTGCCACTATATCACCTGTAAGGTGACTGTTACTGTATATTGTCTTTGTTCCTCTCTGATCTGTTTCTTTTAGGCTCTCTCTTTTCTTAGAGGATCCCTTTCAATATTTCCTACCGGGCTGGTTTGGTGTTTGCAAATTCCTTTAGCTTTTGTTTGTTCTGGAAGCTTTTTATTGTGCTTCTATTTTCAAGGACAACCTAGCTGGATATAGTACTCTTGGCTGCATATTTTTCTCATTTAGTGCTCTGAATATATCATGCCTGTCCTTTCTGGCCTACCAGATCTCTGTGGATAAGTCTGCCATCAATCTAATATTTCTACCGTTGTATGTTACAGACCTCTTGTTCCGAGCTGCATTGAGGATTTTTTCTTTGTTGCTAGGACTTGTAAGTTTTACTATTAGATGATGGGTGTGGAGCTATTTTAATTGATTTTGAGGGGGGTTCTCTGTGCTCCTGGATTTAATGCTTGTTCTCTTCGCCAAATTAGGGTAATTCTCTGCTGTAATTTGTTCCAATGAGCCCTTTGCCCCCTTCTCTCTTTCTTCTTCTTCTGGGATCCCAATTATTGTAATATTGCTTCATCTTATGGTAACACTTACCTCAAATTCTCCCCTTGTAGTCTGGTAGTTGTTTGTCTCTTTTTTGTTCAGTTTCTTTATTCTCCATCATTTGGTCTTTTATATCGCCAATTCTCTCTTCTGCCTCATTTATCCTAGCAGTAAGAGTCTCCATTTTTTATTTTACCTCCTTAATAGCTTTTTTTTATTTCAACTTGGTTAGATGTTAGTTCTTTTATTTCTCCAGAAAGGGATTCTCTAATATCTTCCATGCTTTTTCCAAGCCCAGCTAGAACCTTGATAATCATCATTCTGAACTCTAGTTCTAACATATTACTAATGTCCATATTGATTATGCCCCTACCCATCGGTACTGCCTCTTGTTCTTTTTTCTGTGGTGAGTTGTTCCACCTTGTCATTTTATCCAGATAAGAATAGACGAATGAGAGAACAAAATACTAAAAAGGTAGCAATGACCCCAGAAAAACATATACTAGCCAAATCTGAAGAGACCCAAAACTAGGGGGAGTAAAAGGAGGAAAAAAAGAAAAAAAATATATATGTATTAAACTGTTAATAGAACAGAACCACACACTTGACTTTGGGTGTATTTTGATATGATAGAATAAACTATCTCCCAAAATTTTAAGGGAATAAAAACTAATATATATACAGTAATGAGGGTAAACACAATGAAGTGATGGAACATGACTATAAAGATGAGAATTTAAAATGATTCTAAAAAAGGAATTGATAAGATAAGAAGTTGGTTGAAAAAAGAAAAAAAAAGAGGAAAGAATGTGCTCAGGCCGGAGACTAGAACAAAGCCATGTGCTAGATTTAGGGTATATTTTGTCTACTGGAAGAAATTGTACCCCAAAATTTTAAAGAAAAAAAAAACCTATATGTATACAAAAAATAAGGCTAAATACAATGAAGGGATAAAATATGACTATATCAATGAAATTTTAAAGATTTTTAAAAAGGTATTGATAAGATAAATTATTTAAAAAAATTAAAATAGGAAAAAGGAAAAATTTTAAAAATAGAATAAGAAAAAATTAAATTAAAAAATTTAACTTTGAAAGAGTAAAAGATCATGGGACAAAAGCCATGAATTCTGTGTGTTGCTTTCCCCTAGCCCTGGAGTTCCTCAGTTCTCATTGATAGGTGAATTTGGTCTTGGCTGGATGTTCTTGATGATCTTCTGGGGGAGGGGCCTGTTGCAGTGATTCTCAAATTTTCTTTGCCCAAGGCGGAATTGCACAGCCCTTGCCAGGGGCCAGGGTAAGTAATCTGCTCCCTTATGCTCTTGGGAGCTTTTGCTCCCTGAATGCTTTGTGTAGAGCTTTGGAGGACAGGAATGAAAATAGCAGTCTCCCAATGTCCAGCTTGATAAAGTTGAGAGCTCAGGGCCCCAATCCTCAGTGTGCCCTCAGAGAAAAGCAGTCAGTCCCTCCCGTCTCCCTGGTCTCTGGCCATGCTCTATGCCCACCTGGCCTGCGACCAAGCATTTCTATCTCTGGTGCACTGTCCCATTTGGAGTCTCCAAACCTAGCAGATTCCTGCTGCAGGCTCCTGAGCTGCTCCTCCCAGAGGAGGAAGGAGGGGGTCTTTCGGATCTGCCACTTGTGGGGTCTCTGCTTGAAGATCAGGTCCAACTGTTCCTCAGATCACAGTTTAAGCTCACCCCTAGCTGAGAGCACCCACCTCTGCTCCGTCTCTGCCACTGGCTTCCCTGCTCCAATACCTGGGAGCTCTGCCACACTCAGATACCCCTGGTCTTTCTGTGACCCCGTTAGTCCTGAGACCACACTGTCCCTACAAGGGCTCCACCCCCTGCTTAGCCCCTGGAGCCATGTCCCTCAGTGGAGCAGACTTCTAAAAGTTCCGATTTTATGTTCTGCTGCTCCACTGCTTGCTAGGAGCCAGCGCTCCCCCCACAGTCTCTCTTGTTGTATGTTGCTTCAGAATCACGTTTCTGGAAAGTGGTCAATTTTCTTTTCCTAGAATTGCTGCTCTTCCTCTCTCCTATCTCCTGTTAAGTTTGTAGGTGTTCAGAATGGTTTGACAACTCTCTAGCAGAACTTCTGGGAGCCAATGATGTTTAGGTCTCCTACTCCTCTGCCATCTTGCTCCTCCTAAAGTGTGGTCCTTATTTCTAATGTAAATCCTTGGGCCTTGTTTTAGAATTTTGAATCAAAAATTCTAAAAGTGGAATTAGGAATCTGTATTATTAAGCCTAAATAAAACCTAGCCTATAAATTTAGCTGTTCAACAAGCTGGTAAATGCTGTCCTGATCATAGAGGAAAATACTTTTCTTACTTGTTGCAGACCTTTATTCATCTAGTCAAAGAGTATTTATATCAGATGACTTATAAATAATTTACAAAGAGGGAAACATAGCTTTGTTTGTACACTGTGTTTGAAATGCCATCTTTTATGCTTCTTTGGTTTTCAGAATGTTAAAACAATAAGCACTTAACAAGCCTTGATTATAGAATCAGTGTTGTGAAATTAACAGTTGAAAATGGTGTGTTCTGTGAGAAAACTGCAGAAACTCATTTAGGGTGTCTTATATAGGAAATACATAGTGAATGATTGAACTAAATACATCATAAAATAGTAAAAATCTTGTTGATCATGTCGTCCTCATCCAATGAACTAGTCTCTAGTAGACCCATTTGCAAATAGTTCACAATCATATTTTGCTTAAAAATTAACAGAGATTCAGAACTCCCTATTTACCAAAGGAGGTCATTCTACTTTTTTTTTTTTTAAGATTTTATTTATTTATTTGACAAAGACCACAAATAGGCAGAGAGTCAGGCAGGGGGTGGGGGAAGCAGGCTCCCCACTGAGCAGAGAGCCTGATGCAGGGTTCGATCCCAGGAACCTGGGATCATGACCTGAGCCGAAGGCAGAGGCTTTAACCCACTGAGCCACCCAGGTGCCCCGGTCATTCCACTTTTAAATACTATGAAAGATTCTTCATTCTATAAAAAAGAAATCTATCTTTCTAACTTTGGTTTAAGTTTTCCCTCCTGGAGGCTGTAAGGAAAAAAAACACAAAAAACAACACACAACACTCTTCCATTTCCCATATGCAGGCCATTCAAATATTTGATGATAATTGCTTTGGTTCTCTTTCTCCACCTCTTCACTTTGCCATCATCTCCCATTGCTGCTTACTGCCAAGCTCCTGTGCTAACTTTTCATAATATGTGAATAACATATTTTCAATATGGTTTATGATTAGCTTCTTAAGGTTGCTGGAAGGTTGTAATGTTGTTAACTTTGAATTGGTAATATTTTATTCCAGTGTTATGCTGTGAAGACATGTGAGACCCAAGTATTTTTTTCATTCAATGTTGTTTATGAATGAGAAAAGTAAATATGACATTCTTCCTTTTTCATTCTTTTGTTGAGAATTATTTTCTTAAACTGGTTAGGCAATGATTTAGTGAATGAAATATACATCGCAGTTGTAAAATAACTTCCTATACTACATTTTGATTCATTTTAACTTAGGAAAAAACATTATCACAGAGCAATAGCTCCTTTTTAAAAAGCAAATGCTAGTTAATTGGAACCTTAGAACCAACTGAAATGTTTAATGGTACTCTTTTAAATCTTGAATATACCTTTTATCTTGGTGAAGGTTATTCAGAAAAATATTGAATAACAGTATTGTGGTTTTTATACATGGGAAATATTTAACTCCTTTAAAAATCCATGTACATGTTAGTGATAGAATTCAGCAATCCTCATAACTCATAGTTCTTTGTGATATGGAGGTTATATCAATGATATATGTTTATTATATATATATAAAAGTGCATATAATGTTATATTTATATATTAACTTCCATATATATGGAAGTTAATCAAATGTTATATATTTGTCTTTTAAAAAAATTATTTTATTGTGAGAAGAGCACTTTACATGAAATCAACCCTCTTAAAAATTTAAATGTACAATACATTATTGTTGACAGTGGATACAGTGTTGTATAATGGATTTCTAAAGCTTATTTGTCTTGCTTGATTGGAACTTTATGTCCATTGATCAGTAATTAAAATTTCTCCTTTCCCTCATTTTCTGGAAACCACACTCTTTGATTTTATGAATTATTAGATACCTCATGTAAGTGAAACCGTGGAGCATTTGTTTTTCTGTGACCGTCCTCAGCATGATGTCCTCCAGGTTCATCCATGTTGTTACATATGGCAGAATTTCCTTCATGGTTAAGGCTTAACAGTACTCCGTTGTGGATGTATACCACATTTTCTTCATCCACTGGCTTTGTTAGTTATAAAATTGCAGAAATGAGCAATTATAAAAAATTTATTTAAAATTTTTTTGCAATGACCATCTTTTAGTTACTCCAGGATAAATTATATTATTTCTTACTGCTCAATGTAGGATATGTTTGAAGATTTGCCTTTGATCTATTCCTAGCTATGCTATCTCTAGGTTTTAGTCTATATCTTCTAAAAAACAGAGTTGTATTTTAAAAATGAAGAAGAATTCAGAAATCATCAATCCAGAATCTACATGCCCTGCTTTCTTTTGGGTATATTTGTAGGTCTGTAACTCATCTGCTTGGTATATTATTCTTGATTTCTTTCTGTAATTCTTTTAAATAACACATAATTTTCAAAAGAGATATCATTGACCTCACAATTTCTCTAAAAGCCCTGTACAACTGAAATAATCTCTCAGCTTGTTAATATAGGTGACATGTGCCACTTAATGCAGCCAAATATCATTCACTGAAAATTAATTAAACCCTATTCTGAAAATATTATCAATTCCAACAAGCTTATGAGACAGAAAAAAGCTAGCAGAATATTCAGTTGATGTCATAATACAGGCAACATAAAATGTATTTTTTTTTTGTACTGAAGTACAGAGAATATTATATGGCTTAAGGAACAAATAATAATCCAGCTCAACTGAATAAGGATATTGGATATTTCTTTTCTCTGCCTTTCATATTTCTATATGCTACATGCTGAGGAACACATGAGATAAATATATGGAATAGAAAAGCTAATTTACTAATATATATAACCTCATGTTTCTCTGAACTTCCTTTTGTACCTCTCCAGTGGATTTTACCAAATTATTGCTTGTATTTTTAATAATCATTTTGTTTCTTTATGTTAGTTAGGAGTAGATTTGACTACCTATAATAAAAAATATACTAGATTAAATAAAATGAAAATTTATTTCATTTATTCATAAAATAAATCCAGAAATGAGCAGTCTAAGATTGGTGTCAGGACTTAACAGGTTCTCAGGGAGGCAGGTTCACTTTCTTTTGCTATTCTGAGGGTGCAGAAAGGAAAAATAATAATATCAATTTTCTACTAAGTCTTTTTAATGAAAAGTACCACATAACATTATTGCTATAAATTCTTTGGCTTCAATGTAATCATATGGCCACACTTAAGGAGAGTTTATTTTGTTTTTTGAGTTTCAGTTGGCCAAGCTAAAAGTAATGATTCATATTACTAAGGAAGAAAGGAAGACTGGATGTTGTGAAGTAATTTACAATCTGTACAAAGCTTATTTTAGCAGGTTTTGTTCTCTCTCAAGTCAGGGAATTTGGTTTTAGACTTTATTGCTTCACCCTACATTACCTAATGCATTGCCTCTTTTGTAGTAAACTTTCAATGAACAAGTGTTGAATATATGAATGAATGAAAGAGAGGAAATGGAATCTCTATTGAGATTTGATGAGATGATATTTTCAATTCAAAATTGTTTATTTTTAAAGATTTTATCAGTAGTGTCATTTGCAAATATCTTCTCCCATTCTGTGGTAGCCTCTTTGTTGTGCTGACTGTTTCCTTTGCTGTGCAGAAACTTTTTATCTTAATGAAGTCCCAAAAGTTCATTTTCACTTTTGTTTCACTTGCCTTTGGAGACATGTCTTGAAAGAAGTTGCTGTGGCCAATGTTGAAGAGGTTACTGCCTATGTTGTCCTCTAGGATTTTGATGGATTCCTGTCTGACATTGAGTTCTTTCATCCATTTTGAGTTTATCTTTGTGTATGGTGTAAGAGAATGGTCGAGTTTCATTCTTCTGTACATAGCTGTCCAATTTTCCCAGTACCATTTACCGAAGAGACTTTCTTTTTTCCTCTGGATATTTTTTCCTGCTTTGTTGAAGATTATTTGACCATAGAATTGAGGGTCCATATCTGGGCTCTCTACTCTGTTAATTGGTCTATGTGTCTGTTTTTGTGCCAGTACCATGCTGTCTTGGTGATCACAGCTTTGTTATAAAGCTTGGAATCAGGCAACATGATGCCCCCAGCTTTGGTTCTCTTTTTCAACATTTCCTTGGAAATTCAGGGTCTTTTCTGTTTCCATACAAATTTTAGGATTGTTTGTTCCAGCACTTTGAAAAATGCCAATGGTGTTTTGATTGGGATGGTGTTGAAAGTATAGATTGCTCTGGGCAGCATAGACATTTTAACAATGTTTATTCTTCTGATCCATGAGCATGAAATGTTTTCCCATCTTTTTGTGTCTTCTTCAATTTCTTTTGTAAGTGTTCTGTAGTTTCTAGGGTATAGATTCTTCACCTCTTTGGTTAGTTTTATTCCAAGGTATCTTATGGTTTTTGGTGCTATTGTAAATGGAATGAGTTCCCTAATTTCTCTTTCTACAGTTTCATTGTTGGTGTATAAGAAAGTAACTGATTTTTGTGCATTGATTTTGTATCCTGCCATATTACTGAATTGCTGTTTGAATTCTAGTAATTTGGGGGTGGATTCTTTGGATTTTCCACATAAAGTATCATGTCATCTGGGAAGAGAGAGAGTTTGACTTATTCTTTTGTCAGTTGGAATACCTTTTATTTCTTTTTGTTGTCTGATCGCAGATGCTAGGACTTCTAATACTATGTTGAATAACCTTGGTGAGAGTGGGCACCCTTGCTGTTATCCAAGATCTATAAAGACTTTCTCAAACTCAACACCACCCCCCAAAATAAGTCAAAAAAAAATGGGCAGAAGGCATGAACGGACACTTCTTCAAAGAAGACATACAAATGGCTAATAGACACATGAAAATATGTTCAACATCAGTAGCCATCAGGAAATTCAAATCAAAATCACACTGAGATACCAACTTAAACCAGTTACAATGGCAAAAATTGACAAGGCAGGAAACAACAAATATTAGAGAGGATGTGGAGAAAGGGGAACCATCTTACGGTTTTAGTGGAGGTTCCTCAAGATGTTAAAAGTAGAGCTACCCTGTGAACAAGCAATTTCACTACTAGGCATTTACCCCAATGATACAGATGTAGTGAAAAGAAGGGGCACATACACCCCAGTGTTCATAGCAGCAATGTCCACAATAGCCAAACTGTGGAAGGAGCCAAGATGCCTTCAACAGATGAATAGATAAAGAAGATGTGGTCCGTATGTACAATGGAATATTACTCAGCCATCAGAAAGGGTGAATACCCACCATTTGCATTAACATGGATGGAACTGGAAGAGATTATGCTAAGTCAAATAAGTCAAGCAGAGAATGACAATTAGCATACGGTTTCACTTATATGTGGAACATAAGGAATAGCATGGAGGACATTAGAACAAGGAAGGGAAAAATGAAGCGGGTGGGGGGGCATCAGAGGAGGAGATGATCCATGAGAACCATGGGAGAGAACCATGGACTATGGGAAACAAACTGAGGGTTTCAGAAGGGAGGGAGGTGAGGGGATGGGTGAGCACGATGATGGGTATTAAGGAGGGCACCTCTTGGATGGAGCACTGGGTGTTCTACACAAGAAATGAATCACTGCACAAAAAACCAATGATGTACTATATAGTAACTAATATAACAAAATAAATAAATAAATGCCACAAAGGACCATAAAAAAACACACTGAAGCATACTATTTCAGGGGGGAAAAAAAGATTTTAAGTATTTATTTTTCAGAGAGAGAGAGAGAGAGCACAAGCAGGGGGAGTGGCAGGCAGAAGGAGAAGCATGGGGAAGTCCCTGATATAGGATTCAATCCCAGGACACTGGGATCAGGACCTGAGCCAAAGGCAGATGCTTAACTAATTGAGCCACCCAGATGTCCCTCAAATGGTTATTAAACATCATCTTTATACATTGCTTATCTCATTTTTTTTTCAAAAATAATTGGCACAAGTTCTTTTTAATTCACAAGAGTTGTCCATTTGTTTACTCATTATAATGTGAATATGCATTATATGCATCATTCTATATTAATGACTCATGAATCTTCAAAGAACTTTAAAAACAACTTTGGGTAAACATGGCTATGATATATGGTTAAGGGAAGTAGGACTCAATCTGTAGTTTGAAGGGTCTATTTTGTTTAAATCTGAATTTGGAGAAGAGAAGATGTGGATGGTGGAAGTAAGGATGTGGATGGGGGAAGTAAGGATGCGGAGGGCTAAATAAATATGAAAAGTTAAGAAGCGATTATGGAAAAAAAGATAATCAAAAATGGATACTTTAGGGGGGTGGAGTGGAAAGAACAAAAAAGAATTAGATCCTTGGTCCTGGAATCTAAAGTTTGATATATACAATACTAAATGTATTGAATCTCAGGATGAATCTGTATTTCTCTTTAAATATTGGATGTTTTTGATAGCACTTGACAAAATTACATGTAAGAAAATACATTTGGACATCAGACTATCTAGACTTGCTAAGTAGACACATTCTACTTTTATCTTGAACATTGTGAGTTCTATTAGTTCACTGAAGGCAGGGCTTATTGTGATGATTATGGATTCCTATTTCAAAAACGTAATCAACTTATCTGTAGAGATATTTTCAATTTCACCAGAAGCATAGGTTCATTTACAGAGAAACTAATGACGTTTAATTTTCAGGACCTTTCGTCACATAGGACCCTTCTAAAATCCTAGGAGGGACACCAGGAATATCTCTTTATAGAAAAATGTCTTCTTTTATAAACTTGGCAAAAAAAAAAATAAGTTTCTATAGTTTTTGAAGCTTTAGCTCATATAAAATCTATATCTCCCTCATAAATTGAAGTACCTTAAATACTAGCAACTCATAATCACCTTGCATATTAACATTGCTCTTTATATCCAATAAGCATTCTGTCAATGCAATGTGTTTTGAACAATAATTTAATATCTGCCAGCCTCTTAGGTAACTGAGAAAACCCATTCAAGTGTGTTGAGGATAATTATAGTTAGCAAAAACAACTGTAAGTAGAGTTGAAGAGCAATTAAATAAAGTTATTATAAAATTATTTTTTTAATTATAATGAATATATCCTTTTCTCTTGAACGCATTAGAGTGGTTGTTGGTCCCAAACCTTGTCATTAAAAAATGATTTATTCTGGGTATCCTCACAATTAGCTTTCAGGGAAAATAATAAAATGTATATTAATACAGAAGAATATATACTTTTTGTACAACTTTTACTTCCAATTATAATGTGGAAGGACTCTTGACCTATTGCAAAAGGTCATTGTTATCTTTGTATACCTGCATGTACATACATGCTCAAAACATATCTAGCATTATGTGTGTGATTAGAATGTGCTGGGAAAATTAATTATTTATATGTTATATATAAAATATCATAATGTAATTTAGGAAAAATTTGGGAATAATTTCTATAAAGCAAAATATGTTCTCTCCCATTTCCTAAACTTGGTGACAAGAGTATTAAAAATAGGCCACTCTGTCTTATGAATGCATGTATATGTACAAATCTTTGTTTTAATTTAATTTTATTTAAATTCATTCAATTAACATATAATGTATTGTTACTTTCAGAGGTCGAATTCCATGATTCATCAGTTATAGAACACGCAATGCTTCACATGACCTCCTTAATATCCATCACCCAGTTACCCCACCTTCTTACCCATCTCCCCTCCAGCAACACTCAGTTTGTTTCCTATGATTAAGAGTCTCTTATGGTTTGTCTCCTTCTCTGGTTTCATCTTGTTTTATATGTACAAGTCTTTCATTTTAAAAAATTGTATTTATTTATTTGACAGAGAGAGCATGAGAGAGGGAACAACTAGTAGAGGGAGTGAGAAAAGGAGAAGCAGGCTTCCCACTGAGCAGGGAGCCCAATGCCAGCTCCATCCCAGGACCCTGGGATCATGACCTGAGCCAAAGGCACTTAATGACTGAGCCACCCAGGTGCCCCTTATATATGCAAATCTTAAGTAAAATACTAACAGACCAAATTCAACAATGTGTTAAAGGAAATTATATTTATACTCTTCATTCTAGGAAACTAAGGAGAGATCATTATTACAAAATTTAAATCTCTTATAACTAAAGAAAGAGTTACTCTTAATAGATGCCAAAATAGAATTGATTAAGCTAAAAACACATGCCTAATTTTTTAAGAAGATAAAGCAAACAGGATTAAGACCAAAAATACAAGGGTACTTTCTTTAATTATTGAGTATTTATCAGAAACAAAAATCAACATCAGAATGAAAAACTAAAAATAATCTCATTTAAGTTAAGTAAAATCCAGGATTTCTACATTAATTGGTGATATTTTACCACATTCTGGATATCCTAGCTGATATAAGACAAAAAGAAAAAAGCAGGTACAATACTGGAAAAGCACTTATGGGTGATCTGAATGTCTACTTTGAATTAGCCAAGAGTATGAAAATAATATTAGCACTAATTAAATAAAATGGCTAGTTATAAGAAACATTACTATCAATAACCTTACTATGTACCAGCAATAACTAAATAGAAAAACAAAACAAAACAAAACCCTGCTTACAATAGCATAAAAACAGCAAAATCCTAAGGAATGTACTCTATGAAGAACAGAATCCATAAAACTTTAAAGACATAAAAGAAGACTTGAAATAAATGAATATAAGCTTTGGTATTATAAAGACATAGATTCTCCCTATATTATCTATGAATTAAATGTAATTCCAGTAGAATAGTCAAAAGAATATAAATTGACAGTTAATTCTATAGATGATCTGGAAGAAATAGTGAAGAAAACTTAGAAAAAGGGCAGTTTCTTGAACATCAAACAACAATTTAGTAAAATAAAATTATTAGTAAAATAATAATTAGTAAAATAATTAGTCTATCTGGACTAATAGATTTTCATAACAGAATGTAAAATATCTATATATCTGTATTTGTATCTATGTATATGGTATCCACCTTTTGCCATTTTTTTAATCTAGAAGATGCACTAGTATATAAGGTACCCTAATTTCATAAGAACAATGTTTGAAAATATTAAGTACTTTTATCATGTGGCCATATAGTAAAGATTATGTTAAAGTATTCCTGTACAATTAGGCCCATTATTTTGTGTATTCAATTAGATTATATTATATACTGGAAACAATAGGAAATCATAAAATCTGGAGATGCAGTCATATTTTACTAGAAATTATGAAGTTCATTGAAAGCAAATAATCTGTATTTTAGGGGCACCTGGGTGGCTCAGTGGGTTAAAGCCTCTGCCTTCAGCTCAGGTCCTGATCCCAGAGTCCTGGGATTGGGCCCCGCATCAAGTTCTCTGCTGCGAGGAGCCTGCTTCCTCCTCTCTCTCTCTGCCTGCCTCTCTGCCTACTTGTGATCTCTGTCTGTCAAATAAATAAATAAGATCTTTAAAAAAATAATCTGTATTTTAGTCACTGAAAATTAACAAGAAAACCATGAAATTAAAAAAAAAAGTGAGTAGGTTGCCGGGGGGAGGCTGGTAGGGAGAGGGTGGTTGGGTTATGGACACTGGGGAGGGTATATGCTGAGTGCTGTGAAGTGTGTAAACCTGGTGATTCACAGACCTGTACCCCTGGGGCTAATAATACATTATATGTTAATTTTTTTAAAAGTGAGTAAATTCTTGAAAAATAAACCACAGTAAAAAGCATATAGAAAAATGATCTTTCAAAAGGAATTTCAGTATCATTCTTATCCATCAGTAAGTATCTTTTTTTTTTTTTAGGATTTTATTTATTCATTTGAGAGAGAGCAGGAGAGAGAGTGAGCATGGGAGGGGTAGACGGAAGAGAGGGAAGCAGGCTCCCTACTGAGCAGGGGGTCTGATGCAAGGCTCCATCCCTGGACCCTGAGATCATGACCTGAGCTGAAGGCAGAAACTTAACTGACTGAGCCACCCTGGTGCCCACTCAGTAAGTATCTTGCTGAATGTTAATACAAAGCCAAACAGGGTGGGAGAGAGATAAAGAGATTCTAATAGGAAGCTGCATTTCAATAAATTTCTTTTTTACTTAATAGGCTGCAAGATGAAAATAAGTACTCATAAGATTTTAATTTTTATTCTCAAACCCCAAAGGATCATCTCCCAAATTAGGTAAATCGTGATTCCAAAATTTGAAAACCCTTCCTTTCTTCCATGATCTGCAAGATTGTCTTTATTGCTAACACTTACTGTTTTAGGACTTGGGGGTCATCAGAGTCACCATACAGCACAATGTCCTAAGTACTATGAAGGACATCTCTAACTCCATTTTTGAAATGATTCCAGTGCTATTTTTTATTTCACTCCACTCTATGACTTTTAACAGACTCCATATTTAGTAATAGTTTGTGTCTCTTCCTTTATTATTCTCACCTCAAAATTTGAAGCTGGTGTCTATTCTTCTCACTCATCCCTCCTTCAAACGCCTTATTGACTGACACATCTAAGAGTAGAAATTTTCTTGTTAGTTTGGTGGGTAATTATCTTCTTAACAAATCTGTTATATGATGCAATTTCTTTAATAGCCCAATGCTTGGACAACACTTGTCTCATCATAATTTCATTCCTTCTTCATCCATCCAATTTTTGCCTTAGACTTGGGTAAACAAATCTCTTAACAAGATGTAAGTTATTTATGGTTTTATTATCTTGCTTAATGAGGAACAGAGAGACTTTTATTGGTTCACAGATGTCATCAAGATTCTGTCTCTTTATGTATTTCTACTCTACTTCTCAGGGATGCTAGATTTCTATTCCTATGCTTGTTATCTCATTACTAAAAGAACTTTTCAGCTCTTGCCTTCAGCAAGGCAAGAAGAAAGAGAAGGCTCTCTCCTAAAGAGTCTATCCACCTTATTATAAAACAAAAGATTTCCCAGAAGCATGCCAAAGACTGTCCTTTGTGTGAAATTGACAGGGCTGGATACCCTGGTCTTCTAGTTACAAGAAAGGCTAGGAAAAATAAATGCCTGATGAAGAGAGGCATTTGTGATGGCCCATGAGAATTTCTTCCCATTATCTGGATACAGAATAGGATTCTATTTTTAGGGAAGGGGCAAGGTATGGCTTGTATGCCAGCAACTGCCTATACTGTTTAAAAATTAGAAAAGATGGGGGTGCCTGTGTGGCTCAGTCAGTTAAGCATCTGCCTTCAGCTCAGGTCATGATCCTGAAGTCCTGGAATCAAGCCTTACATCAGGCTACTCCTCAGCGGGAAATCTGATCCTCCCTCTACCCCTCCCCTACTGTGTGCCCTCTCTCATGCTCTCTCTCAAATAAAATAAAACCTTTTAAATAAAAATTAGAAAAGATGTTAAGTTTATGCCACCAAACATACTAACACAACTTAGTAATGTATTTTATCATGTATAGTGATAGCGTTACCAGTTTGAACAGCCAAAGTTTTTAATCACTTGGAGTTTACCGTTTGATAACGTATCCAATGTTGTATTTAGTTGATATTTATAAAAGTGAAAAATTAGTTTGTGTCACATCATTAGTCAAGTACCGGTAAAACATATTATTTTATTTTCATATGCACCTGGTAATTTTGTGCTACTTTTGTTTTTACTTAAGTATATAGTATACATATTCTTAATAAATATGATGCTCCATTATGTTGATCTAAGATAATTGATAACCCCTGTCCTTGTTATCATTTAAAATTGATGAGTTGCCTTTTTTTGATACTGAATTACTTTAGTTAGATTTGTTTAATACCATACTTTCAACTTCTCTTTTTATAAGTTTACAGTTTTCCCACTGGAGTTCTTTTGCCCTTTTATTCCAAGAAGTTCTTGTTTTCTTGGTTGCTTTTGGGAATAAAATAATGCTCAGCAGCTCAATTATTGTGTTCTTTTGAGAAAGTTATAACATTTGACTTGATCCTAATGGGTCTGAGCCTTAGACTTTGGTAATGATAAATTTAAACCTAGAAATTTATGAGGAGTAACATAAACTCTACTTCTGATTATCTTTGTGGCTTATGACTTACTATTTTGCTAACAAAATCTACCAATAAGATGTGAAGGTTTTTCCTTGTTGTGCTGTTCTGTGTAGCTGTGCTCCATATTTAATAGAATCATTGCTAAGCATCTCTGGCTTTTGGCTCTCTGGGTTCCTTTCATGTCAACAATGCTTTGGATATAGAGTGGATGAACTAAGATTGTGGAATCATAGGAGGCCCTAGACTTTCCTGGTTCCTTGAAGTGAGCTAGATAAATATAAAATCATTCTGAATACCCAAGAAATTGATCTGAGGACTGACAGAACAAAGTGCACATCTAGAAGGAGAGAAGAGGTCATATCATGGAAGGTAGGAGGTGTGAAGATGTGATTGGGGGAGAAGTGGATCACAGGTGCCATGGAGGGGATGGAGTCCTGGTCACAGAAAAAGACAAGACAGATAGAGGAGCATACAGGGGATCACATAAGGAAAACACTTCCCCAAAACCACTGATTGGAAAAATGAGAAGGGCTGATTTTCATGATTAAAAAAAAAAATAACTGTGGGGCTCAAAGACCAGAATTTTAGAGGTCTGTTGTGTGGCAGGTGTGGGGCCTGGTGGGTGCTGAGATTCTCCTGTGGGGAAGGATGACAGGTCAAAGCGGGTGGGAAGATTTGAGAATGTGAGGATCCCCTGGGATGCACTGGGAGAGACGATTCTCTCTTCTTGGAGTGCATCTGAGAGGTGGCATTGCCTCTCTCGGTATAAAGGAGCCCGTGGGCACCATTTCTCTCACCTGCCTCTCAGCATAAACTAACTTCAGTAAGCAACACAGCACCAACAGTGGTGTAAAATGCTTACACCAAGCCCCACACCTCTGCATGTCATAGGTGCAGCTTTTCTAGGACAAGTGTGCTTGAAAACCAGTGCAGTAGACCCCTCCACTGGAAGACTAGCAACTCCCCCTCCCCCACACATGGCACTCCATGTCTGAGCAGAGAGTTCTGCAAAGCTTGAGCTCTAGTAGAAATAGCACCAGGTCTCTTAACAAGCAGACCAGAGCACACCTAGTTAAAACTCACCACATTCTGGGAAAGGTCCAAACATTCTCCACTGCAGGAATGGAAAAACTCTGCAGAGGACTGACTTGGGGTAAGAGAAGCCAAAACATAGCAGCAGAGTGCACATGCCATACACCAGAGAAATTTCCTGAAGCACCAGGCTCTGGAAAAGATCTGACTTCTTCCTCATAAAGCCATTAATCAGGAGCAGGAAACATAACAGGATTTTCTAACACATAGAAAAAGATACAGACCTAGACAAAATGCCAAGACAGAGGAATTCATCCCAAGAAGAGGTCACAGTCAGGAATCTGTCTACTTGAAACACATATACATATGCTTGATCCAGAATTTAAACCAACAACCATAAGGATACTAGTTGGGCTGGAGAAAAGCATAGAAACACACCAGGGTGGTTCTTTAAAAGACATAAGACCTAGTCATGCCTAAATAAAAAATGCTATGACCAAGATGCCAAACCAACTGGTTGTAATGGTGATAAAGGTGGAAGAAGTAGAAGAATGAATAAGTGATATAGAAGATAAAATTATGGAAAATAATGAGGCTGAGAAGAAGAGGGAAAGAAAAATATTGGATCATGAATGTAGACTTAGGGAACTCAGAAATCCATAATAGCATTCATATAATAGGAGTCCCAGAAGAAGAGAAGGAAAAGGGGCAGAAGGAGTATTTGAAGATTATGGCTGAAAACTTCCTTAGTCTGTGGAAAGAAACAGACATCCAAATCCAAGAATTACAGGGAACTCCCATCGAGATCAACAAAAGCTGGCAAACATCAAGACATATCATACTTAAATTTACAAAATGAAGAGATACAGAAAAAATTCTAAAAGCAGCAAGAGAAAAGAAATCCCTAACTTACAAGGGAAGACAAATAAGAATAGCAGCAATCTCTCCAGAGAAACTTGGCAGGCCAGAAGAGAGTAGCATGATTTATTCAACCTGCTGAATGGGAAAAATACACAGCCAAGAATACTTTATCCAGCAAGGCTTCATTCAGAGTAGAAGAAGAAGGAAAGTTTCCAAGACAAAAATACAATAAAAATAATAAAAATAAAGAAACTAAAGGAGTTTGTGACCACTAAACCAACCTTGAAAGAAATATTAATGGGGACTGCTTGAGTGGGAAAGAAAGACCAGATGCAACAAAGACTAGAAATGAACAGAGAAAAATCTCCAGAAACACTGATTTTATAGGCAATACAATGGTACTGAATTCATATCTATCAATAATCACTCTGAATGTAAATATTCCAATAAAAAGACATAAGATATCAGAATGGATTAAAAAAAAAAAAGACCCATATATATGCTGTCTACAAGAGACTCATTCTAGACCTAAAGACACCTTCAGATTGAAAGTGAGGGGATGGAGACCCATTTGTAATGCTAATAAACTTATAAAGAAAGCCAGAGTAGCCATACATATATCAGACAAACTAGATTTTAAACCAAAGACTGTCACAAGAGATGAAGAAGGGCACCATATCATAATAAAGGGTCTATCCAACAAGAAGATCTAAAAATTATAAATATGTATGCCCTGATTTGGGAGCATCCAACATATAAATTAAACATAAAGGCCATATATGAAAGACCCATAGCCAATAACATCCTCAATGGGGGAAAAGAGAACTTTTTCTCTGTGCTCAGAAACAAGACAGGGATGTCCACTCTCACCACTGTTATTCAACTTAGTACTGGAAGTTCTAGCCAAATTATAGAAAGAACCCAAATGTGCAATGACTGTTGAATGGATAAAGAAGATGTAGTGTATATACATAAATACATAATGGAATATTACTCAGCCATCAAAAAGAATGAAATCTTGCCATTTGCAATGATGTGAATGGAGCTACAGTGTATTATACTAAGAGAAATAAGTCAGAGAAAGACAAATATCACATAATTTAACTCATATGGAGAATTTAAGAAACTAAACTGTTGAACATAGGAAAAGAGACAGGCAAACCATAAAACAGACTCTTGACCATAGAGAACAAACTCAGGGTTGCTGGAGGGAGTGAGTGAGAGAATGGGTTAAGTTGGTTTTGAGTATTAAGGAGGACACTTGTGATGAGTACCGGGTGTTATATGAAAGTGATGAATCACAACATTCTACTACTGAAACTAAAGTTACACTATATGTTAACTAACTAGAATTTAAATAAAAACTTAAAAAATAAAAAAAAATAATGTTTTGGATGTAAACAAGTATTGGTATACATTTACATGTGTGTGTGTGTGAGAGAGAGAGAAAGGAAGAGTAAAATTGCATGTGAGTGTATGTAAGTGTATGGAAATATGTCTATACTGGCATTTGATAAAGTTGGAAAGAATGGATTATCAATGATTGTTTTGATAATTATATATATATAGACTTTTTAATTTTAATTTTATTAAGATTTTATTTATTTATTTGACAGAGGGAGAGAGAGATCACAAGTAGGCAGAGAGGCATGCGGCAGGGGGGGAAGCAGGCTCCCTGCTGAGTAGAAAGCCCAATGCAGGGCTCCATCCCAGGACCCTTAGATAACGACCTGAGCTGAAGAGAGAGGCTTACCCCACTGAGCCACCCAGGTGCCCCTACATTTGACTTTTTAAAGGTTGTCTAAGTAGAATGCACCATAATCACACATAATAAATTTTTAAAAATTTTTATTTATTTTTAAAATTTCTTTTCAGTGTTCCAGAATTCATTGTTTATGCAGCACACCCAGTACTCCATGCAATACGTGCCCTCCACAATACCCACCACCAGGCTCACCCAATTTCCCACCCCCTTCCCCTCCAAAACCCTCAGTTAGTTCCTCAGAGTCCACAGTCTCTCATGGTTCTTTTCCCCCTCCAATTTCCCCCAATTAAAACATTTAAAATGACTAGAAGAAAATATAGCACAGTACCTTTAAAAGTCAAGCAGGAAAGGGTCTCGTAAGGAAAAAAGAAAAACCACAGATCATAAAAGACATGATTGGAAGACAACTACAGAAAAAAATGTGCAAGATCTGTGCAGAAAAAAATGAGGAGTTAAAATACAAGTGAAAGTTGAGAAATACTGTATGCATACATATATGAAATAATATAATAATAATAATACATTTATATCTTTTGCATTAGTATTGCTATCCTCAGCTTTCAGTGTGGTTTCAGAACTTGTCAGATAGCCATAAGTTGACCAAGACTAAACCTGAATTTGACCTGCATTTTTCTCCACTAGCCCCCATGTCATTAGTTATGTGTCACAAGTTGGCCTCTAAGTCTATAATTTGGAATTTCAAATAGTTTCCCAAAACCACAAATTTTCTCTGAGAAGAGTCCAGTTTGAAATCACGTGGTCAAATCTCTAGGATGCAATAGGATACTTTCCTCTTTCTTCTTTATATTAGTACTTCAGGTGGGGATGGGTGGGAAGGGGTTACAAATGAATATGTTGCCAGACAACAGGCTCTGAGCCTGGGATGTCAGAGACTGAGGGGAGCTGTGTGAGGACTGCTACACATACTCTTTTTTCCCTTCCGTCTGCTGTAGCCTTTGGCTGAGCTACTGTCGGTACTTTTGGGGATGTGGGAGAGGCAGCGGACAATAGTCTCAGTTCAGAATGTGTGAGAAGAGCTGAAAACTGTATGAGGTGAAAGAAAAAGATTCCCTGTGGTTAAATATTTCTTGGAAAGGAGCTTATTTTGTGATCTAAGACTACTTTATACCCAATAAATATAGGTAAAGCTAACCATTTTCTTCCTTGTCAATACTGCCTCAGCAATCAAAACTTAATCTGTATTGATTGTTGAAATAGGTACTAATGTAGATACAAGACCTAATTTTCTTTCTTTCCTTCCTCCTCCCTTCCTTCCTCTCTCTCTTTCCTTTTCTTCTTCCTTCCTTCCTTCCTCTCTCCTTTCTTTCTTTCTTTCTCTTTCTTTCTTTCTTTCTTTCTTTCTTTCTTTCTTTCTTTCTTTCTTTCAAGACTTTATTTATTCATTTGACAGGGAGATGAGTGAGAGTACAAGCAGAGGGAGAAGCAGGCTCTATGCTGAGCAGGGAGCTCGATATGGGGATTGATCCCAGTACCTTGGGATCATAACCTGAGCTGAAGGCAGATGCTTAACCGACTGAGCCACCCAGGCACCCCAAGACCTAATTTTCTAAGTTTACATGGGAATCTTCATAAAGCAAAAATAACCAGGATAAAGGGATACCATGATTTTTGAAAGTTAAATGTTACAACTCTTTTCGGGAAGTTTTTGCTCTCATTCTAAACTAAAAGATTCCACTATCTAATTCTATTTATTCCCTGTTTTGGTTGCTACTATTCCTTTTGGTTGGGATGGGTTAAAATGACATGCTGGAGTTTTCAGTCAGAAGTTTTTGACCATGTAAAAGTCTTTATTCAAATGAAGGAGCTGAAAATATCCTGGGAACATTACTCACATTTTTGAGGCATAAATACAAAGATATATCATATTTGAGCCAGTGGTCTCAAATCCATCTGTGGCTTAACATAGTGGGAAAAGAAAAAAAAAGCCATGAACTAGAAATAGTGAGATTTTTAAAAATATTAATGATATTAAAGTATATTGCAATATGCAATTTTAGGAATCATTTTTCTTTGTAATAATATACCTTAGTAGAGAAGAAAAAGAATGAGATATGTTGGCTTCTATCTAGATTAATTTAGAAGCAAATGTATAACATTAATGAAAATAACTCAATTAGATACTTGTAACTTCCTTTGCTGTACCAGCCAGAATTATAGTAAGATCCTCCAGAGTGCTTCTGACTTTGTTTGTCATTTAATCTGCTCCAGAAATGAATACTCATACCTTAGGGTCATTTTGCTCGTTACCCCTCACATCTATTAAAAGTAACTTGATAAAATGTTGATGGGTACAGAAATCATTATTCCTTTATTGGATCCAGATACTTCTTACTGTTTTGAGTGAACAGTTAATTTTTTAAAAAAGATTTTATCCATTTATTTGAGACAAAGAGAGAGAGAGAGAGCAAGATTGGGGAGGGGCTGAGAGAGAGGGACAAGCAGACTCCTGCTGAGTGGGAACCCAACATGGAGCCTGATGAAGGCATTAATCCCCAGAACTCGAGATCATGACCTGAGCTAAAGTCAGATGCTTAACCAACTGAGCCACCCAGGTGCCCCAACAGTTATTTTAATTTTTAAAAAGACTTTCTAAGTAACTACTTACAGGAAAGAACAGTAGAAAACAATAGAATCCCCCCCAAAAGGGTGAAGGATGAGAAATTTAGCAAGAAGAGGAGGGAAAACAGCACCAAAATGGCTCAGTTGTAGATGAATGTAATGTGTGCTGAACTAGACTTGGTGTCAGATATTTGGAGTGTCAGATGTTTGGGATGAGTCTCAGCTCAATTTTCATGTTCTAGGTGACGTTCAGAATCTTAGTTTCTTCAAGATTATGGATTTTAAAAGAAATTTTGCACGTAATGAGCTTATAAATGTAAAGTTATCATTCCTTTTTCTTAATTTCCAAAAGAGTCTTTGTTAGTTTTTTTCTTTTTTCTTTGTTTACCCTTAGATTAAAAAAAACTTGTGAGGATTAACTATTTCCATAGAGATAGTCCAAAATAACGGTGATATTGTTTTGTTTAATGAAACTTAAAATATATCCAGAAATTGGAAGTCTGATATTTCTTTAATTTATTTATAAGGTTCACAGTTTGTTCTTGAAAAACAAATAGACAACTTTCTTCTTTGGTTTCCTGTTGTAACTCCAGAAGATAATTATTTTTAATCAACATATTGCTATACTTGACTATGGAAAAAGATATAAAAGTTAAGCAAGGCAAGTTCTACTCAGTTCTTTAATTTTTTTTAAAGATCTTATTTATTTGTCAGAGAGAGAGAGATTGAGAGTGCACATGCAAGGGGAGCAGCAGGCAGAGGGATAAACAGGCTCCCCACTGAGCAAAGAGCCTGATGCAGAACTTAATCCCAGAACCCCGGGATCATGACCTGAGCCGAAGGCAGGTGCTTAAACGCCTGAGCCATCCAGGCATCCCACAGCTCCTTAAATTTTTGTATTCACAGCAGCATTCCACTTGCCATCATGTTTCAGTTAACTGCTCTATGCCAATATAGGAATCAGCTGACTTTTGCTTTTTGCTTTTTGTTTTCTATATTACCTGCAACAAAACTGAGTAAATTAGTAATACTTTTGTTCTCTTCAGTTTATTCTGTTAGGTGTTTGTTTAATATGTGTATGATCATATATGATGATATATAAAAATAACTATCCACATTTAATATGTATATAGATATAGAAAATTATCACTATAGTATAATATTCTGAAAATAAGGAGTACAATAGAATTTCTATTTATTCTACTAATTATCCAAAATATACCCCCCCTACATCTCTGTTGTTATCTCTTATGAAGTTCAAGGGTCCCTAAGACTACTCTCAGTTCTGAAATCACCTAGGACTCTGAGCATCCTCAGGCTTACTAATTTGTTAGTAGAGCTAACAGAACTCAGCAAGGCTGTTTTACTCATGGTTATGGTTTTTTGTAATAAAAGGATAAAGATTAAAATTAACCAAGAAAAATTACATAAGGCAGAGTTCAGGAAAGTTGTACAGAACTGTCCATTGTCCTTTCCCAGGAGTTGTGCAGAGAGCATTTAATTCTCCTAGCAATGATGTATGACAATTTGCATAGAGTATTGTCAACTATGGAAAGTCACCAAGATTTGGTATTCAGAATTTTCATTGGGGCTCAGTCACATACACATGCTGATCTCAGTCTCTGGTCCTTCCAGAGGCCAAATTGGTACCATGGCCTAAGGCTACCATGTAAGCAAAGACATTTTTATCAGACAGGAAATTCTAATGCCTAGGAGTCACCTCCCAGAAGGCAAGGGCAAAGGCCAGCCCTCTCTCTGAACATTGTTAATTCTTTACTGTACAACTGTACAACTGTACAGTGTATCATCACTTTGCTTCTAGACGACTACAAAAACTGAAAGTCTCCCTGTTTCCCTTATACTCCCTAGAATCTTTTCTATCAAGAAACCAAAAATATTTTTAAAACATAAGCAGATCAGTTCCCCTCCTTGTTTAAAATGCTCTGTTAACTTTTTATTATACTAGGAATAAATTCCAAACTCCTTTCCATGGCCTACAAATTCACCATAGTAATTCAGAATGGGCCTCTGCATTCACAGATGCTACAATCCCCCAGCTTCTTGGATGGTTAACTTTTTAAAAATCCATCATATCTTATCTTTTTTTTTAAATATTTCATTGATTTATTTGACAGAGAGATCACAAGTAGGCAGAGAGAGAAGGGGAAGCAGGCTCCCCACAGAGCATAGAGCCTGATGCGGGGCTCGATCCAGGACCCTGAGACCATGACCTGAGCTGAAAATAGAGGCTTAACCCACTGAGCCACCGAGGCACCCCCATCATATCTTCTTGAATACTATGTATTCATGGGGATCTTTTTTCTCCAGTCATTGTTGAACACATTACTACCTCCTGTCATTTTCTTGACACTCATTATGAGCAGATACTGTTCTGTTTACCTTTTTAGACCTTTTTAGTATCTGTCTTTCTCTACTAAAACTAAGTGTCCTGAGAGCAGTAACACTGTCTTTTTTCTTTGGCACATTAGAACAGCCATTGGCACATAGCATTGACCCAGTAAATATTTGTTAAATGCCTGGCGTGCTGACTGGTTCTTGTCCATTGGTTTCTTGGCATTGATCTAGTTCCTTTCCTTTAAGTGGCATTTCACAAAGATCATGTCTTAAACTACATCTTATAGTCAGGTTACATTTTAGTGATACATTTGATTCTGCCAAATTACATTTGTCAAAACTGTAAAGGCTGCATTCATTTATACTCATTCATATGAGTAGAAATACTCATATTACACATTCAGTGAATTTGTGAAATCTAAATATCTAGACTGGCAATTAAAGGCTTCCATGGAGTTCAAACACTAAAATAAAACATTGCTAGAAAGAAAGGATCATGATACGGGGTTTCAAACAGCATAGTTTCTTAATAAATTTTCAAAATTTATTAAGAATTTTGTTTTGGTTCAGTTTTATTATTTCCTAGGATACTGTCTGCTTTGCAGACACATTTTCTCTCAGTATATTTAAAGTAACATCTTTGATAGTGCCATAGGGTCACTCAAAGCAGAACAAAAGAGTGCCTTATTCTTCAGCTTAATCCCTGGATGAAGAGTTTCATAGCAGGTATGCTTCTTAGAAAATGTCTAGACATGCATATTACACTTCATTCTGCCTTTTATGACAATTGTAACACATCCCATCTGTCTTTATAAGTTTTTTTTCCATTAACTGTCAGTCAATTGGATGCAATAGATTTTCCCTACAAGTATTATTTGTAAGCAATATTTCACTGTAATCAATAGGTGAACAGCTCACTTTAAAAATTATCAACAGCATTTTAAAAGTTTGGTGAGTTTGAGAACTCGGTTACCGGAATATATTTTCTGGACTAATCACTGGTCTTGTAGATTCTAAAAACAAACCATATTCAATTCAATGATTTGACTATTATAGACTTATAAAATATTTATTCCTCAGTAACTAATAATTTAAAATATATGAAGATGGCTTATATGTGCTTTAATCAATCCTTCTTATTAATGTAAAGAGTTTGGGACTCTATAAACCAATACATAAGTGTGTTAAAATTCACAGTGTATTTTATTTATCTTATTGTTATTCAAAGCTGCTTTTTAAAAATTTTTGAGGTTCATAATTCCAGAATTATTAATTTAAATCTCATAGTTGTTTTGTTGCTCATATTAAGTTCAAGCCTTATTTTTCTTTTTTAAAATTTTTTAATTTTTTTTAACATATAATGTATTATTAGCCCCAGGGGTACAGGTATGTGAATCACCAGGTTCACACACTTCACAGCACTCACCATAGTACATACCTTCCCCAATGTCCATAACCCAACCACCCTCTCCCTACCTCCTACCCCCGGCAACCCTCAGTTTGTTTTACGAGATTAAGAGTCTCTTATGGTTTGTCTCCCTCCCAATCCCATCTTGTTTTTTTTCCTTCCCTATCCCCAAACCCCCCACTTTGCCTCTCAACTTTCTCATATCAGGGAGATCATATGATAATTGTCTTTATCTGATTGACTTATTTTGCTCAGCATAATACCCTCTAGTTCCATCCATGTCATCACAAATGGCAAGATTTCATTTCTTTTATAAGCCTAATTTTTCTGATAGAGTCACACATCCATAATCTCATTCTGCAGTTTACTTAAATTTTAGCTATAGTTTTATAACAAATTATAGGCCTCTGAAAATTAGATACTCCTACCCCCAACCATGCCACATTTTCCAAGTATTATTTTATTTCCTTTCTCCCCTAATTGATTCCTCTACAATAATGTCTTTTCTGCAAGTGATTTCATTATTGTTTCAAGTTCCTTAGCTTAAAAAAATGTACTATTCCTTTCCACTTCATGCTTTCCTCCTCCATAGCTAAATAGTATTATTAGATCTTCCCCACAATATCTTTTTTTTTTTAATATTTTATTTATTTGACAGAGAGAAATCACAACTAGGCAGAGAGGCAGGCAGAGAGAGAGGAGGAAGCAGGCTCCATGCGGAGCAGAGAGCCTGATGCGGGGCTCGATCCCAGGACTCTGGGATCATGACCTGAGCCGAAGGCAGAGGCTTTAACCCACTGAGCCACCCAGGCGCCCCTTCCCCACAATATCTTGTTTGGCCTTTACTCTCCAAGCTTCTACTGCTCATCACAGTAAAGACCTAGTTTACCTCATAAAATTCCCGCATTGGTTTCCCAGTTTGTTGTTTGGATAGACATAACATTTCATTGAACATGTAGGACACTACTCTTTTGCTCAAATATCTACCACTTAATCTGACCCCATTTATCTTTAGTTATTTATTTACCTTATCCATTTTTTAAAAAGTAGGTTATATGCCCAACTTGGGGCTCTAATTCACAACCCTGAGACAAGAGTTTCATACTCTACCACTGGTCCATCCAAGAGCCCCAACAAGTTTTTTTTTTTTTTTTTAAAGTAAACTCTATGCCCATCATGGGGCTTGAATTCACAACCCCAAGATCAAGAATTGCATGCTCCACCAACTGAGCCAGCCAGGTACCCCTTATCCATTTCTAATATGAACTCTTTACCTCAGGCCAGTTTAAGATCCTCACTATCATCCTCTGCCTTCTCTCTTCTTACAGCTATCTCTCTACTGGGAGTCAGTAGGTCCGTTGCCAAAGGAATGCGTAGGCACAATTTCTGTCACATGTCCCAGAGCAGATGGGACCACCTCCAGGAACATGGTTGAGCAGGACAGAAACCTGGTTATGAAACCATCTCTGCATCTACAGATATTAGGCCTGTTAGCTGGGGTGCAAGTGGATGTCACTTCCCTGAGCACACTCCTACCAGGTCCATGGGTGGGTTCCTGGGTGGGAAGAGGCACCTCTGGTCCACAGGAGAGTGAGGCTGCAGTCAGATCACAGAGCTGTTTCAGGGCCCACAGACAGTGGGCCTGTTACTGGGGGCACCAACAGACATGGTTCCTCCTGGGTCCTTTAGTGGATAAGACTGTGGATAAATAGGGCTGGAGCTGAGTTCACAGTAGGTCCACGGCTGGCATCACATATGTGCCAACAGGTGCGCCCCTTGGGTGTGGTACTGCCTGCTCACTCTTGGGTTCCACTGGTGTTTTACAACCTCTTACCTGGATCTAAGATCCTGAAAAAGGTACTTTTGTTTATGGATGACTGCCAAATTGTTGTTTCTATGAGGGAATGAGGGCTGGGGACTTCCTATTCTATCATCTTGCTTACATCACTTCATACATAAAATTTCAAATACTGCATCACGCTAATTTTAACCTGCAAAATTTTTGTGGAGGAAAATTACATTTTCAAAAGAATTGGCTGCTTAACTGTAGCCTTGTATTTGCAATACAAATGATGAAAGATGCTTAAGTTTGGAAGCGGATATTTGCCATCCTCCTCCCACTTCTAAGATGTGCACATACTTTCACTTCTGCCTCTTTCTACCTTCTAGTCTCTTCCTTTCTTATGAATGGAATAAAAGGAAGGAAAAGCACTTATCTGAATTGGAAAGGCTATGCTGCATGGAATAAGATGACTCACCTTCACCTGGCTAGGTCACTCATCAGCTGTGTAATGCTAGGGGACTTTGAACCATGTTGAAGGTCATATGTTCTAGCTATTATGCTAAGTATAATATGGTCTTCATAGCAGGATTGTAGTGAGGACTAGAATAAGAGCACATAGTAGTCACATAGTAGTAGGGATGCCCAAGCTTTCCAGTTATAATAATAATTATTGTTATTACTAGTGTGGATTATAAAAATCTGTATTAGGAAATATTAAGGATTTTGACTTTTTCATATTGTACTTACTTCATATGGTACGTCCTTACTCAAGACGAGCACTGATGACTTCCAGTGTCATGCAGACTATCATCAGGATTTAGGGGACGGTACAATACAGAATTTAACTGATTCCGAAACCCTTCTATTTCCCTTCCTGAATCTTCTCTTCCTTTTGTTTTTTTTTTTTTTATCTGCTTCACATATACTTGTTATTCTTATGTTGCTCTTTGGCTAACTTTAGTTCATATACCCTTTGAAACTTGCTGTATTATTTTATTCTCCAAATTTATCCCACCACTACCTAAATTAGAATTCTCTTTTCCTGGGGGTGCCTGCGTGGTTCAGTTGGTTAAGTGACTGCCTTTGGCTCAGGTCATGATCCCAGGGTCCTGGGATGGAGCCCTGTATCAGGTACCCTGCTCAGTGGGGAATCTGTTTCTCTCTCTCCTTTTCACCACCTTTCCCTGACTTGGTCTCTCATTCTGTCTCCCTCAAATAAATAAAATCTTTTTTAAAGATTTAATTAATTTATTTGACAGAGAGAGAGAGACAGTGAGAGAGGGAACACAAACAGGTGGAGTGGGGGAAGGAGAAGTAGGCTTCCTGCCGAGCAGGGAGCCCAATGCTGGGTTCGATCCGAGGACCCTGGGATCATGACCTGAGCTGAAGGTAGCCACTTAACGACTGAGCTACCCAGGTGCCCCAAATAAATAAAATCTTAAAAAAAAAATTCTCTTCTCCTGAATAGTATTGCATAGCAATATACCACCTAGGTAAGAAGTAAGAAATAATTAAGATAAAGAGTAAAGAGAGACGTCTTCCTCCTTTCTGTATGGGAGAAGTATATTTTAGAAGTGGACCTTGATAATTTATATAAATTACTAATTGTAATACATCTTAGAAGGAGTGTCTTAGACTTTAAAAAATCTCTTCTGGATCCATTGTTCCCTTTCCTCTATTTTAGTTGATTTATGTCTCTACTATTTAAAAAATCTTCCAGCCTTTAATTATATCAGCAATTATGTCTGCTTTTCACATTATTTTCAAGGCTTTCTCTTGGTTCAAATGCCATGTTTCATTGAGCTTGGTCATTTTTATAAAAGGCAGTGATTTTTCTCGTGTTCTTTAGCTCATTATAAAAATTCACCATGGTGGTCTAAGTGTCCCTATTGCCTTGAACAAATGCCTCTTTCCTTGAATCCCAAAGGTTTTTTTTTTTTTTTTTAATTCATAGTTTCTGGCTTACCTGTCCAACTTTAAATTTATGAGGAATGATATTAGTTAGGTGCAGATCTTTTCTTATGGCTGGAAATTGTTAAATAATCTATGATCTTTTAAAATTAAAGGAGTAAGAGCTGTGAAGAGTAAAACAAATTCCAAAGCTCAGAATTTCAGGCTTTAAAATATTAGCAAAATCATTTACGCTGAAAAAAAAATAAATAAATAAAAAGGGTAAAATAAAAAAAAAATACAAAAAAAAATTAGCAAAATCAAGTTTTTTCTTTTTCACAAAACTGTGTTTTTTTAAGATGAACAAAACAATGTATTCCCAAAGAATATACTTTTTCAACAGGTGATCAAGTGACGTGGATTGGATACTATGGCTTAATATATAACCTGGTGAAAATGTTATGGGAACTTCGGGGAGATGATGAGCAGGATGGATTTAGAAACAAAATATGGCAAATATTACAGAAAACAAAGGATCATGAGAAAGATGGGCGAATCCATAATGGCATATATATAGCTCAGGTAAGATAAAGGCCAAGGCAATAAATTGGTACTTATATTATCAGGAAGTGTTTGTCCTTTCTCTACAAGGAGAAGAGAATGTCCATATTCAGTATCAGTGACTCAGCTAAGAACACTGTTTTTAAAATTTAATACTGATCTCTGTTTAGTTAAAGATAAGAGGGTTGGCAATCTTCTGACTAAGAAGCTTGAAGAGAGGAGGTGATTTTGGGGAAGAATAACCATTTTGCTTTGGGTTTGTGCCCAAGAGACCTTTTAAATATGCTAACCACACATTCTAGTTTGCCCAGGTTAGCCTGGGTCTATGCCTAAATTTTCCAAGTTTCTTATTAGTAGTGAATTAATTCACTCTCAAAAGTGTCTCAGTTTGGATGGTAAATTATTTAGTTATCTTGCTTGTAAGTTTTTCCTTCCAGCATTCATTAATACACATCACAAATTCACTAACACTGCTCTTTTTCTTTAAAGTTAAATATGTATTTTACAAGTTCTTGGTTTTTCTTGTTCTAGTTGAATGACTATATATATTTTTTTCTTCACTTTCAAAGAAAATCATTATGACATTAGCTATCCATTCTTCATGAAATGCAAATGTGATTTTCCAGAATGCTTTATCTATATGGTATCCTGTGATATTTTTAAACTCCCACCATTTATTTTTCTTTTCTATGTCTTATTTTGAGCTAGGTTAATTTGTTTGTTACCCTAAAGCACACTTTTTTCCTGTCACTGAAGTTTCTGTTTTTTTCTTGCTTTCACATGTGCAATTATCCTAAAACTTTTAATATCCTGTTTTCTAATAATAATTAGGAATGTGAATTCATGTTAACAAGTAAGAAGAGCAAATAATGAATTAACTCTGCCTAATGGGTTGTCAAAGCATGTTGGGGGGGCATCACTGCAACACAGAATACCTACACTCCAGATTCTTAGTAGGAAACAGAACCTTAAACTCCTTGTTTTTCTTTTTTCTCTTTTTTTAAACAATTTTTTTTAGATTTAATTTACTTAGAGAGAGAGAGTGAGAGAGAGAGCATGAGAGGGGAGAAGGTCAGAGGGAGAAGCAGACTCCCCATGGAGCTGGGAGCCTGATGTGGGTCTAGATCCTAGGACTCCAGGATCATGACCTGAGCCGAAGGCAGTTGCTCATCCTAGCCACCCAGGTGCCTCTTATTTTTCAAAAATAAATCTGACTTGGAGTAAAAATCTTTATGGAGGACTATCTAAAAACATGCATTCCTTTTCTCTAGACTTCTAATTTTTTTTTATAGAGAAGACAATCAAGAGCTGTCCACTTGAACTACATTGGTTTAGATTGCATGGGCTTGCTTTTATGCAACCATGCTTCAGTTTTATTCTTAGTTATGGACAGAACATAGAAAGAAAAAGAAAACAATAATTACTTTTGTATCTATTACAATGATGACCACTATATCACCCAGTATCCTCTTTGTTAGTATTTAGTTTCATGTGCTCTCTGAACCTTATTATTATTTTATATAAGCTGCTCCATAAACTTTTTAAAAAATGAGAGTCAAATTTTGGCTAGTTTCTAAAAAGAAATAAGAGGACAATATGACTTCATCTCACTCAGTCTTATTATTTTCTCTTTATTTTTTCATTTTTTATGAATTCTCAATTATTCATATTATTCTCTGGTTTTGCATCTTTTTTTATATGCCACTTCACATCTCAAATGGATTGTATACTGTCAACAAATAAATAAGGCCACTCAAATTTGTCACTTCTCTCATTAGAATCCTATTCATGTGCCTGTTTTCAGGGCCAATCCTTTGGTATAGGATAATCTTTCTTCAAAATTTTAGTAAATATCTATAGATAATTATATTTGAAATTCATAAGTCAGTTAATCAGACATAGCAAATATTTTTTAGTTGCTAGGTCCAAGGAAAGACCTATTACTGAAGCAGTCAGCTCTGAGAATAAAGGAATAAACAAAAGTGTAACAAGATGTGCTAGTTTTTTTTTTTTAATGCTTAGTGAGAAGACTTCTAAAGGATGCTCTCATTCATTTTAAATAGTAATGTGTGGGAAGGCAAGTTTTCCTCAGAGAAAAATCTAAACTATAAATTTATTTTTTTTAAGATTTTTTTATTGATTTATATGAGAGAGAGAGAGAACGTGTGTGCAGAGGAGAGGGAGGAGTGGCAGAGAGAGAGGGAGAAGCAGGCTCCTTGCTGAGCAGGGAGACCGCCATGGTGCTAGATCCCAGGACTCTGGGATCGTGACTTGAGCCAAAGGCAGATGCTTACCAACTGAGCCATCCAGGTGCCCCTAAACTAGAAATGTCTAAAGGCAGTTATATTAAGTTAGATACAGTACTTATTTAATATAAGAAATACTTATTTGCATTAGATAGATGAACTAAAATATACAATTCACTCTAGATCTATATTACCTAAAAGTTAGATAGAGATAGAGAGATTTGGATTATTAAAGGAATAAAATATGTGATTTATGGATAAAAATGATAGAATGCCTAGCTCATGACTTTGAAATATTACTTAAATTAGCTTAAATTCCTTTATTTAAGATTAAGATACTACAAGTATATACACTAAGAAATTATATAAAAATTTTCATCAAATTCAGTAGAAAATATGAAACAAATATGTGCACATTGAGTCCTTAATCTATTTTGCCATGCTGAAGTCTATGGAAAACACAAAGAAATCCCCAAAATGTCCTTTACACAGTAATCTTTAGTGTCTCATTCAAAAGACAGAAGATTCAGAAGATGGAATATTATAGGGGACCCTGGGTGGCTCAGTCAGTTAAGTGTCTGCCTTCAGCACAGGTCATGATCTCAGCGTCCTGGGATGGAGTCCTGTGTGGTCAGGCTCCCTACTCAGTGGTCCCTCTCCTTCCATCCTCCATCCCCCATCTACCTGCCGTTTCCATGCATCATGCATGTGCTCTCTCTTGCATTCAAATAAAATCTTTTTTTAAAAAAAGAAGATGGAATATTATCTATATGGCTAGTCCCATCAAAGTTCATGGAACACAGTGGGAGTTCAGGTAAATATTTGGTCTCTAACTTTTTCCTTATATTAATGAGGAATACATTGTTGTCATCTTTAAGTAGTACTTGAGCTGGAAACTTAATGATGAGTTATGCTAAATGACTCAAGGGAGCATGGTCAAGGAGTGTGTCTCTTAGATAAGGAAATGTGAGCTGAGCAGAAATAAGAACCTGTGTAAGTCACATAGATCAATGGAACAGAATAGAGAGCCCAGAAATAGACCCTCAACTCTATGGTCAACTAATCTTCGACAAAGCAGGAAAGAATGTCCAATGGAAAAAAGACAGCCTCTTCAATAAATGGTGCTGGGAAAATTGGACAGCCACATGCAGAAAAATGAAATTGGACCACTTTCTTACACCACACATGAAAATAGACTCAAAATGGATGAAGGACCTCAATGTGAGAAAGGAATCCATCAAAATCCTTGAGGAGAACACAGGCAGCAACCTCTTCAACCTCAGCCGCAGCAACATCTTCCTAGGAACATCGCCAAAGGCAAGGGAAGCAAAGGCAAAAATGAACTCTTGGGATTTCATCAAGATCAAAAGCTTTTGCACAGCAAAGGAAACAGTTAACAAAACCAAAAGACAACTGACAGAATTGGAGAAGATATTTGCAAACGACGTATCAGATAAAGGGCTAGTGTCCAAAATCTATAAGGAACTTAGCAAACTCAACACCCAAAGAACAAACAATCCAATCAAGAAATGGGCAGAGGACATGAACAGACATTTCTGCAAAGAAGACATCCAGATGGCCAACAGACACATGAAAAAGTGCTCCACATCACTCGGCATCAGGAAAATACAAATCAAACCACAATGAGATATCACCTCACACCAGTCAGAATGGCTAAGATTAACAAGTCAGGAAACGACAGATGCTGGCGAGGATGTGAAGAAAGGGGAACCCTGCTACACTGTTGGTGGGAATGCAAGCTGGTGCAACCACTCTGGAAAACAGCATGGAGGTTCCTCAAAATGTTGAAAATAGAACTACCCTATGACCCAGCAATTGCACTACTGGGTATTTACCTTAAAGATACAAACGTAGTGATCCGAAGGGGCACGTGCACCCGAATGTTTATAGCAGCAATGTCTACAATAGCCAAACTATGGAAGGAACCGAGATGTCCATCAACAGATGAATGGATAAAGAAGAGGTGGTATATATACACAATGGAATACTATGCAGCCATCAAAAGAAATGAAATCTTGCCATTTGCGATGACGTGGATGGAACTAGAGGGTATCATGCTTCGTGAAATAAGTCAATCAGAGAAAGACAACTATCATATGATCTCCCTGATATGAGGACATGGAGATGCAACATGGGAGGTTAGGGGGATAGGAGAAGAATAAATGAAACAAGATGGGATTGGGAGGGAGACAAACCATAAATGACTCTGAATCTCACAAAACAAACTGAGGGTTGCTGGGGGGAGGGGGGGATGGGAGAGGAGGAGGGGGGTTATGGACATTGGTGAGGGTATGTGCTATGGTGAGTGCTGTGAAGTGTGTAAACCTGGTGATTCACAGACCTGTACCACTGGGGATAAAAATACAGTATATGTTTATTAAAAAAATAAGAAATAAATACAAAATTAAAAAAAAAAAAACCTGTGTAAGAAAAAGCCATTGGTTTACCTGCCTAGTTAGAGTAAAAGGTTTAGGTTGAGCAGTAGTAGGCATTACATTTGAAAGTTATGTTTGGGTTAAGTTATGTTTTGGCTAATGTCTTAGAAACTTAGAGATGGTTTAATAAAAATAGAAATGCTAAGTAAAACAGTTTGGGGAGAAAATTTTTCTTTTTTCTAAATTTTTAGAACCACCACCCTCTCCCTACCCCCCTTCCCCTGGCAACCCTCAGTTTTTTTGTGAGATTAAGAGTCTCTTATGGATTGTGGGAGAAAATTTTTCTTACTGAATTTTAATAGGTGGGTAATTTGTTTTGGGTAAAATCATGTTTTACCCAAAAACATAATTTGTTTTTGGGTAAAAACAAATTAATGGGCCATATTATATCTTTTTAAAATAATGAATTATTGTCTTGAAATTTTTGGTACATTATTAGAGTAATTATCCTCAATTTATTTAAGACTCCCTATATTCACATCCTTGGCATGACTCCTTCTATACTCAAAGACTTGGCTTGACCACATGACTTGATTCGGACAGTAAGGCAATACCAATGTTACACAAGTGGAGTTTTTTTTTTAATTATTTACTTATTTTTAAAATTGTATTTATTTATTTGAGAGAGAGAGTGTGTGTGTGTGTGTGTGTGTGAGAGAGAGAGAGAGAGAGAGAGAGAGAGATAGCCAGTGATGGGGGTGGGGACAGAGGCAGAGGAAGAAGCAGAATCCCTGCCTAGCAGGGAGCCAAATGTAGGGGCTCAAGCCCAGGATCCTGGGAACATATATGCTAAGCACTATATGCATTAATTATTTAATCCTCATAAAAACCGTATGTTATTTGTATTTTCATGCTCCTGATTTTATAGATGAGGAAATTGAAATTTTAAATAAGGACATTTAAATTTTTGAAAGATGAAGTAACTTGCCCATGGATACTGTGGTAAATTACATTGTTTGCTTTTTCTAATGTTGAGCAATCATTGCATTCCTGGAATGAAAACACTTGATGATCATGTAATATCACTTTTAATATTGTCATATTTACTTTGATAATATTTTGCTCAAGATTTTGCATCCATATGAATTTTTTTTCTTATAATGTTTTTTTTTTTTAAAGATTTATTTATTTGACAGACAGAGATCACAAGTAGTCAGAGAGGCAGGCCAAGAGAGAAGGGGGTGAAGCAGACTCCGTGCTGAACAGAGAGCTCGATGCAGGCCCTATTCCAGGACCCTGGGAACATGACCTGAGCCGAAGGCAGAGGTTTTAACCCACTGAACCACCCAGGCACCCCAAGTATCTCACTCTTGACTTTGGCCTGGGTCATGATTTCAGGGTGGTGAGATTGAGCCCCAAATCCAGCTCCGTGCTCAGCATGGAGTTTAAGATTCTCTCTCTCCCTCTGCCCCTCCCCCCATTCATGTGTGCACTCTCTAAAATAAATCATCTTTTAAAAAGTTTTAAAAAACCTTGACTCTCTTGATACTGATATTCTATGTTATGTGTTTTCTCTAATTTCTAATTTTATGTTTTCTTTAATATCTGGTAGTAAATTTTTATTTCCTTCCACTAGTTTCCTTGCATTTAATGTGTTGCTCCTTTTCCAAAATTACTTAATTGTATTTCTTGTCACTGACTTGCAGCATTTTTCTAACATATGATTTTAATACTATTAATTTCCTTCTCTACATTAATTTAGATGTATCCTGAAAGTTGTGATAAGTAATATTTTAATTATCATTCAAATCAAAAGTTTCTAATTTCTACTATTATTTCTATTTTAAGCCACAGTTTACTCAAGTTCATGACTTAATGTCCACACATGGAGGTTTTTCTGTTATTTATGATTTTGATTTCTAGTTCAATTCTACCGAGCTCAGTGATGATGCTCACATTTTAAAATGTTCTTCTTTATAATAAGTGTACCTTTTGGTTGTAGTGTAATCATGGTAGCTTTCTTTTATGAGGGGTCTTTTGATTAGTGTTTGCATATATATTTCCATCTTTTTATTTCAAGCTCTCTGAATCCTTTTATGTTTAGCTCTTTGGAGAAGCAGTATTTTTTTTTTTTAACCTAAAGATTATGGTCTTTAAATTTCAATGTTTATTCTAGTTACATTTAATATCATTAAAATATATGTGTTTATTTCTACATATTGTTATTTACCATTCTATTTGTACGTCCTTTCCTTTTTTAAATCTCATTTTTTGCCTTTTTTGGGAAGATTTTTTATACCATTTCATTCCGCCTCCTTTATTTGTCTTATGGTTACACCTTTTATTTTACTTGTTACCAATGATGTTACAAAGTGAATCCTTGTGTTATTGAAGTCTAATATAAAGAAATTTAATGTTTTCCTAGGCTGTAAACTGTTTTAAAATATTTTAACTTTGGGGCACCTGGGTGGCTCAGTTGGTTAAGTGTCTGCCTTTGGCTCAGGTCATGATCCCAGGGTCCTGGGATCTAGTCCTGCATCTGGCTCCTTGCTCAGCAGAAAGTCTGCTTCTCCCTCTGCCTGCTGCTCCCCCAGCTTGTGCTGTCTCTCTCTCTGACAAATAATAAAATCTTTAAAAAAATATGTTAACTCCACTTATTTCTCCTTACTTACATGATCTTCTTGTTGAACATTTTAATTGTGTGTGTATATGGATGTTGTTTATGTGTGCATGTGTTTACAGATATCAATATATTATTTTTTACACTCAATATTCTTTAAATTTACCCACATATTTGCATGTTTCTTTCTTTACCCTTCCTTCTTGAATCTCTGACCTTCTGCATGGCATTCTTCTTCTTTTGCTCAAAGAAAACCCTTCCATATTCTTTTAGTAAGAATCTCCTGGTGTCTAATTTTGTTAATTTTCATTTACTTGAAGAGGTTTTTATTCCATTTAAATCTGAAGGGGAGGGGCACCTGGGTGGCTCAGTGGGTTAAAGCCTCTGCCTTCGGCTCAGATCATGATTCCAGGGTCCTGGGATGGAGCCCCGCATCGGGCTCTCTGCTTAGCGGGAAGCCTGCTTCCTCCTCTCTCTCTCTCTCTCTGCCTGCCTCTCTGCCTGCTTGTGATCTCTGTCTGTCAAATAAATAAACAAAATCTTTAAAAGAAAAAATCTGAAGGGTAGTTTTATTGGCTAAGAATTTTATGTTGGTATCCATATGACAAAAAGTTAGGTTCTAATAAATTGTTCTGTTTATTCTGAGGTTCTTTGCACCCTTAAAATGGAGTTCTTTGCATCATTTTTATGACTTTGGTCATAAAGATTTTTTTCAGTTTATTATTAGATGATATTTTCCTAATGTTAAATTGCGTATTAACATGTCTATAGTGGGTTTCAGGAATAATAATGGCCAAATGACCAAAGTGGTCAAGTGACCAAAGTGATTAACATCTATGCAGTTCTCAGTTTTTCTCTCTGTGGTCTCTGTGCTCTGTTCTTGTGTTACTACTATGTGATCTTCTTTCCTAAATTCTACAGCTGATACTCATTCCCTTTCATGCTTAATTTCGCTGAGGAAAATAATATTCATATTGATTTCAGATTTTAAAGGATGCCTTTTTAAGGGAGTTAATCAGTGATACTGTAGAATAAGTTACACAACTAAACTTCAGGTATCTGAATAAGACAAAAGCAAAATGATATCAAAAAGAAGGAGCACATTTAGACTATAAGTGTAATGTGTTACAGCAAATATTTTGATTATATTAAAATTGTGCTTTCTTGTCTGGAATAGTCTGAACACTTTCTATATATAACTTATCGTGAAGTGTGTTTAATTTTACAGAACATGTGCCTGGTAATATCGAGGTTTCCTTTTCTTTTTTTCTTTTTGACACTAACTTGGCAACACTTACATACAGTAATAAAACTACAAAGGTTATTTATTTCTAAACCTATGAAGGCTTGTGTCTCAGATGTTTCCATCTAAAATAAAATATGTATTCTACTTTTATTTCAGTTGATGCAGATGTCTGTGTTTATAGGACAACCTTTGTTTATTCTTTCCCTCCTAACACCTTGTTGCCAGAAGCTTTCATCATGTAAGGTCATCATTGTATTACCTACACAGAGTGAAACAAAGCCTTAATGATAAACTATTGTACATTATAGTGGGAAGGATTTGTTTCAGAAGGATTGACTATACCTCCATTTTTATGGAATTAAGTAGAAATTTTCTCTTTTCGTGCTTTAAAAGTAAATGTGTAATTCATATGATAAACTATTCAATTTAATGAATAAAATTTTGTACTTAATACCTCAATTTATCTGCATCCCTGATAAATCTTTAACTAACTATACTATATGCTCTCATGTCTTGCACGTTTTTAAAATCCAGAATAGCATCCTATCATCTATAAATCTTGTTATATCTCTTGTTATATCTGTTCATGAACTTTGATGCTTAATGGAGGTTACAGGAGAGGTGAAATATTTAATAGAGTATTTGAAACGAAAAACAATTCTAAATAGATCCCTAAACATGAACATTCATCTGACAAATTCAATATAAACCCAACTGTTGCCTGAGAATTTGGGAAAGAAATCAAAAACTGTCACATACTCATAGTGGCATAATAAACAAAAGTTAATTGATGTGCTTTGTTTGAAATACTTCCAGGGAGACTTGCAATGAGCAAGACTCTTCTGTACAGGCAATTCAGCAGCATATGTTGGCACATCTAGGAAAAGTCATCAAGTATAAATGCTTTCTTCCATCTGGTATATGACCTAAAATATCAAAAAGAAGTATGTAAAGCTAAAATGAATATGTGACTTTATTCAGTGTACCTTTGACTCATCAGGTAATGCACTTTGTGGTCAATGTTTCATGGTGAGATCTTTAAACTAAAATTTATTTTTATTCTTAATGATATTCTTATACTCCTAATGTACTCTATAAAGTGGCAAAATAGAATAAACAACACGATTAGATTCTATTCTCTCAGTACCTCCCTCTCTTCTCCTCCACATATGGCTCTTCTTTTGACATAAATGAACCTCTGAATGTGGAAAAGGAGATGTCTTTTTGGAAGAGTACAGTCTCTTTGAAAACTTACCAGTAGAATTCTAATGTAACAGGATACGCTGTTTTAAGAGAACAAAACTATTTGTAGAACTTATAGTGAGCCAGGCACTGTGCTAAGTGTTTACATATATTAACTCACCTGTGCTCCATAACTCTCCCACCACCTCCATCACACACAAAGATGGGAGTGTCTGAGTCTAAACGCAATTTAAATAAGTGGCGGGTGGTGGATGCATCTATGAGTGGCTTAACCTAAAGGCTCTTCTATTTCCAGTCTGCCATGTCCTCTCTCCAAAATTAAATACAAATAAGGCAGTAACGTTTATGGAAGAATTTTTGTATATCAGACAGTGTGCTAGAAAATGTATTCAATTTTTCATGTTTAACCTTTATAATAACACTATAAAGGGGAGTATTATTATCACTCCATTTTAGGAATAAGAAAACATGCTCAGAGAGGTTGAATAACTTGTGCAAGATCACACAACTGGAAAGATGGATATTCACATCTTGGTGCTTTTTTTAATCTATTATATTATTTCTTCTTAGACTTTAAGATATATAGGACTAGGGCTTGAAATTCTGTATTTATAAATGCCCCCCCAGGTAATGACAGATAATGATGAACTAAGGACCACATTTTAATAGTCAGGAGTTTCTCATGCTGTCCTCTCTTTGGAGATTTTGTAACTCCTGTAGGAAATAATCTTTTGGAACTATATATGACTCACTTTAAATTTTGAAATTTAAAGAATAAAATTGTCATTTTCCCCCTGAAAACAAGTTAAATATACCTAGCTCTAGGATTACTTAAGGAGATGTGGAGAAACAACAGAGGGAGATGAAAGAAACAGAATTTGCTATAAACTCTGCTGCAATAGCTACCATCCTATTTCTTTCTTTTTCATTCTCTCATATCAAGCAGAGTGTGAGTTAGCTTACATGTTGACGTGTTTGCTACATTTCCTTAATTATTGACAGAAAATTTAAAACTCTGGAGAGACTCGATTTATTTAGCATTGCTACTATGTCGTGATTCCTTAGAGAATTTCCTTTGTACTGATTTATGCATCTGCTTGCTAACTTACATAAATGCTGGTTTTTTACCACCATTGTGCCCAATACAAAGACAAAAGGGTGTGTATCTGCCCTTACACATGGCTATATCATGTGTGTGAGAGAAATATTTTTTAACACCACCTTCCCAACTTTAATACTAAATGTGTAAAATTAGCATAAATGTTCAGGAATAGCTATTCATTTCTTAGTAAAAAATGTTGTTTCAATAATGCAGTAAGGAAAATTTCAAATTTTAAAGCCTACCAGGGCATTGCTAGAAAGTAGGGACATATGATAAAAATGTAAATAATGGGGGCACCTGGGTGGGTCAGTGGGTTGAGCCTCTGCCTTCAGCTCAGGTCATGCTCTCAGGGTCCTGGGATCAAGCCCCACATCGGGCTCTCTGCTCAGCAGGAAGCCTGCTTCCTCCTCTCTCTCCCTGCCTGCCTCTCTGCCTACTGGTGATCTCTCTCTGTCAAATAAATAAATAAAATCTTTTAAAAAATGGAAATAATGTATAAATAATGTTTATAAATGGAGTTTGAAGTAATGTTTATTGGTAGGACGAGTAGTAGTGAATTAATGATTTTGGAATCTGTTGTAAGGAATAGTCATTAATATTTTGTGTTGTCTACTCCCATGAAGTAAAGATATATATTTATATGTAGTTGGCATTTAAGTCTCTGAATTATAACATTAGAATAATGGCTTTAAGTGAAGGAAGACTCTAAAAAAGAAATGATTCTATTTCACAAATTTGCTAATGTAAAAGTGACAATATAACATAATTGTTTTCAGTCTGGCAAGTCTTCTATGGGGTGATCTGCAAAGTCTGGAGCATTAGTATTCTGTCTCAGGGAATTCCTGGATACTTGTTGAACTTCTCGCTGTATGCTAAGTCAACCCTCACAAAACTCAGAGTGGTTATTATTATCTCCATATCACAAATGAAAAACAAGACAGAACTAAACCAAAGACAAAACATAGGCCTAGAGAGGTAACATTTTCCAAAGTTCTCACCCTCAACTAATAAATGGAAATGCCAGAACTGATATCAGATCTAATCGCAAAGCCCATACTATTTGCTGGTTCTTCCTCCAGGAAAGCAATAAAACAAAATATTTTCTAGATAAGTTAAATATGCATTTGGTTGATATTTGATACTATACTTCCATTAGTCGAATGCCTTGAACATCAATGGGAGAGAGAAATTTACCTGGGATTTCAATGAGTAAACCATGACGAGAGATGTAGAAAGGCCTTCATTTTGCTTTGAAAGAATTGGCATCTGGATCTACAACTTTTCTGGTCTGGGAAGTAATAAAACAAGGGGTAGCCAAATGAGTCATGATAAAAGACAGCATCAATATTCTGTAATGCAGGGTAATGTTATGTCTGAAAACAATGTGTTTTTTTACCAGAAATTTACCCCAATTTTTTTTTTGGTTCATTCATTTACTTACACATTTATTGTTCCATTGCTCTTTTTTAAAAAAAGATTTTATTTATTTATTTGAGCGAGCGAAAGAGCATGCAAGAGAGCCAGCAATATCAGGGAAAGGGGGTGGGGGTGGAAGGAGAGCAGAGGGAGAGGAAGAAGCAGACTCTCCGCTGAGCAGGGAGCAGGGGCTTGAATCTGAGACCCTGAGGTTATGACCTGAAGGTTATGCCTTCTTTGAAGGCAGGCATTTAACTGATTGAGCCACCCAGGTGCCCCTCATCCATCACTCCTATAATGCAAGAGCTCATAGTAAAATATTTGCACAATATTACATATTATTATTGATTTTGAAGTATCTTTTCTTATTAAAAAATTTGAGCCAGGGAAGGTAAGCAGAATAAATTGTATTGGTAAACCACCCTGCCTGCACCCAGACCACCATGGCTGGAGGTTTTCCATGCATCTGGTCTCTGAGGAGGTATGCAAGTGGGAGGGGAACCAGGGCAGAGCTTTGGTGGCCAGAATCAGATGGGGGCTGCTGATTCTGGAGTGCTCCTACCCAAGCAGATTTATTCAAATCAAGCAACTGTCGTAATGCTTTCCTGTAACTCCTCCCAGAATACCTCAGCTGCCTCTAATCTAGCTAAATCCACCACCCACACAAGTGGTAATGCTCTGCATTGAACAGCTAGTCTCGTCTCTGTTCTGTATCTCTGCTCTTACGAGACTGCAGCCAAGAAACATCTCCAGTAGTCCTTCCTTATCAGCAGTTTAGCTTTCAGAGCTTTTAGTTACCGTGGTCACCCATGGTCCAGAAGCAGATGAAGCTCATGACCAGTCATCAGAAGGTCAATAATAGCTTAATGCTACTTCACAGCGCCTGCGCCATTCACCTCCCATCTTATCACATAGGCATGTTAACATCTTGCATGACCACAAGAGGAAGGGTGAGTATGGGGCAATAAGAAATGTTGAGAGATAAAGAGAGACCCATTCACTAACCTTGTATTACAGAATATTGTTACAATTGTTCTGTTATTACAGTTGTTAATCTCTTAAGGTGCCTAATTTATAAATTAAACCCCATCATAGGTCTGTATATATAGTGAAAAGCATATATAGGGTTCAGTAGTATTATGATTTCAGGCATTCACTGAGGGTCTTGGAACACATCGCCACAGATAAGGGGGGAGGGTCACCTATACCTCCCCGTTTTCTAAATCCAATCCAGATGGTGTATAGACATCCATAGTGACAAGGAACAAACAGGTTTTCTTTGAATTTTTTAAATTCTATACCTTATTTTATTGACACAGAAAATGTTGAGGATCCTAAAATTGAATGGTTTGGAGAGCATGTGAAGGGTTTGTCTAGAAAATGAATCCCAATATTAAATCTGCTGGCATTTCAACTACAAGATGAAGGGAAACAACATCCAAAATTAGTGATGAGGTGATATTCTTTCATGGTTTAAGAAGTACAAGACACATAAAACCGTACCTAAAGATGAGAATAGATTTTGTCTCATCTAGAAACAAAGGATGAAAAAAATATCGAAAAGAGATTTTGTTTCCACTTGGTTCATTAATGCTGTAAAATAGGTAATACAAAAAGCTTCTAAGATTCTATTTATAGGTACATTAAAAGGTACTTCCAGGTGTTACTGTAATTCCTTAATGTTTCAGCTGTATTAATTTAAGGCCAGTGTGCTCTAGATATCACTGTTTATTGAGAAGTGAACTCTTTCTTTTGAGGTTTTGGATTTTACATCACGTTTGACTTTTTATATAGTAACTGACATGTACCAGGGTAGTGATGGACTGTTTACCCCAAATCCAAGCATGATGAATAAATTTTGCTTATATATTTACCACCTATTCCTACTCAATAAAAGTGTGATTCATTTAGCTAAAATGATTACAAAACGTGCATCGACCTCAACTAATTTCAAAATACTTTTTATTTCTGCGTATGTTGAATACTTTTTACAATTGAAAAAATGATCTGTTTTGAAGGTAAAATTGACACATCTTGAAATTAAAAAGACAAATACATGAATCAAACTGTAAACCAAATATGGGAAGTGAAGAGTGGAAACTTAAATTCAGAATTTTTGTACTCTTTCTGTAAATACTTTTTGAAGAGACTCTATGAATCAGAATGGTCTCATTTGGAAAGCTTTCTGCTATCTGTCAATATTTTTAGATAGTTAAAACCTGGTCCTAAGCCTGAAGTGTGCTGAATTCAGGAAAGTAAATCTTTCACAGCTGCCTTGAGGCAGAGAAACCTTTTTAAAAATAGATACTCCTTAAAGTCTTTTATTCACATGGTCACACATTGATGACTACATATTCTAGTATCTAATATCGTCACAGTAGTCTTGATAACTGAGGTCATTTTTTTTTTTTAATCTTTAGAAATACACCCTGGAACAACCATATTAAACAGATCTCAAGCTACTGAGTATGTGATTGAACTTACATTTTGTTTCATACGTGAACGTTGTATATCTATTTTGGATTATATATTGTGTTTGTGTATTTATGCCTTTGTTCATAGTAACTTCTCAGGCTGTGGAATTGATTTGTACTGGACACAAACAGTAAACAAGAAGAAATGGCTAGAAAAATGTAGGTACTGTAATTACCTTTTAACAGATGAACCTGCAGACTTTGAGACATTAACTAATTTCCTCTAAGTCACCACAGCTACAAAAATGTCCTAGACACAGTTTAATTTTTTATTTCAAATTGAATGCTGTTTCTGTGATTTCAGTCTAGTTAATAATCAAGATATGCAACAACTGGGATTAGTATAGACATAATTGTTTGCTTATACTGTATATTATAAACATACATAGTTTTGCATTTTACTCTTTCCCATCCTCCAGAGCTTCCACAGTAATCCCCATTTACTTACGTGCCTCTGGTTATTTTCTTCATTGCTTTAACCCTTTATGTTTTTCAGTTTTTATTATGAGATTGTTCTAAATTTTTCCCACTATAATTTTGTCTAAATGCAATTGTCCATCTTTAAATAGTAATTTGATTGAGTCAAACCTGATCTGGACAGCCTTAAGAGTTTAAGTTGGATGTTCATATGCAGGGAAACATTTTCTTTTCTTTTTTTTTTAAAGATTTTATTTATTTATTTGACAGACAGAGATCACAACTAGGCAGAGAGGGAGGCAGAGAGAGGGGGAAGCAGGCTCTCCACTGAGCAGAGAGCCCGATGCGGGGCTCCATCCCAGGACCCTGGGATCATGACCTGAGCCAAAGGCAGCGGCTTAATCCACTGAGCCACCCAGGTGCCCCTGCAGGGAAACATTTTCTATTCCTTAATTTTCTACCACACAATAAATAGGCATAGAAAATGAATCCTGAGTGACTGGTAATAAACTGCCCGAAGATGGTAATATTGAATAAAAAATGTAAAAAATTTAATGCAAGGAGGAAGCCTCCAGTTTATTTAAAAAAGAATTCCTAACATGAACATATTGTGAACATTTTTAAAAAATGTAACATGAGATTTTGATACTTACATCTTCATTTATCATTACCAATTCTAGCCAGAGAAAATATGCCTCTAGCCATTTTAAAAGAAGGTTTAATTAAAAATCAGTCATGGACATTATTGAACATAAATAGGAAATTTCAGAAAATAGCACAGTTCTGACTAAAAACTGCTTAAGCATTGTGGAAATTTTTATTAGGTCTTTTTTTTTTTAAAGATTAGAACATATTAAATTTAATTTAAATATAAATCATAGAACATCCCCAATGTGAGCTAAATACAAAGTCCTTTTCTGTTTCTCCTTAACACAAATTTTGTTCAAAGAAAGTTTAGATTTCTGTTGGTTTCAATGAAAGTTTAGATTATGTATAGAGAGATGAAATTCAACTGATTGCTAAGTTTCTTTATTAAAAAAATTAACATATAATGTATTATTTGCCCCAGGGTACAGGTCTGTGAATCATCAGGCTTACACTCTCACAGCACTCACCATAGCATCTACCCTCCCCAATATCCATAACCCAGCCACCCTATCTCTACCCCCCATGTCCCAGCAACGCACAGGGTATTGTGTGAGATTGAGTCTCTTATGGTTTATCTCCCTCCCAATCCCATTTTGTTTGTTTTTCCTTCTATACCCCGCCACAGCCTCCTGCCCTGCCTTTCAAGTTCCTCTTATCAGAGAAATCATGTGATATCTTTCTCTAATTGACTTATTTTGCTCAGCATAATACCCTCTAGTTCCGTCCATGCAGCTTTAAATGGCATGATTCTGTTTTCTGATGGCTGCATAGTATTCCATTATATATATATTTACCACCTCTTCTTTATGCATTCATCTGTTGAGGGATATCTAGGTTCTTTCCATAGTATGGCTATTGTGGACATTGCTACTAAAAACATTCAAGTGCACGAGCCCCTTTGGATCACTACATTTCTATTTTTTTTTAAAGATTTATCTTGAAAGAAGTTGCCACAGCAACTTCTTTCAAGATAGGTCTCCAAAGGCAAAGGAAACAAAAGCGAAAATGAACTTTTGGGACTTCATCAAGATCAAAAGCTTCTGCACAGCAAAGGAAACAGTCAACAAAACAAAGAGGCAACCCACGGAATGGGAGAAGATATTTGCAAATGACAGTACAGACAAAAGATTGATATCCAGAATCTATAAAGAACTCTTCAAACTCAACACACACAAAACAGATAATCATATCAAAAAATGGGCAGAAGACTTGAACAGACACTTCTCCAATGAAGACATACAAATGGCTATCAGACACATGAAAAAATGTTCATCATCACTAGCCATCAGGGAGATTCAAATTAAAACTACATTGAGATACCACCTGACACCAGTTAGAATGGCCAAAATTAGCAAGACAGGAAACAACGTGTGTTGGAGAGGATGTGGAGAAGGGGGAACCCTCTTACACTGTTGGTGGGAATGCAAGTTGGTGCAGCCACTTTGGAGAACAGTGTGGAGATTCCTGAAGAAATTAAGAATAGAGCTTCCCTATGACCCTGCAATTGCACTGCTGGGTATTTACCCCAAAGATACAGATGTAGTGAAAAGAAGAGCCATCTGTACCCAATGTTTATTGCAGCAATGGCCACGGTAGCCAAACTGTGGAAAGAACCAAGATGCCCTTCAACGGATGAATGGATAAGGAAGATGTGGTCCATATACACAATGGAGTATTATGCCTCCATCAGAAAGGATGAATACCCAACTTTTGTAGCAACATGGACGGGACTGGAAGACTGGTCTCACTTATTTGTGGAGCATAACAAAGAATACGGTGGACATGGGGAGATGGAGAGGAGAGGGAGTTGAGGGAAACTGGAAGGGGAGATGAACCATGAGAGACTATGGACTCTGAAAAACAACCAGAGGGTTTTGAAAGGGCAGGGGGGTTGGGAGGTTGAGGAACCAGGTGGTGGGTAATAGGGAGGGCACGTGCTGCACGGAGCACTGGGTGTGGTGCAAAAACAATGAACACTGTTACGCTGAAAATAAACAAATAAAAAAAAAAGATTTTATTTATTTGACAGAGATCACAAGTAGGCAGAGAGGCAAGCAGAGAGAGAGAGAGGAGGAAGCAGGCTCCCTGCCTAGGAGAGAGCCCGATGTGGGACTTGATCCCAGGAACCTGAGATCATAACCTGAGGTGAAGGCAGAGGCTTAACCCACTGAGCCACCCAGGTGCCCCACATTTCTATTTTCGGGGTAAATACCCAGTAGTGGGATTGCTGGGTCATATGGTAGCTCTATTTTTAACTTTTTGAGAACATCCATACTGTTTTCGAGAGTGGATGCACCAGCTTGCATTCCCACAAAAGGAAAGTTTCCCCTTTCTCCACATCCTTGTCAACATTTGTCGTTTGCTGACTTGTTAATTTTAGCCATTCTGACTGGTGTGAGGTGATATCTCACTGTGGTTTTGATTTGTATTTCCCTGATGCCAAGTGATGTTGACCACTTTTTCATGTGTCTATTGGCCATCTGGATGTCTTCTTTGCAGAAGTGTCTTTTCATGTCCTCTGCCCATTTCTTGGTTGGATTATTTGTTCTTTGGGTGTTGAGTTTGATCAGTTTTTTATAGCTTTTGGATACTAGCCCTTTATCTGATATGTCATTTGCAAATATCTTCTCCCATTCTGTCAGTTGTCTTTTGGTTTTGTTGACTGTTTCCTTTGCTGTGTAAAAGCTTTTGGTAATGACAAAGTTCCAATAGTTCATCTCTGCCCTTGCTTCCTTTGCCTTTGGTGATGTTTCTAGGAAGAAGTTGCTGCAGCTGAGGTCGAAGAGGTTGCTTCCTGTGTTCTCCTCAAGGATTTGGATGGCTTCCTGTCTCACATTGAGGTCTTTCATCCATTTTGAGTCTATTTTTGTGTGTGGTATAAAGAAATGCTCTAGTTTCATTTCCTGCATGTGGCTGTCCAATTTTCCCAACACCATTTGTTGAAGAGACTGTCTTTTTTCCATTGGACATTCTTTTCTGCTTTTTCAAACATTAGTTGACCATAGAGTTGAGGATCTATTTCTGGGCTCTCTATTTTGTTCCTTTGGTCTATATGCCCATTTTCATGCCAGTACCGTACTGTGTTGATGATGACAGCTTTGTAATAGAGCTTAAAGTCTGGGATTGTGATGCCACCAACTTTGGTTTTCTTTTTCAACATTCCTTTGGCTACATGGGGTCTTTTCTGGTTCACAAAAATTTTAAGATTATTTGTCTCATTTCTTTGAAAAAAAGTTGATGGTATTTTGATAGGGATTGTGTTAAGTGTGTAGACTGCTTTAGGTAGCATATTTTCACAATATTTGTTCTTCCAATCCAGGACCATGGAACATTTTTCCATTTCTTTGTGTCTTCCTCAATTTCTGTCATGAGTACTTTATAGTTTTCTGAGTACACATTCTTTGCCTCTTTGGTTAAGTTTATTCTTCAGTATCTAATGGTTTTGGGTGCGATTATAAATGGGATTGACTCTTTAATTTCTCTTTCTTTTTTCTTGCTGTTTGTGTATAGAAATGCCACTGATTTCTGAGCATTGATTTTATATCATGACACTACTGAATTCCTGTATGAGTTCTAGCAGTTTTGGAGTGGAGTCTTTGGGTTTTCCACATATAGTATCATATCATCTGCAAAGAGTGAGAGTTTGACTTCTTCTTTGCTTATTCGGATGCCTTCTATTTCTTTTTGTTGTCTGATTGCCAAGGCTAAGACTTCTAGTACTATGTTGAATAGCAGTAGTGATAGTGGACAGCCCTGCTGTGTTCCAGAGCTTAGGGGAAAGCTCTCAGTTTTTCCCCATTAAGAATGATATTCACTGTGGGTTTTTCATAGATGGCATTGATGATATTGAGGCATGTACCCTCTATCCTTACACTGAAGAGTTTTGATCAAGAAAGGATGCTGTACTTTGTCAAATGCTTTTTCAGCACTTGCAAATATCCTATAGTTCTTATTGTTTCTTTTCTTAATGGGTTGTATCACGTTGATTGATTTGCAGATGTTGTACCAACCTTGCAGCCCAGGAATAAATCCCACTTGGTCATGGTGAATAATCCTTTTGATGTATTGTTGGATCCTATTGACTAGTATTTTAGTGAGAATTTTTGCATCTGTGTTCATCAGAGATATTGGTCTATAAATCTCTTTTTTGAAGGGATCCTTGTTTGTGATCAAGAGATCAAGGTTTTGGGATCCAGGTAATGCTGTCCTCATAAAATGAGTTTGGAAATTTTCTTTCCATTTCCATTTTTTGAAACAGTTTCAGGAGAATAGTTATTAATTCTTCTTTAAATGTTTGGTAGAATTCCCGGGAAGCCATCTGGCCCTGGGCTCTTGTTTGTTGGGAGATTTTTGATGACTGCTTCAGTCTCCTTACTGGTTATGGGACTGTTCAGGTTTTCTATTTCTTCCTGGTTCAGTTTTGGTAGTTTATACATCTCTAGGGATGCATCCATTTCTTCCAGATTGTCAAATTTGCAGGCATATGGTTGTACATATGTTCTTATAATTGTTTGTATTTCTTCGGTGTTGGTTGTGATCTCTCCTTTTTCATTCATGATTTTATTAATTTGGGTCCTTTCTCTCTTCTTTTTGATAAGTCTGGCCAGAGGTTTATCAATCTTATTAATTCTTTCAAAGAACCAGCTCCTAGTTTCGTTGATCTGTTCTAGTGTTTTTTGGTTTCTGTTTCATTGATTTCTGCTCTGATCTTTATGATTTCTCTTCTCCTGCTGGGTTTAGGTTTTCTTTGCTGTCCTTTCTCCAGCTCCTTTTGGTTTAGGGTTAAATTGTGTACTTGAGACCTTTCTTGTTTCTTGAGAAAGTCTTGTATTACTATATACTTTCCTCTGAGGACCGCCTTTGTGGTTTCCCAAAGATTTTGAACACTTTTGTCTTCATTTTCATGAATTTTTAAATTCTTCTTTAATTTCCTGGTTGACCAGTTCATTCTTCAGTAGGATGCTCTTTAGCCTCCATGTATTTGAGATCTTTCCAAGTTTCCTCTTGTGATTGAGTTCTAGTTTCAGAGCATTGAGGTCTGAAAATATGCAGGGAATGATCCCAATCTTTTGGTACTGGTTGAGACCTGATTTGTGACCCAGAATACAATCTATTCTGGAGAATGTTCCATGTGCACTAGAGAAGATTGTGTATTCTGTTGCTTTGGGATGGAATGTTCTGAATATATCTGTTATGTCCATCTCGTCCAGTGTGTCATTTAAAGCCTTTATTTCCTTGCTGGTCTTTTGCTTCAATGACCTGTCTATTTTGGGGGGGGGGGGTTGCTGTTAAAGTCCCCTATTGTTATTGTATTATTGTCAATGTGTTTCTTTGATTTTGTTATTAACTGGTTTATATAATTGGCTGCTCTCATGTTAGGGTCATAGATATTTAAAATTTTTAGATCTTCTTGTTGCACGGACCCTTTAAGTATGATAAGTGTCCTTCCTCATCTCTTATTATAGTCTTTGGTTTAAAATCTAATTTGTCTGATATAAAGATTGCCATCCCACCTTTCTTTTGATATCAATTAGCATGGTAAACTGTTTTCCACCCCATCACTTTAAATCTGGAGGTGTCTTTGGGTCTAAAACGAGTTTCTTGTAGACAGCATATTGATGGGTTTTGTTTTTTTATCCATTCTGATACCCAGTGTCTTTTGATTGGGGCATTTAGCCCATTTACATTCAGGGTAACTATTGAAAGATATGAATTTAGTGCCATTATATTGCCTGTAAGGTGGCTGTTACTGTATATTGTCTCTCTGTTACTTTCTGGTCCACTACTTTCAGACTCTCTCTCTGCTTAGAGGACCCCTTTGAATATTTCCTGTAGGACTGGTTTGTGGTTTGCAAATTCTTTTAATTTGCCCTGGAAGCTTTTTATCCCTCCTATTTTCAATGACAACCTAGCCGGATATAGTATTCTTGGCTGCATATTTTTCTTTTTTTGTGCTCTGAATATATCATGCCAGTCCTTTCTGGCCTGCCAGCTCTCTGTGGATAAGTTTGCTATCAGTCTAATATTTCTACCATTGTATGTACAGACATCTTGTCCCGAGCTGCTTTCAGGATTTTCTCTTTGTCATTAAGACTTGTAAGTTTTACTATCTGATGATGGATGTATACTTATTTTTATTGATTTTAAGGGGGATCTCTGTGCCTCATGTATTCTGATGCCTGTTTCCTTCCCCAGATTGGGGGATTTCTCACTCTAATTTGCTCCAATATACCTTCTGCCCCCCTCTCTCTTCTTCTTCTTCTTCTGGAATCCCAATTATTCTAATATTGTTTCAAATTATGGTATCACTTATCTCTTGAATTCTCCCCTCATGGTCCAGTAGTTGTTTTTCTCTCTTTTGCTCAGCTTCTTTATTCTCTGTCATTTGGTCTTCTCTATCACATTCTCTCTTCTGCCTCATTTGTCCTAGCAGTAAGAGTCTCCATTTTTTATTGCACCTCCTTAATAGCTTTTTTTTTTATTTCAAGTTGTCTAGATTTTAGTTCTTTTATTTCTCCAGAAAGGGATTCTCTAATATCTTCTATGCCTTTTCTGAGCCCAGCTAGCACTTTGATAATTGTCATTCTGAACTTTAGTTCTGACATATTACTAATGTCCATATTGATTACATCCCTAGCCATCAGTACTGCCTCCTGTGTTTGTGTGTATGTGTGTGTGTGTGTGTGTGTGTGTGTGTGTGTGTGTGTGTGGTGAGTTTTTCTGCCTTGTCATTTTATCCAATAAGAATAGATGAATGAGAGAGCAAAATACTAAAGGGGTGGCAAAGTCCCTAGAAAAATATATACTAACCAAATCAGAAGTGACCCAAAACCGGGGGAAGAAGAAAGAGGGAAAAATAAAAAAAATGTATATATTAGACTGTTGAATAGAACAGAGGCACCTACTTGATTTTGGGTGTATTCTGGTCTCTTAGAAGAAACTACCTCCCATAATTTTAAAGAAAGAAAAACTTATATATATACAAAAATAAGAATAAACATGATGAGGGTATGCAATATGACTGTAAAGATGAAAACAAAATACTCTGAAAAAGGAATTGATAAGGAAAAAGAAAAAAAAAGGAGGAGAGAATGTGATCAGGCTGGAGACTAGAACAAAGCCATGTGCTAGATTTAGGGTATATTTTGATCTATTAGAAGAAATTGTATCCCAAAATTTTAAAGAAAAAAAAAGCCTATATGTATACAAGAAATAAGGTTAAATACAATGAAGGGATAAAATATGACTATGACAATGAAAATTTTAAAAGATTTTAAAAAAAATTATTGATGAGGGGCGCCTGGGTGGCTCAGTGGGTTGAGCCACTGCCTTTGGCTCAGGTCATGGTCTCAGGGTCCTGCGATCGAGCCCCACATTGGGCTCTCTGCTCCACAGGGAGCCTGCTTCCCCCCCCCTTCTCTCTGCCTGCTGCTCTACTTGTGATCTCTCTCTCTCTCTCTGTCAAATAAATAAATAAAATATAAAAAAAGTTACTATAAAAAATTATTGATGAAATAAAATAGTTAAAAAACATTACAAGAGGAAAGAGGAAAAGTTTAAAAAAATAGAATAGGAGAAAATTTTAAAAAATTAACTTTGAAAGACTAAAGGACCATGGGGAAAATGCCATGAATTCTATGTGTTGCTCTGGAGATCTGCAGTTCTCATTGATCAGTGAACTTGGTCTTGGCTGGATGTTCTTCCTGATCTTCTGGGGGAAGGGCCTGTTGCTGTGATTCTCAAATGTCTTTGCCTGAAGGCAGAATTATACCACCTTTGCCAGGAGCCAGGCGAGTAATCTGTATGGTTTGGGTCTCTGGGGCTCTTGTTCCCTGAACGGGAGCTTTTGTTCCCTGAATGCTTTCCATAGAGCTTTGGGGGATGGGAATGGCATCCTCCCTATCTCCATCCTGGAGGAGCCAAGAGGTCCCACTCCTCAGTGCACCCTCAGAGAGAAGCCATCAATCCCTCCCATCTCCCTGGTCTCTGGCCACACTCCATGCTCACCTGGCCTGTGACTGAATGTTTCAATCTCTGGTGCACAGCTCCATTTGGAGTCTCCAAACCCAGCAGTTTCCTGCTCCTTGCCACTCCTCCCAGAGGTGGAAGGAGGGGGTCTCTCCAGATCTACCACTTGTGGGGTCCCTGCTTGAAGAGCAGTGGCCCAGTTGTGCCTCAGATCACGGTTTAAGGTAACTCTGAGCTGAGAGCTCACTCTTCATCTGTCTCTGTAGTCGGCGTCTCCTCTCTGATACCTGGGAACTCTGCCACACTCAGGCACCCTCAGTCTTTCTCCCCACGGGTCCTGAGACAACACAGTCCCTGTGAGGGCTCCACCCCTGTTCAGCCTCTGGAGCGATGTCCCTCAGTGGAGCAGACTTTTAAAAGTTCAAATTTTGTGCTCTACTGCTCTGCCGCTTGCCGGGAGCTGACCCCTCCCCGGCAGTCTATCTTCCCATCGCTTCAGATTCACTTCGCACATCCTACCTTTCAGAAAGTGGTTGATTTTCTGTTCTTCTATCTCCTGTTGAGTTTGTAGGTGTTCATAATGGTTTGATAACTCTCCAACTGAATTCCTAGGACCTAATATTTAAGCCTCCTACTCTTCCATCATCTTGCTTTCTCTCTGATTGCTTAATTTCTTATTAGATATTATAAATATGAAATTCAGGTATGAGAACCACACAAATTCAAGACCGAAATTATATCATTAAGGGGTACCTGAGTGGTGCAGCTGGTTAAGTGTCTGACCCTTAGTTTTGTCTTAGGTCATGATCTCAGGGTCGTGAGTCTAAGGTCATGAGATCAAGCCCCATGGTGGGCTCTGTGCTTAGTGCAGAGTCTGCTTGGGATTCTTCCTCCTTCTTCCCCCTCCCCTACTTGTGCTCTCTCTGCAAATAAATAAATCTTTAAAAAGAAAGGAAATCATATCATTAAATTTTTGAAATTTCAAGACTGTTTTTTCATGTTTAATTGTTTATTTCATTAATAACTTATAATTTTAAAAATATTTTGGGAATCTGCTTTTTTTCTTATAAAAGTTATTTTTAACAGCAAGACTGCAACATTAGGCAAAATGAATATACATTTATCTTTTATTTAAAAATGTGTCATTTTCCCTCTCATTTAATTCTGTTTCAACTGATTCACTTTTCTTTTCTTTCAACAGGCTGAGTTAAATGACCCAACTGATCCCTTCACTAATTATAGTACAAAAGTCTCATCGAATGTAGGGGATGAAACTTACTCTAAATACATAGGATGGAGAATTGCCAATGCTCTTTCCAAACTGTTCTTCCCTTCCACCGAAGCCCATGTTCTTCCTTTGAAGGAACCATTGAAAAAACAGGATCCAGGGAAATATCTGAACAAAAAGGATTCTGGGAAGAAGAGAGTTCTACGTGTTACTATAAGGTAAAATGGAGCATTATTCAAAATAGTCCTGTTACTCTAATATATGGCATTTCAAAGTCATGTAAATGATATATAATATGTGCCACATGATGTAACACATTTTCTCAAATCTTGGCCCCAACATCTCCTAGGTATTCTATCATAAGCAAGTACTCTCTTCCTAGCAACTATTTCCTCATATTTAAAATAGATAATATTATATAAAATTAATCAGTGTTTTAATATGATGAAAGCCTCCCTCCTGTAGCTGACCTTCATTTGCCTACTCTACCACTGTCTCTCCCTATCATTAATTGTTTGTGTATCCTTTCAAGGTCTATAAAATGTAAACAAAAGGAATTATATTTTAAATTGTCTCCATTTTTACATAAAAGTCAGCATACTAAATATATCATTTAGTATCTCACATTTTTTATATAACTTCATTTCTTAGAGACTTTTTTCATGCCAGTGCATAGAGAATTTTCTCATTATTATTATATTTTTAATCTATAATGATGTTTTCCTTACTATGAATGTCCCACAGTTTATTTAATCAGTTTTCTATTGGTTGGCATCTGGGTTGTTTTAGATTGTCTGGTACTATATATTACCACAGAATTTAACCTTCCACTTCCACATTAGGACTTTTTAATACATGAGAAAGTATACCTGCAGGATAAATTCTCAGAAGTGTGATTTCTGAGTCAGAGGGTATATGCCTTTGTAATTTTGGTAGATATTTTCAAACTGTCTTTCAGAGGAATTGTGCAAATTTATATCCCCCCTGCCCCAGCAATATCTGAAGTACTTGTTTGTTTTTAGTTTTTCCAGTAGAGGGTGTTGACAAACTTTTGGGTTTTTGTAATCTGAAAAGTGAAATATGGTTTCTAAATATTGTTTTCTTAAGGTGAGTGGTCTGAATAATTTTCATATGTTAAGAGCCTTTTGTTTTTCATTTATATGGGAAGTGACTATTACTTTTGCCCATTTTTCCATTGAGTTTGTTTCTTTTTCACTTAGCTTTGCTAGAACTATTTATCTGTTAATCGATGTGTCTCTTTGTCTATGGCAAGAGCTAAAAATGTTGATTTTCCCCTTCACTTCTTATCTTTAAATTTTGCTTGTAGTATTTTTTGCCTTAGTCATGTTTCTAGGTAGTATAATTTATCAATTTTTCAATATAAATCTATTTAGAAAAGCTCTCTTCATTTTGTGATTAAAATGTTGTCATATTGTTTTCTGGTACTTTTAAGGATTTATTTTGAATATTTTAGTCATCGGTCCATTTGAAGTTTGTGTGTGTGTGTGTGTGTGGTGTGAGCTGTCAATCCAGATGGCTACTCGGTCATCCTAACAATATTTATTGAATCACCTAGCTCCTTTCAATATTTATTCTGATTTAAAATGTTAACTTATTAAATACTAAGTTCTTATTTATTTTCTTTTTGTATGTTCTAAAAGAATTTCAGTAATTTGGAATTATCTGCTCTTTCAAGGTTTGATAGAATTCCCTCTTAAACCATCAGTACCTTATACCTCTTCTAAGGGTAGTTCTTTGTCACATTTTTCTATGTTCATATGGCTATTGGCAAGGCTAATTCAGCCAGAATGCACAGGTACAGCTAAATTCATTTCTTAATGTTCGAGGTCCATGCTATAAAAGCATCTGGAGTATCAACCCTGAATATCAGTCTCTTTTGTTCTTTCTCTTTTTTTTCAGTCAATTTTAGCAGATTATGCTTCCTTTGAATACTACTTATTTTATCCCCCTTTTCAGAATTATTTGGCTATAATTGACTAAAGTAGTGTATTAAGATTCCTCTGTTTCTGTGGTTATTTTCTTCCTCATCCAATTCTCATTTTGTGTATTTGCATTTTGTCTTTTTTATTCTTCTTAATTAATTTAGTGTTTTATTTATTTCATATTATTTTTCTACTGGACTAGCTTTCTGCTTAATCTAAAAGCTCAGAGTTGTATAAATCATTATTTGTGTTCCAAAATTATGAAAATGTTGTTGTCCAAAGATCGACTTTATTGGAGGTATAATAATTTGGTGGAATAAGGCCAGCAAGCAGGCTTGGCTTTTGTGTACACCAAAAGTCCACAGAAAAATAGACAAAAGCTTGAGCAGCATTCTGACATATAGTTTTGAGCATTTTTTCAGGAATTCTAAGGTCAGTGAGGAAGATTTATACATTTGAAGGGAAGGATCACACAGCCTGGACTTCAGTACTCTTGTTGGAAGAAAAAAATATTATAAAAATATTTTTCAGTATATATTATAAATATTTGTAAGGTTGCAATATATCAAAGTAAAATGAAAATGCCAGATTTAAATATCAAGGGCTTTAAGATTTAGTTTAGAATCCCCCAAAATATTCTGTATATTCTCAAGGACCAAAGACATGGAAGAAAATCAATTTCCGACCACAGAGAGAACATTGGACAAGTGTACTTTGGCTTCTCGTTAGGGTCAGTTGAAGGAAAAGATAGAAAACTAGAAAAATAGAAGAAATTGGATATTGACAAGAGGACATGAAGGATCAATAGACAGTAAAATGGCAGATGGAGATGAATGGTGCCTGCTGGGACACAGAAAGGAAAAGTAGAGAGAGAAGAGGAGACATATTGGTAATGCTTAGAATAGCAGAACAGGGAGGAATCTGTATGGCTTAGTTGGTCCAACTCTTGGTTCTGGGAATGGTCATGATCTCTCCACTGTAAGATCAAGCCCCCCTTTGGGCTCTGTGCTCACCATGGAGTATGCTTCAGATTCTCTCTTCCTCTCCCTCCTGCTTGCTCTCTCTCTCTGTGTCCCTCAAATAAATGAACAAAAGTATTCTAAAAAATAGAAGAACAAAGAAATAAATGTTATGAGCAGAAGGAAAGATGAAAGAGACAAACTGAGAAGAGATATATTAATGAAAGGTACAAATGAAGGGATGTGGACAAGGGTTTGGGATAGGGGAAGAGAACATGCAAAGTCAGAGGGAAATGAGACCAAAGAGTAGTGGGGTGTGGTTATGACTCAGAGAATTCTATAGATTTTGAAGGATTAGTCAATTAAAATTCTCACCAGAGTCTACAGTTCATTACACAAATGACAATCGTTCATCATTAATCTTTGAAAAAAATGTTATGTCCTTATCCGTTTTTCACTGCTCATTACAAGCTCTAGCAATTTAACTTAGAGTGTGTCTGGCCTGATGGAGAGGACCCCAGCAGCCTCATCATCCCTCTCTTGGGAGCATGTCATGTGGCACAGCTCAGGAGGCAGCTTTCACGTTGCACCATTCATGCTTTAGTGTGTGTGAATGGTGCCCCCTGGAGTTACGGAGTTATGCGGTTATGAATATGCCCCCTGGAGCCCTTGGGAAATTTTCTTACTGGTTGTAAAAGATAGCCCTTGGGCTCCTTGTGAAGTTGGGTTTAGGAGAAACTCCACCAAATGAGGGACTCTTAGGACCCCTACTTCTAGCCAGCTTCCTTTAGGGATAGACTCCTCTCTGGGAACAGCAGAGGTGAGTGGATTAGTGCTACAGCTCAGTGGCCTGAAGACACAGGTGAGATCAGGCCTGGCTGAACAGTCTATCCTGTCCAGTAGGAGTATGGGGATGAAATCTCTGCTTTTTAAAAAGTTGTTGAAAAGCAAACTTCAGTCTAAGCTAAGCTTTGATGAAATCTCTCTGGCTCCCTAAACACAAAGCATGGGAAATGTTAATTTCTTCCATTTGCTTGATTCTGCATCTATTCAGCCGTCTCACAGCTAGCTCCTTTTGTTGTTTTTCCACTTCCTCCCACTTCCAGGTCCACAAACTGAAATTCGTGTAGTTAATGACCATCTGAGCATGTTGAAGATTTGTAGTTAAAGCACAAAGACATAATTCAAAGCCCACTGGGTGCTCTGCTCTTTTTCACCTCTTAAAGGTCTTGGGGTGCAGGCAGGGTCCTATCACCAGTTCTTCATCAAATATTCCTCAGAAGTGTCCATTTTGTGCTTCCCACCAATAGTAAGGTGAAAGACATTAAGAAGGCCAACATTTATTTATTTATTTATTTATTTATTTATTTATTTATTTTTTGAGGCAAAATTTATGACATAGAATTACCCATTGTAATGTGAACAATTCAGTGGGACTCAACGTCGTCGAGATGTTTCACAAACAACACCTCTACCGAGATCCAAAACATTTTCATCACCCTGGAAGGAAACCCCGTACCCATTAAGCAGACAGTCCCCCTCGCCTCTCCTCCAGTCCCCAGCCACCACTCATCTTCTCCCGCTGTCACTGTGGATTGACCCTTTCTGGATGTTTCATATAAGTGGAATCATCCAACACGTGACTTCTTGTGTCCAGCTTTTTTTTTTCCCCCATTTTATTTATTTTTTCAGCGTAACAGTATTCATTCTTTTTGCACAACACCCAGTGCTCCATGCAAAACGTGCCCTCCCCATTACCCACCACCTGTTCCCCCAACCTCCCACCCTTGACCCTTCAAAACCCACAGGTTGCCCCAACCTCCCACCCCTGACCCTTCAAAACCCTCAGGTTGTTTTTCAGAGTCCATAGTCTCTTATGGTTCGCCTCCCCTCCCCAATGTCCATAGCCCGCTCCCCCTCTCCCAATCCCACCTCCCCCCAGGAACCCCCAGTTTGTTTTGTGAGATTAAGAGTCATTTATGGTTTGTCTCCCTCCCAATCCCATCTTGTTTCATTTATTCTTCTCCTATCCCCCTACCCCCCCATGTTGCTTCTCCATGTCCTCATATCAGGGAGATCATATGATAGTTGTCTTTCTCCGATTGACTTATTTCACTAAGCATGATATGCTCTAGTTCCATCCACGTCGTCGCAAATGGCAAGATTTCATTTCTTTTGATGGCTGCATAGTATTCCATTGTGTATATATACCACATCTTCTTGATCCATTCATCTGTTGATGGACATCTAGGTTCTTTCCATAGTCTGGCTATTGTAGACATTGCTGCTATAAACATTCGGGTACACGTGCCCCTTCGGATCACTATGTTTGTATCTTTAGGGTAAATACCCAGTAGTGCAATTGCTGGGTCATAGGGTAGTTCTATTTTCAACATTTTGAGGAACCTCCATGTCGTTTTCCAGAGTGGTTGCACCAGCTTGCATTCCCACCAACAGTGGAGGAGGGTTCCCCTTTCTCCACATCCTCTCCAGCATCTGTCATTTCCTGACTTGTTAATTTTAGCCATTCTGACTGGTGTGAGGTGATATGTCATTGTGGTTTTGATTTGTATTTCCCTGATGCCGAGTGACGTGGAGCACTTTTTCATGTGTCTGTTGGCCATCTGGATGTCTTCTTTGCAGAAATGTCTGTTCATGTCCTCTGCCCATTTCTTGATTGGATTGTTTGTTCTTTGGGTGTTGAGTTTGCTAAGTTCCTTATAGATTTTGGATACTAGCCCTTTATCTGATATGTCGTTTGCAAATATCTTCTCCCATTCTGTCAGTTGTCTTTTGGTTTTGTTAACTGTTTCCTTTGCTGTGCAAAAGCTTTTGATCTTGATGAAATCCCAATAGTTCATTTTTGCCCTTGCTTCCCTTGCCTTTGCCATTGGTCCTAGGAAGATGTTGCTACGGCTGAGGTCGAAGAGGTTGCTGCCTGCATTCTCCTCAAGGATTTTGATGGATTCCTTTCTCACATTGAGGTCCTTCATCCATTTGGAATCTATTTTCGTGTGTGGTGTAAGGAAGTGGTCCAATTTCATTTTTCTGCATATGGCTGTCCAATTTTCCCAGCACCATTTATTGAAGAGGCTGTCTTTTTTCCATTGGACATTCTTTCCTGCTTTGTCGAAGATTAGTTGACCATAGAGTTGAGGGTCGATTTCTGGGCTCTCTATTCTGTTCCACTGATCTATGTGTCTGCTTTTGTGCCAGTACCATGCTGTCTTGATGATGACAGCTTTGTAATAGAGCTTGAAGTCCGGAATTGTGATGCCACCAACTTTGGCTTTGTTCTTCAATATTCCTTTGGCTATTCGAGGTCTTTTCTGGTTCCATATAAATTTTAGGATTATTTGTTCCATTTCTTTGAAAAAAATGGATGGGATTTTGATAGGGATTGCATTAAATGTGTAGATTGCTTTAGGTAGCATAGACATTTTCACAATATTTATTCTTCCAATTCAGGAGCATGGAACATTTTTCCATTTTTTTGTGTCTTCCTCAATTTCTTTCATGAGTACTTTATAATTTTCTGTGTATAGATTCTTAGTCTCTTTGGTTAGGTTTATTCCTAGGTAACTTATAGTTTTGGGTACAATTGTAAATGGGATTGACTCCTTAATTTCTCTTTCTTCAGTCTTGTTGTTCATCAATAATAATACAATAATAGTAGGGGACTTGAACACTCCCCTCACTGAAATGGACAGATCATCCAAGCAAAAGATCAACAAGGAAATAAAGGCCTTAAATGACACACTGGACCAGATGGACATCACAGATATATTCAGAACATTTCGTCCCAAAGCAACAGAATACACATTCTTCTCTAGTGCACATGGAACCTTCTCCAGAATAGATCACATCCTGGGTCACAAAGCAGGTCTCAACCGGTATCAAAAGATTAGGATTATTCCCTGCATATTTTCAGACCACAATGCTCTGAAGCTAGAACTCAATCACAAGAGGAAAGCTGGAAAGAACCCAAATACATGGAGACTAAACAGCATCCTTCTAAAGAATGAATGGGTTAACCAGGAAATTAAAGAAGAATTGAAAAAATTCATGGAAACAAATGATAATGAAAACACAACAGTTCAAAATCTGTGGGACACAGCAAAGGCAGTCCTGAGAGAAAAATATATAGTGGTACAAGCCTTTCTCAAGAAACAAGAAAGGTCCCAAGTACACAACCTAACCCTACGCGTAAAGGAGCTGGAGAAAGAACAAGAAAGAAACCCTAAACCCAGCAGGAGAAGAGAAATCATAAAGATCAGAGCAGAAATTAATGAAATAGAAACCAAAAAAACAATAGAAAAAATCAATGAAACTAGGAGCTGGTTCTTTGAAAGAATCAATAAGATTGATAAACCCCTGGCCAGACTCATCAAAAAGAAAAGAGAAAGGACCCAAATCAGTAAAATCATGAATGAAAGAGGAGAGATCACAACTAACACCAAAGAAATACAGACAATTATAAGAACATACTATGAGCAACTCTACGCCAACAAATTGGACAATCTGGAAGAAATGGATGCATTCCTAGAGACATATAAACTACCACAACCGAACCAGGAAGAAATAGAAAACCTGAACAGGCCCATAACCAGTAAGGAGATTGAAACAGTCATCAAAAATCTCCAAACAAACAAAAGCCCAGGGCCAGACGGCTTCCCAGGGGAATTCTACCAGACATTTAAAGAAGAACTAATTCCTATTCTCCTGAAACTGTTCCAAAAAATAGAAATGGAAGGAAAACTTCCAAACTCATTTTATGAGGCCAGCATCACCTTGATCCCAAAACCAGACAAGGATCCCACCAAAAAAGAGAACTACAGACCAATATCCTTGATGAACACAGACGCAAAAATTCTCGCCAAAATACTAGCCAATAGGATTCAACAGTACATTAAAAGGATTATTCACCACGATCAAGTGGGATTTATTCCAGGGCTGCAGGGTTGGTTCAACATCCGCAAATCAATCAATGTGATAGAACACATTAATAAAAGAAAGAACAAGAACCATATGATACTCTCAATAGATGCTGAAAAAGCATTTGACAAAGTACAGCATCCCTTCCTGATCAAAACTCTTCAAAGTGTAGGGATAGAGGGCACATACCTCAATATTATCAAAGCCATCTATGAAAAACCCACCGCAAATATCATTCTCAATGGAGAAAAACTGAAAGCTTTTCCGTTAAGGTCAGGAACACGGCAGGGATGTCCATTATCACCACTGCTATTCAACATAGTACTAGAAGTCCTAGCCTCAGCAATCAGACAACAAAAAGAAATTAAAGGCATCCAAATTGGTAAAGAAGAAGTCAAACTATCACTCTTCGCAGATGATATGATACTATATGTGGAAAACCCAAAAGACTCCACTCCAAAACTGCTAGAACTTGTACAGGAATTCAGTAAAGTGTCAGGATATAAAATCAATGCACAGAAATCAGTTGCATTTCTGTACACCAACAACAAGAAGGCCAACATTTAAAGACACCTACAGAAGATGGGTAGGACAGGAAATTTAAGAGAGTATGTTTCTTCATTACCTTGGAGCACTAAAGCATACTTACTTCACTGTGAAAATTTGAAATTTTACTATTAAGGAGAAAATAGGAGCTTCCTTACTGATGAAGCATCTCTTAACATCTCACGACCTATAATTTTTTCCAAAAATATCTTTCTTGTGTTTTTAGCCTATAAAATTCTTTGAAAGCAGAAATTCTGTCTCTTGTAGGTTTATAAACATATATTTTACCCTGAATTATTTGCAGATTTGACTTCTTTTATGAAAATTTTCAAAAGAAAATATTTTGCTTCTGTATAATGTTTTTATTTTTAGTGTTGCTTTAAGTTAGTGGGACATTCTTTTGGGTGCATGCACTTTTTGCCCCTTTAGCATTTTTTTAAATAAAAAAAAATCATTATGCTTTCTTCATTATATCATAAAACTGCAGTCAAAAAGCTAGGCATATACTATTTCTACTTCAAAGCATAGTAGTTCCCTTTTCTCTCTTTGTAAAAATATAAATTTACCTTAAGGCTGAGAATTGAGAACTCTGAAGACCAAATTTTTCCCACATCTCTTTTGTTTCTGAAGTTTCTAAGTGTACTTTCTAAGCTTTCTTCCTTGAATCCCTATTAACTTACAAACAACTAATTTTTTGCACATATGTAAAGACTTGAAAAATTCTAACTTAAAACTTTATCTCTGACGGTGCTTAGTTTGCTCACAAGTTTTACGTTAGAAGACTTCACGAGACCAGCACATGGAAGAGATCTAAATTAAAACTAGCAACAGTGTGCTAAGAATAACTGTTGTCAGTTAGGCAGGAAATTTTACATGGCTACCTTCATAAAGAGTCATACCCAAGGCTACTACATCTTCTCTGAAGCTTCCTTTATAAATGAAGCTAACACCAAAGTAATAGAATGAGGAGTAGCTAACATTTACTGAATGGCAACAGGTGGGAAAGGTAAATACCACAATGTCCCATAAGAACAGGCTTTATTGGAAAGTCCAGTGGTGAGGCACATGGTTCTTTCTCATTATCCCATGAAGAAGGGTGCTGGAGTTAGGGAAGTAACTGGACATCCATTCGGTTTGTGTTTTGAGGGAAAAAAACCCTGTCTGATTGCTATTATACCTTCATATAGTGGAAGTGTGAAAAATACCTTCTCAAGGGAGAAACACACATTTTGGGCTCAGTTGCCAAGCCATCTAAGATGGGGGACCAGCTGGATAGGGGATGCTAGAAATGCCAGCTCTCCAGAACGTGGAGCCCTTGGGAAATTTTCTTACTGGTTGTAAAAGGTAGCCCTTGGGCTCCTTGTGAAGTTGGGTTTAGGAGAAACTGCAAATGTAGGGACTCTTAGGACCCCAACTTCTAGCCCATAAGTTGCCAGGCAAGTCAGGATGAATCTCTGATGTCATAGTTGAACAATTCTGTTTGTCCCCATATGAGTGCCTTTTATAAACAAGGCACTGTGCTAAACACTTTGATGTATGACCCTTAGATGTCGATAGATGTGAATATTTTGTCCATTTTATAGATTTTATAGATCTATAAATATCTCCATTTTGTAGATGTGGCATCTGAGAGGTTAAGTAATTTGTCCAAGGACTCACAGTCATTAAGTGTGGGAGTTTGCACTTATGTGCAAACTGACTTCTGAGTCAACTGTGATGCTTTCTTTTCCCTCATGTGAAATTCATCTGGTGGCAAAGCCTTGAGCAGTTTGTTAAAAAGCTTCATCAGAGGGACACCTGGTTGGCTCAGTTGGTTAAACAACTGCCTTCAGCTCAGATCATGATCCTGGAGTCCCAGGATTGTGTCCCACATCTGGCTCCTGGCTCAGCAGAGAGTCTGTTTCTCCTTCGGCCTTCCCTGCCGCCCTCTCATGCTCTCTCTCTCTCTCTCTCTCTCTCTCTCAAATAAATCAATACAGTTCTTTAAAAAAAATTCATAAGAAAAAGCTTTTTATTTTTATTTTTTCGATTTCTGTCTCTTGATTTTCAGAACTTGATTTTGATTAAGGGATGTTTTTTCCTGGGCTCTGCATCTCTCTAGTTAGTATTAGGAAATCTATGTCAAGGTGGAGGCGCTTTCAGTAAGTCAGTATGATTTTTTTTTCTTTCCATTGGCTTTAGTGAAAATTATACTGACTTACTAGAAAGTGCTTCCTTTTTGATGTAGAGCGCATATATATGAAGAGAGGGAGAAAGAAGAGATTAAAAGTTAAAAAAAGATGTCTTAAATCTTTCTAGTACTGTTTCACAAGAGGTAAAAAGAAATCTGTGTCTCCTTCACAAAATATCAAATATGTTTGTTTATCATTTCTTTCTGATTGATATAGATTAAGTAATTAAACTTCTCTGAGCCCCAGGCTTCCAATCTTTGAAAATGTGAAAGCTGTGTATCCTCTCAGGTTTGTCCTGAAGATAGAAGGAAAAACTGTAGACAAAGAGTTTGGATGTGTTAGTTCCTTTTCCCCTTTGTTCTATAATTTAGTAGGTTTTCTAAAAAGTTTTTTCTTCTGATTATAATATTTAATTCTTAACTTAGGAAAATTAGGATCAATAATAAGTGGAAAATTTAGATTTTTGTGCACATATATATTACCAAGCTGTGAATTGCTGTTAGCAACTTTTCAAAGAGAGCTTATAGTTTCACGATGACTTCCTTTTTGATCATGTCTTGTTTCCCTTTCTGTTTCTAGTTTTAGAATGAAAACATAGTTCAGGATGGGTCTATGTTGTGCATGCATTTTGAAGGTATGTTGTCAAGATGCATTATGGAAGAGTAAAGTTTGTAATGTTAATAGTTAGCATGGATGATCATAATTTTCAGCTGGAGAGATAAAGAGCATGAATGAGTCTTCAGAGATGATCTCCTAATTTTTGAGCCTTTGTGATTTGATTATTAAAAAATATTTATATCATCAGCTCAGATCAATCCCTTAAAGTGTTAAGACTTCTAGAAATTGGGTAGGGAGAGGGTGGTTGGGTTATGGACATTGGGGAGGGTATGTGCTATGGTGAGCGCTGTGAAGTGTGTAAACCTGGCAATTCACAGACCAGTACCCCTGGAACTAATAATACATTATATGTTAATAAAAAATAAAAAACTAAAAAAAAAGACTTTTAGAAATTGAAGTGGTATTAGAAGTGAAGTCCAACTCCCAGTGACAGAAACATGCTTCACACACCCCACATCCATTTCCAATACATGACTCAGTTTACCTGCAGTCTTGCCTGAGAGATAAATCAGTCCTCATCTATTCTACTATTTCCTGTCCTTTCCTGCCTCTCCACTGGAGCATGGTCTGAACAGCAATTTTAGATGTCATCAATGGGACATAGCCTTATGCTTACACAATGGGGGTCTAGCTTCAATACAATCATCAACCCCAAGAGTTTTCCATTCATAGTGACATGATGGGAATGAAAGATCTTAAAAATGGTTGAAGTATTAAAATGAACTGGATGAGATGTAAAAAATTCTATGTTTCAAATACAGGTCAGCTAGAATCAAAATGATAGCCTTATGGGAAGACTAAGCTGTGTAACAGAAAACAAAAACAACCTATTTTTCTTTTATGTTTTGTTTGATTTATCAAGTGAACTTTGCTCTTTTTAAAAAGTAAACTTGGCATGTAGCATTGTATAAGTTTAAGATGTACAGGTATTACTTTGATACACTTTATAAATTGTCATATGATTGTCAATGTAGTGATATTTATAATATTACATAATTATAGTACAATATTATTGTCTATATTCATTTTACTGGGCATTTTAGCTTGTGGGTTATTTGCTTATTTGCTCATTACAAGTATTTATCCTTAAGTACCATCACTCTTCTCCCTTTGTCACCTGTTAACCATCATTTTATTCTGTTTTTTTACAGGTTTAACTTTAGATTTCACTTACAAGTAATATATAGTATTTGTCTTTCTCTGACTTACCTTGCTTAGTTAATGTGCTCAAGGTCTGTCCTTGTTGTCACAAATGGGAAGATACCTTCCATTCTCATGAATAATGTTTTATTGTGTATTGATAACACATCTTTTTTATCCATTCATTCACTGATGAATGGGTATATTTCTAGAATTAGAATTGCTAGATTGTATGGTACATCTATTTTTAATTTTTTGAGAAAGGTCCATATTGTGTTCTCTAATGGTTGGACCAGTTTATGTCCCTTCCAACAATATATAATGGTTTCTTTTTCACCACATCCTTGTCAACACCTGTTGTCTTTTGTCTTCTTGATGATAGTCATTCTAAGAGTGTGAAGTGATACCTCATTCTGGTTTTGATTTGCATTTTCCTGATTAGTGATATTGAGCATTTTTTCCCACGTGTTTGTTGACCATTTTGATGTCCTCTTTGAAGAAATGTCTATTTAGTTCCTTTGCCCATTTTAAAAATTGACATAGGGGCCCCTGGGTGGCTCAGTGGGTTAAGCCTCTGCCTTCGGCTCAGGTTATGATCCCAGGTCCTAGGATCGAGCCCCACGTCAGGCTCCCTGCTCTGCAGGGAGCCTGCTTCCCCCTCTCTCTGCCTGCTGCTCTGCCTACTTGTGATCTCTGTCTGTCAAATAAATAAATAAAAATTTTAAAAAATTGACATTTTTTTTGTTACTGAGTTGACTGAGCTCTTCATATATTTTGGGTATTAAACCCTTAGTTGATAAATGGTTTGCAAAAATTTTCTCCCAATTTACATGTTGTCTTTCATTTTCTTAATTATTTTGCTGTTGAGAAGTTTTTAAATTTAATGGAGCCCAGTTTGTTGAATGTTTTTTGTTGTTTGTGCTTTTCATGTCATTTACCCCCCAATTATTGCCAAGACCAGTATCAGTGAGTGTCTTCCTTAAACACCTCCTAGGTGTTTATGGTATCAAGTCTTATGTTTAAGTTTCTGACCCATTTTTAGTTAATTTTTTTCTGTGAGTTGTGTGAGGTAAGGGTCCAGTTTCATTATTCTGCCTGTGTTTCTCCAGTTTCCCAGCACCAGGTGCTGAAGAGACTATCCTTTCCCCTTTGGTATTCTTGGCTCCTTGCTGAATATTAGTTGACCATATATGCTGGGGTTTAATTCTAGGCTCTCTACTCTGTTCTGTTGACAGATATATCATTTATTGTGCCAGTACCATCCTGTTTTTATTTCCATGGGTTTGTAGTATAGTTTGAAATCCAGAAACACAGTACCTCTAGCTTTGTACTTCTTTTCCTCAGGATTGTTTTGGCTATTACGGGGCTTAAGTGGTTCCACTTAAATTTTAAGATTGTTTCTAATATTTTTTGTATAGTATACCTTTGGTGTTTTTGATGGGACTGCATTGAAACTGTGGTTGGCTTTGGGTAGTATGGCCCTTTTAACAGTATTAATTCTCTGATCCAGGAACATGGATATCTTTCCATTTGTTTCTGTCTTCCTCAATTTCTTTCAGCAAAGCTTTGAGGTTTTCATTGTATGGGTGTGTCACTTCTTTGGTTCAGTTTAGCCTTAAGTATTTTGTTGTTTTTGATGCTATTGTGAGTGGTATGGTTTTGTTTCTTTTTCAGATGCTTCATCATTAGTGTAAAGGAATGCAATTGATTTCTATATGTTGATTTTTTTTTTACTCTATCACTGTACTGAAGTTGTTGATTAATTCCAGCAGTTTTTTTTGACTGATTTTTTTTGGGGGGGGGGGTTTCTAATTATAGGCTCATATCTTTGGCAAATAACAATTTTACTTTTTCTTTTCTACTTTGAATGTCTTGTATTTCTTTACTTTGCCTAATTGCTCTAGCTAGGACTTCCAGTTCTATCCTGAATAGTGAGAGTGAACATCCTTACCTTTTTTCTCCTCCTAGGGAAAATGTTTTCAATTTCTCTCCATTGAATATAATGTTAGCTCTGGGTTCGTCATATATGGCCTCAGTTATTTTGAGGTATGTTCCTTCTATTCCTACCATTCACTTGAGGGTTTTTGTCATGAAAGGATATTGTATTTTGTCAAATGCTTTTTCTGTGTCCATTGAAATGGTTGTGTGATTTTTATCTTTCATTTTTTTTTGATGTGATGAATTACGTTTATTGACTTGCATCTGTTGAATAATCCTTGCCTCCCAGGGATAAATCTCATTTGGTCATGGTGTATAATTGTTTTAATGTGTTCTTGAATTTGGTTTGCTAACATTTTTTGAGAATTCCTGCATCTATATTTATCATGGATATTGGTCTATAGTTTTTCTTTCTTTAGTATCCATATCTGGTTTTGTTAATCAAAGTAGTAATGGCCTCATAGAATAAATTTTGAAGTGTTTCCTTCTCCTTGATATTTTGGAAGAGTTTGAGGAGGATTGGTATTCTTTAAGTGTTTGGTAGAATTCTTTAGTGAAGCCATCTGGTCTTGGAATTTTCTTTGTTGGGATTTTTTTTCTTTTTTATTGTAAATATAATGTTTGTTTCTTTTTTAAAATTAACATATAATGTATTATTTGTTTCAGGGGTACAGTTCTGTGATTCATCAGTCTTACACAATTCATAGCACTTCCCATAGCACATACCCTACCCAATGTCCATACCAGCCATCCCATCCCTCCCACCCCCTACTGCTCTAGCAATCCTCAGTTTGTTTCCTGAGATTAAGAGTCTCTTATGATTTCTCCCCCTCTCTGGTTTCATCTTGTTTCATTTTTCCCTCTCTTCCCCTATAATCCTCTGTCTTGTTTTTCAAATTCCTCATATCAATGAGATCATATGATAATAGTCTTTCTCTGATTGACTTATTTTGCTTAGCATAACACCTTCTGGTTCCATCCACGTTGTTGCAAATGGCAAGATTTCGGGGTTTTTTAATGGCTGTGTAACATTCCATTGTGTGTGTGTGTGTGTGTGTGTGTGTGTATCTTTCTATCTATCTATCTATCTATCAATCTATCTATCCCATCCTCTTTATCCATTCATCTGTTGATGGACATCTAGACTCCATAGTTTGGCTATTGTGGACATTGCTGTTATAAACATTCAGGTGCATGTGCCCCTTCTGAACACTACATTTATATATTTAGGGAAAATACACAGTAGTGTGATTGCTGGGTCATAGAGTAGCTCTATTTTCAACTTTTTGAGGAACCTCCATGGTGTTTTCCAGAGTGGCTGCACCCGCCTGCATTCCCACCAACACTGTAGGAGGGTTCCCCTTTCTCCGCATTTTTACAACACCAGTCATTTCCTGACTGGTTAATTTTAGCCATTCTGACTGCTGTGAGATGGTATCTCACTGTGGTTTTTGATTTGTATTTCCCTGATGCTGAGTGATGTTGAGCACTTTTTCATGTGTCTGTTGGCCATTTGGATATCTTACTTGCGGAAAGGTCTGTTCATATATCCTGCCCATTTCTTGATTGGATTATTTGTTCTTTGGGATATGTTGGGAATTTTTTGATTATTTAGATAATGTCTTTACTTGCTATTGGTCTATTCAGATTTTCTAATTCTTCCTAACTCAGTCTTCTTAGATTGTTTCTAGAATGTACCCATTTCTTCTAGGTTAAGTAATATGTTGGCGTGTAATTGTGGTGTTGTCTCTTATGATTCCATGTATTTATGTATTGTCAGTTGTAGTGTCTTATGTTTCATTTATAATTTTATTTATGAGTTTTCTCTCCCTTTCCCACCTTTTAAGTTAGTCTAGATAAGGCTCGTTAATTTTGTCAATCTTTTTTAAGAACCAGCCCTTAGGTTTACTGTCTTTTCTACTGTTTAGGGTTTTTGTTTTGTTTTGTTTGTTCTCCATTTATTTCTGACTGATGCTTAATATCTCCTTTCCTCTGCTAAGTTTGGGCTTACTTTGTTCTTTTTGTGTCAGTTTCTTGAGGTGTAAAGCTAGGTTGTATATTTGAGATCCTTCTAATTTCTTAGTATGTGCATTTATTAATATAAACTTTCCTTCCATAACTGTTTTTGAAGAATTTGATATGTTGTATTTTCATTAATTTTGAGATAGTTATTTTATTTTTCTTTTGATTTACTCTTGGACCCAATGGCTGTTTAGTAATGTGTTCTTTATTTTTGTATATTTATAGATCTTTCCACATTCCACTTATTGTTGACATCTAGTTTCATACCATTGTAGTCAGAGAAGATAAGTCACTCTTAAGAAGATAAATCACTCTTCTTAAATTTGCTAAGATTTGTTTTGTGGCTTATCTGATTTATCCTGGAGAATGTTTCATGTCTGCTTGAGAAGAATGTGTATTCTACTGTTTTTGGATGAAATGTTCTGTAGATGTCTATTATGTGTTCTAAAGTATGATTCATTGCAACATTTTATTATTGTTTTTTTTTTTTTAATCTGGACGATCTATCCATTGATGATAGTGGAGTTCTGAAGTCCCCACAATTATTGTATTATTGTCTATTTCACTGCTAAGTTCTGTTATTAATTGCTTAATATATTTTGATGCTTGGGTGTTGGGAGTGTATATGTTTATGATATATCTTAATGTATTAACCCCTTTATTATTTTATAATGATCGTTTTTGTCCTGTTACCCTTTTTTGGCTTCAAGTATATTTTGACTGATAATAAGCAAGTATCAGTCTTTGTTTTGTTTCCTTTTGATTGAAACACAATCTATCATCATTTCACCCTGAGTCTATGTGTGTCTAGAGTTGAAATAAATCTCTTGCAGGCAGCTTATAGTTAGATCTTATTTTGTTGTTTTTTTTTGTTTTTTTTTTTTTTAATTTTTATTTATTTCTTGTTTGTTTTTTTTTTAAATAAACATATAATGTATTTTTATCCCCAGGGGTACAGGTCTGTGAATCGCCAGGTTTACACACTTCACAGCACTCACCATAGCACATACCCTCACCAATGTCCATAACCCCCTCCCCCTCTCCCAACCCCAACTCCCCACAGCAACCCCCAGTTTGTTTTGTGAGATTAAGAGTCACTTATGGTTTGTCTCCCTCCCAATCCCATCTTGTTTCATTTATTCTTCTCCTATCCCCCTAACCCCCCATTGTTGCATCTCCACGTACTCATATCAGGGAGATCATATGGTAGTTGTCTGTCTCTAATTGACTTATTTCACAAAGCATGATACCCTCTAGTTCCATCCACATCGTTGCAAATGGCAAGATTTCATTTTTTGATGGCTGCATAGTATTCCATTGTGTATATATACCACCTCTTCTTTATCCATTCATCTGTTGATGGACATCTAGGTTCTTTCCATAGTTTGGCTATTGTAGACATTGCTGCTATAAACATTCGGGTGCACGTGCTCCTTCGGATCACTACGTTTGCATCTTTAGGGTAAATACCCAGTAGTGCAATTGCTGGGTCATAGGATAGTTTCAACATTTTGAGGAACCTCCATGCTGTTTTCCAGAGTGGTTGCACCAGCTTGCATTCTCACCAACAGTGTAGGAGGTTTCCCCTTTCTCCGCATCCTCGCCAGCATCTGTCGTTTCCTGACTTGTTAATTTTAGCCATTCTGACTGGTGTGAGGTGATATCTCACTGTGGTTTTGATTTGTATTTCCCTGATGCCCGGTGATGTGGAGCACTTTTTCATGTGTCTGTTGGCCATCTGGGTGTCTTCTTTGCAGAAATGTCTGTTCATGTCCTCTGCCCATTTCTTGATTGCATTCTTTGCTCTTTGGGTGTTGAGTTTGCTAAGTTCCTTATAGATTTTGGACACCTAGCCCTTTATCTGATATGTCATTTGCAAATATCTTCTCCCATTCTGTCAGTTGTCTTTTTTTTTTTTTTCAGTTGTCTTTTGGTTTTGTTAACTGTTTCCTTTGCTGTGCAAAAGCTTTTGATCTTGGTGAAATCCCAAGAGTTCATTTTGCCCTTGCTTCCCTTGGTTTGGCGATGTTCCTAGGAAGATGTTGCTGCGGCTGAGGTCGAAGAGGTTGCTGCCTGCATTCTCCTCAAGGATTTTGATGGATTCCTTTCTCACATTGAGGTCCTTCATCCATTTTGAGTCTATTTTCGTGTGTGGTGTAAGGAAGTGGTCCAATTTCATTTTTCTGCATGTGGCTATCCAGTTTCCCCAGCACCATTTATTGAAGAGGCTGTCTTTTTTCCATTGGACATTCTTTCCTGCTTTGTCGAAGATTAGTTGACCATAGAGTTGAGGGTCTATTTCTGGGCTCTCTATTCTGTTCCATTGATCTATGTGTCTGTTTTTGTGCCAGTACCATGCTGTCATGATGTCATGATGATGACAGCTTTGTAATAGAGCTTGAAGTCCGGAATTGTGATGCCACCAACGTTGGCTTTCTTTTTCAATATTCCTTTGGCTATTCGAGGTCTTTTCTGGTTCCATATAAATTTGAGGATTATTTGTTCCATTTCTTTAAAAAAATGGATGGGATTTTGATAGGGATTGCATTAAATGTGTAGATTGCTCTAGGTAGCATAGACATTTTCACAATATTTATTCTTCCAATCCAGGAGCATGGAACATTTTTCCATTTCTTTGTGTCTTCCTCAATTTCTTTCATGAGTACTTTGTTGTTTTCTGCATATAGATTCTTAGTCTCTTTGGTTAGGTTTATTCCTAGGTATCTGATAGTTTTGGGCGCAATTGTAAATAGGATTGACTCATTAATTTCTCTTTCTTCTGTCTTGTTGTTGGTGTACAGAAATGCAATTGATTTCTGTGCATGGATTTTATATCCTGACACTTTATTGAATTCCTATAAGAGTTCTAGCAGTTTTGGAGTGGAGTCTTTTGGGTTCTCCACATATAGTATCATATCATCTGCGAAGAGTGATAGTTGGACTTCTTCTTTGCCGATTTGGATGCCTTTATTTTCTTTTTGTTGTCTGATTGCTGAGGCTAGGACTTCTAGTACTATGTTGAATAGCAGTGGCATTAATGGACATCCCTGTTCCTGAAAGCTTTCAGTTTTTCTCCATTGAGAATGATATTTGCGGTGGGTTTTTCATAGATGGCTTTGATACTATTGAGGTATGTGCCCTCTATCCCTACACTTTGAAGAGTTTTGATCAGGAAGGGATGCTGTACTTTGTCAAATGCTTTTTCAGCATCTATCGAAAGGGGATAAAAAGACGTTCAGGAAAAAAAAAGAAAAAAATAAAAAAATAAAACCAATAAAGAAAAAATATAAAAAAGAAAGAAAAAATATAAATTTTAGATAAATAGTCAAAAAACGTTAAAAAAGAAAAGGGTAAAAGTTTAAAAATATTTAGCAAAAGAAGAAAAAAGAAAGATAAAAAATTTGAAAAAAAAATTGAATTAACCGCAAGACTAAAGAATCATGGGGAGAAAGCCATGAGTTTCATGCTTTGCTTTCTCCTCCTCTGGAATTTTGCTGCTGTCCTAGGTATTGGACCTGCTTTCCTTGATAGATGAACTTCATCCTGGCTGGGTATTTTGTTGATCTTCTGGGGGAGGGGCCTGTTGTAGTGACTCTCAAGTATCTTTGCCCCAGGCGGAATTGCACCGCCCTTACCGGGGGCCAGACTAAGTAATCCGCTCTGGTTTGCTTTTGGGAGCTTTTGTTCCCTGGACACTTTCCGTAGAGTTCTGGATGATAGGAATGAAAATGGCGGCCTCCCAGTCTCTAGTCCGGAAGAACCGAGAGCCCAGGGCCCCACTCCTCAGTGCGCCCCAGAGAACAGCACCTAATCACTCCCATATCCCCAGCCTCCAGCCGCTCTCCGAGCTCACCCAGCCCACGAACAGTTCAAGGTAACCCCGAGCTGAGAGTTCAATCCTCGGCTCTGTCTCTGTAGCCGGTTTCTCCGTTCTAATACCTGCGAGCTCTGCGACACTCCGACACCCCTGATCCTTCTGTGACCCTGTGGGACCTGGGGCCATGCTGACCCTGCGTGGGCTTCCCCCCGGTTTAGCCTCTGGAGCAATGTCCCTCAGTGGAACAGACTTTTAAAAGTCCTGATTTTGTGCTCTGTTGTTCGGCCGCTTGCCGGGAGCTGGCCCCTCCCCCCGCGGTCTATCTTCCCGTCGTTTTGGATTCACTTCTCCGCCAGTCCTACCTTTCAGAAAGTGGTTGATTTTCTGTTTCTAGAATTGCTGTTCTTCTTCTCCTCGATCTCCCATTGGATTTGTAGGTGTTTGCAATGTTTAGATAAACTATCGAGCTGATCTCCTGCTACCTGATGTAGTCTCAGCCTGCTACTTCTCCGCCATCTTGACTCCTCGATCTTATTTTGTTTTGTTTTGTTTTAATCCATCCAGCCTCTTTGTGCCTTTTGATTGGTGAATTCAGCTTGTTTACATTTAGGGTGATCATTGATATGGAAAGATTTATTACTCTCATTTTGTCTTTTGCCTTCTGGTTTTGTTTCTCCGTTGCTTCTTTTTCCTTCTCTACCTTTGTAAATTGGCAGTTTTTCCATGGTGATTTGTTCTGTATCACCCCCCCTTTTCTTGTTTTATGTCTCTGTTATGGAGTTTTGCTTTGTGGTTACCACGAGGTTTATATAAAACATTTCAGATAAAATAGTCCTTCTTCAGAGTGCCTGGGTGGTTTAATCAATTAGGCAAGTGACTCTCAATCTCAGCTCAGGTCTTGATTTTGGGGTCCTGAGTTCAGGACCTGCATTGGGCTCCATGCTGTGTGTGGAGCCTACTTAAAAAAAAAAAAGTCCTGGGGCACCTGGGTGGCTTAGTGGGTTACGCCTCTGCCTTTGGCTCAGGTCATGCTCTCAGAGTCCTGGGATCAAGTTCCACATTGGGTTCTCTGCTTGGCAGGGAGCCTGCTTCCTCCTCTCTCTCTGCCTGCCTCTCTGCCTACTTGTGATCTCTCTCTGTCAAATAAATAAATAAATAAAATCTTTAAAAAATAAAATAAAATAAATTTTTAAAACTCCTTTTTCTGCTGATAGCAATTTATCTTTATTCACATATAAAAGTTGCATCTTTTTCTCTTTTTATATTTTTTATCTCACAAATTATCTATTTTTATGCCGTGATTTCATTACTAAGTTTTAGTAATTAAAGTCATTTTTAATGCTCCTTTCCTTTAACCTATATGCTATAGTTAAGAGTTTTAATATATTATTCTTAAAAATTATAATATTCTTTTTATCACCTTAATAGAGTTTTTCATACTTTTCTCTCTTTTTTTTTAGCTTAAAGATCTCCTTTAAGATCTAGTGGTGGTAAACTCCCTTAGCTTTTCTTGTCTGGAAAAACTTCCTTCTTTATATCTGAAGGATAACTACTGGATAGAATATTCTTGGCTGGCAATTTTGTCTTCAATTATTTTGAATATTCATTCCACTAACTCTTGGCCTGTAGAGTTTCTGCTGAGAAATCTAGTGATAGCTTAATGGAAGTATCTTTGTATGTTACTTTTTTCTTTTTGTCTCTGAAATTGTTTTTTGAATCATTGACTTTTAATGGTTTTAATGAAGTGTTTCTTGGAGAAAGTCTTTTTGTGTTGAGATAATAAGATGTTTTATTAGCTTTATGAACTTGTATATCAAGTTGTTTCCTAAGGTTTGGGAAGTTCTCAGCTATTATTCCTTTAAATGTTCTCTCTGCTTCCTTCTCCCTCTTTTCTCCTTCTGATATACCCATTATTCTTATGTTGGCTTTTCTAATGGAATCAGTTATTATAGGGTTCACTTTTTAAAAATCTTAGTTCTCTTTCCTCTTCCACCTGAATCACTTCTGTATTTCTAACCTCAAGCTTGCTTGCTAATTCTCTTTTCCATATGACCTGTTCTATTTCCAATTCATTCTAATGCATGCTTCATTTCATTTAGGTTCTGCAGTTCTAGAATTTCTGTTTGCTTTTTTTTTTTTTTTTAGAATTTCAGTTTCTTTGGTAAAGTACTCCTGTTTGTTAATTTTATTCCTGAGATCATTGTATTGCCTTTATGAATTTTCTTAGAGCTTCTTTTAATTTCTTTATAATGGCTGCTTTAATTTCTTTATCAGTTAGATTGCAATATTCCATGTATTTTTGGGTTCCGTTGCTAGAAGATTGTCATTTTCTTTTTGTGATACCATATCACTGTGATTTTTCATTGTGTTTGATGAGAAGTGCTTCTGTCTCTGCATTTGAAGTGATGAACAACTTTCTTGTTAAAGGAAGTTTTTTTTAACTTTCATCTTAATAGTTCCACAGGTTGGTAGTTAGGAGTCTTCCTTTTGCTTTCCAGAAGATGGTGCTATAGCACAAGTTTTTGGTTTCTCTTGCCAGCTAAGATTGGGAGTGGTACATGAGGGTGGGGGGAAGGTTTGTGGCAGGGGTCAGGGGGAGGTGTACAGTTAGTACTTGGACCTTTGGGTTTGTCCACAATCTGGTATCGGGATCCTCAGCTGAGGGGGTCCCAGAAGTGTGTAGGTTGTCCTTTTGCCTCCCAGGGAAGACAACAGAAGATGCTTTCCTTCAGTGCTCTTTGTCTGCCTACTTCCCTTTCTTTTCTCTCTGTCTAGTCACTGAAGTCTCCCTTAGAGACAACAACTGGTCCCTCCAACTGCAGTGCTTGTGGCTAGGCAGACTCCCACTCACCCCTTTCACCTGTCACTTCCTCTGTTAGACAAGTTGTATTGGCTTACTGTTGGACCCTCCACTGTTTTCTTTGCTATCACTGCCTCTGCTGACACTCTCCTCTCTCTGCCACCTCTTCCATGGTCAAGTCCACACAGATTAATGAATCTCTTAGGTATTTCGGTATACAGTGAAGATATGTTCGCGCCCCCCTCCCCCATTACAGATGTCTAATTAGTTGTAAATCAAAGGAGAGAGAAAATAGGAACAACTCACAGGACCGTGTTGCTGATGTCAGCACTTAGCTCTTCCAGAGAAAAGGACAGTGTTCAGCTTGTGATGAAATGCCATTTGCAGTGGTTGACAAATGGGTATTAGCTGCTTGATTAGAATGTAAACTTAGGTATGGCATTAATCAGATTAGCATAGTCTTTCACTTTCTAGTTGGGTTTGTACCCACAAAATTTTCTGTTTTTTCATATATTCATTTCATCAATAATTATTTATTGAATGCCTAATACAGGTCAAATACTATGAAAGAATATGTCTAAGACAAAATGAGTGAAAATAGTTATAGTACTTCCCAGTCGAACTTATAAGCAAGTGTAGGGATAGATGTTAATTAAAATCACAAATATGTGTTAAATCTTTATAAGGGTAAGTGCTATGAAGGAGAATTATATGGTGCTATAAATAATGATAAGTGCCTCAAGGGAGAGATACGTGGTGTTAAGAAGACTTGGAGTTGGGAGGGGAGATCAGGAAAGGAAGGTGGTATGCCAAACAGAGAGGCATGGGATATACAAAGTCCCCTTGGTGAAAGGGATTATCAAGCATCTAAAGATCTAAGAGAACAGTGCTGTGGCTGGGTCACTGAGACCATGGGCAGCTGAGGCTGGAGATGTGGTTAGTTTCCAGCTTTATCTTAGAAGCCAAAGAAGGAATTAAATTTGCTTTGTTTGGTTTGGTTTGATTTGTTTTTTGTTGTTGTTGTTGTTGTTATTTATAGTGGAGTGAGGAGTAGATGGTACAAGGCTGTTTGTGTGTTTGTATGTGTATGTGTTTGAGTTGTGGCATGATCATAGGTATGAAGGACTATAGCTAATGACCTTGTCATTTAACTTCTCCAAACCTAGATGCCTTTCTCTATAAAACTGGATAACGACAGCACCTTTCTTATTGGGTGCCTATGAGAAAGTCAATTAAAAGTGCTTATTATAGGGTGCCTGGGTGGTTCAGTGGGTTAAGCCACTGCCTTCGGCTCAGGTCATGATCCCCAGGGTCCTGGAATCGAGTCCTGCATCGGGCTCTCTGCTTAGCGGGAAGCCTGCATCTCCCCCCCTCTCTCTCTTCCTGCCTCTCTACCTACTTGTGATCTCTGCCTGTCAAATAAATAAAATCTTAAAAAATAAGTGCTTATTACAGAGATGCCTGGGTGGCTCAGTTGGTTAAATGTCTGCCTTCAGCTCAGGTCATGATCCTAGGTTTCTGAAATCAAGTCCTACCTTGGGCTCCTTGCTCAGTGTGAAACCTCCTTCTCCCTCTGCCTGCAGCTCTCCCTGCTTGTGTGTGTGCACATTCTCTCTCTCTCTGACAAATAAATAAATAAAAATTTTTAAAACAGTGCTTATTACAGTATCTGGCACAAAGTGAGCACAAAAATTTTCATTATTTATTAATAAATGTATAATAGTATGTTTATAAATGCAACATAATAAATATATGCTGTTATTGATCAATATCATATGCATCATAATAATTTTCACTACTGCTGTCGATGGCTTTGTTATGCAGGATACATGTGTAGGATGTTGTTGCAGATAACATGCACTATGTTGGTGGCAGTTGAAATGGGTAAGAAGTAGATGGATCTGCATAATATCTGGAAGAAAAAGCAGCAGAATTTGAGGATGATTAGAGTTGAAAAGTGACATGAGTGAGGAGAAGGAAATGTCTTTTCCAGTTTGAGCAACTAATCCAGTAATGGTTCCATTCACTGACACAAGGAATGGTTGGGGAGATTAAGGTGTACCTGGGAGTAGAGGAAGACTATGGTTTGCTTTAGACATGTTGAATCTGAAGTAGTACTTTTGAGTTCTTCAAATGGAGATGTCCTGTTGGCAGTGAATTTCACTTCTGTAATTTAGAGAAGTCTGAGCTGAGTCATAGAATGAAGGTGTTGACTGATTCATGGGCATAAAAAACACTGCCTTGGTAAAGAAGATTAAATGAGAGAGAAGGCAAGGCTAGGGTAGAATTTTGAGGATTACCACCATTTAACATCTGAAAAGATGGTAAAGTAATGCTTTTTAAAAATTTTAAGTATATAGAGATGTTGATATTAAGGACATAAAGGGAAACTTTCTTATACCTACCCAAATAGTGATAGAATCTCCTTCTTTGAGTATCTTTAGCAGCACTTTCTGCTCATTGCACAAAAAGTATAAATGCACATGACAAAAAAATTGCAAATAATTGTTTGTATATGAAGCATACTTTCAAAGAACTTGCAGTATCTACCTAATGAAAACAAATTAAGTGCCTAAACAGTGCATGAAGCTTTCCAAGTTTGTAGAAAAGATCCATTAGTCAGGAAGGCCAATAATATGGTATACTGCTCATAATATATGTATATTTATGTATACACACAGCAGTAATAAACTATCTTCTAATGAAACATTTGCACGTGTCAATAAATACCAAGACGGGCACCAAAATACCAAGAAATTATAGAGATAGATTGTCACATAGAAGCAAAATGTAATTGGGCTTTCTGGTTAATAATGTTACTAGTCTTTCCAATTATTTTAAAGGTAAGACTTGTTAATGATGTATTTTTGTCATTAGCAATGGCACAGTATGTCTCTTCCATTTAATCCAATAAACAAGGTACAGAGATGTGTGTTTAGGGAATCAATTTCTCCCCATGAGCACTTTTAGAACCAGTACGTCACATCCTCCATTTTCACTTGAGAAAGTAAAACTTTCTCAGCCCTAACAAGTTAACCAGACAGTGTGAAATGTTCATGGCAAGGACTGCAGTGAAATCAGAGGTCTCAGAGCAGATTCAAAATGTCCTCCACATAGGCTCCAGGTGTTCTGCACTAGGGAGCCCCAGTGGAGAAGAGCAATGCAGAAAAGAGAGCATAAGATGGAAGATACCACTTGGGAAAATAGGAGAAGGTACCATGAATGGATGAAAATTGTGTAACACTTGTTTCTGCATGTCTTCATTATCTCCAAACTATTCAGCTGCTACATTTCTAGAATTTGTGCATTTTTAAATAAATTTATTGTGTGCTGCCGATTTACCTTCCTTTCCCAAACTTTAATGTTCACATTCTAAATTCTTTTTTTCTTTCATTTTCCACCTTTCTCTTAAAAGGGTACATCTCTACCCAACACTAATCATGCCTTATATCTTTAATAAATTGTCACATCCATTTATCATTCTGAACAGCTTCCACTTTCAACGCCAACTCTGTCACTGCAATATAAGATCAGTAATTACTAAGCATCCATCATATCTGAAGTGATATGTCCCTAAATTCTTGGCTGTTCACAATAGTTCACTAACCTGAGTCTTGTTAAGCTAGAACTAATGTCGAGTGGCTCCCTTTCTGTCTCCCCGCCACCCACATAAAGCTATTCAAAGAAAAAAACCTATCCTTAGCATTGTAATTTTACTAAATCATTTACATGAGTAAACCAATATTGTCACACAGAAGTCTAAGCACAGCTGGCTGACAAATCAGCCACCTATGAGCATACTGATATCAAGCAAGGAGGGCTATGATAAGTGAATTGTACCAAAAAAAGGTCACATCTAATAATTTCACTAGCTTTCTTTGCTGAGCTATAAATAGCATGTATTGCAGCCAGCAGTGATTTTTAGGAGTCTGTCTCTAAAGGCTAAGCATCAAAAAGGAATCTAACTTACTCCTCCTCACAAATTCCCAAAAGCCCATGGATTTTTTTCCTTTAAGGTTCCCCTTCTATTCATGGATAAGATATAGGAAGAAGAGACAATAAATGGCGAATTCCATTTGGCACGCAGGACAGCTTCCCTGACAGAACCGTATCCGGCTCGGAGCGGTGAGTCTGTAAGTGACACAGCCTGTGGGCTGAGGCAGGGCAGTTAATCCTACTCTTAGAACCTGGGCCAGCACCTCTCTGCCACCATTCTGCATCTCTGCCTCTGAGGAGTTTCGGTCAAGTATGAACTGCATTAGCCCAGACCGAAGGTTTGGCACATGTCTTCAGTATACCTGTCTCGCAGGAGCGATGGTCAAGGTGGCTGAGGTGATGGAGCCGTGGACGTGGTGGCAGGAACAGGCAAAACAACTGGGCAAGTCGTGGCTTCCTAAATCTACCTGTAAGACGCTCTGTTTCATTTGGGAAGAACTTCCAACATCTCTGCATTCATCCTAGTTGTCTTCAGTCATCACGTAGCACTTGCTGTCACACAGTCTTAAACACAGCTGGCCAAAGAATCAATGGCACGTTAAGCATACCGATAACAAACAGGGAGAATTTATTGAAAAGGCATTTAAATAAAAGAAAAAGTCATAAAATTAGTTCACAAGCTCCCTTTCCCCCATCTCTTGTTCAGTTCCTTATTCTACTCTATTAATAAGCCCAATCTTATGAAAGTCTCTAAATTTTGGATGCTAGACTATCTAGAAAACCCCTAATACTGCACTTGAGTCCAGATAGGATCAGTGGGTAGTATTACTGTACATTCTTCTATCCCTGGCTACGTAAGCAGTCACTGTAGCCCTGTATTGTAGAGTATTATTGCCACTAGGTCAGTATGCTCAGGAGTGTGATAAAGTGATAGGCCCAAGATAGTGGTAATATGGCTGCAAGATATGAAAAAATATATATATTTGCATTTTGGCATGATATATATACAGAACACTATACACTTAGGAAAGAATGTACTTAAATAAGTCAGAGCACCGAAATTCTCAAAAAGGATTTTTCTCCCTTTTCTTCCCATACTGAGAGATGCAGCTAATCCAACCATGACTCAGTGGGCTTTCCAGTCATCAGAAATGGAAATTATGGGGCACCTGGGTGGCTCAGTGGGTTAAAGCCTCTGCCTTTGGCTCAGGTCATGATCCCAGAGTCCTGGGATCGAGCCCCACATCGGACTCTATGCTCCGCGGGGAGCCTGCTTCCTCCTCTCTCTCTTTCTCTCTCTCTGCCTGCCTCTCTGTCTAGTTGTGATTTCTCTCTGTCAAATAAATAAAATATTTAAAAAAAAAGAAATCGAAATTATTTAGTCAGTGTTCATATGCTCTGTTGCTGAGTAAGCCCCACTGTCAGAAAGCCATTCCTTATCATTCACCTTTAATTGTGGTTATATATTACCGCTTGACTGAGAATGGGAGAAGAGGGCAGTTAATATGATTGATGGAGACAGCCAAAGTGGGCGTTTCAGACCCCTGAAATTCCCTTTAGGACTTCAGTAGATCCTTTTTGGCGGTCTTGGTACATCATAGCTGTAGGATAATTGTCGTATTTCCCCTCTGTTCTGTGGAAAACCACCTTTAATACTGTTTTCTCAGCTTACTTGCATTTAGATTATTGGGGACTTAAAGGATGAGGGGTAAAATGGATCATTAAATACCTTAATATGCTCAGAAGAGAGCCTGCTTCCTGCTCTCCCTCTGCCTGGTGCTCTGCCCACTTGTGATCTCTCTCTCTCTCTCTCTCTCTGTCAAATAAATAAATAAATAAATAAAATCTTTAAAGAAAAAAAAAAAGCCGCCAAGATATTCCAAGGAATACATGGTATGACTTGCAAACAACAAACAGGGGGAAGAAAGGGGGGAAAAAAGGATCAATTATCTAATGTTCTTATACAATTTTAAGGGTCAGTTTCTTGGGTATAGAAGTCAAGGGCATCATTTTCCTCTAAATAAAGTCAGACAGCTCCATTTAATGCTCAGTCATTTGACAGCCACACAGATTAGTGTTTTGCAAGTAGAAGATAAGGTGAAGGAAAAACATTTGCTACAATTCAGCAGCAAAATTTAAGGCTTGCTCTGTGTTTTTGTACAGGGCTAGGAGAATGAGCTTATAGCTAAGACCAAAGAAGAGAAGGAAAAAGATCTTGGCCAAATTTATGCCAGAGAATTCCAACCTATGCAAAGCTGAGTAAAACAGGATCGGGGTGCATTTACCAGACACCTCTGGATAAAAAGTGAAATAAATCATTCAATTAAGTTAGTGAAGTTCAAACTGATAAGCATATTTGTGTTATTCTGTTGGTCCCTTAGGAGTTTGACTTTTCCCTTGAATTTTTACTCAGGTATACAATCACCTACATGTTGTTTTCATATAGATGGTCTTATAAGCACCTTAAATTTAACATACCAAAATTAACTCCTCCTTCTGACCCAACCTGCCCATTCCATTATTTTCTCAGTAAATGGAAAACCCATCCTTCTACTAATTCAGACCTTGAAACCATCCTTAACTCCAAATTCACTCACATTTTATGCTCTATCAGGCAACCCTGTAGTTTTTACTTTCAAAATATTTTCAACATCTTTCCCTACTTCCACTGTTTCTGCCTGATTCAAAAAGGAAAAGAACAAATTAACATTTGGGGTAGGAGAGCCTATCTTTTGGGAGGACTTCTGTTAAGACTTGCAATGCTGGTAAGAGTAGTAGGAAGCTGAACAGAGCTGAAATCTTTTCTGTAGACCAGACACAGTGCTAAGCACTGGAGGTAGAGTGGTGACTTAGACAAACAGGCTGTTTGCCTTCATGAATTTCATAATCTAAGATAGTGGACAGATAAATCTATAAACAAATGAGGTGATTACAGATTATTTTAAGACCCATGAGTGAAATTAAGTAGGTAATAGGATTGGAAGTAATTGGAGAACTAGGAAAGATCTCCATGAGTGGAGATTTTGATTTCGATTTTAATTTTGGGCAGAGACTTGCTGGAGGAGAATCACCATGTCTTGTAAGAAACAGTGCAGGCAGAGGAAACAGGAATGTGAGGGAAGGAAAAGACTTACCACAAGTGGTAACTAAAAAGGTGGTCAGTGTGGTTGCAGGGTAATGAGTGAGGGGAGAGTAGGGGGAGCTGTCACTGAAGCCAGACCTTATAGGCTATCAGTCCAAATAAGGAATTCTGGTTTCATTCCACTGCAAAAGGAAGTCACTGGAAGGTTTTAACCAGAGGCATAACAGAGCCAGTTTACATTTTAAAAAGAACAAATGTGGTCTGACAGTGAAGGCTGAATTAAACTGGCATTGCTCTTATTCCTTTAATCCCCTTTTTGAGGTTTAAAACTCGACTTGAAAATGACCTAGGTTTTGTTAAATGCCTGTTGAAAATTCCTTTGATAGGACTCATCCTTCCCAATCATTGAGATATCCATGTTCATCTACAGCTCTATTAACTGGCTATAGTTTCAGTGCCTAGAAACTGCAGAAATTCACTGGTAAACCATTTCTGGCCTGATGAGGGCAACATTTGATCAACTCATTCAATGCGATTAGCATAATAAGAATAGAATAGTATTTATGCAATGACACTGATATTTTTAAATTATGATAATATGAAAGGTCAGATTTGAGGTTAGTCTTTAATTTTGGGTCCTTTGCTTTAATGGAGACACTTGCATGTATTTAACTTGTTTAAAAATCATACACACACATACATACATAAATATACACAGTCCACAGGGAATTTATAGCAAAACAAAGTAAACCATACACACTCACAAATTTAGAAATTATGTTCTATTAACCATTTTTTTATACTGAAGATATTTTCTATCCCAACAATCACAATAATAACCTGTGTTTCTCCTTAGTCTTCTCTTCCTTTACTGCAAAATTTCAAGCAATAAGCAAGGAAAATTCCCATTTTCATAGTGATTCCAATTATAAAATTTATTTTATTTTGCATATACTTTTTACACTTTAGGCTCTGAGATTATTCTCCTAGACATAGCTCCCAACTATAATTCAACAGAGATGTATTAAAAACTAAACAAAACTTCCCTACAGTATATTCTCAATACAGATGAGACCTACACAAATAAGCTGAATATGCTAGAGCTCTTTCCCACTTCTGATGGTGCTTGTTTTCCACAACCACCTCTTGTGTACTTTGTTAGTATCAACCAATGATTTTTGAGATGTTAAGTTACAATGTCTTAAGGGTTTTTCTTCTAATGATTACTGAAAATTTTGTAGAGCTCTCTTGAAGGCATGAAAACCATTGATCCTAAAGGATGAATTTTTAATGGGGGAAATTCCAGGAATATAGCCAAGTCATGTGAGGGCTATTTGGGATCTTTCCTTAAATTATACCCACTGTAAGGACCCTTAAAATGGTTGTTCTAAGACTGTACCTGTCTGAGATAAATTTGTCTCATGAAAAATTATCCTATAACTTTGTAATAAAGGCACTGAGAAGTTTTTGTCCTTGATTATACTTAAAATGTCATCATAATTTCCTCTTCAGGGTTATATAACATTATCATAAGGATAAAGAAATATAATGATTAATTATAGTAAGATTAATTAGTATTTACATTTTACTTTTCTCTTGAAATTCCTTTACAAACATAAGCTAATTAATAGATCAGACCCTGATATTTTGTCTTCAGGAGTTTAATGCTTTAAATTATGATTTATGTTTAGCTGCAGTGCTTCTTCAGCATTTTTATTTCGTGCAGCATATAATATAACAGAAGGCAGATATTTTTTCTTTTCTCTTCCACTGTAAGCAGGTGAAAGGTGTTTGGATCACTTACTACACCCATTTGTGCTTGCAAGAGCTCTAGAAACAATGGGAAGAAAGTCCCATTCTTTGGAGAAAATTTTAGTGGGATATAACATGTAAATTTATTTCAGAAATAAAATGCATACTCCTATAAAACAGGAAAGAATCATTTGTAAACAAACCACACCATTCCATATTTTGTATTGTGACTAGTTTATGAAAATTTAGAAAGGTGGTCAGAATTCTTTGCAAAGTGAAAAAACTACTTAAATGTCTAAAAAGCCTTGTACTTTCACATTGTAGCTGTATATTTCACCTCCCCAAGTATCCTTTTCAGCCCCATGATGTATCAGTGAGTCTGCTGTCCTCGGTCTGCTGTCCTGTCCAAAGGCTAGGCAATGTAGGTTGTTCCCTTCCCTAGCCTTTATCCTTCAATGTACTTTTCTGACTATTTGGTGTCGTAATCCCATAGTATTTTTGTTTTTGTTTTTAATTATTATAATGTATTACTTGCTTCAGGGGTACAGGTCTGTGAATCATCAGGCTTAACGTTTCACAGCACTCATCATAGCACATACCTTCCCCAATGTCCATAACCCAACCACCCTATCCCTACCCCTCCAACCCCCAGCAACCCTCGGTTTTTTTGTGTGTGAGATTAAGAGTCTCTTATAGTTTGTCTCCCTCACAATCCCATCCTGTTTCATTTTTTCCTTCCCTATTCCCCAAACCCCCACCCTGCCTCTCAAATTCCTTGTATCAGGGAGGTCGTATGTAATTGTCTTTCTCTGATTGACTTATTTCGCTCAGCTTAATACCCTCTAGTTCCATCCACATCGTTGCAAATGGCACGATCTCATTTCTTTTGATGGCTGCATAGTATTCCATTGTAGATATATACCATCTCTTCTTTATCCATTCATCTGTTGATAGACATCTAGGTTCTTGCCAGTTTGGCTATTGTGGACATTACTGCTATGAACATTCGGGTGCACATGCCCCTTCAGATCACTACATTTGTATCTTTAGGGTAAATACCTAGTAGTGTGATTGCTGGGTCATAAGGTACCTCTATTTCAACTTCTTGAGGAAACTCCATGCTGTTTTCTAGAGTGGCTACACCAGCTTGCATTCCCACCACCAGTGTAGGAATGTTCCCCTTTCTCAGCATCCTCGCCAACATCTGTCATTTGCTGACTTGTTAATTTTAGCCATTCTGACTGGTATGAGGTGGTATCTCATTTTGGTTTTGATTTGTATTTCCCTGATGCTGAGTGATATGGAGCACTTTTTCATGTATCTGTTGGCCATTTGGATGTTTTCTTTGCAGAAATGTCTGTTCATGTTTTCTGCCCATTTCTTGATTGGATTATTTGTTCTTTAGGTGTTGAGTTTGATAAGTTCTTTATAGATTTTGGATAATAGTTCTTTATCTGATGTGTCATTTGCAAATATCTTCTCCCATTCTGTCAATTGTCTTTTGGTTTTGTTGACTGTTTGCTTTGCTCTACAAAAGCTTTTGATCTTCATGAAGTCCCAGTAGCTAATCTCTGCCCTTGCTTCCCTTGCTTTTGGCAATGTTTCTAGGAAGAAGTTGCTGTGGATGAGGTTGAAGATGTTGATGACTGTGTTCTCCTGTCTCACACTGCGGTCTTTCATCCATTTTGAGTCTATTTTTGTATGTGGTGTAAGGAAAAGGTCCAGTTTCATTTTTCTGCATGTGGCTGTCCAATTTTCCCAACACCATTTGTTGAAGAGACTGTCTTTTTTCCATTGGGCATTCTTTCCTGTTTTGTCAAAGATTAGTTGATAGCGTTGATAGAAAGATAGAGTTGAGGGTCTATTTCTGGGTTCTTTATTCTGTTCCATTGATTTATGTGTCTGTTTTTGTGCCAGTATCATACCGTCTTGATGATTACAGCTTTATAATAGAGAGTCAAGTCCGGAATTGTGATGCCACCAACTCTGGCTTTCTTTTTCAATATTCCTCTGGCTACATGGGGTCTTTTCTGGTTCCAAATAAATTTTAGGATTATTTGTCCCATTTCTTTGAAAAAAATTGATGGGATTTTGATAGGTATTACATTAAATGTATAGATTGCTTTAAGTAGACATTTTCAAAATATTTATTCTTCCAATCCATGAGCATGGAACATTTTTCCATTTCTTTGTGTCTTCCTCAATCTCTTTCATGAGCACTTCAGAGTTTTCTGAGTAGATTCCTCTCCTCTTTGGTTAGGTTTATTCCTAAACCCATTCCTGGTTTGGGGTGCAATTGTAAATGGGATTGACTCCTTGATTTTTCTTTCTTCTGTCCTGTTGTTGGTGTATAGAAATGAAACTGATCTCTATGCATTGATTTTATATCATGACACTTTACTGAATTCCTGTATAAGTTCTTGCAGATCTGGAGTGGAGTCTTTTGGTTTTTTCACATAAAGTATCATATCATCTGTAAAAAATGAGAGTTTAACTTCTTTTTTGCCCATTTGGATGCCTTTAATTTCTTTTTGTTGTCTTATCGCCAAGGCTAGGACTTCTAGTACTATGATGAATAGCCTATGATGAATAGTAGACAGCCCTGCCATGTTCCTGAACTTAGGGGGAAAATGCTCTCAGTTTTTCCCCATTCAGAATGATATTCACTGTGGATTTTTCATAAATGGTTTTGATGGTATTGAGGTATGTACCCTCTATCCCTACACTTTGAAGAGTTTTGATCAAGAAAGGATACTGTAGGGGCACCCGGGTGGCTCAGTGGGTTAAAGCCTCTGCCTTCGGCTCGAGTCATGATCCCAGGGTCCTAGGATCGAGCCCCACATCGGGTTCTCTGCTCTGCAGGGAGCCTGCTTCCTCCTCTCTCTCTGCCTGCCTCTCTGCCTAGTTGTGATTTCTCTCTGTCAAATAAATAAAATATTTTAAAAAAAAGGATACTGTACTTTGTCAACTGCTTTTCCAGCACCTATTGAGAGTATCATATGGTTCTCGTTCTTTCTTTTCTTAATGTAATGTATCACATTGATTGATTTGTGGATGTTGAACCAACCTTGCAGTCCAGGGAGAAATCCCACTTGGTCATGGTGAATAATCCTTTTAATGTACTGTTGGATCCTACTGGCTAGTATTTTGGTGAGGATTTTTGCATCTGTGTTCATCAAGGATACTGGTCTGTAATTCTCCTTTTTTGATGGGGTCTTTGTCTGGTTTTGGGATCAAGGTAATGCTGGCCTCATAAAATGAGTTTGGAAGTTTTCCTTCCATTTCTATTTTTTGGAACAGTTTCGGGAGAATAGGAATTCTTCTTTAAATGCTTGGTAGAATTCCCCTGGGAAGACGTCTGGCCCTGGGCTCTTGTTTCTTGGGAGATTTTAGATGAGTGCTTACTAGTTATCTCAATCTCCTTACTAGTTATGGGTCTGTTCCTGTTTTCTATTTCTTCTTGGTTCAGTTTTGGTAGTTTATATGTCTCTAGGAATGCATCTATTTCTTCCAGATGGTCAAATTTGCTGACATACAGTTGCTCATAATCTGTTCTTATAATTGTTTGCATTTCTTTGGTGTTGGTTGTGGTCTCTCCTCTTTCCTTCATAATTTTATTAATTTGGGTCCTTTCTCTCTCTCTCTTTCTCTCTTTTGAAAAGTCTGGCCAGGGGTTTATCAGCCTTATTACTTCTTTCAAAGAACCAGCTCCTAGTTTCATTGATTTGTTCTACTGTTCTTTTGGTTTCCATTTCATTGATTTCTGCTCTGATCTTTATTATTTCTCTTCTGCTGCTGGGTTTAGGCTTTCTTTTCTGTTCTTTCTCTAGCACCTTTTGGTGTAGTGTTAGGTTGTGTACTTGAGACCTTTCTTGTTTCTTGAAAAAGGCTTGTATCACTATATACTTTCCTCTCAGGACCATCTTTGCTATGTCCCAAAGATTTTGAACAGTTGTGTTTTCATTTTCATTTGTTTCCATGAATTTTTTCAATTCTTCTTTAATTTCCTGGTTGAGCCATTCATTCTTCAGTAGGATGTTCTTTAGCCCCCATGTATTTGAGTTCTTTCCAAATTTCCTCTTGTGATTGAGTTCTAGTTTCTGAACACTGTGGCCTGAAAATATGCATGGAATGATCCCAGTCTTTTGGTACCAGTTGAGACCTGATTTGTGCCCCAGGATGTGATCTATTCTGGAGAATGTTCCATGTGCACTAGAAAAGAATATGTGTTCTGTTGCTTTGGGATGGAATGCTCTGAACATATCTATGATGTCCATCTGGTCCAGTGTGTCATTTAAAGCCTTTATTTCCCTGTTAATCTTTTGCTTAGATGATCTAGTTCAGTGAGGGGGGCTGTTAAAGTCCCCTACTAATACTGTATTATTGTCAATGTGTTTCTTTGATTTTGTTATTAATTGATTTGTTATTAATTGGTTTATATAATTGGCTGCTACTATGTTATAGGCATAGATATTTTAATTTGTTGGATCTTCTTGTCGGACAGACCCATTAAGTATCATATAGTGGTCTTCCTAATCAGTTATTATAGTCTTTGGTTTAAAATCTAATTTGTCTGATATAAGGATTGCCATCCCAGCTTTCTTTTGATCTCCATTAGCATGGTAAATTGTTTTCCAACCCCTCATTTTAAATCTGGAGGTGTCTTTTGGTCTAAAATGGGTTTCTCGTAGACAGCATATCGATGGGTCTTGTTTTTTTATCCATTTTGATACCCTATGACTTTTGATTGAGACATTTAGCCCATTTACATTCATGTTAACTATTGAAAGATATGAATTTAGTGCTATCATATGGGCTGTAAGGTGACTATTACTGTATATTTTCTCTGTTTCTTTCTGGTCTATTACTTTTAGCCTCTCTTTTTGCTTAGAGGACCCCTTTCAATATTTCCTGTAGTGCCAGTTTGGGGTTTGCAAATTCTTTTAGTTTTTGTTTGTCCTGGAAGCTTTTTATCTCTCCTTCTATTTTCAATGACAGCCTAGCTGGATATAGTATTCTTGGCTACATATTTTCCTCGTTTAGTGCTCTGAATATATCATGCCAGTCCTTTCTGGCCTGCCAGGTCTCTGTGGATGAGTCTGCTGTCAATCTAATATTTCTACCATTGTAGTAGAGACTTCTTGTCCCAAGCTACTTTGAGGATTTTCTCTTTCTCACTGAGACTTTTAAGTTTTACTATTTGATGATGGGTGTGGACCTATTTTTATTGGTTTTGAGGGGTGTTCTCTGTGCCTCCTGGATTTTCTTTTTTTTAGAGATTTTATTTATTTATTTGACAGAGAGAGATCACAAGTAGATAGAGAGGCAGGCAGAGAGAGAGAGAGAGGAAAGCAGACACCCCACTGAGCAGAGAGCCCAATGTGGGACTCTATCCCAGGAACCTGAGATCATGACCTGAGCTGAAGGCAGTGGCTTAACCCACTGAGCCACCTGGGTGCCCGCCTCCTGGATTTTGATGCTTGTCCCCTTTACTACATTAGGGAAATTCTCTACTATAATTTGCTCCAACATACCTTCTGCTGCCCTCTCTCTCCTTCAACTTCTTCTGAGATCCCAATTATTCTAATATTGTTTCATCGTATGGTGTCACTTATCTCTCAAATTCTCCCCTTGTGATCTGGTAGTTATTTTTCTCTTTTGCTCAGATTCTTTATTCTCCATCATTTGGTTTTCTATATTACTAATTCTCTCTTCTGCCTCATTTGTCCTAGCAGTAAGAGCCTCCATTTTTGATTGTGCCTCATTAATAGCTTTTTTGATTTCAAGTTCATTAGATTTCAGTTCTTGTATTTTTCCAGAAATGGATTTTTATTTTTCTAGAAATGTATTCTCTAATATCTCTCAGGCCTTTTTTGAGCACAGCTAGCACCTTGATAATTGTCATTCTGAACTCTAGTTCTGACATATTTCCAATGTCCATATTGATTAGATCTCTAGCCAATGATACTGCCTCTTGTTCTTTTTTCTGTGGTGAATTGTTCCACCTTGTCATTTTATCCAGATAAGAGTATATGAATGAGAGAGTAAAATATTAAGGGTGGCAAAGACCCCAGAAAAATATATGTTAACCAAATCAGAATATACCTGAAACTGGGGGGAGAGGGGAAGAAAGGGGGAAAATATATATATTACACTGTTGAATAGAACAGAGCCACTGACTTGATTTTGAGTGTATTCTGGTTTCTAAGAAGAAAGTACCTCCCAAAATTTTAAAGAAAGAATAACTTATATATATACAAAAATAAGGGTAAACATGATGAAGGGTTGGAATATGACTGTAAAGATGAAAATTTAAAAAGATTCTAAAAAAGAAATTGATAAGATAATTTGGTTTGAAAGAAAAAAAAAGGAGGAGAGAATGTGATCAGGCTGGAGCTAGATTTAGGATATATTTTGATCTATTAGAAGAAATTATATCCAAAATTTTTAAAGAAAAAAAAAACCTAGGTTCAAAACAACCAGAGGGTTATGAAGGGGCGGCAGGGGGGTGGGGGGGGGGTGGGAGGTTGAGGAACCAGGTGGTGGGTAATAGGGAGGGCACGTACTGCATGGAGCACTGGGTGTGATGCCAAAACAATGAACACTGTTATGCTGTAAATAAACAAATAAAAATAAATATTAAAAAAAACAAACAAACAAACAAAAAAAACCTATATATATACAAAAATTAGGTTAAATACAATGAAGGAATAAAATATGACTATAACAATGAAAATTTTAAAAGTTTTTTTTTAAAAAATGTATTAATAAGATAAAACAGTTTTAAGTTGTTAAACGAGGAAAGAGGAAAAATTTAAAAAATAGAACAGGAAAAAATAAAATTAAAAATATTTAACTGTGAAAGACTAAAAGATGATGGGAAAAAGGCCATGAATTCTATGTGTTGCTTTCCTGTAGCTCTGGAGTTCTGCAGTTCTCATTGATCTATAAACTTGGTCTTGGCTGGATGTTGCTGATCTTCCAGGGGAGAGACCTGTTGCAGTGATTCTCATTTGTCTTTGCCTGAGGGTGAATTGGACCACCCATTCCAGTGGCCAGGCTAACTAATCTGCTCTCCTTCACTCTTGGGGGCTTTTGCTCCCTGAATGCTTTCCGTAGAGCTTTGGAGGACAGGAATGAATATGGTGGCCTCCTAATCTCCTGCCCAGAGGAACCAAGAGCTCAGGGTCCCACTCCTCAGTGTGCACTCAGAGAGAAGCAGTCAATCCCTCCCATCTCCCTGGTCTCTGGCCGCACTCCATCCTCACCTGGCCTTTGACCGAGCATTTCTATCTCTGGCACTCTGCTGCATTTGGATTCTCCAAACCCAGCAGGTTAATGCTGTGGCTCCCATGCTACTCCTCCTAGAGGAGGAAAGAGGGGGTCTCTCCAGATCTGTCACTTGTGGGGTCCCCTGCTTGAAAAGCAGTGGCCCAACTGCCTTGGATCATGGTTTAAGGTATCCCCAAGCTGAGAGCCCCCATCTTGGCTCTGTCTCGGTAGCTAGCTACCCACTCTGATACCCAGAAGCTCTGCCACACTCAGGCACCCCTGGTCTTTCTGTGACCCCGCGGGTCCTGAGACCACACTGTCCCCGTGAGGGCTCTACACCCACTTAGCCTCAGGAGTGACATCCCTCAGTGGAGAAGACTTCTAAAAGTTCTGATTTTGTGCTCCACTGCTCTACCACTTGCTGGGAGCTGGCCTCTCCCCCTGTGGTTTATCTTCCCATTGCTTTGGATTCACTTTCCACATGTCCTACCTTCCCCAAAGTGGTCGATTTTCTGTTCCTGGAATTGCTGCTTTTCTTCTCTTTTATCTACTGTTGAGTTTGTAGGTGTTCAGAGTGGTTTGATAACTATCTAGCTGAACTCCTGGTAACTAATGCTATTTCAGCCTCCAACTCCTCCACCATCTTGCTTCCTTTCCAGTTTTTGTTTTTATTATTGTCTATTTTCTTAGTATTTTTCTTTCTTTTTACCTTGGGTATATTGACTCTATTTTTTAGTTTTATAAGTTATAGACTTCGGTCATTCATTAAAAACTAATTTTTTATAAGATGTCTTCAAAGCTACAAATTTCCCTCTAAACTCTGTTTTTGAGTTGTATTTTCATTTTATAATGAAATGCAAAATGTTTTCTTATTCTCATTATTTCTTCTTTGAATCATGATTATTTAGAATTCTGTCTTTTAATTTCAAAATGTGTGGGGGTTTATAGATATCATATTTATTCATATAAATATTATTCCATTGTTATTAGAGGCCATACTTGGTGAAATTACCATTTTTAAGAATTTGATGAGATTTTCCTTATGCTCAAACATTTGATCTATATTGGTGAATGCTCCAGGTGCACTATTTCAAATACTTGAAAATTGTATGCATTCTGCAGTTATGTGTAATATTATATAAATGTCAAATTAGCTCAAATTGGTTGGTGGTATAATTAAAATCTTCTCTACCTTTACTATTTTCTTTTACTCTTGTTCACAGCTGTATCTTTTAGTGAGAGTGTGGTGTAAAAAATCTCCCAACTATGATTATAGATTTCACTATATCACCTTTTTAATCCTGTAGAGTTTGCTTTGTGTTTGTTGAATCTCTCCTATTAAGTACATATACATTTATTATTTCAACATTTCCTGAGGAATTAACCAAATATCCTTCTTTTCTTATGGTTGATCTACCTTCTCTGAAAATGTGCATGGTCTGGTATTTATATTTCCACACTACTTTCTTAATGCCTGTCTTTTTATGATATATATTTCTATATTTTTGTCCACTCATTTTCTTTTACCTTATCTATTTTTTTAAATTTAAAATGTACTGTAGAATGAATATGGTTAGGTCTTTTAAAAACTCTAGTTTGAGGGGTGCCTGGGTGGCTCAGTGGGTTAAAGGCTTTGCCTTCAGCTCAGGTCCTGATCTCAGGGTCCTGGGATTGAACCCCACATTGAGCTCTCTGCTCAGCAGGGAGCCTGCTTCCCCTTCTCTTCTGCCTGCCTCTCTGCCTACTTGTGGTCTCTGTCTGTCAAATAAATAAATAAAATCTTTTTTTTTAAAAAGGCTAGTTTGACATTTTTTGTTTTTTAATTGGAATTTTTCATCCACTTGAATTAATTTTTTTTTATTTTTCCAGTTCAATTTTTTCTTTCATTATAATATAAAAGGTTTTTAAAATTTTTATTTTATTTCAGTACAGTTAACATACAGTGTTAAATTAGTTTCAGATGTACACTGTATTGATTCAGCAATTCCATACATCCCCCTGAGCTCATTCCAGGAAGAGTACTCCTTAATCCCCATGGCCTATTTCATCCATCCTTGCCCTGAAACATCAATTCGTTTTCTAAATTAGAGTCTGTTCCTTGGTTTATCTCTCTCTCTCTTTTTTCTTCATTGTTCCTATAAAAATTTTTTAAAGATTTTATTTGTTTGATAGAGAAGGAGAACATGAGTGGGGGGAGGGACAGAAGGAGAGGGACAGCAAGAAGCAGACTTCCCCCTGAGCATGGAACACGACTTGGACTTCATCCCAGGACCTTGAGATCATGACCTGAGCTGAAATCAGTTGCTTAACTAACTGAGACACCCAGGTACCCCTTTGCCCAATAAATTTAATGTAAACATTGCTATGGTTGGATTACTACTACCAATCTTTCTATTTGTTTCCCATATATTACATCTTTTCTTCCCCTTCTGTTCCTCCTTTCCTGACTTATTTTGGATTAGTGGAATATGTCTTACTATTTCATTTTATATCACCTATTGGCTTTTTTGGCCATGCTTTTGTGTTGTTTTATGGTTGTTTAAGGTATTATAATATGCACCTTTAACATATCTTTAGTATTGTATTCCTTCATATAAAATGTAAGAACATTGTAGAGACTCCAGATTCTGGTAACTTCCTGTAAAATGTTTTGATTTTTTTAGATAGCAATTTAATTGTTGGCTGATCACAATGAACTTGTGGAGCTTTGGTTTTCACTTTATTAGGAGAATCTGTTACATTGTAGCCTGGAGTCTTAAGAAACATTCCTTAGTTCTGAAACTTCTTTGCTCCTGAGGTATGGTCTTTTTTGAAGTTTAATGGCCAGCTAACAATTTTTGCCAACTTCCCCAGACTTAGCACAGTATGCAAATTCCAAACTCTCTCTTGCAGTGGTCAACTTAAATTTCAGCTTAGCTCCTCAGCTTTCAGCTGTTACTTTTCACTCTGTTCTTTAGAGTCTCTTCGATATGAGTAGAGTTCATGTTGTCCAAGAATTGAAGTGGGTTTGCACATAGATTTTCAGACTTCCATCCTTTGTGGTGCCTTGCTTCCTGGAATTTCCTCTGTTAATTTACAGCCACTATGGCAGCCTCAAACGCCATCCTCTGACACCTAAAGCAATACACCTGAAGGTTTTTGCTTGAGTATTAGCTATTCTGAATCTGGGAAGACTGGAGTGTACCCTCAAGAGATGTCACATAAATGTTGATATCACCCAGTTGCATTGTACTTTCAAGAGTTTAGCTCCCTTCAATTTGTCTACTTTTGGTTGCTCTCCATTGCCTTTAAGTAGTTGGTTTTTGTATTTTATCTGGAGTTAATGGCTTCCATCTCTGGGAGGGTAATTAAAATTAAACCACTTTGTTATGCCAAGAACTGGAATTCTGGAAATAACTGGAAAATGATTAAAAAAAAATAGGGGCACCTGGGTGGCTCAGTGAGTTAAGCCTCTGCCTTTGACTCAGGTCATGATCCCAGAGTCCTGGGATGATTGAGCCCTGCATCTGGCTCTCTGCTCAGCATGGAGTCTGCTCCCCCCACTGCCCCAACCCCTCTTCTGCCTCCCTCTCTGCCTACTTGTGACTTGTGATCTCTGTCTGTCAAATAAATAAATAAAATCTTAAAAAAATATATCAAGGCTCCCTTAAGAAAACAGCTGAGGAAGATTCTGAGCAAGGTGACTCAGTGGGTTAAGCCGCTGCCTTCGGCTCGGGTCATGGTCTCAGGGTCCTGGGATCGAGTCCTGCATCGGGCTCTCTGCTCAGCGGGGGGCCTGCTTCCCTCTCTCTCTCTCTGCCTGCCTCTCTATCTATTTGTGATCTCTCTGTCAAATAAATAAAATATTTTAAAAAAATAAAAATAAAAAAATTTTTTAAAAAAAGCAAGTCATATGATCTAGATATTTATAAATTCTTTGCGGTGATATGATCATCCTGCTTATTTTTTTTTAAAGTCAGTTGTATCACTGGTCTCTTCATTCTAAGGTTGGATCCAGTGATGTGGTTATAGGAATGTGGTTTATTGGTTAAACAAGCAGTATTTTTTTCTTGGGGCACCTGGGTGGCTCAGATGGTTAAGCATCTGCCTTTGGCTCAGGTCATGATCCCAGGATCCTGGGATTGAGCCCCACACCAGGCTCCCTGCTAAGTTGGGAGTCTGTTTCTCCCTCTTCACCTGCTCATGCTCTCTCTCTCTCTCTGTATCTCTCTGTCTCAAATTGAGACAGACTTACTCAAAGACTTGAATAAATAAAGTCTTTAAATAAAACAGTATTGTTTTCTTCTTACTTTAATATGAAATCGATTTTATAAGAGTAGGACGTATAAAAGCTTCCAAACCTGGTGTTACCTTATTTTATATATAGTCTATATTATTTCCCATGCTTATTTTAAAAGTCCTTAACTTAGGTTTTATAAAATAGACACATTTAAACTGTTATCAGACACTGAATGTACCCACTCTCTTCACTTATTTTCTAACTGTCCTCTGTTTTCATGCCCTCTACCTTGGCTTATATGACTTTATATCCAGGGGTTCCATACTCAACAAATTAATGCCTGCAGGCCTAGGTAAACAACAAAAATGTGTAAAGCAGACCAGCATGGGGAAACATGAGAGAGTTCTGGAAGAGGTAGACTCGAGAAAACATGCATTATATAAAAGGTCAGCCTCACCAGCAGTTGGCATATAGGGATCTACGGGCCAGAATTACCAGATATTCCACTTGTAAAAGAAGCTGGAAGTAGGGATTTCTATGTGAAATATCCTGATTATTAAAATACCTTTCAGGTCAAATCAAATATATTTGATTATTATCTAAGTTCACATGAGGCGCTATAACAGAACAACATGACTTCATGGCTTAAACAACAAACATTTCTTTCTTATAGTTCTGGAAGCTGGGGAGTCAAGAACAAGATGCTTGCAGATTCACTGTCTAGTGGGTGCTTGTTTCCTGGTATACAGCACAGGTTCTGGCTGTGTCCTCACATGGCAGAAAGGGCAAGTTGTTCTGTAGGATCTCTTTATAAGGTATGAATCTCATTCATGAGGGCTCTGCTCTTATTACTTACCAAAGGTTCCATCTCCAAATATCATAGGATTAGGTTTCAACATAGGAATTTCAGTCTATAGCAGATAGTGTACAGAATTTTGGTCTCTCAAATTGCTTACTTATTTCCATTGTTGGCTTGTCTTCTATTTGCTTTTCTCCCGCACTCATTTGGAATGCTCCCCCATGCAAACCTACCTAAATCCTGTCTTCTATGCTCAATTCAAGTTTTGCATCCTCATAAAGCTGCTGAGCGTCTTCCAGTCTTCATTGTTCATCTTCTCCTTCTGTGAAATTTATAATAATTATAGTCTTAGGAAACATTTTATGGCTTAATTTTATTGCCTTTGTACACTGTGAATTGTGTTTCAGTTCCCAGTGTCTTTTCTTTATTTCTTGCATAGGTTTTCAATTTTCTTTATTAATTTATGGTTGTTGTTGATACACAAGGCTTTTTTGAAGTGTGAGGGAAGGTGAAATTGCAGGAAGATTATTGATTTGGAGATCATAGATACATCCAATCCAAACCCTTTATTTGACAAATGAGGAAGTGAAGGCCAAGTAAATTAAATGATTTACCAATGAGAAATCAGAAAGTTGATGGCTTGATTTCAGAACTCCAAGCCTCCTGTTGGGTTCTCTTTCCACCAAGACACAGCACTCAGTAGATTTAGGACAAGACATTTTACATTTAGTATCAAAAGATCGATTTATTCTCTTTTTTTCCTGTATGTTTTTTCCTCTTAGGGTAGCTGGGTGATATACAATCAGATTCTTTAGAGCCAAAGAGATAATGTAAAATATCTTTCCCTTCAAATTGAGGCTATCTAATAGCCTCATCTAATCACTTAAGGTTGGTAATGGGGAAAATGATAAATGAGCCTAACTCCGTTGTTTACAAGATTTTGATTTTATAGTTTCTATTTCCCCTTATGAGCCTTACAGACAAAGAGGTATCCTGATTGTGAAAGAGCAGAATTTGTCCTCTAATCTGAACTATGTATTCTCTCATAATTCTTAAATAGAATTCTTAGGTAGAATAAAATATTACTAAAACTGTGGCATTGCTATAATAGATCTATATTCTACTCTGGTATGCATCTGTCTTTTGAACAGAGTCATTATACCACATGATGGCAACCTAAATCAATTTCTATAAATACAACACTGAAGTAAAAATATAAGGCTTTACATTTATGAAAATTATGTTTTTTTATCCAAAAATCTAGATAAGTAACATTATTCATGAACTTCAATTCATTAAAATTATTTGCAGCTTCTTTGTTGGTACGAAAAAAGTAGCAATTGTTTTTATGAAATAAAACTGCATTCACTATCATTTTGAATTGTTAAAGAGCATAAATATTATACACTACAAATAAATTTAATATATTCACATAATTTTAACATGCAAAGACTGAAAATCTTCTTATAATGAACTACAGAATAGAACAGCCAAAGTGACTACAGAAGTTTTAAATACAGCCTCTAAATTTCCAATAATTTGTGAATAGAATTCTTTTTGTCCTAATTTTGTGCTTTGAATGCACTTTATTAAATCACAGCCTTCAATTAAAAATAACCATATCTATGGTCTCACTTATTTGTGGAGCATAACAAATAACATGGAGGACATGGGGAGATGGAGAGGAGAGGGAGTTGAGGGAAACTGGAAGGGGAGATGAACCATGAGAGACTATGGACTCTGAAAAACAACCAGAGGGTTATGAAGGGGCGGCGGGGGGGGTGGGGGGGTGGGAGGTTGAGGAACCAGGTGGTGGGTAATAGGGAGGGCACGTACTGCATGGAGCACTGGGTGTGATGCCAAAACAATGAACACTGTTATGCTGTAAATAAAAAAATAAAAATAAATAAATTAAAAAAAATAACCATATCTAACTGGAAAATAATGCAAACAGGATAGTCCCCTCTTCATGAAATGCTTAAGTTCTGTTATATCTTTGTCAGTACTATACTTAAAGCTCAGTGGTTCTTTACTAGCAAAGGGATCATGCGTTTTTCCTCATTTTTATTTAACATATATTTATTCCCTTCAATTGGTACTTAATAATTGAGTCATTACTCTTCCAAAAAGCCCAGATCACTTTCATTTTGGTTCTAGCAAATATAAAAGTTACAAATGTGGCATTAAGTTAATGACATTTATTCTGTTTATTCTCATGCTCAGCAATGTGTTTATTTCCTGGAGTTAAATAGTTTACTCAATTTTGTTATAAATTTGTTACTAAAATTGTTATACTAATATATACACTTGTCTCTAGATTTTTGGATTAGAAAATTATGATTTTCATATCTTGCACTTTTATTATTTACTCTGATTTTTTTTTCAGCATTTCTTCATACAAGTAAGACATTTGGGCTAAATGGAATTTTTTAACTTAGGTAACATGTTTGTTTTCATTTTGTTCTCTCAACCAAGTGAGGTAGTCTCTGTGACATTGTTATTTGATGTGTCATACTTTGTTACATATAGAATTACATGGAATCTTTTATAATTCTATGTCAAGGCCCCATCTCAATCCAATTAAACTCTCTAAAGGTTGACTCCAGATATCATAATTTTAAAAAATCCTTTAGGTGATTCTAATATGCATCAAAGTTTAAGAACCACCAGAATGGTAGGAGAATGTTGACATTGTATAATGATAAGACTAATCCAGTTGAAACCATAGATTTTTTTTTTTTTTGCTTTTGCAGTGATCTTCTGATTTGCTTAACTTTCCTAAGCTCCAGTTTATTATATGTAATATTTGATAAACTTGAAATATATGCAGTGTAAATATGTTATAAAGTTAATTAAGATAATAAATGCCTATTAGCCTACCACATAACTTCAGTATTAAAAGTTACAATGTGTGCTTATTCACAGCCTCATTTACCTGCATGAACTCGTAGGTAACCACTATCCTGAATTTTGTGTTTATTTTTCATTTGTTTTGTGAAAATGTTTATAGCTTGTGTATACTTCTGTGACTAGCTTATTATCTAGTTTACTTTAGGCTTTATTTAAAAAGATCCTTATTGGGAAGAGGAGTTAAGATGGCAAAATAGGAAGACCTTTTGTTTGCCTCATCCCTTGAACACAACCAGATAATGATCAAATCATCCTGAACAACCAGGAAATTGATCTGAGGACTGAGAGAACAAACTGCATGACTAGAGGGAGAAAAGAGGCCACATCATGGAAGGTAGGAGGTGTGGAGATTTGGTGATTTGGTGGAGAAAAGAATTACAGGTGCTGTGAGGGGAGGGAGCACTGATCATAGAGAGAGAATAGACAGCGAAAGAGAGATAAAACAGCATGCAGGGGATTGCACAAGAAAACACTTCCCCAAAACCACCGACTGGGGAAAAGAAAGGGGCTGATTATCCCAAGTTTTTACAAGCAGTGAACTGAAAGTCTGAAGTTTTAGAAGTCTGTGTTGGCACTGGGGTGAGACTGCAGGTGTAACAGTGCTCTTCTAGAAAAGGTGGGCAGAGGCCCAGATGCAATGTGTGCTCTGAGTATCCCCTAGATCATGTTGGGAGAGACAGTCTCCTTAGAGTGCACTTGGGACAGGTAGCACTGTCACTCTTGGGACAAAAGAGCCACTGAGAACCATTTTGCTGCCCCATTCATTACCACAGGAGCAGAGGCAGTTGCTGAAGGGCAGCTAACCAGGAATCCAGTTTTTTTCCTACACCTTAACATAAACTCCAAATCCCTGCACATTCCTAGGACTACCCTCTGGGATAAACTGATACCAGTGACAGCACCCATAGGTGAGAGTTATGAGAGCCACCCCCATAGGTCAGTGTAGGTTTGTGCCACACTTAGTCCCTAAAATTTGGAGTTTTGAAAATCAGCTAGCATGCCTGAGATAAAACACAGGAGCTCAGGGCTTCTAGCTGCACAGGTAGATCAGACATAGGGTAAAAGGAGATTTGAGGGACACCTGGGACAAATGAGGGAAGATTGTTCACTCTTCTATGAGGGCTTCCTAAATAGCAGCAGGCCCAAATTCCCCTGTGGACAAGAGACCAATTTTTACCCCTTTCCGTCAGCACAGGCAACTTCAGTGAGAGGCACAGTGCTCAAAGTAGAGGTTTGAACCACTTACAGCAAGCCACGCCTCCTGCACCCTGCAGGTACTTTTTCACTAGGGCAAGAGTGCCTAAAATAAGGGCAGCAGTGGGCCCCTCCCCCAGAACACCAGCAGCACCTTCTCTGCCTCCAGTGGCACAGGAACAAGTCTATTGATCATTGACTTCTGCAAAGCTCCAGCCCTAGGGGAAAATAGGATCTAGTCTCTTTTAACAAGCAGACACCTAATTAAAACTCACCATACAGTGGAAAAGGTCCAAACACTCACCCCTGTAGAGAAGGAGAAACTGCAGAGGACTGGCCTGAGAGAAGGAGCAGCCAAAGCACAGAAGTGAACAGCATATACCAGAAACACTTCCTGAAGCCCCAGGCCTTGCACAGCATATGACCTCTTGTTTTTATAGCCATTTCTCTCAGGAGCAGGAAACATAAGAGGCTTTCCTAACCCACAGAAGACAGAGACCCAGACAAAATGCCAAGATGGAGGAATTCACCCCCAAAGAAAAAAGAAGAGGTCACAGCCAGGGATCTACTCAAAACAGATTTAAGTAATATGCCTGGACAGAATTTAAGTCAGCAATCATAAGGATACTAGCTGGAAGCCAAGAAGACACCAAGGAGTCTCTTACCACAGAGATAGAAGATCTCAAAACAAGTCAGGCTGAAATTTAAAAAAAAAAAAATGCTATGACCAAGATGAAAAACTGACTAGATGTAATGATCACAAGGATGGAAGAGGCACAGGAACGAATAAGTGATGTAGAAGATAAAAGTATGGCTTAAAATCTAATTGATCTGATATAAGGATTGCCACCCCAGCTTTCTTCTGATGCCTATTAGCATGGTAAATTGTTTTCCACCCCCTCACTTTAAATTGGGAGGTGTCTTCGCGTCTAAAATGAGTTTCTTGTAGGCAACATACTGATGGGTTTTGTTTTTTTATCCATTCTGATACCCTGTGTCTTTTGATTGGGGCATTTAGCCCATTAACATTCAGGGTAACTATTGAGAGATATGAATTTAGTGCCATTATTAGTCTGTAAGGTGACTGTTACTGTATATTGTCTCTGTACCTTTCTGATCTACTACTTTTAGGCTCTCTCTTTGCTCAAAAGCTTTTGCACAGCAAAGGAAACAGTTAACAAAACCAAAAGACAACTGACAGAATGGGAGAAGATATTTGCAAACGACCTATCAGATAAAGGGCTAGTATCCAAAATCTATAAGGAACTTAGCAAACTCAACACCCAAAGAACAAACAATCCAATCAAGAAATGGGCAGAGGACATGAACAGACATTTCTGCAAAGAAGACATCCAGATGGCCAACAGACACATGAAAAAGTGCTCCACGTCACTCGGCATCAGGGAAATACAAATCAAAACCACAATGAGATATCACCTCACACCAGTCAGAATGGCTAAAATTAACAAGTCAGGAAATGACAGATGCTGGTGAGGATGCGGAGAAAGGGGAACCCTCCTCCACTGTTGGTGGGAATGCAAGCTGGTGCAACCACTCTGGAAAACAGCATGGAGGTTCCTCAAAATGTTGAAAATAGAACTACCCTATGACCCAGCAATTGCACTACTGGGTATTTACCCTAAAGATACAAACGTAGTGATCCGAAGGGGCACGTGTACCCGAATGTTTATAGCAGCAATGTCTACAATAGCCAAACTATGGAAAGAACCTAGATGTCCATCAACAGATGAATGGATAAAGAAGAGGTGGTATATATACACAATGGAATACTATGCAGCCATCAAAAGAAATGAAATCTTGCCATTTGCGAGGACGTGGATGGAACTAGAGCGTATCATGCTTAGTGAAATAAGTCAATCAGAGAAAGACAACGATCATATGATCTCCCTGATATGAGGACATGGAGAAGCAACATGGGGGGCTAGGGGGATAGGAGAAGAATAAATGAAACAAGATAGGATTGGGAGGGAGACAAACCATAAATGACTCTTAATCTCACAAAACAAACTGGGGGTTGCTGGGGGGAGGTGGGATTGGGAGAGGGGGAGGGGGCTATGGACATTAGGGAGGGTATGTGCTATCGTGAGTGCTGTGAAGTGTGTAAACCTGGCGATTCACAGACCTATACCCCTGCGGATAAAAATACATTATATGTTTATTAAAAAAAAAATTTGGAAGGGGAGGCAAACCATAAGAGACTATGGACTCTGAAAAACAACCTGAGGGTTTTGAAGGGTCAGGGGTGGGAGGTTGGGGGAACAGGTGGTGGGTAATAGAGAGGGCACGTTTTGCATGGAGCACTGGGTGTTGTGCAAAAACAATGAATACTGTTACGCTGAAAAAATAAATAAAATGGAAAAAAATGTTTCTAAAAAATAATAAAACCATTACTGAATAAAAAAAAGAAGAAGATAAAAGTATGGAAAATAGTGAAGCTGAAAAGAAGAGGGAAAGAAAAATATTGGATCATGACTATAGACTTAGGGAACTCAGCAACTCCATAAGACATAAAAACATATCATAGGCGTGCCAGAAGAAGAGATGGAAAAGGGGTAGTTTATTTGAGCAATTTATAGCTAAAAACTCTAATCTGGGGAAGAAAAGGGACATCCAAATCCAGTGAACTCCCACCAAAATCAACAAAAGCAAGCCAATACCAAGATACATTGTCACAGTAAATTTTTCAAAATACAGAGATAAGGATAGAATCCTGAAAGCAGCAAGCGAAAAGAAGTCCCTATTCTACAGGGAAGACAAACAAGGTTAACAGCATATCTCTCCACATGGAAACTGGGCAGGCCAGAAGAGACTGGCATGATATATTCCACCAGCTGAATGGGAAAAATATGCAGTCATGAAGACTTTATCCAGCAAGGCTGTCCTCCAGAATAGAAGGAGAGATAAAGAGGTTCCCAGACAAAAACTATAGGAGTTCGTGGTTTCTAAACCAGTCCTCCAAGGAATAGTAAAGGGGACTCCTTGAGTGGAAAGAAAGATTAATAGTAAGAAAGACTAGAAAGGAATAGAGAAAATATCCAGAAACAGTGACTTAATAGGTAATGTAGCACTAAATTCATATCTATCAATAATCACTCTGAATGTAAGTGGACTAAATGCTCCAATCAAAAGACATGGGGTATCAGAATGGATTTTAAAAAAAAAACACCCAAGATCCATCTATTTGCTGTAGAGACTTATTTTAGACTTAAAGACACCTGCAGATTGAAAGTGAGGGGATGGAGAACCATTTGTCATGGTAATGAACATCAAAAGAAAGTTGGCGTAGCCATACTTACATCAGACAAACTAGATTTCAAACCAAATATCACAAGAAATGAAGAAAGGCACTATGTGATAATAAAGGGGTCTATCCAAAAAGAAGATCTAACAAATATGTATGTCCCAACTTGGGAGTATGCAAATATATAAATCAATTAATAATAAACATTAAGAAACTCATCAATAACAATACAATAATAGTAATGGATTTTAACACTCCACTACAGCAACTGACAGATCATCTATGCAAAAGATCAACAAAGAAACCATGGCTTTTAATGACACACTGGACCAGATGGACTTAACAGGTATATTCAGAACATTTCATCGTAAAGCAGCAGAATACATATTTGAGTGTACATGGAAAAGTCTCCAGAACAGAACACATACTATGGCACAAATCAGGCCTCAAGAATTACAAAAAGACTGAGATCATACCAAGTATGTTTTCAGACCACAACACCATGAAACTTGAAGTTAACCACAAGAAAAATTTGGAAAGACCAAAAATACATGGAGGTTAAAGACCATGCTACTAAAGAATGAATGGGTCAACCAGGAAGTTAAAGAAGAAATTAAAAAATACATGGAAACAATGATAATGAAAGCACAGAGGTCCAGAGACTTTGGGATGCAGGAATAACAGTCATAAGGCTAAAGTACATGGCAATACAGGTTTACCTCAAGAATCAGGTCTCAAATACACAACCTAACTTTACAGCTAAAGAATCTAGAAATGTACTACGTTTCATCTAAAGACCACAGCTAATATCATTGACAAAGGGAAAAAACAGCTTTTCCTCTACAGTCAGAAAGAAAACATGGATATCCACTCTCACCATTGTTATTTAACATTGTGCTAGAAGTCCTAGGCTCAGTAAACAGACAACAAAAAGAAATAAAAGGCATCCAATTGGCCAGGAAGAAATCAAGCTTTCACTATTCACAGACAACATGATACTCTATGTAGAAAACATGAGAGACTCCATCAGAAAATTGCTGGAACTAATACACAAATTCAGCAAAGTCACAGGATATAAAATCAATGCACAAAAATCTTAATTTTTTATATCTATAATGAAGCAGCAAAAAGAGAAAGCAAGGGATCAATCCCATTTACAATTGCAGCAAAAACCATCAGTAACCTAGGAACGAACCTAACCAAAGAGGTAAAACATCTGTTCTCTCAAAACTTTGGAAAACTTATGAAAGAAATTGAAGATGACAGAAGGAAATGGGAAAAAAATTCCATGCTCATGGACTGGAAGAGCAAATATTGTTAAAATATCTATATCACCCAAAGCAATCTACTCATTTAGTGCAGTCCCTGTCAAAGCACCACCAGAATTTTTCACAGAGTGAGAACGAACAATCCTAAAGTTTGTATGGAGTCACAAAAGACCCAAATAGCCAAAGCAATCTTGAAAAATAAAAACAAACCTGGAGGCATCAAAATTCCTCAAGACTTCAAGCTATATTGCTAAGCTGTAGTGATCAAGGCAGTGTGGTATTTGCACAAAAACAGACACACAGATCAAATGCAACAGTATAGATAACACAGAAATGGACCTACCACTATATGGTCAACTAATCTTTGACAAAGTGGGAAAGAATATGCAGTGGAAAAAAATAGTCTCTTGTACAATTGGTGTTGAGAAAACTGGGCAGTAACATGCAGAGGAAAGAAACTGGGCCACTTTCTTACACCATACACAAAAATAAATTCAAAATGGATGAAAGACCTAAATGTGGGACAGGAAACCATCAAAATTCTAGAGGATTACACAGACAGCAACTTCTATGACCTTAGTCATAGCAACTTCCTACGGTTGGGACTTTATCAAGATAAAAAGCTGAACAGTGAAGGAAACAACAAAATCAGAAGTCATCCTATGGAATGAGAGAAGATATTTCCAATGACATATTTGATAAATGGTTGGTATCCAAACTCTATAAAGCATTTATCAAACTGAACTCCCCCAAAACAAGTATTTCAATAAAAAATTGGTAGAAGAGGGGCGCCTGGGTGGCTCAGTGGATTAAATCCTCTGCCTCTGGCTCAGGTCATGATCCCTCTGTCCGGGGATCAAGCCCCGCATTGGGCTCTCTGCTCAGCAGGGAGCCTGCTTCCTCCTCTCTCTCTCTCTCTGCCTGCCTCTCTGCCTACTTGAGATCTCTGTCTGTCAAATAAATAAATAAAATCTTTTAAAAAATGGGTAGAAGATATGAATAGATATTTTTCCAAAGACTTTCAGATGACCAATAGACATATGAAAAGGTTCTCAACTTTACTTATCATTGGGGAATACAAATCAAAACCAAGATGAGATACCACCTTTCACCTGCTGGAATGGCTAAAATTAACAACACAGGATGCAACAGATGTTGGGAAGATGTGGAGACAGGGAAACCCTCCTTCACTGTTGGTGGGAATGCAAACTGGTGTAGGCACTCTGGAAAACAGTATGGAAGTTCCTCAAAAGTTAAAAATAGAACTACCCTATAGTCTAGCAATTGTAGTACTAGGTATTTTCCCAAAGGATCTAAATATGCTGATTCTAAGGAGGCACATCCACCCCAATGTTTATAGCAGCATTTTTTTCATTAACCTTAAAAACTTTGATGTAATTAATTAATTAATTTTAAATTTAATTTTATTTTTCAGTGTTCCAAGATTCATTGTTTATGTGCTACACCCAGTGCTCCATGCAATAAGTGCCCTCCTTAATACCCACCACCAGGCTCACCCATCCCCTGACCCCTCTCCCCTCCAAAACCCTCTGTTTGTTTCTCAGAGTACACAGTCTCTCATCATTTGTCTCACAGCATTTTTAGCATAGCAAAATCATGGAAAGAACCCAAATGTCCATAAAGTGATGAATGGATAAAAAAATGAGTGGATAAAGAATAGATAAAGATATATACAATGGAATATTCTTCAGCCATGGAAAAGAATGAAATATTGTCATTTTCAGTGATGTTGATGAAATAAGAGTGTATTATGCTAAGTGAAATAAGTCAGAGAATGACAAACTCCATATAATTTCAATCATATGTGGAATTCAAGAAACAAAATAGATGAACATTGGGGAGAAAGAGGGGAAACAAACCATAAGAGACTCTTAACTATAGAGATCAAACTGAGAGTTGCTGAAGAGGAGGTGGACAGGAGATGGGCTAAATGGGTAATGGGTATTAAGGAGGGTACTTGTTATGTTGAGCACTGGGTTTTATATGTAAGTGATAAATCACTAAATTCTACTGCTGGAACCAATATTACACCATATATTAACTGACTAGAATTTAGACAAAAATTTGAAAAAAAAGTCCTGCTATATGTAGTATTTAGGAATACTAACTGTTTAATCAATATCACGGCTCAGAGATGCTCTCATGTTGGTTTATGTAGCCATGGTAATTCAATTATCTTCACAGAGGTAAAATATTTCTTTGTGGGAATATGCAATAAACTATTTTTCAGTGCTTCCATGAATGGACATTCAGGACTTCTTTTAAATTTTTGTTAGTGCAAATAAAACTGCTAAAAGATTTTTTTCTTTTTTTTTATTAACATATAATGTATTATTAGCCCCAGGGGTACAGGTTTGTGAATCGCCAGGTTTATACACGTCACAGCACTCACCATAGCATATACCTTCCCTGATGTCCATAACTCAACCCCTTCCCCCTACCCTGCTCCCCCTGGCAACCCTCAGTTTGTTTTGTGAGATTAAGAGTCTCTTATGGTTTGTCTCCCTCCTAATCCCATCTTGTTTCATTATTCCTTTCCTACCCCCATACCCCCCCACGTTGCCTCTCAACTTCCTCATATCAGGAAGATCATATGATAATTATCTTTCTCTGATTGACTTACTTCGCTAAGCATAATACTCTTTAGTTCCATCCACATTGTTGCAAATGGCAAGATTTCATTTCTTTTGATGGCTGCATAGTATTCCATTGTATATATATGCCACATCTTTATCCATTCATCTGTTGATGGGCATCTAGGTTCTCTCCATAGTTTGCCTATTGTGGACATTGCTGCTGTGCTGAGATTGAAGGAGTCATCAAAAATCTCCCAACAAACAAGAGGCCAAGCCCAGATGGCTTCCCAGGGGAATTCTACCAAACATTTAAAGAATTAATTCCTATTCTCCTGAAACTATTCCAAAAAATAGAAATGGAAGGAAAACTTCCAAACTCATTTTATGAGGCCAGCAATACCTTGATCCCCAAACCAGAAAAAGACCCCATCAAAAAAGGAGAATTATAGACCAATATCCTTGATGAGCACAGATGCAAAAATTCTCCCCAAAATACTAGCCAATAGGATCCAAAAGTACATTAAAAGGATTATCCACCACAACCAAGTGGGATTTATTTCAGGGCTGCAAGGTTGGTTCAACATCCACAAATCAATGTGATATATTACATTAATAAAAGAACAAGAACCATATGACACTCTCAATAGATGCTGAAAAAGCAGTTGACAAAGTACAGCATCCTTTCGTGACCAAAACTCTTCAAAGTATAGGGATAGAGGGTACATACCTCAATATCATCAAAGCCATCTATGAAAAACCCACAGCAAATATCATTCTCAATGGAGAAAAACTGCTAATGTCAGGAACATGGCAGGGTTGTCCACTATCACCACTGCTATTCAACGTAGTACTAGAAATCCTAGCCTCAGCGATCAGACAACAAACAGAAATTAAAGGCATCCAAATCAGCAAAGATTAAGTCAAACTCTCACTTTTTGCAGATGATATGATACTTTATCTGGAATACCCAAAAGACTCCACTCCAAATCTACTAGAACTTGTACAGGAATTCAGTAAAGTGTCAGGATAAAAAATCAATGCACAGAAATCAGTTACATTTCTTTACACCAACAACAAGACAGAAGAAAGAGAAATTAAGGAGTCAATCCCCTTTACAAGTGCACCCAATACCATAAGATACCTAGAAATAAACCTAACCAAAGAGGCAAGAAATCTGTACTCAGAAAACTACAAAGCACTCATGAAAGAAATTGAGGAAGACACAAAGAAATGGAAAAATGTACCATGCTCATGGATTAGAAGAACAAATATTGTGAAAATGTCTATGCTACCTAAAGCAATCTACACATTTAATGCAATCCCCATCAAAATCCCATCCTTTTTTTTTTTTCAAAGAAATGGAACAAATAATCCAAAAATTTATATGGAACCAGAAAAGACCTTGAATAGCTAGAGGAATGTTGAAAAAGAAAACCAAAGTTGGTGGCATCACAATTCCAGACTTTAAGCTCTATTACAATGCTGTCATCATCAAGACAGTATGGTACTGGCACAAAAACAGACACATAGATCAATGGAACAGGATAGAGAGCCCAGAAATAGACCCTCTACTCTATGGTCAACTAATCTTCGACAAAGCAGGAAAGAATGTCCAATGGAAAAAAGACAGCCTCTTCAATAAATGGTGCTGGGAAAATTGGACAGCCACATACAGAAAAATGAAATTGGACCACTTCCTTACACCACTCACGAAAATAGACTCAAAATGAATGAAGGACCTCAATGTGAGAATGGAATCCATCAAAATCCTTGTGGAGAACGCAGGCAGCAACCTCTTTGACCTCAGCCACAGCAACTTCTTCCTAGAAACATCAAAATCTATAAACAGCCAAAGAACAAATAATCCCATCAAGAAACAGGCGGACATTTCTGCAAAGAAGACATCCAAATAGCCAATAGACCCATGAAAAAGTGCTCCATGTCACTCAGCATTAGGGAAATAGAAATCAAACCCACTGTGAGATACCACCTCACACCAGTCAGAATGGCTAAAAATAACAAGTCAGGAAATGACAGTTGTGGTGAGGTATCAGAGAAAGGGGAACCCTCCTACACTGTGGATAAGTCTGCTGCCAATCTAATATTTTTACCATTGTATGTTACAGACTTTTTGTCCTGGACTGCTTTCAGGATTTTCTCTTTGTCACTAAGACTTGTAAGTTTTACTATTAGTTGACAGGGTGTGGATCTATTCTTATTGATTTTGAGGGGCCTTCTCTATGCCTCCTGGATTTTGATGCTTGTTCTCTTTGCCATATGAGGGAAATTTTCTATAATAATTTGCTCCAATATACCTTCTGCTCTCCTCTCTCTTGCTTCTTCTTCTGGAATACCAATTATTCTAATGCATTTCCATCTTTTGAAAAAAGTCTGTTCTTATAATTTGGAGCTGTGGTTTTCTACTTTGGTGCATTTAAAAAAAAAGATTTTATATATTTATTTGAGAGAGAGAGCACACGAAGAGGGTGGGGAGGGGCAGATAGAGAGGTAGAAGACTCCCTGCTGAGCAGGGGACCCACTGAGGGGCTCAGTCCCAGGACTCTGAAATCATGACCAGAGCAGAAGGCAATGCTTACTTAGCCTAGTGAGCCACCCAGGTGCCCATACTTCAGTGTATCAACATGTATTTTCCATGAGAGATTGGTCAAAATGTGCCCCATCTTGTTTTCCAGCTCTGATATTACATATTTGGGGTGTGTGTGTGTGTGTGTGTGTGTGTTTGGTGAAGTGTTATGTAATTTCAGGGATTTGGCAAGACAGAACTGGGGAGGAGAGTGTTTCAATTCTTTCACCACAATCTAGTGGTCAGTCACTTCATTTTAAATATGAAAACTAGAGCTCAAAGACAAGGTTTTTTCTGAAGATACTGAGCTCATTGTCAACACGTCTAGGAATAGAAATGTGATTTCCTGACTTGTGCTGATTTTCCCTATATCATATTTTTTTCAATGAAATAATCTGAATAATTTCATCATTCATATATAAAATAATGTAACTTAACATTAACAAATTTACCTTATAAGTGAAATTAGAGGGTCCTTAAGAATTTTTAGAAACAGATAGTAACATTATACTTTACTTATCTTATTTTTTACTTATTTATTTAAATTAACATACAATGTATTATTTGTTTCAGGGGTACAGGTCTGTGATTCATATGTCTTATATAACAACCTGTCTTCATTACAGCATATATCCTATCCAGTGTCCATCATCCAGTTATCCCATCCCCCCATCTCCCTCCCCTCCAGCAACCTCAGTTAGTTTCTTACGATTGGGTCTATTATGGTTTGCCTCCCTCTCTGGTTTCATCTTGTTTCATTTTTTTCCTTTCTTCTCATATGATCCCCTGCCTTGTTTCTTAAATTCCACATATGAGTGAGATCATATGATAATTTTATTTCTCTGACTGAATTATTTCAGTTAGCATAATGCCCTTAGTTCACTATCATTACTGTCACATGAAAGAAGATTACATAGAAATAAAGATCTAAGTGTTGCCTGGGTGGCTCTGTTGGTTAAGCACCTGCCTTCGTCTCAAGTCATGATCCTGGAGTCCTGGGACTGAGCCTCATGTCCAGCTCCATGTTCAGCAGGGAGCCTAGTTCTCCTTTTCCCCTCTGCTACTCTCCCTGTTTGTGTACCCTCTTTATCAAATAAATGAATAAAATCTTAAAAAAAAAAAAGAAGTACAGGTCTAAAATTCCGTATTAATATCACTTCATTTTATTCTCATGTGCCAAATTAGACCAGATATCTTTATCAAATACTTATGAGTTATCCATTGGTAGCTAAAAGATAACAGATATCAAGTATATATTAGTTATTTATATAAGAAAAAATGATATATAGTAGTCTTCTAATTTAAAGTATAAATTAGAGAAGTGGGCATTTGGATTCAAAATAAGCCATTCTTTACTTGCCAGTACTGAGCAGTCTTTAATACTAAAGAGAATTATTAGTGTATATGATGTTGTGAAATAGGTTGATATTTATTTTAATTCTACAAGTACAAGTAGGAAAATAGAATACTATATTTCAGTAGACACCTTTTTAGATGATGCTGGAGAGCTGACCTTTACCTTTACTCTCCACATCTCTTTCTTACATAGAATAGATACTCCTTTTAAAGATCTCTGCTGCTTTATAAAATCTTTTACCATACTCCAAAGAACCAGTTCAAATAGAATCCCCATCAATATCAAAGGAAATGAGTGAGGAACAAGTCCAACTATAACAAAAGTATTATAATACAAAAGTATATAAATATAACAGGCATCTGGAAGAATTTCTTCCCCTTCATTCTCTAAGAAAACAGGTGAACAACAACCAAAAAACCCTCAAATCTTCTACTTTGATGTGGTCAGTAGTTTACAGTGAACTCTCTGTTTATCCTTTCATGATCTCTAACTACTTTGGAGGAAAAATATCTATAAATTCTTCATACCAGTAGGGTGAGTTGCTCCGAGGCTTGCGTATGGATATAAATAAAGGATGATGAAAATAAACTTGGAAGACTATTCTACTAAGAGTTGAGTATTAAAAAAGGAAATAGTAATTCATTCATTAATCTCTGGAGATGATTTCTTTCATGTAGAATATAGAAGTTTCCTTCTCTTTCCATTGCCATTTAAGGAACACAAAGTAAACTGGGCTTACTTAACTTCCAATTTTTATTTCTTTAGGATATAAAACAAGTTGTAAATGTCACTGAGAACTAAAAGAAAAGGAATACAGAAATAACAACTAGCCATTTTAAGGATGAATGTTTAAAGTAATATATGAAAAGGAAACTTGTGTATTAATTGAATAGATTTAAAGGAAGAAAAATTAGAATTATGTATTTTTCTTCTCAGTTGAAAAAATCATACATTTTAATATTATATTGAATTTGATATATGTATAAAACATACCTTATACAAGTTGCTATGAATTAAACTGAATCCTTTACAAAAAAAGAATTAGATATTGGGATAGATCCCTTGACTATACATAGAAAGTAAGTTGTATTCGGTAGTGCCTTTGTAGATACTGACATGACCATATTTTGAAAATAATGCATTTAATGAACAACCACCACAAAACAGAGACTGTTAAATAAAAACTAGTGGACAACTGGAAAAATTCAAAATGTGCATGAACAGTAGATCAGACAAACCGTAGAATAGTCATTAAGTGTTATATAATGAAAATGAACAGGCTATTTTTACATAAAAATAATTTTGAGCTGAAGAATCAAGATACAAAAGATAGTATGCTATGCCACTTACATAAAGTTTTAAAAGAATCATAACTAATATATAGTGTTGTAATGTAGGATTGATATTTGGGAAGGGACCAGTGATTGGAAAGGATCATGAAGTGCCTTCTGTTACTTTGACAATGTTTTATTTCTTGATATATGTGTTGTTTAATATAATGAACTCAGTGATAATTCATCAAGTCACACACTTATGCAATATTTTCTCTATGTGTTATAATTTAATTGGGCCTACATGGAGAAAAATATCTAGAATATATGGCTAAAAGAAATCTCCATACCTCCATTATGACTTGCATCTAAATGTATTTTGACGGGAGCTGCTAGACAAAAAGAAATGAATAAATAAGTCAGTGAAATCAATACCTCAGGCCTTTAAGACATTAATTGCTGTGACTCATGAGTTCTTCTTGGATATTTTAGGAGAAAAGGGAAGTCACAAAATTATATAGACTGGTCCTTTCTTTAAAAAGCCAACACCTTTTTAAAGAATTTCTAGTTCTATCATGGTCATGTAGACCTAACCATAAATTCATTGACACTTTAAGTCTCAACTAAGGATACCAATCCATGGCTTTTTGCTACCTTATTCTTAAACCACAAAGAAGTAGCCAAAAAAAAATCAATGTCTCCATCTGCTCTTAATCAAAACACTTCCACTTCTTCTATAACAATGCATAGACAAAACACTGCTTAGCATTTCATTAGCTAGCAGAACTGTAATTGCAGCAGTGGTCTAACACAAACAAAGCAACTTTGGCACTTAAAAGCTTGATAAGCTCAAAACGTTGCCTTATGGATATCATCATCTTGAAAATTGTGTTAACTCCCTTTGCTGTGCATAGACTTTCAATATTGATATTCACAAATGAATTTTCATAGTTTCTTATTCTATCTTCCTCTTTACATTTAACACTCTGAATCTTACGTTGTTTAATTTACCCTGTATCTGATTCTATATATACACATGCAAAATGTGGTAGAAAACTGAAGTCATTTTCTGGATAATCCAAGCCAAAAAATGGCCTCAGTTGCCTAGATATTTCAGATGAAGTTGTGTTTCTCTTAGTTTGAGTTATAAGGATAATTATTGCAATTCTGTATTTTACATGCATAGGCAAATCCTTAGAATTCAGAGTGCGGAAAAGTGCTGACAGCAGTGATTTCAAAATGAAAGGAAGGAATCTATTTAAAGTAGAATAAGAATTTGAATTTATGGTTATTATTTTGACTTAAAGTTAGAAGACTTGTTTTTTTAATATTTGTTAATGATCAGATTGATTTTCATAGTATGTAAATTAAAGTGGGCACATATAGCAGCAAAACTGGGTTGATGGTGATGATTAACACAAGAAAAAATTATAGCTTTGCTGTGAATACATAAGAATAAAAGATGCAATGCTTGCCAAGAGATTCTGTGGTTGAGATATGTCACATGGTAATGCTATTCAGAATGTAATAATGAATGCCTTTCCACTGTAATAACACCTATTCTAATCCTCTCATTCTAAACTATACATAAATATAAAGGATATTAAGAATATTTGAGATGTCAATGAAATAAAATGTTGTCACAGGATAATGGTCTCCTGCTGCTTCATAAAATACCAAGCCAAAGGCAAGACTTACATTTTCAAAGTAGAAGACATTAATCCCATGACAGTGTTTTATTGCAGTGATTGTATTTCTATTATACAAAATGAGCATGTAGATTTAATCAATTCATTTGATGTATGTTGATGTTGTTGACAGTGGTTTATCATCATTATGAAACTGTTGTATTCTTGTAGGCAGTTTATTAAAGAGAACACATGTTTTAGGAAATTTAACTTTCAAGGTGAGGGGAAATAGAGGTTTCTCATAAGCTGGAGTTTGGTTTTCCTTAAGAAACAGTTAATATAACTATTGAAGGACAGTTTGATCAACATACTCATAAAAATTTATGTAATAAATGGTCTTGTTAATATTATAGTTCCACATTTCAACTGCTGACAGGTAAACATAATAATTAAGTATAATTATTTGGGCAAAAACCCACGACGACACAAAGTTGAACTTTGTTGAAAGTGCTTTACTAAGGCATTTACAAAACTAGTTTTGTTACTTTGAGTGACTGCTTAATAACGGTAGATATCATTAGACTCTAGCATCATTCCGTATCTCTAAATACTACTATAATATAAAAAATTTAAAAAAAATACAAAGACCCATTGTGCAAGATAGCTTTTGTCTTCTTACAGACACTCAACCATCTAAGCCAAACCAACCATTACTTTTAGTGGAAAATGGAAACCCATTGCTTGCTTTCTATTGTAGAAATACTTTAATGCCAAGATAGTTGGATATATTCCATTGGATGTGTTTAGAATACTGTGTTTCATTTGTAAATATTCTTTAAATCTGAAACAGGCCTCAAGATTGCTTTGAAAAGCTTTTCCAATTTTTAAAGTTGAGCCCAACTAGTAAAGGCAGGTCTGTTTTCACATACCTTCTTGTCTTGTTTGTTGACTATCATAAAGTAAATGAATTTTGTATTTCTAAGACCATCTATTTTATCATCCTTTGTATCTTGGTACTACAAGGCCAAAAACCTGGAAATTAAAAGATCCATCTTCAAAATACAAGTAGTAAGTTAATCAAAAAAGCTGTTTTTTTTTTATAAAAATGCAAAGCTGTTTTTTTTTTTTTAATAAAAATGCAAGCACCTATATCCTCAGGCCATTCAGGGAAAAAAAAAAAGAATGGCCACACACACACACACACAAAAAAAAAGAATACCACAAGTGCAGTAAGAATGACATCTGGTAAATGCTGGCAGTGTTGTGCTAGTCTTTCATTACTCTTGTCATACTCTTGTCATTAGGTTGTTCATTACAACATGGGCAGTCCACTGTCAGAGTACTTCTTTTTATGAAAAGAAGACCAGAATCATTATGATAATATTTCTTTATTAATCACAAATAAATTTTTATGGAAATTTTGTTATAACTCTATTTTTTATGATCACATACTATATTAGTTTGTTGTGGCTTCCATAAAAAAATACCACAGACTGGGGCAGTTCCAGAGGCTAAAATTCTAAGACTAGGGTATCAGCAAGATATGGTTTCTCCTGAAATACATGTTTTTGGCTTGCAGATGGCTGCCGTCTCTTTAGGACTTCATATACACATGAAGTTTTCTGTGTGCATGGGTATTCCTAACATCTTTTTGTGTTTTTCAGTGTTCTCTTTTTATAAGGATACCAGTCAAGCAGATTGCATTATGATTTACCTATATGACCTCTTTTAACCTTATCCTTTTAAAGGCCCTATGTCCAATTACAGTCACATTCTGAGGAACTGAGGGTTAGGACTTCAACATATGAATTTTGGGGAACACAGTTCAGCTTATAATACTTACTGATAAGATATCCTTTATTTTTAATATTATACATTAAAAAACCAGAAGCATTAAATGAAAATAGGTTGCCAACACCAGCTATAAAGTTCCCATAGAGCCATAACAATATACAATTTTAAAAAAAAACATAAAAAATGTGATTCTTTGTTGGAAAGATTGCCACTTTTATTCTTCTAAATCTTTGACCACAGCTCAAAGTATATCATTGTTCTATAATCTTACATTGATAAAGTATTTATCTGTGTATTGAATTCCTTCTACTCTAGGTCTTATTTTTTCTATAAGAAATAAGTTCTTTGGGACAAGAGACCATGATTTATATAAGTATGTATTGCATTTTACACCTGGCACAGGGCCTGGGCACTCTATAAATATTAGGGAAATAAATGGATAATTGGATGGATGGATGGATGGATGGACGGATGAAAGGATAAAGTAATTTGTAAGTCACTTATTAATTTAGAACTGTGATTTAGATATTTTGTACCTGAGCTTATTGCTGATGAGGAAAACTCTCAATCATGGCAGAAGATACCATAAAAATATGATTCTTTAGTGTATACATAAAGCTAGCTCTTAAAATATGACCACCTTACAGATTTAAGAAAGATTTTATTGCACGGCTACCAGCCAAAGACATTGAGCAGAAAATAGAAAGGAAATAAAATTATACTGTCTTGAAATTCAGGTGGGGTTTTGTGTGTACTTCCTTATTAAACATCCGTCTAGTTGCCAGTCTGCATTTTAGAGACAAATGTAGAGCTGTGAACATTTAACATATATGTAACTCTAACCAGACTGTAAATCCTTCGTAGTAAGGGGGGGGGCAAGTGAGGAGATGTGTTTACATTATTCATTTTGTACATCATTTTTCTTTCAGCATAAAATTTGTATACAATCTTTAGGGATGTTTTTCCCCGTCACCAAGGAATACCTGTATTTTAAGATTTACAAGAGAATTAAAAAATATATAAATAATATATGTACATTATGGAAAAATGAGAAAATATAGGTAAATAAAAAGACACAAGAAAAGAAAGCAACACTCAATGTAATTCTACTTGCTAGTGATAACTACTGATAACATTTGTTAAATAAACATCCAATGTTTACATATCCTTAAATATCTGGATATGTTCAATCCATATAAATGTGGAAATGTTTCTGTCTTAGATGGATCAAGATGCCAAAAGGATGTACAATGACACCAAGAACCCACATGCTAACATGAACTGCTAGGTTAGCTATACAGGACTTCTTGAGGAGCAGCTGAAGAAAAGGTTTGACTACAATTGGCCACCAGTCATTACTAAGGATGCATCATATAAAAGAGTTCCTTTCTGAAGAGTCCAAGGGAGAGTTGTACTCTGTGGTCTGTGCTCTGTGCCTACCTTCTCAGGAGAGAAGCCAAGCTTCTCTCACCTGTGACCAAGCAAGATGCCATACATAGATAGAAACCAGGCCTGTGTACTTGGTGTCCTAGAGGAGAAGTGGCTCTTTTGAAATACTCATCACTTTTTTTCAGAACAAAAGAATACATAGGTGTTTTTCATGGTCAAGATATGGGCTGTCCAGGAGTGAGAGGCACTGGTAGCAAAGAGAAAGGGTGGGCTGCAGGGAATCAATAGCTGAGGGGAGCAGTAGGTGGTCAGCTAGAGAAGACAGCTCACAGTAACATAACTGCTGCTTGGGAATCTCCAGGAAGCAGACGTAAGGCATGTGTCAGGCCTGGAGAATGGTTATGCCACATCGTGATACTGCTAGGCAGCAGAAACCATTTCTGTTCTTCACCTCTTCTCCTCGCTTCACCGACTTCCTTCTGATGGTGCCCTGGGAAGATTAGAAGTCAGGGATAACATGTAGAAGAGCTTTTGGAGTAAAAAGAAGTCACTCGTGTTGTCTGTAGACAGCACGTCTGTCAACAGCATGTCTGTTTCTAAGCTGGAGGAGGATAGAAACAGTAATCTAAAGTGAAGTTTGTGCATTACACATAACTGGATGTTTTAAGTATTGAAATTAAATTATAACAAAAGTAACTGAAGGAGTATTTGTTAAAGTAATCATAAACTAGATCTGGCCTGACCTAGATATTACCCAAGATATACAAAGAACTAGATTTAACAAAAACCAGTCGGAAAGGGCAGGACAGGGTAGATTTAAAAGGTATTCTACTTTTACACTCTACAGTTCTGCTCTTTCAACAGTATGTACACACATACCCGCACATAAGCCGTATATGGGACATGCATTAAACATACGCAGTTAATTATATACATCATAAATCTATACATATAGAAAATTGAACTGTAGTTGGTGAGTAGCTACCCATATTATTTAACTATTTTCCTGTTGTTGGACATCTATATTATTTTTAATTTATGCATATTTAAACTAGTGTTTGCTGAAGTTAATACCCTTATGATGAATAATTAGCAAACATCATTTCTTCTTACTTAGAATAAGTGTATGAGCATGAATATGTAGAGTCAGAAGGTTTACATATTTAATGGTTGTTGGTAAATGGTAAATACTTTCAAACCACCATTCAGAAGCCCTTACTAATTTATATTTCCCACCAGTACTGAATCAGGTGATCTTTCCCACATGCTCTGCAACTAGTAACTTGTTTCCTTTATTATTTTAATTCCAATGTTAACATACAGTGTTACATTCATTTCAGGTGTACAATATAGCAGTTCAACAATTCCATATATTACTCAATGCTCCTCAAGATAAGTGTACTCTTGGAGTGCTTGGGTGGCTCAGTGGGTTAAAGCCTCTGCCTTCAGCTCAGGTCATGATCCCAGGGTCCTGGGATGGAGCCCCGCATCGGGCTGTCTGCTCAGCGAGGAGCCTGCTTAACCCTCTCTGCCTGCTTCTCTGCCTACTTGTGATCTCTGTCAAATAAATAAATAAAATCTTTAAAAAAAAAGATAAGTGTACTCTTAATCCTCTTCACCTATTTCAACCAACTCTCCATCCACCTCCCCTCTGGTAAACATGTTTGTTCTCTATAGTTAAGAGGCTGTTTTTTGGTTTGCCCTTTATTTTTCTCTTTGTTCATTTGTTTTGTTTCTTCAATTACATATATGCGTGAAATCATACGGAATTAGCATTTCTCTGAGTGGTTTATTTTGCTTACCATTATACTCTCTAGATCCATCTATGTTGTAAATGGCAACATTTCTTTCTTTTTTTAATAGCTAAATAATATTCTAATGTGTATATGTATAAATATATATATCACACCTTTATTCATTCATCTATTGATGGACACTAATGTTGTTTCCATAGTCTGGCTATTATAAATAAAGCAACAATAAACAAAGGGGTGCATGTATCCCTTTGAATTAGTGTTTTTATATTCTTTGGATACCTACAGAGTAGTGCCGTTACTAGATATGGGGTAGTTCTATTTTTAATTTTTTAAGGAACCTCCTTAAAAACTTAAAAACTGTCTTCCACAGTGGCTGCACAAGTTTGCATTCTCACCAACAGTGCATGAGAGTTCCTGTTTCTCCATATCACCCTCCAATGCTTCTTGCTGCTTGTGTTTTTGACTTTAGCCATTCTGACAGGTATAAGGTGATATCTCATTATGGTTTCAATTTACATTTCCGTGATGTTGAGTGATGTTGAGCATCTCTTCATAGGTCTGTTGACCATCTATATGTGCTCTTTGGTGAAATGTCTGTGCATGTCTTCTGCCCATTTTTAAATTGGATTATTTGACTTTGGGGTGTTGAGTTGTATAACCTCTTATACATTTTGGATACTAACCCCCCTTTTTTTTGTTTTTTGTTTATTTATTTATTTATTCACTTTTTAAAAATTTCTTTTCAGCGTAACAGTATTCATTGTTTTTGCACCACACCCAGTGCTCCATGCAATATGTGCCCTCCCTATTAACTACCACCTGGTTCCCCAACCTCCCACCCCCTGCCTCTTCAAAACCCTCAGGTTGTTTTTCAGAGTCCATAGTCTCTCATGGTTCATCTCCCCTTCCAATTTCCCTCAACTCCCTTCTCCTCTCCATCTCCCCATGTCCTCCATGTTCTTTGTTATGCTTCACAAATAAGTGAAACCATATGATACTTGACACTCTCTGCTTGACTTATTTCACTCAACATAATCTCTTCCAGTCCCGTCCATGTTGCTACAAAAGTTGGGTATTCATCCTTTGTGATGGAGACATAATACTTCATCGTGTATATGGACCACATCTTCCTTATCGATTTGTCCGTTGAAGGGCATCTTGGTTCTTTCCACAGTTTGGCGACCGTGGCCATTGCTGCTATAACCCTTTATCGGATATGTCATTTACAGATATCTTCTCCCATTCAGTAGGTTGCCTTTTAGTTTTGTTGGTTGTTTCTTTAGCTGAGTAAAAGCTTTTTATTTTGATATAGTCCCAGCAGTTTATTTTTGCTTTTATTGCCCATGCTTCAGGAAATATATCTTGAAAAATGTTGCTATGCAAATTTCAGAGAAATTGCTACCTGTGGTCTCTTCTAGAGAGCTCACATTTAAGTCCCTAATCCATTTTGATTTTATTATGTATGATGTTAAAGTGGCCCAGTTTCATTCTTTTGGATGTTGCTATCCAGTTTTCCTATCATCATCTATTGAAGAGACTCTTTCTCATTGTATATTCTTGCCTCTGTCAAAGATTAATTGACCATATAATTGTGGGTTTATTTCTGAGCTTTCTATTCTTTTGATCTATTTGTCTATGTTTGAGCAAGTACCATACTGTTTTGATTACTCCATCTTTGTAATGTGATTTACTAAAGTCTGGAATAGTGTTACCACCAGCTTTGTTTTTACTTTTCAAGATTGCTTTGGCTGTTCAGGGTCTTTTGTTGTTCCATACAAATTTTATTATTAACTTTTAATGTGTTACTAACTTTTGGGGGGTATTTTCCAATTTTAAAGTGAAAATACTATGTAATGGGGGCGCCTGGGTGGCTCAGTGGGTTAATCCTCTGCCTTCGGCTCAGGTCATGATCCCAGGGTCCTGGGATCGAGCCCCACATCGGGCTCCCTGCTCAGCAGGGAACCTGCTTCCCCCTGCCTCTCTGCCTACCTCTCTGCCTGCTTGTGACCTCTCTCTCTTTGTGTCAAATAAATTAAAAAAAAAAAAAAGAAAATACTATGTAATGTTAGTTATAATTATAAATTGTTATAATTTGCATGTTTCTAGTTACTGTTGAGTTGCAGGTGCAGGGTTTTGGTAATTTATTTGCCACAGTGTTTTTATTTTCTAATTTTTGGCCACAGCTTCCTTCTTTTGCCCATTAAAAAATAATCTCTATTTTTTTCTGTGTTAAAACTCTTGATTTATTAAGAAATTTTAATACTTTGTCTTATGCATTGGTACAGGATTCTTCTAGTAATCACTTATATTTAAATTTCTTTTTTGTTGTTTTAACCATATAAACACTTTGTCTAATTTTCAATTTTTCTATAGTCAAATGAGTCAGTATTATCTTGTATGTTTTTCTGTCTTTGGTGTCAAAATTAGAATGGCCTTCTTACCTTCATATGGCAACTTATGGCAAGACATAAGTCTTACGTTTAAATATAACTGAAAATACAACAACTGTCAAACAGAAACCAAATAACAAAATAATATACCACACATAGGTGTGTATTTAAGAAAGGTGAGCTCTTTCCACATTTCCTTCACTTTTTTTTTTTTAAAGATTTTATTTATTTACTTGACAGACAGAGATCACAAGCAGGCAGAGAGGCAGGGAGAGAGAGAGGAGGAAGCAGGCTCCCTGCCAAGCAGAGAGCCCAATGCCGGGCTGGATCCCAGGACCCCGGGATCATGACCTGAGCAGAAGGCAGAGGCTTTAACCCACTGAGCCACCCAGGTGTCCCCACATTTCCTTCACTTTTCTCATATTCTTTTTTTTCTCTGTTTTTTGAAAAAAAAAATTATAGTTTCAAGTACATTGCCACACTTCCACCCATGTATCTTCCCTCTCTTTTCAGAAGTAATCACTCTTCTAAGGCCCTCATTTTTGTCCAGGTGTCTATATATATTCTAGATCTATCCATTTGGAGTCTATTTTCGTGTGTGGTGTAAGGAAGTGGTCCAATTTCATTTTTCTGCATGTGGCTGTCCAATTTTCCCAGCACCATTTATTGAAGAGACTGTCTTTTTTCCATTGGACATTCTTTCCTGCTTTGTCGAAGATGAGTTGGCCATAGAGTTGAGGGTCGATTTCTGGGCTCTCTATTCTGTTCCACTGATCTATGTGTCTGTTTTTGTGCCAGTACCATGCTGTCTTGATGATGACAGCTTTGTAATAGAGCTTGAAGTCCGGAATTGTGATGCCACCAACTTTGGCTTTGTTCTTCAATATTCCTTTGGCTATTCGAGGTCTTTTCTGGTTCCATATAAATTTTAGGATTATTTGTTCCATTTCTTTGAAAAAAATGGATGGTATTTTGATAGGGATTGCATTAAATGTGTAGATTGCTTTAGGTAGCATAAACATTTTCACAATATTTATTCTTCCAATCCAGGAGCATGGAACATTTTTCCATTTTTTTGTGTCTTCCTCAATTTCTTTCATGAGTACTTTATAATTTTCTGTGTATAGATTCTTAGTCTCTTTGGTTAGGTTTATTCCTAGGTATCTTATAGTTTTGGGTACAATTGTAAATGGGATTGACTCCTTAATTTCTCTTTCTTCAGTCTTGTTGTTGGTGTACAGAAATGCAACTGATTTCTGTGCATTGATTTTATATCCTGACACTTTACTGAATTCCTGTACAAGTTCTAGCAGTTTTGGAGTGGAGTCTTTTGGGTTTTCCACATATAGTATCATATCATCTGCGAAGAGTGATAGTTTGACTTCTTCTTTACCAATTTGGATGCCTTTAATTTCTTTTTGTTGTCTGATTGCTGAGGCTAGGACTTCTAATACTATGTTGAATAGCAGTGGTGATAATGGACATCCCTGCCGTGTTCCTGACCTTAATGGAAAAGCTTTCAGTTTTTCTCCATTGAGAATGATATTTGCGGTGGGTTTTTCATAGATGGCTTTGATAATATTGAGGTATGTGCCCTCTATCCCTACACTTTGAAGAGTTTTGATCAGGAAGGGATGCTGTACTTTGTCAAATGCTTTTTCAGCATCTATTGAGAGTATCATATGGTTCTTGTTCTTTCTTTTATTAATGTGTTCTATCACATTGATTGATTTGCGGATGTTGAACCAACCCTGCAGCCCTGGAATAAATCCCACTAGATCTATCAATAAGTGATTTACTTGTTTTGTTTCATTGTTTTAATATTTTTTAAATTTTTTAATATTTCTCTTATTTTCAACATGCCGTTTTACTCAAAATTGTGATTCTGAAATTCTCGACTGTGGCAGTTGTTTTTTCCCAACATTATGTATTTTAGAACTACCTATGCTGGTGGTTATAGATCTAGTTCACTATTGTATACAGTATACACAGTGTATACAAATGTAAGATTAAACCTTAGATCATCTTTTCTGCTACCACTGGACATTAGGTAATTCCAACTTTTAAAATATTTTCTAGTGTTAGAGTGAATATTCTAGCTCATGTTTCCTTGGGAACATGAGTAAGAGCTTCCAAGAGAAACATACGCAGAAGACAAACTGTTGAGTCATACAAGTGTGCATATTAAATGTTGTTAGCTATTGCCAAATTGTTCTCTAAAGCGATTGTATAATTTGCAGAACTAATGTAAAGATGTGTAATGTGTAAGAATCCTTGATGATCTAACTTCTTGCCAACTTAGAGATTTAAATTTCTTTACCATTATGTGAAAGGGTGTCCCATTCTTCCTTTGATTTGCATTATCTTCTATAGTTGTACATATCTTAATATGTTGTTGGGTTATTTTGAATCCTCTTACATGAAGTACCTGACCATATTCTGTGTCATATTTTTCTACTGTTGCTTGAATTTTTCTCATTGATTTTTTAAATTTGTGTCACCCAGATTTTTTACAAAATAGAAGTTTTAATTTTTTAAATGTGTTTTGAGGTATAAAATTTGTTTAGTGTATTCAATTTATAATTTTCTATAAGCATTCTGCATTTTTGTATCTTACTGAAAAAATTCGTCCCTATCTTGTTATCCTTATTTTCTTGAGAAAACCTCCATGGTTTTGTTTTTCACATTTTGGTCTTTAACCCACCTGGTTAAAATACTTTATTTTTGTGCATAGTAAAAGTAGGGATATATTACCATTTCCCTCCTGGAACACTAATTGTCTTGGTATTCTTTTATTGAATAGCCTATTCTTTCCAACAAATTTGTAATGCTATGTCATATACCCCACACATATAGTCTGTTTCTCTACTTGTTCCTTTTTCTGTTTCTGTCCCAGTTACTCAGTGTTTGAATGATTATAGCTTTCTAGTGAGTCTTTGAGTGTGACAGGGCAAATCTTTTCTAGTTTTTCATATATATAACATGGTTTTATCTATTCTTAATCCTTTACTTTTTATAGATTTTAGGTCAAATTTGTTCAATTCTATAGAGTCTTGTTAAAATTTTTCTTTGAATTCTAATGGGTTTATAAATCAGTTGAGAATGTTTGTAATCTCCATGATAGGTCTCCATTTTATTTAGATCTTTTTTTCCTCAACGAAATTACGTAAGTTTCTTGAAAAACTTCTCGTTGGATACTGCATAAACTATTGATCATTCTACATCTTACTATACTTGATAATTTGTGAAATCACTTATATTTCTATGTATACATCATATCACCTGCAAATAACAGTATTATTTATATGCTTATTCCTTTTTCCTATATCTAGACTAGGATGTCTGTGTAATCTTGATAATGAGCGTCTTTGACATTTTTCTCTGAATCAAAAAGAGATTATTCTAAAGTCACAATATTAAGTATATTTTTTGCTGCAGTTTTGGAAAGATATATTTTTCTCAGTTAAAGAAGTCTTCCCTTATTTCACAGTTTGATTTGAGTTTTAAAATGCGTTTATCTTGGGACTGAATAATTTGGTTTTTGGATCTATTGAGATTTTTCCTTCTAACCTGTTAATGTTATAATTAATAACCTGTTAATGTTATAAATTTATAAATTAAATAGAAAACTTTTAAGTGTTAAGTTATCTTTGCATTATTGGTATATTGTACCTCATTTTTTAAATCATTACTTCCAACACTGCTTTTTATGATATATTGGCATTTCTAGCATATTTTTGCATTTCTACTTTCTCATTATCTCTATTATTTTCTTTTTTCAGTATGCTTTTACACAACAGTCTATTTGGGGATTTTATATTTTTCCAGTCTCAGAATCTATTTCTTTTTAGGGTAAGCAAATATATTCCTTTTCTCATCACTTACTTTTGAAAACCATATTGTTTGTATTATTGTATTATGTGATTTTTTTTTTTTTTTTAGTTTTTCTTTTTTTGGAGGTGGGGAGAGGGGCAGCGAGAGAGTGAGAGAAAGAATCCTAAGTAGGCTTCAGCCCAGTGTGGAGGCTGACACGAAGCTGAGATCATGAACTGAGCCAAAAATGAGAGTCCAGTGCTCAACTAACTGAGCCACCCAGGTGCCCGTTTTTTAGTTTTGTTTTTTTTTAATATTTTATTTATTTGACAGAAATCACAACTAGGCAGAGAGAGAGGAGGAAGCAGGCTCCCTGCGGAGCAGAGAGCCGGATGCGGGGCTCGATCCCAGGACCCTGGGATCATGACCTGAGCCGAAGGCAGAGGCTTTAACCCACTGAGCCACTCAGGCGCCCCCGTTTTTTAGTTTTTAATATCTAAATATTTTTTCATTTTTTGAACATAATTAAAATTATGTTTTTATTGCCAAGAGGATTAAATATTTAAAATAGTTCCTGCTAAATAACAGATGTTCAAAAAATGACAGTTATTTTAGATATGTTACCTCTTCTATTTTCCCTTTATGCAATCTTTTAAAGAATTCAATTGTTTTAGTATTTTCTCTAGAAATACTCTTCATTATTTTCCTTCAAATTAAAGAGATTACAGTTTAAAAAATAATTTTCACTTGAAGGGTCAATTGCTTAGGTTAAATTCACTAGCAACATATGTTATGAGGTAACTGTGATATAGCATTAATGATACTTTGTTATTGAAAAACGTTAGTTCCAGTTTTTGTTCAAAACTAGCTCTATGGGGGCACCTGGGTGGCTCAGTGGATTAAGCCACTGCCTTCGGCTCAGGTCATGATCTCAGGGTCCTGGGATCGAGCCCCACATCAGGCTCTCTGCTCCGCGGGGAGCCTGCTTCCTCCTCTCTCTCTGCCTGCCTCTCTGCCTACTTGTGATCTCTCTCTCTGTCAAATAAATAAATAAAATCTTTAAAAAAAAAAAAACAGCTCTATGAATTTAAGCAATGGCCCAGTCAGAGCCTCAGTTTCTGAATATGAAATTAGAATAATTTTCTCTGCCTCATGAGTTTTGTGAGATTAAAAGGATTAAATAGTGCCTATGAAAGCACCTCTACACTCAACAGCATTTCCAGAGAAAAATAATTCTTTATCTCAAGAGCTAATTTCATTTTAATAATTTCAAATTCTTATTTTAGGCTATAAAGAGGTCATATACTGAAATGTATTTTCTAAATAAAAACACCTTTATTCTAACTAAGAAACTTTCTTCCACATATCCTTTGATCTGCTAACTAGGCCTTCTGACAATCAACAAGATAAATTACAACAAAAATTTAATTACAACAAAAACTGTGACAATAACATCTCTCTTTGCTCCAGGTAAGGCTGTGAAAGAGCTCATGTTAGATTTTATTCATAGATTATAAACTAGGGTAAGGTCATATCCTTTTATATTTGAATAATTGTTTTGCATAGAGTGGACTGAGTATAGCCAGAGTAGATGTGGCTGTGGAGATGGGGGCCTCTTGAACTTCTGTTCTGAGCACCCTGTCCCTCAGAGATAAATACTCTTTATAAACAATAGCCCAAATGTAATGTTTGTTATAACAAAAGAAACAAAATAATTGCTTGCTGTAGTTTCAGTGAGGAAGGTGAGGTAATGAAGGAGAGAATGTAGTCGATGGGCTCATATCTGTCACCTTGTCTCACATTGGCCTCTGTCTAGACTTTAGGATCACTCGTGATGATTGTTACAGGCCAAACAGCCTTTCTGTGGCTTTCCCACAAATGGCCATTTTTATAGCCACTCTAGTGTTGTTCTGATTAATGTTAATATGTCGTATGATTAGTGTTAGCACGGAATATGATTTTCTGTTCTACTTTTAACCTACTTGTAGTGAGGAGTGTGTTTCTTGTAAGCAGATTTTACTTCATCTTTCTTTAGCCATTCTGTCAATCTTTACCATTGAATTGGGATGTTCAGACTATACACGTTAAATATATTTAGTAATATTATTTGGTTTAATTATACTTTCTTTTTTCCCATATTTATCCTGCTGGTTCTTTGCTGTCTTTTTGTTATTCTTGAATTAATTTGGAATTAATTGAGCATTTAATGATGAATTTTATCTCTTTTTATGGCTTATAAGTTAAAACTCTTTGTTCTCTTATTTATGTGGTTGCTATATGGATCATGGTATACATCTTTAACTTACCACAGCCAACCTCCCTATTGTAATACTTTACATAGCACATAAGAACACTATACTTTATCTCTTCACTCCTGACCTCTGTGTTATTCTTGTCATGAATTTTATTTCTGCATGGATTGCAAATCATACAAGAGATGTTACAGTAAATACAACAAAAGATAGAAATATAATCACTGCTTTCTGCATTTCCAGCCATTAATGTGGGACAATAAAAGGATGGAGAAATCTGATTGCAAATGGGTTATTTCTGCTCCTGTATAAGCACCAAGGATTATTTTCTCTATTTTTTCCATTGGTTCTTTTTCCAGTCCCTGGTAGTTCCTTCAAATGCATGGGTTGATCACTAACTACTCAGCGGAGTGAGGCCTTCTGGAGATGTCCAGAGTTCTTGCTCTATGAAGCTCTGTCCTTTTCAGCAACTTGCCCTGAAAACTAGCTGCTTTGTCCTCCTGTAACAACCAGATCCATTTCTTTGATTCAGGCAACAGCTGAGTTTTGCCTGGATTCTCCCTCCCTTCCCATGGCTTAATGACTTTGCCTGGGCAGTTAAGTTAGGATAATGGGACCTTATCTGTTTCCTGTCTTTGAGGATGGCTGTCTATCATTTTTTGATGTCCAGTGTGTTGATAACAAGTTTTTAAAAATCTGTATTTAGAAATTTTCCAGTTTTAAAAGGCAATTTTTCAAATAGGAGCATATATTAAGCTCTGTTACTTCATCTTGCCTGGATGCTGTCATTTATATTAAAAACTACAATCTATAAGGGATAGAATTTTGTAAGTGGTGCCACATATACAAAATGTTTCTTCTGTATGGATATCCAATAGATCCAGCATAGGTATTGAAAAAGAAAAAAAGATGGGGCGCCTGGGTGGCTCAGTGGATTAAGCCACTGCCTTCGGCTCAGGTCATGATCTAGCCCCGCATGGGGCTCTCTGCTCTGCAGGGAGCCTGCTTCCTCCTCTCTCTCTGCCTGCCTCTCTGCCTACTTGTGATCTCTCTCTCTATCAAATAAATAAATAAAATCTTTAAAAAAAAAAAGAAAAAGAAAAAAAGATAGCCTTTCTGCACTGTACTGCAAGATTACCTTAGTCATAAATCAAATAACTGCACAGGAGTGGGCTTTTCTTGGACTATGTTTTGTGCCATTGGTCTACATTATATCCTTAACTAATAACATTGTTTGAATTTCTGTGACTGTATAAAAAAAATTTATTTTTGGTATCATAAATATTGTTTAAAATACCTATTCTACTTCAGTATTCATCCTTAAGGTCTTCAGGCCAGTTTAATTTTCACACATATTTTAGCATTGGCTAATGAATGTTGCATACAGGAGTTAATTTGGGAAAAAATACTATCTTCAGAGTATTGAGTCTTTCAGTTCATAATCTTAGAATATTCCTAAATTTACTAAGATGTTCTTTAGTTTCTGATAATATTCAGTATAGAATGCTTAAATATTTTTGTTAGCATTACTACTAGATATTTGATTTTTTGATATTTTATAAATGTCTTAAAATTTTTATTTCCTATGTATTTGTTGTCATAAATGGCAATGTTTTGTGCATTTTATATACAGGGGCCTTGCTAAGTATAGATATTAAGTCTAAAAATGTATCTATGGATATCTTTGATGTACAAAAGTTGCTGAGGGTAATAATATTGTTTTTCTTTTCTTTTCTCTATCCCAGCACTTATGCGTTTTGTGTACTTGTCTCTCCTCATTATACTGGCCAGGACTTTCAATTTATAGTTGAATAGAAGTGATGATGATGTGCATTTCCTGAATAATTTTTAGTCTCATGGATAAAGGTTTCTTTTTCTTTCTTTCTTTTTATTATTAACTATATATTTTTTTCATTTGCCATAGCCTTTTTCTTGTTTCAAATTTTTATTTAAATTCTAATCAACAAAAAAAAAATAATAAATAAATAAATTCTAATCAACATGCAGTAAAATACTGTTTTCAGAAGTAGAATTTAGTTATTCATCAATTGCATATAACACCCAGTGCTCACCACAAGTGACCCCCTTAATACCTATCACCCATTTAGTCTATCCTTCACCCACCTCCCCCCATAGTTGTTCTCCCTAGTTAAGAGTCTCTATGGTTTGCTACCCTCTTTTTCCCCCTCTTTCCGTATGTTCATCTGTTTTGTTTCTTAAATTCCACATATGAGTGAAGTCCTAGGGTATTAATTTTATCTGACTTATTTCCCTTAGCATAATATGTAATTTCACTAGATCCATCTACGTTGTGGCAAATAGCATGATTTCTCTCTTTTTTATGGATGAATAATATTCCATTGTGTATAGATACCACACCTTTTTTCATTAATTAATTTTTTATTAACATATAATGTATTATTTGCCTTAGGGGTACAGGTCTGTGAATCATCAGGTTTATACATTTCACAGCACTCACCATAGCACATACAACTCCCCAATGTCCATAACCCAGCCACCCCATCCCTCCCACCCTCTTCCCCTCCAAGAACCCTCAGTTTGTTTTGTGAGACTAAGAGTCTCTTATGATACCACATCTTCTTTATCCATTCATCAGTGGATGGACATTTGGCTCTTTTCATAATTTGGCTGTTCTTGATAGTACTGCTATGAACATCAGTGTGCATGTACCCCTTGGAATTAGTATTTTTGTATCCTTTGGGTAAATACCTAGTAGTACAATTGCTGAGTCATTGGGTAGTTCTCTGTGGGAAGGAAGAAGACAAACTTTCACTATTCACATATGACATGATACTCTATGTAGAAAACCCAAAAGACTCTAGCAAAAAATCTGTGAGAACTGATATAAAAAATTCAGCAAAATTGTAGGTTATAAAATCAACAGACATAAATCTGTTGCATTTCTTTACACCCATAAAGAAGAAGCAGAAAGAGAAATCAGGAACCAATTATACTTAAAATTGCACCAAAAATCACGAGATACCTAGGAATAAACCTAACCAAAGAGGTAAAAGAATATTCTGAAATATTCTATATTCTGAAAACTATAGAGCACTTATAAAAGAAATTGAAGATGACACAAAGAAATGGAAACAACAGTCCATGCTCATGGTCTGGAGGAACAAATATTGTTAAAATGTCTATATTACTCAAAGCAATCTATATATTTAATGCAATCCCTGTCAAAATAACAGTGGCATTCTTCACAGAATGAGAATAAACAATCCAAAAATTTCTATGGAAAGTGTATGGAATCATTTTTAAAGACCCCAAATAGCCAAAGCAATCTTGAAAAAGAAAAACAAACCTAGAGGCATCACAATTCTAGACTTCAAGCTATATTACAAAGCTGTAGTGATCAAGGCGGTATGACAAAAACAGACACATAGATCAATGAGACAGAAGAAAACCCAGAAATGGACCCAAAACTATATGCTCAATTAGTCTTTAACAAAGCAAGAAAGAATATGCAATGGAAAAGACAGTTTCTTCAACAAATGGTGTTGGGAAAACTGGAAAGCAATATGTAGAATGAAGAATGAAATTGGACCACTTTCTTATATCATACACAAAATTAAATTCAAAATGGATGAAAGACCTGAATATGAGACAGGAAACCATCAAAATCCTAGAGGACTACACAGGCAACAACCTCTTTGACCTCGACCATAGTGACTCCTTACTAGACACATCTCTAGAGGCAAGGGAAACAAAAGCAAAAATGAACTATTGGAACTTCATCAAGATAAAAAAACTCCTGCACAGCAAAGGAAATAACAAAAGGCAAAAAAATAATAAAAGGCAGCCTAGTGAATGGGAGAAGATATTTGCAAATGATATATCTGATAAAGGATTAGTATCCAAAATCTATAAAGAACCTATCGAACTCAATGCCCAAAAAACAATTCAGTTAAGGACACATGAATAGATATTTTTCCAAAGAAGACATCCAGATGGCCAACAGACTCATGAAAAGATGCTCAATATCACTAGCAATCAGGGAAATACAAATCAAAACCCTGATGAGATGCCATGTCACACCTGTCAGAATGGCTAAAATTAACAACACAGGAAACAACAGATGTTGGGGAGGATGTAGAGAAAGGGGAACCCTCCTACACTGCTGATGGGAATACAAACTGGTGCAGCCATTCTAGAAAACAGTATAGAAGGTCCTCAAAAAATTAAATGGATAAAGTTTTCAATGAATCACTGTTAATTATCAGCTGTGGATTTAAAACATTTTTATCAAGTTAAGAAGCAATTCCTATTCCTAATATTCTAATTTTTTACTATAAAAGGATCTTGGATTTTATCAAATATATTCATGCATCTCTTAAAGTGATATGTATATTTTTAAATTCCGTTAAACTCCCTCCCAATCCCATCTTGTTTCATAATTACATTGCTGGATTTTTTACTTGATAAACTGAACTTGTATTCCTGGAATTATACCCTTATGATCATGACATATTATGGTTTTATTATGGTTTATATATACCACTCAAATAGATTTGCTAATGTTTCATTTACCATTATCATATCCCTGCTCATAAAGAATATCATTAGTTATTAGTCATTCTTTTCTACATTTATATTTAAAGTTATAAATTTGTTTAAGGCAAGAATTTGTTATGGGTTCAAACTATCTCCCCCAAATTAATATCTTGAAGTCCTAATCCTCAGTACCTCAAAATGTAATCTTATAGAGATATTGCATATGTAATGAGTTAAGACGAAGTTATACTGGAGTGGAGTGGGCCCCTAAATCAGTATGACTAATATTCCTAAAAAAAGGGAGAATTTTTAAAATTATTATTAACATATAATTTATTTTCCCCAGGGGACAGGTCTGTGAATCATCAGGCTTACACATTTCACAGCACTCACCATATCACATACCCTCCCCAGTGTCCATAACCCAACCACCCTCTCCCTATCTCCCCTCCAGCCAGCAAACCTGAGTTAGTTTTGTGATACTAAGAGTATCTTATGGTTTGTCTCAAAAAGGGAGAATTTGGATGCAGATAAACACAGAGGGAGGATGCCATGTGAAGATAAAGGCAGATATCAGGGTGATGCAGCCAAATCCAAGGAATGCCAAGATTGTCAGAAAATCATTAGAAGCTTAGACAGAAACATGGAACATATTTCTCCCTCATAGCTCTCAGGAGAGAACAACTTGCCAACACCTTGATCTTGTTGTCTAATAGCTTCCAAAACTGTGAGACGATAAAATTCTATTGTTGAAGTGCCTGAGTTTGTGACACTTTTTTTTTTTACAGTAGCCCAAACAAGCTAATATAGATCTCATTTGAAAAGTTTTACCTTTTGTTTTCCGTAGTTTTAAATATGATATGCCTAGGTGTTATTTTCTTTGTATTTGTCTTATATTTTCTTTGCAAGCTTTTTGAAATATTTCATGAGTTTTGGAACTGATGGCACTCATAGTTTTGAAACTATGCTGCAAATGCTCTTTTGATTTTTCAGAGGTATCCTGCTAGTGTGTTAGCTTCCCACACTACATAGATGTAGAACTTAATACTTCTAAAGAAAAACTGGCTGGATTCTGAAGCTCACTAATTATTCAGTTTTGTCTCTCCAGCCTTAGGAGACCATCCAAAGTTCTATCAGTAGGCCTCTACCCAGGCAAAGCCCAGATTTCTGGTCTCTTACTCTGTATTCACAGTTGACAAGTTATATGGAGAAATAGTATGGAGGAAGGATTCTCTTTTTTTTTTTTTTATCTCTTTTGTTGTCTTCCCTTGAAAACCTTTCTTATCTGGTCTTCATTGTTTTAGCTGCAGTATTCCTTTAGCAAGGTGAATGATTTAAGCTTATGTCCCTGATTCCTTGGTGAGAGTATTAGTCTGTCACCATCTTCTTTAATTGCTTTTCTGGTTTTAAACATAATACATATTTTTCATAAAAATTGAGAAAAAGAAATAAGGCCTCACTCATCCCTTTTCTTATCAACCTTAGATAGTCATTATTACTATTTTAGTGTGTTCCCTTCCAGATCTATTTTTTGGAGGTGGTTTACCCAGTACACAAATACACCCACCCACCGCATACATATTTTGGCCAACCACTAAGATACCAATGTGGCCCTGTGAACTTCAGAACCTAGAAATAAATACCCATTAATTCAAAACCTAGAAATAAATACCCATTAAAGGGGAGAGGTTATACATACCAAAAGATTCTCATTCAATCATGTTATTTTACTCTTCTGAGTGAACAAACCTACCTAAAGAAAGAATGGGTCAATTAAGGAGGCTAGTCAGCAGTTGGAAGCAGAGAAAAGTGAGTGTTGCAACAACCAGCTCTAATCTAATTTCCTTTGCTCTGATCTTTTGTTCAATATGCAAACTTAAAAAAAATTGTTTTCCTGTGTAGAACTGTCTACAGGGAGAGATTATGCTGGTAAATTAGTTATTTTTGTAAATCAATATCTGGTATTCTGTTTTGTGCATTTATTTTTTAAAATTAATTTATATGAATCTACATTAGAGAGTGATCTACTTTCTTGCATGGTATAACTTGTATCTGTCTCAGAATACTGAGATAATAAAATGGTGGGGATCTGTCAGAGTAGCTATTTGCTTTTGTCAGACAATACCCAATTTATCCACAGATGCCTTCCAATTCACACAGCAGTACTCACTTAGTAAATAAGTAGCTTATTTTATACAGTTGAGATTATTTTGTATATACAATTTTGTAATCTGTTTTCAGTTATTCTTAGAGTGTGAAGGTTTTTACAAGTCATTAAATCTCTCTAGAATGAAAATGTCATGAGAGCAGAGATTTTTCTGTCTCGTTCATTGCTAACATAGAGGCTGATGCATGGTAGATACTCAGCAAATACTGGGAGAGTAAGTCAATAAATGAACTACTATTTTCTATTCAATTAGTAGTATTGAGTACTGTGTTGCCAGCAGGAGTCCCAGCTCATTTAACCAATTCTCTGTCATTGGTCATTTAGTTAATTTCCAAATGTTTTACTTTCTTTAAGTTAAAAGAAAAGATAATTTATCGTTTCATTTTGTTTGTAACACATATGCCTAATATCCTATTAAGAGCAAATACAGAATTTTGATAATGTTGAATTTGGAATAGCCAAGCAAATCCCAGGGATTTTTTTCTTTTTTAGTCATGTTATATTAGTTACCATACAGTACGTCATTAGTTTTTGATGCTGTGTTCCAAAATTCATTGTTTATGTATAACACCCAGTGCTCCATGCAACACGTGCCCTCCTTAATACCCACCACCAGGCTCACCCATCCCCCTACCCCCTTCCCTTCTAAAACCCTCAGTTTGTTTCTCAGAGTCCACAGTCTTTCATGGTTCATCTCCCCCTCTGACCCCCCCCCCTTCATTTTTCGTTTCCTTCTCCTAACATCCTCCATGTTATTCCTTATGTTCCACAAGTAAGTGAAACCATATGATAATTGACTTATTCGGTCAATTTTTTCTCTGCTTGACTTATTTCACTCAGCATAATCTCCTCCAGTCCCATCTATGTTGATGAAAAGTTTGGGTATTCTTCCTTTCTGATGGCTGAGTAATATTCCATTGTATATATGGACCGCATCTTCTTTATCCATTTGTCTGTTGAAGGGCATCTTGGGTCTTTCCACATTTTGGCTATTATGGACATTGCTGCTATGAACACTGGGTTGCATATGACCCTTATTTTCAATACATCTGTATCTTTGGGTAAATACCCAGTAACGCAATTGCCAGGTCATAGGGTAGCTCTATTTTTAATTTTTTGAGGAATCTCCACACTGTTTTCCAAAGTGACTGCACCAACTTGCATTCCCACCAACAGTGTAAGAGGGTTATCCTTTCTCCTCATCCTCTCCAACATTTGTTGTTTCTTGCCCTGTTAATTTTGCCATTCTAACTGGTGTAAAGTGGTATCTCAATGTGGTTTTGATTTGAATTTCACAAATCCCAGAGATTTGTTGGTTAATCTTTTGTTCTTTCAGAAATTTGCTATTAGTCATTAAAAATAGAATTTTCCTAACATTTCTGCAGCTGTTTAAGATCGAAAGTGGTGCTGTTCCACTAAAGTCTGGCTCTGTAAAAGCCTATGTCATCTTCCCCCCCAGTTTTATTGAGAAATAACTGTCATCACTGTATAAGTTTAAGGCATACAACATGATAGTTTGGTCTACATACTTTAAGGGATGATTACCACTATAAGTTCAGATAACATGCGTCTTCTCATATAAAGTTAAAAAGAAAGAAAAAAGAAAAAATTCTTCTTGTGATGAGAACTCGTAGGATTTACTCTCCAGGTGACTTTGCTATATATCATGCAGCAGTATTAGTTGTAGCCATCATGTTGTACATGACATCCCATTTTACTTTTACCAACAATGCACTGATGAGTGAATTTATAGATACATGCTTGGACACATTTTATTATTATTTAGTTCAAGCTCCTAAATTAGTGGTTGTGTATATGTGTTAAATTTTTGGAATTGTTGAATTGTTAAAGGAACTTTTTATAATGTTTATTTATACATCAAAATACTGAGATGGCAATCTATTTAAATAGCAAATTGAAATTGAAACTTTCTTTAAATAAGAGGTATTCTAAGGAGGATAAGAAAGTAATAGTCTGGTACATTCAGATCCCTTAACTGAAATGGGACCAAGATAAAATATTAGGCAGCCTAACTTCAGTGCTGGTAAAAGGTCTGGGCTCTAGACTACCCTTTCATGGACCCTGCCTTGTCATGTGATGTTAACTACAATCAGAGATGACACTGATGGAATGTCTTAAGAAGTTGAATGTGACAGCTTTGCCAGGTAGAGGTCCCAGTGACAAACAGGAATCTAGACATAACCATAGCTCTGAGGAACTTCCAGTTTGATGCCTCACTGATATAATATTTTATCAAGACAGCTTCCCAACCAGGCTGATCTTCTTGACCTGGTTTTCCCTGTCTTTGTCTATCAGCATATTCATTTGACAGTGTGCTAATGCAGTGGCAGAAAGTGAAGACAGATTTTCACTCTGTATCTACATTGACAATCTTTGCCTTTTGGTAGTGATTTTAGCCTGAGTTTCTTCAGGAAAACTGTCTGCTTATAAGGATGGTACTGACTTAGGAAGCCTGGTTTCCTGTGTGAGTATTACCAGGACAGACATTAGCATGATTTTCTTTTAATTTCCTGCTTCAAAGTCCTTGGAAAACATTGTACTTAGTGGACTGGAAGCATGGAATTTTATAGTAGTTTCATGATATATAATATATACTCGTTTCATGGTATATATAAGTTTAGCTCTCAGGTCTTTCCAAATGCTATGGTGATATATATTATCTCAGTTATGTCTTTTTTTAAATTAAGTTCAATTTCATTAACATATAGTATACTATTAGTTTTAGAAGTAGAAGTTAGTGATGCATCAGTTGCATATAACACTCAGTGCCCATTATATCAACTGGCTTCTTTAATGCCCGTCATCCAGATACCCCATCCCCCCATTCACCACCTCTCCTGCAACCCTCAGTTTGCTTCCTATAGTTAAGAGTCTTGTATGGTTTGTCTCCTTCTCTGATTTTGTCTTCAGTTATATCTCTTGTTCAAAATAAAAAGTTCCTCATCATTTATGTTTTATATGGAATTATTGTATAAAGATTTTTTAAAAAGATTTTATTTATTTGATAGAAGACACAGCAAGAGAGGGAACACAAGCAGGGGGAGTGGGAGAGGGAGAAGCAGGCTTCCTGCTGAGCAGGGAGCCCGATGCAGGGCTCAGTCCCAGGACCATGACCTGAGCTGAACGCAGACACTTAACGACTGAGCCACCCAGGCACCCGTGTATAAAGATTTTTTTTTTTTTTAACATGAGAACTGTATATTCTCTGATGCTGTGTGTTACACCTGAATAAATTTGAGCTTAAAGGTTATACTATAGGCTAGGAGGGCTAGCCTTCTAGGATCCTTTACATTTATCCCATTCTTCTGGGCAAAACCACCTATTAATTAATGGCATTTTGAGCAAACTGGCAGCATATAAGTCTAAATCCCAAACTCAGTCTGGCCCCATAATGGCTTGTCTAGCCTTCCAGTTTTTTCCTTGTCTCCTCTCCCCAGCTTTTTTACTTTTTAGCTCCCATCAGCATAGTCCCAAGTTGCTGACTCCAACATTAAGTACATAAGATATTATTGTCCATTAGCAACAACATTACAGGTCCATATTTCTTGGGTAGCTTTTCTCCATTTTCACTCATTTGATATTTATTGAGAAACCACAAATTGTCAGGTACTATACTCTGCTGATAAAAGACTGAAGTCAGTTCCCTCCTCTATGGCTCTTTTAATGTGGGAATAAAAATAACTATAACAAAATATATTATCCTAAGTTCAGTGTGGGAAGTGCTATGAAAAAGTTCAAGTAATGTGATTTAAAAAGATGAAAAAAAAATAGCTTCCTTTTCAGGGTAGTCAGGAAAGCCTTCTCAGAGGAGGTGACATTTGAGTGAAGACCTGGATGATGAAAAGAGATAGCCATGTGAATCTCTGGAGGATGAGTATTTCAGATAGCAAGCACAAAGGCCTTCAGATGAGAATTGTCAGCCTGGCCTGTGGAATGGGCAGCAGGAAGGCCACTGTGATGAAGAACACAGAGACAAGAGGAGATACAGGGAGATGAGGTGGGAGGGTGGTACTGTAGGGCAGGTGAGATGCAACAGAGGATCTGAAGTAAGGACAGAAAGGTGAGGTTAGAGAAGTGTGTTTGAAGATAGAACTAACAGTAAATACTAATGAATTGGAGATGGAGTAAATGAAGGGAAAAGAGGTCTTGGGAATAAGTCTTATGTATTTGAACTCAGCAAGAGGGAGAATTTTGCCATTTAACTAAAATAAGAATGGTTTGGAATTAGATCAAGGGAAAAGACATAACTAAATGGGTAAAAATAATAATGCTTGGAACACATAAAGTTTAAAATATCTAACAAATATCCAACTACGATATGTATAGAAGTGTGTGTGTGTGTGCGTGCGTGTGTGTGTGTGTGTGAGAGAGAGAGAAGCAAAGTATCCTTAAAGATAGTTTTTTAACAGTACATCAAAAATTATTTGCACAAAAATAATATTTGCAATATTTTTGGAACAAGTGTTTAGCATCCTAATACAAGTATTTTGGGGGATGGCTTTAGTTTTGATACAATCTCAAACAAAAAATTTGCCAGAGTAGTACAAAGGATATTCATACATCATTTTTCCAGAGTCACAGATTGTTAAAATTTTGCTGCATTTACTTTATCATGCAATGCCTATTATCTGTCTATCCATCTGTCTATTCGCACAGACATATACACACATATGGTGTATATATGTCAGTTACAACATTCGTCTTTATCAAACAATTTGAAAGTAGATTTCAATATCATGCCACTTTATCACTAAATACTATAGTGTATTTCCCCAGAACAAGAATATTCTCTATTAGAAACATGGAACAATTACTGAAATCAGGAAATTAAAGTTGATGTAATACTATCTTATAATTCCCAGTCCGTATTCAAATTTTTCCAATTTTCCTGAATATTCCTTTATAGCTTATTTTTCATCCTAGGTCTAGGATCCAGAATCACACATTACATTTGTTTGTCATATCTCCTTTTTCTCATTTAGTCTGGAACCATTCCTCAACATTACTTTGTTTCTTTATCTCGACATTTTTCACAGACTATAGGAAACTACCCTGTAGAATGAAACATAATGTGAGTTTAATTGTTCCTCATAATGAGATTCAGGATGTCCATCTTCAGCAATAAAAGTACAGAAATGATATGTCCTTCTCAGTGTAACATATCAAGGATGGTACTAGTCTATCCAATTATTGGTGATTTTAAAACCTCCAACCACTGGCTTAAATATCATTGATATTTTTTGTTTGATATTTCTTGAATACTGATCATAGTTTCAAAATTGATCAATTTATTTCACTTAGCATAATACCCTCCAGTTCCATCCACATCATTGCAAATGGAAACATTTCATTTCTTTTGATGGCTGCATAGTATTCCATTGTGTGTGTATATATATATATATATATACCACTTCTTCTTTATCCATTCATCTGTTGATAGACATCTCGATTCTTTCCATAGTTTGGCTATTGTGGACATTGCTGCTATAAACATTCGGGTCCACAACCCTTTCAGATCACTACATTTGTATCTTTAGGGTCAATATCCAGTAGTGCAATTGCTGCATCATAGGGTGGCTCTATTTTCAACTTTTTGAGGAACCTCCATGCTGTTTTCCAGAGTGGTTGCACCAGCTTGCATTGCCACCAACAGTGTAGGAGGGTTCCTCTTACTCTGCATCCTTGCCAACATCTGCCATTTCCTAACTTGTTAATTTTGGCCATTCTTGACTGGTGTGAGGTGATATCTCATTGTGGTTTTGATTTGTATTTCTCTGAGGTCAAGTGACGTGGAGCACTTTTTCATGCGTCTGTTGGCCATCTGGGTGTCTTCTTTGCAGAAATGTCTGTTCATGTCCTCTGCCCATTTCTTGATTGGATTATTTGTTCTTTGTGTATTGAGTTTGATAAGTTCTTTATAGATTTTGGATACTAGCCCTTTATCTGATATGTCATTTGTGAATATCTTCTCCCATTCTGTCAGTTGTCTTTTGGTTTTGTTGACTGTTTCCTTTGCTATGCAAAAGCTTTTGATCTTGATGAAGTCTGAATAGTTCATCTTTGCCCTTGCTTCCCCTGGCTTTGGCGATGTCCTAGGAAGAAGCAGCTGTGGCTGATGTCGAAGAGGTTGCCTGTCTTCTCCTCAAGGATTTGGTTGGATTCCTGTCTCACATTGAGGTCCTTCATCCATTTTGAGTCTGTTTTTGTGTGTGGTGTAAGGAAATGATCCAGTTTCATTCTTCTGTATGTGGTTGTCCAATTTTACCAACACCATTTGTTGAAGAGAATTTTTTGCATTGCACATTCCTTCCTGCTTTGTTGACCATAGATTAGGGGTCTATTTCTGGGCTCTCTATTCTGTTCCATTGATCTATGTGTCTGTCTTTGTGCCAGTACATTACTGTCTTAATTATTATAGCTTTTTAATAGAGCTTGAGGTCTGGAATTGTGATGTCACCAACTTTCACTTTCTTTTTCAACTTCCTCTGGCTATTCGAGGTCTTTTCTGGTTCCATATAAATTTTGGGATTTTGGGGCGCCTGGGTGGCTCAGTGGGTTAAGCCACTGCCTTTGGCTCAGGTCCTGATCTCAGGGTCCTGGGATCGAGTCCTGCATCAGGCTCTCTGCTCAGCAGGGAGCCTGCTTCCCTCTCTCTCTCTGCCTGCCTCTCTATCTCCTTGTGATCTCTCTCTGTCAAATAAATAAATAAAATCTTTAAAAAAAATTTGGGATTATTTGTTCCACTTCTTTGAAAAAAGTTAATGGTATTTTGATAGGGATTGCATTAAATCTGTAGATTGCTTTAGAGAACCTAGACATTTTCACAATATTTGTTCTTCCAATCTATGAGCATGGAACGTTTTTCCATTTCTTTGTGTCTTCCTCAATTTCCTTCATGAGTACTTTATAGTTTTCTGAGGACAGATTCTTTGCCTCTTTGATTAGGTTTATTCCTAGGTATCTTATGGTTTTGGGTGCAATTGTGAGTGGGATTGACTCCTTAATTTTTCTTTCTTCTGTCTTGCTTTGGTGTATTGAAATACAACTGATTTCTGAGCATTGATTTTAAATCCTGACACTTTACTGAATTCTTCTCTGACTTTAAGCAGTTTTGGAGTGGTGTCTTTTGGGTTTTCCACTTAAAGTATCATATGATCTGCAAAGAGAAAGAGTTTGACTTCTTCTTTGCTGATTCAGATGCCTTTTATTTCTTTTCACTGTGTGATTGCTGAAGCTAGGACTTCTAGTACTATGTTGAATAGCAGCGGTGATAGTGGACAGCCCTCCACTTTCCCCTTAGGGGGAAAATGCTCCCAGTTTTTCCCCATTCAGAATGAAATTCACCATGGGTTTTTCATAGATGGCTTTGACGGTATTGAGGTATATACCCTCTATCCCTACACTGTGAAGTTTTAATCCAGAAAGAATGCTGTACTTTGTCAATTGTTTTTTCAGCACCTATTGAGAGTATCATATGGTTCTTGTTCTTTCTTTTATTAATGTATTCTATCACATTGATTGCTTTGTGGATGTTGAACCAACCTTGCAGCACAGGAAGAAATTCCACTTGTTCACGGTGAATAATCCTTTTAATGTACTTTTAGATCCTACTTGCTGGTATTTTGGTGAGAATTTTTGCATCTGTGTTCATCAAGAATATTGGTCTATAATTCTCCTTTTTGGTGGGGTCTTTGTCTGGTTTTGGGATCAGGGTAATGCTGGCCTCATAAAATGAGTTTGGAAGTTTTCCATCCATTTCTTTTTTTTTAATTTTTTATTTATTTCTTATTTTCTTATATAATGTATTTTTATCCCCAGGGATACAGGTTTGTGAATTGCCAGGTTTACACACTTCACAGCTCTCACCATAGCACATACCCTCCTCAATGTCCATAACCCCCCTCTCCCTCTCCCAACCCCAACTCCCCCCAGGACCCCTCAGTTTGTTTTGTGAGATTGAGTCACTTATGGTTTGTCTCCCTCCCAATCCCATCTTGTTTCATTTATTCTTCTCCTATCCCCCTAACCCCCAAGTTGCATCTCCACGTGCTCATATCAGGGAGATCATATGATGTCTTTCTCCGATTGACTTATTTCACTAAGCATGATATCCTCTAGTTCCATCCACATCGTTGCAAATGGCAAGATTTCATTTCTTTTGATGGCTGCATAGTATTCCATTGTGTATATATACCACCTCTTCTTTATCCATTCATCTGTTGATGGACATCTCGGTTCCTTCCATAATTTGGCTATTGTGGACATTGCTGCTATAAACATTCGGGTGCATGTGCCCATTCGGATCACTACGTTTGTATCTTTAGGGTCAATACCCAGTAGTGCAATTGCTGGGTCACAGGGTAGCTCTATTTTCAACATTTTGAGGAACCTCCATGCTGTTTTCCAGAGTGGTTGCACCAGCTTGCAATACCACCAACAGAGTAGGAGGATTCCCCTTTCTCCGCATCCTCGCCAGCATCTGTCATTTCCTGACTTGTTAATTTTAGCCATTCTGACTGGTGTGAGGTGATATCTCATTGTGATTTTGATTTGTATTTCCCTGATGCCGAGTGATGTGGAGCACTTTTTCATGTGTCTGTTGGCCATCTGGATGTCTTCTTTGCAGAAGTGTCTGTTCATGTCCTCTGCCCATTTCTTGATTGGATTGTTTGTTCTTTGGGTGTTGAGTTTGCTAAGTTCCTTTTCGATTTTGGACACTAGCCCTTTATCTGATATGTTGTTTGCAAATATCTTCTCCCATTCTGTCAGTTGTCTTTTGGTTTTGTTAACTGTTTCCTTTGCAAGGAAAAGATCAAAAGCTTTTGATCTTGATGAAATCCCAAGAGTTCATTTTTGCCCTTGCTTCCCTTGCCTTTGGCGATGTTCCTAGGAAGATGTTGCTGCGGCTGAGGTCGAAGAGGTTGCTGCCTGCGTTCTCCTCAAGGATTTTGATGGATTCCTTTCTCACATTGAGGTCCTTCATCCATTTTGAGTCTATTTTCATGTGTTGTGTAGGGAAGTGGTCCAATTTCATTTTTCTGCATGTGGCTGTCCAATTTTCCCAGCACCGTTTATTGAAGCAGCTGTCTTTTTACCATTGGACATTCTTTCCTGCTTTGTCGAAGATTAGTTGACCATAGAGTTGAGGGTCTATTTCTGGGCTCTCTATTCTGTTCCATTGATCTATGTGTCTGTTTTTGTGCCAGTACCATGCTGTCTTGATGACAGTTTTGTAATAGAGCTTGAAGTCCGGAATTGTGATGCCACCAACTTTGGCTTTCTTTTTCAATATTCCTTTGGCTATTCATGGTCTTTTCTGATTCCATATAAATTTTAGGATTATTTGTTCCATTTCTTTAAAAAAATGGATGGGATTTTGATAGGGATTGCATTAAATGTGTAGATTGCTTTAGGTAGCATAGACATTTTCACAATATTTATTCTTCCAATCCAGAAGCATGGAACATTTTTCCATTTCTTTATGTCTTCCTCAGTTTCTTTCATGAGTACTTTATAGTTTTCTGCATATAGATTCTTAGCTTCTTTGGTTAGGTTTATTCCTAGGTATCTTATAGTTTTGGGTGCAATTGTAAATGGGATTGACTCCTTGATTTCTCTTTCTTCTATCTTGTTGTTGGTGTACAGAAATGCAACTGATTTCTGTGCATTGATTTTATATCCTGACACTTTACTGAATTCCTGTACAAGTTCTAGCAGTTTTGGAGTGGAGTCTTTTGGGTTTTCCACATATAGTATCATATCATCTGTGAAGAGTGATAGTTTGACTACTTCTTTGCCTATTTGGATGCCTTTAATTTCCTTTTGTTGTCTGATTGCTGAGGCTAGGACTTCTAGTACTATGTTGAATAGCAGTGGTGATAATGGACATTCCTGCTATGTTCCTGACCTTAACGGAAGAGCTTTCAGTTTTTCTCCATTGAGAATGATATTTGTGGTGGATTTTTCATAGATGGCTTTGATAGTACTGAGTTATGTGCCCTCTATCCCTACACTTTGAAGAGTTTTGATCAGGAAGGGATGCTGTACTTTGTCAAATGCTTTTTCAGCAGCTATTGAGAGTATCATATGTTTCTTGTTCTTTCTTTTATTAATGTATTGTATCACATTGATTGATTTGCTGATGTTGAACCAACCTTGCAGCCCTGGAATAAATCCCACTTTTGCTTGGATGATCTGTCCATTTCCGTGAGGGGAGTGTTAAAGTCCCCTACTAGTATTGTATTATCGTCAATGAGTTTCTTTGATTTTGTTATTAATTGGTTTATGTAGTTGGCTGCTCCCATGGTAGGGGCATAGATAGTTAAAATTATTAGATCTTCTTATGGGACAGACCTTTTGAGTATGACATAGTGTCCTTCCTCATCTCTTATAGTCTTTGGTTTAAAATCTAATTTATCTGATATAAGGATTGCCACTCCACCTTTCTTTTGATGTCTATTAGCATGGTAAATTGTTTTTTACCCCCTCACTTTAAATCTGGAGGTGTCTTTGGGTCTAAAATGAGTTTCTTGTAGACAGAATATGAATGGGTCTTGCTTTTTTATTCATTCTGATACCCTGTGTCTTTTGATTGGGGCATTTAGCCCATTTACATTCAGGGGAACTATTGAAAGATATGAATTTAGTGCCATTGTATTGCCTGTAAAGTGACTAATACTGTAAATAGTCTCTGTTCCCTTCTGGTCTACACTTTTAGGCTCTGTCTTTGCTTAGAGGTCCCCTTTCAATACTTCCTATAGGGCGGGTTTGTCGTTTGCAAAACTCTTTCAGTTTTTGCTTGTCCTGGATGCTTTTCATTTCTCCTATTTTCAATGGTAGCCTAGCTGAATATAGTATTCTTGGCTGCATATGTTTCTCTTTTAGTGCTCTGAATATATCATGCCAGTTCTTTCTGCCTGACAGGTCTCTGTGGATAAGTCTGCTCCCAGTCTAATATTTCTACTATTGTATGTTACCAACCTCTTGTCGTGAACTGCTTTCAGGATATTCTGTTACTAAGACTTGTAAGTTTTGCTATTAGCTGATGAGCTGTGGACCTATTTTTATTGATTTTAATGGGGGTTCTCTGTGCCTCCTAGATTTTGATGCTTTTTCCCTTTGCCATATTAGGAAAATTATCTACTATAATTCACTTCAATATACCTTCTGGCACCCCCTTTCTTCTTCTTGAATCCCAATAATTCTAATATTGCTTTGACTTCTGCTATCACTTCTCTCTCGAATTCTCCCCCATGGTCCAGTAGTTGTTTGTCTCTCTTTTGCTCACCTTTTTAATTCTCCAACATTTGGGTTCTATATCACTAATTCTCTGTTCTGCCTAATTTCTCCTAGCAATAAGAGCCTCCATTTTTTATTGTACCTCTTTAATAGCTTTTTTGATTTCAGGTTGATTAGATTTTAGTTCTTTTATTTCTCCAGAAAGGGATTTTATTTCTTTAGAAAGGGATTCTCTAATATCTTCCATGTGTTTTTTGAGCTCAGCAAGCACCTTGAGAATCGTCATTCTGAATTCTAGTTCTGATATATTACCAATGTCCGTATTGATTAGGTCCCTAGCCATCAGTACTGCCTCTTGTTCTTTTTTTGTGGTGAGTTTTTCTGCCTTGTCATTTTATCCAGATAAGACTATATGAATGAGAGAGTAACATACTAAAAGGGTGGCAAAGGCCCCAGAAAAATATATGCTAACCAAATCATAGGAGATCCAAAACTGTGGGGTCAGAGGAAAGGGGAGGGTATGTATGTATATATATATGTGTGTGTATATATATATATACATTCCCTCCCCTTTCCTCTATATATTTCCTGTACATATTAATTAGCTTGTTGAATAGAACAGAGCCACCCACTTGATTTTGGGTGCATTTTGGTCTCTTAGAGGAAACTACCTCCCAATATTTTAAAGAAACACACACACCACACACACACACACATATATATGCACATACACATGCATACATACACACAGACATATATATATATACACATACATACATACACACAAAAATAAGGGTAAAGGGTAAACATGAAGGGATGGAATATGACTGTAAAGATGAAAATTTAAAAAAAACTCTAAAAAAGGAATTGATAGGATAAGTTGGTTGGAAAAAGAAAAGAAGGAAATAAAAGAGAGAAAGTGCTCAGGCTGGAGACTAGAACAAATCCATCTGCTAGATTTAGGGCATATTTTGATCTATTAGAAGAAATTGCATCCCAAATTTTTTTTAAAGATTTTATTTATTTATTTGACAGAGAGAGATTACAAGTAGGCAGAGAGGCAGGCAGAGAAAGAGGAGGAAGCAGGCTCCCCGCCAAGCAGAGAGCCCGATGTGGGACTCGATCCCAGGACCCTGAGATCATGACTTGAGCCGAAGGCAGAGACTTAACCCACTGGCCACCCAGGCGCCCTGCATCCCAAAATTTTAAAGAAAGGAAAAACTGTATGTATACAAAAAATAAGGTTATATACAAAGGAGGGATAAAATATGACTTATAACAATGACGGTTTAAAAAGATTTTTTTAAGAAAGGTAGTATTAAGATTAACTAGCTAAAAAAATGTTAAAAGAGAAAAGAGGAAAATTTTAAAAAGTAGAATAGGAAAAAAATAAAATTAAAAAAATTTGGGGCGCCTGGGTGGCTCAGTGGGTTAAGCCGCTGCCTTCAGCTCAGGTCATGATCTCAGGGTCCTGGGATCGAGTCCCACATCAGGCTCTCTGCTCATCAGGGAGCCTGCTTCCCTCTCTCTCTCTCTACCTGCCTCTCTGTCTACTTGTGATCTCTCTCTCTGTCAAATAAATTTAAAAAAAAAAATCTTTAAAAAAAAAATTTAAGTTTGCAAGACCAAAGGATCATGGAGGGGGAAAGCCATGAATACGATGCATTCCTTTCCCTTTGCTCTGGAGTTCTGCTCTTCTCTTTGTCGGTGAGCTTGGTCTTGGATGGATGTTCTTGCTGATCTTCTGGGGGAGGGGCCTGTTGTAGTGAGTAGCAAATGTCTTTGCCTGAGGCAGAATAGCACCACCCTGTCAGGGGCCAAGCTAGGTAATCTGCTTGAGTTTGCTCTTGGGAGATTTTGTTCCCTGAATGCTTTGTTCCTTCATTCCCTGAATGAGGACAGGAATGAAAATGGCGGCCTCCCAATCTCCAGCCCGGAGGACCAAAGCGGGGACCCCACTCCTCAGTGTGCCCTCAGAGAAAAGCAGTCAATCCCTCCCATCTCCCTGGTCTTCAGCTGCCCTCCATGCTCACCTGGCCTGTGACTATTTCTGTCTCTGGTGCACAGCTCCATTTGGAGTCTCCAAACCCAGAAGATTCCTATTGCATGCTCCTATGTCACTCCTCCTGAAGGAGGTAGGAGCGGGTCTCTCTGGATCTGCCACTTGTGGGGTCCTTGCTTGAAGAGCAATGGCCTGACTCTGCCTTGGATCATGGTTTAAGGTAATCCAGATCTGAGAGCTCACTCCCCAGCTCTGTCTCTGTAATTGTCTTCCCTGCTCTGATAACTGGGAGTTCTGCCACACTCAGACACCTCCAGTCTTTCTGTGACCCCACGGGACCTGAGACCGCACTGTCCCCGTGAGGGCTCCACCCCATCTCAGCCCCTGGAGAGACATCCCTCAGTGGAGCAGACTTCTAAAATTTCTGATTTTGTGCTCCACTGCTCCACCGCTTTCCAGGAGCTGGCCCCTCCCCCCACAGTCTATTTCCCTTCTTTTCGGATTTGCTTCTCTGCATGTCCTACCTTTCAGAAAGTGGTCGATTTTCTGTTCCTAGAATTGATCCTCTTCTCCTCCTCCATCTCCTGTTGAGTTTGTAGGTGTTTGGAATGGTTTGATAACTCTAGCTGAGCTCCTGGGACCTGATGTCATTTCAGTCTGCTACTCCTCTGCCATCTTTGCCCTAGCCTCTATTTACTTATCATTTCAGTGATTCTTATTTTTTTCAATGAGTTTTAATCTATCATTCTATATCACTTACTTGGTCCTATATATTCCCAATTAGAGCCCTTCAGTCAGGTTCTTCTGCCATTTTGATATGTCCCAGTCTTTTTAAGTGCTTCTAGATTTTCTGGAACAAGCTACTTTTCACCTTATATCTTTCCTGCCCCAGTTCTGAAGTCAGCCATTTCTTCAAGGAGACCTGATTCCTTTTAGTGGGGAATGGTATTTAGAAACCAGTAAGAAACCAAGGCTCTTCATGTCTCACCAAGGCAAATACTTTGAAGAATATTTGGAAGTCCTATTTCATAGCTACTTACTTTTAATATCAATGGCCAGTAGGCATGAGTTGGTAATATTTTTAATTCGCTAGTATAAGGTAAAAGGCAGGACTTATTCCTAAGATTTAAAAGATCTCTGACTTTGTATTTTTTAGATCAAACTCAGTGCTATGTGTCTTTGAAGCTTTGTGCACCTTTTGACATTAAGAGACATCAACCCTGCTAATGGATCAAAGAATAAAGGCTTTAGTGCAAATAACAGTTGGTCCATGTAGTCTAAAAGAGAGTTCTACTTTACCTAGCATCAGGGGGCTAAGGATTGCTGCTGATATAGTTGAGAATAGCAGAAAGTTGATGTTTCCAAGGCAATAGCATAAAATGTGGTCTGTAATACCTGTATTTGCTACACAGAAGTATGTAAGCAAAATAATAAGACTGGAAAAGAAGTGTGCCCATGTTAATTTGTACATATGCCATCCAGTGGACTGCCTCTTCAAAAATGTTTGATGATCATCTGAAAGGATTAGTTACTATTAACCTCGTAGGGACATTCATTTTGATTTGATGTAATGCACAATGCTGGATGGGGGAAAAAAAAGAATTCAACAGAACATAACTGTAATGTTTCACATTTGATGAAATGTATATGAGTTAGTTTGGCAAATATTTGGATTGTTCTACATACAAGGCCTCTAACCAAACTAGCACAGTAAGTACATACTTTAAGCTCCAGAGCATTTTATCCCTTCTAATTAATCCAGGCACAACAGAAGGTATAGAAAAATTGTTTTTAAAAGTAAAATAGTTCATAGTCATACAAAAAATGAGGAAAGCATATCCATATATAAAAACCTAAAAAGAAATGGAGAGCAGTGAGTGGCGCTTAGCATGGTGGTCAATAGCTGGTAGAGACTTCCTTGGGTTCAGTTGCTATGGGGTATCAGGGAATAAAAGCACCTCAACATAAGGTGGGGGCTATAGCCAGGCTCACTTTTATAATTTCAGTCAGCTCCCCTTCTCTCCTGAAAGGGGATGATGATAGCTGCTATTAATCATGCCTGAGCCTATGGCTTGTATCAGGCTATATTCCCAGGAAATTAGGACACAGATGTAACCTCTAATCTAGGAACAGAGCTAAGACTCTGCTGGCTCACTGATTTGCAATATCTCCATCTAACTAAAGGAGGAGAGCTCCACAAAGCCAACATGTGACCATCTTTTGTATTAGAACACCAGAATACGGGACAACCATAAGGAAAGATGGTTGTAAAACAAGACACAGGAAGGTTGAGCAAAGAGAGTGAGGAGGAAAGAAAGTGAAGGGTGAAGGAGGTGAGAGAGAGAAATTAAAACATCAACTTAAAATTAGCTTACAATCAAAATTCCCACAAATTAATACTACAAGAAAACTAAGAAAATCAGCAGTTAAAAGATGGATTTAGATGAAAGTAAAATAACAGAAAAAAAATTAAAAATAATAGTAAAAAACACACACAGGATCTTTAAGATATAATTGATGGGAGAACTTCCATTATTTATAAGAAGTTACCATAGGGGTGCCTGGGTTGGCTCAGTTGGTTAAGCATCTGTCTTCAGCTCAGGTCATGATCCCAGGGTCCTGCGATTGAGCCCTCTGTCAGGCTTCCTGCTTACTGGGGAGGTCCTTCTCACTTTGCCCCCTGCATGTACTCTCAAATAAATAAATAAATAAAATCTTAAGAAAAGAAGAAAAGAAGTTAGGTTAAACAATGGCAGAAAAAACAATTTCCATCCTCAAGGAGTTTATGGTAAAGATTCTATGGGTATATGATAGATTTGGATATAGTATCTTTATCATCATAAGAAATGAGTGAATATATATATATGTTATATAACATAATAAATACATCTGACTTTATTACCTATTACATATATGACATATATACTTTGTCACCTTGTCCTGTCAAAAATACAAATTTTAGAATGTATTATAATGTGTATTATTATTATCTGTGACATTTGCTGTGATTTTTTTTTAAAGATTTTATTTATTATTTATTTGACAGATAGAGATCACAAGTAGGCAGAGAGGCAGGCAGAGAGAGAGGAAGGGAAGCAGGCTCGCTTCCGAGCAGGGAGCCTGATGTGGGGCTCGATCCCAGGACTCCGGGATCATGACCTGAGCTGAAGGCAGAGGGTTTAACCCACTGAGCCACTCAGGTGCCCCTTTGCTGTGATTTTTATAAAAAGAGGGAAGTCTTTCTGACATATAGCACTATTTCTATTGGAAGATATTATTTGAATTCCATTTTAACTTATAGCACCTGGTTTCTATCTTCAGTGACTTCTTTCTTTTAATATAATGAATTTGACATTGGTCTGTGCTGTTGCATATATTTGTATATTCCCTTACATTGCAGAGCAGCTTTCACTGTATGAATATATCAAGTTTTTATCTATACATTAGTTTAATGGTATTTGGTTTCCAGTGTTTTGGGAACTATGAATATTTTTATATTCACTTTTATAGCCACTATAAACATACCTATAAACATTTTTGGATAAATATAAACTATTATTTCATCTGAATAAATACTTAGCAGTGAAATTCCTGTATTATATGTAAAAAGTATGTTTAGTTTTATAAAAAACAGCCACACTGTTATCCAAAGTGGCTACACTCTTTTCCCTTTCCATTTGGAACACATTAAAGCTCTAGTTGTGAACACTTGATATTGTCATTTTTAAAAATTTTTTGTTTTTTAATTGTAGACATTCTTACAGATATGCCGTAGTATCTTGTAGTCTTAAATCTTCTTTGCCTAATGATTATTCATACAGAGCAAATTTTCATGTACTTATTTAGCATCTATATATCTTGTTTTGTAAAATATTTGTAAGTTCTTTTTTAATCATGTGTATAAGTTCTTTGCTAGGTATCTGTGTTGTAAATATTTTCTAACTGTGCTATGTCTTTAATCTTTCAAGGCAGTATGTTACATAAAGAAATACATTTTAATTTTAATGAAGTCCAATTAATGACTTTTAACAATGTCGTATTGTTAAAATACAGTTTTATATTTAAATACAGCTTCAGGTATACAATATGGTGATACAACAATTCTATACATTACTCAGTGTTCATCATGATGAATCTACTCTCAATCCCCATCACCTATTTCACACTTTCCCTTACCCACCTCCCCTCAGATAACCATCAATTTGTTCTCTACAGTTGGTGTCTGTTTTCTTATTTGTCTCTTTTATCTTTGTTCTTTCATTTTTTAAATTCCACATATGAATGAAGTCGTATGATATTTATCTTTCTGTGACTGACTGATTTCACTTAGCATTATACTCTCTAGATCCAACCATGTTGTAGCAAATGGCAAGATTTCAAATTATTTTTTTAAGATTTATTTATTTTAGAGAGAGAGAGAGTGAGAGAGAGAGCACAGGCACAGGAGGGAGCAGTGGGAGAGGGAGAGAGATACTTAAGCAGATTCTGTGCTGAGTATGGAGCCCAGTGTAGGTCTTGAGCTCATGACACTGAGATCATGACCTGAGTCAAACCAACTGTGCTACCCCCGTGCCCCAAGATTTCAAACTTTTTTATGGTTGATTAATATTCTATTGTGTGTATATATATAATATCACATCTTCAGTATCCATTCATGTATTGAGTGACACGGGTTGCTTCTCTAATTTGGCTATTGTAAAAAAAGCTGAAATAAACATAGGGGCAGGTATATCTTTTTGAATTATTGTTTTCATATTTCTTTTTTTAAAAAGATTTTATTTATTTATTTGACAGAGAGAGACCACAAGTAGGCAGAGAGGCAGGCAGAGAGAGAGGGGGAAGCAGGCTCCCTGCTGAGCAGAGATCCCAATGCAGGACTTGATCCCAGGACCCTGAGATCATGACCTGGGCCGAAGGCTGCAGCTTAACCCACTGAGCCACCCAGGTGCCCCTCTTTTCATATTTCTTGGATAAATAACCAGCAGCAGAACTACTGAAATATATGGTAATTCTGTATTTAATTATTTGAGGAAACTCCATACTATCTTTCACAGTTGTTGTACCAGTTTGCACTCCCACCAACAGTGTATGAGGTTTCCTTTTTCTCCACATCCTTACCAACACTTGTTTCTTGTTTTTTATTTTAGCCATTATGACAGGTGTGAGGGGATATCTCATTGTGATTTTTATTGGCTTTTGACAGATGACGAATGATGTTGAGCATCTTTTCATGGGTCTTTTGGCCACCTGGATGTCTTCTTTGGAGACATATCTGTGCACGCCTTCTGCCCATTTTACAATTTGATTATGGGGTTTTGTTTGGTTTGGTTTGGTGTTGACTTTTATAAGTTTTTTATGTATTTTGGTTACTAACACTTTATTGGATAGGTCATTTGCAAATATCTTCTCCCATCCCATAGGTCGCCTTTTAGTTTTGTTAATCATTTCTTTTGCTGTGCAAAGCCTTTTATTTTGATGTAGTCCCAAGTGTATTTTTGCTTTTCTTTCTCTTGCCTCAGGAGGCATATCTAGAAAAATGTTGCAATGGCTGATGTCAGAAATTACTGCCTGTGCTCTCTTCTGAGATTACTATGCCTTCAGGTCTCACATTTATGTCTTTAATCTTTGTTGAGTTTATTTTTGTGTATGGTATAAGAAAGTGGTCCGTTTCATTCTTTTGCATGTAGCTGTCCAGTTTGCCCAACACTATTAGTTGAAGAGACTCTTTTTTTCTGACTGTATAAATTTGACTCCTTTGTCAAATATTAATTGATCATATATTTGTGGATTCCTTTCTGGACTTTTTTATCCTGTTCCATTGATCTATGTGTCTACTTTCCTTCCAGTATCATACTGTTCTGATTACTTTAGCTTTGCAGCATATCTTGAAGCCTAGGATTGTGAGACCTCTAGTTCTGTTCTTTTAAAGATTGCTTTGGCTATTCAGTGTCCTTTATGGTTCCATATAAATTTTAAGATTACTTGTTCTAGTTATGTGGGAAAAGATGCTATTGGTATTTTGAAAGAGATTTCATTAAGTCTGTAGATTGCTTTGGGTATTATGGGCATTTTAACAATGTTTGTTCTTCCAATTCATGAGCATGAAATATCTTTCCATTTGTTTGTCTTATCTTCAATTTCTTCCATCAGTGTTTTATAGTTTTTGAGTATAGTTCTTTCACCTCCTTGGTTAAGGTTAGGTCTCAGTACTTTATTATTTTTGGTGCAATTGTAAATGGGATTATTTTCTTAATTTCTCTTTCTGCTGCTTCATTATCAGTGTACAGAAATGCAACAGATTTCTGTATATTGACTTTGTATCCTGTGACCCTACTAAATTCATTTACCAGTTCCACTAGATTTTTTTGGTGTTTTTAGAGTCTTCTCTATATAGTATCATGGCATCTGAAAATAGTGAAAGTTTTACTTCTGCCTTACCAATTTGGGTGTCTTTTGTTTCTTTTCCTTGTCTGATTGCTGTGGCTAGGACTTCTACTTCGCATTATGTTAAATAAAAGTAATGAGAGTGGACACCCTTGTCTTTTTCCTGATCTTAGATAAAATGCTTTATTTTTTCCTCATTGAGTTTGATCACTATTTTTTTTCATATATGGCCTTTTATTATGTTGAGACATGTTCCATATAACCCTAATTTGTTGAGGATTTTTACCATGAATCTACATTGTATTTTGTCAAAAGCTTTCTCTGCATCTATTGAAATGATCATATGGTTTTTATCCTTAGTCTTGCTAATGTAATGTATGTTGACTGATTTGTGAATATTAAACCACTCTTGAATAACAGGAATAAATCTCAGGTGATTGTAGTGAATGATGTTTTTAATGTATTGTTGGATTTGGTTTGCTAATATTTTGTTGAGGATTATTGCCTCTGTTCACCAGAGATATGGCCTATAGATCTCTTTTTTGCAGTGTTTTTATCTGGCTTTAGTACCAAGGTAATGCTAATCTCATAGAATGAATTTGGAAGCTTTCCTTCATCTTCTATTTTTTAGAATAGTTTGAGAAGAGTAGCTGTGAACTTTTCATTAGATGTTTGGTAGAATTCACCTGTGAAACCTTCTGGCCCTCAACTTTAGTTTTTGTTATTGTTGGTTTTGTTTTGTTTTTAGAAACACACTACAATAATTAATCTTATTTGTTCAAGGGCTCCTATTGCAAGCATTAAACCAAGTCTGGGCATTGATTCTGTGAAGGTCTGTTTCTCTCTTCTCTCTTCTCCACACCTACAAATTGCCTCCCTCTTGAGGCATTCCTCAACAGACCACATTGCCTCCCTCTTGAGGTATTCCTCAACAGACCACATTCTTTCTGGTCTGTTTAGCTCCTGACCTGGTCTCTGCCTTTCCTACCCTCTTTGATGTGGACTTTTGTATGCACTTAGCTGTGAAGGGTATGTTCTATCAGTCTTTGGGCTGTTTTCTGGGTTATTGACACTGATGTGTCTGTTATCTAGTTGTATCCATGGGATAACGTGAGGTTAGGGTCCTCTGACTCCACCATCTTTACTAGAACACCTCTATACTATCTATAAAGTACCTAAACCAAGAGATTAAGAATGGACTTAACTCAAATCTTCAGAGTGTTTTCAACCACAATAGAGAACAAGAAAGAGCAATGTCATTGAAAGAAAGCCATTGGAGCACTGGGTGTGGTGCATAAACAATGAATTCTGAAACACTGAAAAGAAATTTAAAAACAAATAAATAAAAATTAAAAAAAAAGAAAGCCATTAGACTCTACATTCCTTGAAGAACAGTGATCTGATAGTTAGCTTTAGAAACCATCATCCAGCTAATACTTCTAGAAACACCACTGAACATTTAATCAAATTAAACAGAGATTTAAGTTTGTTTTACATTTATTACAAAATTGAATGAAAATAGTACTGCATAAAAATAGTATTGTGTAAAAATAAAATTATAATTTATTTAATAAGCTTAAATAATATTAATATAGCTCCTAAAATATACATTATAGTTTTAAAATATGACAAAATGAAGTAAAGACGTGTTACATCCCCCTCTTATATAGAGTGGGGAAAGAATCAAAAGGAGAATATGATGCAAAATAATTTTTTACCCTAAAAATTTTTGATATATAGAATTTTCTGAGAAATGTTACTATAATGAATAGAATTAAAAATAGAATATATGACTTTATAATCATGGGAGTAAATCAGAAGAGAAATAACAAAATTCCAAATAGAAAATATACACAGTAAAAACAATAAATCATACAAGACATAGAAAACAAGACATATAAATTGTAACAATAAAAGTAAATGCCATTAATTCCATAGTAGCCAAAGGAAAAATTAAACTAAGTGTAACTGAGAAGAAATAGTTAAAATGAGATTAAATTTAAAAAAGGAATGAAAATGATTTGTTAGGGAAAATTAAGCATTAAAATATGGTGAGTTGCAACACTGTTTTCAAATTTGAAGTTTAGGCAGAAATCATTAAACAGTTCAAAGACCATAAAGTTATATTGACAAATGGCACATTTGACAACTAATGCATTCTCATTGACTATTTCCACATACACTGAAAATGACTGGAAGGAAATAAGCCAAATTAAACAGCAATTATCTCAAGGAGATATGATCATAGACAATTTGCACTTTCATGATACATACTGTTCTGGATTCATGCCCATAAATATTTAGACAGGAAAGAAGTGAATTAAAGTAAGAAAAAACCTTCTGCAAAATAAATGTAACTGGTTTTAAACCTTTTTTCTTTGTTCTTAACATATCAGATATCCATGTCTCTGCCTTTGCCTAACTACCCCCTTTTAAAATTGCTTCTCTTTTTTTTAAGACATTTTTTCTTTCTAGTTTTCCTCTTTTATCTGTGGTTGTGTCTTCTCTGGATTTTCTTCCCCTCTAACTGTAGGGATTGTTCCAAAGTTTTCTCTCCTTGCTGTGACCTCCTTTCTTGTAATCATGTGGATTTAACTACTGCCTTTCCCTAGGAAGTTTTATTACCTCTATACCATGTTTCTACCTTTGCAACTACTTGGTGGGCACCTACACCTAAACATCTTGTTGACACCAAAAACTAGTACACTATGTCTAAAACTGAAGTAATTGAGTGTCATTCATCAGTAATCAAAGGAGTATCTATCTACCTTAGCTTTCAAAAGGCTAAGCATTTAATGGATCCTTCTAAAATTTGGCCCTCTTTCTTATTCTGTATTTTGGTAAAAGCACTCTCAACCTCTGAACTATCTAGGCTCAACATCTCTGATTTGCTTTAGTTAGTTACTAGATGGGTAGTCAGTTGGTTAGTTTACTCTTCTCCCTCTCTTGCTTTCCAAATCCAAATAGTGGACAGATGTGTTTTCATTTTTCTACTTGGTCTGCATCTCCACTGGCTACTCTATTCATGTTTCATAAGCCTCACCTGTACTTTTGAAATAGTGTCTTAAATTATCTTACTAAAAATCTCTGCACTTTTGATTCATCTTACAATCTATTGCCCATTCAATCTTGCTAAAATATACAACTCTTGGATTCACCCTCATTCTTCCAGATTTAGCACAAGTGCAGTTATATTGTGGAAGTGACTTACTATAGGTTAAACATTTCCTAATTCCTCCCAGCAATAAGTTTTCTTTCCCTTCTAGGAACTCCTATAGCCCTACCTTCATTATAGCACTTATTACTTATACTTAATATAATAATCTTTTATGAAATGCATTTATTTCACATTTGGTATTTTTAAAGTTCAACAGTGTTATATATTTCCAGTATGGGATCTTCTTAAAAATATAGTAAGAATTATAATTGTTATCTCCTTATAGTTCAGCAGCTTACTTAAGAGAAAATTTGTTTACAAGCAAGTGCTAAAATACTGATAGAAGTCCCCTTATTTTTGTTGACTGGCTAAATAGCATAGTAGGTTCTAGTAAACTACTAAAGACCCTATTCAGTTTAGATTTTTTTTTAACATCTTGCTTCTAAAGTAAAGCTGGCTACAGAATCTTGGATTTAAGAAATAGCCTAGTACAGTCTTTACAACTGTAGGAGAATAACAATTGTCCTTCTTGCCACAAAGTATACTTAGAAGAAATTAAGTATACTTAAAAGAAATGTAATAACATGGTATTAGAAATGATTTTATAGCAATGACATCAGATGGTACAGTTATGATTGGATATTAGGAGGAACAAAATGTATTTTGTATCACAGACAACTGATACAGTTTTTGACTAATTGGTTGATTAAACTCTTCTAAATTCTTAGTTTCTAAATTCTAAATTCTCAGTTTCACCTCAGTGCCCTTTTCAATTCTGAACAGTACAATACACTACACTTCTTTTTGAAGAACCCATCCAGATTGCTTAAATTTCCTTGGGATTGATTTTGCAGCCTCTAAATACAGGTAGTAGTTGGTTCTGTGTGCACACACACAAAAAACTTGAATTGATTTAAAATGAACTAGGTCAGTGTAGATCAATTTAGGCCACAGCAACCCATGAGGAGATGCAAATTAGGATTCTCCTACTGAGACTGAAAATAGAGTCCATCAAGTCTTCTCTGTTCTGAAAATGTATCTTAAAAGGGACAGCCAAAAAAATTACAAGATTACCGTAGTAATTTGAATAAGAGAACATGAAAGAAAGGGCAAAAAATATTTTGATAAAAGAATTTCTCAATATATAGCCTAGTGTTTTAATTTTCTGTTTAATCAGTTTAGGACAATGCCAGTGAAAAAAAAGTAAAAGAGCAATCTACTAATGACTTTATACCAACTGCAGTTGTCAATCATAATTTCTCCTGCAAAAGTGATAAAGGGCAGTGTTCAGTAACAAATACAGTGGAAAACACTGTCCCAATGCCTGCATATACTCTCTTCAATGTGTGAGGTGCTTAATGGACAGTTTTTTAGCATAGCACCTGGAAAACCAAAAAGTAATAGCTAATTCATAAAGCCATTGCACCAAAAACTGGAGCTGACTTTGAGGGTCACATTATCACCTACTGATTATTTTACTGATGTCATGAGATCAGAATATACAAAATGGAAATGACTTTACATTTTCTTTTGGTGCAGTTACCTGCTGCACAATGAGCTATTCCCTGTAATTTATTACCAGAGTGAAATGGAGTCCCCATTCTGAAAATCCCAGACATAAGACACTTGACTTTAAATCTCTACTGTTTACCCTTACAACTTTTAGATAATAAGGTGCTCATTAAGAGCAAATTCACTGGCAGACATGTTTTTTAGTTTGGATGAAACTAGAGATGACCCAGTGTAAGGATCTTAGCTCTGATTCTGCCACTATTTGGGCTGTAACACAGCCTCCAGCCTCTTAGCACTTTAATTTCCTCATCTCAGACTCACATTTGAGCTTCTATTACCTTGTCTGAACATTCTGAGCCTTGGTTTCCTCAGCTGAATTATTTGTCATGTCGATCTGTTTAGTTCTTTCACAGTTTCATTTTATAAAAGCCAAGACTCATTTTTAATTCCATAAAGCATTAAAGGCCAATATAATAAAACATAAACACCTTAAGCAGTTTGACATAGACTTCAGAACAGAAAGGGCAAGGAAATCTATGCAAACCTATAGCTTACATTATATATAATGGAGAAAGGAAATGAAAAGGCACACTTGAAGAAAAAAATTTAACTATTTACAGCTGATAAAATTATCTGCTAAAATCCTATGAAATCTATAAAAGTCACCAGAAGGAGTTTAGCAAGATTACCTACCATATACAAAATCAACTGTAATTCTATATAGTAGTCATTAATAATTAGAAATCACAATAAAAATGTTTTACAGTAGCAGCAAAACCAAACCATGCAATAATTAGATATAATGTTCAGGAAGTTAAAAACTACTGATAAAATAAATTTTAAAAGATCAAAAGAGGAGAGAGATACAGTGTTCATGAATTGGTGAAATCAATATTGTGAAGATGTCAATATTCTTGAGACTGATTTAGAGCTGCTGTGCAATCACAATATTTCAACAGTATTTTTATAAAAAAATAAAACTGATTATGAAATTTATAGGGAAAAAAAGAACTAGAATATAAAAAGCCATTTTGAAAAATAAGAATCTTACCTGGTATCTACCCTTGTTATAAAACTACATCAAGTGAGAGAGTGTGGTATCAGCATCAAGATATACAAATAAATTAACAGAACAAAAAAAGTCTAGAAATATACCTACACAAATTCAGTCAATTGTATTTTGACAAAAGTGCAAATATAATGACAATGGATAAAGAACAGTCTCTTAAATGGTGCTGGAATAACTGGAATGCCATATAAAAAATTGACAAATACCTTGTATGTTACAGAAAATTAACTCAAAATGAATCCAAAAACAAATTTCACATTTAACTTTTATAATTTCTGCAAGAAAAAGAGAAGAAAATCTTTTGTGGGTTACACAGAATTTCTTAAATTACTACACCAAAAGCAAAAGCCATTCAATTTTTAAAAATCATTAACTGGATTCCTGGAAAAAGATGGAAGAGTAGGAAGACCCTAAGTCATCTCATTCTATGAATACAATTAGATGAAAGCCACATCAGTGTAAATAACCAAGAAAATGACCCGAAGATGGGCAGAGCGGACTCTTCACAGTTAAATGTAGACAAGAGGTCACATCAAAGACAGTAGCAAGGGTGGAGACCAGAAGAGAAGCTAAATGTACCTATGGGGCTGTCCAAAGAAGGGATGGAACCACGAACACAGGGAAGAGAAACCGACTCATACCAGGGACCTTGTGAGCAACAAATAGGGAGCCTACACAGGGAAACTAATCCTCATAACATTCAGCTGTGAAAACCAGAGGGGCCAAATTTCAGGAGTTCTTACAATCAGCAGGGTTTAAAACCTAAAATTATAAAAATCAAGTCTTGTAGGGGAGTCTTACAGGACCAAGGTGCATGTAACACACATCAGAGACACCTCTGAAGTGTTAGGTCCTGGTGAACAGGGGAAATTGTATCGCAGGGCACTAGAGAAACTAGAAATCAAACAGAAGAAGAAAAATCTGGCAAGAACACAAATACATGGGGGTTAAATAATATGCGGCTAACAGAGTGAATGGGCAACCAGGAAATCAAAGAAGTTATCCAAAAATACATGGAGACAAATGAAAATGAAAATACTATAGATCCAAAAACCTTTGGGATGCAGCAAAAACTGTTCTAAGAGTAAACTTTATAGCATTATTGGCCTACCTCAAGAAGCAAGAAAAATCTGAAATAAACAACCCAACCTTATACCTACAAGAGCAAGAAGAAGGAGGACAAACAAAATTCAAAACCAGTAGAAGAAAGGAAATAATGAAGAGTAAAGCAGAGGGGTGGAGCGTCCAACTCTTAATCTCAGCCTCAGTTCTTGATCTCTCAGTGTTGTGAGTTCAAGCTTTGCATTGAGCCAAGCATGGAGCCTACTTGAAAAAAAAAAAAAAAAAAGCAAAACAAAACCCCAAAATGTAAAGCAGAAATAAACAAAATGAAACTAAGAAAACAACACATCAATGAAACCAGGAGCTGGTTCTTTGAAAAAAAATCAACAAAATTAATAAGCTTTTAGCCAGACTCATAAGTCACAAAGAGAGAGAGGATTAAAAAAAAATCAGAAATGAAAGAGAAGAGTAACAATGGACACCACAGAAATATAAAAGATAGTAGGAGACAATCACGAAAAACTACTATCCAACAAACTGGACAACCTAGAAGAAATGGATAAATTCCTAGCAACATATAACCTCTCGAGGTTGAATCAGGAAGAAATAGAAAATTTAAAGAGATGATTACCAGCAATGAATTTGCATCAGTAAACAAAAAAATCCCAACAAACTAAAGTCCAAGTCCAGACAGCTTCACAGGTAAATTCTACCAAATATTTACAGAAGAGTTAATACATACTTTTCTTAAATTATTCAAAAAAAATAGAAGATAAAAGAAAGCTTCCAAATTCATTGTATGAGGCCACCATTATCCTCATACCAAAATCAGAGGAGTGACTGGTGAAATAGGTCAAGGGGATTAAGAGTAGATTTACTACAACAAGTACTGAGTAATATATAGAATCGATGAATCACTATTTCGTATACCTGAAACTAATGTAACACTGTTAAGTATACCGGAATTAAAATTTAGAAATGTAATTGGAAAACACTTTAGAATAAAATAAAAATATAACAAAAAAAATATGTGAAGAATTTAATTACTTGAAAATCTAAAATCTTGGAAATAAAATCAGTGCTTTATCATTTTACATTGCAGTGGCAAAACCTAAGGCTGATTTTATTTATTTCTCTCTCGATATATGTAGAATTTTGTTTTTATCCTTGTAGTTACTTTTTGCCTTGGGTCTCTTGTCATTGTTTTTTGAACTGGTATAGAAATTCATTTAAATACATACACTTAGGTCTGTTTCAGCTCTAAGTTTTCTGTGGCCATATCTCTGTTTTGTTTTATTTTTTGAATACTGCTTCTATTTCAAATTTTCTGGGATTTTAAAAATTGATAATTCTTGGGTTGTATAATATTTTATTCCATTTTAGTTTTCTCTTTATTTGAACTTTATATTTTCCTCTATCTCTGGAAATCATGAGCTCATAATCTTTAACATGGGTTTATTTTTCATAATGTCTTCTCTGTTTTCTTAAAGCTCTTTCCTATGTCTTGGTCTTTTACCGTGGCATTTTATCTTTTCATATCATTCTTGCTCACATTTTTTTTTCCTCTCTAACTTTTCTATTCTTAGGACTGTGAGTTCCTATTTCGTAGATACATCTTATACCCTATTGAATGCCAAGTACTCTTCTATACCTACTTTCAGGTTCCTGCTTTAAGTAATTTTTTAAAAGTTTATTTTCTTCTGGATCTATGCGACAATGTACATTCTTTTTGGCTTTCAATAAGTTAGAGATTACTTTGGAAGTTTTCTTCTACTTGCCATTTTTTGAGGAGAGGCATTTGCCAACAAACAGTACTTAACAAATTGTAATGTGTCCCTTCCTATATATTTGCATGCTAGTGGATACCCAAAGTTAGAGCTATAGCTGGGTAGAACTGGGAACGGTTTCTGACAGGTTTTTATCTAATGTGGCTATGCTGGAATGTGAGATTTTTCCCCCTACCAATTCGATCTGTATTTTAGATTACTGAACAGTGTTATCTTCAGTCTGTTTGGAAAACAGGGCCTTTCCTATCTTTGCAAGATTCTTTTAACCCTCAGTAAAACTTCATTTAGAGTAAGTAACCCTTCTAGGATAAAATAAATCTCTGACCATCAAATTTCTAATATTTAGGGCACCTTGATGCTCAGTTGTTTAAGCATCTGACTTTTGATTTCAGCTCAGGTCATGATTTCAGGATTCAGACTGAGCCAGGTGTCAGGCTCTGCACTGGGCATGGAGTCTGCTTAGGATTCTTTTTCTCCCTTTTCCTCTGCCCCTCCCTGCTTCTCTTTCCCTCCTTCTCAAAAGAAATATAAATAGAAGAAAAAATTTGGGGAGGGGAGGCGAACCATAAGAGACTATGGACTCTGAAAAACAACCTGAGGGTTTTGAAGGGTCAGGGGTGGGAGGTTGGGGGAACAGGTAATTTTTAAAAAAATTTTAAATTAATTTTTATAGCCTGCAGAAGTTAATTGTATATACAGGGGAGCTGATATGGGGAGGGGAAAATTAACACTTTAAGTGCTACAAAAATCAATACCTGTATTATTGGTTTGGTAAAGACCTTGTGAGAAAACAATTAATTATAGAGCAACAACTATCTGCTTTCATGTGAGCATTTCTCCCTCTTTCTGTCTGAAAACTACTGGTGGGTTCTCAGTTCCACTTAGAAATCCAGTTCCTATGGTTCCTCTATTACTAAAGATTGCCACATAGTAAACATAGATTCTGGCTTATACTCTATTTTTTAGCATGCTCCATTGATCAATGTCCAATCAAGGACATATTATAAAGGACAAAATAAGAGTATTATTATAGGGATGCTGCAAATCTAGCATAGTGTATTTTTAAAGTACAAATAATTTTCAGAATTTTTCCTTAGCTATTGTTAATAACATGATTTGTAGTGTATCTCCCTTAATTATGGAAACACACCAGCATGTCAAGAAATCATAGGTGAGAACTTGTGGAAAACATTGGTGGAATATTGATATGTAGGCATTCTTTGTTGTTTAGCTTCAAGCCTGAAGGTCCTATATTATGTTCTCTAACCAGCAACAGTTAAGTCCTTCAGAAGCAGGAAACTGAGGAAAAAACATGGCCTCTTATATTTCCCCATTTGCCTACCCCAAATCTGTATAGTTGCTATGGTAATTTAATTGCTCCTCTGGTGAGACAAATCTAATCTTTCATACTCTGCTACCATTCCATTTCAATAACCCCTGAAGTGATCTCACATCTTTAAGTATTTCTTGTTCAATCTGCAGAACTTTCAGAGTAATCATTTTGAGACAATTCTGATCATACTGTTTTGCTGCTTAAAAGTCTTCAAAGACTATAAGGATATTGTGCTGAATGAAGGCAAAAGCTTCATACAAAAACATTATGATTCAGAGCCCCTAGATTCCATCTCTATCACTTCCATTTTACTCCTTTCCCTCCTCTTACTGGGGACCAGAATGATATCCTGACAAAACAGACTGTGTGATGTCTCTGCCTGATACAAAAAAGGCCAATAAGTCCTGATATTTCTGGGTTCTTCAAGAAAACAGCTTCACTCCTGTGCTAGGCAGCCCCTAAGGGCCTCCATTGATCTCTGCTTCTTAATATTCATGCCATGGTGTAATCCCTTCTCTTGAGTAATGGGCTGGATTTAGGGGTTCACTTCTAATGACTAGAATATTGGAGAAAAGAGAAGACACCATATCTAAGATTAGGATACAAAAAGACAGAGACTTCTATTTTGGTGACTCTCAATTACTCACCAGTTTCTCTCCCTCTCTGGTTTCATTTTGTTTCATTTTTCCCTCCTTTCCCCGATGATCCTCTGTCTTGTTTCTCAAATTCCTCATATCAGTGAGATCATATGATAATTGTCTTTCTCTGATTGACTTATTTTGCTTAGCATAATACCTTCTAGTTCTATCCATGTCATTGCAAATGGCAAAATTTGGGGGGGTTTTGATGGCTGCATAGTATTCCATTGTATATATACACCACACCTTCTTTATCCATTCATCTGTTGATAGACATCTAGGCTCTTTCCATAGTTTAGCAATTGTGGACATTGCTGCTATAAAATATGTGTGCACATGTCCCTTTGGATCACTACATTTGTACTTTTAGGGTAAACACCCAGTAGTGTGATTGCTGGGTCATAGGGTTCTATGACCCAGTTCTATTTTCTATTTTCAACTTTTTGAGAAACCGCTATACTCTTTTCCAGAGTGGCTGCACCAGCTTGCATCCCCACCAACAATGTAGGGAGGGTTCCCCTTTCTCTGCATCTTCACTAACACCTGTCATTTCCTGACTGGTTTATTTTAGTCATTCTGACTGGTATGAGGTGGTATCTCACCGTGGGTTTGATTTGAATTTCCCTGATGCTGAGTGATGTGGGTCACTTTTTCATGGGTCCATTGGCCATTTGGACATCTTCTTTGCAGAAATGGCTCCCATTTCTTTTTTTTTTTTTTTTAAGATTTATTTATTTGACAGATACAGATTACAAGTAGGCAGAGAGGCAGGCAGAGAGAGAGGAGGAAGCAGGCTCCCAGCTAAACAGAGAGCCCGATGCGGGGCTTGATCCCAGGACCCCGGGATCATGACCTGAGCTGAAGGCAGAGGCTTTAACCCGCTGAGCCACCCAGGCACCCATGGCTCCCATTTCTTGATTGGATTATTTGTTCTTTGTTTGTTTATAGATTTTGGATACTAGCCCTTTATCTATATATGTCATTTGCAAATACCTACTCCCATTCTGTTGGTTATCTTTTGATTTTGCTGCCTGTCTCCTTTGCTGTGCAAAAGCTTTTGATTCTCATGAAGTACCAGAGTTCATTTTTGCCCTTGCTTCTTTTGCCTATGTCAATGTTTCTAGGAAGAAGTTGCTGTGGCTGAGGTCAAAGAGGTTGCTGCCTGTGTTTGCCCCAAGTATTTTAAATGGATTCCTGTCTCACATTGAGGTCTTTCATCCATTTTGAGTTTATTTTTGTGTGTGGTGTAAGGAAATGGTCCAGTTTTATTTTTCTACATGTGGTTGTCCAATTGTCCCAACACCATTTGAAGAGAGTATCTTTTTTCTTTTTTTAAGATTTTATTTATTGATTTGACAGAGAGACAGAGACAGTAAGAGAGGGAACACAAGCAAGGGGAGTGGGAGAGGGAGAAGCAGGTTTCCCCCAAAGCAGGGAGCCCAATGCTAGGCTTGGTCCCAGGACCCTAGGGCCATGACAAAAACTGAAGGCAGACGCTTAACAATTGAGCCACCCAGGTGCCCTGAGAATGTCTTTTTTCCACTGGACATTCTTTCCTGCTTTCTCGAAGATTAGTTGAATTGAATTGAGGGTCCATTTCTGAGCTCTCTATGCTGTTCATTGATCTGTCTGTTTTGTGCCAGTACCATACTGTTTTGATGACTACAGCTTTGTATTAGGGCTTGAAGTCTGGAATTGTGATGTTGCCAGCTTTGGTTTTCTTTTTCAACATTCCTCTGGATGTTCAGGGTCTTTTCTGGGTCTGTATAAGTTTTAGAATTCTTTTTTCCATTTCTTTGAAGAAAGTTGATGGTATTTTGAGAGGGATTGCATTAAATGTGTAGATTGATTTAGGTAGCATAGACATTTTCACAATATTTGTTCTTCTAATCCATAAGCATGGAATGTTTTTCTGTATCTTTATGTCTTCCTCAATTCCTTTCATGAGTACTCTATAGTTTTCTGAGTACAGATTCTTTGCCTCTTATGTTATATTTATTCCTTGTTATCTTAAGGTTTTGGGTTCAATTGTAAATGGGATTGACTCCTTAATTTCTCTTGGTATATAGAAATGCAACTGATTTCTGAGCATTGATTTTATATCATGCATGACACTTTACTGAATTCCTGTATGAATTCTATCAGATTTGGAGTGGAGTCTTTTGGGTTTTCCACATAAAGTATCATATCATCTGCAAAAAGTGAGAGTTTGACTTCTTATTTGCTGATTCAGATGTCTTCAATTTCTTTTTGTTGTCTAGTTGCTGAGGCTAGGACTTCTAGTACTATGTTGAATAGCAGTGGTGATAGGGGACATCCCTGCTATGTTTCTGACCTTAGCAGAAAAGCTCTCAGTTTATCCCCATTGAGAATTATATTTGCTGTGTGTTTTTTGTAGATGGCTTTGATGATAGTGAGATCATCATCACACTGTATCTCTACATTGTGAAGAGTTTTGATCAAAAAAGGATGCTGTGCTTTGTCAACTGCTTTTTAAGCACCTATTGAGAGTATCATATCGTTCTCGTTCTTTCTTTTGTTAATGTATTGTTTCACATTGATTGATTTGTGGATGTTGAACCAACCTTGCAGCCCAGGAAGAAATCCCACTTGGTCATTGTGAATAATCCTTTTAATGTACTGTTGGATCCTACTGGCTAGTATTTTGGTGAGAATTTTTGCATCTGTGTTCATCAAGGATATTGGTCTGTAATTCTCCTTTTTGGTGGGGTCTTTGTCTGGCTTTGAGATCAAGATAATGTTGGTCTCATAAAATGAGTTTGGAAGTTTTCCTTCCATTTCTATTTTTTGGAACAGTTTCAGGAGAATAGGAATTAGTTCTTTAAATGTTTGGTAGAATTCCCCTGGGAAACCATCTGGCCCTGGGCTCTTGTTTGTGGGAGATTTTAGATGACTGCTTCAATCTCCTTACTGGTTATGGGTCTGTTCATGTTTTCTATTTCTTCTTGGTTCAGTTTTGGTAGTTTATATGTCTCTAGGAATGCATCCATTTCTTCCAGATGGTCAAATTTGCTGGCATATAGATGCTCATATTCTGTTTTTATAATTGTTTGTATTTCTTTGGTGTTGGTTATGGTCTCTCCTCTTTCCTTCATGATTTTATTAATTTGGGTCCTTTCTCTTTTCTTTTTTGATAAGTCTAGCCAGGGGTTTATCAATCTTATTAATTCTTTCAAAGCAGCAGCTCCTATTTTCGTTTATCTGTTCCACTGTTCTTTTGGTTTCCATTTCACTGATTTCTGCTCTAATCTTTATGGTTTCTTTTCTTCTGTTGGGTTCTTTTGGTTTCCATTTCACTGATTTCTGCTCTGATCTTTATGGTTTCTTTTCTCCTGTTGGGTTTAGGCTTTATTTGCTCTTCTTTCTCCAGCTCCTTTAGGTGTAGGGTTAGATTGTATACTTGAGACCTTTCTTGTTTCTTGAGAAAGGCTTGTATTACTATATACTTTGCTCTCAGGACTGCCTTTGCTGTGTCCCAAAGATTTTGAACAGTTGTGTTTTCATTTTCACTTGTTTCCATGAATATTTTAAAATCTTCATTAGTTTCCTAATTGACCCATTCATTCTTTAGTAGAATGCTCTTTAGCTTCCATGTATTTGAGTTCTTTCCAATTTTCCTCTTGTGGTTGAGTTCTAGTTTCAAAGCATTGTGGTCTGAAAATATGTAGGGAATGATCTCAGTCTTTTGGTACCTGCTGAGATCTGATTTGTGACCCAGGATGTGATCTATTCTGAAGAATGTTCCATGTGCACTAGAGAAGAATGTGCATTCTGTTGCTTTGGGAGGGAATGTTCTGAATATATCTGTAATGTTCATCTAGTCCAATGTGTCATTTAAAATCTATTTCCTTGGTGATCTTTTGCTTAGACGATCTGTCCATTTCAGTGAGGGGGATGTCAAAGTCCCCTACACTATTGTTTTATTGTCAATGTGTTTCTTTGATTTTTGTTATTAATTGGTTTGTATATTTGGCTGCTTCCATGTTAGGGCCATAGATATTTAAAATTCTTAGATCATCTTGTTGGACAGACCCTTTGAGTAAGATATAGTGTCCTTCCTCATCTCTTATTATAGTCGTTGGCTTAAAATCTAATTGATCTGATATAAGGATTGCCACATCAGCTTTCTTTTGATGTTCATTAGCACGGTAAATTGTTTTCCACCCCCTCACTCTAAATCTGGAGGTGCCTTTGGGTCCAAAATAAGTTTCTTGCAGACAGCATATTGATAGGTCTTTTTTTTTTTTTTAACCCATTCTGGTACCCCGTGTCTTTTGATTGGGGCATTTAGCCCATTTGCAGTCAGGGTAACTATTGAAAGATATGAATTTAGTGCTATTGTATGGCCTTTAAGGTGAATATTATTGTTTATTTTCTCTGTTTCTTTCTGGTCTATTACTTTAAGGCTCTCTCTTTGCTTAGAGAATCCCCTTTAATATTGCCTGTAGGACTGGATTGATGTCTGCAAATTCTTTCAGAAGAAACTTTGTCCTGGAAGGTTTTTATTTCTCCTTCTATTTTCAATGAAAGCCTAGCTAGATACAGTATTCTTGGCTGCACATTTTTTTTACTTAGTGCTCTGAATATGCCACAGCAGTCCTATCTGGCCTGCCAGGTCTCTGTGGATAGGTCTGTTGCCAATCTAATATTTCTACCATTATGTTACAGATATCTTATCCAAGCTGCTTTTAGGCTTTTCTCTTTGTCTCTGAGACTTGTAAGTTTCACTATTAGATGATGGGGCATTGACCTGTTTTTTTGTTTTTTTTTTTTTGAGAGGGGTTCTCTGTGCCTCCTTGTTTTGGTGCTTGTTTCCTTCCCCAAGTTTGGGAGGCTTTCTGCTATAATTTGGTCCAATATACCTTCTGCCCCTCTGTTTCTTTCTTCTTCTTCTGGAATACTAATTATTCTAATATTCTTTCATATTATGGTATCATTTATCTCTCAAATTTCCCCCTTGTGATCCAGTAGTTGTTTACTTCTCTTTTGCTCAGCTTCTTTATTCTACATCATTTAGTCTTCTATATTACTAATTCTCTTTTGCCTCATGTATCCTAGCAGTAAGATCCTCCACTTTTTATTGCAACTCATTAATAGCTTTTTCTATTTAAACTTGGTTACACTTTAGTAATTTATTATTCTTTGTTTATTATAAAATAAAAAATATAAAAATATATAAAATGTAAAAATATTTATTTATTATTATTCTTTAATTTCTCCAGAAAAGCATCTTCTCTGCTTTTTTCAAGTCCAGCTAGCATTTTTATAATTGTCATTCTGAAATCTTACTAATGTCCATATTAATTAGGTCACCAGCAGTTGGTAGTGCCTTTTTTTCTCTTTTTTTTTTTTTTGAGGTGAGTTTTTCTGCCTTGTCATTTTGTTCAAAGAAGAACAGATGAATGAGAGAACAAATTTTAAAGGGTAAACACAACCCCAGAAAAATATACACTTCCTGAAAGTGATCAGTTTTCTGTTAATAGAATTGGTGCTGTTCTCTTTGATCTCCTGTTGAGTCTGTAGGTATTCAGAATGGTTTGGTAAGTGTCTGGCTGAATTCCTGAGACCAGATGAAATTTAGGTCTCCTAGTCCTCCACCATTCACAAAATATTTGTAAAACTACTCCCAAAAATAATAGGCAGGAGGACCCAAATAAAGGTAAAGTCATTCAGAAAACTGAAACCATGCAGGACAGAAGTAAAGCTAAAAATCTGTAATTATCTTCTTAGAAATAAATGAAAATTTTCTCATCCATGAACAAGGGAACTATAAAAAAGAATAGTGCAAGAGAGAAAGAATTCTTAGAAGTTAAAAACATAATAGTGGAAGCTAAAAATTCCACAGAACGTTTCAGTGATAAAGCTGAAAAGCTCTCTTAGAAAGTAAAATAAAGACAGAGGAGGAAAATGGAAACATGAAGATAAGAAATGAGAGGCACAGTTCCAGAGGTCTAACATTAGAATAAAGAGAATTCCAGGGGGGATAAAAAGAACAGAGAATAAAGAGAATTCCAGGTGGCAAAAAGGGAACAAAGAAGACCAAGGAAGTTATTTGTCAATGAAAGGTTTTGTTTTTTTTTTTTTAATTTGGAGAACTAAAGAAAAATTTATACATTTAAGGTACCCAAACAGTGCTAAATATAAATTTTAAAAAAACCTATTGTAAGGCACTTTGCATTAGCCATTGTATGTAATAAATGATTACAATGTGTAGCAACTAAAAGCACACATTTATCATTTCACGGTTTCAGTGAGTTAGGAATCAGACATAACTTATCTGGGTTCATTGTTTGAAAGTTCCTTACAAGGCTGCAATCAAAGTGTTGGCCAAGACTAGGGTCTTACCTGAAAGCAAACCTAGGAAGCCTCCACTTTCAAGATCACTCATAAATTATTGGCAGGATTCAATTCTTGTGAGGTGTTAGACTGAGAATCTAAATAACATGCTGTCTGTTAGCCACAGACCATCTTTGTTACTTGTATGTCTCTTCAATATGACAACTTGATTTGCCAATTCATAAATACCAAGAAGGCAAAGAAGGAGTTTGCTAACAAGATAGAGTCACACCTAATCACAGAAGAGGTAGTCCATTACTTTTGTTACATTGTATTGGCTACAAGCAAGTCATTGGGCTAGCCCATACATACTCCAGGAGAATTACCCAGGGAGTGAATAGAAGGTGTGGAGGGGCGATTACTGGGTGATTTTGGAAATCTGCCTACCACACACTTCCTTATGAAAATATAAAAACTAAGAAAAAAAGAAGCTTAAAATGTTCTGTGACAGAAACCATTAGTAATCATAAAATACTTTATGTGTTTTTTGTATTCCTGGGAAGACTTCCTTATAGTTAGTGATTTTTCAGTCAGTGGTAATTTTGCCTCCCAGGAGACCTTGGCAACATTATTAGACATTTTTCATTGCCATAAGTGGAGGGTGTTAATGCCATTCATGTGACCAGAGATGTTGCCACATATCCTACAATGCATAGGACACCCATATGACAAAGCAATATCTAATCTAAATGTCAATAGGTCAAGGTTTAGAAACCCTAGATTAGAATCATGCATATTTTGCCAAGTACTATGAGCTGAAATGACATGACATTTCTGTGTCAAAGCAATTAAGACCTAGTATCTTTCCTCCCAGTCTTTCTTCCCTTGTCAAAGGAAACTTGAAAGACACAGGTAGAGACAGTGGCACTACAATGTGGAAAGAGTTTGGATTCCTGGGTCACCAAATGGAGGAGAACTCCTAATGAACTGTATCAGACTTTATATGAAAAAGAAATAAGCTTTGTTTTCCTCATTGAGATTTTAATGCTCATCTACAGAGAAAATTAGCAATAAATATATAATATAGCTCCAGAGACGCTAAACAGGCTACTACAAATGACTGGGAATCAGGATGGTATCAGATGCCACAAAATCAGAATCCGAAGCAAGACAACAGTGAAGCAATCCACTCTAGAATCATAACTATCCCTTGGTATTTAAATATATTTGCTTCCTAATATTTGGGAAATAGGTAACAAGATTTTGCATAAGAATGTGGCTGAATCTATTCTGTTCTTCACTTTGGGTAAAGTCCAGATAATAAATGATACCTGAATATTTCCTGCTTCAGCTTATTAAATGTGAGGGTAAAATAAAGATATTTTCAAATGATTTACTTTTTATTCTCCATGTCTTTGGAAGCTTCTTGAGAATGCCCCCCAAAGGAGGAATAAATCAAGAAAAAGGAGCATAGGAGGTTTAGAAAAACAATGACCCCAACAGAGAACAGTGGCAAGGGGTATTCCCAGGATGACAGTGATACCCCAGATCTAAAGAGTAACCCATTCCAAACAGTGTAAGAAGACACTTAAACTCAACATGTTCAAACCTCAAGTTATCCCTTGTTCTCCTTGCAATCTGTGTCCCTCAAGGGACTAACATGTACTCAGCGAAGTTATAAGCATCCTTATTTTCAATAACACTATACTAACACCTCCTCATACCATCCTTCCAGATTTGTTTCAGAGGTATTCCTAGAGCCATACCTCTGTCTGGGGGCAGGCTATGTTTGTTTGTTCGTTTGTTTTTTCTGTTTTGTGAAACCATCTACATAAATTTCTATAAGCTGCCCTTAAAAACTTAACATTTAAAAAAAATAACATCTTTTTGCTATGTCTTTTGGCATCGTTCAGTCAATGACATCACAATCCTATTGTGACAACCACACAGATTAGTGTCTAATATTAGAAGGATGAAATGACCCCAGACTTTAATGGTTCAATTGATTTACGCGAGTGTAGAGAAACTAAATTAGAAAGATGAATCTGCAGTGCTAGGGTTGCGGAGGACCATCCCTGGCACAGCACTGCAAAATTTTATATTTAAAAATGCAAGAAGAGTTATTCAGTGGAATATTCCATTGAAAATTTTGACTTAGTAGATTGAAAAGATATTAAAGATTAAGATATTAAAATTCAAAAAGCCTTGACTTTGAGTTCCATAGTTGCTCTTTAAACTCTGATCAATGTGAAAATGACACCTGAAACTTTCCGGCAGGCACTATATATGGAAACCACCAGATCAATAGTCTGACTGGCAAAGAAAAGTGAGACTGAAACTTTAGAAGCTGATGTCTGTGACAGAGGCCCTGGAATGAGAATCTTTGGGAATGGCAGAAGCCCAATAGCCCTAGAGCCTCCCCTCACTGGCAAGTCTTCATACCCAACAGAAATGGGATCACTGCCATGGCTGAAGATGTCAGAAGGGGGAGAGCAGAACAATTTTTTGCCTTACACTAAGTAAAGAGTATTTATAGAATAGTTTAAAATGCAGGTACTACAAAACAGTAGCAATTAAATAGGTTTCACGTATTTTTAAATGGAAGATTAAGTAGTGGTAATAGTAATGGTTAAGTTGAGAACAATTTTTTACTTTACTAGTCTGCTTTACTAGCCCATTTTGGATACATTTCTTGTAATTATATGTGCTTTAAATCTTGACCCTTATAGGAAGCTGTAATCTTGAGGCTCTGTGAGTTGGGCAAGCTAATTATGGTGAAGGAAGATAAAAACAACGTTCAAAGAATATTTAGATATGATTTACTACTACTTGAACCAATCACCCTTCCCAAATGGAAAACTGACATTATTTAAAGCCTTCCATTCACGCTCCCAGAAAAAAAAAATTATTTTTAACTTCCTTTTCAAAAGATATATGAATGTTTAAATCTGAATAGGTTGAGTGTGAAACTTATGGCTATATGAATCTCTAAGGACTTAAAACCTTTATTTTCCTGAATATTCTAGGGTTCCTAGGATTACTGAATTGAAATGGAATTGGGAAAAATGCTGCTGGAGTATCAATGGATAGTTCTACTTAAGATCTAATTTTGTATGTGACCAAAGTTGTTATTATCTTAAAATAGACTATTGTATCAATAAGATGTATTTTTAATAAGATGTTTTATAGAAGCCTCATGGTAACCACAAAACAAAAACTTATAGTAAATACACAAATGGTTAAAAAAATGAATCAAAGCATGTCAATATGGAAAAACATCAATTCACAAAGAAAGGCGGCAAAAGTGGAAGAAAGAAACAAAGGAACTATACAAAAATAAGATGACATTAATTCATCCTTACCCATTAATAATTACTTTAAATGTAAATGTACTAAAATTTCCAATTAAAAGCTACACAGTGACTGAATGAATTTAAAAAAAAAAAGACTTAGTACATGCTACCTACAAGAGACTTCAATTCTAAAGACACAGAGAGAGTCAAAATAAAGGGATGGAAGAGATATACCATGCAAATGAAATTTTAAAAAAAGGTAGCTGTACTGACATTGTCCAAAGTAGACTTCAAGTCAAAAACTGTAACAAGAGATAAAGAAGGTTATAACTTAATGAAAAAGGGATCAATTCATCAAGAGGACATAACAACTATAAATTTATATGCACCCAACATTGGAGCACCAAAATATATTAAGCAAATACTAAAAGATATGAAGGGAGAAACAGACAATACAATAATAGTAGGGGACTTTAATACTCTACTTTCAACAATGCATAGAACATCCAGACAGAAAAATAAAAAGGAACACTGGACTTAAATTATATTTTATACCAAATGGACCTGACATTTACATAATATTCCACCTAACAACAGCAGAGTACATATTCTTCTCAAGTTCACCTGTAGCATTCTCCAGGAGAGATCAGATGTTAGGCTACAACACATGTCTTTAGCAAATTTAAGTGGACTGGAATTATACCAAGTAGTTTCTCCAATCACAATGTTATAAAACTAAAAATCAGTAACAGAAGAAAAACTGGAATTTCTCAAATATGTGGAAGTTAACATACTCCTGAACAACCAAAGGAGCATAGAAGAAATCAAACGTGAAGTCAAAAAATACCTTTAAACAAATGAAAATGGAAACACAACATAGCAAAATTTATGGTATGCAGCAAAAGCACTTCTGAGGGAAGTTCATAGTGATAAATAACTATCTTAAGAAAAAAAGATCTCAAATGACCTACACTAATATTTCAAGGAATTAGCTAAAGAACAAAGTAAGCCTAAAGTTAGCAGAAGTAAAGAAATAGCAGATTAGAGTAGAAGTAATAAAGACCATGAAACACTAGAAGAGATTAATGAAGCTAAGATCTGTTGTTTTGAAAAGATTAGAAAAAAAATGACAAGACTTCATCTCGACTTCTCCCCCAAAAGAGAAAAAACTCAAACAAATAAGATAAATAAATGGCATTATACAAGATACTACAGAAATACAAATGATCGAGCACTTGGGTTGCTCAGTCAGTTGAGCATCTGCCTTGGGCTCAGATCATGATCCTGGAGTCCTGGGAATGAGCCCCACATCAGGCTCCCTGTTCAGCAGAAAACTGCTTCACCCTCTGCCCCTCATCTCACTCGTGTTCTTTCTCTCTACCTCTCTCAAATAAATAAATAAAATCTTGAAAGAAAAGAAATACAAAGGATCATAAAAGACTACTATGAATAATGATATTGCAAAAAATTGGATAACCTAGAAGAAATGGATACATTCCTAGAACTATAAAACTTGGCAAGTATGAATCATGAAGAAATAGAAAATATGAATAGACAATAAAAGTAAGATAATTGAATCAGTAATCAAAAAACAAAACAAAACAAAAAAAACCCTCTCAACAAAGAAAATCCCAGACCAAACAACTTGACTGGTTAATTCTACCAAACATTTAAAGAAGAATTAACATTAATCCTTCTCAAAGTTCTCCAAAAAAACTAAAGAGAAGACTCCTAAACTGATTATATGATGCCATAATTACTATATATTTTTTAAAATATTTTATGTATTTGACAGAAATCACAACCAGGCAGAGAGGCAGGCAGAGAGAGAGGAGGAAGCAGGCTCCCTGCGGAGCAGAGAGCCTAATGCGGGGCTCGATCCCAGGACCCTGGGATCATAACCTGAGCCGAAGGCAGAGGCTTTAACCCACTGCAGGTGCCCCATCCAGCATTACTATATAATACAAAAGCCAGATAAGGATACTACAAGAAAAGAAAAGTACTGGTCACTTACCCTAATGACTATAGATGCAAACCAAATTCAATAGCACATTAAAAGGGCCATACATCATGATCAAGTGTGATTTATCCCTGGGACACAGGGATGTTTCAACATATGTAGATCAATAAATGTGATAAAACACATTAATAGAATAAGATAAAATCATATGATCATCTCAATAGATGCAGAGAAGACATTTGACAAAATTCACTTTCATGATAAAAATACTCAACAATTGGGTTGACGGGACATACCACATCATGACAAAGCCCATAAATGACAAACCCACAGCTAACATTGTACTCAATGGTGAAAATATACTACTGGAAGTCCTAGCCAGAGCAAATAAGCAAGAAAATGAATTAAACTGAGGGTTTTGGAGGGGAGAGAGGTGGGGGGCTAGGTGAGCCTGGTGATGGGTATTAAGGAGGGTATGTATTGCATGGAGCACTGGGTGTGGTGAATAAACAATGAATTTTGGAACACTGAAAAATAAAGTATTGAAGTCGGAAAGAAAGTACTTAAACTGTCTTTGTTTTGCAGATGACTTGATTTTATATATAGGAAAACGAAAAGGATCCATGAAAAGCCATTAGAACTAATAAATGAATTCAGTAAAGTTGCAGGATACAAAATCAACCTACAAAATCAAGTGCTTTTCTGTGCACTGACAATGAACCAGGTAAAAAACCACCTTTTATAAAAGCATCAAAAACAATAAAATACTTAGGAATAAATTTAATCAAAGAGGTGAAAGTTCTATACACTGACAACTTTAAGAAATTATGTCTAATACATAAGAATACATATAGAAAGTTCTATACACTGACAACTTTAAGACATTGATGAAAGAAACTGAAGAGGACACAAGTAAATGGGAAGATAGTCCATGCTTAATATTATAATATTTTAACATCGTAAAAATGTCCATACTATCCAAAGCAATCTATTGATTCAATGTAATCACTCTCAAAATTTCAATGAAATTTTTCACAGAAATAGAGAAAAAAACCCTAAAATTTGTATGAAATCACAAAACACCTCCATGAGGCAAAGCAATCCTGAGAGCAAAGTTGGAGGCATTACACTTCCCAGTTTCAAGCTATATTGCAAAGTTATAATTATCAAAATATGGAATTATCAAATATAATTATCAAAATATGGAATCAAAATATGGAACTAGCATAAAAACAGAAATACAGACCAAAAAAGCAGACTCAAAAGCCCAGAAATAAACCCAGGCATATACAACTAACTAATATTTGACAAGACAGCCAAGAATACTCAGTGGAAAGAAGAGTGTCATCAATAACTGGTGCTAGGCGGTCACCAAACTCTGGAAAGAACCAAGATGCCCTTCAACGGACGAATGGATAAGGAAGATGTGGTACATATACACAATGGAGTATTATGCCTCCATCAGAAAGGATGAATACCCAACTTTTGTGGCAACATGGACGGGACTGGAAGAGATTATGCTGAGTGAAATAAGTCAAGCAGAGAAAGTCAAGTATCATATGGTTTCACTTATTTGTGGAGCATAACAAAGAACGTGGAGGACATGGGGAGATGGAGAGGAGAAGGGAGTTGAGGGAAACTGGAAGGGGAGATGAACCATGAGAGACTATGGACTCTGAATAACAACCTGAGGGTTTTGAAGGGGTGGGGGGTGGGAGGTTGGGGAACCAGGTGGTGGGTAATAGAGAGGGCACGTATTGCATGGAGCACTGGGTGCGGTGCAAAAACAATGAATACTGTTACACTGGAAATAAATAAATAAATAAATAAATAAATAAATAAATAAATTGGCGCTAGGAAAATTGAATATTCATATGCAAAATAATGAAATCAGATGCCCCTTTTATATCATTCAGAAAAATTAAAGAGAGATGGATTAAAGACTTACACATAAGAACTGAAACTGTAAAAGTCCTAGAAGAAAACAAGAAAAAAGCACCTCACCATTGGTCTTGGTAATGATTTTTTTTGCATCTGACATGAAAAGCACAGGGAACAAAAACAAAAATAAGAAAGTGGGACTACATCACACTAAAAAGCTTCTGCACAGATAAAGAAACAGTCAAAATGTGAAAAGGTGACCTGCAGAATGGGAGGAAATATTTCTAAACCATCTATAATATAAGGAGTTAATATGCGAAATGCATAAGGAACTTATATATCTTGGTAGCAAAAAATCAATCCAATTGTAAAATGGGCAAAAGACCCAAGAGACATTTTTTCCCAGAGACCTACAAATGGCCAATATGTACAAAAAAAATGTGCTCAGTATCACAAATCATCAGGGAAATGCATATCGAAACCACAAAGAAACCACACTTGTTAGAACATCTGTTATTAAAAGACAAAAGATTGTGTTGGTGAGAATGTGAAGAAAATGGAATACTTGTGCACTCTTGATGGGAACGTAAAATGAATACAGCTGTTATGGAAAATAATATGGAGTTTCCTCAGAAATTAAAAATAGACCTTCAGTGTGATCCAGCAATTCAACTTTTGGGTAAATATCAAAAGGAAACAAAATCATTACCTCAAAAAGATATCTGTACCCCCCATATTCACTGCAACACTGTTTACAATAGCCAATACATGGAAACAACCTAAGTGTCCACTGACAGACGAATAAAGAAATGTGGTATATACACATAACAGAATATTATCCAGACATAAAAAAAGAAGAAAATTCTACCATTTGTGACAGCAAGGGCTGACATTGAGGGCATTATGCTAATTTAAATATGAAGTAAGCCCAACAGAGAAAGTCAAATACTGTATCATTTTACTTATATGTGGAAACTAAAAAAGCAGAACTCATAGAAATAGAGAGTGGATTGTTATTTGCTGGGGGTGGGAGTAAAGAGGAAATAAGATGTTGAGCAAAAGGTGCAAATTTGTAATTATAAGATGACTAAGTTCTGAAGATGTAATCTATAGCATGGCAACATTATTAGCATAGTTAGCAATGCTGTGTTATGTATTTGAACTATGTTAACAATAGATCTTAAATGTTCTCATCACACACAAGAAGTTGTGTGAAGTAACTGAGGTGTAAACTAATTTTGTGGTAGCGATTTTCTAGATATATATCTGTATTTAATTATGTTGTATACCCTAAATTTGCACAGTGCTATATGTCATTTATATCTCAATAAACTTGAAATAAAAAGAAGAAACTACAATAGATCAGAGGAAGTCTTTGAGGAAATTAGTTTGTCAGAGAGAGTATTCTGGTAGCAAATAATGAAAATTTAAACATCCCAAAGCGGGGAAAGAGTATATAATTGGAACAAGTTTGGAGTTGGTGAAAAGTGATATCCACAGTGTTTTTGAGGATCATAAATCTATGATGAATCAAAGTCTATTAGAAAAAATGCCAGCCAGTGAGTCTGGGCACCCAATTTCTCTGCAAATAGATAAATGTGGGATAAAGGCACAAGTTGTTCAGTTGCTAAACAAGGTTGTAATTCTGTGGGTTGTTTAAATAATACAGTATGTTTTCCTCATTGGTTAATTCCATAGGTTATTTCAGTCTGCCTGAGATAAAAGCAATATTTTACCTGCTGAGTTGATACTTCAATGCTGAATCATAGCTCAGAGTGTGAAATTCAGGAATAAAGAGGCCTTAGATTTGGTCATGCCACATGTTCCTGGGGAATACCTCTTATGTGATGGGATGTTCACTCTATACATGTATATCCTCAGAAGACCTTGGGAACCTGAAAAAACATAACTCTGTATAAGGAACTATGTTATCCCTTGTTTTTGTTTGTTTGTGTTTTTGTTTACTAAATATTGTTGTACCTTTCTCATCCTTGACATATTAAAGAAACAGAACATGTCCTAAATGTCTTTTCTTAAGTATAGAATCATCCTATTGGGACAACCATGCATAACTCATGCAGGAAACTTTCTCTTACTCTCAGACTGTATTAAATGATGTCACCTCCCACTTCTGTAGTCTGTATAAGCCTACTTTACTATTTTAAAGCAGTTTTTTTTCAATGTACTGTAGCTATCTGTTTGCCTATCTACAGTCCATATGAACATTGAATTTCTAGAACACAGTATGCAAATTTTTTAAAAAATGATTTTTCCCCGGTCCTTATAATAACATCGCTCTTGCAATAAATGTTAAATAAATGAGTGGATGAGTGAATAAATGAGTCATCAACTCTTCCCTTAGATGTATTCTAGATTCTATCCTTCTGAGTCTACATACTTCTTGTATGAGTCCTTTGTTTTCTTCATCCCTGTCTTTGTTCTTGCCTTGTCACCTGTAATGGGTTAAACTGTATCCTCCAAAAGATATGTCCAAGTTCTAAGCCCCCATACTTGTCAGTGTGATTTTAGTTGGGTACCTAAGGTAAAGATCTCAAGATGAGATTGTCTTGAGGAGGAGTTAAGGTGGTAGAATAATAGGCAGGCCCTATGCTTGCCTCATCCTTCAAACACAGATCAATACAAAATCATTCTGAACACCCAGGAAATCAACCTAAGGGCTGAGAGAACAAACTGCACAGCTTGAGGGAGAAAAGAGGCCACGTTGTGGAAGGTAAGAGGGTGATTTGGAAGTGAAAAGGGTCACAGGGTTGTGCAGGGGAAGAAGGCCTAACGAGAGGGGAGAGGAAAAGGGAGAGGAAGACAGGGAGTGAGCAAACAAATGAGAACAAAGCACAGGGCACTGCACAGGTGAAACACTTCTCCAAAACCACTGACTGGGACAAGGATTTTTATAAGAAGTCACAAGTTTTTATAAGAAGTGGAACTCAGTGTCTCAAGTTTTGGAAGTCCCTGCTATCACCTGGATGGTTCCTGGAAAGTGTAGGGTGCTCCTATAGAGAAGGAGAGCAGAGGCTCCAGAGCAAACACAGTGGGGACCTCCTGGGTTGCACTGGGAGAGAAAGTTACCCTTCTTGGAGCGCAATTTGGAGAGGTTGCACTGCCTCTCTGGGGACAAAAGAACAAGCAGGCACCATTCAGCTGCCCATTCATCAGCTTAGGAGCAGAGGCAGCTTCTAAGGGCAGCTAACCTGGAAGTCAGTTTTTTGCTGCACCTTAACATAAAGTCCAGTCCCCTGCACATTCATTAGATTGCCCTTCTAAGAGAAAGCAGCACAAGTGACACCCCAGCAAGACCCTCTGCCAGAGGATCAGTACAGGTCCATGCCACGTGAGGTCCCTAAAATTTGAGGTTTTGAAACCCAGCCAACCCACTTGGATAAAACACGGGAGCTCTGGGCTTCCAGCTGGGTAGATAGATCAGATACAGGGTAAAGGCAGAGATTTGAGGGATGCCAGGGACAAATGAGGGAAGATTGTTCACTCTTCTGTGAGGGCTTCCTAAATAGCAGCAGGCCCAAATTCCCCTGTGGACAAGAGAGCTATTTTTACTCCTGCCCATCAGCACAGGCAACTTCAGTGAGAGGCACAGTGCTCAAAGTAGAGGCTTGAACCACTTACAGCAAGCCACGCCTCCTGCACCCTGCAGGTACTTTTTCACTAGGGCAAGAGTGCCTAAAATAAGAGCAGCAGTGGGCCCGTCCCCCAGAACACCAGCAGCACCTTCTCTGCCTCCAGCAGCACACAAACAAGTCTATTGACCATAGACTTCTGCAAAGCTCCAGCCCTAGGGGAAAATAGGATCTAGTCTCTTTTAACAAGCAGACACCTAATTAAAACTCACCATACAGTGGAAAAGGTCCAAACACTCACCCCTGTAGAGAAGGAGAAACTGCAGAGGACTGGCCTGAGAGAAGGAGCAGCCAAAGCACAGAAGTGAACAGCATATACCAGAAACACTTCCTGAAGCCCCAGGCCTTGCACAGCATATGACATCTTGTTTTTATAGCCATTTCTCTCAGGAGCAGGAAACATAAGAGGCTTTCCTAACCCACAGAAGACAGAGACCCAGACAAAATGCCAAGATGGAGGAATTCACCCCCAAAGAAAAAAGAAGAGGTCACAGCTAGGGATCCACTCAAAACAGATTTAAGTAATGTGCCTGGACAGAATTTAAGTCAGCAATCATAAGGATACTAGCTGGAAGCCAAGAAGACACCAAGGAGTCTCTTACCACAGAGACAGAAGATCTCAAAACAAGTCAGGCTGAAGTTTAAAAAAAAAAAATGCTATAACCAAGATGAAAAAGTGACTAGATGTAATGATCACAAGGATGGAAGAGGCACAGGAACGAATAAGTGATGTAGAAGATAAAATTATGGAAAATAGTGAAGCTGAAAAGAAGAGGGAAAGAAAAATATTGGATCATGACTGTAGACTTAGGGAACTCAGCAACTCCATAAGACATAAAAACATATCATAGGGGTATCAGAAGAAGAGATGGAAAAGGAGCAGTTTATTTGAGCAATTTATAGCTAAAACCCCTAATCTGGGGAAGAAAAGGGACATCCAAATCCAGTGAACTCCCACCAAAATCAACAAAAGCAAGCCAACACCAAGATACATTGCCACAGTAAATTTTTCAAAATACAGAGATAAGGAAAGAATCCTGAAAGCAGCAAGCTAAAAGAAGTCTCTATTCTACAGGGAGGACAACAAGGTTAGCAGCATATCTCTCCACATGGAAACTGGGCAGGCCAGAAGAGACTGGCATGATCTATTCCACCAGCTGAATGGGAAAAATATGCAGCCATGAAGACTTTATCCAGCAAGGCTGTCCTTCAGCATAGAAGGAGAGATAAAGAGGTTCCCAGACAAAAACTAAAGGAGTTCGTGGCTTCTAAGCCAGCCCTTTAAGGAATAGTAAAGGGGACTCTTCGAGTGGAAAGAAAGACTAAAAGCAAGAAAGACTAGAAAGGAACAGAGAAAATATCCAGGAACAGTGACTTAACAGGTAACACAATGGCACTAATTCATATCCATCAATAATCACTCTGAACGTAAATGGACTAACTACTCCAATCAAAAGATGTGGGGTATCAGAATGGATTGAAAAAACAAGACCCATCTATTTGCTGCCCACAAGAGACTCATTTTGATCTAAAGACACCTGCAAATTGAAAATGCAGGGGTGGAGAACTATTTGTCATGGTAATGGACATCAAAAGAAAGCTGGAGTAGCTATACTTATATCAGACAACCAGATTTTATTTTTATTTTTTTTAAAGATTTTATTTATTTATCTGACAGAGAGAGATCACAAGTAGGCAGAGAGGCAGGCAGAGAGAGGGAGGGGGAAGCAGGCTCCCCGCTGAGCAGAGAGCCCGATATGGGGCTCGATCCCAGGACCCTGAGATCATGACCCGAGCGAAAGCACAGGCTTAACCCACCAAGCCACCCAGGCTCCCCAGACAACTAGATTTTAAATCAAAGACTGTCACTAGAGATGAAGAAAGGCACTATATTACAATAAGGGGGGTCTATCCAACAAGAAGATGTAACAATTGTAAATATGTAAGCCCCAACTCAGAAATACCCAAATATAGTAATCAATTAATAACAAACATAAACTCATCAATAACAATACAATAACAGTAGGGACTTTAACACCCTACTTACAACAATGGACAGATCATCTATGCAGAAGATCAACAAGGAAACCATGGCTCTGAATGACACATTGGACCAGATGGACTTAACAAGTATATTCAGAACATTTCATCCTAAAGCAGCAGAATACTCATTTGAGTATACATGGAACAGTCTCCAGAATAGATCACACACTGGGTTACAAATCAGGCCTCAACAAGTACAAAAAGATTGAGATCATACCAAGTATACTTTCAGACCACAACACCATGAAACTTGAAGTTAACCACAAGAAAAATTTGGAAAGACCAAAAGTACATGGAGGTTGAAGACCATGCTACTAAAGAATGAATGGGTCAACCGGGAAATTAAAGAAGAAAGAAGAAAATACACAGAAACAAATGAAAATGAAAACACAATGTTAGAGAACTTTGGGATGCAGCAAAAGCAGTCATAAGAGAGAAGTACATTGTAATACAGGATTACCTCAAGCAAGAAATATCTCAAATACACAACCTAACCTTACACCTACAGACACTAGAGAAGGGAAAGCAAATAAAGTCTAAAGCCAGCAGAAGGGAAATATTGAGGATTAAAGCAAAAATAAATGATATAGAAACAAACAAAAACAGTAGAAAAGATGAATAAAACTAGGAGCTGGTTCTTTGAAAGACTTAACAAAACTGATAACCCTTTAGCCAGATTTATCAAAAATAAAAGAGAAAGGACCCAAATAAAATCACAAATGAAAGAGGAAAGATCACAACCAACACCACAGAAATATAAGTAAGCAATTATGAGAGTATTATGAAGAATCATATAGCAACGAATGGGGCAATCTAGAAGAAATGGATGAATTCCTAGAAACATATGAACTACCAAAACTAAAATAGGAAGAAATAGAAAATTTGAACAGTGGGGTGCCTGGGTGGCTCAGTGGGTTAAAGCCTCTGCCTTCTGCTCAGGTCATGATCCCAGGGTTCTGGGATCGAGCCCCGCATCGGGCTCTCTGCTCCGCAGGGAGCCTGCTTCCTCCTCTCTCTCTGCCTGCTTCTCTGCCTAGTTGTGATTTCTCTCTGTCAAATAAATAAAAAAAAGAAAGAAAGAAAATTTGAGCTGTCCTATAACCAGCAAAGACAGCAAATCAGTAATCAAAAATCTCTTAACAATGTCCAGGGCCAAGTGGCTTCCTAGGGGAATTCTACCAAACATTTAAGAAAAGTTCAGAGGTGCCTGGGTAGCTCAGTTGGTTAAGTGGCTGCCTTTGGCTCAGATCACAATCCCAGCATCCTGGAATTGAGCCCCGCATTGGACTCCCTGCTCAGTGGAGAGCCTGCTTCTCCCTCTGCCTGCTGCTCTGCCTGCTGGTGCTTTCTCGCTCTCTCTTTGTCAAATAAATAAATAAAATCTTAAAAAAAAAAAATAAGAGTTCATTCCTATTTTTCTCAAACTGATCCAAAAAATAGAAATGATGGGATCAAAAAAATAGAAAGGAGGGCACTTGTCATATTGAACACTGGGTGTTGCATGTAAGTGATGAATCACTGAACTCTACTCCTGAAAAAAATGATGCACTGAATGTTAGAGTTTAAATAAAAATTAAAGAAATATATAAAAATGTAAGTGAAAGGAAAACTTCCAATCTCATTCTAAGAGGCCAGCACTACCTTGATTCCAAAACCAAAGACCCCTACCAAAAAGGATTCCAAACCATTATCCTTGATGAACATGGATGCAAAAATTCTCAACAAAATACCAGCAAATTGAATCCTGCAGTACATTAAAAGAATTATTCACCACAGTCAAGTCGGACTTATTTCTGGGCTGCAAGTCTAGTTTAATATTTGCAAATAGATCAATGTGATATACTACATTAATAAAAGAAAGGATAAGGCCACATAATCCTCTCAATAGATGAATAAAAAGCATTTGATCAAGTACAGAATACATTCTTGATTAAAATTCTCAACAAAGTAGGAATAGAGGCAACATACCTCAATGTCATTAAAGGCCACATATCATCCTCAATGGGGAAAAACAGAATTTTTCTTCTATGGTCGGGAACAAGATAGGGATGTCCATCCATTCTCACCACAATTATTTACCATAGTATTAGAAGTCCTAGCCTAAGAAATCAGACAACAAAAAGGAACAGAAGTCATCCAAAATGGTAAGGAAGAAGTCAAACTTTGTCATTTGCAGATGACATGATACTGTATGTAAAAAACCTGGAAGACTCCACTAAAAATTACTAGAACCGATACATGAATTCGGCAAAGTTGTAGGATAAAAAAATCAATGTACAGAAACCTGTTGCATTTCTTTTCACCAATAATGAAGCAGCAAAAAGAGAAATCAAAGAATTGATCCCATTTACAACTGCACCAAAAACCACAGGCTACCCAGGAATAAACCTAACAAAAGAGGTAAAAGATTTGTACTCTGGAGGGAGGTTGGGGCAACCTGAGGGTTTTGAAGGGTCAGGGGTGGGAGGTTGGGGGAACAGGTGGTGGGTAATGGGGAGGGCACGTTTTGCATGGAGCACTGGGTGTTGTGCAAAAAGAATGAATACTGTTACGCTGAAAAAAAATAAATAAAATGGAAAACCTAAAAAAAAAAAAAAAAGATTTGTACTCTGAAAACCATAGAACACTTATGAAAGAATTTGAGGATGATACAAAGAAATGGAAAAACATCCCATGCTAATGGCTTGGAAGAACAAATATTATTAAAATATCTATACTACCCAAAGCAATCTACAGATACAATGCAATCTGTACCAAAATACCACCAGCATTTTTCAGAGCTACAAAAAATAATCCTAAAATGTGTATGGAATCACAAAAGACTCTGAATAGCCAAAGCTACCTTGAAAAAGAAAAGCAAAGCTGGAGGCATCATGATTTTGGACTTTAAGCAATATTATAAAGCTGTGGTCATCAACATAGGATGGAACTGGTATAAAAACAGACACATAGATCAATGGAAGAGAAAGTCCAACAGAAAGTTCAGAAATGAACCCACAACTATATGCTCAATTAATCTTTGACAAAGTTAAGAATATACAATGGAAAAAAAGACAGTCTTTTTTTTTTCCATTTTATTTATTTTTTCAGCGTAACAGTATTCATTCTTTTTGCACAACACCCAGTGCTCCATGCAAAACGTGCCCTCCCCATTACCCACCACCTGTTCCCCCAACCTCCCACCCCTGACCCTTCAAAACCCTCAGGTTGTTTTTCAGAGACCATAGTCTCTTATGGTTCGCCTCCCCTTCCAATTTTTTTTTTTAATAAACATATAATGTATTTTTATCCCCAGGGGTACAGGTCTGTGAATTGCCAGGTTCACTTCACAGCACTCACGATAGCACTTACCCTCCCCAATGTCCATAGCCCCCTCCCCCTCTCCCAATCCCACCTCCCCCCAGCAACCCCCAGTTTGTTTTGTGAGATTAAGAGTCATTTATGGTTTGTCTCCCTCCCAATCCCATCTTGTTTCATTTATTCTTCTCCTATCCCCCTAACCCCCCATGTTGCTTCTCCATGTCCTCATATCAGGGAGATCATATGATAGTTGTCTTTCTCCGATTGACTTATTTCACTAAGCATGATACGCTCTAGTTCCAAAAAAGACAGTCTTTTTAACAAATGCTGTTGGGAAAACTGGACAGCCACATGCAGAATAATGAAACTGTACTACTTTCTTATGCCATACACAAAAATAAATTCAAAGTGGATGAAAGACCTAAATTTAAGACAGAAAACTATCAAAGTCCTGGAGGGGATGACAGGCAGCAACCTCTGTGACATTGGCCATACCAACTTCTTGCTAAGGCACATCTCTAAAGGCAAGGGAAACAAAAGCAAAAATGAATTATTGGAACTTCAAGATAAAAAGCTTCTGCACAGCAAAGGAAATAGTCAACAAAACTAAAAGGCAACCTGCAGAATGGGAGAAGATATTTGCAAATGACATATTTGATAAAGGGTTGGTATCCAGAATCTATAAAGAACTTATCAAACTCAACACTCAAAAAACAAATAATCCAGTCAACAAATGGGCAGAAGACATGAACAGACATTTCTTGAAAGACATACAAATGGCTAACAGACACATGAAAAAGTGCTCAACATCCCTAGCCATCAGGGAATTACAAATCAAAACTACAATGAGTTACTACCTCACACCTGTCAGAACGGCTAAAATCAACAACACAGGAAACAACACATGTTAGGGAGGATGTGGAAAAATGAGAACCCTCTTATACTGTTGCTGGAACTGTAAACTGGTGTAGGCACTCTGGAAAATAGTATGGAGTTTCCTCAAAAAGTTAAAAATAAAACTACCCTACAACCTAGCAATTTTACTACTAAGTATTTACACAAGGAATACAAAAATACTGATTTGAAGGGGCACATACACCCTAATGTTTATAGCAGCATTGTCAACAATAGCCAAATTATAGAAAGAGCCCAATGTCCATCAACTGATGAATGTATAAAGAAGATGTGTTGTGTCTCTCTCTCTGTGTGTATGCATATATATAAAATGGAATATTACTCAGCCATCAAAAACAATGAACTCTTACTATTTGGAAGGACATGTATGGAGCTGGAATGTATTATGCTAAGTGAAATAAGACAATCAGAGAAAGACAACATAAGATATCACTCATATGTGGAATTTAAGAAACAAAACAGAAGAATGTAGTGGAAAAAAAGAGAGGAAGCAAATCATAAGAGACTGTTTTAGGGTTGATGGAGGGGAGGTGGGGTTGGGCTAAATGGATGATGGGTATTAAGGAAGGCACTTCCTATGATAAGCAATGGGTGTTGTATGTTAGTGATGTATCACAAAATTCTATTCCTAAAACCATGTTAACTAACTAGAATTTAAATAAAAACTTAATAATAAAAAGATCATCTTGAAATCGGGTGTGAAAGAAAAATTACACCAGAAATTAAAGATTTTATTCAAGTCTTGGAATAGAGGAAAGAGATTGAATTCAACTCCCATGAAACAAAAGACAGGAGGATTTTCAAGTGCTGAGGTGAGGTAGTGGAAAAGTACCAGAGGATGTTAGAGGAGAGGGTAGTCAATGTGATGAGGTCATCTATGCTTGCTCTCTGTCACTTTCTAACTTAGGCTCCCACTCTACCACAAAGACTAGAAGATAGGGGCACTATATATCTTGATTGATTGCATTTTAAAGGGATGACCAGGGGCCTAGGGTCAGGAAGAAGCCTGTCTAAGGTCTGGTCAAGCTTAGGGGAAAGTTAAGGCTCTCTTTCTCATGTGGGCCTTAAATCCAAAGACAGTGTCTCCTTGTGTTCTTACAAGAGAAAGAGAGAAAAGACATACAGAGACACAGAAGGAGAAGGCCATGTGAAGACAGAGAAATATGAGTGTGTTGTGTGCATAATCCAAGAAATGCTAAGGATTTCTGACAGCCATCAGAGGCTAAGGCATGGAATATATTTTCCCCAGAGCCTCCAGAGGAACCAACGCTCCCAATACCTTGATTTAGGTTTTTTGGATTCAAGGACTGTGAGAGAATGGATTTTTTAAAGCCCATCAGTTGTGGTAATTTGTTATGGCAAACTAGGATTGTTATATAACAGCTTTCTGACAGGTTTCTTTCCAGTTCCCATTTAACTCCAAACATCAAAATTGTACATCTCATTAATGACTTGTTTTGTACTCTATTCCTTTTTTTAATTTTCTCTCATTTTTCCTCCTTATTAAGTACCAGCCAAAAGCCATGGCTTCCTCCTTTACATTCTTTTAATAATGCTGATGATAAGAATGATACAGCTGAAACTTATTTAGTATTTGTTCCACCAAACAAGCTTTATGCATTTTCCTTTCTAAACCTCATCAAAACAAGGCAAGTACTATTATTTTTTACATTAAAAATGGAGACATTGAGGACCAGAGGGGTTAAATAGTACTAAGTGGCAGAATGGAAATTTGCTTTGAGATCGGACTACAGAGCCCACATGCTTAATGATTTTACTATATTTTTCAGTTTAATCATTGAATGTTTGTTTCATGTTGCCTTCTAATAACTATGCATTTTTCTTTTTTAGTATATTCAACAGAGATAACAAAAATCAGATGCACAAGCATATCCATTTAATCTTCCCTTTTAAAGTTTTTCTAATATTATTTATATTGTGATGCATTTCTTTTGACTTTATTAATCAGGAAATAATTGAGGCAAATTGTGTGAATACTTTTAACCTTTAAATAATTTAAAAGTTCTGTCTTATCTTTTTTTTTAAGATTTTTTTTTTTTTTTTGAGATAGAGTGAGAGTGAGAGAGAGAGAGAAAGAATGCACAGGCAGGAGGAGAAGAGGGAGAAGCAGACTTCACACTGAGAAGGGAACCTGATGCAGGGCTTCATCCCAGGACCCTGTGATCATGACCTGAGCTGAAGGCAGCTGCTTAACCGAGGCCCCAGGCACCCCTTGGGTATTTTTTATAGCATTTAGCACAATTCTTTGAATGTTAGAAGTACCCAAAATTTCATTAAATGAGTATATTTAACCCAAGTATCAGCTCCCAGTTGTCCCCCAATTTCCCAACATTCTAGAATTGTATTTTCCTTCAGTGTTCTAATATAATGGCACAGGTCCCTATTGTACATGCAGTGGAAAGCCCATTGCTCTTCTGCCCCAAGCTTCCGAATCTCAGGAGTTGGGAGAGGAGTTCATATATGCTCCCTGTTACCTACCACTTGAGTTGTTTTCCTTTTGAACTCCTGATTTTAGCTTCATTCTGTGACTTGTCTCCTGAGACTGCCATCCTCCTGTCCTGGGCACTGTTCCACTGACAAGAAAGTGCTGTCTGGTAGACTCCTGCTGATTGTCTGGGGTGTAAAGGGGATGAAATCATATCAGACTTATTCTTCCAATAATTCAGCAAACATACAAACATTCATTGAGTGTTTAGTAGCACTGTGCTGGGCACTGGGGAGACCAATGATAACCAAACAAATCAAAGTTCTCACATGCACGTAGCTCATACTCAAGTGAGAAAAACTAAACTCCCACAGATGCACATAGGAATATAAAATTACAACTGAGGTAAGTGTGATGAAGGAAAGGCCCATGGTAGATTGAGAACTACGGCAGTGGCTTGAACAGAGAGCAGAAGGATATTAGCCAGACCTGTGGCAGAAAAGGTTGGGGGATATGGGCACTGAAGAAAGGATGACAGCACATGCAAACGAACAAGAGTAGGGTGAAGCAAGGTACACTGCAGCAACTATAAAAAAGCCCATTGCTAGGGATCCACAAACCTAGGCCAAGAAGAGAGAGGAGTGAGTCTGGAGAAAACAAGCAAAGTCACTTTACCAATGGCACAGTTTACTTCAGGCTTCTTTAACAACAAGTGGGATCTTAATTCTAAAGTTAATTGAGAGTTAGTGAACAGTTCAAAGTAGGGGATTGACATGATACCATTTGTATTCTGAAAAACAACAACAACAACAAAACCTCTGGCTACTGTATACAGACAAGAACTAAAAGGGTGAGGCATAATGGATGTTAGGGATTCTTAAAAGGAGGTATTGGTCCAGGTGAAAGATGATGGCTTAGAGTAGAGAAATGATGGTAGAGATGAAGATAAATGATAAGATTTGAGAAGTATAATTCAAGAGGACCTAGTGATATGTGGGAAGCATAGGATGTCAAAAATATAAAGTTTGCTAAAAATGGTATAGGCAGCAAATTGCAAAAAAAAATACATGTTCAACACTGCCATCTTAAAAAGTAATCAGACTTTTGAATATGGGAAATTTTCATGCTATGTCTCTTCTTAGCCTGTTGCCCAAGAGCTTTTCCTTTACACCTACTTACTTTTCTTTAAAACCACACTTTCTACCAACATTTTGTTGCTTTACATATTTCTAGACTCACAATCATTTCTTCATAATAACTTTAACATAATACACCTATTAAGTGGACAGTTAGCAGTAAATCTCCACTACTTTAGGGCCTAGATTTGCACTGCCAACACTTCTATTGAACTGCTGCTAAACTGCCTGCTGTAGTTTCACACTTAGCACTAAAAAGGCCTTGCGGAAGAACTGAAACCAAACCTTTTTTTTTTAGTATATCTTAGGTCAAATTCTTAGGCTTAGACTTTCACCAGAACTTCCATGGTCACAAAGTTGTGTGTGACTATGGTTATTTTCATCTCTCCATTGAGTCAAATTATTTCAGGCTTCCTTTAACCCTTCATATCCTAACATCTCCTGTTATTGACCAGCTGTAGTATTTATACCTCCTAGAAGAAAATTACTTTTTTCATTATTTTCTAGTTCTCATACTATATGTATGTATTCCCTACCCTTCGAAATGTCAGTTTAGGTATCCCTAAATGGCTTGCAGAAACTAAAAGCTATATATAATTCTCTACGAAGAACAGAATAACTGAAGTACTTAATGTTAACAAGGTAGAATCAAAATGCTTAGTATGAAATGACTTCCAAATCCATACATTTCTTGGAGAAGGAGTATCTATACTTAATACTGGATTTCTTCTTGTGCTCTTTTGAAGGGAACATCCTTTTGTATCAGAACTTCCCCTGTTTTCTTACCCGGATTTCTTCACCAGGGCTGATGAAGAGTTGGCAAGAATCACTGACCATCATGTAAGACTGAATTCCTTAAATTAGCAACAAAAGCTTTATTCTTTAAAGGCACTTTGAATTAGAAAATGTAGTTCTGAGACTGAGACATTAACACGTGGAACTTAAAAATAAGGCCATGATTGGGCTTTGTCAAACTTAATTATATCTTACTGTGCTATCTATATACTGTACTGCCTTTATTGGGTTACAGCAAATTTGGCTTTCTGTCATTTGTGAAATACTAGCTCCATCCTGTTTCCTGAATTAGTACTGATTTCTTGGGACAAAGATCTGATATTGAAAACTGATGTCTTTTAAGCAGTGTAGTTTTTGTAACAGAACAAAAATCTTTTGACTCAATTTTTGATGACCATTCTTTACCCTTGAAATATAAGATGGGCTTTAATCACTTTATTCTTGATATGACCATAGAAGATTATTCACTTATGACACTTTAATTCACTGGGCTATATTTAGTTGATGATTTCTTAGGAAATCATTTTATAACTGCTTCTTTTTAGGAGTAGAGTTGCAATAGGAGAAAAAGTATTTTCTGTTTTACTTATAATATAGTATGGACTAAATAGCATATAGAATGTGTTTAAATTCTTAAGAATTAGCCCTCTGTTGATTTTCCACAATGTAAAGATCAAGGTCATGAAGTACACTGAAATCTCTCATATAAGACAGTTTAGTTGTTTTTGTTTATAGATACTGTCATTATTACACCAACCACACTTTTACGCTACAATGTAAGATCAGTAGTTTTGTCAAACAGTAATATTATTCAGTTATATGACAAAAATTATGTCACAGATGGCTACATAGTTATCAAGGTAACTTTGTATTTAAAATTTAACTGGGAATAAGAAAAGTGAATATGGTTTTATTAAACTTTTTGTTTAATATTTACTCTGAGTATGTTTTTAAAAAAGTTACTGCCTTTGGAAGACTGAGATTTGTTGTAAATTCTGTGGCTTAGTCCTGCTTATTAGTATCTGTAGAACCCAAATAATAGTTATAATCTAGCACTGGTATATAGTAATTTGTAAGTTAATTGATAGGTCACTAAGCATAGTCTGGTTGTCTGTGAGTATGGATGGGCTGAGGGTAACAAAATAAGAAATAAGCAAGGGTAGAAGTATCTTTTGCAATTTCCAACATTTCATGCTAAGGGTCATTTTGTCCTGAAATTTTTTACCCAGCTTGAAGACAGATTACCACCTCTTTCACCACTTCCTTCATTAAAGATAGTAGAAGGGAAGTAGGGTCCTCATGATGATGATGTTTGGCTGGTTTGCAGTCCTTATTTCCAACTACTGAATCCTACAACTTTTGCCTCCACATAATGCTGTTATTGTCAACAATTAACATATTCCATGGAGATGAATCCCTTAGAAGTCTTTGTATTTGTCTGTTGCAGAATCAGCATTTGTCTGCTCATCAGTTTCATTTTCTACCCCATATGTAATCACAGTTTTGCCTTTCACCTTAATTTGTTTTTTCTTTTTGTTTTGCTTTGGCTTGATTTTTCATTTTATGATTCCATGCTATCGTGTAAATACCAATATTGATTAAGAAGTGAAATTCCTTTGTAATATAAAAATGTAAACCCTATTGTCTCTTCTTTTTAATGGTTTATTATTATTAAGAGCAAATATGGTTTCTTTTGTTTTGTGGGGGAGGGAGTAAGACTTACATAATTTCTAATAGAGGGCTTGTATATTTTTCCGGTTATTTTTGGGTTTAAATTCCTCAAGAATATCTGTGAGAAAAACTGAGAAGATAATTGGATATGGAATCTGCATTTTGAAAAGATAAATTAATATATTTAGTAATTTTTTTCATGGAAAATCATATGTAAATGACACTTTCTCTCTGTGACAGTGGCAGAAAGAGCTAAAGATTCGACAGAAAGAAGATTCAATATGTGAGGCCCAAGAACGTAAAGACAAAGAGTTAAAGGACAAAAATCACTTCAGAGAAATTATGAAGAGAAGAGAAGAGAAACTACACAAGCAAACCAAACCCTATGAGCTTCCTCCTAGGAATGAATTAATTTCATTAGAAATAACATAACCCCAAAATTGAAGTCCATATGCCAGAAATTGCATGAAAGAGACCAAGATAGCTAGATGTTAGGAAAATCTTCTTCTAATTATCTAGAAGCCATTTCTTCGGAGTTGTTATCCTGGTGCAGACTCTTTAATAGTTTTATCTTCGTCCTAAATTAGCAGCTCTTAATCACATTTGAGTGAAGTGATTTTACTAGTTAAACATTTTCAAGAGGATGTCTAGAGCTCTTCCTAATTGACTTTTTTCTTTTGATCATACAGCATCTTTAATGATTCTCAGAGTATTGATTTTCAGTGGACCGTTAGATGGAAATGGATTGTAAATTATTAATGAGTCACATTTAAGAATTATTCCTTGAAAATAGAATGAGCACCAACTGATACTCCTATGTTAACTATTATTACAAATAAAAGAAGTAAGGTACTTGGTTGGATTTGTATTTCATAGTCAATGCCGCATTCAACTCTAGGTCAGAAACTTGAATTCAATGAAGTACAGTAGATAAATAAATCTAAGCAGGCCATTCATCTCAGGATGATTTGGTCTTTGGTGGATACCAAAGGAGACCCCTGAGTGACAGTGGTTTTTACCTTGCCAGATGAGTTTATGAGGGGGGATCTGGATGGTCCTAGAAGGTAACAGGAACACTTACCAGAGGGATTCAGTCAATTACAAGTGATTTTTAAAAGGCACTTCACTTCCTCTGAAACTCTCAGTCTATAGGTTGGGTTGGGGTTCCCAGGATGGCTTACATCTCTTTCTGAAAATCACTCTATTTCTTGATACTCAAGAGACAGTTACTTTATTAGGGATGTTAAACTCAAATGACTACCAGGTTAAGAAGGTAACAGAACTCAGCAAAATGAGCTATGGAATACCTTCCCCATCCAAAAAAAGTTCCCAGCACTTGGCTATACTCCTCAAGGTATGCCCAGTATTATAGCATCATACAATCTTTCAAGAAGGAGCTCTTAAATAGGATTATTTTTTAAAATAAAAGCTGTTAAATTTTAAAATACTGGCAACTAATTTTTTTTTAAATCACATAATTTGGGGTTGAATTTGAGACCCATTATTATGTGAATATACAGTATCATTCTTTAAGATAACAATAATATGTAATAGAAAAATGAGAGGTTCGAGGAAGGGTCTTTTTATTATGATTCTCTATAAGGCTATTTCAAATCTATGTGGCTCTTCCCAAACATTTTGTGTCATCCTTGTTTCCTTTTACAGAGATTTACTTCTCAGAAATAATATCTCCCAGTGTACCTTTCCAAATACCTTCATTAATCTGTGCTTTCCTCATATATGAAAAGAAATCTCTCCTACAGAAGGCCAGCCAGTTCCCTTTCCCTGAGTTTTATCACTTTGAAAATCTTGCTGCTTCCGCTATTTACTCTCCCCCTTGAAGGAGCTCCTTTTTACTCACTCCTACCCACAGATGCCTCCACTTCCTACCATCCTTCCATTCAAAGCCCTTTCTCCTTAAGTCCTGCAGAGATAGCAGCCTTACCAGACTGACTGCCCTTTTAAGTCATAACCTTTCTGATAGGTTGTGAAAGAGGGAACCACTGGGCTGTGAGTTGTGGGGAAGGGTCTCTGAACATCTCATTGCTATTTACAAGAATGTCAGCAAATTCTGCTGTTTCAGAACCACTTTCATACAAGCCTGGTGCTTCCAGTTTCTGTACTGTTCTGGTGTTCTGAGGCATGGATTAGTTTGCCTTGAGTCTTCCTGCAGACTTAGGTTTATTTATTCATTTTTCTGCTCTTCTTAGTCTGTTCCCACCTGTTCACCTGCTTTCCAATTTCCACATTTTTCTTAGTATTTTCAGTGTACTATCCTATTTTCTTCTTATGGATTCATGCCTTTAAAAAAAGTAATTCTTTTTCTATCATAGTAGTAAAGATTTCTAAGGGAGCAAAGAAAAAATAATGTATGTATACACACATATATAAGGAGAAAGAGATGATTAGTTAGAATGTTTATACCTTTATTTTTAAATTATTTTATAAAATTCTTTATTCTTAATCTTTAAAATTCTTGCAGTCTGACAACACACATCTCTCTTGGTCTTCCGCCTATACCTGGACTATTAGAAAAGGCTGGGGCTTATAGATCTGGGTTCACATTCTAACTATGCTCCCTGCTTCCCACAAAACATTGGATATGTCAAACTATTGCAGCTTCAGTTCACTCTTATAAAATGGGTACCATTTGTGTAAAGAGTGGCACCAGTCAGAAGCTAATCAGGAAAACAGGAATGTATCAGTCATTTTAAGAGAGAGTTTAATGTAAGGAATTAGTTTAAAGGTGTTAGAGAATTGAGAAAATGAAAAGGAAACATAGAAACGATACCAAGTGCAAGAAATCGCTACCACCCCCTGGATTATTAGAATCCAGAAGCAGTGGAGCCAAGTTGCATATGGTGGGGTCCGGCCCTCTGTCAGGAAGGTGCTGCCCTACTGCTGCTGGGACCTCTGACAGGGCACAATAAGGCAGTTTGGGGGCACAGAGGGAAAAAGGAAACAAGAACAAATTATCTATGGCTCAAATCATGCTGCCAGGAAGAACAAGAAAATGGGAAGAATCAGGGTCATCCTTTGCCATTCTGGAGCTTTTCCTCTGATGCTCCTGTCCCTTGCATCACAAAGCAGATGGAAGGGTAGGTTTGGGGCTGAAAGGCACTTGTTAAATAACTGGAAAAAATACGTAGTGTAATGCCTAGAACATATTGCTACATGCAATACAAATTAATCCAACCCCTTTGATCTTCTGCATTTTTGGCCTTCTTTTTTTTTTTTTTTCCATTTTATTTATTTTTTTCAGCGTAACAGTATTCATTCTTTTTGCACAACACCCATTGCTCCATGCAAAACGTGCCCTCCCCATTACCCACCACCTGTTCCCCCAACCTCCCACCCCTGACCCTTCAAAACCCTCAGGTTGTTTTTCAGAGTCCATAGTCTCTTATGGTTCGCCTCCCCTCCCCAATGTCCATAGCCCGCTCCCCCTCTCCCAATCCCACCTCCCCCCAGCAACCCCCAGTTTGTTTTGTGAGATTAAGAGTCATTTATGGTTTGTCTCCCTCCCAATCCCATCTTGTTTCTTGGCCTTCTTTTCTGCAAGCTTTCCCCAGACCCTTCCACTCCCCAAAAAAGGAGCTTGAAAGAAAGCATCACCTTTAAGTTAATGTAAAGCAAGTTTATTATAATTTATCTTTATAACGTACCCTTAATTCTTTCAGTAAGTACTTCACCTAACGCAAGCTTAACTGGAAGTCTTTTGTAATTTACCTTTCATATTGATTTTGTCTCACAATTCGCAAAGTGTTCTGGGCTGGGCACCAGGTGGTTCTCTCAGTGACTCTTGTGTGTTTAGGTTATGGTTTCTGAGCCCTGGTTGCTTGTTTTCCCAGTCTCCCCACTTCAAGTTGGTAGAGGAAGGAGAATGAGAAATATATTCCATGTCTTATTAACTCTCTGCAGCTCTTACTCATCTTTAAGTGCCTCTACTGCTTGGAAGCATTAACTTCTCTAGGTCTAAATCCCTTTCTACCCAAAACTCATTTCCATGACTTGTTCCTATGCTACTTTCACTCTATGTTTACTTTTGTTTTCAAAGAGCCAACCCAGGTCTTCCTACATTCATTTACTATGAATTCTCTGTAGATTTCTGTTAGCAGCTACCAAAGCAGCAGCCTTTTCACATCAACTACCTAATAAACATTTTACCTTACTGAGAATGAGATATTTACAGGAATTTTAGCCAGTTTTACTAGGGCATTAGAAATTAAAAGATATATTTTAAGGGACAAAAGAGAGAAAAGATAAATAGTAAATAAATTCTGAGTAGCTTATTTCCCCTAGTGCAATTTAATAAAGATAAATCAAAATATTTGGAAAGGTTTGTGGGGAATGCCAAAGAGAAGTTTAGGGAAGAAAATACCCCAAATAAATATCTCTACTCTGACATTACTAAGTGGGTGTTTGGGGACATGAAGTAGTAATAGACAAAATAACTCACCGCAACAATGTTAGAAACTCTACATAATGTATACCAACTATAATTCAAATAACTGATTCTTCTGCTCTTACCAGTAAAAATCCTGTCTTGGACATATGACTGTAACTGTCGACTAGTTGATTATGGGTGACCGTTCTCACTTTTTTTTTTTTCTTTTAATAATATCATTTAAAGCTCTTCAGGGAACTTAATGCAATGAGTGCCAACTCCAAAGCATGTGACAGTCCAATGACTGGAACTGGGGAACTTCTTTTTTTTTTTTGAAGATTTATTTTATTTATTTGACAGAGAGAGATCACAAGTAGGCAGAGAGGCAGACCCAGAGAGGAGGAAGCAGGCTCCCTGCAGAGCAGAGAGCCCGATGTGGGGCTCGATCCCTGCAGAGCAGAGAGCCCGATGTGGGGCTCGATCCCAGGACCCTGAGATCATGACCTGAGCCGAAGGCAGCGGCTTAATCCACTGAGCCACCCAGGCGCCCCGCGTTCTCACTTTTAAAAAATGTTTTACCATGAGAGACTATGGACTCTGAAAAACAACCTGAGGGTTTTGAAGGGGCAGGCGGTGGGAGGTTGGGGAAACAAGGTGGTGGGTAATAGGGAGGGCACGTATTGCATGGAGCACTAGGTGTGGTGCAAAAACAATGAATACTGTTACACTGAAAAGAAATTTTTAAAAAGTGGAAAAAAAAATAAAAAAATAAAAATTAATGTTTTCTATCAATAAATCCAAAGAAAGGTACAGTATATAACTAGTAAACACAGTTCCTTCTTTTCATATACCACCGTCCCACCACTGTCCATACCACATGGTCCTATACCAAGGTTTACAGTAGTGGCACTTTCGACATTTTAAGTTGGATAATTATTTTAATGGAAATTGGGCCTTCTGAACATTTTCAGCTATTTAGCGGTGTCTTTGGTATCTACCTGCAAGATGTAAGTCATACCCCTTGCCTTCCCCACTCCCCAACCCCACCAGTTCACACTACCAAAAGTACCTCTGGGAATAAAATTGCTCCTGGTTGGGAATGACTGGCCTATAGTTTCACTAACCTTGACTTCCAAATTCCAAATTTAACTAATTGGTGATTGTTTTTCAGGTTTCTTTCAAATTTTGGCCAGCTATTTACACATGAAGCTCTTACTTTTGGTCAGCGGGCGACTCCCGCTTAAAATTACCATAGGTCTCATGAAGCCACTTCATTCCTCCTCACGTCTCCATTTGCTGAAGTGGAAATACGAACAAGAGGACCCCTATTTGTTTTATATGTCATTAACTGGTGATATTTATCACCTTTCCTGTGGGCTAAACACAAGTGAAGGCAGGAAGCCATGAAAACCTGCTCTGCCAATGCCTGTATAGAAAAGACATGCCTAGTAATAAATTCCTCCCACACTGTACTTCACAGCGCTAGGCTGGCCACTTAAGACCTCAAGTATTTGTAAGTCTCCTTGTACTAATTCTAGGTATTTTTCTCTGACATGTAGGATGTGTTTGGAAATTTAGAGCAAAACTCATTTTAAATTATTATCTTCTATAACATAAATTCACATATTTATATAGTTTTGCAAATTTGTTGATTTGGTGACTTTGGAGCTATATGCATTTTTCATAGTGACATAGATTTCAAGGATAATTTGGCTCTAATGTTATTCAAGCTCACTTTTTCCTCCGATCATTCTAGCTAAGGGACCTATTTACATAATACCTAGTGCCTTATTATTTTTTTATTCCTGCTTCATTGGAAAGCCAAGAGTAAACAAAAACAAATGCATTTCCAAAGCACTTTTTAGTTGGAAGATCTTTGTGGTATCTCACTTTCTAGTGAAATTTCCCAAGCCTATTCTATACTGGAAAAGACGGGGTGTTTTTTTTTTTCTTATGAATTAATGCACATGGTAGAGGTTAAGCATTTCAGAACCATCAGTGCAACTTTTTTCTTATCTGTATATATTCTAACATCTACTTATTATTATTATTATTATGTTAGTCACTGTACAGTACTTCATTCATTTTTGGTGTAGCGTTCCATGATTCATTGTTTGTGTATAACACCAGTGCTCATAGCAATACATGCTCTCCTTAATACCAATCACTGGGCCAACTCATTCCCCCACTCTCCTCCCCTCTGAAACTCTCAGTGTGTTTCCCAGAGTCCATAGTCTCTTATGGTTCATCTCCCCCTCTGATTTCCCTCACTTCATTTTTCCTTTCCTTGTCCTAATGTCCTCCATGTTATTCCATATGTTCACATATAAATGAAACCATAGGATAGTTGTCTTTCTCCGCTTGATTTAGTTCACTTAGCATAATCTCCTCCAGCTCCATCCATGTTGATACAAAAGTTGGGTATTCATCCTTTCTGATGGCTGAGTAATATTCCAGCATATATACGGACCACAACTTCTTTATCCATTCCTCTGTTAAAGGGCATCTCAGGTCCTTCCAAAATTTGGCTATTGTGGACATTGCTGCTATGAACATTGGGGTGCATGTGGTCCTTCTGTTCACTACGTCTGTATCACTGGGGTAAATCCCTAGTAGTGCAGTTGCTGGGTCATAGGGTAGATCTATTTTTAGCATCTTGAAGAACCTTCATACTGTTTTCCAAAGTGGCTGTACCAACTTGTGTTACACCAACAGTGTAAGAGGGTTCCTCTTATATAAGATCACTAGCAATCCAGTGATGCCATGACTATTTACTATCAAGTTTCCTCTCAAAGACATTCATTTCATTTCACTGGAAACTGAGTTTGAGTAAATGCTAAATTCTCAGAAAGACTGAACATTGGTAGCTTCCTGATAGGCCCAGGCAACCAAAATCCAAAGAAAGAGAAATAAAATGCTGAGAAGTCATCTTTCATTTAAGTTATCAATCAATCATTCCCCATGCCTGGTTTAAGGAGAAGGGTGAAAATAAGCCTAAAACCTAGCTATTTAATTACCAAATAATAAAGGTTTGAAGTTCCTTGAAGAAAAACTCGAGAGTCCATTACAACCCTTGGGGCCAACTCAGAAGAAATCAACTCATGAAAACAGGGAGATGATAAGGAGGAATGAAATAGCTCATAAGATGTTAAGTGTTAGTGCTTACAATCAATAATCTAGTGCTTTCATTTTACAGATGAGAAAACTGAGCACTGGTAGTTCACCAAGCTAAAGATAAGATATTTATTATTTCACTGAACATAACAAAACTATAAAGCAGGTACAATAATGTCCATTGAATCCTGAGGTAAAAGGGGCTTTTAAAAGTAATGTGCAACAATGTCACTTAGGTCTGTGAGATTTTAATGACCACAATACACTTCCTTAGAGATTTGGAAAAACAGTAGCAATCAAGAGTCTTACCCAAAGGCCAGTTCTGCTTATGATACCATTCTGAGGCTCTCTGTTCAAACATAACTTGCCACTTATGAATACACACTAACAATATAGAAGAAAAACCACAAGTATACAAAGTTGTTTTGTAATAAAGTTTTCGATGAGCTCTCAAAAGAATTAAAAAGTTAAAATTCTTAAAAAGTTTGACAATTCATGAAATATCCAGTGAAGTCATGATTGTTTTAAGAAATCATTCAGGACCAAGTAATAATATGCTACTCTGTATTTATCCCATTGTACAGTTATTATTATGATGGTTTGGAAAAAATAAATTGTATTGGGGAAGCAGAGGTGTAGATAATAGGGAAAAGTTTTGATTGTGCCGCTTCCATTTTGTAGAGTCACTCAGTTCAGGCAAATGGAGGTTTTCTTACCTATTCCTTGACTCTATTTTATTGACATGTTGTATTTGTCAACTAAGTATTATTTGGAGTTTGAAGAAAATAAGTTTTCAAAACAGATTTCTGTACCACATCTTCCTTATCCATTCGTCTATCAATGGACACTTAGGTTGCTTCTATATCTTGGCTATTGTGAACGGTGCTACCAGTAAACATAGAGGTGCATATATCTTTTGGAAATAGTGTTTTCATTTTCCTTGGGTAAATACCCAGCAATGGAATTACTGGATCATATGGTTAATTATTTTAATTTCTTGAGGAACCTCCAGAGGGGAAGTGAGTGGAGTGATGGGCAAAATAAGTGAAGGTGAGTGGGAGGTAAAAGCTTCCAGTTAGGGAATGAGTAAGTCATGGGAATAAAAGGCACAGCATAGGGAATATAGTTAATGATACTGTAATAGTGTTGTATGGTGACAGATGGCACTTAGACTTCTGGTGAGCACAGACTGATGTATAGAGAAGTTGAGTTACTATGTTGTACACCTGAAAATTAACGTGTCATTGTATGTCAATTTTACACATAAAGACAATTTAAAGAAAAGGATTTTGGTAATAGCTGCAACTAGATACAAGGCACAAGTAATTCAAAAGGTAAACCTTGGATTTTAACTCAGATTTCCTAGCTCTTATTCTTATGTCTTGTACCATTTCTACATCAATATAATGCAGGTAATTTTAAGCACCACCATACCTCACAAGAACACTGATGGCTATATTTTAAATGTGCCTGTGAAAAGTGAAATGGAGTATTAATCCAAGGTTGTAGATGCAGAACTGTCTGTTCCTCCAGGGACAGCAAAATAGCTTTTAGAAAGTAAAGTAGGCATTAAAACCTGGATTTACAAAGATGGTCTTATTTCTTTACCGTTTGCTATGATTCTAAAGCTTGTATTTCCTGTTCACTTTCCTCCTTAAAATTACTCTAGATAACCAAGTAGCACAGCAAAAATTTTAAAGAACAATAGGCAGGCCAGTGAATATGGGGATGGTGATGAAGAGGAGGAAGATAATAAGGAGGAGGAGAATGATAAAACCAATATGTACTGAATCTTTATGTTTTACTATGGACCAAATACTGTGTTAAGACTTCTCATTTAATTATTAGTTTTTCACAACTGAGGACAGATGTGTAATTATCTCCTCTTATAGATAAGGCATTAAGGCTTAGGTCTTTTAACTTGTTCATGGTTGCACAGCTACTAAGTGGGCCTTCTGAACTTATGTGACTCCCAGGCCTGTGTTCTTAAGCAATGTGCTACAGTGAATCTGCAGTTATATCAGCATGTTAAGACTGAAAATGGTGACAGTCACAATAATGATGAGGAGAATGAGAATAAACTTCTTGAGAGCCAAGATTTTTTGTTTTTACTCAATGATGTTATTGCTCAGAACTTATAACAGTGTCTAGTCCACAGCAAGTTCTCAATATATGTTTCTGGAATAATTGAATGGATGGATGTATGAACGAATAGATGGGTGGGTGAACAAATGAATGAATGACTTGAAGGAGGGTTTAAAATATTTCTATCAAACTAAAAAGCTCATTTAGAGAAGTATGTTCATTTAGTAGCAGTGAGTGAGTACCCCTTCACACCACGCCCTGTTGTGCTGTGGATGCAGTGGCAGGTGTGCTCTCATGGAGATTGCCATTTGCTTGCTGGCTTCTGTGTCTATTACAAGTGCAAAAGGCTTAGCACATCACAGATAACATACAATACGAATGCAGTTTAACCCCATTGTAACTGATATCAAAGGCAGTATTTATATTACTGGAGTTAGGGCACAGTGGAGCAAATTCTGTGAGAAAGAAGGACCATCCCCATCCTGGTTATATAGAAAAGGTTATGCCCTTCCTAGATTACCTGATTCCAGGTTCATTAACAGTCTGCTACATTTCCTCCTCACATACAAGTTACTTTTGTGAGCACACTAAAGCCTTTAGAAAATTAATTTTTTAAAAGATTTTATTTATTTATTTGACAGAGAGAGAGATCACAAGTAGGCAGAGAGGCAGGCAGAGAGAGAGGAGGAAGCAGGCTCCCTGCGGAGCAGAGAGCCCAATGCGGGGCTCGATCCCAGGACCCCGAGATCATGACCTGAGCCGAAGGCAGTGGCTTAATCCACTGAGCCACCCAGGCGCCCCCAGAAAATTAATTTTTTATAGGTATTATAAATACTGGCATGCTTCTGATTTTTTACAAATACACTGACTCCTGTTCATCTGTAGCTCTAATGTTTCATTTGACTTTCCCATCAAAAGCTTCTCAATCAAAAGCAATGATTAAAGAATACCTATAGTAGAGTCCCTTCAGTTGCATTCACCCCTCAACATGATCACCAGGGCATGAGACCAGTGGCCCGAGACATGAGGAAAGATGGGTCTTGAGGAAGAGAGGACCCAACCCTGTACCAGGCAGGGAGATTGTAGAGAGTAAGCATTGGAAGGGGTAAATTTAACAGTGATTGACACCCTCGCTGCCTACCTCAAGGTGAGGGGTGCTTACAAATATCGAGATAGATAAGGAGACTGAGCACCTCAGGTTAGTGGGTTGACCTGCTGCTGCACCACTGAGGAACTGGTAAGAAGAGAGAGGTATTAAAAGAGGTATTATATGCAGTGTTTTACAAAGACACGGTCTGTTGTCTGGATGAGATGAGAAGCCAGAACTCTGTTATTAGCACAAGAAACCCAAACAGGGAAGATCAGATATACTTCATGACACATTAGTACCAAAAATTTATCAGCCCATCCATTCTGCAGTAGAGATCAGGGAGAATTCACTGAACACTGGGAAGATTTAAGAATTCAATCACCTCTCCACTAACTTGCATGGGCTGTATCTCTCCTCTGTGTGTTCAAATGTTATCTAACAAAAGAGAAGAGCATGAGAGGTAGAGAACATGAAAGACAAAGAAGTTATCCCAAAAGAAATAAGTTAATATTTAAATAGTCACTTGAGATAGAATCTGGGAAGATAGCAAAATAGAAGGACCCTAAGCTCACCTCATCCCACAGATACAATTAGATAACACATCAGTATAAATAACCGAGAAATAACCTGAAAACTGGCAGAATAAACTCCATAATTAAATGTATAGGAGAGGCCACATCAAAGAGGGTAGGAAGGTTGGAGACTTGTGGAGATCAAAACAGACCCTAGGATTGTCTTCAGGAAGGTGGGAGGGATCCACATACACTAAGAAGGGAGAGAAACAGGCTGTCACACCAGAGAGCCTGTAAAGGGAATATAGGTCCCTGTAATATTTGGTTTTGAAAACCAAAAATGGTCAGCATCACTAGCCACCAGGTAAATACAAATCAAAACCACAATGAGATACCACTTACACCAGTTAGAATGGCAAAAATTAACAAGACAGGAAACAAGTGTTGGAAAGGATGTGGAGAAAGGGGAACCCTCTTACACTGTTGGTGGGAATGCAATCTGGTACAACCACTATGGAAAACAGTATGGAGGTTCCTCAAGACATTAAAATTAGAGCTACTTTACAACCCAGCAATGCACTACTAGGTATATACCCCAAAGATACAGATGTAGTGAAAAGAAGGGCCACATGTACCCCAATGTTTGTAGCAGCAATGTTCATGATGGCCAAAGTGTGGAAGAAGCTGAGATGCCTTTCAACAGAGGAATGAATAAAGATGTGGTCCATATATACAATGGAATATTACTCAGCCATCAGGAAGGGTGAATTACCCACCATTTGCATCGACATGGACGGAACTGGAGGGGATTATGCTAAGTGAACTAAATCAAGCAGAGAAAGACAATAATCATATGGTTTCACTCATATGTGGAACATAAGGAATAGTGTGGAGGACCACAGGGGAAGGGAGGGAAATGTAAATGGGAAAAAATTAGAGGGAGATAAACCACGAGAGATTCTGAAATCCAGGAAACAAGTTGGGGGTTACATAAGGGAGGGGGGTGAGGGGTAACTGGGTGATGGGTATTATGTAGGACACATGTTGTGATGAGCAGTGGGTATTATATGCAACTAATGAATTGCTGAACACTACATCACAAATTAATGGTGTACTATATGCTGGCTAATTGAACATCAAAACAAAACAAAACAACAACAACAACAACAAAAAAAAAACAGAACAAAACAAAACAGAGCAGCCAAATTTTGTGAGTTCTTAAAAACAGCAGGACTTAAAACCTGGAATTTTAAGAAATAGTGGGATGACTCTGGGAGAGCCTGGAGAGTGAAAGGAAACTGAATCCTTGCCCTTAAAGAGACAGTATAACACCCCAAAGAGATAAAGTACAGAATCAGCAGTTTGAAAATTGCCTGACACATAAGAGAGAAGGGTTATTTACTAATCTCAAAGCATGTTCCAGAGGGACAAAGATCCTTGGGAGACTCCTTCAGGAACAAAGGAGATGGAAGGTACCATCTCCCTCCCTTGGCTCCTAGCATAAACAGTTGGAACCAGCTGTGGAGACCTGCAGGAATCAGTATGGTGCCAATGTTTCCTACATAACTTCCTTATACCACAACCTGCCCAACAGCACTTCAGTGGATCAGTACGGTCTAGCCAGGCTAGCTTCAGTCAGGATGCTGCAGGCCCCAACCTTAGAAGACCAAAGCAAATCTTGCAAACACTGTGCATCTTGCCCTCATGTGCTTTTTGGATCTGCCCCAGCCAATCCTGCTAGACTTGGTTACAACAACGGCAGCATCAACAAATACCCTCGTGCAGAGGACCATGACACAAACCTTGCTAAAACTATGTTTTGACCCTCAAACATGTTGTGGATTCACCCCTTCCAATACATGTTTTTGCAGGAGCCCATCCAAATCACGGCCACAAGCCTGGCAGTGAGCAAAGCGCACTCGCAGGGACCTGCATCACTCTGAAATAACTCCAGCCCTGGGGAGAGGGAAAGATAATGAGACATACCACTTAGACTGTGACCCCTGCAGTGGGTTGGGGGAAGAAAGCTGGTCTGATTGCAAACCCCGCCAACCAATGAAACCCCTTAGGGAACAATACAGGGAAATCACCTTGCAGTTTGGTGCTACTTTATCTCTGCCAAACGCCTGGTCTCACTCAACTCAAGGCCAAGGTGGCCTCAGTTGAGTCCACTAACACCACAGGGAACAAACACTGACAACAACACAGGCCAAGAGCCACGGTAGACAACTGGACTGAAAGCAAAAGTGGCTGAGCCACAACAGCAGAGTGCATGCAGCACACATAGAAGACACCCCTAAAATGCCAAGTTCTGGTAAAAAGAGGACTGTACTGCAAGGCGTTAGAGACCTCTTCTTCAAAAGGCTACTACTTTCCTAAGACATAGAAACAGACACAGACAGTGAGACAAAATGAAAAGTCAGAGGAGTAAGTCCAAATGAAAGAAAAGGACAAAACCACAGTATAAGACCTAAGGAAAATGAAGATAAGTAATATGCCTGATCCAGAATGTAAAGTAATGATCATAAAGATTCTCACTGGACTTGAGAAAATAGTGGAGGACATTAGTGAGAGCCTTAATAAAGAGATAAAAATGTACCGATCAGAGATGACGAACACAATAAATGAAATTAAAAATATACAAGATGGAATAAATAGAAGACTAGAGGAAGCAAAAGAACAAATCAGTGACCTAGGGGACAGACTAATGGAAAGCAATCAAGGTGAACAGGAGAGATTAAAATACACCGAAATAAGAATAGACAGGAAATTCAGCAACACCACCAAGCATAATAACACTTGCTTTATAACGATCCTAGAAGAAGAGAGAGAAAAGGGGGCAGAAAATGTAAGTGAAGAAATAATAGCTGAAAATGTCCTGAATAAGGGAAGGAAACAGAAATTCAAATCTAAGAGGCACAGAGACCCCCCCCAAAATCAACCCAAGGAAGACCACACCAAGAACATAGTAATTAAACTAGCAAACAGTGATAAACAGGGAATTTTTAAAAGTAGCAAGAAGAAAGAAAACAGTTACATACAAGGGAAAGCCCATAAGGCTATCAGCTGATTTTTTCAGTAGAAACATTACAGAACAGACAGGAGTGGCATAATATATTCAAAGTGCTAAAAGGGAAAAATCTGTGGCCAAGAATACTCTATCCAACAAGACTATCATTCACAATAGAAGGAGAGATGGAGTTTCCCAGATAAATAAAAGTTAAAGGAATTCGTCACTACTAAATCAGCCCTCCAAGAAATGTTAAAGGGGAATCTTTGAGTAGAAAGGAAAGACCATAAAAAACAGTAAGAGAAATAGGAAGGATAAAAGCAGTCAAATTAAGTATGGTTGTAAAAAAAATAAGCCAAGGGATTCACAAAATAAAAGGATGTAAAGTATGACACCATATACCTAAAACATAGGGGTAAGAGAACTAAAGAATGTATTCAAACTTAAGTGACCATCAACTTAATAGAGCCTACTATATGCAGATGTTATATACAATCCTGATGGTAGCCATAAATAAAAAATCAGTGATACATATGCAAAAAATAAAGAAGGATTCAAATATATCACCAAAAAAGCCAACTTATCATGAGAGAAGATAATAAGAACAGAGAAAAACTACAAAACAACCACAAAATGAGTAACAAAATGGCAATAATGCATATCTATCAATAATTACTTTGAATGCCAATGGACTACATGCTCCAATCAAATGACACAAGGTGAAGAAATGGATAAAAAAGCAAAACCCACCTATAATGTGCCCACAAGAGACTCATTTCAGACCTAAAGGCATATGCAGATTGAAAGTGAGGGAATGGAGAAACACTTGTTATGTAAATGGATATGAAAAGAAAGACAGGTAGCAATATTTTTATTGGACAAAAGAGACTTTAAAACAAAGACAGTATCAAGAGAAAAAGAAGATATATCACATGTGAATATTTATGCACCCAATATGGGAGCACCTAAATACCTAAAACAGTTAATAACAAACATAAAGGAAGTAATTGATAGTAATGCAATAATAGTAGGGAACTTTAACAATCCACTTACATCAAGATTATCCAAACAGAAGATCAAAAAGGGAACAGTGACTTTGAATGACATATTGCACCAGATGTATTTAACAGATATATTCAGAACATTCCATCCTAAGACAGCAGAATACACACTGTATTCAAGTACACACAGAACATTCTTCAGAATAGATCACATAACAAGTCTCAGCATATTTAAAGACACTGAAGTCATATCATGCATATTTTCTGACTAGAATAATATGAAATTAGAAATTAACCATAAGAAAAAATCTGGAAAGAACACAAATACATGAAGGTTAAATAACATGTAACTAAACAAAGAATGGGTCAATTAAGAAATCAAAGAAATAAAAAAAAATTAAAGAGACAAATGAAAATGAAAACACAACATTACAAAATATTTGGGATGCAGCAAAAGTGGTTCTTAGAGGAAAGTTTATAGTAATATAGGCCTACCACAGGAAGCAGGAAAAATCTCAAATATACAACCTAATTATATACCTAAAGGAACTAGAAAAAGAACAAAGAAAACCCCAAAACAAAGAAGGAAGGAAATAATAAAGAGAAGAACAGAAATAAATGATATAGAAGCTAAAAAAAAAAAAAAAAAAAAAAAAAACCAGATCAATGAAACCAGGAGCTGCTGCTTTGAAAAGATCAAAAATATTGATAAAACTTCCGCTAGACTCTTAGGATAGAGATAGAGAAAGGAAGAAAAAAGGACTCAAACAAAATAAGACATGAAAAAGCAGAAATAACAACAGACACCAAAGAAATACAAAGAGTTATAATATCATGAAAAATAATATACAAAAAATTAGGACAAGCTAGAAGAAATAAATTCATAGAAACATATCACCACCAAAATTGAATCAAGAAGAAACTGAAAATTCAAACAATCCAATTGTCAGCAATGAAGTTGAATTAGAAATCCAAAACTCCCAACATACGAATCTCCAGGACTGGATGGCTTCACAGGTAAATTCTTACAAACATTTAAAGAGTTCATTTCATTCTTCTCAAACTATTCCAAAAACAGAAGAGGAAAAAGTTTCGAAATTCATTCTATGAGGCCTGCATTATCCTGGTACTAAAATCAGATAAAGACACTACAAAAAAAGAGAAGTACAGGCCAGTATCTCTGATGAACATAGATCTAAAAAAATCCTCAATAAAATATTAGCAAACTGAATCCAATAATACATTTAAAAAGTCATTGAGATGCCACCTGACACCAGTTAGAATGGCCAAAATTAGCAAGACAGGAAACAACGTGTGTTGGAGAGGATGTGGAGAAAGGGGAACCCTCTTCCACTCTTGGTGGGAATGCAAGTTAGTGCAGCCGCTTTGGAGAACAGTGTGGAGATTCCTCAAGAAATTAAGAATAGAGCTTCCCTATGACCCTGCAATTGCACTGCTGGGTATTTACCCCAAAGATACAGATGTAGTGAAAAGAAGGGCCATCTGTACCCCAATGTTTATTGCAGCAATGGCTACGTTCGCCAAACTGTGGAAAGAACCAAGATGCCCTTCAACGGATGAATGGATAAGGAAGATGTGGTCCATATACACAGTGGAGTATTATGCCTCCATCAGAAAGGATGAATACCCAACTTTTGTAGCAACATGGACGGGACTGGAAGAGATTATGCTGAGTGAAATAAGTCAAGCAGAGAGAGTCAAGTATCATATGGTCTCACTTATTTGTGGAGCATAACAAATAACATGGAGGACATGGGGAGATGGAGAGGAGAGGGAGTTGAGGGAAACTGGAAGGGGAGATGAACCATGAGAGACTATGGACTCTGAAAGACAACCAGAGGGTTTTGAAGGGGCGGGCGGGTGGGAGGTTGAGAAACCAGGTGGTGGGTAATAGGGAGGGCACGTATTGCATGGAGCACTGGGTGTGATGCCAAAACAATGAACACTGTTATGCTGTAAATAAACAAACAAACAAAAAAAGTCATTCACCATGATCATGTATGATTTATTTCTCAATGCAAGGGTATTCAGTGTTCACAAATGAATAAACATGATACATCACATCAATGAGACAAAAGGTAAAAACCATATGATCCTTTCAATAGATGCAAAAAAAAAAAAAAGAATCTTACAAAGTACTACATCAATTCTTCATAAAAACCCTCTACAAAGTAAGGTTTAGAAGGAACATGTCTCGGGGCGCCTGGGTGGCTCAGTGGGTTAAAGCCTGTCTTCGGCTTGGATCATGATCCCAGGGTCCTGGGATCGAGCCCCGCATTGGGCTCCCTGCTCAGCAGGGAGCCTGCTTCCTCCTCTCTCTGTCTGCCTCTCTGCCTACTTGTAATCTCTGTCTATCAAGTGAATAAATAAAATCTTTAAAAAAAAAAGGAAGGAACATGTCTCAAGTATAATAAAGATTATGTATGAAAAACCGACAGCTAACATTATCGTCATGGTGAAAAACTAAGAGCTTCTTCCATATGGTCAAGAACAAGGCCAGAAATGTCCAATATCACCACTTTTATTCAACATAGTACTGAAAGTCCTAGCCACAGCAATCAGAAAGAAAAAGGGGAAGGCATCCCATTTGGGAAGGAAGAAGTAAAACTTTCATTATTCCCAGATGATATGACACTCCACATAGAAAACCCTAAAGACTCTACCAAAAAACTACTAGGACTGATAAATGAATTCAGTAAAGTTGCAGAATACAAAATTAATGTACATATGTTAGTTATATTTCTATACACTAATAATGAAGCAGCAGAAAGAAAAATTAAGAAAACAAACCCATTTACAGTTGCACCAAAAATAACAAAATACCTGTCTAAACTTAACTAAGGAGGTAAAAGAACTGTACTCTGAAAACTACAAAACGTTAATGAAAGAAACTGAAGATGACACAAACAAATGCAAAGACATTCCATTCCCATGGATTAGAAGAACAAACAATGCTAAAATGTCCATTATACTTAAGGTAATCTACAGATTTAGTTAAATCCCTATAAAAATGCCAAAAGCATGCTTCATAGAACTAATACTAACAATCCTAAAATTTCTTTGGAACCACAAAAGCCATAATAATATCTTTCTAGATATCTCCTGAGGCAAGGAAAAAAATTTAAAATACTGCATCAAAATAAAAAGCTTCTGCACAGCAAAGGAAACAATCAACAAAACTAAAAGACAAACTACTGAATGGGAGAAGATATTTGAAAATGGCATATCTGAAAAAGGGTTAGTACCAAAAATACATATACAACTTAACACCAAGAAAACAAATAATCTATTTAAAAACGGGCAAAAGACATGAACAGACATTTTTCCAAAGAATACATACATCAGATGGTCAACACACACATGAAAAGATCATCATCACTTATCATCAGGGAAAGGCAAATCAAAACCCCAATGAGATAGCACCTTACATCTGACTGAATGGCTAAAATAAAAAACACAAGAAAGAACCCTATGATCTAGCAATTGCATTACTGGCTATTTTCCAAAGAGCAGAAAAACACTAATTCAAAAAGATATATGCACCCCTATGTTTATTGGAGCACTATTTATAATAGCCAAATTTTGGAAGCAGACCAAGTGTCCAGTGATACATGGATAAAGAAGTAGTAGTGTAAATATACAACAGATTAATATTTAGCCATACAAAGGAACGAAATCTTGCTATTGGCAACAACATGGGTGGATATAGAGAGTATGATGCTATGTGAAATAAGCCAGTTAGAGAAAGACAAATACCACTTGATTGTACTCATATGTAGAATTTAAGAAACCACACATAAACAAAGGGGGGAAAAGAGACAAACCACAGAACATATGCTTAACTACAGAGAACAGACAGTTACCAGAGGGGAGGTGGGTGGGGGTGTGCTTGAAACAAGTGAGGGAGATTGAGAATACTCTTATCTTGAGCACTGTGTAACATATGGAATTGTTAAACTACTATATTGTACATGTGAAACTAATAAAACACTGCATGGTAATTACATCAGAATTAAAATTCAAAAAAGAAGAATGTCTTCATTTCCTTGATTTTCCTATAATTTTAAAAACAGACTGAGCTTCAGCTTTGCCCTGCCCCTAGATAACCAGCAGAGGAAGTCTGCTGAGGAATAGCCAAGCAGTTTTTAAAAACTTCAGAAACTAAATTTTCTCTTTATATTTAAAATGTCTTATTAAATTAAGTTTGTATTCTTGCAACATATAAACGGAAACCTTACTCTCACACATATGAAGAGATATACATGGATGGAGAGTCTAAATACTATATACCAATCTGATATATGGATTCATTTATTAATTCATTTAGCTAATATTTATTTGCCACCTGCTAGGTTCCAAAGACTTTTAGGAACTGGGGATATATCTATGAGTCAATGAACATGGAAGAAAATATAGTACTTAACATGGTAAAATATGTATGTTTATGTGTATAAAACAAGTAATAAAAATATATAATTTCGGGTAGGGATAAGTGAAGACAACAATAAAAGCAGGTAGGGAGAGAGTAATGAAGGGAAGTTCATTTTAGATGGGGTTATTAGAGATGAACTTTGTAAGGATTTTGGAAAAATTGGAAGAAAGAGAATGAGCTATCTGATTTCCTTGGGAAGAACATTCCAGTCAGCTTTAACAGCAAGTAAAAAATGCCTGCAGTAGTTTAATTCATGCTTTTTGCTAAATATTTCTTCCTTTCCTCCCTTCCAGGTACATGATAGCAATGTAATTTCTGACCCTTTTGCATTGTGATGGGTCATATGGCAAATTCTGGATAACAAATTGTGAAAAGAAATAGTGTGTGTCACTTCTGGACTGAAGCGTTTACTTGTTGGCTGGAAAAGTTACATGTTTCTTTTTTTTCCCCTTTCAGAACCATAATTAACAGTGGTCAAGATATTGAGTCTTCTTTCACCTTTATATTTTTTAATAAAAATGGTGGGCCCAAGAAGACAAAGCCTTTGGTTTTAAGAGCTTTAGATTTTGGAGTTAACACCTTACTGCAGAATAACCCAGCCTATCCTGATATGATAGGAATAAGTTTGTATGTTCAAAGAAAAGCAAGGAATCCACTAGAGCTGGAGAAGAGTAGACCGCAGAGGCACAGGAAGGAGATGAAGTTAGAAGTAAATTTGGGCCTAGGTATCTTACAGCTCTTGGTGTTAAAGTAAATGGAATCAATTTTCTCATTTCCCTTTCTATATTTCCATTGTTAGTGTATAAGGAAGCAACTGATTTCTGTGCATTGATTTTGTATCCTGCCACATTACTGAACTGCTGTATGAGTTCTAGTAGTTTGGGGGTGGAGTCTTTTGGGTTTTCCGTATAAAGTATCATGTCATCTGCAAAGAGACAGAGTTTGACTTCTTCACTGCCAATCTGAACACCTTTTATTTCTTTTTGTTGTCTGATTGCGTTGCTAGGGCTTCTAGTACTATGTTGAATAACAGTGGTGAGAGTGGGCATCCTTGTCATGTTCCTGATCTCAAAGGGAAGGCTGTCAGCTTTTCCCTATTGCAGATGATATTCACTGTGGGTTTTCATAGATAGATTTTACGAAGTCGAGGAATGTTCCCTCTATCCCTATACTTTTGAATCATTTTAATCAGGAATGGATGCTGTATCTTGTCAAATGCTTTTTCTGCAACAGTTGAGAAGACCATGTGGCTCTTCTCTCTTTTGTTATTGGTTTGTTCTATCACACTGATTGATTTGCGAATGCCGAGCCACCCTTGCATCCCAGCACCAAGAACCATGAGATACCTGGGAATAAACCTAACCAAAGAGGTAAAGGAGCTGTACTCAAGGTACTACAGAACACTCATGAAAGAAATTGAAATCAGTATTTCGCATCAGTTTGGGAAAAAAATAAAGAAATTGAAGAAGACACAAAAAGTTGGAAGAGCATTCCACACTCATGGATTGGAAGAATAAATATTGTTAAAATGTCTATACTGCCTAGAGCCATCTATACTTTCAATGCCATCACAATCAAAATTTCACCAGCATTTTTCAAAGAGCTGGAACAAATAATCCTATAATTTGTATGGAACCAGAAGAGACCCCAAATGTTAAGGAATGCTAGTTAATGCTAAGGAAATGCTGAAAAAGAAAAACAAAACTGGGGGCATCACATTGCCTCATTTTAAGCTTTACTACAAAGCTATCATCACCAAGACAGCATAGTACTGGCATAAAAACAGACACAGATCAGTGGAACAGAGTAGAGAGCCCAGATATGGACCCTCAACTCTGTGGTCAAATAATCTTAAACAAAGCAGGAAAAAAATATACAGTGGAAAAAAGTCTCTTCAATAAATGGTACTGGGATAATTGGACAGCTATGTGTAGAAGAATGAAACTCGACCATTCTCTTACACCATACACAAAGATAAATTCAAAATGGATAAAAGACCTCAACATGAGGCAGGAATCTATCAAAATCCTAGAGGAGAACATAAGCAGTAACTTCTTCGACATCGGCCACAGCCACTTTTTTCAAGATATGTCTCCAGAGGCAAAGGAAACAAAAGCAAAAATGAACTTTTGGGACTTCATCAAGATCGAAAGCTTCCGCACAGCAAAGGAAACAGTCAACAAAACAAAGAGGCAACCCACAGAATGGGAGATGTTTGCAAATGACACTACAGACAAAGGGCTGATATTTAAGATCTATAAAGAACTCCTCAAACTCAACACACACAAAACAGATAATCATGTCAAAAAATGGGCAGAAGACATGAACAGACACTTCTCCAAAGAAGACATACAAATGGCTAACAGACACATGAAAAAAAGTTCATCATCATTAGCAATCAGGGTGATTCAAATCAAAACCACATTGAGATACTACCTTACACCAGTTAGAATGGCCAAATTTACAAGACCGTAAACAACAAGTGTTGGAGAGGATGTGGAAAAAGGGGAATCCTCTTACACTGTTGGTAGGAATGCAAGTTGGAGCAGCCACTTTGGAAAACAGTGTGGAGATTCCTTTAAAAATTAAAAATAGAGTTACCCTATGACCCTGCAATTGCACTACTGGGTATTTACCCCAAAGATACAGATGTAGTGAAAAGAAGGGCCATCTGACCCCAATGTTCATAGCAGCAATGGCCACAGTTGCCAAACTGTGGAAAGAACCAAGATGCCCTTCAACAGATGAATGGATAAAGAAGATATGATCCATATATACAATGGAGTGTTATGCCACCATCAGAAAGGATGAATACCCAACTTTTGTATCAACATGGACAGGACTGGAAGAGATTATGCTGAGTGAAATAAGTGAAGCAGAGAGAGTCAAGTATCATATGGTTTCACTTACTTGTGGAGCATAAGGAATAACATGGAGGACATTGGGAGATGGAGAGGAGAAGTGAGTTGCAGGAAATCGGAGGGGGATACAAACCATGAGAGACTGTGGACTCTGAGAAACAAACTGAGATTTGAGGGGGTTTGGGAGAGCCTGATGGTGGGTATTATGGAGGGCATGTATTGCTTGGAGCACTGGGTGTGGTGCACAAACAATGAACTTTGGAACACTGAAAAGAAATAGAATAAAATAAAATGAAAAAAAAAAGTTAACTTGGGCCATATCATGTAGAACTATGAAAGCCACGGTTTGAGGTTTGGAATTTTTACTGAGTGGTGGGAAATTATTGCAGGAGGACAATGAAACCAACAATTTTAGCCTTATCTGTAATACTGTGAAGTTTATGTTAAAAATATGATTTCTCATTTGAAGTTGTTATTTAATTCACCAAAGTTTTAATATGTTTTACTCAGAACTTAAATTATAAAATGGTGATTTAGGAGCTGAAAAGATTTCAACTTAAACCCTATGCTTTAGGTAAGTTACACTATACAATAGGATGGATCTAAGTATTTTTCCACTGGAAACATCTGGAAACTTATGAGCTGTATGAAACTAACTTGACAAAAGTAAAACCAAATAACAAAACTTAAATTGCCTCAACTGCCTTAAAATTGTGTTGTAAAAAGTTAAGTTATAAATAAAAATACATACATCTTTGCTGCAGAAGGATGCTCTTTGTGTTATTGTTCTATTCAAAAAAAAAAGGAAGAGTGCTTTTCTCAATAAGAAAGACATATATTGATCCTATCAATGGCTGTGATTGCTTCAGCTCAAGCAGAGAGGCATAATTTGCAAGAGAGGTACTACAGAGCTCATAATTTGTGCATGTAGGTGTTTCAGTGGCTTTCATTCACTTTATAGCTGTCATTTCAATGGTAAGGAAAATAGGTTTGATTGGATTTGGCAGTAGCTTTCCTCTAACAATATTTTCAAGAGATGGGATTACTTGGAGTTGAATTCCCAATCATTTCCTACTATAAGAAGGAGAATAAAACAATGTCTCCAGCATCAAATGTAGTTAGTTCTTCTACTGACTTGTTTTTTCAATGTTAAAATAACATTCCTCTATGGGAAGAATTGATAAATACTAGTCATTCTCACATACACATTAATATCCTTGAAAACTGAGTTGATTTGTTTGACAACTTATTTGTGTCCCTGAGATCAAAGCATTAAGGAGATGCTACAAGATGGTAACAGGAATATATTTTGAAATATTTTATGAATACAGATTGGGAATTTTATTCTCCCCTTCTTCTCCCCCCTACTGTGTTCCTTCACCATCATTTAAATATTATAGTACTCAAAGGGGGGATGGGGCACCCCATGTTCACGGCAGCAATATTCACAATAGCCAAAAGGTAGAAGTTACCCACATGTCCATTAATGGACGAATAGATAAATAGTGTTTTATACACAGAATGGAAAGATATTAGTATTAAGAAAGAAGGAAATTCTGAAACATGCTACATTTCGGAAAGAAAAATATATAGCAGGGGCTAAAATATATTCAACAGATAGAGGCACAGGAGTGACACAGAAAGTTCTAAATCCTTTCTTGAAATCAGGCATTTTGAAAACAATGAACCTCTTCCAGAATGATAAGTCCAGATTTAGCAATAGCAAATCTGGCTGCAAATAAAGTGACCAGGGATGTGTCGTTTTCCATTGATTCTAAGAAGCACATTTAATTCCCATTCTAGCATTTTAAAATTGAAATGTTTCTTACAACTGATGGCAATTTACAATTGCTATCAGCCAAACAACAGTTGTGACACAGTTCTCAGTGTCTGGTGGTTCACTACAAACCTCACTTCACTTGGGCTATGTACATTGTTGACTCTGTACGAATTGTGTTGCAATGTTACCTAAAATGTCTTCTGAAAAGTTCTACTATGGTTTGGCACTGAAACAAAAGTTAGCTTGCATGCAGGAAGACACAGAACAACAGCAGGGTATAAATTTGATGTTAGTGAAACAAATGTTCGTTATTGGAAGAATAACTACAATTCCCTGTTTGTCTGCAAAACAGCAAAGTGAATTGCGGACCTTAAAAGCAACATACTAGTAAGTTAGAAGAAGCTGCATAACATCTTGTTACTGAGTTTCTTGGTTAGCTATTGCTACAGTAATGTTCCATAACACTGTCCCAGTGCTTAAACCAAACTGGGTGGTTTAACACAACTCATTATTATCATGCCTGTGTCTGAAGGTCAGCTGAGGTTCAGCAGGCTTCACGGGAGTTACTTAGATGGCTCAGCTTTTCATGTTTCTGCTCTCCATGTTGTATGGCTATATCAAAGTTTATTTATCCATCCCCCTGTTCATTAATGCTTCTAGTTTTAACAACAGACATACTCATATGAGACATTGTGTAGACAGATATTTCAATTTCTCCAGGTAGAGAACTAAAACTATAATGCTTAGTTCATAGATAATAAAAGTTGAACTATATAAGAACAACTCAAATATCTTCCGCAGCTGGTATATTATTTTACAGCTACTCCAGCAATGTGTGAGTTCTGTTTGCTCCGCATCTTCACCAAGAATTGGATCCATCAGTCATTCTGCCATCTTCTGGCTTGTGGTGCTTCTGATGAGAAGTCAGCTATCATTCTTACAGTTATTTCTTTTGTATATAATGTGTCTTTTTATCCTCTGGCCACTTTAAAAGTATTTTCTTTCCTTTTGGCTTTCAGCAACTTGACTATGTATCCCTAGGTGAGGTTTTCTTTATTCTACTTAAGGTTTGTTACTTGGAGTTTGTTAAGCTTTATAATCTACATATTGATATTTTTTGTTAAGGTTGAAAAAATTTTGGCTATTATTTGTAAAACATGTTCTCCATCTCATTCTGCCCACCCCCTTTCTGGGACTCCAAATACACACATTTTAGATAGTTTGTTAATTTCCAGAAGTTACAGATGCCCTCTTTATTTCTCTCCTACATTTTGCCCCCATGCCCTTCAGTTAGAAATTTTCCACTGAAGATCTTTATGCTAAACTGTCCAATTTGTATTAATAGTTATGCAATGAAATTTTGTTTTGAATATTTTAAAATTTAATTTTTGATATCAAATTTTATTTTCTTTTATTTTAGAATTTCCACATCTCTCAAAGTATTTTATCTCTTTAACCATTTAATTATCTTTTCCTATAAATTCCTTCTTTTTCATAGTTATGGTAAATTCTGGAGCTGCTAATTCTAGTATCTGAAGCACTTCTAATTCTGTTTACATTGACTTTTTCCTCTTAGTAATGAGACCTATTTTCCCATTTCATCACATATCATGATATTTTACTGTATTCTGAATATTATACATAAAAAGCAGTATAAATTTTTTAAACTAATTTATTTATTTATTTGACAAACAGAGATCACAAGTAGGCAGAGAGAGAGAGGGGGAAGCAGGCTCCCTGCTGAGTGGAGAGCCCAATGTTGGGCTCTATCCCAGGACCCTGGGATCATGACCGGAGCGGAAGGCAGAGGCTTAAACCCACTGAGCCACCCAGGCACCCAGAAGCAATATAAAATTTTTAATTAATTTTGCTTCTTTGCCAGAGAATGCAAGCCATTGTCTCTCTTTGCCAGTTAAGGTAATGGTACTGGCATTAAGAATCTATACAGAGTCAAACTAAACTGTAACTCTATTACAGCTTTAGTTACTGAGATCACCTGTGATCAGCCCTGTCCCCTTTCTCCTGTATCACCACTGCCTTTTTTAATCTTGCCCATATTTCAACTGCAAGAAGGCTGGGATTCAGTTTAAGACATTTCGTTTTGCCTTTTTTTTTTAAATTATTATGTTATGTTAGTCACTATACAGTATATCATTAGTTTCTGATGTAGTGTCCTATAATTCATTGTCTGCATAGAACACTAAGTGCTCCATGCAATAAGTGCCCTCCTTAATACCCATCACCGGGCTCACCCATCCTCCCACCCCCCTCCCTTCTAAAAGCCTCAGTTTGTTTCCCAGAATCCATAGTCTCTCGTGGTTCCTCTCTCATTCCGATTACTCCACCTTCATTTTTCCCTTCCTTCTCCTAATGTCCTCCATGCTATTTCTTATGTTCCACAAATAAGTGAAACCATTTGATAATTGACTTTCTCTGTTTGACTTATTTCACTTAGTATAATCTCCTCCAGTTGCATCCATGTTGATGCAAAAGTTGAGTATTCATCCTTTCTGATGGCTGAGTAATATGCCATTGTGTATATGGACCACACAAATTCATCTGTTGAAAGGCCTACCTTTGAATTCAACTTTCAATTCCAGTGCTCTGGAATCCAAGGAACACAAGAACTTGGGTGATTTCTCTCAGCTTCTCTATGGCTGATTTCTTAGTAATATCCAGATAGGGAAACTTATTTGAGCAATTTGTTCTTTGTTTGGACTCTTCCAGATTTAAACATCTCCTGCCATCTCAGTATCATGGAAAACTCAGCTGGTTTTTTTGTTTGTTTTTTGTTTTTTTGCCCTACAGAGTCTCTTCACTAAGTCTCTTCCATCTAAGAGTCTCTTCCATCCATCCATATCCAGACCAACAACTATCCCTCAGGTAAAGAAGCTGCTCTGGTCTTCTCTTCAACTAGGCAGCACGTGCTTTTCTCTGGAAACCAGTTTATCTGGCCTTTATATATCTACTCTTCTTCATTATCCTGTTAGGAAATGATGTTTACTCAATCTGTTCTGTTGACATTGCTCTTACTATGATTCAGAAAGATTCTTTGCTTATTCTCCATATAAACTAGAATCAGAAGCTAGATAATATTCACCTTTGAAATTAAGTTTGTATTCATAGTCACATATTACTTTTCACAAAATTTTCCCCAAATTGAGTAAGATTTAGGGCTCAAATACCTACATCTCTACTGAAGGAATTAAAACACTTGATTCACAGTACAATTTTTTAAAAGATTTTATTTATTTGTTAGAGAGACACAGAGAGAGAGAGAGAGAACAAGCAAGGAGAATGGTAGGCAGAAGGAGAAGTTGGCGCCCCAATGAGCAAGAAGCCTGATGCAGGACTCGATCCCAGGACCCTGGAACAATGACCTGGGCCAAAGGCAGATGCTTAACCAACAGCCACCCAGATGTCCCCCAGTACAATTAAGAAAAAAAATTAGGGGTTCCTGGGTGGCTCAGTCAGTTAAAGCATCAGACTATTGATCTCAGCTCAGGTCGATATGAGTTCTAAGTTGAAGTCCTTCATTGGGCTTCATTACTGGGTGTGGAGCCTACTTAAAAAAAAAATGTTTAAGTAATCTCTACCCCCAACATAAGGGTCAAACTTAGGACTCTAAGATCAAGAGTTATATGCTCTACTGACTGAGCCAGCCAGGTGCCCCACAGTGCATTTTTTTTTTTAATTAAGGAGACATCAAGATAGATGCAAGATAAATCCTACATGGAATCTGCTTCAGACACTTTTTTCTCCCACTCTACCATTTTTCACCTTCCCTTCTGCCACTTTCTCGCTCTCTCTTTCCACTCAAGAAACAGAAATAAAGGTAAGGGGAAGAGGTCATAACAAGACAGAGTAGGGTCAGAAAGCAAGGGAGAAGCCATGTTGGAGGAAAAGAATTTGGGTGATATTAGAGGAAGAACAACAACTTTGAGGTATACCACTATTATAAGTTAAGCCTCTAGCAAATTTAGATGTCAAAATTAAATTCATATATTCAAAGTTACTGCATTTCATTTTTGAAACATAAAGAAGGCGAGATGGCAGAGGGGTGGGGGTAGGTTGGCAGTCCACAGGGAGTGTGGCAGAAAAAAGGGGTGGAAAGGGAAAGGTAAAGCTGTGGTCAAGGGGTAAAACAGAAAGGATATTTCATGCATGGAAAAGTCCTACACCCACCCCACACCCATCAGTGTTTTGATCTTGTAACTAATTCTTCTCTGCCTCTCCTATCTCCCAGCTTAGAGGATTTGCTTAAAGTTAGAGCCAAGCCCTGCTCAACATATTCCCCTCTCCTACACCTTCCCTCCTCACTCTCAGCCCACACCACACACAGCAGAAAAGCAGTTTAGAGATCTCTCATCTTTCCCTCATAGGCCCAAGCTGCAACTGAATATTTCTAGCCCACTACAGATCTGTTCACCATAGTCTAGCAGAAGACTTCTAATGTCTAACTTCTATGACGTTTTGATACAAAGAAAAACAAGATGACTCACTTTGTGCTTTTGACACGTTCTCTACTGATTGCATTTCATGCTTATAAAATCATGTACTGTCAGCCTGACTCCTTCCAGAAAGGGTCCAAACCCCTAGTATAAATAGAGAAGGCCCACTCTTGGTATTTCAATTCCAGAGAATATTTTTAAGTAATAAATCCCTTAAACTGTGTGTAGAATTAGGAAAGTCTACTTAAACTACCATAAGGCTGATGAATAGATCTGTGTCAGAATGCATTGGGGGGTTTTCTTCCAATGCATAGGGCCCTCTTTACCATCATTTTCAGCTAGATAAAACCCACTAATCTACGGTGGTGCCTCGAGATAGAACACTCGTTTCCCTCAGGATTTGCTGGGATAACTGAGGATGTCCCATATTCTTACTTTGATCCGTGTAACTTCAGTGAGCCATAGATTGTCAGAAGCGAAAACAATTCCTCGGTAGAGAGCTGCCAGGGACAATTCATGGCTCAGGAGATTTAAAAAATGGTATCAGAGAATATCTAAAGCTTATGAGCTGCAGACCAGCTGCACAGATTTGTTAAAAGCAGAGGAATTATTTATGCTGGAGGGAAGAATTACAATACAAACAGGTAGGGATTTGGGTTAATGTGCTCAAAACTGAGTTGAATTTAGTATATACTATGAACCCCTATTTTGTAGTATAATCCACAAATCTTTAAAAAGCAGTATGCTGGGAGTGATCAGTGTGCAGCATGGGCCTGTGAGGGACTTTTCCATGTATGAAATATCCTTTCTGTTTTACCCGTTGACCACAACCTTACCTTTCCCTTTCCACCCCTCTTTTCTGCCACACTCCCTGTGGACTGCCAACCCACCCAGAACCCTCCACCATCTCGCCTTCTTTATGTTTCAAAAATGAAATGCAGTAACTTTGAATATATGAATTTAATTTTGACATCTAAATTTGCTAGAGGCTTAACTTATAATAGTGGTATACCTCAAAGTTGTTTTTCTTCCTCTAATATCCACCCAAATTCTTTGCCTCCAACATGGCTTCTCCCTTGCTTTCTGACCCTACTCTGTCTTGTTATGACCTCTTCCCCTTACCTTTATTTCTGTTTCTTGAGTGGAAAGAGAGAGCAAGAAAGTGGCAGAAGGGAAGGTGAAAAATGATAGAGTGGGAGAAAAAAGTGTCTGAAGCAGATCCCATGTAAGATTTATCTTTGTCTATCTTAATGTCTCCTTGATTTAAAAAATGCACTGTGAATGCTGTATTTAATTCTTTCAGGAGGGATGTAGGTATGTGAGCCCTAAAGCTTACTCAATTTGGGGAAATTTTGTGAAAAATAATATAAAACCACAAGTACAAATTTATTTACTTATTTTAAGGTTTTATTTATTTATTTGATAGACAGAGACCACAAGCAGGCAAAGAGGCAGGCAGAGAGAGGAAGGGAAGCAGGCTCCCTGCCGAGCAGAGAGCCTGATGCCGGGCTCCATCCCAGGACCCTGGGATCATGATCTGAGCTGAAGGCAGAGGCTTTAACCTACCAAGCCACCCAGGCGCCCCACAAGTACAAATTTAAGTAGAAAAGTGCCAAAAGAACAAATGGATTCACCTTATTTTTCTATTGAAATATTACATAATTTAAAGACATTAGAAGTCATCTGCTAGATTACAGTGAACAGATCCCGGTAGTGGGATTTAGTTGTATTTTGGCCACTATTTTCCTTTTCTTCTGGTCACAGTCATCTGGATTTCCTTTTATCAAATTATGTCTCCTTCACTCTTTGTAGTTTTGTTGAGACTGTCAATCAAGGTATACTGACCTCCCTCCCTTAGAGATAAGTGTCATTCACTCTGGGCCATCTGGACATCTGAACGTTGAATCTTGAGTTAATGGGTAGAAGAATGAAACCCAAAAACCTTTTGGAGATGTTACTCATCATCAGCAGCATGTTGATAAAACCATCATTTACTCTGGCCATCCAACTTCTCTGAGCTGTGTCTATTTCCACATTGCTGGTCCTGGTTCTCTTCAGTCCTCTCACTGACCATGGCACCATCCCATATCCTTCAAATAAATTCCCATTTAATTAAATCACCCAGCATTTGTTTGTACTGTTTGCACCAAAGAACAGCTCATAGATATGTGTCAAGTTACTGAGATGGTAGATGACTTTAAGAGTAATCGGCAGCTCCATATTATGTCTCTGCTTTCCTAAGAATACAAATATTTATTTTAATATTTAGATTAAATTTCTGAAAGAACTGTTTAAATAGAAGTTGATACTTTGTGAGACTGCAACAAAATGCGAAAGATTTAGTCAGGAAACAATCTCAAGCAGCAGCAGCGGTCTTCTATGGGAAGAAAATGATGGATCAGTAAGGCAGTTCTGGTGTTCCTAAATCCAGAAGGATTTAGAACTGGGATTGCAAACCAAAGTATCTGCAGGGAATGAGCAAAGATGCAAATGGGTGAGTCATCCACGATACTCACACTTCCATGAAGAAATAACAGTGCCCTTTTTTCCCCTTCAGCCTCTTTACCTCTTCATTTTTCTACCTCTGATGGAGACAAGTGCCTAAAGACAGAATGCTTGACTCGAAGGAAAATATCAATGCCAGTGCAATGATAAATGGTAACTGAAACTTGCCCTCATTTTCAGAGCAACAATAGGATCACAAGGACTTAGACACCGGAGAACAGATTCCCTTCACGTGGGGTAACACTCCTCAGCTTTGGCCAATTGCTGTGCAGGAAGGCTAACTCATGAGTGGTAAGTCTTCTGATACTTTTTTTTAAGTAGTCAAAATATTGATGCTTTCCAGAAATATACAATAATCTGTTTATTATATTTTAGTGACCAATTTGATTTAAAAATCCTGGTTCAGCCAAGGAAAACAAGTATGCATTCCATTCCTGACCTATACTAGAAGCTGGGTTGTGATAATTCACATAGATTTGAAGTACATAAAACACTTATTAAGAGACTTTTGGGGAAAATGGCGTAATAGGAGAAGCCCAGGTTCCCCTCATCCCACAGATACAACATGATAACACCCACATCAGTAAAATCAGTGTAAATAACTCAGCAAATTACCCAAAGATTGGCAGAACAGATTCTCCTTAGTTCTGTAGGGAGGAAACAACAGTGAAGAGGATTGGAAGGGCAGAGAAGAGTGGGGAATCAAAGAGACTCACAGGACTGTCCATGGGAGGAAGCGATGCCTCAGGCATCTAGAACAAACCCTCACACCAAGGAGCCCAGGCATGGGGAACTCACATGGGGAAGATAAATCCCTGTAACATTTGCCTTTGAACACAAGGAGGGAATAATTCTGTGAGTTCTTAGAATTAGCAGGGCTTAGCACCTGGATCTTTAAAACTCAGCAGGCTCTGGGAGAGCCAGGAGAGTGAGAGGAAACGGAGTCCCTATCCTTAAAGAGACAGCACAACAAACAGCCTGACTGAGATACAGCAGAGAAACAGCAGTTGAAAAATGCCTGGGGAGATGTGCACACAGAGCAGACTGTGTGAGGACAGGGCAAGGTCAATATCTACCAGCCAAGAAGAGAGACCTAAGAACCAAACCTACCAACACCTTGATCCTGGATTTCTAATATCCTACACTGCTGCATGATAACCCTCATTCATGTCCTTTAGGAGGTTTTCCCTCACTTCATTGACTTCAGTTATCACACACCCACAGTCCCATATGGCATATGTTTCCTCACTGCAATGAGCAAGAGACCCAGCTTGTTTAACTATAGGCTCTCCACCCAACGTAGGGCTTGAACTCAGGACACTATGATCAAGAGTTGCACGCTTCACCAACTCAGCCAGCCAGGCGCCCTGAGATATATAGGATTTTTAAATACTTAAATGAAATATAGAAACTAAATTCTAAAAGGGTTTTTCAAGAAAACTGACAAACTTGTTTTGGTAATGTCTGTAGAAGAAGAAAAGGCCAAGAAAAGTCACAATGCTTCCAAAGAAGAATGGATTTAAAATTAAGGAGGATAGAGACAGCAGAGATGAAGAAAAGGGAAAGTTCAAACTGAAGTGGGGTTTGCCAATAGAACCAAGAAAATCTCAGGAAACAAGCCACCCTATTATTGAGCCCATACAAAAAGAACTAAGAAGGGAACTCTGTGATGTTAGAGAAGGTTTCCTGTGCCTTGCTTAGTGTAGATGTCCAGGAAAGCCATATTTATATAAAAGTAACTAGCAAGTATGAAGCTCAAATCCCATGCAAAATTATTATAAAAAGAGAAAAAGTGGGGCACCTGGGTGACTCAGTGGGTTAAAGTCTCTGCCTTCAGCTCAGGTCATGATCCCATTGTCCTGGGATCGAGCCCCAGGTCGGGCTCTCTGCTCAGCAGGAGGCCTGCTTCCTCCTCTCTCTCTGCCTGCTTGTGATCTCTCTCTGTCAAATAAATAAATAAATCTTTAAAAAAAAAGAGAGAAAAAGTAGAATAACTTGTTCCTATGCCAGAAGGACATGCCCATGATACAGATCAAAACTGTGATCTACTGTGCTCACCTAAGTGAGGCTGAGCATCAGATATTCTACAATTGGAACGATATACAGAAAAATTAGCATGGCTCCCGCATGAGGCTGACATGCACATTTGCGAAGCATTCCATACTTGAAAAACAAAAAAACAAAAAACAAAAAACCGTGACCTGCTATTTCAAAATAACTAAAGGATATTAAGAAAACATTACAAGACATGAGAAAACAAAATACATTAGTCTTCCCTTATTCACAGTTTCACTGTCTTTGGCTTCAGTTACCTAAAATCACCTGTGGTCAGGAAGCAGGTGATCCTCCTTCTGGCAAATCATCAGATCGGTAGCCTCCTAACACTGCATCACAATGCCTACACCATTCACCTCACTTTTTCTCATCATGTAGGCATTTTATCATCTTACATCATCATCATAAGGGCGAGTAAAGTCCAATATTTTGAGAGAGAAACCACATTCACACAACTTTCATTACAGTACACTGTGGTAACTATTCTATTTCATTATTACTTGTTGCTGCTAATTCCTTATTGTGCCTAATTTATAAATTAAACTTTATCATAGGTATGTTTGTATAGGGGGAAAAAATGTATGTAGGGTTTGGTATTACCTGTGGTTTCAGACATCCACTGGGGATCTTGGAACAGATTCTGCACAGATAAGTGGGATTTGCTATATCTCATAATTAGGAAAACTCTGAAATGAGGTGACAGAACTCAGCAAAGAATAAAAAATGAAAGAAAAGTTATTTCAAAAGTTAAGACTAAACTAGAAGGACTATAAGAATGAATAAATCCATTACATATTGCCTTAAAAGAAACAGAAAGTGAAAAGAGGAAAACTAAAAAACAAAAAACAAAAAATCAATGAAGTATGAGATTGAAGGGATTCAAGAGGAATCAAGAGGTAGCAAATACTGAGGATGGTAAAAGAAGATTGGTTACCTGGATTATGGCATCCTTGGAGAAGAAAGCCAAAGTAAAAGAACAGAACGAATACTAAATACTCTCATTAAGAAAATTTTCCTGAAATAAAAAAGATTTCAATTTCACACTGAAAGGATAACTGAGAATACTAAATTAGAAGGACCAGCGTGGGGGCACCCGGGTGGCTCAGTGGGTTAAAGCCTCTGCCTTCTGCTCCGGTCATGATCTCAGGGTCCTGGGATCAAGACCATCATCAGGCTCTCTGCTCAGCAAGGAGCCTGCTTCCCTTCCTCTCTCTCTCTGTCTGCCTCTCTGCCTACTTGTGGTCTCTGTCTGTCAAATGAATAAATAAAATCTTAAAAAAAAAAGAAAGGATCAGTGTGGTAAGACATATACTGGTAAAATTACTGAATGAAAAGAAAAAGGAACAAATTGGGGGAATATCTAGGAAACAAGAACATATGACTTGTAAAGAAAAGAAAATTAGGTTATCACTGGAATTTTCAAGAGTGCTTTATCCCAGAATAAAATGGATTAGCACATTGGATATATTTAAGGAAATAGAGTGTGAGCCAAGAATTTTATATTCAGTAAGACTGACTTCAGAGATAAAGAACATGAATTGTTGTCAACAAACAAGAACTCAGGAAGCATTATTCCAGTGAAAACTACCTAAGGAATCTACAAGAGAATGAGCCTCATACAATCAAAATGACTAGAGAGACATCAAACTAAGGACTGATGAGGATTACACATATGGTTAACATAAATTTCAAATTAAAATGTCTTGTTTTTTAGCTTATACCTGTAACTTCATTGTGAGATGCTATTTCTTACAAAGTCCACTACCAGTTTTTAAAACAAAGCGCACAAAAATTAGACTTGAATAGATGCATGATTCCTATCTGATTCAGAAAGGAAGGAAGGAAGGAAGGAAGGAAGGAAGGAAGGAAGGAAAGAAGAAAGAAAAAAAAAGAAAGAGAAAAAGAAAAATGCCTCGGGAATATGAGAAAGATATTTGTTTGCTAATCTCAGGTTGTGTGCTGGAGGGGCAGGGATCTTTGGGAGACTTCTCCAGGAACATAGGAGCTGGCAGGCACCAATGTCCTGCTCTGTCCCCAGCCTAGGCACAAAGATACTAGCGGGAACCAGTGCAATAGCAACACTTCCCACATAACTTGCTAACAGTGCACCCCACCACCATGTTCTCCTGTGGAGATGCCCTTTCATCCAAGTCTTCTGCTCTAGGTCTTCTCCCATTGCAGACCCAGGCAAACTCTGCAAACACTGTGTGCCTGCTCAGATGCCCTTATGCATATGCACCCCCTCCAACCTGTCCAGCCTCAGCAGGAGTTCTGGGGAACTGAAGGTCCCCTCCACCACTGGCTCTAGCAAGGACCTTGCTCCATTATATGCCTGTCATCATGTTTTCCTCTGAACACACCCACTCCAACCCTGTCACAGGAGTTTTCTAAAGCAGCTCCAGGTCTTCTCCTACAGCAGACTTGCTTAAACCTTACCTATATCCTGTGCTCTGGCCCGGTGTTCTACTGCAGATCTGCCCTTTCCATTATGTTTTTGGTCAGAGCCCACCCAAAGAGATGCCACAAGCCTGGCAGTGTAGAAGCAGTCCTAATAGAAGCCAGCACTACCCGAAATGACTCCTGCCACAGGGAGAGGGGGAAAAAAAAACTACAAAACCAATCTGACTATAATACCAGCAGTGGACTGAGGGCAGATGTTGGATCCAACTGCAGGCCCTGCCCAACAACACAAGTTTCTCAGAAGCCAACACAGGGAAAGCACCCTGCAGTCTGATGATATCATTCTCTGGTAAGCATATGGTCTGACTCAACTCAAGCTCAAACCAGCCCCAGATTGGGCCTCTAACAGCACAGGACCAAATCCTAATTATAACATGCAAAGAGAGCCATCACAGATGACAGGACTGAAGGCAAAAGTTGCTCAGCCACAACAGCAGGGTATATGCAACACACATAGGAGACACCCCTGAACTGCCAGATTTGGTGAACAGGAGACACTCTACGGCAGGGCACTACAGGACCTCTTCTTCATAAGGCTACTACTTTTGAGAAGAAATATAAATGACTTTTCCCAACACAGATAAAAAGACACAGAGAGGGAAAATGAGAGAGAAAGGAATAAGTATCAGAAAAAAGGACAGGACAATATCATGGCAAGAGACATAAACAAAACAGAGATAAGTAATATGCCTGATAGAGAATTTATTTTTTTTAAGATTTAATTTATTTGACAGACAGAGATCACAAGTAGGCAGAGAGGCAGTCAGAGAGGCAGGCAGAGAGAGGGGCGGAGAAAGCAGGCTCCCTGCTGAAGCAGAGACCCCGATGCGGGGTTCGATCCTAGGACCCTGGGATCATGACCTGAGCCAGAGGCAGAGGCTTTAACCCACTGAGCCATGCAGGTTCTCCCCCCTTTTTTAAACTGATAGAGAATTTAAAGTAATGGTCATAAAGATATTCCCTGGACTTGAAAAAAAATGAGTGGAAGATCTCAGTGAGGTCTTTGACAAAGAGATAGAAAATATGAAAAAGAACCATTCAGAGATGAATAATTCAACACCTGAACTAAAAATATAATAGATAGATGCAAAAATTCTCACCAAAATACTAGCCTATAGGACCCAACAGTACATTAAAAGGATTATTTACCACAACCAACTGGGATTTATTCCTGGGCTGAAATGTTGGTTCAACATCCACAAATCAATCAAATGTGATACAATACATTAATTTAAAAAAAGAACAAGAACCATATGATAATCTCAATAGATGCTGAAAAAGTATTTGACAAAGTATAGCATCCTTTCTTGATCAAAACTCTTCAAAGTGTAGGGATAGAGGGCACATACCTCAGTATCATAAAGGCCATCTATGAAAAACCCATAGTAAATATCATTCTCAATGGGGAAAAACTGAGAACTTTTCCTCTAAGTTCAAGAACACAGCATGGATGTCCACTATCAACACTGCTCTTCGACATAGTACAAGAAGTCCTAGCCTCAGCAATCAGACAAAAAGAAATAAAGGCATCCAAATCAGCAAAGAAGTCAAATTCTCACTCTTTGCAGATGATATATTTTATGTCGAAAACCCAAAAGAGTACACTCCAAAGCTGCGAGAACTCATACAGGAATTCAGTAAAGTGTCAGGATATAAAAATAATGTGCAGAAATCAGTTGCATTTCTATATACCAACAATAAGAGAGAAGAAAGAGAAATTCAGGACATGATCCCATTTACAATTGCACCCAAAACCATAAGATACCTAGGAATAAATCTAACCAAAGAGGCAAAGAATCTGTACTCAGAAAACTATAGAGTATTCATGAAGGAAATTGAGGAAGACACAAAGGAATGGAAAAGCGTTCCATGCTCATGGATTGCATGCTCATGGCAGCAACCTCTTCAACCCCAGCCACAGCAACTTCTTCCTAGAAACATCACCAAAGATAAGGAAATGAACTACTGGGACTTCATCAAGATCAAACGTTTTGTAGAGCAAAGGAAACAGTCAACAAAACCAAAAGACAACTGACAGAATGGGAGAAGATATTTGCAAACGACATATCAGATAAAGGGCTAATATCCAAAATCTATAAAGAACTTATCAAACTCAACACCCAAAGAACAAATAATCCAATCAAGAAATGGGCAGAAGACATGAACAGACATTTCTGCAAAGAAGACATCCAAATGGCCAACAGACCCATGAAAAAGTGCTCAACATCTCTCAGCATGAGGGAAATACAAATGAAAACAACAATGAGATACCACCTCACACCAGTCAGATTGGCTAAAATTAACAAGTCAGGAAATGACAGATGTTGGCAAGGATGCAGAAAAAGGGGAACCCTCCTACACTGTTGGTGAGAATACATAAAGATACAGAAAAAGATTCCATGCTTATGGATTGGAAGAACAAATATTGTGAAAATGTCTATGCTATCTGAAGAAATTTACACATTTAATGCAATCCCTATAAAATATCACCAAATTTTTTTCAAAGAAATGGAACAAATAATCCTAAAACTTATGTGGAACCAGAAAAGACTCCAAGTAGCCAGAGGAATGTTGAAAAAGAAAGCCAAAATTTGGTGGCATTACAATTTTGGGAATATCTTCTCCCATTCTGTCAGTTGTCTTTTGGTTTTGTTGACTATTTCCTTTGTTGTGCATAAGCTTTTGATCTTAATGAAGTCCCAATAGTTCATATTTCCCTGGCTTCCCTTGGTGTTGCTGATGTCCTGGGAAAAAGTTGCTGTGGCTGCTGTCGAAGAGATTGCTGGCTGTGCTCTCCTCAAGGATTGTGATTGATTCCTGTCTCACACTGAGGTCTTTCATCCATTTTGAGTCTATTTTCATGTGTGGTGTAAGAAAATGGTCCAGTTTCATTTTTCTGCATGTGGCTGTCCAATTTTCCTAACACCATTTGTCGAAGAGACTGTCTTTTTTCCATTGGAATTCTTTCCTGTTTGTCGAAAATTAGTTGCCCATAGAGTCGAAGGTCCATTTCTGGCCTCTCTATTCTGTTCCATTGATCTATGTGCCAATACCATACTGTCTTGATGATTACAGCTTTGTAATAGAACTTGAAGTCTGGAATTGTGATGCCACCAACTTTGGTCTTCTTTTTCATCATTTCTCTGGCTATTTCGGGTCTCTTCTGGGGTAGAGGGATAGGGATAGGGTAGCTGGTTTATGGACATTGGGGAAGGTATGTGTTATAGTGAGTTCTGTGAAATGTGTAAGCCTGATGATTCACAGACCAATACCCTTGGGGCAAATAATACATTTTATGTTAATTTTTTTAAAAAATTTAGCTAGCTGATGACCCAGCAATTAGACTACAGGGTATTTACCCCAAAGATATAGATGTAGTGAAAAGAAGGGCCATATGTACCCCAATGTTCATAGCAGCAATGTCCACAATAGCTAAACTGTGGAAAGAGCTGAGATGCCCTTCATCAGACAAATGGATAAAGAAGGTGTGGTCCATATATACAATGGAATATTATTCAGCAGTCAGAAAGGATGAACACCCAACTTCTGCATCAACATGGATGCAACTGGAGGAGATTATGCTGAGTGAAATAAGTCAAGCAGAGAAAGTCCATTATCATGGTTTCACTTACTTGTAGAAATAAGGAATAACATGGAGTACATTAGGAAAAGGAAAGGAAAAGTGAAGGGGGGGCGCTAATTGGAGGGGGAGATGAACCATGAGAGACTATGGACTTTGAGAAACAAACTCAGGGTTTTAGAAGGGAGGGGGGGGGATAGGTCAGTCTAGTGGTGGGTATTAAGGAGGGCATGTATTGCATGGGGCACTGTGTGTTATACGTAAACAATGAATCTTGGAACACTACATCAAAAACTAATGATGTATTATATAGTTACTAACATAACACAATAAAAATAAGAATAATTTCAAGCCAAAAAAATGGTAACAAGTAGTGATAAAGATAAAAATTTAAAAGATGCAAGAAAACAGCTACATATAAGGGAAATCTCATAAGGCCATCAGCTGATTTTTCAGCAGAAACTCTACAGGCCAGAAAGGAGTGGCATGATATCCACACAGTCTGCAGCCAAAAATACTATATCCACCTAGGCTATCATTCAGAATATAAGGGTAGATAAAGAGTTTCCCAGACAAAGGGAAGTTAAAGGTATTCATCACTACTAAAGCAGCCCTACAAGAAATGTTTGAGTGGACATTTTGAGTAGAAAGGAAAAAATATAAGAAGAAAAAGTAGAAAGCACAAAAGCAGTAAAAGTAAGTGTATAAAAATCAGTGAAGGGACTCACAACATAAAAGGTTGTAAAGTATGGCACCATATGCCTAAATGTGGGGGTGGTGCTTGTGGGAGTAAGAAGGGGTTCAAACTTAAATGACTATCCACTTAATATAAACTGCTCTATGCAGATGTGACATACAAACATAATGTTAACCACAAATCAAAAACCAGTAATAGATATACAAGAAATAAAGAGAAGGGATCCAAGTGTATCACTAAAGAAAGCCAGCTTATCATAAGACAGAAAGCAAGGGAAGAAAGGATACAGAAAAGCTACAAAAACAACCACAAGTAACAAAATGGCAATAATACATACCTATCAATAATTACTTTGAATGCAAATGGACTAAATGCGCCAATCAAATGACATAGGATGAAGGAATGGATAAAAAAGCAAGACCTATCTATATGGTGCCCAAAAGAGAATCATTGCAGACCTAAAGACATATGCAGATTGAAAGTGAGGGGATGGAGAAACATTTATCATGCAAATGGATATGAAAAGAAAGACAGAGTAGCAATATTTATATTGGACAAAAGAGACCTTATTTTTTTAAAGGTTTTATTTATTTATTTGACATAGAGAAATCACAAGTAGACAGGCTGGCAGAGGGGGCAGGGGAAGCAGGCTATCTCCTGAGCAGAGAGCCCGATGTGGGCCTCAATCCCAGGACCCTGAGATCATGACCTGAGCCGAAGGCAGAGGCTTAACTCACTGAGACACCCAGGCACCCCCAAAAGAGATTTTAAAATAAAGACTATACCAAGAGAAAAAGAAGGAGACTATATAATTATGAAGGGGACAATCAACAACACAAGAAACAACAGCTCTTGGTGAGGATGTGGAGAAAGGGGAATCCTCTTGCACTGTTGGTGGGAATGCAAACTAGTGCAGCCACTCTGGAAAACAGTATGGAGTTTCCTCAAGAAGTTAAAAGTAGAGCTGCCCTGAACATACTATGAGCAACTCTATGCCAAGAAATTTGACAATCTGGAAGAAATGGATGCGTTCCTAGAGACATATAAACTACCACAACTGAACCAGGAAGAAATAGAAAACCTGAACAGGCCCATAACCAGTAAGGAGATTGAAACAGTCATCAAAAATCTCCAGACAACAAAAGCCCAGGGCCAGACGGCTTCCCAGGGGAATTCTACCAAACATTTAAAGAAGAACTAATTCCTATTCTCCTGAAACTGTTCCAAAAAATAGAAATGGAAGGAAAACTTCCAAACTCATTTTATGAGGCCAGCATCACCTTGATCCCAAAACCAGACAAGGATCCCACCAAAAAAGAGAACTACAGACCAATATCCTTGATGAACACAGATGCAAAAATTCTCACCAAAATACTAGCCAATAGGATTCAACACTACATTAAAAGGATTATTCACCACGATCAAGTGGGATTTATTCCAGGGCTGCAGGGCTGGTTCAACATCCGCAAATCAATCAATGTGATAGAACACATTAATAAAAGAAAGAACAAGAACCATATGATACTCTCAATAGATGCTGAAAAAGCATTTGACAAAGTACAGCATCCCTTCCTGATCAAAACTCTTCAAAGTGTAGGGATAGAGGGCACATATCTCAATATCATCAAAGCCATCTATGAAAAACCCACTGCAAATATCATTCTCAATGGAGAAAAACTGAAAGCTTTTCCGTTAAGGTCAGGAACACGGCAGGGATGTCTATTATCACCACTGCTATTCAACATAGTACTGGAAGTCCTAGCCTCAGCAATCAGACAACAAAAAGAAATTAAAGGCATCCAAATCGGCAAAGAAGAAGTCAAGCTATCACTCTTCGCAGAGGATATGATACTATATGTGGAAAACCCAAAAGACTCCACTCCAAAACTGCTAGAACTTGTACAGGAATTCAGTAAAGTGTCAGGATATAAAATCAATGCACAGAAATCAGTTGCATTTCTGTACACCAACAACAAGACAGAAGAAAGAGAAATTAAGGAGTCAATCCCATTTACAATTGCACCCAAAAACTATAAGATACCTAGGGATAAACCTAACCAAAGAGGCTAAGAATCTATATGCAGAAAACTATAAAGTACTCATGAAAGAAATTGAGGAAGACACAAAGAAATGGAAAAATGTTCCATGCTCCTGGATTGGAAGAATAAATATTGTGAAAATGTCTATGCTACCTAAAGCAATCTACACATTTAATGCAATCCCTATCAAAATACCATCCATTTTTTCCAAAGAAATGGAACAAATAATCCTCAAATTTATATGGAACCAGAAAAGACCTCGAATAGCCAAAGGAATATTGAAAAAGAAAGCCAATGTTGGTGGCATCACAATTCCGGACTTCAAGCTCTATTACAAAGCTGTCGTCATCAAGACAGCATGGTACTGGCACAAAAACAGACACGTAGATCAGTGGAACAGAATAGAGAGCCCAGAAATAGACCCTCAACTCTATGGCCAACTAATCTTCAACAAAGCAGGAAAGAATGTCCAATGGAAAAAAGACAGCCTCTTCAATAAATGGTGCTGGGAAAATTGGACAGCCACATGCAGAAAAATGAAATTGGACCACTTCTTACACCACACACGAAAATAGACTCCAAATGGATGAAGGACCTCAATGTGAGAAAGGAATCCATCAAAATCCTTGAGGAGAACGCAGGCAGCAACCTCTTCGACCTCAGCTGCAGCAACATCTTCCTAGGAACATCACCAAAGGCAAGGGAAGCAAGGGCAAAAATGAACTATTGGGATTTCATCAAGATCAAAAGCTTCTGCACAGCAAAGGAAACAGTTAACAAAACCAAAAGACAACTGACAGAATGGGAGAAGATATTTGCAAATGACATGTCAGATAAAGGGCTAGTATCCAAAATCTATAAGGAACTTAGCAAACTCAACACCCAACAAACAAACAATCCAATCAAGAAATGGGCAGACGACATGAACAGACATTTCTGCAAAGAAGACATCCAGATGGCCAACAGAGACATGAAAAAGTGCTCCACGTCACTCGGCATCAGGGAAATACAAATCAAAACCACAATGAGATATCACCTCACACCAGTCAGAATGGCTAAAATTAACAAGTCAGGAAATGACAGATGCTGGCGAGGATGTGGAGAAAGGGGAACCCTCCTCCACTGTTGGTGGGAATGCAAGCTGGTGCAACCACTCTGGAAAACAGCATGGAGGTTCCTCAAAATGTTGAAAATAGAACTACCCTATGACCCAGCAATTGCACTACTGGGTATTTACCCTAAAGATACAAACATAGGGATCCGAAGGGGCACGTGTACCCGAATGTTTATAGCAGCAATGTCTACAATAGCCAGACTATGGAAAGAACCTAGATGTCCATCAACAGATGAATGGATAAAGAAGATGTGGTATATATACACAATGGAATACTATGCAGCCATCAAAAGAAATGAAATCATGCCATTTGCGATGACGTGGATGGAACTAGAGCGTATCATGCTTAGTGAAATAAGTCAATCGGAGAAAGACAACTATCATATGATCTCCCTGATATGAGGACATGGAGAAGCAACATGTGGGGGTAGGGGGATAGGAGAAGAATAAATGAAACAAGATGGGATTGGGAGGGAGACAAACCATAAATGACTCTTAATCTCACAAAACAAACTGGGGGTTGCTGGGGGGAGGTGGGATTGGGAGAGGGGGAGCGGGCTATGGACATTGGGGAGGGGAGGCGAACCATAAGAGACTATGTACTCTGAAAAACAACCTGAGGGTTTTGAAGGGTCAGGGGTGGGAGGTTGGGGCAACCTGAGGGTTTTGAAGGGTCAGGGGTGGGAGGTTGGGGGAATAGGTGGTGGGTAATGGGGAGGGCACGTTTTGCATGGAGCACTGGGTGTTGTGCAAAAAGAATGAATACTGTTACACTGAAAAAATAAATAAAATGAGAAGTTCCTGCCCAGAAAAAAAAAAAAAAAAAGAAATGGGCAGAGGACATGAACAGACATTTCTGCAAAGAAGACATCCAGATGGCCAACAGACACATGAAAAAGTGCTCCACATCACTCGGCATCAGGGAAATACAAATCAAAACCACAACGAGATATCACCTCACACCAGTCAGAATGGCTAAAATTAACAAGTCAGGAAATGACAGATGCTGGCGAGGATGCAGAGAAAGGGGAACCCTCCTCCACTGTTGGTGGGAATGCAAGCTGGTGCAACCACTCTGGAAAACAGCATGGAGGTTCCTCAAAATGTTGAAAATAGAACTACCCTATGACCCAGCAATTGCACTACTGGGTATTTACCCTAAAGATACAAACGTAGTGATCCGAATGGGCACATGCACCCGAATGTTTATAGCAGAATGTCTACAATAGCCAAACTATGGAAAGAACCTAGATGTCCATCAACAGATGAATGGATAAAGAAGAGGTGGTATATATACACAATGGAATACTATGCAGCCATCAAAAGAAATGAAATCTTGCCATTTGTGACGACGTGGATGGAACTAGAGGGTATCATGCTTAGTGAAATAAGTCAATCAGAGAAAGACAACTATCATATGATCTCCCTGATATGAGGATGTGGAGATGCAACATGGGAGGTTAGGGGGATAGGAGAAGAATAAATGAAACAAGATGGGATTGGGAGGGAGACAAACCATAAATGACTCTTAATCTCACAAAACAAACTGGGGGTTGCTGGGGGGAGATGGGGTTGGGAGAGGGGGAGGGAGTTATGGACATTGGGGAGGGTATGTGGTATCATGAATGCTGTGAAGTGTGTAAACCTGGTGATTCACAGACCTGTACCCCTGGGGATAAAAATACATTACCTGTTTATTAAAAAAAAAAAAAAAAAGGATGAATACCCAACTTTTGTAGCAACATGGACGGGAGTGGAGGTGATTGTGTTGAGTGAAATAAGTTAAGCAGAGAGAATCAAGTATCATATGGTTTCACTTATTTTTGCAGCATAACAAATGACATAGAGGACACTGGGAGATGGAGAGAAGGAAGTTAAGGGAAATTGGAAGGGGAGGCAAACCATAAGAGACTATGGACTCTGAGAAACAACCTGGGGGTTTTGAAGGGGCGGGGGTGGGAGGGTGGGGGAACTAGGTGGTGGGTAATAGGGAGGGCACATGTTGCATGGAGCACTGGGTGTTGTGCAAAAATAATGAATACTGTTATGCTGAAAAATAAATAAATTAATAATTTAAAAAAAAAAAAGTAGAGCTGCCCTACAACCCAGCAATTGCACTTCTAGGTATTTACCCAAAGAATACAAAAATACTAATCCAACAGGATACATGCACCCTAATGTGTATAGCAGCATTACTTATAATAGTCAAATTATGGAAACAGCCCAAGTGTACATAGATTAATGAATGGATAAAGAAGAGGTGGTATGTGTACATATATATGTGTGTGTGTATACATATATAACACATGTATATATGTGTATGTATGGCTATATATGTGTGGATATGTGGATATATATGTATACACACACACACACACACACACACACACATATATATATATATATATATACACACTCAGACATAAAAAAGATCAAAATCTTGCCATTTGCAACAACATGCATAGAGCTGGAGAGTATTATGCTCAACTAAATAAGTCAGTCAGAGCAAGACAAATACTCTGTGATTTCATTCATATGTGGAGTTTAAGAAACAGAACAAAGAAACAAAGGGGAGAAAAGGGTATGGGGGCACAAAGCAAGAAACAGATTCTTAACTATATAGAACAAATGGTTAGCAGAGGGAAGGTGGGTGAGGGAATGGGTGAAATAGGTGATGAGGATTAGGGAGGGCACTTGTGATGAGCACCGAGTGTTGTATGGAAGTGTTGAATACTATATTGCACCCGTGAAATTAATGTTACACTATGTTAACAACTAGTATTTAAATAAAAACTTAAAAAATATATGGAGGCAAATAAAAGTGAAAACGCAGTGATCCAAATTCTTTGGGATGCAACAAAAGTGGCTTTAAGAAGGAAGTTTATAGTAATACAGGTCTATCTCAGGAAGCATGAAAAATCTCAAATAAACAACCTAACCTAACCCTAAAGAAGCTAGAAAAAGAACAAAACCCAAAACCAGTAGAAGAAGGAAATAATAAAGAGTAATGCAGAAAAAAACAATATATAAACTAAAACACGCACAAACAATAGAAAAGATCGATGAAACCAGGATCTAGTTCTTTGAAAAAATCAACAAAAAAGTGAAAAAAAAAAAAGAAAAAATCAACAAAATTGATAAACCTTTAGCCAAATTCACCAAAAAGAGAGAGATGGCTCAAACAGAATTGGAAATGAAAGAGGATAAATGACAACTGATACCATAGAAATACAGAGGATAAGAAAATATCATGAAAATTATATGCCAACAAAGTCAACAACCTGAAAGAAATAAATTCCTAGAAACATCATCTTGCAAAAGAGGAAGAAATACAAAATTTGAAGAGACTGATTACTAGCAATGAAACTGAATCAATAATCAAAAGACTCTAAACTGGGGTGCCTAAGTGGCTCAGTCAGTTGAGCATCTGCCTTTGGCTCAGGTCATGATCTTGGGGTCCTGGGATGGAGCCCTGCTTCTGGGTCCCTGCTCAGCGGGGAGTCTGTTTCTCCCTCTCCCTCTGCCCCTCTCCTGCTCATGTCTGCTCTCTCCCAAATAAGTAAAAATCTTAAAAAACAAACAAACAAAAACTCTGAATAAACAAAACTCCAGGACTAGATGGCTTCATAGGTGAATTCCACGAATATTTATTTATTTATTTATTTTAAAAATTTTATTTGTCACAGAAAGATATCACAAGTAGGCAGAGAGACAGGCAGAGAGAGGGGGAAGCAGGTTCCCCGCTGAGCAGAGAGCCCGATGTGGGGCTCAATCCCAGGATCTTGAGATCATGACCTGAGCTGAAGGCAGAGGCTTAACCCACTGAGCCACCCAGGCGCCCCTTCACTGAACATTTAAAGAAGAGTTCATACTTCAGCTTCTCAAATTGTTCCAAAAAAAAAAAAATAGGAAAAAAGGGAAAGCTTCTAAATTCATTCCATGAGGATAACATTACACTGATCCCAAGACCAAAGACACTACAATAAAAGAGAAGTACAGGCCAATATCTGATGAACATAGATGCAAAAATCTTCAACAACAAAACATTAGCAAACAAAATCCACCAGTACGTTAAAAAAAAAATCAACCACTATGATCATGTGGGATTTATTTCTGGGAGGCAAGGTGGTTCAATATTTATAGATCAATCAATGTGAGACATCACATCAAGACAAAGAATAAAATCCATATGATTATTTCAATAGATGCAGAAAAAGCACTTGCCAAAGTATAACCAGATTGCTAAAGTATAATCCAACACAGTAGATTTAGAGGGAACATATCTCAACTACTAAAGGCCATTTATGAAAAACCCACAGACAATATCATAGTCAACACTGGGGAAACACTGAGTCTTTTCCCCTAAGCACAGTGAGATATCATCACAACTGTCAGAATGGCTAAAAGAAAAACACAAGAAACAAGTTCTGGTGAGGATGTGGAGGAAAAGGCACTCTCTTGCACTGCTGGTAGGAATGCAAACTGGTGTGCCATTGTAGAAAACAGTATGGAAGTTCCTAAAAAAAATTAAAAACAGAATTATAGATCCAGTAATCCCACTATGTGGTATTGACCCAAAGAGTACAAGAACTTCTATGTTTAATGCAGCATTATATTATACAAACACACACACACAGTGGACTGTTACTCAGCCATATAAAAGAATGAAATCTTGCCATTTGCATTAACTATGGAGAACAAACTAATGGTTACCAAAGGGGAGGTGGGTGAGGGGATAGATGAAATAGGTGAAGGGAATTAAGAGTACAGTCATCATGATGAACACTGAGCAATGCACAGAATTGTAAAATTGCTAAATTGTATACCTGAAATTAATATAACACTGTATGTCAATTATATTAGAATGAAAAAATAAATAGATACAATTTAACAAATACTTATTAAGTACATTTAGGCAAACTAAATAATTCTTCAAATTAAACTTGTAAGCTAGCACAAACCACCATGGTCATGGAATAAATCCCCAGAGTTTGCCTGATGGGATTTTTCAGGGCCCAGCAAATGATGGAGGACAGGCAGAGAGGGGGAAAAAGTCTGTTGCAGGGAGCTTGGGAGGACATATTGATGCACTGTGCTAGGCCAGACAGGTAAATCATGCCTGATTCGTAAGTGGTTTGGTCATCCCGTTATATATATAGAAATAAATTAAAGAAACCTAAATATTGATATGTCAAATTTATGGAGCCTATTCATCTCAGATCCTGGAGTGCCCAAAACTGAAAAAAGATTGTTGCATTCATGTCAAGTTGCTTTTAGACTGCTGCATTTTACTTCATGGGTTACCTGGAAAGATGAATCACTGTTTTGCCAGTGAGCATCTTCAAACAAAGAAGAGAATAAGATTGACATCACTGTTCAGATCCATTAGTCAAACTACAGTGGCTCTGGACAGGCAGTTTCCAAAATACATCAGCCTCATTTATACCCAACAGCAACAACAGACAGTAGGTATTTTTCTACTGTGGCACGAGGCTCCCAAATACGAAGACAGAAAGTGGTTTTTGACACACACTGCTTTTAGGAAAAAGCTTGGAAGTGGGAGGTAAAATAACAGAGTAAATGTCTATATCCTAATGATTACAGAGAGGAAAGAAAACCTCGACTTTACTTAAGGGCTAGATTAAAATCACTGAGGGAACAAAAGAATACAGCAGGAAGTCAACTACTATGATAAACAGTGATCTCAAAAGATATGCCACTTAGGTTTAAATGTGCCTAAGGAAGTAGAAGATTCTGCTTATCCTTGACAATTTTTGTTCCAATAACATCATCCCACTGTTTATTGGTTTTAAGTAGTTCATTCCTTGTAGTTCGGGCATCCTGCATACCATAACACAATTAATTGGGATTCTGATAATATACTATCTAAAAATGAAAGAAATGGTAATTTAACTTTTCCTGGTCACTGATGCACTGAGCAGAATGTATGTTTTACCTGTTTTAAACCTGGATTAATCTAGGCTTCTACTAGTGGAGTGAAATATGCCAGCTGAGAGTAAATCTGATTTTTTATTACTGTAGAAAAATAATATGTTATTTATTTGCACATGTAATGGTTAGTGTGGCAGGTAATATGTTCATGATCTCACTTAGGTTTTCATTCTCACACAAAATTTCAACTCAATCATGACATTTCATTTCTGCTTTTACATCTGAGGAAAAAACAAGATACAAAGAAGTTAAAAATTAGCTCAAAAATCAGACATTTTAGAGGTGGAACATCCAGAATATGCTCTTCAGTCTTCCTGCCTCCAAACTGTGCATTTTCCACTCATCTATACTGACCTAAGGAAGAGGGAGTGAGAGCTGACAGATGAGAGGAGAACTGTTCTAAATGTGATAGTTAACATTCAACCATTGGTGATAGCATAAAACTAAGGCAGGCAGGCCACATGAAAAGAATTCCCTTTGTAGAGCCCATACTACAAACCTAAGGGCAAGGATTATTTTGTGTGTGTTCCCACCTTCACCCCAGAAAGTACACGACTCAGTGGTCTTTCACCAAAAGCAGTTGGATGAATGTGCACTGATCGAACATCAGTGTTCTTAAATGTGGGGAGTCTGGGGAGAGTAGACTAACCCTCAGATTGGGAGTGTGTACAAAATTCTGTAGTGGCTTTAGAATATCTAGAACGGATGGTCCTAGGGGTAGCCATGTGATAAAAAAAAAAAAGAACAAAAAAAGAGCATCTGGGAGAATTTGTCTTGAATCTGCACTTATAGGAGAAGAACAGTTTGTGTTTAATGTATGTTGCTTTAGAGTCACTTTGGGGCTGGTGATATCACAAAGCGCTAAAATGCTTCAGAGCCCACATCCTACTCCAGTGACTTAAAAGGAAGAGCATTGGGGGAAATCACAGGATATGAGGGATGGGGAGGACAGCTGCAGAGGAACTTGGAGATGGCTTTCAGATTAGCAATCATGAGTTCAGACTGATTTTGCAAGAAGGATAAAGTGGGTATTGGGAGAGAAATGGACGAGGCCTGAGAAGGTCTTCACATCCAGTTGGCATTATCTCTAGGGATGGCGTAAAGGTGGAGGCGGAAACGGCCTCCAACCCTGGTTGGTTGGCAGTGGTTCAAGTTACTGAGCCTGAGCAGGACTCTCATAGAGACAGATGGCCAACTGTGCATTGTGGAGAAATCGGAGGACCACTGAGGCCAAGAAGCAACCAAAGGAAATTTTGGCTAAGTGTAAATCAGTAGTGAGGGGATAAAAGCGATACCTGAGGGAAATACGCTGTTTTAGCAGTCTAAATGAGTCTGAGGCAGAGGGGACTCGAAATTATTTTTTCTCTTCTCCATGCCTCACTTTCTTTACAAAATCCATCCTCTTCCTCCACAAGCATTTAAAAAAAATAATCAATAAAAATATCTTGGATTTTCTGTGGCCTCAGTATCTCCCAGAGATTAAGCCTGTTTTCTGTGGGTTTAAAAGAAAAAACAAAAAGCATATTTAATAACAAAGTTTTGGAGCAGAGTTAAAAAACAGGACGCTGTAGGCTCTGAAGTCTCCTTCTCATCTGCATGCCATCACTGCTCACAGTTACAAGAATGCAGGTTTACACCTTCCTCAGAAAGTATCCTTATTCCTGCTGACAGCAGGATTAATGGCTGTGCTCAGAAGAAAGTCAACTGTCACAAAAAGTTTACTTCCTATAGTTGTCTTTCCTTTCTTTGTGCCGTGTAAGCTTTTTTTTTTTTTTTTTTCCCTTTTCTGGACTAAATGGTGTGTGGTTCAGAATTCTTCATGGCAGACCACAGAACCTGCTAGATTAAGCAGAATGGGAAGAACTACAGGGTGTAGGTAGTTCATACAATGTTTGGAAGACTGAGGAAAAGGCTCTAGCCTCCATGCCCACACTGTGTAATGGACCACAGAGATTCTGCCACACCAGAAGCCACTACCCTAACTGCCAACACTAGAACCATGTGGCTTTTGTTCTTATTTTTTAAATTATTTAATTTATAATAATTACTGACAGATATGTAGCTTATATTCTTGCTGTCTTGCCCAACAACAACTCTAGTGACTATAGTTATTGTTCATTGGAGAATTTCTATGAAATGGGAAGAAATCTCATATTTAGAGTTCTGAAGAGAGATTAAGAAATCATTTTGAATCTCCTGGCTTGAGGTAGCCTCGTGGATACATAAATATGACATTTTCAGTATGTGGATATGTTCTGTGACCACATCTTCTTAGGAGCTTTACAAACTCATTTAGCACATTGCTCAGAAAGAAACTAAATCAAAGTAACTGGTATATGGTATTGGGTTTCATGGATTATGAAGTGGCCTCTACAGTCTGACAGGAGCAAGAAGCAAGGGAGGCTGTGAGCTCTGTGGCAACAGTCATGGATGCAGCTCATTCCCTCAAACCTGCAGCTGTCTTGGGCACCTCAAACCTGCATGCAACCAACCACCTGGAGTCTGTGACTCAAGCTCAGAAGCTATTACCTTAGAAAGGTGTTAGAAGAAAGCAGTTCAGTTCAATGCCATAAAAAATATTGAAACAAGGATTAAGAAGATCCTTAGAAAAGGATTAAGACCCAATCTTTTTCAAGGGAGAATAAGACTTATTTTTTAGAATTAGTTATTGTTTAATATAGTAAAATCCCTTTTTGAGAGATAAAAGTCAAAAGAATGAATATAAGTTCAGAAGAAAAAGCAACTGTATGAAACTTAATCCTAAAGATGTTATTTGTTTCAGACACTTAACCTCAGTATCATTAGACTAAAAGAACAATGACCTGTCCCAGACATAAGCACTGATAACACTTTGGCTTAAATAAAAGAGAGTCTAGGGGTGCCTGGGTGGCTCAGTTGGTTAAACACACAACACTTGGGTCATGATCTTTTGGCTTGGGTCAAGATCTTATGGGATGTGAAATGGAGCCATGCATCAGAGGGGGGAGACTGCTTCAAGATTCTCTCCCTCTGACCTTCCCCATGCTCATGTACAGGTGGGTGCTCTCTTTAAAATAAATAAATAAATCTTTGAAAAATTAAATGAAGTCTATTTTTAACCAATCATAAATTTATAGAGGGCTTCTTGAGGACTCAGAGCACTTGTTCTGTATCATTAAGAAATTTTACTTCTGGAGGGAAAGAAGACTAACATACATGAAACCACTAGCAAAAGAAAAGGCAAGAAATAAATTGTAGTTCATACTATGAGAGCCAAAGTGATAAGCAACAGGCAAAACTTGACACTACAGGACACATTCAAGTTGTAAATTAGATCGCAATTTATTGCACTCAGTTCTTAAAGACCCGAACTTCATGCTCTTCCCAAAGCAGTCATTCAGAGATAACTTACTGAATATTTAGGCATCGACTTCATGGTAAAATAACTTTCTAAGGTTGAAAAACAAGAGATAGAAGGGAAAAGAATTCAATCACCTATCACTCTCAATATGACTGCCATCTTTATAATGACAGTATCCATTTCTAGAAACCTCTCCAAGCAAGAACTTTGATCCCAAGTATCTCTTTTACCCTTTCTTAAGTCTTCACCTGATAGAGTGACATCATGGGGTTATTTCACACCTCTGAACAAAGATACATGGCCTTGATTCAAAGATATAAAAGGGGAATTCAGTAGGAATATAGTTGCTTTTATACTTTCCAGAGGTTGCTCTCATTCCTTGATTCGTGACCTTGCCTCCCTCCCACCTCTCCTTCTGTTACCCTATCCTCGGGATAACAGGGATAACCCAGGATAGTCTCTCCACCTCAAGAGCCTTAATTTAATTACATTTGCCAATTTCCTTTTGCCGTGTAAGGTAAAATATGCATGGGCTCCTGGGATTAAATATGGATATTTTAAAGGGGCCATTATTCATCCTGCCACACTAAGCACCACTAACCATTTATGATCTTGGTCTTTTTCTTACTGAACTTTGTTATATACACTAGCAATAGTTCTGACTTGAATTTTTCTTTGTGAGTGTAAGATTGTGGATCCGTCTTTTCCTTTTACACAGATTTGTAAGTAACTGTGTAAGGGCAGCATTTTCTAGGATAGAAACAGGTGAGAGCCATCATCTCCTTGCAGCAGCGGGAAAATAAAAATGGGAGAGGTGACGATGTTAGCTAAAGCTTGGGAACAGGATAACTTGAAAATGGTGTATTAATTAAATGGTGTTTAATTAATAAAATGCTTGGAGATAATTTGTGGATTTCATTTACTAGACTGCACCTGTCCCTTTTTCTGTGAATTATTAAGAGGTGACAGTCCATAGAAATACACAGCCTCTTTTATGGTGAACTGTGTTCACCTGAAGTGATAAGTTACTGAGAGTAGAAAAGACTATCAATAATAGTTTTATATTTTTAAAACAATAATTTCCTCTTAGGCCAGACAGAAGCAACATGCTGTGCAAAATTATACATCATGTAGCAACAGCTGAGAAGTCAACATATATCATTATCAATGCTGCCTCTATAAAAGCCCCCCAAATTACCATATCTAACAATAATTTCTACTTTAATAGAGAGAAAAGGGGACACAGGAAGAAACCAACTTATTCTTACAAATGGTTGGTTTAACACATAGTGAACAAATTGATGTATAAATTGGCTTTGATGAATGCTTGTGTTAAATGTGGTTATTTATTATGAGTTCCATTATATAAATTGGTTGCAAAATTATAACAAATGTTCTTTATTAATTTTACCTTCTCTGTGGCTAGAGAATGACTCAAGGCAATTATCTTTCATGGACTTCAGCATCATTAGTGCTGATGTGCTGAGGAGGGCAGACAAGTTCTAATAATACACAGAAAAGAGAAACATGCCTTTTCTTTGCTTCTTACATGGAGAGGTGTTATCTCTCAATACAGTTTCCTTCATCTCCAATTAAATCCTTCAAGTTGCTAGCTTCTGGTATTTTTGCAGTAACAGCAGCTGTAGGTATAAGAAATATCTTCCATATTATGTTCTTTATGGTATGACATTTGAAATTTAAACAGATGGCATAGATTCTGGTCTTCAGGAACTCAGTTTGCCTAAGATGGCACAGGTGTTCTCAGGCCACATTTGGCTACTTGGTAGGAGCTTCAAGCATTTGCTCTATGGTCCAGTGACAGATTGTAGAACTGTCTTACTGTTTTCCTCTTCAACATGGGATATAAATAACTTGAAGATAGCAGCGTTCTGGGAAAGGAAAGAAAGTAGTTCTTCCAAGAACACTTACACGGCCTAACACTCAACCAGAATTAAAGAGTTAAAGAGTTATCCCAGTAGATGACCTGGAGCTACCTCTTATTTATTAGGGGCCATCTTTTATTTATTTATTTATTTATTTATTTGAGTTACGAGTCTTCAGTTCCCTGCTTCTCATCTTCCTCTCCTGTATAAGACTGTTGTTGCCCTTTTAACTCTCCTTACATCCTTAAGGTGGGAGAGGGGGACCAAAAGTAAAAAAAGAAGAATTCATTCTGTTAATTATGTATCTCTAACTAAAGATTGAGGGTAGAGTTAAATGCTGCAGGTGGGAAGGTGCTTATAAATCATGATTACATAAAATAACAAAAATATCAGTGCAAATTTGTCATCTGGAGAAGTCACAGTCAGATGGTATGCCTGCATTTTTCACTGATGAATATTTATTGAGCTCCAGTGATGTGCTAGCCCCTCAGCTGGGTGCTGGGTACTAAAGGTTAGGGCGGGGGGAGGGAGAAAGAGTAAGTCTATTGCACCAGAAATGCTAACCAGAAAACTTGTACTAAAACACTTGTCTCTACTTGATGCCAACTGTTAATCACTGACATGAAAATAAGTTAGAATTAGGTTCAGCAATAAAAAAGAATACCCAGCAAACTAAACACGATAGATGTTATATTTATTTTTTTCTCTCACTTAGGTGAATATCTGCATAGGTAAAGTGATATATGAGGTTCCTTTTATCTCATTATACTACCAGGTATGGCCTCTTTTCCTAAATTTACTTCATGGTGCAAGACGGTCGCATCAGTTTCAGATCTCATGTCTGCATTTGAGTCAGCAGAACAAGGAAAAGGAAGAAGGTCATGCCCCCCCCACCCTTTTATTTACTAGAAGTTGCACAACTTCCATGTACATGTAATTGGCCAGTTCTAGTTATAAGAGAGGCCAGGAAACAGATTCCAGCTGGTCACCTGCCCAGCTAAATACTGTGTGTTCTGGGACTTTCAGTTTCTGCTCAGGATGTAGAACGCTGTAAAGATCATTGTTTTTGCACTTACAACAGTAACAACAGCAGGAGTAGCAAAAACACCAACAATTTGAAAATTCATAACTTTTCTTGAACCCAGCAGAGAAGTTATGACTACCAACTAATCTGAAATCTAAGGAAAACACATCCAACAAGAGTTAGGATATGAGGACTTGCTTACCTGGGATAGATGTTATATGTCACAAGTAAGAACTCAATTAATCCTTTAATGAATTGCTAAAGACTTACTGCAGTCTGGCGAAGGTATCAAGAACCCCTTGATGATACAAGCACAAGGAGAACTTGCATTCATCATAGGATTTTTTTTCTGCAAAAGACCTGATATATTAATACAATAAGACTAAAAGTATGTCCCTTACCATGCAGGTCTGGAGAAATAAGGGCACCGGGGCAAAAGCACAGTCATTCTCCCCTGTAATTCTATGAAATAAAGGGTTTAAACTTTTAGAGGGAGAGAAAAAAACCTGATGCCCTAAGGCATTGGTGAAAACCCATGATGCTGGGGAAGGGAATAAAACAAAACCTTATACACTTGAAAGAGGGATGAAAATGCCTGCTGGGACCAGACCTATAGCCGAGAGTGGATAAGATAATGGAGAAAGACCTATTCTCAAGACTCAGAAACACAGTATCTGCTTAGGACTGATACTTAAACAAAACAACAATAGTCTACTGATTGAGGAGGGGCAAGAGCAAGCAGAGAGAACTTTTTGAGACATAATACAAGAGAGGACCCAAAACTGAGGATGGAACAGATAATGAACAAAAACCATCCAGCAAACCAGTCCACATGTTAAACAGGAAGTAGCCCTGAATGATTTGAAGTCTGTGATATACTGAGAGTAATTCTAGTGACAACTCCAAAATCCAGCTAAACTCATAACAATAATAAGCCAACCACTCCCACCACACATACAAAGACATAGACACAGACCAAAAAAAACAAAAAAGCGCCTAGAAAAAGGAGAGATGTATCCATTTCCAGGTCTCAGAAGCTTTTAACCTCAGACTCTTCTGTCCTATACAAGAAGGCCAGCTTCATCTTTTAACAGAAAAATTGTGAGATATGTAAAGCAAAGGAAAACAACCTTCTGTTGAGAGACAAAGCAATCAATAGAATCAGACTCAGATATGATACTGATGTTATAAATATCTATTTGAAGGGCACCTAGGTGGCTTTGTTGGTTAAGCAACTGCCTTTGACTCAGGTCATAATCTCGGTTCCTGGGATCCAGAATGGGTTCTCTGCTTAGTGAGGAGCCTGCTTCTCCCTCTTTCTCTGCCTACTGCTCTGCCTACTTGTGCTCTCTCTCTTTCTCTTTGCCAAATAAATAAGTAAAATCTCTTTTAATAAAAGAAATCTCTATTTGAGAAAATAAATACCAATATGGTAAAAGCTCTAGAGGAAAAGGTAAACAAGATGATGGGTTAAATAAGTAAATCAGCAGAGAGACAAAATGTAAGAAATAAATATAAATTCTAGATATGAAAAGCACAGTAACAAAGAATGCATCCAATGGGCTTATCAGAGATTTAATATAGCTGAGTAGAAGAAACAGTGAAGTTGAAGATGAGTCAGTATAATTAACTTAACCTAAAACACAAGAAAAGAGAGAGAGAAATGAACAGCAGAGAGCATAGGCAATATTTGAACAAATATTTGTTGAAAAATTTCCAAAACTAATGACATACACAAAATGACAGATCCAAAGAAGTTCAGGTGAGAAAACACCAAGCAGGATAAATACAAAAACAAACAAGTCAACAAGCGGGCAAACAAACCAAGATACCTTGGATATTATATTCAAACTGCTGAAAACCAAAGACAAAGAGAAAATCTTGAAGGTGACACGAAATGAAGAATATATTACATAGAGAGGGGAAAATATATAGAAGAACTATAGGCTTCTCATGAGAAACTATTCAGACTAGAAGGAAAAGGAGTTACATTTTTTTATGTGATGAAAGTAAAAAAAAATCTTGTCAACTCTGAATTCAATGTTTAGTTAAAACACATTTTTCAAAAGCAAAAAAGAAATAAAGGCTCCTGAAGCAAAAAATGAGCAAATGAATGGCATGAGGATCCACAGAGGAAATGTTAAAGGAAAGTCTTGAGGTAGAAGGAATAGGCTACTCAATAGAACTGAGGTCTGTACAAAGAAATGAAATGGACTAGAAATATACTAAATGTAGTAAAAGATCATTTTGTCTTATTTTTTAATTGGTCATAAAAGAGAAAAAACTGTCTAAGGCAAACATAATAACAAAGTATTATGTATTTATAGTATATATAAAGGTAAAATAAATGACAAAAATAGCACAGAAAATGAAAGGAAAGAATTGGGAAAATATTGTAAGGACTTCTCACTATTGTGAAGTGGTAATAAATTATGTGATGTATATTATGAATTATAGGGCAACTGATAAATTATTAAAAAGGGGTATAAACAATAAGGGGACAGTGGTGATAAAATGGGATGACAAAACTTTTTTTAAAAGGCAGGAAAAGATGGAGCAGAGAAGTGAGTTGGGGGAAATCAGAGGGGGAGACAAACCACGAGAGACTATATACTGAGAAACAAATTGAGGGTCTTGGAGGGGAGGAGGGTGGGGGGTTGGGTGAGCCTGGTGGTGGGTATTATGGAGGGCACGTATTGCATGGAGCACTGGGTGTGGTGCATAAACAATGAATGCTGGAACACTGAAAAGAAATAAAATAAAATAAAATAAAATAAAATAAAATGGGAAAAAAAGGCAGGAAAAGAGGGAAAAGGAACAAAGAACAGACAGAACAAATAGAAAATAGCTAGACAGATGATAGTCTTTAATCCACATGTATCAATAAGACATTAAGGGTAAACTGTCTAAAACCATGAACTAAAAGACAAAAAAAAAGTATTTTATTGGATTAAAAAAGCAAGTTCTTTTTTTAAAAAATATTTTATTTATTTTACAGAGAGAATGAGAGAGAGCACACAAGCAGGGGGAGCGGCAGACAGAAGGACAGGAAGAAGCAGTTTCCCCACTGAGCAGAGAGCCCAATGTGGGGCTTGATCCCAGGACCTGGGATCATGACCTGAGCCAAAAGCAGACCCTTAACTATCTGAACCACTCAAGTCCCCCAAAAAACAAGTTCTAATTATATGCTCTCTGTGGTAAATCATTCTTAGTTACAAAAACATAGATTAAAAGGATTAACAGGTTAAAAGGAAAAAAGGTTATGTAAATACTAATCAAAAGAAAGCTAAAGTATCTATATTAGTATCAGCAGAAAGTATTACCCAGAATCAACAAATATATCAATAAATACATGGTGATAAAGAATTAATTCTTTTTTTTTCCCTTTTTATTTATTTTTTTCAGCGTAACAGTATTCATTCTTTTTGCACAACACCCAGTGCTCCATGCAAAACGTGCCCTCCCCATCACCCACCACCTGTTCCCCCAACCTCCCACCCCTGACCCTTCAAAACCCTCAGGTTGTTTTTCAGAGTCCATAGTCTCTTATGGTTCGCCTCCCCTCCCCAATGTCCATAGCCCGCTCCCCCTCTCCCAATCCCACCTCCCCCCAGCAACCCCCAGTTTGTTTTGTGAGATTAAGAGTCATTTATGGTTTGTCTCCCTCCCAATCCCATCTTGTTTCATTTATTCTTCTCCTATCCCCCTACCCCCCCATGTTGCTTCTCCATGTCCTCATATCAGGGAGATCATATGATAGTTGTCTTTCTCCGATTGACTTATTTCACTAAGCATGATACGCTCTAGTTCCATCCACGTCGTCACAAATGGCAAGATTTCATTTCTTTTGATGGCTGCATAGTATTCCATTGTGTATATATACCACATCTTCTTGATCCATTCATCTGTTGATGGACATCTAGGTTCTTTCCATAGTCTGGCTATTGTAGACATTGCTGCTATAAACATTCGGGTACACGTGCCCCTTCGGATCACTATGTTTGTATCTTTAGGGTAAATACCCAGTAGTGCAATTGCTGGGTCATAGGGTAGTTCTATTTTCAACATTTTGAGGAACCTCCATGCTGTTTTCCAGAGTGGTTGCACCAGCTTGCATTCCCACCAACAGTGGAGGAGGGTTCCCCTTTCTCCACATCCTCACCAGCATCTGTCATTTCCTGACTTGTTAATTTTAGCCATTCTGACTGGTGTGAGGTGATATCTCATTGTGGTTTTGATTTGTATTTCCCTGATGCCGAGTGACGTGGAGCCCAAAACTGCTAGAACTTGTACAGGAATTCAGTAAAGTGTCAGGATATAAAATCAATGCACAGAAATCAGTTGCATTTCTGTACACCAACAACAAGACTGAAGAAAGAGAAATTAAGGAGTCAATCCCATTCACAATTGTACCCAAAACTATAAGATACCTAGGAATAAACCTAACCAAAGAGACTAAGAATCTATACACAGAAAATTATAAAGTACTCATGAAAGAAATTGAGGAAGACACAAAAAAATGGAAAAATGTTCCATGCTCCTGGATTGGAAGAATAAATATTGTGAAAATGTCTATGCTACCTAAAGCAATCTACACATTTAATGCAATCCCTATCAAAATACCATCCATTTTTTTCAAAGAAATGGAACAAATAATCCTAAAATTTATATGGAACCAGAAAAGACCTCGAATAGCCAAAGGAATATTGAAAAAGAAAGCCAAAGTTGGTGGCATCACAATTCCGGACTTCAAGCTCTATTACAAAGCTGTCATCATCAAGACAGCATGGTACTGGCACAAAAACAGACACATAGACCAGTGGAACAGAATAGAGAGCCCAGAAATCGACCCTCAACTCTATGGTCAACTAATCTTCGACAAAGCAGGAAAGAATGTCCAATGGAAAAAAGACAGCCTCTTCAATAAATGGTGCTGGGAAAATTGGACAGCCACATGCAGAAAAATGAAATTGGACCACTTCCTTACACCACACACGAAAATAGACTCCAAATGGATGAAGGACCTCAATGTGAGAAAGGAATCCATCAAAATCCTTGAGGAGAACGCAGGCAGCAACCTCTTCGACCTCAGCCGCAGCAACATCTTCCTAGGAACAACGGCAAAGGCAAGGGAAGCAAGGGCGAAAATGAACTATTGGGATTTCATCAAGATCAAAAGCTTTTGCACAGCAAAGGAAACAGTTAACAAAACCAAAAGACAGCTGACAGAATGGGAGAAGATATTTGCAAACGACCTATCAGATAAAGGGCTAGTATCCAAAATCTATAAGGAACTTAGCAAACTCAACACCCAAAGAACAAACAATCCAATCAAGAAATGGGCAGAGGACATGAACAGACATTTCTGCAAAGAAGACATCCAGATGGCCAACAGACACATGAAAAAGAATTAATTCTTTAAGAATTGGATATTTATGTACCTGATAACAAAGCTACAAAATATATGAGGCAAAATGTGATGAAACTGAAAGGTAAAGAAGACAAACCCAAAATTATATTTGAATACTTCAACACTTCTCTTTCGGCAGTTGATAGAACAAGGAGACCGAAAGTCAGTGAAGATGTAGGAGATCTGAAAACACTATCAACAAACTTCACCTAATTAATACTTCTAGAACTTTCTAACCAATTATAGCAGGATACACGTTCTTTTCAGTGCATGTGGAACATTACTCAGACCATATTCTGCACTATGGAACAATCCTCAACAAATTTAAAGAATTGAAATTGTTCAAGGTTTGTTTTCAGACCATAAGAGAATAAACTAGAAATCAGCAAGAGAAAGCTATCCAGGAAATTCACCAGACAAATGGAAATTCAACAACTCACTTCTAAATATTAGAAATTCCACTGTTATCGGAAGAGGGAAAATGAGATATTGAGGGACAATAAGCAGTCTCTTCTAGGTACAGACATACAAATACATTGATTATGTTGACAGAGCAACCCCACGCTAAGTCATCAGAACAGAAGTTTTTAATGCAGTTGTTATGGACTGAATGTTTTGTCCTCCAAAATTCTTATATTGAAGCCACCTAATTTGGAGGTTGGCCCTTTGGGAGGTAATATTAGGTTTAGGTGAGTTCATGAGTATAGGGCCCCCGGGATGGGATTAATGTCCTTATAAAAAAGAAGAGAGACCAGAGCACACCCTGTCCCTCTTTCTTTCTCGCTTTATTATTATGTGAGGACAACAGTGAGAAAGCACCTATGGGCAAGCCAGAAAGTGCACCCTCACCAGGAACCTCAGCTGATATCTTGACCTTGGATTTCTCGGCTTCCAGAAGTGTGAGAAATAAATGTCCATTATAAAAGCCATCCAGTCCATGGTATTTGGCAATGGCAGCCTGAATTGACTAAGATGCCAGTTCAAATAACTAAGTGGAAGGGAATCACCACCCCAATTTTACTCAGTCCACCAATAATATTTCTTTTTACCAAGATACTGGACTTCCTAACCTTTCTTGTTCCTTCCGCCCATGGACTCATTTTACCAATATATTCTGTCTCCTTAATCTATGTATCCACCCATCTCCTGCCCCTTAGGGCTAACTCAGTGCTCTTTTGGGAGGTAAGGGGGTAAGGGACTAGGAGAACAACTAATTCAATAATACCACCTGGAGAATGATTCCTGCCACCTCTCAGTATCAGGAATTCCTCACACACAAGAGTCCAAAAGGCTAACTAGAAGAGCAGACATGGCAATGTGAGTGAGCTCTTTACCAATTCTCCAGTCGGACTAACGATGCACATGCTACAGGATCCTATGCAAGAGACGCAGGGACATACAGCAAGATCAGTATATCCTTAAGCACACAACCTCTGCGTGTTTCTTTCAGCCATCACAAAACCTTTTCCACTTAATTTATTACTCTGTCCCTGTCCAAACCCCTGCAAACTCCACCTCAGTAATTCTTATCCTTTCATGATTATAAGTGCAGTGCCATTGGTCACACTTTTATCTGATGTAATCTCTCAATAAATAGTATAATAATGTAACAACAAATATCCACATAATCTCTAAATTGACTTAACACCTTGATGATCAACACCTGTTCTTCTGACAACAATTTCATCTAATTCTACTGAATAGACTCTATTTTATCAAGAAAATATAATATTTGCAATATCCTTTAATATGCTTGAGCACAGAATTATAACCTTTCCAAAACTTCTTACCAAATTCATTTCATCATTATTATTTAACCTAAGGTCTGAGCATTCCTCAGCACACTATTTCTTTTCCAATAGAAATGTGTATCATGGGGCACCTGGGTGGCTCATTGGGTTAAAGCCTCTGCCTTTGGCTCAGGTCATGGTCTTAGAGTCCTGGGATCGAGCCCTGCATCGGGCTCTCTGCTCAGTGGGGAAGCTGCTTCCTTTCTCTCTCTCTCTCTGCCTATGTCTCTGCCTACTTGTGACCTGTGTCAGGTAAATAAATAAAATCTTTAAAACAAAACAAAAGAAGAAATGTGTATCACTTCTTTCTTATCTGAGTAATATCTTTCTTATTAGATGATATGCTCTATTAGGGCATGGAAAGTCGCTGTCTTTTGCGCAGCACCTAGCACTTTGGCTCAGTAAATATTTGTTCCATGAATGAATGAAAGAATGCAGGGCATGCGCTACAGATATATGTTTTTCTACCTAACCCCTGACACATACACGCATGGGAGTCTCAGAACTTGCTAATAGACATGTACCAGCCTTTTTCCAGCAGCATTTGACACAGTTATCTCCTCATTTTCATCAGCTATGGCCATGCTTGTTAGCCTCGGGGCATACTTACAAGCAATGCAGCAAAAAAGGGCCATCCCTGCCATGATAGTTTATTGCAAAACACGGAATAAAATAAAGCAAGCATGTAGTGCTATACATACACAAACTAACAAACAAAAGGTCTAAACCACTGTGGCATCACTGTGACAGCGGTGTCTCACAGAAACTCTGGTGGCTCTAACTCCTGTCAGAGGCAATGAATGCCTGTGGTGTGTGTGTGCTGGAATGGAGCTGAGAAGAAATTGTGACCAGTTCTTTGAAACTGTCGACATGCGAATGGCAGATGAATCTTTCCGAAGGTGACCATTGCCAGCATACAAATTCTCTGCTTTAGTTGGTGGTGTGGCCTTTGTGCTAGCATGTAATTCTCACCAACGAACATTATTACTAAAATATCACGTGAATAAAACTATTTTAAGATGAATTCAGAGTCCTGAGGCCAACAGGATAGATGGAAGTGTGTTTGTGCTCTACATAACCGGGTTCTGATAGCCACCGTGGGTTTTTACTTTGGTTTCCTGTCTCAGGGGTAAAGCACTCACAGGGACTATTTCAATGCTGCCTTGGCCACTCCTTGTGACTAACCATCAGGTCAGGTCACTTCAAAATTTTCCTTAATGGCAAAAAAACAAAACAAAACAAAACAAAAAACAACAAAACCATGTTAGGGTGAAAAGAGAGTGCAAGAAGGATGAATAGCACATGATATGTTGGATTCAGTTCAGATTTCCCCATGCAAGAGATCTAATTTGGGCCTGGACTGCAACACTGAGCCAAGATTGATCCATCCCCAGAGAGCAGTAATAAAGAGTCACTCGCAAAGTGTGCAAGATGGCAGATAGGTGCTCCAAACTGTCTTCATTGCAGGGAATAAAGAGAATCCTTTTGGCCAAATATCTGGTCATTGTCTCTCTTGTAGCAAGATGATGTTTAAATCCTATAATTTTTATTCTTTGCTTCTCATGTTTAAGAGAGATATAACTATCATGGAATGTAGGAGAGGAAAGTAGCAAGAAAAGAAAGGAAGAGAAGTGGTTTAGACATTAAAAAAACTCACTTGCTATAGGAATGATCAGGGAAGGCACAGTCATCCTTTATTTCTTAAAGTTCTCCAAAGACAGGAAATAAGAATCTGCGGAAGTCAGCCCTTCTCCCTCATAGGATGACTTCTTTTCTTCATACCTAAGGGGATTGCTAGTGTTTGGGGTAGGGGGTTATGATTATCAGAGCAGATGCTCATTCTGTAGCTGACAGAGACCGGTCTGACTTGCTCTTTACTTTTGCTGGCATTTTATTATGAATTTCACTGTGACAACAGAAAGGATGAACCTGAGCTTCTGAGCAGATATAGCCAATGGCCCATTTATTTCTAGTGTCAGTGTTTGTCTGAGTTCCAGTGGGAGCATGGCAATCTTGAAACTTGTCTGATACTGGCATTTAGAAAAGAGCTGGATTCTTGCTCAATTTATACTACATCTAGTCCTTTGACAGGCTTATTCTCATGCAAGGTCATGCAAAATGTTTGTGTGCAATTGATGTTGAATTTTTATACCAGCTGAGCTTCATTTCAGAATTCAATGCATTTGTTACAACAAACTTTACTTTTATTTCAGCACAAACTTTGCTCCCAGAGTTATCAAGAGTCTGAGGTTTGTTTCAGAACAGAATGTTTTCAAGCTCATCATCCCGTGGCCGTGGATATACGAGTTCTTGCTCAGACACATACCAATTCAATCTTTGCCGATGTCAGGAAAAAACAGAAGCCCAATCTAATTGTATCACAACTTTGTAGCTGTCTGGAAATTCTCTTTTTGACGTTTCTGACAATGAACACTCTCTCCTGTTTTAAGGCTTCTTTCAACCTCTCGTTTACTCGTCTCCCTCCCATCATGATTAAGTTCCCATGACCACCTGACTCATTCAGTGCGATATTAACCACCCTGACTCACTGCCATCCTTAAAACACCTTTCTCACTCTCACCGTATCATCCCCCCTTTGCCTCTGCTTGTGCACCCACATTCTGCATGCACTGCCTCAACTACCATGACTTGGAAGTGTTAGCTTCTGTTTAATTTTTATTTTCCTTTAAGAAAACTGTTATTTGCATGGTCTCCAATCCCTTTGTACAAGGTCTTCCTTCTTTGGGGTAAGGGCCAAGTAGGGAAATAAAGAAGGCTGCTTGCATTTGGAACCCTTGACTAAAACACACAGTAACTCTTGTCCATACGTGCAGTGCATGAAGCCAGAAAACAATTGTTCAAGCCTACCTCAGAGAGAGTTCCAGTCCAGTTGGTGATGGATCGCCAATAGTTCATCAGACCAAGGGAGTGTGACCTGCAGGGACAAGTGGATGCTGAATAGTCAGTGCAAAAGAGACAGGATACAAATCTGATACAGTGCATGGGAGCCCAGGGAAACTCATCAGAGGAGATGTTGGGGTTTTTGTAAACATATAGAAGAGTATTATCCTGGAATGATTTTTATGGATTTTTGTTGATTAATGGAATCTACCTGTAAAATGAGTGGCAGTGAAATTTAATCTGTCCATCTCACTTCAGTGGAATGTTAGATAAACGAAGTCACCTTGGATCTGTAATCAGTATCTGTACACATTTAAAAAGAGGAAATAAGAGGAAGGAAAAAAAAAAACTGTGGTTTTTTTCCCCACACCCATGTTTCACCCCCCTCACCAGTAGCTAAAAAGGAAGCCTGTAGGCGTACGGAAATAAGAAACATAAGTAAAGGAAATTTGCCCTTTGTTCTCAAGTCCCTCTTTCACAGTTCTTTTCTTTGTGTCCTTTCTTGCTCTCTCTCTTTAATTTTTTTAAGGTTTTATTTATTTATTTGAGAAACAGAGAGAGAGAGAGAGAGAGAGAGAGAATGAGTGGAGAAGGGCAGAGGGCGAGGAGAAAGAATCTGAAGCAGACTCCACACTGAGCGCAGAGCCCAAAGCGGGGCTCAATCCCATGACTCCAAGATCATGACCTGAGCTGAAACCGAGAGTCAGACACTTAACCAACTGAGTCACCTAGGCAACCCTAAGGAAAGGCAACATTTTCCTTAATTAAGAAAAATTAATTTTCTTTCAAATGTGACTATGAATTGATGTCCTGATGACCGTGTCTATGCTCTACTAGACCAGGAATCTGCGAGAAAAGAGAAAAGCAGCAGATAACTGAGAGGAGAGAGGAAATGATATAATGAAGCAGGAAGTAAGAAGTATTGAAAAATTGGGGGACAGGTGAAATTGTGCCATCTAATACTGCTTTCCCAGACTCTTCTTTGGGGCATCTTTACTCTCCCTTAAAAGGCAGCACAAGCAGGCTCATGATGAGTGTACATGAGATACATTCGGGTCTCTATAGGCTGAATGCTTCATCTTTCCAGCAGAGACCTTTTCAAGAAATTTTGAGGCCATGTCTCATGATTCATCAAACGCTTTACTGCATTCCAAACCACTCTTGTTTTAGGTCAGGGAGAGAAATAGCCCCTTTCCAGAAGAGCAGAACCAGATTGTTTTGTCCTCTGGCAGCCGTTGAGACCTATACAGGGACCCACCAGGTGACTGTGGAAGGGGCTTCCTCCCACCTGCTCCAACCCAGGAAGGTGCTGGGATCACAGAGGGTCTCCAGTGGAGTGTGTGCTTGATCTTCAGCCCTGAAGAGGGACTGCACCAGATGCTGTTTCCTTCTGTACAGGGACCTACTCATTTAAGCAGCAGCCGCCAAGTCTAAAGGTTAAAAAAAAAAAAAAAAGGCAGTCATTTTCATATCCAATATTCAATATCTACTTTAATTAAAATGGATATCTATTTAAATTATTTAAAGAAGGTAGCTCTTTGATCAGGAGTGCTTATTTCCAAAGACTGGAGACAGCATAACTCAGCCTCCCCAAGTCCTAATTAAAGGTGATAGCCTGAATTAGCATGCAACCACTTGCTATGTTTGTCACATCACTAGTAAAAGTAGTTTCAGTGTTCTTATTTTTTCTTACCTAAATAGATTGCTCCTCCGTAAGCGGAGAGCCCAAGCTCTCCCTTCCCCAAAGACGGTGGTGGATCTTGTTGCCGTCTGGAGGATTCCAAAAGGATATGAATGGTGATAATTATTTGGAAGTAATGAAGTAACCATGGCTGTTTCCCAAGCATTTAAAAAACCTTATTCTAATGTTTGCTTCAAGACTGATTATTTGATATTTTAGTCACTTATGTCTAACAGAGTTGAATGCTTCTTGGTCACTAGGCAGCACTGAAATTTGCAACTTCTTTTCTAATGAACCAATATCTGAGCAATTAAAACAGGAGAAAAATTGAGGAGATTGGTTCAGATTGTTCATTACCCCCTTGCAATCATACCAACAAGGAAATCATACCAACAAACATGATGTAACCTCAGTGTGACATCATAGGCCATGTCCATGGGGAGAAAGGAATTGCAAGAAGTAAGTATATAAGGCCTTGAAATGGTATTGCAGGGTGAGCTGAGGTTCCTGGGATATTAGATGTGCACGAAGGACTCAGATGACAGGAAAACGTTTTTATTTGTTTTTGTGTGGCTCTTGATTTCTAGCCCCCTGCCTAGAGATCAATGCTTCTTTGCTTCAACTGTCCCATTTGATGGCTATTTTTCTGGTAACAGGCCCTACACTCCGGCCACAGGGGTGCGACTATGAACCAAGTCAGAGCAACATCTTTCTGGACAGAATGGCTAGCACCAGGATATGTTATCAAAGTAAGCCAAACTGGGGAATGTTTTAAATTGTAGCTGCCAGAGAAGTGTCCGTTTCTCTCTAATTGGGTAGCTAAAAGGGAGAGTGCCAAGACTAGCAGAAAGCCATGTTTCTTCTGCTAAAAGGGCTGCAGATTTTTAAAAGCTGCAATACAGGGACAGAATCACAATGGTGTCTGACGATCTAGTTCCAGAAGTCCCAAAGGCCAGCTGCCGCCTGCTGTTTCTATAGTTTGATTATACGAGCCAATACAGTTCTCTTTTGTTTAAGTAAATTTAGTTTTTGTCACTTGCAACCAAAGACTCCTAACTAAAACACATATAAAAATTGTCTCACCCTCCTGCTGTATTAATTTGAATTAAGTTTTATTTCCTCTAGCACATTAGCTCAGAATGGTACCTGGCTACAAGTATATCTTGATATTTTTCTCTTGCTTTGTGTTCCTTCTAACTATCTCTGGATAAGGTGCAAGGGGTAAAGGGTGGGACTTTTTAGGTGGGGCCTGAGTTTTAAGTACCCACTGAGAAAGAGAACCTCCAGGAAACAAACTTAGGGTTGCCGAGGGGAGGGGAGTGGAGCAAGGGGTCACCAGGTGATGGGTATTGGGGAGGGCATGTGTTGTGATGAGCACTGGGTGTTATATGCAATTAGTGAATCGTTGAACACTGCATCAGAAACTAATGATGTGCTATATGTTGGCTAACTGAACATCATAAAAGATAATAAAAGAAAAAAAGAGTTTACAATGAATGAGCCTTTGCTTAAATGGTCAAATGATTTTTTTTTTTGCCTTTTAAATTTATTTATTTTTTCAGCGTAACAGTATTCATTCTTTTTGCACAACACCCAGTGCTCAATGCAATACGTGCCCTCCCTATTACCCACCATCTGTTCCCCCAACCTCCCACCCCCAACCCTTCAAAATCCTCAGGTTGTTTTTCAGAGTCCATAGTCTCTTATGGTTTGCCTCCCCTTCCAATTTTTTTTTATAAACATATAATGTATTTTTATCCCCAGGGGTACAGGTCTGTGAATTGCCAGGTTTACACACTTCACAGCACTCACGATAGCACATACCCTCCCCAATGTCCATAACCTCCTCCCCCTCTCCCAACCCCAACTCCCCTCAGCAACCCCCCATTTGTTTTGTGAGATTAAAAGTCATTTATGGTTTGTCTCCCTCCCAATCCCATCTTGTTTCATTTATTCTTCTCCTATCCCCCTAACCTCCCATGTTGCATCTCCATGTCCTCATATCAGGGAGATCATATGATCATTGTCTTTCTCTGATTGACTTATTTCACTAAGCATGATACCCTCTAGTTCCATCCACGTCGTCGCAAATGGCAAGATTTCATCTCTTTTGATGGCTGCATAGTATTCCATTGTATATATATACCACCTCTTCTTTATCCATTCATCTGTTGATGGACATCTAGGTTCTTTCCATAGTTTGGCTATTGTAGACATTGCTGCTATAAACATTCGGGTCCACGTGCCCCTTTGGATCATTATGTTTGTATCTTTAGGGGAAATACCCAGTAGTGCAATTGCTGGGTCATAGGGTAGTTCTATTTTCAACATTTTGAGGAACCTCCATGCTGTTTTCCAGAGTGGTTGCACCAGCTTGCATTCCCACCAACAGTGTAGGAGGGTTCCTCTTTCTCCACATCCTCGCCAGCATCTGTCATTTCCTGACTTGTTAATTTTAGCCATTCTGACTGGTGTGAGGTGATATCTCATTGTGGTTGTGATATTTCCCTGATGCCGAGTGCTGTGGAGCACGTTTTCATGTGTCTGTGGGCCATCTGGATGTCTTCTTTGCAGAAATGTCTGTTCATGTCCTCTGCCCATTTCTTGATTGGATTGTTTGTTCTTTGGGTGTTGAGTTTGCTAAGTTCCTTATAGATTTTGGACACTAGCCCTTTATCTGATATGTCGTTTGCAAATATCTTCTCCCATTCTGTCAGTTGTCTTTTGGTTTTGTTAAATGTTTCCTTTGCTGTGCAAAAGCTTTTGATCTTGATGAAATCCCAAGAGTTCATTTTTGCCCTTGCTTCCCTTGCCTTTGGCGATGTTCCTAGGAAGATGTTGCTATGGCTGAGGTCGAAGAGGTTGCTCCCTGCGTTCTCCTCAAGGATTTTGATGGATTCCTTTCTCACATTGAGGTCCTTCATCCATTTTGAGTCTATTTTCGAGTGTGGTGTAAGGAAGTGGTCCAATTTCATTTTTCTGTGTGTGGCTGTCATATCCTGCCATGAATGTTGGATGAAGAGATGCTCGGTGCAGCCATGTCTGTGGCAGCTGTGATTCAGAATACAGATAAACTCTCTCTCCTTGTAGAGCTTACATTCTGGGGAAGAACATGGACAAAAAAGTAAAGAAACAAGGCAATTTTACTCTGAGAAAAGTGACCTTAGGCAAAGTAAAGGGATACATAGTCATGAGTGATGATGAGGTGAGGGACGACTTTAGATCAGGTGGTCCAGAAGAGTCTCTCTGAAAAGATGATATTTGAGAAAAGAAGAGAAAACTAAGGAGCCAGCTAGGCAAAAATGTCCAGAGAACTTTAAGAGGATTTTTAAATACCAAGACTATGGGAGAAGAGAGGGAAAGTCATGGAGAAAGAGTGAAAGAAGCATATTAAAGAAAGATCAATCTGGCCAGAGTATATTGTGTAGGAAAGTCATCGGGATTAATGTTGAAGATAGGCACAGGCTGGGTAAGTCCAGGGCCAAGAATCAATGCAAGGAACAAATGAGATTCTATATGCTCAGCCTCCTTGTTTAGCAAATGGTACTCATTATTAACAGGGCACAATAAAGCCACTGTCCATGAACTTGATTGCTCTTAAGGGATACAACAGGCGGTATGATATGGCTGTGACATTCTTCTTCATGTAGACAACCAGGGATGACCTGAATGCTCTGGCTAGAAGGCCAGTGAGCCCTTTCCTCCTTTGTACTCCCTGTGGATTCCTCCCAGAATACAGACTCCATCCAAAGGGGACAGGCTTCTTAGGAGAGGAGCATGTAGGAAATGCTCTGGCCTCCCTCCTAGCAACTCCATTAGTGGATGTACTTTGTGCCACACTGTGCAAAATGTGTGCTTTCCCTTTTTCAATTAAAATTGATCAGCATGACGAATACTAAAGGGCCCGGTGCTTTAAATCCACTAAGGATTAGCATTTGGACTGTGTGGGAGGTTGAAACATAACCACGGAAGCTCTCACACAGAATTGCCCTAGTTACTACAGAAAAAGCCCTAGGAAATGGGATGCAGGAAACTCAGGAAGCCAATCCATCCTGTACCATTGCATGTTTCTTGTTGCTCCTTGTGACGATGGGTTGCTCTCGCCTGAAGGACCAGTTATTCCCTATGAATCTTAAACTCACCTGCTAGCAACCTAGAAAGGAAGGACAATCCACTACTGAAAATATTATAATGGCTCAGACACTAAGGGAGGGCACTGCGACATACGTTCATAAATATAAAATGAAATACTTTTATTTTTTTTGTTGTTTTGTTTTTTTTGTTTTATTTATTTATTTTTTTTATAAACATATAATGTATTTTTATCCCCAGGGGTACAGGTCTGTGAATCGCCAGGTTTACACACTTCACAACACTCACTATAGCACATACCCTCCCCAATGTCCATAACTCCCCTCCCCCTCTCCCAAACCCCCCTTCCCCCAGCAACCCTCAGTTTGTTTTGTGAGATTAAGAGTCACTTATGGTTTGTCTCCCTATTATGTCCAATATATTGGAAGAAACATTGGGGGGTCCCAATTCTTCCCAGCTTCTAGGCAAACCTCTCCAAGGGAAGGTTAGTTAATTCACTCATTCTTGCTTTTGCTGAGGCTGTGAGTCAGGATTGAGAGCTGCTATGCTGGTTTTGTCATCTTTTTTTTTTTTTTTTCTTCATTTAACTTTCCATGAACTATAGGACAATAGAAACAAATCCACCAATTATTGTGTGTCTGGAGAGACTGGGGACTAAGAATGGGGAAAGAGGCAAGGAGGAAGAGGATGTACCAGTTTAACCCACAACTACACAAAGAAATGTATGGTGCAAGGCTTGGAAAATCCTTATTCCTTTAAAAAATAAAACTGGGTGTGGTGCAAAAACAATGAAAACTGTTATGCTGAAAAGAAATAAAAAAATAAAAATAAAAAAATATTTAAAAAAATAAACCTGAAATAACCCTTCTCGCCTGTATACTGAATCTAGAACTGAGACTAGCCAACTATGGATACTTTATGGGATTATATCTGAATCACATTAACACCCAAAAATGTATACGTGACCATAGTTTCTGAGAAATACACTCTTCTTTCAGTCTTTTGTGTTGTGCAGTAACTATGTTTCGTCACAGCATATCAGAGTTAATTTTAGGGACTGAATTTCTAATGTGACTTCAAGATGCAACTGTGGTGTCATATTTCATTATGTTATTATCAGCACATGTGAAGTTTGCTGGTATAAAAAATATTCAAAAATGTGTGCACAGATGGAAGTCTTTGATGAAAGAGTGATTTTCAAGCAATGGGTTTACGTAAATGAAGGTAGAGACAGTCTTCCAAAGCATTTTTCAAGCTGGTTTCAGCCTCTCTTTCTGAAGAACCAACCACAGCACACAAATACAAACTCTGCCATGACCGATAACGAACGGGCCTGGTTCTTCCTTAACTGAATGTGGGCCATGGCATAGCCCGAGAGCACACAAAGGTAAGTTAGCTCTGAGCTCTATTCAAATTATTAGAAGTATCTCAGCTGATCTGCCATGTCCTCAAAGTGACATTTCTTGTGACTCACATTTGAAACAACTTATGAAAACCATTCCGTATGTCAAACTTCATTTCATTCCATTTTCTTCCGGTTGAAAATTGACACTAAAGATGTGTTGTCTTTCAGAGCATTTTCCGTTGGGAGCCAAAGGCCTGATGATGTATAATCCCTCCTGAAGGCTTTATGGCAGGGCTTCACAAAGCAAACATTTTTTCCCCTTATTGTATATCACCCTGACAAACAGAAATGCTGAGCCATTTAATTACAGAGCCTGCCTGACACATCCAGAGAGTCAAATATTCTGGAGGTGTCTAGCTGAAGGGGAAAAATGCACTGAATTCCCAGAGTTACTTGTCAAGACGACGACACCAAGGAAACTAGTAAATAAGCTGGCGGGCCCAACCGCGGATGCCACGGTGTGCCTGAGTGGCCTCAGCAGCCCTGAATCAGCTCCATTCACCCTGCAGCACGGCATCCTGTGATGGTGATACTTTGTCTTAGCTTCAGGCTGAACAGCCAGGAGACGTTGGGCGTAGGTCAGCAAGCACAGAGGTCCAGCCACATGCTCATATGTTGTGAGCAGGTCTGTGCTTTAGAGCAACTTCCAGATCTAAAGCTCATACTCCTAATTCCCAAACTAACTCACAGCAAGAACCTGCACAGATGCAGCTGAATATTTCTTCCTCAGACTCCAAGTATGACACACAGGCCCCCTGACTGTTTATGAGTGCACTAAGATATTATATCCTGTAATGTTTCACATGATCGAAATGTATCAGGTTACCTTCATTTAATGTCTTTTCCTCCATTTAGAACAGTTAATCCCTGTGATAATTTGCAGTCCATTTGATAGTACTAACTAAACTATGAAAGTTACTCTCTTGAATAGTTTATTTGCATGCTTTAAAGTTTTCTCTTTTTCTTTCTTCCATCAATCACAGAACAAAAAGAAAAAGGAAAAAAAAGTACACATTCTATGAGACAAGCAGAATTCTAACCACTGGAACCAAGCAGTCGAAATTGTAGACTGGTCACTGTCTCCCAGGAAATTACACTGAAGTTCAGGATTGGGGGTGGGCAGAAAATAAACATGTGAAAAGGTCAGTACAATTTTAGAGGGGTTGTAAGTACTCTGAATAATTACAGAATGATACAGAATGGTTGTAGTATTGGAGACTTTCTCAGGTTGCCCAGGGAAGTTCTTTGATGTGATGATGTTTGATTTGAGACATGAATGATGGAAATGATAACAGGAGGCAGCCCAAAGTATTTGACTAAAGAGCATTACAGGAAAAGGATAACTTGTGCAAATGCCCTGAGACAGTAATGATGACAGGTGAGCTTCAGGATAGAAAGGTCAGTGTGGCCGGAGAGTAAGGAATGAAGAATGGAGGAGATGGAAGGAAGGTTTTCAAAGGTCAAATCCCAAAAGGTATTCTAGGCATATATTTTGAAAAGGAAGATGAAAAACTGTTTTTATTCAAAAATAATATGATCTTGTAGGTAGACTATCCTATAGAAATTCACACAAAATCTGCTAGAGTTCATGACCAAACTTAAGAAATTATCAAGATACAAGATCAATGCATGTTACACTTCTCTATACTAAGAAAAATCCCAAAGCACAATCAAGAAAATTACCATCAAAATATCAAAAGTAGTAAAGTACTTAGAAAAAATTTTAACAACAACAACAACAAACCTTGCACATGGAAAACTATAAAACATTGCTGAGAGAAATTTTTAAAGCTTTATATAAATTGAGAAGCATAGCATATTTGAGGAAAGGAAAACCAAATATCTGTAAGATGACATTTCTCCCCCAAATAAATCTGTATAATTCAATTCAATCCTTGTCAAAACCCCATCAGCCTTTCTTATAGAAATTGACAAACTATTTCTAAAATTGACATGAAAATACAAAAGACCTACATTAGCCAAAATAATCTTGAAAAATAACAAAATCGAAGGATATGCTACTTGATTTCAGATAGTTGCGGCATCAGTACAGACATTTATATCAATGAAACATAATCAAGTATCCAAAATATATCCTATTTATGAATTATTTACTTATGTTCAGTTAGCCAACGTACAGTACATCATCAGTTTTTAATGTAGTGCTCAACGATTCATTAGTTGTGTATAACACCCAGCGCTCATCACAACATGTGCCCATCACCCAGCTAACCCATCCCCTCAATCCTCTCCCTTCTGAACCCTCAGTTTGTTTCCCAGGGTTCATAGTCTCTCACAGTTTGTCTCCCTCTCTGATTTCTTTTCCTTCAGTTTTCCCTCCCCTTCCCTGTGGTTCTCCATGCTAGTCCTTATTTTTGACTAAAGTGGTGAGGAGACACAATGAGAAAAGTCTTCAAAAAACTGCTGGAGCAACAGGAGAGCTATATTTTTTTTAAAAAAGAACTTAAGTCCTTACCTCATATAACACATGAAAATATCTTTTAGAATAAAATATTGGAGAAAATCTTTGTGAATTTATGTTAGACAAATATTTCTTCACTGTAACACTAAAAGTTCAATCATAAAAGAAAATATTGATAAATTATAAAGATTTTTTTTTTTTTAACAGAGAGAGAGGTCACAAGTACACAAGTAGGCAGAGAGGCAGGCAGAGAGAGAGGGAGAAACAGGCTCCCCACTGAGCAGAGAGCCCGATGCAGGGCTCGATCCCAGGACCCTGAGATCATGACCTGGGCCGAAGGCAGAGGCTTAAACCGCTGAGCCACGCAGGCGCCCTGAAAATATTGATAAATTAGACATTGTTTTAAAAATAGGCTCTGCAAAAGACACTATCAATAAAATGAAGACAAGCCACAGAATGCAAGAAAAGAGTTTCTAATAATATATCTAAAAAATGTTTTTTATATTGTGTGAATGTATAAAAAAAAAAGAAGTGTTACAATACAATGTAAGAGAAATCAATTTTCAAATGGGGAAAGCTTTATATACAAATGGACAATAATCACATGAAAAGTTTCTCAACACTGTTAGACATTAGGAAGATAAAAATTAAAACTACAATGAGACAACATTCTACTCTCTATAGAATGGTCATAAACAAAAAGACAATCACAAGTGTTGGGCTACATGCCAGAAAACTCATCCCAGAGAACCCAGAAAACTCATCCACTGATGGTGGAAATGCAAACTGGTAGAGCCAGTTTGGAAAACAAACAGTTTTTATACTTGTTGAGCATATATATCACTTTACCACGTGATCTAGTAATTTCACTCCTCAGTATTTACCCCAGAAAAATGAAAATGTATGTCTATATTTAGATTTGTTCATCAATGCTTAAAGCAGCATTTTCCATTATAACTCAAAAAAGGAAGTAATCCAAATATCTATGAAATGGTGAATGGATAAACAAAATGTAGTATTTCCAAACAATGGGCTACTACTGAGCAAAAGGTCAAATTATTTACTCATGCAACAACATGAATATATGTCAAAAATACTATACTAAATGGAAGCAGTCATTCACAAAAGATTGTATGATTCTTCGTAACAGCAATTTCTAGAAAAGGCCAATCTATAGATACACAAATCTGATTAATGATCGTAGCTGGAGATAGGAGTGGAAATTGACTAAAAAAACATGCATGTGGGAACCTTTTAGGGTGATAGAAATGTTCTAAAATAGGATTGTGGTGATAATTGTACAACTGTACAAATTTGCTAAAAAATGTCTAACTGTACACTCACCATGGGTAAATTTTGTGACATGTCAGTTACACCTCTGTGAAGCTGTTAAAAAAAATCACAGTGGTATCGTTGCCTGTAGTTATAACTTAAAAGGCAGGTATTTATTAAATTATTTTTACCAATTTTAGTTGCATTTTCCAAGATAAATTTCCAATTAAACACTTTATCTCTATTCACTATAATGCTGATGTTCCTGCTTTATATGGTTTCACCTTAAGTGGCCTTTTCAGTACCAGTTAGCTTTAGATAATGATGATGTTTTCTTTGTATAGTACTTCATGGTGTGCTGTATCAGTTAGGAACACATTAAAATACTAGTAACATAAAATCCAATTTATAGCAGTATATATTTAGGTGGGTCCTTTTGGTTTTTGTTTGTTTTATACAACTGGAAGTCTAGAGGTAGGTGACTATGGGTAGGTTCAGTGGTTCAGTATTAAACAACAAGGGCTCCTCAGCAAACAGATGGGATCGTCATATGGAGTGTTCAAAACAGCAATAAGAGGGGGAAAGAATGCACAAGAAGGAAAGAGAAACCCCCCTGTTAACCCCACTAAACCTTCAGTTACTAAACAACTTGATTACCTCTGCAGAGGAAGCTGAGGAAGAAGATGTGGTTTCCTGGAATATTATCAAGATGAAAATGGCAGAGAAGAGTAAGAATCTGTCCACCAAACTAATAAACAGTGACTGTCACTTTTATCTTAATGACATTTGGAACATCAGAATAGGAGCTAATGGGATAAGGGTACCTCCCAGGGTATAGGAAGCCACTAGTAATTCACATAAGAAATGAAATAGTAACTAAAATGGAAAAGAACCTTACTCTGTATCATCTCTGCCTTCAGAAATATGATTACATCAAGGTATATCAAATCAATCCTGTAATGTTGGTCTAACACTGTAATTTTATATGTGAGGAATTTATAGTCCAGAAAGCTTACCTGATTTGCCTAAATCCACCCCACAAAAAACTAGCAGAGCATGAAGGCCTACCCAGATGCCATGAATCACAGTTTGATTCTTTTATTGTCACATTGGGAACTCTGTTCCCTGTTTATCTATTGATTGTTTTTATCTTGTGTTCACTAGCATACTGTAAGGGAATGACTTTTTTCCTACCCTTTTCTACTCCCCTAGGAGTAACCACAGTTTTGAGCACAAATATCCTTAGTAAATATTCAGCTGCATCACTGCATCATAAAAATAACAAGAACCCTCAATTAGTCAATGCAATTCATGAAAGAAAGCTACCATTGCAATGTTGAACTTTTACACGGAAATTTTCTATGATCTACTGATGGCGTTTGCTGAAAAAATTCACTCCTGAGGCAACTACTTTAAAGACTTAGCTCACCAATTTTCCTGGGATGGATGTATGGAGAAGTACCATTTCTCCCATGAGTTCCCAAAGGGATTGCTGAGATACCTAGAAGATTCCTAATCATTGCAGTTGTAGAGTTTTCCTTTATGAAACCCATCTGCAGAATATTTTCTGATTCTCATCTAACTTTCTTTTCTGGTTCAGTGCAGCCTAACGTTGAGAGCAAAGAAGCCCCCCTGTTTTTATGGCATGGGTATGAGAGAATCAATCAAGCAAGTTTAGAGCACATAAAATAAAATGGCTTCATCTTTTCAATACCTGCAGTCCTCATACAGCCATGCCACCTGGCATCTGGAATTGAAGAGTGCTTTAGTCACATGATGGAACACTGGCCTCAGGATTTTGGAATGAAAGGAGGAGCAATGAAAGCCAAGGCCCATGCACCTGGTGTTAAGGAAAATTTACACCTGAGAGAATGTAGTAGCAATGCTTACATTTGCAGGTAAGACTTTTTTTTTTTTTTTTTTTAACCAGTGAGGGAGTCTATCACAGCAATTTAATGAGATAGAGAGAAATCAGGTAAATAGGAAGAGATGATGAACAACCATTTCAGTGTCAAGCCAGATGTTTGAAATATTGCCAGTCAAATGATGTTCCTGATATTTTTCAAAATTCAAATATCCACATTGCTCTCAATGAACTACTTCTTTTAATAGCAATAATTTCATATGAGTTTCATGAGATAATTATTCAAACCTCATAAGGGTTGAAAACAATTTAACTGATCCAAGTTCTGAAACACTGGAGAGGCATCAGTAACCCCATACCAATCTATATTCCATCATGCAATAGACTTTATTTCTATAAGGCATCAGCAAACTATAATTTTATCGTATCATTAATATCATTATTAAAAATGTCATGTCTATATTGAAGATAAAAATACAAAGAAAGATTAGGCCTACAGAAGCAGAAGACAAATTGGTATACCTCAAAATAACAATCTGTTTCTATTTGAGTATTAACTAAATCACTACAATCTTTGATTGCACTGAGGAAATGATGTATCAAGTATATCTCCCCTAGTTGAACACCTTTTTGAAGGAACACCAGACCTAAACCAAAAAACAGAACACATGGAAATGATACAGAATATTTTGAAGGCCAAGATTCCTGGTGTTTTAATTTGGCAGTAATTGAATACTTCTTGAACTTAGTATTTTCTGTGTTATATACATAATTCACTGACAGAATAATAGTCATCATTTAAGTGATGAAGTATGGAATCCCAATAGGCACTTTTAAGCTTTAACAATATACTAAAAAGCCACTGTATTGTTTCCCCCCCGTCCCTTGGCTTAGAGAATTATTCCAGGACTCATTTATTACCTGCCATTGAATACTTCTGGGTCAGCATAGGGGTCCTTAATATACACTCTGGGTCTTTTATCTTGAACCACTATTCCCCTTCTTGTCTTGATCCTTGTGTACACAGAAAGCCAGATTCAGGGGCGCCTGAGTGACTCAGTGAGTTAAAGCCTCTGCCTTCGGCTCAGGTCATGATCCCAGGGTCCTGGGATTGAGCCCCGCATTAGGCTCTCTGCTCCGAGGGGAGCCTGCTTCCTCCTCTCTCTCTGCCTGCCTCTCTGCCTAGTTGTGATTTCTCTCTGTCAAATAAATAAAATATTAAAAAAATAGAGCCAGATTTATATTGTCTACTTTGTATATTATTCATAAGATTTATTAGATAATATTACTAGAGTTTCACTCATTTTCCATGCTCCTTAAACTCAAGACATCTATTTTGTTTTCTGTGGCCATGTTGAAACTTACCATTACAGTATCTCTCTTCTCCTGTACAAGATCATAGAAAAATGCTTGGCACACTGGTATAATGATTTCTTAATACAGCAGTCCCCCGACTGCCCTATCTGCAGAAAGTGAAACCATAGTTTGAGCAACCCATGGTCAACCACGGTCCAGAAGTGAATGATCCTTCTTCTGATAACCTTCTTCTATATTCTCAGAAGGTCAACAGTAGCTTAAAGCTATGTCACAATACCTAGGTCACTCACTACATTTTATTTTATCATCTCACATCATCATCATCATAAGAAGGCTGAGTATAGGACAATAAGATATTTTGAGTGGGAAAGACCACATTCACTTAACTTTATTATAGTATATTGTTATAGCTCTTCTATTTTATGATTAGTTATTGTTGTTGACCTCTCACTGTGCTTATTTTGTAAATAAGACTCTATGATAGGTATGTATGTTAGGAAAAAGCATAATATATACAGGGTTCAGTATGACCAATAGTTTTAGGCATCCACAAGAGCTTCTGGAACCCTCTATCTGCCACAGATGGGGGGAGGGGAGGCTACTGTATCTTATACATGGTATTAGAAAGGAGATGTTCTCCCCCAGGGCTGATAATATATTATATGTTAATAAAATATTAAAAAAAAAGGAGATGTTCTCTCTTTTATACTGGATCCTGAGCTGTAGATACATGTTATCCAGAGCTGTTAAAGACTTCGTCAGTTTTTGACTATATCAGAAGTTGGGGATGGTCTGGAGCAAGTGGAGCCTGTATGTATTGCTGGTGGTAAAATGGTACAACTGCTTTGGAAAATAGTTTATGGTTTCTTAAAAAGTTAAACATACACCTACAATATGACCCAGACTTTCCACTCTTGGATATCTTCTCAAGAGAAATAAAAGCACAGGTGTACATGAAAACTTGTACACAAATATTAACAGGTGTTATTTATAATGGCCCAAACCTAGAAATAACCCAAAGGTCCATAAAATAGTGAGTGAACAGATTGTGATACACATAAACTCACAAAATAGGAACACTCTCTAGCAATAGAAAGAATTACTGATTCACTCAACATGGACGAACCTGAGATAATTAGAGTGAAAGAAGTCAAATATTAAAAAAATACATATTGTATGATGACATTCTTGCACGATTTTAGGAAATTCAAATTAACCAATAGTCACTTTGGAAGAGTAAGGGAAAAGCAGTAAAAGACTTCTGAAGGTGATGAATGTATACATACTCTTGATTGTGGTTAGGATTTCACAGGTAAATGCATATTTCGAAACATAAAATTCTACACTTGAAATGCATGCAGTTTATTATGTCAATTAGATATCAAACTGTCAAAAAAAAAAGAGAGAGAAATAGAGACCCTCAATGTTGTCATACCCTAAACAAGTGAATCCCAGCAGATTTTCACCAAAGGAACCTCTAAGATACATACTTACAGCCCAGAATTAAAGACTGAAATGCAGAGCGCTGCCTATCACTACAGAAGCTAAAGGACCGGTTTAACTCTCCTGATGTCTGCCAGCCTGTCTGCCACGCTCACATGTCCATGAGCATGGACACATAACCTAATCGCTTCCGATGGGCCACTGCCTCACAGGACTTTGAATCTGGAGGGAGTGACACACAAAGAACTGAGAATGGTTCAGAACGCAATCCGATGGCACAGAGGCAGCAGAGAGGGAAGCAGTGACATCTGGAAAACAGTAGCAGCTCTGCCTGAGGAAGCCTGGGACCCTGCAGGACTGCCCACCATCCAGGAGCACCAGAAGCAGCAAGGCCAGCAGCGGAGTGGGCCCAGCGACAGGGTCAGCGCTGGGAGCTCTTGCACAGTATGATCTCAGCAATAGTTCTCATCACGACCTCACCTCAGCTACATTCACTTAACTTTATTATAGTATATTGTTATAGCTCTTCTATTTTATGATTAGTTATTGTTGCTGACCTCTCCTTGTGCTTATTTTGTAAATCAGACTCTATGATAGGTATGCATGTTAGGAAAAAGCATAATATATACAGGGTTCAGTATGACCCACAGTTTTAGGCATCCACAGGAGGTTCTGGAACATACCCGCCGTAGATAGAGGGGAGGGAAGGCTACTGTATCTTTTACATGGTATTAGAAAGGAGATGTTCTCCCCCAGGGCTGATAATACATTATATTATCTATTATCCAAGTATTTCCTTCCAGACTAAGAGCTACCTATTATCCTTCCAATAAATGTCCTTTCTGCTTACATTAGAGAAGAAGTATTAGGAATCTAAAAGGTAAACACTGGGGTGTCTGGATGGCTCAGTTGTTTAAGTGCCTGTCTTTAGCTCAAGTCATGATCCAGGGTCCGGGAATCCTGGGATCAAGCCCCACATCAGGCTCCTTGCTCAGCAGGGAGTGTGCCTCTCTCTCTCTCTCTCCACCATTCCCCCGCCTCCTCCGCTTGTTCTCTTTCCCCTCTCAAATAAATAAAATCTTTTATTTTTTATTTTTTTAAAGATTTTATTTATTTATTTGACAGAGAGAGATCACAAGTAGGCAGAGAGGCAGGCAGAGAGAGAGGAGGAAGCAGGCTCCCTGCCGAGCAGAGAGCCCGATGCGGGACTCGATCCCAGGACCCTGAGATCATGACCTGAGCCGAAGGCAGCGGCTTAACCCACTGAGCCACCCAGGCGCCCTAAATAAAATCTTTTAAAAAATAGAATAAAAACAGACATAAATGTCCAAGTGATCCACATACTGATTATCGGACCAGTCAAATTAGATTTTATATCCTATACTTTATAAATGAACAGCAAGGTTTGCCCACAGTGAAAGTCAAACTATGCTGGGAAACATGTCTCTAGACAGATGGGAAAGTGACCGGATAAGAAAGGGCACTAAAAACAGAGCTGCATTGCTCATCTGGATGGGAAGCAGAGGGACTGGAGCTCTCAGTCCCTCCTCTGGGATGGGAGGAATCTCAGATAACGTATCTTAAAAGCAATGTATACCTGAAACGTATATGACACTGTCTATTAACTCTACCGGAATTAAAATTAAAAACTTAAACAAAAAGGCACTGCAAGGGGTATGCTGGGATTAAAGTCTCCTTGGGAGAAGTTAGTCATTGCAGGTTGACTAGTTTAATTGCCAGGGCTCTGAAGGAAGATGGGAGGCAAGGAGCCCACCCACACAGAGCCAGCCGAAGCGGGGGAATGCTGCTGCGTGTTTTGAGGGTTCTTTGGCTTAAGAATCCAGGTTCACTCATGTTCCCTCTCTAACAAGTGAGGGTTTTAATGGGCATTTAATCGCTGCTGTGAACTTTCAGTAATTTATTTTATGGGGAAAAAAAAATAAAACAAGCCCGAAAGCCATAGAGACATCTCCAAGAGACCAAGTGATGACATTTATTTTGATGGGCCCTATTGATTCAGTTCCTTAGTGTGTGAGTTGCATGGGAGCAACTTTTTTTCCCAAGATAAACACTCAGAAAAGTGGTATTAATGCATTCGGACTTCGATAACACCAAGCAGAATACTTATAGACTAACGAAAATAGTTAAGAAAATAGTGGGCTTGTGGCCCTTTAAGAAGTTTTCACGTATGAGACACATGTCACATAAGGTAGTGAACACTTTTGGAAACAAATCCTTATACCTCCATCTCTGAAATGTATCCCAAATCTTCCTATTCTCCTCACCTTCTCAGCCCTCGCTGGTTCTACCTGGATTAGTGGCAACTGGTTAACCTGATTTCACTTTCATTTACAAAAATCCATATGCCAGAAAGAAACCAGAATGAGGTTTTTAAAATGTGTATCAGATTGTGTCACTTTCCTGCTTATAACATTCAGATGGCTTCTTAATACATTTGGAATAAAATCTAAATTTCTTATCAGGACCTATCGTGCCCAAAGCACTCGGTCCCTATGGAACTCCCCATCTTAGCTCTTACTATCCTTTTCTGAGCTAATTCTATTCCGACCTCACTGGGCTTCTTCCTGTTCCTTGATTACACCAAGCTCCTGCAAGAGGGCCTTCGCACATGCTCTTCCCACTGACAGGGACTACCTTCCTCATCTCCTCAGGTAGCTGATTCCTACTAAGAAATCTGGACTCAGCTCAAATATTTGTTCCCATGGTAGCCTTTCCCGACCACTCAGTGTCAAGTATCCCCTCCCACACCACCCATGACTGTTTTTCTGTCATCAGAGTACCTTTCACCATCCGAGACAAACTTTTTTGTTTACTTATGGATTATCTGTTGCCCCACTAGAATTAAGCTCTTTGAGAATAGGAGTCCTGTGTGTTGGAATTATCACTGCATCTCCAGGGTCTACAACAGCGTCTGGCACATAGTAGACATTCACCAATTGCATATTTTATGAATTAATAAGTGAAAAGCAGAAAGAACAACAAATCCCAGCTGCATTTATCATCACCTGGCAGTCTACCTGATGTAGAATTAGGATTAACCAATCTGTAACATCCTAGAAGCTTGATGGCTCCCGACTCCTAGTGGCAAATCACTAATAATACTTAACAGATTATCCAAAAATCAAGTATTTTAATACTTGAGTATTTTTCATCAAGTCAAATATTGGCTTATCATAATTAAATATCAGAGCTAAGAGAGATCTTAATTATAGAAATGAAATGTAACATTAACAATAACAGCTAACATTCATTGAGTGTATACTGTGTCTCAGTCACCATTGTAAGCGCTCTGTATGTCTAACCATATTTAATTCTCATCACAGCTCCACAAGTTAGACACTACTGTTATGCTCCTTTATAGATGAGAAAACCCATTTAGGAACTTGTCCATGGCCACTCAGCTAATAAGATTCAGAACACAGCCAGAACAGGCACAATACTCAATTTACAAACTCACCATTCCACTCGGACAGCAAAAATCATAGTTAACCCAGATACTCCTTTCTTGCTCCAAAATGTGGACTCCTAGCTCTTGTAAGTGCAGTGCTCCAGGCAGGGCCTTCCAGAAGAGCAGTATCTGTACCCAGAGAAAACCTCAGCCATTCTAACCCTAGAAAATTAACAAACAAAACAAAATTAAGCAACTTTTCTGAGGCCACACAGCGTCAGGACTGGGACCTAGTGAGTCACTCTGTTCTTTGCAAAGCACCATAAGTAGTCATTAGGGAATGGCAAACATCAGAGCAAGTGGCTTGATATGGGGGTTAGAAAGAGGCACACCTGGTACGAAAAAGAAATTGGCTGTGACCTGGTATGGTGTGCTGTTCTGCTAAAGGTGCCTGGAATCCTGCTAGCCACTATTTCCAACAGACCCTATTGCAGATCGCTCAGACTCAAATGACTTTTCTTGTTTTGATTAGTACAGAGGAAAATAGCACCACTGAGTAAAGTATACAAATATTTACTGAACACTACATGCCCAGCGCCCTACTAGGTGGTGGTATGAGCTCAGATGAAAGCAGGTGAGATGAAAATTGGTCCCTGATCTCCTGCAAGGCAAAGCAGAATGGTTTTCTCCTGCCAAGCAGAGAAGATAAATGCAGTGAACAGGAAGTGGGGATATTATCCTTCCAGGAACTGGTAATGGCCTTCAGAAGCGTAGGCAGCTGTGCATAAGCTTTCCAGATGAATTGTTTAAAAACTACTTAGGGTGTACATTCTTTTCCTCATTTGTTCCTTTATTTGCAATTCTCCTGTTACCTTTGGAAATCATTAAGAGAAAGGAGCAAATCAAAGTGGGCATGCAGCTACCGAGTCAGGAAGATGAGCATAAATGCGTGTGGGGTGAAACGTGTACAGTATAGAGGGCAACATTTGCTTCCCCCCCTCCCTTATATCATCTCACGTACCCCACTCCTACCTGCCAAGGCTTAAAGTTGTGACCCCTGATGGATTCTGGGAGGCTGATTTGTAACATCTGCTGATTCTCTACTGGCAAAAGAGAATTAAGTATCTGCTAACGCTCTAGAGACCAGGAAGCTTTTTCTGCTTATCTGGTGCTTTATCTTCAAAATAACTGTAGAGGAAAATCTTGGCCTAATTTACTGGAACCATAACAAATATTTATTGGATGAATGCATAGGTCAGTTGTGCTTTCTTAGGAATCATTATTAAACCAAAAAACCGGTGTAGTGTGTCTGTGCAGAAATCTCAGAATTCTAAAACTACTTCTTGCAAACAAGTCCCTCTGAAGCAAAGGGCCACATAGCCGTAGAGTACCAGCTTAATGTAAGTTCCCATCTGAGTTGATTTCTCTATTCTTTTATAACAGGGGAGAGGAAAATGAAACCTGAAAAAAAATAAAACTGTACTACTATCTGACTCCAATAAAGAGAAGAGAAAGCCCAGATTGCCTCATTTGGAAAAACAAAAAAGACAAAAAAAAAAAAAAAAAAAAACCAACACAAAAAACTAAGTAGACCCATTATCCGAATTTATAGCCATTTGCCAAGTTTGAGAGAAAGGTTTTTTGCCTTATTCCTGCCAAGGATTCTAACCCATGGCAGCATGAGTTACAAGTCACGGGGGAGGAGGACAAAGCTGATTATCGTTCCTTCTAATGTGGAAAGCTAAAACTCAAAGTCTATACTGTTTACGGTTGTTAAACAGGAGAGATTTCTGTTGGCTGCATGACTACCCAGTATCTTCTTCAGCCTGAGAGCTTCCCTTTATTCATTCATCAAGCATTTTCTCAACACCTACTCTGTACCAGGCACTGCATTGAGCCCCTGAGGATAGAGATGTGAATAAGTCATGGCATTGTCCATAAGGAGCTCAAACTCTGGTAAAAGAGAAGGACCTAAAAACAATGTAACTGCAATACATTGTGATAAATGCATTGAAGAAATATGTTCTTCTACAAGACGTTTGGGGAGTGTAGACTAAAAAGCTTTGAACGCAATAGAAAGATTTTAGAATCTTTCACAAGAAAAACACTTCTGTATCAAAATTCCCAATATAATTCATAGTAATAAGGAAATATCCATAGTTATTATTTTATTATTACTGCCTTGTATTGGTGACCAAACACTATATTAATAGCTAATTTCTCACATTTTTTCCAATGAAGAAATTGAGGCTCAGAGTTTAGTAAGTCCTTAACAGAGAAACTGCCTTTAAATTGAGCTTCCTCAGTGGAATGAAAACACTAAAACATACAAAGGAATTCATTTCTGCCATCATCACGAAAAAGGAGACCTGAGACAGAGAGCAGAGGAAGAACTAGAAGAGTTTACTGCTACCAACCTAGAGGACATAAGAAGAGGCTGAGGAGGGGTTGAGGATTGCTGTCAGTCCTAATTCCAACCACTCCACAGTTACCAGACAACTTAAAGTTCTTACATCTATCCCAACTGCTGTATCCAGAACCAGTCTGAAGAGAAGAAGAGGGGTAGATATGGGAAAAGAGGAAGAAAGGGTAGCCAAATTCTATCACATCAAGGGATGTTCTGAATTCTCAAAGCTGTGAGATCACATCGCTGGTTCCTCCTGTCAGCCAAGCCAGCCATGTCAGAGGAGGCCAATTACAGCACTGGCTGGCTCATCAATGGAGGAGCGGAATGTGACGGTTAAATAAGCAAAGATGCCTGGGTTGGCCATCTCAAGACCTAACATGTCAAAGAAGAGGGTGGTTGTATTCAAGGAACTTCTGAGAAAGCAAAACTGAGATTTCCTAAACTTGTCCATCCTCTCTCCAAACTCGAATTCTCTGGGAGGCGTCTTTGACAGAAACCGTAGTGCTTTGCCATTTTGACATTGTAATATTCTTACCCATCATTCAGAGTAAGAATTACAGAGTCTACATTTTCAGTCACAATGTTAAAGAAATCATTTTTTAAACCCCATGCATATAATAACAACAAACCAGTGGTTCCAAGGCACAGTAGGAAAGTGGTGGATTCTGAATGGCCCCAGGAGGCAGAAACCCGTTTGCCATTGTCTAGCTCTGTGAGCTTGACGGGTTACGTTGACTCCTCTTTCTCTTAATCTCCTCAACTGTGAAATGTGGAGTTTGGACTAGGGTAATGCTCCCCAGATACAAGTTGATGGGGCAGACATACTTGGGTCATTTAAGAGAACTTCCCAAATTGTACTCCTGCATTATGTGGGGATGAGTCCCAAGATCCTTTATTTTTTCAAGGTCCACACAGGGTAGGATGTGTAGAATACCATAATGTTTCTTTCCCCTCATGTTTTGTCTTTGTCAAACAATGGCTCAATGAGGTGAACAAGCATGAAAAAGAACCTAAGAAGAATTAGCCAAATTCACATTTATCAAAGTGTTAAGACTGCATGAAAGCACAGCTTTCGAAGAGAGCAGCAAACAACTTGCATAGATTTGATGATCTTAATACCAAACAGAACTCACAAATGGATAATTCCCTAATAAATTGCAGGCATGAGGGGCGCCTGGGTGGCTCAGTGGATTAAGCCGCTGCCTTCGGCTCAGGTCATGATCTCAGGGTCCTGGGATCGAGCCCCGCATCGGGCTCGCTGCTCAGCAGGGAGCCTGCTTCCTCCTCTCTCTCTGCCTGCCTCTCTGCCTGCTTGTGATCTCTCTCTCTGTCAAAGAAATAAATAAAATCTTTTAAAAAAAAAAGATTCAAAAAAAAATAAAATAAATTGCAGGCATGAGACTTAGATTGTTTTCTCTCTCTCTCTTTTTATTTTAAGTAAGGTATTAGTAGGTAAAATATGACCTTTCTTTGGTCATGACAAAAGGAAAGGCAAAGCCAGCAATCAAGAACAAACACCAGAGCTGCCGCTGATGATGAAGACAGAGTTTTATAAAGCCCAAAGCATGCTCAACCAATGAAGCAGGTGCCTTGATCAGCTAGCACAGTGAAGAAAGAAAATTGAATTCCTTGAAAACAATTTGGAAAGGAACTTGGAAACCCTATCCAAACAATGCTCTGGGGCTGACATTTCAAAAATGTATTTGCTCTTTATTCTAATCACTTTGGTACTTTCATCAAAGCGAAGACATGACATATGGAACAGAAGATATGCAGGGAGATGAAGGAGTAGTCAGATGCAAATGGTTGGAAAAGGCCCAGAGATTACAATCTGGCTCACCTTACACATCCAGTCTCAGCTCCCGAAAGATGCCTAAGAGCTGTCATTTATGGAGAGCCTGTGGTAGAGGAGGTTCTGCGTAGCTTCCTCCAATCCTCCAAGGAACTCTAAGGAGACTGAGGCCCAGAAAGATTAACTATTTTACACAAGGTCTTAGACGTGCTAAGAGATGGAGCAGAGATTCGAATGTCGTTCAAACTTCCTGCTGCTTCAGAATTCAATTCCCTTCTGACCCTTATTCTAATACTATTTCTGCCCTGTCAAAGCCCCAGCCCACGGGCTCAGGTTCAGTGTCTTCTCAGAGTGTTTCTGGGATTCACAGATGCAACTTCCCAGGAATAGTTAAACACCAATAAGGAATTGTTACTGAAGAATTGTTCTTTCCCTCCTGTTTTTATTATTCTTGTTAGTGCTTGTTTTTTTTCTGATATCCAATACAGTTCCCATGTTATCTCATCGTCTACTCTTTATGAGACACATGGGCATGGTGGAAAATAAGCAAAGAATGCCATCTTTTCTTAAAACATCTCTTCTCCACAGACTTTCAGTGTTTGTTTAAAATCTACTGTACTTACACACACAACCAGCCAATTAAAACTATCTGCAATCAGCTACTTGAGTATGAAATGGTATTTGTACACTGAAGCCAGAAGCAACTGATAACGAGTTATTTTACATCCAGGGCAAACTCAGCCTCTACTGCTGAATGGCCAGGCTAGGACATACAGTGGCCGAGAGCAGAAAGCTGGTGAGAGGAGAGGAACGTTGAACAGATTACTTTTGTCTTTACGGCAATGGTTTCTTTCCCCGGGTGGGGGTAGGGGGGTGGGGGTAAACAAGTCCTGTTAATCAGGTCATTGATTCCCAGCTGATATCAATGAAAACCAGAAAAAATGCAAAGAAAAACATGCACAGTATCAGTCAGTCAAGAACTAATGTGGAATCAGTCACCGAAGCTTGGGTGTCGCTGTCAGAGCATCTGAGCCTACTCTATGTACATTTCCTGCCCTCAGCAGATGAATCTTGTTTTTCTGGACCACATGCCTCCACTGCACCTCATTTTCCCATCTCCCCTCCCCTTGCAGGCCTCCACCCCCTCCTTCACCCTCCCCTGAGAGGTGTCTCCAGGTGGGGACAGCGGGGGTGTGCCAGCAGAGAAGTCAGCCCTGGAGGGTCCCTCAGAGGAGGATTTGGAGTGAGCTATACTATGAAATCTCTTTCTAGCAATCTCACCATGAATACTCTTTAATGAAAAATGACCTGGAAATGCCATATTTCTAATAAATAAAGAGAAAGAAAGGATGGGAGAGACAGAGATACAGCAGAGAAACTGAGATACAGCAAAGCATGAGTCATGCCCAGATGCTCCTATGCTAGACGTACTATCTAGAATGTCCTTTTCTCAGGAGTGTGCCTTGGCCTTGCCTTACCTGGTGCAAGGTTTCTGAAGGCCCTCCCTCACTGTTTCCTCTCCCCACTAGCATATGGAGTCTCCCCAGAGGTGGAGCGGAAGGGTCCTGGAGCTAGCCTTTGCCTGCCTTGGACATGAAGCCCTTCCCAGAAGGTTTGGCTCCGGTGACACATGGGATCCTCAGAGCGACCGGGAGCAGCAGGGGCCCACTCCCTCCTCACAGGCGAGGTTGTAGAACCTGCAGACCTGAGAAGCCTGCACCCCTCTGGTCTCTGATGCCAGTTCTTTTTATTTCCATGAAGCTACTTAATGAGATTCTTCATGCATAAAATTAATTTTTGCCCTCTTCTATCAGCTTTTACCACTAAAGGATTTACTTACAATTTTGTCAGATTTTATTTATACGTGCAATAAAGGGGACTCGAATCATAATGAAGGCTTTTATGGGTAATGATGGGAGATACAAAAGGAAGCTGAGAGCCGGCAGACATCCAGGCCCCCTTTGGATGCCAGGATGCATTATGCAGGAGATACCCCCTGCAGAAATACACAGGAGGTCCTGCCTTCCCAGAACCATACCTCAAGTCATCCTAATTTGTTGCTGGGGAGAAAAGGAGGAGCAGGGCTATTAATAAACAGTGCAAATAATTAGGCTTTATGGGAATTTGCTTGTTTTCTTCCACATTGGATTTGCTCTCAAACCCCTTCACAAATCTGTCCTGTGTGACTGCTTTGGAGACAGTGGGCTGTTGCCCTGAGTGTCCCTTGGGAAGGTGTCTGGAGCTGGAATGGAGCAAAGATGGACAATACTGGTTGGTAATAAAGACCCTTGCTTACTGAATGTCCCCTAGGGCTGGGCTCTGTGGCCGGCATTGTGCGGACATGGTATTACTTAATCTCCCAAAACAGGTGGCAGGGTAGCTATTATCATTCCCACTTTAAAAATAAGGTAACTATGGGCACCTGGGTGGCTCAGTGGGTTAAGCCGCTGCCTTCGGCTCAGGTCATGATCTCAGGGTCCTGGGATCGAGTCCCGCATCGGGCTCTCTGCTCAACAGGGGGCCTGCTTCCCTCTCTCTCTCTGCCTGCCTCTCTGCCTACTTGTGATCTCTTTCTGTCAAGTAAATAAATAAAATCTTAAAAAAAAAAATAAGGTAACTAAGACCCAGAGAGGTCCCCTAAAGTCACATGCTATTTTTTGCACAGTTTACCACCACCACCACCAACCACCAGTCACTCTTTTTTCCCTATTCCATTCAAAGTCATGAGCCCTCCTCTCCAGGCTAAAATGTTCAGTCCACTGTGTTTAGATTTGTACTACACTGGGCACAAGAAACCGGACTTCCAGTTCTACTTACATTCTTATTACTAAATGCTGTGAGACCTCGAGCAAATAACTTCACTTCTCTGATTGTCACCGTCCTCTCCTGAAAAATAAGATTAAGATCTCAAGGAGCCTGTTCAGTTCTGGCATTTTTATCCTGTGACACTCTCTCCACCTAGTAACAACAGAGGATGTGAAAAGTGCATGTGTTAGCTCACAGCAACTGAACTCATTTTTCAGAGCTAAAATACTTGGAGCTATGTCACTGCACAGCCAACACTGGGATGGTCTCTGGATTTCCAAAGCTGCATGGGACTGCCAAGCTGCTGTGAAGCATTAGAGACTTTTTTCCTACTCACCGTTCTCTTGCCAGCACTAGAGATGAAGAATCACAGAGATCAAAATACAAGTTGCGCAAGATTGCTGAAGGCTGACAACTGGAAACGAAGAGCACAGTGGTACAGTTTAGCTCTTTCCATGAAGAGAAACTTACTATGGAGCCCCAGAGGCTAAATGGAGACTTTATCTTCAGGAAAACCTGACTCTATCAGCATCTCACATTTCCAACGGGGAAAAAGATGTCCCTAACCACTTAATCACAGGGAGGAATTTCTGTGACACAGTATGGCCTTTGTCCTCTCGCCATGGATTCTATGTCTTTGAAGCTGCAAAAGAAGGACCAGAGCCACAAACTTCTATCCATTCAACAAATACTGAGATGCTACTGTGCTCTAAGCACATGGTAGGTATCAAGGGTAAAAAGGAAAGGAAGACACAAAACCTTTTCACAGTATTGTAGTAAAAAATAAATAATTTCAATGCAATGCAAGAGGATGAAGATGATGGTAAAGAGAGTTTGTGGCTGTTTGGTGTATGGTTCACCTTGCTAAACCAAAGTGGGCTATTGATAAAGGCATTCACTGGTGTGAAGGGAGGAAGAAATAATATATTCCAAGGATGATAGCTGTTTGAGCTGAACCTTGAAAGATGAGTAGAAATTGGTGAAGCAGATGTGTGAGGGGAAGGTGTTCCAACAGAGAGAATGCTAGGTGACTCTTCATACCATACCCAATGGGAGAAAATGTTTCAAGAAAGTCAGGACATTCTTCCCTTTATTTATTTATTTTTTAGAATTTATCTATTTATTTGACAAAGAGATAGCGAGAGAAGGTACACAAGCAGGGGGAGTGGGAGAAGGAGACCCAGGCCTCCTGCTGAGCAGAGAGCCCAATGCGGGGCTTGATCCCAAACCCTGAGATCATGACCTGGCTGAAGGCAGACACTTAAGGAATGAGCCACCCAGGTGCCCTGACATTCTTCTTGCAGAGTGATTTTTAGGAATTGCAGTATGGATTTTTTAGGTCTCTAATACATGTAGTTTTCTTCTGTCTAAAGGCAGCTCTTCTTCCTTTCTTAGGATATGACTGTGAAATCTCTTTCTAGCGGTCCCACCATGAATACTCTTTAAGGAGAAACGACCTGGAAATGTCATATTTCTATTAAATAAAGAGAAAGAAAGGATGGGAGAGACAGAGATACAGCAAAGCCTCAGCCATGCCCAGAACTCCACAGAGCAGGTACCAAGCTCGGTAAACCAAGGACCAGTCCCCAAAAGAAAGACTTAAGGGTAGGAAAAGCAGAGAAGTAGCTTACCAAGGCAGCAACTTTTAGCTCAGACATTGAATCAGCAATGAACATGGAAAGTGTAAGGAGTATAAAAAAGACATTTTTGTTCTCTTTTGAATTGTTAAGAAATAAATGTAAAAGACCAAAAATCAGTTGCTCTGAGCTAGTGGCTAGACATGAATGGAAACCAAGAATGGGAAGTGTTTTCGATATAGCATGGTGAGGAGAGGAAGAAATTGAGCATGACTTAGAGCATTACTTTCCATGATCCTGTGCCAAACTAGGCATGGCCCCAGAGGTGGAGGAGGTGTCTGGCTTTTTCCTTTTATGTTCATGCTCAGTTAAAAAGTGTAAAGTGAGCAGATGGGGGGAGGGTAAGGAGGTACAATAGAGGGTCATAAAGTTAGAGGAAGTACTTCAGTGCAGCATTGACAAATACCATCTTCATTTTCCCCTCCTCGAACTATCTTAGTACAAGAATAGAAGCAGGGGTGATGAAATGAGGTGGGGGTCATGTAAAAGGGAGAGACTTGATGGAAATAAGAATAACAAAGCATTGAGAAATTTCTTGTGACTCACATGTGGAGAGAAAATGTTTTCTTGGAAGAAAGCCAGAGGAAGGCCTCACGGGAAGTATTGTGAGCTTTTCTTTTGCAATTCCATTATGACTTTAATAGTTTTTTTCTGATCACTACAGTGATGGAGGTCCTTTGTATGATATTAGAAAGTACACAAAAGCACACAAAAGAAAATAAAAATCATTCACTATCTTAAAGAAAAGCATTATTAATATTTTAACTCCTACAGATCAAAGAATTTTTTAAAAGAAAAACAGAAGAAAGAGGAGGCAGAAACCTATGCGAATGTTGAACTCTAAATTAGATGGAAAAAAAATTTAGTGACATAAAGCATTATTTCTATTAATGAATACGTATTGAAACAAATTCTTATCAGAAATTTCATTGCTAAAAGTAAAAATAATTGAGACACTATACCACAAGGTTGATATAGGGGGCGCCTGGGTGGCTCAGTGGGTTAAAGCCTCTGTCTTCGGCTCAGGTCATGGTTTCAGGGTCCTGGGATTGAGCCCCGCATCAGGCTCTCTGCTGAGCAGGGAGTCTGCTTCCTCCTGTCCCCCTGCCTGTCTCTCTCCCTAATTGTGACCTCTGTCTGTCAAATAAATAAACAAAATCTTAAAGAAAAAAAAAAGTTGACATAGCTTCATAATGAACTGTTATACACAATGGAGGTCCCTACCACAATCCATCCCTGAGTCTCACTCTCTCCTTTATATCACCTATTCTTCTTTCCCTTTTGGATACTCTGTTGTTGCTATAAATGATACTGACTTGACAAGGCTTATGGATAGAGTGAATATCAAGGAAGAAATGAAGTTGAGCACCAAGAATGAGTTTTAGGCCAGATCAAAGACTATATGAATATTCTTCCCTGTACTCACCCCCAATCCTTATACATACAGAAACGAACTTGAGTCCTTATAGGACAGATTCTTTGTTATTGGCTTCTACCCTCCCCTCTTATACTCAGCTGAGGATACGACAACTCATGGCTGAGACAACTCGTAGCTGAGACAGGTTGCTTCCACTTCTTACCACCAACGATTTTCATTTGACAACACAGATTTTTTACCTAGTTGTGGTCCAGGCCATGATTCATCCTACCCATTCATAGGTTGGCAACTGGATCGAGTCTAGCCCAGATCTGGGTCCTGGATTGCCCATGGAAAACTCAGAGAAATACTGACATTGATTTCCCACTTTGGTTGCCACAAGCTCTAACCAGAGGTACGTCTACCAGACTCCGTGTACTCAGAGGATTTACTGGTAGCAGTATTATCAGTTAAGGAGTGGGGAGTCACAGTGACTCTAGAGTTTCCAGAGAGCAATAAGTACAGTTGTTCCTAGGACAGAGCCCTATTGTCCACCATTCTATTGCCCAAGGATTGTTGTTTGTAATACAGGCTCAGTGGTAGGAAGCTTGAAAGGGAGCCCCAACAACGTAACACAAAAATGCTACCGAGACATGAAGAGATTATCCTTTTCTGAGGACATAACTTTTACCAGTTTCTAGGTAAATGCACCTACCTACCACACAGGGAATTCAAGAGCAACATTTTTTTTCAGTTTGTTGCCAAATGGGGTGAAATTTTTTCTAAAAATTTAAAATCTAAAAATGTAAAATTAAAAATTTAAAAATTAAAAATCTAAGGATTGACAAGGGAATTTCTGGTTAAATGAGATATACATACATTGTCAGTAAGTTGTTTAATTACATGACAATTACATTGTACAGTTATATGTGTATGTACATGCTAAAAGTCGGTCACCCTGAATATTCTCAAGAATTTAATAGTTCGACCCAGCAACTGGGTCTGGACAATATTTACTCCAAAGATACAGATGTATGGAAAAGAAGGGGCATTTGCACCCCAATGTTCATGGCAGCAATGCCCACAAGAGCTAAACTATGGAAGGAGCCGAGATGCCCTTCAACAGATAAAGAAGATGTGGTTCATATATACAATGCAATATAATTCAGCCATCAGAAAGGATGGATACCCACCATTTGCACTGACATGGATGGAACTGGAGGGGATTATACTAAGTAGCTCAAACAGAGAAAGACAATTATCACATGGCTTCACTCATATATAGAATGTAAGCAATAGCACAGAGGACCATAGAGGAGGGGAGGGAAATCCAAAGGGGGAGAAGTCAGAGAGGGAGATGAACCATGAGAGACTATGGACCCCAGGAAACAGACTGAGGGTTTCAGAGGCAAGTGGGGGTGGTAACCAGGTGATGGGTTTTGGGGAGGGCATGTGTTGTGATGAGCACTGGGTATTATATGCAACTAATGAATCATTGAACATGATATAAAAAATATATTATAAAGTTAGTTTGGTAAGCATGGGGAAAAAAAGACTTTGATAGCACACTGTGCTGATGTATGCATCTCACTCCAATTGCTCATTTGTTAATTAGTCCAGGACCAGGACCTGAGCCAAAGGCAGACGCTTAACTAACTGAGCCACCCAGGCACCCCATTTAATATTTTTTAATTTCACTATAATTAACGTAGTGTTATATTAGTTTCAGGTGTACAATACAGTAATCAACGATTCTATATATTAGTCAGTATTCATCAAGGTAAATATACTCTTAATCTCCTTCACCCATTTCACCCATTCCCCCACCCACTTTCCCTCTGGAAGCCACCATCTTGTTCTTTATATTTAAGAGTCTGTTATTTGTCTCTTTTTTTCCTTTGTTTTGTTTCTTAAATTCCACATATAAGTGAAATCATATGGTATTTGTTTTTCACTGAATGACTCAATTCACTCAGTATTATACTCTCTCAATCCATCCATGTTGATGCAAAGGACAAGATTTCAATTTTCTCATGTCTGAGTAATATTTCATTGTACATATTTACCACATCTTGTTTATCCATTCATCTATGGATGCACACTTGTGCTGGTTCCATAATTTGACTATTGTAAATAATGCCACAATAAACACAAACATTCATATATCCTTTCAATTACTTTTTTTCATATTCTTTGGATAAATACCCAGTAGTAGAACTACAGAATCATATGGTCATTCTATTTTTAAATTTGGGGGGGAACTCCACACTGTTTTTCACAGTGACTACCAGTTTGAATTCCTACAACAGTGTACAAGAGTTCCTTTTTCTCCACAAACTTGCCAATGCATGTTGTTTCTTGTGTCCTTGGGTTTAGCCATTCTGACAGACGGGAAATGATATCTCATTGTGGTTTTCCCTGAAGATGGGTGAAACTACATCTTTTCATGTGTCTGTTGACCATCTGTATGTGTTATTTGGAAAAATGTCTGTTCATGTCTTCTGCCAGTTTTAAATTAAATTATTTGCTTTTCTGGTATAAAGTTTCCTATGTCCTTTATATATTTTGGAAATTAACTCTTTTGGATATGACATTTACAAATGTCTTCTATTTAGTAGGGTGTCTTTTAGTTTTGTTGATAATTTCTTTTGCTGTTCGAAAGCTTTTTATTTTGATTAGGAACAAGATAAGGTAGTCTACTCTCACCACTTTTATTCAACATAGTATTGGAAGTCCCAGCCACAGCAATCAGACAAGAAAAAGAAACAAAAGGCATCCACATTGGTAAGGAAGAAGTTAAACTTTCACTATTTGTTAATGCTAAAATACCATATATATAGAAAATGCTGATGACTCCACCAAAAAACTACTAGAACTGAAGAATGACTTTAGTAAGGTTACAGGAGATGAAATCGGTACACAGAATTCTGTTGTATTTCCATATACTAATAATGAAGCAGCAGAAAAAGAAATTAAGAAAACAGTCCCATTTGTAATTGTACCAAAAATAATAAAATACCTAGGAATAAAATTAATCACGGGAGTAAAAGACCTCTGAAAACTATGAAACAATGATGAAAAGAAACAAGATAACACAAACAAATGGAAGGCTACTCCATGTTCATGGATTGGGAGACCAAATACTGTTAAAATTTCCATACTACCCAAAGCAATCTACAGATTTAATGCAAACCCTATCAAAATATCAACAGCATTCTTCACAGAACTAGAACAAACAATCCTAAAATTTATATGGAACCAGAACCAGAAAATATCCCAAACAGTCAAAGCAATCTTGAGGAAGAACAAAACTAGAGGTCTCATAATCCCAGATTTCACAAGATATAATACAAAGACACAGTAATTCAAACAGTATGGTACTGGCATAAAAAGAGATATACTGATCAATGGAATGATGTAGAGAACCCAGAAATAAATCCATGAGTACATGGTCAATTAATCTTTGACAAAAGAGGAAAGACTATGCAATGGAAAAAAGTCTCTTCAATAAATGGTGTTGAGTAAACTGGACAGCCACATGCAAAAGAATGAAACTAGATCATTTTCTTACACAATACACAAAAATGGACTCGAAATGAGTTGAAGACTTAAGAGGGAGACTTGAAACCACAAAAATCCTGGAAGAAAGTACAGGCAGTAATTTCTCTGACATTGGCCATAACAACATTTTTCTAGATAAATCTCCTGAGGCAAAGGAAACAAACGGAAAATCCCTTTCTTAACCTCAAAATTTAATACAGAAAACTAATACAAACCCATAATAACAATAACATCTAACCCTCATTGAACCCTATGTACAAGGCATTTTTTTTAAGGTTTTATTTATTTATTTGACAGAGAGAGAGAGAGAGAGAGATCACAAGTAGAGAGGCAGGCAGAGAGAGAGGGGGGATGCAGGCTCCCCGCTGAGTGGAGAGCCCAATGTGGGGCTCAATCCCAGGACCCTGAGATCATGACCTGAGCCAAAGGCAGTGGCTTAACCCACTGAGGTGCCCCTGTACAAGACATTATTAAAGTGTTCTGTGTATTTTAACTCTTTTAATTCTAACAAGCCCATGGTGTACAACATTATCACCCCCCTTTTAAAGATGAGAAAACTGAGACAAAGAAATTAACTTGCCCAAAATCACCCAGATAAAATAGGGAACACTCTAGAGGCTATGTCCTTGTCAGTATGCAATGTGAAATAAATTCTTTGGAAGAATCATTAATAAGGCAGGATCATTCATTTGTAAATTAACATCATGTTTTATCTCAAGAATGAAGATAAGAATTCTGTGCAGTAGAGTCTTTGGCCTCTGGGCGGCACACTCACATCCTCCATCACTATAGACTTAACTCCACCAGTCATGGTATGTATGGTGGATTCAGCCTGTGTGTGGGAGACAAGAAGGCATGATTCCATGCTCGATATTGGGAACAGATGTGTCCAAAAATGATTCTAACTCAGAATTCTGCTTGCCAAGGGAATGAATCTGAATTGTTTAGTCAAGCAATAGATAATATGCTTAAGAAGAAAGCAAGTTTATTCAAGAAGAAGCTCTCTTCTGAGTCACTGCTGGAGATTTGAAATCTTTGGCAGAGGGATTCCAAGGAATAAACCAGCCATACAGCCAGGCTTCTTGAGCACACCACTCAAATAGGACATTATTTGTTTACTGTTCTTTAGTCACAGTAAGCCTTAAGGAATTAAAGGAATTAAAAAGTTCTTGTGGTACCAAGTTTTCTACTGCAAATGTCTAACTCAGAAATTTCAATGAAAATCCAGATAATTCATGGTTGGGCATTTGGGATATCAAGTAGAACTAATATTTCTACATGGAAGGCTCAGTTTTCCTGAGCCTTTTCCAATATAACTGGAACTATATTCTGGTATTTCTTCCTCCACTACAGAAAACTTCCTACTGTAGCTTAAGTCTTATTTTTTTTCCTTTATTTTTATTTCAGAACTCTAAAAGACCACCAGCCTATTTGTTTTACTTTCAGTAAAATGCAAATAGTATATATATTTGGAATAACTGAGTAAATAATTTATAGCCTGAACAGTAAATTATTTATTTACTCCAGGCATACATATCTAGAATATGAAAATAAATATTTTATAGTCTGTGCCACTGCTAACGAAAAAATTAAATCACCTGGCTTGCCGCTCTGGTTTGCACTGTACATACATACTCTCTACATCATCAGTGACTTGTGAGCAATCACTCACCATCATGCACTTCATTAGTTATTGCACTTGCAGGGTTTTCCAGAACGTTCAGTCTTTGAAGTTTGTTTCAGTCTTTTTCCATAGACTACTTTCTAGCTCTCACTTACTGCTTTCCTTTTCTCAACCTTTCTCTAATCCAGTGTCTGATGAGTCCTTTATCAATCAACATCTACTTACTGAGCACTGACTATAATGCTTGCTAAGAATCGTAGAGGAATACTAGAAGAATATTAACTGTGAACCTTTGTAGGAGTTTGTATTCTGGATACGTTTTATACACACACACACACACACACACACACACACTTGACAAACAAATAAAATATCAGAACTCTCCAAATGCTATGAAGAAACCACATGGATACTACTTGACTTCTGTAAGGATTTATTAAAACTGAATTAGGAAAAAAAACTGAATTAGAATCTACAGGGGGAAGAATTTGTGACCTCTAGATGAAATGGCTTCTTCTGAACTTTGGAGCTATTCCAGAAATGTTAGTACACTCACCATCCAGTAGCAACGGGCATTACTACGCTTACAAAGTAGAATAAAACTACAGAAAGTCCAGTATTTTTCTGCAAAAAGTTACAAATTTAACTTTTGGAGACTACAGTGTTTGAAGAGCTAGGAATGTAATCTTTTGGTATTAAATATTTGGAATATTTAAACTGTAGAGCTCAGAGAAGAAGCAGAAAAAAATTGAAATTATATAAAACCATAAAAATTAGGGAGAAGAAGAATATGACCTTATTCTCCAAATCCTTGAAATATTAGGAGAGCCTTATAAAGATTTTCCTCTTTGACACTCAGGTGAGGTACATAGTAGGATACACACAGATACCATTTCCTGAGTAGCCTTGTACATTTCAAGTGTTTGTACCCTGCTTAGTGCAATCCTTACAACTGGCAACTGTTACTAGTTTCATTTGAAAGTTGAGGAAATTGAGACTCCAAGTTTTAAAAATACCCAGAAGGGCAAAAAGCCAGTAAGAGGCAGACCTCAGTATACTGCCAATTTTTATAATTTTTACCTATTTTTGAAAACAGCAAGGCCTCTGTCTTTTGAGTGGAAATGTCCTTATGTGTCTATTACTTCAATCTTCTTTGTTATGCTGTTAAAAATTTCTATATTTTTACATATATATTTTGCCTACTTGATCTTTCATTTTCTGTGAGAGATGCTAAAAATATCTCTCAATGAAAGTGTGGACCTCTATACTTCCCTTGAAGTTCTAGCAATTTAGGGTTTAAAAAATATCAAATTGCATTAATAAGTACTAAAAATTTTAAACTGTTGTATATTCTTGGTGAATTAAACCTTTTATCTTTATGAAGTGACACTCTTTATGTCTATTAATGATTTTTCATTATAGGCTATTTGGCCTGAAATTAATATGACTACTTAAATTATTTTTATTAGTGTTTTAATATCAAACTTAGCTATTTCAGATGTTTTCAGTGGAAAACTTATTCTATTATTTAGCCCACCATGTTGCAAATTCAGAATGCTGTGATTTTACTTATTTTCATTATAATGTAGTTTCTCATATTACTTTTTGTTAGTGTTTTTCTGATATTTTCTTTCCAGTCTTTTTATTTTAATACTATGTCAGTAAAGACGTAGAATCTTTTGGGTGATAATTAGCTGTAACCTATGATGCTGAGGTTAGTGTGGCAAGAAATGTCTGCACTGACTATAAATACACATACATCAACAAAATATGTTTTCTTTTTTCAACAACTGAAGAACACTTCTCATCTATATTTTATTTGCCGGCATTTTTAGTGTTTTCTCTCTACTAAACTTAGTAGAAACATCTTAAACTACATTCTCAAATTTAGAATAATCTCCTGAAGATCCCTAAGAAGTAAGTCATTGGTGCCAACATAAAAACAAAATTTTGAGCCAAGCAAAGAGATCCAGCCAAAAAAAAAAAAAAAAAAAAAGAAGTGAATCAAAGTCCCCAGAGAAGAGTGTGTCCACGCTCTACTTTCACATCTTGCCTTCCTGCGCTGGCACCATGAAGGCAGGCACTTGCCAAGTAGGTCCTCATTCCATCCAGAATTAGAGCTCAGCCTGACTCTGCCAAGACTTTCCAGCATAGAGATCTTGAATCTTCGTTTCCCACTACCCTCCTTTTGAAAACGTAATTTCATCCCTTCAGAATTCCATATTTAGTTTGTTTCCTATATGAGATGGAAAACAACAGCAGCCTAGACATGATGTTGAAGGAATTGTGAAAAAAATAACAAAGTTTCAGAAAATCTCAGAGAACAAATTACTAGCTCACAAAGTGACTTGGAATCAAATTTGAACACTCCCGATCACACCTAATCCCCCTTCTGAGAGCTGGGTTAGTAAGAATCCAAATTTTCAAGACTCATTTTGAAAACACCTAGCATGCTTTTTAGTTCAGATTTCAACTTCTATTCAAGGTTGCCATGTATGCAAGCATGTATGGATACGCAGACGTACACCTTCAATCTGGTGCACGTGCGTGTACACACACACACACATGCACACACACTCATGCACATCCCACCAACTACAGCAATCACTGGCATTAGCAATACAATTATATGTATTATTGAATCATTAAGAATAAAAAGGGAAATGCTATTGAGTTCTGCATAAAAATACACTAGGCTTCAAATGGGATTAATTTTCCTTGCCGTTGATCTACTTTTACTAGGCAGTAAGAATCTGTAAATAGCTGTATTAATTAAATTAATGCAAATACAGTTACCTATTTTATCTAGAAAGAATTAAAGTAATCTGGGAGGAAAGTACCTGCTATTCCCCATGGATCCAGACAAAAGAAAATAGATTTTTAGGCTGACCACCTAAATGTAACGATTTTCCACTGCATCAAGTTATAGGGTGGCTTATTTCCAAACCAAGGAATTCAGCAGGTTATTTCTTAATGAATGGCTTCTTTACATGCCAATTGCAGATAATTATCCCAGTGGGTAGGGACTGAAAACTTTGTTATTTATGGAGAGAAAGGGAGAAAGATGTTGCCATCCTGGGAACTTCTAATTATATAAGTTATCTAGATTAAAGCAAACTCTGAACAAAATTTCTTTGGGCTCCTACAATGTCAAAGACAAAACTTTCTGAATAGACTACTTACTTAGGAACTAGAACCTGGTCTCTTTTAGTACTAATGCTCACCAAAACTTAAAGCAAGTTTTGTGTTTAGAATAAAGTACTATAAGTCAGAATTACAAGGAGTTGAAATTTTATTTTCTTATTAAAATAAAGTGGCATAATAAGAGTTAATATTCCTGAACAAATTTTTGCCATCCAGCTTTATGGAAATTACCATGAACATTCTATTTTACCAACTCTATATAGTATACCTAAAACAGATGAAGTTTTCTAATGTGCATATAAATCAAAATCACAGGAACATTCAGTAGCCAACTGCATCAAATTTAATTTAATAGATAATAGTACCTTGCAAATTCTTTTCTTCATTCTTCATAGTTTTTATTTTTACTGCCTCAAATCAAAAACCATCAGAGTCCTTCATCAGGATCAATGAAGGAAGGCATAGAGGGGGATTTTCATGGTCAACTTAAGAAGATGTACGGAAGCACTCAGTTACTTTAGAGACTGTTCCAAAATTGCCTGTTCTGCTTTGACTCTGGCTTATTCTTCTCAGTGTTCACTTACATATAACAAACACAGGCATCAGGGAGGAAGTTACTGGCCATTTTGCTGCTTTAGAAACAAAATCTTTATGCTTTCTTCAGTTGTCATTTCATTATCATTAGCAGTGGTAGTTTATAGTTCTTGAAAGATAAATCTGTCTTTAAGTGTATGACCATTATTTTACCTGAATTGTCTTGTCTGAAGAAAAGCCACAGTCAAGGGATTCCATTCGTGCAGACAAATCGTGTCTGTCTGCTTTTTACAATTCTACTCTGGGGTCTTGCAGTAAGTGGCTGCAAAATTCGCTAGAGCGCTATTGAATTTTTTAGCCATTTTAACAGGATATGCCACTATAAAGAAATGACTTTTTTTTCCATAGGAACACATGAACATTATATAGCCAAATTATGCAGTGCTATTATTTAAAATTAGAGTCCTTCAGAAGAGAAAACATCATGTATACACAAAAACCATTGTTCTAAATTGTGAGGCTTTAATTCAACCTCCATGGATGTATTATGTAAGATTTTGACCTTGAATCTTAATTTTTCCTACCCCTAGTCTCCTCATCTTTGAAGTGAGGAAAAGAACTAGATGCTGTCTATGGTCCCCTTTAGTTCTATAATGTTGTGATTCTAGTCCCATTTATTTAAATAATGTATAACGTCTCCATGGGGCCGCAATGGAGAAATCAGTTTCCCCTTTGCAAAATATGTTCTTCCATCTCTTGGCACACATTCTGGACCTAGGTTGCTGAACTTGTGCTGCCTTCCCCGTGGTTTGCACCAACAGTCTCTTGCTCTGCGTTAGCCACAATGGGAGGCTGTGAACAGGGAAGTTAACAGAAAATGAGCAGTTGTACAAAGCCTGGAACTGGCCATTAGGCCAGGCTGCAGCAGGGAGCTGGCCTCAGGCCTGTGCTTCTCCTCTTCCTAATCTAAGTGCTGTGAGGCAGAGACTGTGTGGAAAGAGCACTGAATCCATATCAAAAGACTGGAGGCTCAAATACTGACTCTTCAGTATTATGTGAGCTGGAGAAATGTGCTTAACGCTGGTAAGTCACAGTTTACTTCTTTGCAAAAGTGTTGGGATAATGGGAAAGCTCCTGGCACAGGGTCTGCTATGCTGTGGGCGTTTGTCAAACCCGAGTTGAACCTGACAGTGGCACATTGACGAAGCATCTGATCCATAAGCATTGCTCTTAATCTAGGACTGTGTTCATTTATTAAATTCCTACAGGGCAACTGCAGCCCATGACTGATGTTGGAGTTCACAGGGATTTGCAACAGGAGTCCCATAAAACAATAATCTATTTCCTAGCGAGACTCACACAGAGACTGATCTCCTCTTTGGGATTTGTTGACAGAGAGGGTGCAATAAACATTGGCTAAGGGATCACCTTGTTTAAGGTCATCTGCCATACCCACGTACGCCGCTCTAAGTGTTTAAAAACGTGTAAGGATTTTTCAGTTTGGATCTGTCAGGGAGAAAGAGCATACTTCAGAAACAGGTTAAGAAATGTTGTTAAAAGATTAGTCTTGCCTTTTGCAAATGTGTGATTAGCATCTACCAAAGAAGGCAGAGCTCTGGACAAGAGCCAAAGGAATAAGGCTGTGACCCTGGCTTGGTGTTTGCCAATGCCAGCTGATTTGCTGATCAGACATCAATGGATAGAAATTCCAAACTGGAGTTTTGAGTTGAGACCAACAGTCCCATTCCTATGTATTTGAGTGTGAGTGTGTGTGTGTGTGTGTGTGTGTGTGTGTGTGTGTGTGTGTGAGATTAGGGGCACAACCATAAAACAGAAGGTGCAGCAGCATGGAGAGCTGGCTGAACACCTGCTTCCCGAATGGGAAGGTAGTATTTTCAAAGATAAAGAGGGCATAGGTGAGGCTAAGCAGAACTGGGTCCTCAGAAACTGAAGAGTGTTCTATTAACTTCCTGTGGCTGCTGTAATAAATTACCACCAATTTGTTGGCTCAAAACAAAACAAATTGATCATAGTTCCAGAAGTTAGGATTCACTGGGGAAAAAAAATCAGTGTTGTCAGAGTTGCTTTCTTTTAGAGACTCTGAGGGAGAATCCCCTTTCTTGCTTTTTCCTATTTTTTGTCTCTTAGCCCCTTTCAATCTTCAAAGTCACCAAGCCATTTGTGTCGTTCTTTTATCACATCAATCTGACACACACTCGACTGCCCTACCCTTTTGTATTTAAATGATCTCTGTAATTACATGAACTCCACCAAAATCTAGGATAATCTCCTTGTTTTCAAGTCAGCTGATTAGTACCCTTAATTGCATCTACAAACTTAATTCTTCCTTGTCATGCAACAGAATACAACTACATATTCCAGAGATTAGGAAATGGGCATCCACAGACATCTGAGAGGTAAAGAGGGGTTATTCTGCCTTCAAAGTTATGTTATGTTGGTGGGTATAAAACTGGGAGGGTCAGAACATAGTGCCTTTTAAAATATGCAGTAGTTTCTGTGAGTCACAAGTTTACAATGATCCCCTGAATGTGGAGACTGAATAAGAAAAGACAGAGGAATATAAAATTTCAGATAGTATTTTAGGTCAGTTACTCTTTGGAGAGAAGGCAATCCTTCATTTCTAATAGTTCACATCCCTCAATACAATGATTTCACTAGGGATCCAGCCTAGCTGTGATGGGGTAAAGATTTGTGAATGAAGACATTCAGCACAGTGCTACTGGAAATAAACATGATATCCAACAATAGGAGATTGTTTCAACATATCATGACATCCGTCCATATGACTGCATATTATACAACCATAAAGTCACATTTTTGAAAAAGAAATTGTATTCCAGCTCTCGTTCAATCCATTTTAACTCTCCCCATGTTTCTGTATAATCTCCTGCTTTCATCAAGTATTCAATAATTTAAAAATATATATTTGAGTAACGAATAAACACTAGTTCCATGTTAGGTGATGGAATATACTACTAAATGTTCCAGATGAAATTTTTATGAAGCTTATAAACACTAAAAATAAACTTTGCTCGGGTAATGATAGGTATGATGCGCATTTTAAAGCAGCAATAGAAGATGCTTGAGGAGCAAACAGGTTGAGAATAGGTCTGTGAGACATAGAGGCCTCAACTTATGGTGAAGCCCTACTAGCCTATACTTACCAGAGATTAACTCACCACTGCCTGCTGTGGGACACTGGCAGAGTTTGGTGCGTTAGAATCCACCACTGTGGGCACAACTTTTCTCTGCTTATTTCATCATTCACTTCATGGCCCCTAACCCTTTTCTTTTTAATTTTTCACCTGCTTCCAATAAATGTTATCTCTCTGTATTTTATATAGTCTATACTCTAAAACCTTTCTAGAATAAGATGGGAAAAACCAATTAAAATTTGGACATAATAGGGGCACATCAGATTAATGTGTTAGCAAATGGGCTACAAGACCATCAGTATCTGACTTCAGCAATGTGTTCTTATTCTCACCCTTTGCTTCTGGTTCCATTTTTTTTTAACTTTTTTTTATTTGTTTATTTACAGCATAACAGTGTTCATTGTTTTGCACACCCAGTGCTCCATGCAGTACGTGCCCTCCCTATTACCCACCACCTGGTTTCTCAACCTCCCACCCCCCCGCCCCTTCAAAACCCTCTGGTTGTTTTTCAGAGTCCATAGTCTCTCATGGTTCATCTCCACTTCCATCTCCCCATGTCCTCCATGTTATTTGTTATGCTCCACAAATAAGTGAGACCATATGATACTTGACTCTCTCTGCTTGACTTATTTCGCTCAGCATAATCTCTTCCAGTCCCATCCATGTTGCTACAAAAGTTGGGTATTCATCCTTTCTGATGGAGGCATAATACTCCATTGTGTAGATGTACCACATCTTCCTTATCCATTCATCCGTTGAAGGGCATCTTGGTTCTTTCCACAGTTTGGCGACCGTGGCCATTGCTGCAATAAACATTGGGGTACAGATGGCCCTCCTTTTCACTACATCTGTATCTTTGGGGTAAATACCCAGCAATGCAATTGCAGGGTCATAGGGAAGCTCTATTCTTAATTTCTTCAGGAATCTCCACACTGTTCTCCAAAGTGGCTGCACTAACTTGCATTCCCACCAACAGTGTAAGAGGGTTCCCCTTTCTCCACATCCTCTCCAACACACGTTGTTTCCTGTCTTGCTAATTTTGGCCATTCTAACTGGTGTCAGGTGGTATCTCAATGTAGTTTTAATTTGAATCTCCCTGATGGCTAGTGATGATGAACATTTTTTCATATGTCTGATAGCCATTTGTATGTCTTCATTGGAGAAGTGTCTGTTCATATCTTCTGCCCATTTTTTGATATGATTATGTTTTGTGTCTGTTGAGTTTGAGAAGTTCTTTATAGATCCTGGATATCAACCTTTTGTCTGTTCTGTCATTGGCAAATATCTTCTCCCATTCCGTGGGTTGCCTTTTTGTTTTGTTGACTATCTCCTTTGCTGTGCAGAAGCTTTTGATCTTGATGAAGTCCCAAAAGTTCATTTTCGCTTTTGTTTCCTTGGCCTTTGGAGACATATCTTGAAAGAAGTTGCTGTGGCTGATATCAAAGAGGTTACTGCCTATGTTCTCCTCTAGGATTCTGATAGATTCCTGTCTCACGTTGAGGTCTTTTATCCATTTCAAGTTTATCTTTGTGTACGGTGTAAGAGAATGGTCGAGTTTCATTCTTCGGTTCCATTTGTTTCTAAAGCAAAAGGCACCCAGTTCTCTGTCTGAACAGAAGGTTGCCCTAATAATATGCCCGAGTCCCCTAACTTCTCCATGGATTTTCCTGTTCAGAGGAATGACTAAATATGGACTTTTCTTAGTCTCTTGCAGAATGACTATGATTAGATTGCCTTTCTTGTGTACTTCAAGTAATCTCTAAATGTCACAGTACTTGGCACAGTACAAACTCTCAATGCATGGGGGCTCATTTTCCCTCACTTTGTTGAGGCAGGAAGAGGAGACACTTTCATGGGACTGGTAGGTGAAATGGTTACCATGGACCCCACCATCTGCAGCAACTACAGGATCTTATGGTTTGTTTTGACAAGATCTATAAATTCCAACATTATTTACTCTCTTATATGGGGGATACCGATACTCAACAGTCTCTGCTCTTCTGCTTCACTTCATCTGAAAAGACTTCTCATAACATGGAAAAATATTCACCACATAATTTTTAGTTACAAAGGAGAAATACAAACAAAAGTGTAGGAATAAATGCTTCACAGGTGAATGCTACCAAACATCTAAAAAAGAGGTAATATCTAGTCTTCTCAAACTATTTTTAATATTAGAGGATGAAGAAAAACATCCAAATTCTTTCTGAGATGAGCATTATCCTCATACCAAAACCTGATAAAGATACTACCAAAAAAGGGAACTACAGGCCAATAACTCTAGAGGATGAACATAGAAGCAAAAACGCTCAACAAAATATTAGCAAACTGAATCCAACAATACACTGGATGATTCACCACAAAATACAAAATCATTCCCCACAATCAAGTGGGATTTTTTTTCCAAGAATACATGGGTGGGTCAATATTCACAAATCAATCACAGTGATACATCACATTAAGGGAAAGAATAAAAACCATATGATCCTTTCAAGAGATACCAAAAAAGCATTTGCCAAAATACAACATCCATTTAGGATTAAAAAAAAACAAAAAACCTCAACAAAGGGTGTTTAATGGGAATATACCCCAACATAATAGAGGTATTATATGAAAAACCCACAGCAAATGTCACACTCAAGGGTGAAAAACTGGCAGATTTCCCCCTAAGGTCAGGAACAAGATAAGAATGTCCATTCTCACCACTTTCATTCAACATAGTACTGAAGTCCCAGCCACAGCCATCAGACAAGAAAAATAAACAGAAAGCATCCACAGTGCTAAGGAAGAAGTAAAACTTACACTATTTGCTGATGCCAAAATACTATATATAGGAAATGCTAAAGTGGTGGTGAGGGGCAAGATAGTGGAGGAGTAGGAGACCTAAATTTCATCTGGTCCCAGGAATTCAGCTAGATAATTACCAAACCATTCTGAACACCTACAAAGTCAGCAGGAGATAGAAGAAAAGAATAGTAGCAACTCCATGAACAGAAAAGGGACCACTTCCTGGAAGGTAAGACATTTGGAGAAGTGAATCCAAGGTGATATACAGGAAGATAGACCATGGGGGGAGGGGCAGGCTCCCAGCAAGCAACAGAGCAGCAGGAGCATAAAATCGGAACTTTTAGAAGTGTGTTCTCCAGAGGGACGTTGCTCCAGAGGCTAAGCTGGGGTGAAGCCCTTGCTGGGACAGTGTGGTCTCAGGACATGCAGGGTCACAAAAGACGAGGGTGCCTGAGTGTGGCAGAGCTCCCAGGGATCAGAGCTGGGAGGCCGGCTACAGAGATGGAGCCGAGGAGGGGCTCACAGCTCAAGGGTAACTTAAACCATGATCCGAGGCACAGTCGGGCCACTACTCTGAGCAAGGACCCCACCAGTGGCAGATCCAGATCCACCTCTTCTTTCTCCACTGGGAGAAGCTGCACAGGAACATGCTACAGGAATCTGCTGGGTTTGGAGACTCCAAAAGGGGCCACGTGCCAGAAACAGAAATGCTCGGTTATAGGCCAGGTGAGCACAGAGTGCGGCCAGAGACCAGGGAGACAGGAAGGATTGACTGCTTTTCTCTGAGGGTGACCTGAGAAGTGGGGCCCCAATCTCAGCTCCCCTGGGGCTGGAGATTGGGAGGTCACTTTCATTTTCATTTTCATTCCCATCCTCCAAAGCTGAGGACGGGAAATGCTTGAAAAGCATTCAGGAAACAAAAGCTATGGAGCACAAACCTGAGCAGACTACTTAGTCTGGCCCCCAGCAAGGGTGGTGGAATTCTGTCCGGGGCAAAGGACTTGAGAATCACTGGAACAGGCTGCTCCCCCAGAAGATCAGCAAGAAGATCTAGCCAAGACCAACTTTACCAATCAATGAGAACTATGAATCTCCAGCACTAGAGGAATATAGCATATAGATTTCATGGCTTTCCCATGATTCTTTACTCTCTCAAAGTTAAATTTTAAAATTTTCATTATTTTTTTTCTTTTTCTACTTTTTTAATGTTTTCTCTTTCCTATTTTAACTATTTTATCTTATCAATACCTTTTAAAAAATATTTTTCAATTTTCATTTTATGGTCATATTCCATCCCTTCATTATATTTAACCTTTTTTTTTTTTTTTTTGTATACATGTAAGTTTTTCTTTCTTTAAAATCCTAGGATAGAGTGTCTTCTAACAGAACAAAATATACCCTAAATCTAGCATATGGCTTTGTTCTACTCTCCAGCCTGATCACATTCCCTCTTCATCTCCCCCACCAACTTCTTATCAATTCCTTTTTTTAAACTTTTAAAAATTTTCATCTTTACAGTCATATTCCATCCCTTCATCATGTCTACCCAAATATATATATTTTTTCTTTCCTTAAAATTTTGGAAGGCAGTTTCTTCTAACAGTCCAAAATATACCCAAAATCAAATGTGTGTCTCTGTTCTCTTCACCAGCCTAATCATATATATATAATTTCCTGAGAGGAAATCATGTAGCAATACAAGCCTTTCACAAGAAACAAGAAACACCTCAAGTATACATTCTAACCTACACCTAAAGGAGCGGGAGAAAGAACAGCAAAGAAAACCTAACCCAGCGGGAAAAGAGAACTAATAAAGATCACAGCAGAAATCAATGAAATAGAAACCAACAAAATAGAACAGATCAATGAAACTAGGAGCTGGTTCTTTGTAAGAATTAATAAAATTGATAAACCCCTGGCCAGACTTATAAAAAAGAAAAAAGGTCCAAATTAATAAAATCATGAACGAAAGAGGAGACATCACAATCAACACCAAAGAAATACTAACAATTGTAAGAACATATGAGCAACTATACGCCAGCAAATTTGACCATCTGGAAGAAATGGATGCATTCCTAGAGACATATAAACACCAAAACTGAACCAGGAAGAAATAGGAAACCTGAACAGACTCATAACCAGTAAGGAGACTGAAGCAGTCATCAAAAATCTCCCAACAAACAAGAGCCTAGGGCCAGACGGCTTCCCTGGGGAATTCTACCAAACAGTTAAAGAATTAATACCTATTCTCCTGAAACTGTTAAAAAAAAAAAATAGAAGTGGAAGGAAAATCTCCAAATGCATTTTATGAGGCCAGCATTACCTTGATCCCAAAAGCAGACAAAGACCCCATCAAAAAGGAGAATTACAGACTGATATCCCTGATGACATGGGTGCAAAAATTCTCACCAAAATACTAGCCAGTAGGATCTAACAGTACATTAAAAGGATTATTTACCATGACCAAGTGGGATTCATTCCTGGGCTGCAAGGTTGGTTCAACATCCACAAATCAATCAATGTGATACAATACATTAATTTAAAAAAAAGAACAAGGGGGGGCGCCTGGGTGGCTCAGTGGATTAAGCCGCTGCCTTCGGCTCAGGTCATGATCTCGGGGTCCTGGGATCGAGCCCCGCATCAGGCTCTCTGCTCCGCGGGGAGCCTGCTTCCTCCTCTCTCTCTCTGCCTGCCTCTCTGCCTACTTGTGATCTCTCTGTGTCAAATAAATAAATAAAATCTTAAAAAAAAAAAGAACAAGGACTATATGATACTCTCAATAGGTGCTGAAAAAGCAGTTGACAAAGTACAGCATCCTTTCTTGATCAAAACCCTTTACAGTGTAGGGATAGAGGGCACAAACCTCAATATCATCAAAGCCATCTATGAAAAACCCACAGTGAATCATTCTCCATGGAGAAAAACTGAAAGCTTTTCCCCTACAGTTAGGAAAACCACAGGGCTGTCCACCATCACTACTGCTATTCAACACAGTACTAGAAGTCCTAGCCTCAGCAATCTGACAACAAAAAGAAATAAAAGGCATCCAAATCAGCAAAGAAGTCAAACTCTCACTCTTTGTAGATGATATGATACTTTCTGTGGAAAACCCAAAAGATTCCACCCCAAAACTGCTAGAACTCATATAGGAATTCAGTAAAGTGTCAGGATATAAAATCAATGTTCAGAAATCAGTTGCATTTCTATACACAACAGCAAGACAGAAGAAAGAGAACTTAAGGAGTCAATCCCATTTACAATTACACCCAAAACCAAAAGATACCTAGGAATAATCCTAACCAAAGAGGCAAAGAATCTGTACTCAGAAAACTATATGGCACTCCTGAAAGAAACTGAGGAAGACACAAAGAAATAGAAAAACGTTTCATGCTCATGGATTGGAAGAACAAGTACTGTGAAAATGTCTATGCTACCTAGAGCAATCTATATATTTAGTGCAATTCCTACCAAAATACCATCAACTTTTTTTTTGAAGAAATGGAACAAATAATCCTAAAATTTATATGGAACCAGAAAAGACCCTCAATAGCCAGAGGACTGTTGAAAAAGAAAACCAATGTTGGTGGCATCACATTTCCAGACTTCAAGCTCTATTACAAAGCTGTCATCATCGAGACAGTATGGTACTGGCACAAAAACAGATACATAGATCAATGGAACAGAATAGAGAGCCCAGAAATGGACCATCAGCTCTATGGTCAACTAATCTTTGACAAAGCAGGAAAGAATGTCCAATGGAAAAAAGACAGTATCTTCAACAAATGGTGTTGGGAAAATTGGACAGCCACGTGAAGAAGAATGAAACTGGATCATTTCCTTACACTACCCACAAAAATAGGCTCAAAATGGATGAAAGACCTCAATGTGAGATGGGAATGCATCAAAATCCTTTTGAACACAGGCATCAACCTCTTTGACCTCAGCTACAGCAACTTCTTCCTGGAAACATCGCCAAAGGCAAGGGTAGCAAGGGCAAAAATGAACTACTGGAACTTCATCAAAATCAAAAGCTTTTGCACAGCAAAGAAAACAGTCAACAATACCAAAAGACAACTGACAGAATGGGAGAAGATATTTGTAAATGACGTATCAGATAAAGGCTAGTATCCAAATCTATAAACAACTTATGAAAGTCAACACCCAAAGAACAAATAATCCAATCAAGAAATGGGCAAAAGACATGAATAGACATTTCTGCAAAGAAGGCATCCTAATGGCCAAGAGACACATGAAAAAGTACTCAACATCACTTGGAGTCAGGGAAATAGAAATCAAAACCACAGTGAGATACTACCTCACACCAATCAGAATGGCTAAAATTAACAGTTCAGGAAAGGACAGGTGTTGGCGAGGATGAGGAGAAAGGGGAACCCTTCTACCCTGTTGGTAGGAATGCAAGTTGGTGCAGCCACTCTGGAAAACAGCATGGAGGTTCCTCAGATAGTTGAAAATAAAGCTACCCTATGACCCAGCAATCGCACTACTGGGTGTTTACCATAAGAATACAAATACAGTGATCCAAAGGGGCACATGCACATACTCTGGTTTCTCTTCAGATCGCATAAATCTTTCCCCTTTTACAAAGGGGCATGTGCACCTGAATGTTTATAGAAGCAATCTCCACAATAGTCAAACTATGGAAGGAACCGCAATGTCCCTTAACAGATGAATGGATAAAGATGATATGGTACACATACACACACACACACACACACACACACACACACACACACACACACACACAATGGAATACTATGCATCCTTGAAAAATCAAAAATATTTCCATTTACAATGATGTGGATGGAACTAGAGCATATTATGCTAAGCTAAATAAGTCAATCAGAGAAAGACAATTATCATATGATCTCTCTCATAAGGAATTTGAGAAAAAAGACAGAGGATCTAAGGGAAGGGAGGGGGAAATGAAATAAGATGAAACCAGAGAAGGAGACAAACCATAAGAGAGACTCTTAATCTCAGAAAACAAACTGAGGGATGCTGGAGGGGAGGAGGATGGGAAGGATTGGGTGGCTGGGTGATGGATATTGGGGAGGGTACGTGCTATGATAAGAAAAAAATAAATAAATAAAAGACTCCACTGAAATACTACTAGAACGATGAATGACTTCAATAAGGTCACAGGACAAGAAATCAATGTACAGAAATCTACTGTGTTTCTATATAGTACTAATAATGAAATATCAGGAAGAGAAATTAAGAAAATAGTCTCACAATTGCACTAAAAATAATAAAATACCTAGGAATTATAGCCAAGGCAGTATAAAACCTGTACTCTGAAAATCATAAAACACATATTGACACAAACACATGCAAAGACATTACATGCTCTTGGACTAGGTGGACAAATGTTGTTAAAATGTCCATACTACCCAAAGCATCTACAGATTTAATACAATCCCTATCAAAATACCAACAACATTCTTTACAGAACTAGAACAAAGAAACCTAAAATTTATATGGAATCAGAAAAGATCCCAAATAACCAAAGAAATCTTGAGAAAGGAAAGCAAAACTAGGGATCTCATAATCCCAGATTTTAAGATATAGTACAAAGTTGCAGTGATCAAAACAGTATGGTGTGGCACAAAAACAGACACAATGGTCAACAGAATATAGAAAGCCTAAAAATGAACCCATAATTATATGATTAATAATCTTTGACAAAGGAGGCAAGACTATACAATAGGAAAAAGACAGTCTCTACAACAAATGGTATTAGGAAAACTGGACACTATATGAAAAAGAATGAAACTAGATCACTTTCTTATACCATACAGAAAAATAAACTCAAAATGGATTAAAGACCTAAATGTGAGACTTGAAACCATAAAAATCTTATAAAAGAGCACAGGCAACAATTTCTCTGACACCAGCCACAGCAACTTTTTTCTAGGTATGTCTCCTGAGGCAAAGGGAACAAAAGCAAAAAATAAACTACTAGGTCTACATCAAAATAAAAAGCTTCTGCACACCTAAAGAAATAATCAACAAAACTAAAAGATAATCTACTGAATAGGAGAAGATATTTGGAAATGACAAATTTAATAAAGTGTTAGTATTCAGAATATATAAATAACTTATACAACTCAGGACAAAGATCGAATAATCCAATCTGAAAATGAACAGAAGTTATGAACAGCCATTTCTCCAAAAAAGATATATAGATGGCCAACAGAGTCATAAAAATATGCTCAACATCACTCATGAACAAGAAAATGTAAATCAAAACCACAATGAGGTATCACCTCACATCTGTCAGAATGGTTAAAATCAAAACCACAAGAAACAACAAGCATAGCAGGGATGTGGAGAAAAAGGAACTCTCAGGCACTGCTGGTAGGAAAGCAAACTGGTGTAGTCATTGTGGAAAACAGTGTGGAGATTCGTCAAAAAATTAAAAATAGAATTACCATATGATCCCCTAATTCCATTACTGGGTGTTTACCAAAATATTACCAAACACTCATTCAAAAAGTTACATGAACTCCTATGTTTAATGCAGCATTATTTACAATAGCCAAAATATAGAAGCAAGTGTCCATCAATAGATGAATCAATAAAGAAAATGTGGGTTGTGTATGTACATATGTATATCTATATTTATATCTATATCTATCTCCCTGTGTATATATATATATATATATACACACACACACAATATATATGTATACTCACACAATGGAATTTAATCAGCCATAAAAAAAGAAAATCTTGCCATTTGCAACAACATGGATAAATCTAGAAGGTATAATACTAAGTGAAATTACATCTGAGAAAGACAAATATTGTAGTATCTCACTCATAAGTAGAATTTAAGAAATAAAACAAAGAAAAAAAGGGACAAACACTTCTTATAGAGAGAACAAACTAATGCTTACCAGAAGGGAGGGGGTGGGGGGGATAGGTGAAATAGGTAATGGGGATTAAAGAGTACACTTATTATGAGCACTGAGTAATGTATAGAAGTGCTGAATCATTATATTATATACCTGAAATTAATATAACACTGTATGTTCACAGTACTGGAATTAATTTTTTTTTAAAGATTTATTTATTTGACAGATAGAGATTACAAGTAGGCAAGTAGGCAGAAAGGCAGGCAGAGAGAGAGAGAGGAGGAAGCAGGCTCCCAGCCAAGCAGAGAGCCTGATGCGGGGCTCAATCCCAGGACCCTGGGATCATGACCTGAGCCGAAGGCAGAGGCTTTAACCCGCTGAGCCACCCAGGCGCCCCTGGAATTAATTTTTTTAAAGGAGAAATACAAATAATACAGAATCCAATTTTCAGCAGGTGCATCTCTGGTGAAAATCTTCTCAGAATTAATCTGTGGGGACTTTTTCTTGCATTGTTTCCTCACTACTCAGGGTAGTCAAGATACAAATCTCAGAACTTCTTTAAATTCCCCAAAGCATTCATTTACACAAGAAAACACTGAGGAAGCACAAAGAAGGTATATAATACAGGTCATTTTTGGTCAAATTCAGGATATTTTGGTTTGATCCTAAGAGCATTGGAAAACCACTGAAATATTTTACTCAGGATGATATTTGATATATATTTTGGAAACATCATTTTGGATGCATGTGAGGATCTGCTTTTGTAGTCAGAATGAGACAACATAGGAGGCTGATGATGTAGTCAGGAAGACTAGGATGGTGGCTTGGAAAAGGGTGGTAGTAATAGAGAAAGAGAAACAGATTTACTATCTTAAAACAGTAACATTCACAGAGACTGAAGATGGATTGGTGGTGAGGAATGAGGAAGATGATGTCTAGGATGACGGCCAAATTTCTAGCTTGGTGACTATATAGACCGTATGCAAGTATATTCACAAATCCATTAAGGATCTCAGGAAAACAAAGACTTTACAACTGATTGGATGTACTGCTTTTTGGAGAAGAGAAGGGAATCTAAATAGGTTTTTCTTTTCTTTACGTATATATAATAAAATTCAATTATTGTATTTATGCATGCTTAGGTATGTATATATGTACACCAACACATATATGTACATATACAAATGTGCATGTATGTGTTCAGATATATCTATATACATAAATATATACTTAAGGAAGAGTTTAAATAGGATTATTACAGTATGTTGACAGAAACTGACAACATTGAAATTTCTAAGGCATTCAATTTTTTAAATTCATATTTTCATTCATTTTTCAGAATTTCTATTTTGGATAGGAATTATTCCTATAATCATAAATATAAAAAATTGTAAATTTATTTTTAAAAAAGAAAATGGATTCTCCATGACCATTTGCCCATACTCTTGCTCTTCATCTCTTGATAATTATAGGACACTTATTCACACAAAGATTTTCAGAGCTAGAGTAAAATGTATAAAAGATGTAATCCTGCATTCTTTTTTTTTTATTGCTACTGTAACAGACTGCCACAAATTCAGAGCTCAAACAGTACACATTTATTATTTTACAGTTCTGGAAGTTAGCAGTCAACACAGGGTCTCACTGGTGTCTAGAAAACTGTGTTCTGGGGCACCTGGGTGGCTCAGTGGGTTAAAGCCTCTGCCTTCAGCTCAGGTCATGATCCCAGGGTTCTGGGATCAAGCCCTGCATCTGGCTCTCTGCTCGGTGGGCAGCATGCTTCCTCTTTCTCTCTGCCTGCCTCTCTGCCTACTCGTGATCTCTCTCTTTCTCTCTCTGTCAAATAAATAAAATCTTAAAAAAGACACATATTTAGAAGACTGTATCCTTTCTGGAAGCTTTAGGGGAAAATCCATTTGCCTGTCTTTTCTGGATCCTAGAGGCTTCCTGAATTCCTTGGCTTTTGGCCCCCTTCCTTCATCTTCAATGCTAGCAACATCGTATCTCTCTGACCCTTGATCTCCTATCACAACTCTCTCCATTCCAGCCAGACAGGTTTCCACTTTAAAGACTCATATTAGATTGGACCCAATCAGATAACCCAGGATAATCTACCCGTTTTCAACTTTAATCCTATCTGCAATATCACTCTTGCCGTGTAAAATAACATACTCAGATTCTGGAGATTGGGATGGGGACATATCTGGGCAGCCATTATTCTCCTACCAGAGCATCAAAGGTAGAAACCATTTCTAATAACCTGTTTCTTGACCTAACTGCTTCTAGGTGGTCTGTAATTATTTAATACAGGACTTGTAAAATAGATGTAAATGGATACAATGAGGAAAGTTTTCTTCTAATCCTAATTTCCTTATTCCCACTATTTAGCTGCCACCTATATGTCTCCCTCCCAAAGTATGAATTGATTGGGGTCTTTGCCATCTGAGAATGGCACTTTTTTATTAACCATCTCAGGTAATTTAAAGGTCTGAGTTTGACTGCTTTGGAGAATATATTTTCCAATTTAAATTTTTCTAATAAGAAAGTAACATCATATGATGTAAGAAACCACTTAATATAGGAGAATTCAAAGTGTCACAGATATCTAAGACCCAAATCTCTAGTACATGAGAAAAGAGAGCTTTAGCTTAAAAAAAAAAAAAAAATCAGTGTATCCGGAATAGAAGTTCAAAGTTGCCTCAACATTTATCTGAAGAAAGGCTGAAAAAGGCTAGAAGGGCTTCCAGCAAAGGGACTTTCCTGTATAATCCTTTATAAATGGGCTAAAATGAACCTTTTGGAGGTGGAGAGTTGAACCATTAAAAATCACTTTTGCCTTGTAGGATCTTATTTTCAATCCAATTGCAATCATTTTATCAGCATGCCAATGAACACAGCTGCTGCCAGAGTCAATCTCTTTGCTCTATTTCTCTGTGTCACAGGGCAGATTTCCCTCTAATTGGTCCCACAATCGGCCAGTACCCCTCTTTTAGAGTTTTGGCATTTTTCAATATGAATGTAGAAAAATAAAAAACTTTCCCTCACTCCCTCATTTTCCCATTTGTAAAATAGTGTGACCATTTACTGTTCTCTGACATAATATGCTCTGTCTAAAAGCCAAGCTCTTAATGAGGCAGCTGGCTCACTCTTCTCTATAATCAGAGTGTGAGGAAAGCTTGCTGACAAACTAGCATTCAAATCTCATGGTTAATTCTTTTAGGGAAGCTATAGCATTGCAGTAAGGAGAGCTATCTACCCCATTAATGCATCAAGCAGAGAAGGTCAGGTTTTCCAAACCCTGAATAATATTAGACCCATTTCCAGTCGAGTGTGTGCTTCAGGGATGTGTCTTATCTAATTTCCTTGAATATCCATGATTTATACTGGCAATGGTGGCACCTTCTTCTGCCGTCTCCTTCTTGAAATGACTCTCCATGCAGATGTTAAATCCTGAAAGTCAGCTGCCTCCAGCAACCCAAGAAACAGAGCCATATGGTATATAGAGAAATGGGAAGAAATGGAAGAGTGCCAAGTATCTTGACTTATTCCTTTACCAACCCAAGGTTGGCTTGATTGTGACTCAGGCCCTGGTTAAGTAAGTCCCAATTAAAGTCCGATAACAGTTTTTCTCATGTACTAGAGTAACCAGACAGATGAAAAAATAAACTGTTGAAATATAACATGGTCATATGCAAAATCTTATCTTCAAGTTAACAAATATATCCCACATATGCAAGTGTCCAAGATCACCTAATTTTTCTTTCTAGCAAGCCTGCTACTCCTGTCATTTTTTTTTCCATGTAGCAGTAATGGTTACATCATAACCCATTGCTTAAGCCTACAATCTAGCAGTCATCTATTCTAACTCTCTTTTTCCCATTCCCCACATCTAATTTTTCAGCAAGTCCTTTTGGTTATATCTAAAAATATATCCCAAATCCATCCTAAACAATAAGAAATGGAAATCATGAGAAATTCAGCTTTACCTTTCTTTTGTAGGTCAGGGCTAATGATACAAAATGCTATTGCTCTCTGATAGCAATGGGGACAAAGGAATCTCTGAATACCAGAAATCAAATGATGACACTTAGCCATCAGAAGCAAGGTAGACACAACTGTTTAAATGAGTGGCATGTCCATAGTGGTGCACAGAGTTATATGGAATATGGAGTTGTTAGAAGCAAAATAGATGGTAACCAACAGTCTAGTTCTTAATTTATACATTCAAAAGAAAAGAAAAATGAAAGATTATGAAGTTGAAGGCAGACACTTCAATGAAATGTAATGATCTTTTGCCCAAATCCTGGATGTGAGCCCATTTTAAAGCCAGAAACCACTAGCTGAAAAAGAACCCAGGAAGAAAAGCTGTGGAACACCAAAGCAGTGACCATGATTCACTAAGACCTTCCTCAAAGGAATCTATGATCATTTACCTTGTTAACCACACATATTACGAAATGAATATGTGTTCCCCCAAAATTAAAATGCTGAAGCTCTATCCCTCAGTGTGATGGTATTAGAAGGTGGGACCTTTAAGAGGTGATTAGAATTGGATGAGGTCATAGGGGCAGAGACTCATGAAAGGGACTAGTGACCTTAGAGTATTCACAAAGGAGGTTGCTTCCTTTCTCTGCTCTCTGGCATGCTGAGGAAACAACAGGAAGGTGGCCATCTTTAACTCAGAAGGCTCACCAGAACTGGACCATACTGGTGTCCTGATCTTGGATTTCTAGCCTCCAGAACTGTGAGAAATCAATTTCTGTTATTTATATGCTACCCAGCTGAAGCTATTTTGTCATAGTAGTCAAAATTGGCTAAGATAACACATTAATGAAAAGAAATGTTAAACACAGTTTTAATAGATATCAAGTTGACATTTATACCTGGGGACTCAAAGTGTCATTATAGCCCTCCTGTTACACTGGGTTTTATGGGGTAAGGAAATAAATGGACTCGGGTTGGTACAACTCACAGTGGCTGCAGGGGATCCATAAACCCTCTCAGAGGTCATTTTCCAAGTCCCTGAATATATAATAACATACCTGGTAATTGACAATTTGCTTTAATTTTTTCCCTAGCCATACGGTCAAAGGTAGCATGGAAGCCTCTATAACTATCCCCCACCTTTCCTAACAAACACAGTTAAGACAAAAACTACAGTATTTACTGGGTTGAATGGCATAAATTAATGACACTTTTAATGGCCTAAAGCATTGTCTGGGTGGTAGTCCATATCATATATTCATTTACCTTATCAAGGTACCCTATATTATTAAAAAAAAAAAAAAACACTCTGCAGGAAACAGTGGACTATGTCATGCTAACCCAAGTTGTAACCTCACTTTTTGCTGCTATGAGAGTTCTATTATTTTTAGTAGACCAAATTAAGGTGAATTCAGGTACCACTGATGATAAACCTGACAAAGATTCAGGTTCCTGTCATATCTGTTAATTTTGGGGGGGTTCAGTAATCAGGGACCTACTAAGACTTTACCACCCAAAGTAAAAGACAAATTATTGAATCGAAAGATTCTCACTACTAACAAGAAAGCATAATGCCTGATTGGCTACATCAGGTTCTACAACCAGCCTATTTTACTCTTAGGAATGCCATCTGATCATTTTTGAGTGACACAGATGGCTGCAAATTTGGGGGTCCAGGCCAGGAAAGTTCCCTGACTTATTTCCCTGCTGTAGTGTAAACTGTCCTGCTGCCTGACCTATGCAATCTGGTAGATCCAGTGACATTAGAGGTATCAATGGTAAAAGAAGATGCCCTTTGGCATTTATGAAAGCCCCAGGAGCTAAATCAAAACACAGAACTCTTGGGTTTAGAAAAAAGACATGTCAAGGTTTTATTTGAAAAATAGCTTCTGGTATGTTACTCAGTCCTGCAGGGGAAGATCAACTTCAGGAGACACAGGTGACCATGTTGCCAGACTAGCAATCATGAGCTGGTTTCTCTTAAACCCATCATGTCATAAGTTGGGTGGGCCCAACAGCAATTCTTCATAAGATACAAGATCTACATTTCAGAAATGGTATGAACAAAGCCGGAGAGCAGAAATTAACCACATACACAGGAACAACAAAACCCTATGACTTCTATCACTGGCACACTGTCTCTGTCCCTCTTTTTGCATCCATGGCTACATGTGAGTCCTTATGACTAGCTTAGAGAGGAGGGGGTGAAATCCATGTGAGAATGATTCATGGATAGGTTGCCTAGGCATGTTGATACAGGCAAAAAAATGAATTGCTGATGAATCATTGGCCTACTGTGGTATGCTGCTGGAAGAGAGTAGTAGCAGAACATCTTTCCAATGGGCAAGGCTTTACATAGTGAGCTTGGGTCATTGGCTTTATGCAGATAGAGAAGTAGCCTGATACAATAATATACATTAACTCGTTGACAGTTATGAATGACTTGGCTCATTAATCTGGGGACTAGATGGAGAAAGACTACTTTTCACACTTTCTTGTCATAATCTTGGGTGTGACAAAGAAGTGTGAAAGAGGCATGTGCATATATTTATATCTGTAGAAATAAGAGGGTGAAGATATCCATATTGCATGTGAATGGCCACCAGAGTTTATTGACTATGTAAGAGACTGACCAACGAGCTAGACAATGACTTAGCCAGTTGATTTCAACCTGCGCCTATGTAATACATACATTAATGAAGCCACTTTGGTGGCAGGAATGTAGGCTATGCATGGAATTCCCACTCACAAAGGTCTAATTTCTGTCGCTCCTGAGTGACCAGTCTTCCAGAAAAAGAACAATGCTGAGTCCCTCATAAGGCACCGTCCCTCCAACAGCAAGTTCATTCCTCTGAACCTCTTTCACTCTGGTAAAATTGCTGAAAGAGGAAGGATATCCTCTTGACTAAAACCGATACTCATCCTGGGTTTGATTTGTCCTTTCTGCCCACCTGTTTCAGCTAATTGGCTTATTTGAAGGTTTACACTCATGAGTCACTGAAACAGGATCTTGTATAACATGGCATCTGCCCAAGGGTCCTGTTTTACGCAGAGGAAGTATGGTATAGGGCATATGACTATGGCAGCCACTAATCCTATCACATATTTCAGCCCAATATGATAAATCAAATGGCTTTTTGAAGACATGGCTGTGGTATCTTGGTTAGGACACCCTATGATACCCACCCACCAGACCAGAGTGCATGCCCTAAATCAACTACCATTACCAGGTGCTGTGTTCCCAATACGTGAAATTCATATGTCCAAGAATCAAGAGCCAGAGTAACAGTCCTGCTTAACATTATTCCCAGGGACCCTCTCAAGAGAATTTTAGTATTTCCTCTCCACAATTCTAGGCTCCATCTCAGATCCTAGTTCTGAATAAGAAATGTTTTTACCAGAAGACACAGAGTCATGTTAAACTTTAAGCTAAGTCTGGATTACTTCAGGTTCCTTGAGCTAAGAGACTAATAAGCAAGGAAGAGGTAATACCATGTCAGAATGAACTGACTCTAGTCATAAAGACGAGGTAAGAGAGCTGCCTCACAATGGGGGAAGGGAAGAAACACCTGGATATTCAGGTAATTCACTGGGGCATTTCTTTTTTACCCTCCTGCCCAATTTGATCATTAAGTGGAAAACTGTAACCAAACATGGCCTGAGGAAGGCATGGTGATTAGGGGCTTCAGTCTTTCACTGATGAGTCTGAGTCATCCTATCAAATAATCCACCCAGACCAGCAGAGATGTTAGCTGAGGGTGAGGAGAATCTAAACTGAGTAATATAGGAATAAAAATGAGTTTGAAGTGTATCCTGCAATGACCTTCAATGGCAAGAAGCTGTAGTTCATGCCACTCAAGTTCTTCTTTTTAGTTCCCCAGGAAGTGAAACAAACCAGAATCTTGGAAATGCTTTTCCCTGATGGGGCAGGTTTTTGTATGAAGCATGTGGATCTGAGTAGTGCAATAAGTGGACGGTAACAATGACTGTTATTGAGTACCACCCAGATCTCCAGAGATACTCCTTCCCCAACTGCCAGGGGTGTTGTCAGCTGATGGCTCCTAGATTAGTCCTTTCCTGGAAATTAACCTCAGCTGAAGATAGGGACACTTCCTCCTCAGGAAGAGGCTAGATCCAGTAATTGGCTGATATGAGGTTATAAAGGCTCTGGTTTCTTGCCTCAATTTAGGCCACTTCTGCAAGGCCATCATGGTTCTGGAGCTCTCTGGGGAGTAGCTGGAAGTCCCTGCTGCACTTACATTGCACTCCTACATCTTCCTCTGCCTACCTCTGCTTTCCTCAGTGCCTCACTAATGTTGTTCCCTAGAGCACCCCAAATTGAACATGATGCAAATGAAACTGTGTCTTAGGGTCTATTTCCCAGGGCCCCTAACTTAAAATAACTCCCATAACATTCTTTGAAAAGCGGAGGGGTCTAACTTCAGGAATTCTTACAATTAGTGGGGCTTACCACCTAGAACTTTAAATCAGCAGGCTGAGGTCTGGAAGAGCCTGGAGGGTGATAGGAAACTGAGTCTCATCCTTTAAGAGACAGCACAATAAACAACCCCACTGAGATATGCATAAAGGCAGCAGTTTGAAAAAAAACTCCTGGGGTATAAGGAAAGGAGACTTCTTTACTAATCTCAGAGCATTTGCTGGAGGGACAGGAGTCTTTGGGAGACTTCTCAAAAAAAATAAATAAATAAAGCTTGCCATTTCTCTCCCCACCCCACAGCCTAGATATTCTCCACCTAGCTTGCTAACAATTGCCCTTTCCACATGCTCTTCTGCAGACTCAAACCCTCAATCCCAGCAGAACTTGACAGGAGTTCTCCCAGGCAGTGGCTGGTCCCCTCTCCTACAGTGAACCAGCATGGACCTCATTGGCACTGTACACCACATCCCCACACTCTCCTGGGGACCTGTCCCTCCAATACGCCCTTGGATGGAACCCATCCAAAGCAGTGCCACAGGCCTAGCAGTGTCCAAGCAGCCCTGACAGGCCCAGCACCCCTCCAAACTCACATGTGGGAAAGCAGAAGATAACTACAGATACCAGTCCAACTTCAGGTCTGACTGCAGGTCCTGCCCACCAATGAAATTTTTTCAGGGTATATCACAAGGAAAATGCCCTATAGTTCAGTGTTACTGCATCTCTGGCAAACCCCTGGTCTAACTCAACTCAAGCCCAAGGCTGGCTTGCTAACATATGAACCAAACCCTGCCCATGATAGGGAAAAAGAGAAATTGCAGATGACTGGAATGAAGAGAAAACTGGCTCAGTCACAACAGTAGAGCAAAACCAACACACATAGAAAACACCCCTAAAATACTAGGTCCTGGTGAACAGGGAACATTGTACAGTAGGGCATTATCAGACCACTTCCTCTTAAGGCTACAATTTTCAACTGTAGAAGGTGTAGCTGACTTTCCTAATGTAGTAAGAAACCTAAATGAAATGAAGAAAAATAACATGATTGATAGAGAACTTAAAGTAACGGTCATAGTGGTACCTGGGTGACAAGTTGGATGAGCATCCGACTCTTTGTTTAGGCTCGGGTTCTGGTCTCATGGTCGTGAGATCAAGCCCTATGTCAGGCTATGTGGAGTCTGCTTGGAATTCTCTCTCCCTCTGCCCCTCCCACTCATGCTCTCTCTCTAAAATAAATAAATAAATGTTTAAAAAATAAAGTAATGACTTAAAGATACTCAATGGACTTGAGTAAAGAATGGAGGACCAGATAGGAAACAAACAAAAAAAGAACCAATCAGAGATGAAAAACTCGGTAACTGAGATTAAAAATACAGTAGATGGAATGAATACTAGAAGATGAATGGGAGACGATACCTGCAAATGACATATCCAGTATAAAGAGCCTCCACAACTCAACACAAAAAATTCCACAAATAACCCCATTAAAAATGGGCAGAAGACATCAACAGACATTTCTCCAAAGAAGACATACAGAAGGCTAAAAGACACCTGAAAAGATGCCCAACATCACTGATCATCAGGAAAATGGAAATCAAAACCACAATGAGCCATCACTTTATACCTATCAGAATGGCTGAAATAAAAATTTCAAGAAACAAGTACTGCCAAAGATGTTGAGAAAAAGGAACCTTCGTGTACTATTGGTGGGAAAGCAAACTGGTGCAGCCACAGTGGAAAACAGTATGAAGGTTCCCCAAAAAATTAAAAATGGAATTCCCATATGATCCAGTAATTCCACTACTAGGTATTTACCTAGAGAATAGGAGACCAGTAATATGAAAAGATCTATGCAACTCTGTGTTTATTGCAGCATTATTTATAATAGCCAAATTTTGGAAGCAGCCCAGGTGTCATTGATAAATGAGTGGATAAAGATGTGATGTACACACACACACACACACACAAATATGCATATACACACCCATAGTGGAATATTATATTACTCGTCCATAAAAAAAGAATGAAATCATGCCATTTGCAACAACATGGATGGATCTAGATGGTATAATGCTAAGTGAACTAAATCTGAGAAAGATAAATACCATATCATTGTACACATATGTAGAATTTAAGAAACAAAACAAAGGAAGAAAAATAAACAGAAAACCAGACCCAAATACAGAGAACAAACTGATGTTTACCGGGGGGTGGGGAGTTGTGAAATAGGCGAAGGAGATTAAGAGTGCACTTTCCGGTGAGGAGTCAAGATGGCGGAGAAGCAGCAGGCTGAGACTACATCAGGTAGCAGGAGATCAGCTCGATAGCTTATCTAAACATTGCAAACACCTACAAATTCAACGGGAGATCAAAGAGAAGAAGAACAGCAATTCTAGAAATAGAAAATCAACCACTTTCTGAAAGGTAGGACTGGCGGAGAAATGAATCTAAAACGACAGGAAGATAGACCACGGGGGGAGGGGCCGGCTCCCGGCAAGCGGCGGAGGAACGGAGCACAAAATCAGGACTTTTAAAAGTCTGTTCCACTGAGGGACTTTGCTCCAGAGGCTAAACCGGGGTGAAGCCCACGCAGGGTCAGTGTGGCCCCAGGTCCCGCAGGGTCACAAAAGGATCGGGGGTGTCGGAGTGTCACAGAGCTCGCAGGTGTTAGAACGGAGAAGCCGGCTACAGAGACAGAGCCGAGGACTGAACTCTCAGCTCGGCGTTACCTTGAGCTTGTTGTGGGCTGGGTGAGCTCGGAGCATGGCTGGAGGCTGGGGATACGGGAGTGATTGGGTGCTGTCCTCTGGGGGCGCACTGAGGAGTGGGGCCCCAGGCTCTCGGCTCCTACGGGCCAGAGACTAGGAGGCCGCCATTTTCATTCCCATCCTCCGGAACTCTACGGAAAGCGTTCAGGGAACAGAAGCTCCCAAAGGGGAACCCAAGCGGATTACTTAGTCCGGCCCCCGGTAAGGGCGGTGCAATTCCGCCTCGGGCAAAGACACTTGAGAGTCACTACAACAGGCCCCTCCCCCAGAAGATCAACAAAATATCCAGCCAGGACGAAGTTCATCTATCAAGGAAAGCAGGTTCAATACCTAAGACAGCAGCAGAATTCCAGAGGAGGAGAAAGCAAAGCACAGAACTCATGGCTTTCTCCCCATGATTCTTTAGTCTTGCAGTTTATTCAATTTTTTTTTCAATTTTTTTTTCTTTCTTTTTTCTTCTTCTGCTAAGTTTTTTAAAACTTTTACCCTTTTCTTTTTTAACGTTTTTGACTAGTTTATCTAAATATATATTTTATTTCTTTTTTATATTTTTTTATTTGTTTCATTTTTAATTTTTTTTCTTTTTTTTTTCTGAACCTCTTTTTATTCCCTTTCTCCCCCCCCCCCCCATAATTTGGGGTCTCTTCTGATTTGGTTACAAGGCATTTTTCTGGGGTCTTTGCCACCCTTTTAGTATTTTATTTGATCCTTCATATCCTCTTATCTGGACAAAATGACAACGCGGAAAAAATCACCACAAAAAAAAGAACAAGAGGCAGTACCGAAGGCTAGGGACCTAATCAACACAGACATTGGTAATATGTCAGATCAAGAATTCAGAAAGACGATTCTGAACGTTCTAGCTGGGTTCGAAAAAGGCATGGAAGATATTAGAGAAACCCTCTCTGGAGATATAAAAGCCCTTTCTGGAGAAATTAAAGAACTAAAATCTAACCAAGTTGAAATCAAAAAAGGTATTAATGAGATGCAATAAAAAATGGAGGCTCTCACTGCTAGGATAAATGAGGCAGAAGAAAGAATTAGTGACATAGAAGACCAAATGACAGAGAATAAAGCTGAGCAAAAGAGGGACAAAAAGCTAATGGACCATGAGGGGAGAATTCGAGACATAAGTGACACCATAAGATGAAACAACAATAGAATAATTGGGATTCCAGAAGAAGAAGCAAGAGGGGAGCAGAAGGTCTATTGGAGAGAATTTTCCTAATATGGCAAAGGGAACAAGCATCAAAATCCAGGAGGTGCAGAGAACACTCCTCAAAGTCAACAAGAATAGGTCCACACCCCGTCACCTAATAGTAAAATTTACATGTCTTAGTGAAAAAGAGAAAATCCTGAAAGCAGCCCGGGAAAGAAAGTCTGTAAAATACAATGGTAAAAATATTAGATTGGCAGCAGACTTATCCACAGAGACCTGGCAGGCCAGAAAGAGCTGGCATGATATATTCAGAGCACTAAACGAGAAAAACATGCAGCCAAGAATACTCTATCCAGCTAGGCTATCATTGAAAATAGAAGGAGAGATAAAAAGCTTCCAGGACAAACAAAAACTGAAAGAATTTGCAAACACCAAACCAGCTCTACAGGAAATATTGAAAGGGTCCTCTAAGCAAAGAGAGAGACTAAACGTAGTAGATCAGAAAGGTACAGAAACAATATACAGTAACAGTCACCTTACAGGCAATATAATGGCACTAAATTCATATCTCTTGATAGTTACCCTGAATGTTAATGGGCTAAATGCCCCAATCAAAAGAGACAGGGTATCAGAATGGATAAAAAAACAAAACCCATCAATATGTTGCCTACAAGAAACTCATTTTAGACGCGAAGACACTGCCAGATTTAAAGTGAGGGGGTGGAAAACAATTTACCATGCTAATGGGCATCAGAAGAAAGTTGGGGTGGCAATCCTTATATCAGATCAATTAGATTTTAAGCCAAAGACTATAATAAGAGATGAGGAAGGACACTATATCCTACTCAAAGGGTCTGTCCAACAAGAAGATCTAACAATTTTAAATATCCATGCCCCTAACATGGGAGCAGCCAACTATATCAACCAATTAATAACAAAATCAAAGAAACACATCAATAATAATACAATAATAGTAGGGGACTTTAACACTCCCCTCACTGAAATGGACAGATCATCCAAGCAAAAGATCAACAAGGAAATAAAGGCCTTAAATGACACACTGGACCAGATGGACATCACAGATATATTCAGAACATTTCATCCCAAAGCAACAGAATACACATTCTTCTCTAGTGCACATGGAACCTTCTCCAGAATAGATCACATCCTGGGTCCCAAATCAGGTTTCAACCGGTATCAAAAGATTGGGATCATTCCCTGCATATTTTCAGACCACAATGCTCTGAAGCTAGAACTCAATCACAAGAGGAAAGCTGGAAAGAACCCAAATACATGGAGACTAAACAGCATCCTTCTAAAGAATGAATGGGTCAACCAGGAAATTAAAGAAGAATTGAAAAAAATCATGGAAACAAATGATAATGAAAACACAACAGTTCAAAATCTGTGGGACACAACAAAGGCAGTCCTGAGAGGAAAATATATAGCAGTACAAGACTTTCTCAAGAAACAAGAAAGATCTCAAGTACACAACCTAACCCTACACTTAAAGGAGCTGGAGAAAGAACAAGAAAGAAACCCTAAACCCAGCAGGAGAAGAGAAATCATAAAGATCAGAGCAGAAATCAATGAAATAGAAACCAAAAAAACAATAGAAAAAAATCAATGAAACTAGGAGCTGGTTCTTTGAAAGAATCAATAAGATAGATAAACCCCTAGCCAGACTTATCAAAAAGAAAAGAGAAAGGACCCAAATAAATAAAATCATGAATGAAAGAGGAGAGATCACAACTAACACCAAAGAAATACAATTATAAGAACATACTATGAGCAACTCTACACCAACAAATTTGACAATCTGGAAGAAATGGATGCATTTCTAGAGAGATATAAACTACCACAACTGAACCAGGAAGAAATAGAAAACCTGAACAGGCTTTCTATTTCTAAGGAGATTGAAACAGTCATCAAAAATCTCCAAACAAAAGCCGAGGGCCAGATGGCTTCCCAGGGGAATTCTACCAAACATTTAAAGAAGAACTAATTCCTATTCTCCTGAAACTCTTCCAAAAAATAGAAATGGAAGGAAAACTTCCAAATTCATTTTATGAGGCCAGCATCACCTTGATCCCAAAACCAGACAAGGATCCCACCAAAAAAGAGAACTACAGACCAATATCCTTGATGAACACAGATGCAAAAATTCTCACCAAAATACTAGCCAATAGGATTCAACAGTACATTAAAAGGATTATTCACCACGACCAAGTGGGATTTATTCCAGGGCTGCAGGGTTGGTTCAACATCCGCAAATCAATCAATGTGATAGAACACATTAATAAAAGAAAGAACAAGAACCATATGATACTCTCAATAGATGCTGAAAAAGCATTTGACAAAGTACAGCATCCCTTCCTGAGCAAAACTCTTCAAAGTGTAGGGATAGAGGGCACATACCTCAATATTATCAAAGCCATCTATGAAAAACCCACCACAAATATCATTCTCAATGGAGAAAAACTGAAAGCTTTTCCGTTAAGGTCAGGAACATGGCACGGATGTCCATTATCACCACTGCTATTCAACATAGTACTAGAAGTCCTAGCCTCAGCAAACAGACAACAAAAAGAAATTAAAGGCATCCAAATCGGCAAAGAAGAAGTCAAGCTATCACTCTTCGCAGATGATATGATACTATATGTGGAAAACCCAAAAGACTCCACTCCAAAACTGCTAGAACTTGTACAGGAATTCAGTAAAGTGTCAGGATATAAAATGAATGCACAGAAATCAGTTGCATTTCTGTACACCAACAACAAGACAGAAGAAAGAGAAATTAAGGAGTCAATCCCATTTACAATTACACCCAAAACCTAGGATACCTAGATACCTAGATACCTAGGGATAAACCTAACCAAAGAGGCTAAGAATCTATATGCAGAAAACTATAAAGTACTCATGAAAGAAATTGAGGAAGACACAAAGAAATGGAAAAATGTTCCATGCTCCTGGATTGGAAGAATAAATATTGTGAAAATGTCTATGCTACCTAAAGCAATCTACACATTTAATGCAATCCCTATCAAAATACCATCCATTTTTTTCAAAGAAATGGAACAAATAATCCTAAAATTTATATGGAACCAGAAAAGACCTCGAATAGTCAAAGGAATATTGAAAAAGAAAGCCAACGTTGGTGGCATCACAATTCTGGTCTTCAAGCTCTATTACAAAGCTGTCATCCTCAAGACAGCATGGTACTGGCACAAAAACAGACACACAGATCAATGGAACAGAATAGAGAGCCCAGAAATAGACCCTCAACTCTATGGCCAACTCATCTTTGACAAAGCAGGAAAGAATGTCCAATGGAAAAAAGACAGCCTCTTCAATAAATGGTGCTGGGAAAATTGGACAGCCACATGCAGAAAAATGAAATTGGACCACTTCCTTACACCACACATGCAAATAGACTCCAAATGGATGAAGGACCTCAATGTGAGAAAGGAATCCATCAAAATCCTTGAGGAGAATGCAAGCAGCAACCTCTTCGACCTCAGCCACAGCAACATCTTCCTAGGAACATCGCCAAAGGCAAGGGAAGCAAGGGCAAAAATGAACTCTTGGGATTTCATCAAGATCAAAAGCTTTTGCACAGCAAAGGAAACAGTTAACAAAACCAAAAGACAACTGACAGAATGGGAGAAGATATTTGCAAACAACATATCAGATAAAGGGTTAGTGTCCAAAATCGAAAAGGAACTTAGCAAACTCAACACCCAAAGAACAAACAATCCAATCAAGAAATGGGCAGAGGACATGAACAGACATTTCTACAAAGAAGACATCCAGATGGCCAACAGACACATGAAAAAGTGCTCCACATCACTCGGCATCAGGGAAATACAAATCAAAACCACAATGAGATATCACCTCACACCAGTCAGAATGGCTAAAATTAACAAGTCAGGAAATGACAGATGCTGGCGAGGATGCGGAGAAAGGGGAACTCTCCTACACTGTTGGTGGGAATGCAAGCTGGTGCAACCACTCTGGAAAACAGCATGGAGGTTCCTCAAAATGTTGAAAATAGAACTACCCTATGACCCAGCAATTGCACTACTGGGTATTTACCCTAAAGATACAAACGTAGTGATCTGAAGGGGCACGTGTACCCGAATGTTTATAGCAGCAATGTCTACAATAGCCAAACTATGGAAAGAACCTAGATGTCCATCAACAGATGAATGGATAAAGAAGAGGTGGTATATATACACAATGGAATATTATGCAGCCATCAAAAGAAATGAAATCTTGCCATTTGCGAGGACATGGATGGAACTAGAGGGTATCATGCTTAGTGAAATAAGTCAATCGGAGAAAGTCAACTATCATATGATCTCTCTGATATGAGGATGTGGAGATGCAATGTGGGGGGTTAGGGGGATAGGAGAAGAATAAATGAAACAAGATGGGGATGGGAGGGAGACAAACCATAAATGACTCTTAATCTCACAAAACAAACTGGGGTTGCTGGGGGGAGGTGGGGCTGGGAGAGGGGGAGGGGGTTATGGACATTGGGGAGGGTATGTGCTATGGTGAGTGCTTTGAAGTGTGTAAACCTGGCAATTCACAGACCTGTACCCCTGGGGATAAAAATACATTATATGTTTATAAAAAAAAAAAAAGAAAGAAAGAAAAGAAAGGATGAATACCCAACTTTTGTTGCAACATGGACGGGACTGGAAGTGATTATGCTGAGTGAAATAAGTCAAGCAGAGAGAGTCAAGTATCATATGGTTTCACTTATTTGTGCAGCATCACAAATGACATGGAGGACATTGAGAGATGGAGAGGAGAAGGAAGTTGAGGGAAATTGGAAGGGGAGGTGAACCGTAAGAGACTATGGACTCTGAAAAACAACCTGAGGGTTTTGAAGGGGCGGGCGTGGGAGGTTGGGGGAACCAGGTGGTGGGTCATAGGGAGGGCACGTATTGCATGGAGCACTGGGTGTTATGCAAAAACAATGAATACTGTTATGCTGAAAAAAAATTAATTAATTAATTAATAATTTTTTTAAAAATGAGTGCAGTTTCCATGATGAGCACCACATAATGTATCTAACTGTTGAATCACTATATGATACACCTGAAACTAATGTAACATTGTATGTTAGTGATACTGGAATAAAAATTCCAAAAATTAATTTTGAGCATGTTACTTGTTGCTCCATATGCAAATAAGAGAGGGGACAAAAGCACAGGACTATAGTTTGGATAATGTTTTGGGTATCCTATTTTAAGAATGTCCAACAAATATGAGTGTATAGATTGAGGAAATATCTAAAAATAAGTGTCCAATTAGGACAGTTCAGGAGGTTGGATTTTTAAACAGAGTATGTTAGGCCTCATTAATCATGACAACTGTCTTCAGATAATTGAAAGGCTAACATATGATGGAAAAACTGGGGATTTTCTTTCATGTTATTGCAGAGTATAGACCTAAGATCAATGAGTTTTGATATTGAAACCTTGAGACAAGGTTTCAACTCAATACGAAAAAGACCACAATGCCAGATAATTAAAAGCTCTTACACCATTGAATGAGCTGCTTTGAAAGAAAATGTTTTCCATGAACTGAAGGTAAGTAAAAAGAAGCTGCATGATCATTTTTTTATGGACACTGCATGGTTTTTACCTCTGACATTGTATGGTTTGTCCCCTCTCTTGTTTGAATATGGAGCAACTAGTAATATTCTCAAAAACTAAATGAAGTTTGAGGTATAGATTAGTCTTCTATTGCTCTGTAACAAGTTACCACAGTATCAGCAACATTTATTACCTCATAGTTTCCACAGGTCAGGAGTCTGGGTATGAATTAGCTAGGCTTCACCAGGTTGAAATAAAGGAGTCAACTAGTTCTGGGGTCTCACATGATGCCTGGGGTCCTCTTCCAGGCTCATTCAAGCAACTGGCAGAATTCAGTTCCTTGTAAGCCTTGGACTGAAGCCCTCTTTCTTCCCTGGTTGTTGGCCAGGAGTCACTCTAAGTTATTAGATGCTACACTTGAGTCCTTGCCCCACAGCTCCCATTAAACTCTCTCACATTCTCATGCTTCAGATCTCTTTTTGGGGGGGTATAGATCATTTTAAGGTTACCTTAATCAGGTCAATACCAGACGATTTCCCTTTTTGTGACTCCAAGGCAACTGATTCATAACCTCATCATGGGAGTTCTGTCTCATTATATTCACACCTTCTGCACACACACAAGGGGAGAAAATTATACAACCTGCACGTACATCACGGGGCAGAAATCTTGGGGCCATCTCAGAAATCTGCCTAACACACTGTGCTTTTCAATTACAAAGCCCTGAATTCAAGTCAACATGAACACTTAAAGTTTCTCATGGAATTAAAGGTCTTCTGGGTTAGCAAAGAGTGCCTCTTGGGACCGATTTTATATTTTGACTTTGGCTTCAGTATGACTGAGATAACAAGACCATCTCCAGATCAGTGATGCTTCAGAGGTTCTTGGGGAGGCCAAAGTGGGTTCTGAATGTGTAGAGCAATTCCCACAGCTCTCCAAACTCCCAGCTAACTCAGAAACATCACCAATGTGGAGATGACTTAGAATCACAAGGGTTTCTGAACACCAAAACGAACAACTGAACCCAGAACAGTGTCTGGCACTAGTAGATAGGTATTTCTGGGAATGGACCCGTTTCAGGGGTGAAACATGGAAAAATCCAATTTTCCTCATTCTTCTCTCTCTCAGTGCTCAGCTTTCCATATGAACGCTAAGAGGGTTAGGATTTTGTGCAGAATTATATCGGGAACTCAACTGAGACCACTATGAAGAGAGGAAGGATACAATTACCAGGCAGGAGTTTGGAGGTGCTAAGAATCTGGCTACAAATGCCTCCAGGCTCTGAAGGAGGTGTTGCAGGTACAATTATATGTCACCTACAATGGGCCAGCCTAATTTGCTCTCATGGCATGTGGCTACAACCTCCTGTGACTGTGCCACTCCACATCAGACTAAAAAGGATTCGTTCGGCTTCAACAAGGTGAGAAATTGGGAGAAATGCTGGCTCTCCTGACATTTTGGCTTCCTGGGCCAAGCAAACAGATCTTTATCCCCCCCCCCTTTTTTTAGCGAACTGTTCATTTCATCCTTGAGCAAGGATGAACAATGCACTTTGCTTTGTATAAAATTCTAGGGATATGGACCCTGTATAAAATTATGACCAGATGAACACTGATCTAAACTAATGGTCAAATAGAATCACAGTGTGTTAATTTCTTGGATAAGCAAATAACATATCTGAGCTATGCTTTTTGATCTGGCCCCCAGAATTTGAAATATACTTCACCCTTACTTCTTTATTCTCAAGGCATATATGTTTGTGTGTGAAAGTTTGCATATGTATAATTGTTCTGATAAAAAAAAACTTATAGAAAATATAGAAAAGCTTCAAGAAAAAATAATGGAAGCTACCTATGTTTTCTCCATTCAGAAAGAGTCACTATCAATGTTTTGAATTATATCCATCATATCTTTGATATATTTCATATGTATCATGCATAATATTTGGTAGACTGAGTTTTTCTTTTTTTTTTTTAAAGATTTTATTTATTTATTTGACAGACAGAAATCACAAGTAGGTAGAGAGGTAGGCAGAGAGAGAGGAGGAAGCAGGCTCCCCGTGGGTGTGGGGCTCGATCCCAGGACTCTGGGATCATGACCTGAGCTGAAGGCAGAGGCTTTTACCCACTGAGCCACCCAGGCACCCCATAGGCTGAATGTTTCTATGTAAAACTATATCATGTATGAGATTGAGAGACAACAAGGACCATAAACTCCCAAAACCTCAAAGCAGCTACTCTTAGTATTACTATTAGGCTTTAGTTTTAAGTCTCTTTACAGAAGACTATCACCAGGGAATTTGACCATATCTGATAAAGGAGTATGACCAGCCCCTCTGGTTTGGGATTAGACTAGTGGACCTTGTTTTTCCCTTTCTCCAAGACCCCTACACTTACCATGGACTTTTAAAGGAAGGAGTCTAGAAAGACAAGTGTTCTAAATTCTAAGAGCTGAGTGAGGCAATTCAAGGAGGGCTTCTTTTTTTTTTAAATATTTTATTTATTTATTTGACACAGAGAGAGCTCACAAGTAGGCAGAGAGGCAGGCAGAGAGAGAGGGGAAAGTAGGCTCCCTGCTGAGCAGAGAGCCCGATGTGGGGCTGGATCCCAGGACCCTGAGACCCTGAGAGACCCTGAAGCAGAGGCTTAACCCACTGAGCCACCCAGACGCCCCTCAAGGAGGGTTTTTATGTAACTACTAAAATTACTGGAGTTTTTTTTGTTTGTTTGTTATTGGTTTTGGGCCACACTCAAAATCTACCCTCTATCAGAATGGGCAGTGGCTTAGTAGTGCCCTTGTCCTATGTGAAAGCTACTTTCTACAAGCGCAGATAACAATCTTTCTACACACACACTCCAACCCAAGGATCCATGCATGTCATTGTTGGTGAGCATTTTCTCAGTGAAATCTTTGAAGGTTTGCGTTTTCACAGCTGCACTGTTTGGATGTACCTTAATCTACTACTTTGAAGTATTGTCCCATTTATCCTCCTTTATATATGAGGCTATGATAAATGTTCATGCACGTTAGTCTTTAGGAATGTTTCCCATCATTTCAAAAGACTAAGAATTTTGTTGCACTGACAGCTAACAACAAATTTTTCTTATATAACCTGTTGAAAATAGAGCATATTATTCTAAATGACCTAAACCAAATTATGCTGGTCTCAAGAGCAGATAAAATTAAAAACAGAAACACATAGAGAACTAATGTTTGGAAACTTATTGGTACCGATTATATACAAGTCTTTTACAGAGAGGATGTTAATTATTAATTATGCAAAGTTGCTGGAAAAAAGTTTCTATGCTATAGGTTTACACATATGTATTTAAATCAGTAAACTGATTACTAGTTAAGTAGAATATAAATAAAGTGAGAATAAGATCAAGAGAATAGCATCACAGTAATATAGACTTCATGATCCAAATGTTTTGCAATCATTAGCCAATTTTCAGTACCTAGTTGCTTTGACCCCCTAAAAATTACCAGTGATTAAAAGAGAGAGGGGTGCCTGGGTGGCTCAGTGGGTTAAGCCTCTGCCCTCGGCTCAGGTCATGATCTCGGGGCCCTGGGATCAAGCCCCACATTGGGCTCTCTGCTCAGCATGGAGCCTGCTTCTCCCCTCTGCCTCTGCCTACTTGTGATCTCTGTCCGTCAAATAAATAAATAAATAAAATCTTTAGAAGAGAGAGGTTGTGTGTGTGTGTGTGTGAGAGAGAGAGAGAGAGAGAGAGAGAGAGAGAGATCCTTCTTTGCTCCTTTCAAAAGACAGCATGATTCTTTGGTTATTAGGTGGAAAGAGTTCAGAAATTCAAAGTCTCAATCCTTGCCACGGGTGAATAGGTATTGCTTGTATTTGGGAGGAAAGGGAGCATATACCAATGATGAGACAGGAATGAAAAACCGAACATATAATCTCAGAAGAAAGTTACAACCAGTTGAAAGCTGATTTACATACTTAGTGATGTAGTAAGAAGCCCAAGTTTTCTGTCTATAGTTCACCTGTCTAACTGTTCATCCATACATCTGTTCACCCATGCATATCTTACCTGTCTAAATTCAAAAGAATTTGGAGTGGTTTACTCACCAGATGTTTAACAAACTGTCTTGTGGAGAATTTATGACCATTGCTCTCTCTACTAGAGACCCTGACCAATATTTTGAATCAAGTTCTAGAATAACAATGATAATTTCATTTAATCCTTCTATTTTTTTTCAGTAAATTATCTTTTCAAATACTATTTAGAGAGACAAAGATGAAAGATAGTGGAGAATACCTACTCCTTCCTCCCACACTTAACATTTAGAGTCCCGTATCTCAGATTTTCTCTTTTTCAGCAGACGAGACGCTAAATATCTCCTTCTAGTTCATCTTAAAGGTGATGCATTAGAAAGTATAGGCAGAACAGGGTCGAAGAGAAAGCACTGAGTCAGCACTATTGCTTAAGTGTGTTGAATCTTCAGACACATCCCAAACTTCTTACGCCTGCATTTCCCAATCTGCAGACTAAGGTGAGTGTGTCCTACCTTCCTTTAGCACATGCCCAACCTGAGTCACTTGCCAGGGTCAGTAAATTGCCTCACAACAAGTGGATGGTTAGAAGAGTTATCCTAAATTTTAAAGGTTAAGCTTAAAATGAATTGGTTGAACTGACAGAAGAGTTTTCTGGCATCAGGGATAGCAAAAGGGCAGCACAGAGGGCACCTGGGTGGCTCAGTGGGTTAAGCCACTGCCTTCGGCTCAGGTCATGATCTCAGGGTTCTGGGATCGAGTCCCACATCGGGCTCTCTGTTCAGCAGCGAGCCTGCTTCCCTCTCTCTCCCTCTGCCTGCCTCTCTGTTTACTTGTGATCTCTCTCTGTCAAATAAATAAATAAAATCTTTTTTTTTAAAAAAAGGGCAGCACAGAGAGGTTTGGGAGGAATCTAGAAAGTAGAGACAGCAGAACCTTGTTGAAGAAGGTGCTGGCTGAGACCTCTCCGAAGCAGCTTTTTCTCTGGAAGTTTCTCCCCAACACTGCAAAGTGGGCTGCTAACACCCCCTGTTCCTGCTCCTCAGGCCTAGTTTCTCTGGGAAAACAGTCCAAACAGATTCAAGCTATGGTGTGACTGTCACCCTAGGGAATAACTTCGGAGTTAGATTTGCCTGTTTCTTAAATAGGAAGGTAAATCATACTTCCAAGAGCATGGTGTCCAATAATCACTCCAGGCTACTGGAAGTGGGAGAGCAGAGGAAGAGATAGTTTCATAAGTAGATACAGCCATAGCCAAATACTGGAAATAGAAAATACATATACAAGTGTTTATTGGGACAGTTAAACCTCATCCTAACAGACTCCGCAGACATAAAATTTCCTTGAAATAAGCATTCCTTCCTACCTCCTCCCTTCCTGCAGCTTCTCAATCTTACACCCACGGTGCTATTGGGTTCTGTCTAAAAATACTGTAGCATATGTTTATGTAAAAATACTGCATCATGAAGATAATAAGGGAAGGCTCCCTTGAAAAGCACCATGGGATAGTGAGGAGAGAGCTGAGCTGAAAATGGGGAGATTTTAATTTCTATGTTGGATTCTGCCTGTGATTAAGTCTGAGGATGTGACTAAGTCAAATGATCTTTTTAAACCTCAATTTCTTCATTTGCAAATAAGCAGTTTGGCAACATGCATCGAAAGCCCATCTTGCCCTACTGTCATGTGAGTCTGTGATAGCTGACAGTGAAAGTTCTCTCCAGCCCTATATTCCATAAGCCTTACTTACATTTTCTATCTTATGCATTTCTTTCTTAGCATTCTTAAATTTAAAAAATCACTTATTGAAGGCATCCACAAATAGCACTGGGGTAAAATTCATTAAGAATAAGCAAACATACTCATTTATATTTCTTGAAACATCAATTCAAATTTTAAATTGAAGGAGTCTTTTTTTATTATTATTTAAGTGGAAGATCAAACTAGCTCATGAAGATACCTTCAACTATGAAAGGGCAGACAGAGAAACACCGAAGAAAGTGGCCTCAGAGAAAAAATGGTTTTTCTAATTATAAATTTACTAAAACCCAGTGTTCTCAAAAGGGGAAGTTTTACCCCAGAGAACATTTGGCTATGTCTGGAGATACTTCTGATTGTCCCAACTGGTGTGAATTGTTGGCTTCTAGTGGTCAGAGGCCAGGGATGCTACTGATATCCTATAATGCACAGAACAGCCCCCTTTAACATAGAATTATCCTCCCTAAAATGTCAATAGTCCCAAAGTTGAGAAACACTAATATAACCTTCTCAATTCTCTTGACCATGTTATATTAAGCTTGAAATGCCCAACGTAATGTAGAAAACAGTAGCTTCACAAAAAATGTTTATTCTAGTTTTGCCTGGAGAGAAACCATCTCTCAGATGAAATTCTTTTTAAAGGAGATTGGTAAAAAAAAAAAAAAAAATTACTTATGTGGGAGGTAAGCATTTATTCCTCTATTCTCAGTCAAAATCCAGCAAATTCAACTATTTTATGTTACATATAGGTTTATTTCCTATCTTGATATTTAAATATTCTTCTTTAATCTCTAGCCAAAAGTGTACCTCATATTAGTTATGATCATATTGATCATTTGATCATATTCAGAAAGCTAGTCAGATTTCCAAGTATTCCTGAACACTATCAAATCAGATGGTTATGAATGGAGAGCCACACTGTGGTTTCAGGTGTCCTGGCTTCAAAGTAGTGTTCTCTGTGTCCATAGACTTTTGTGATGAACATCAGTCTTCCCTATCTTTCAAATAAACACTGGTAATTGACATTTAAAAAGAAGAAATTAACTGTTCAACAATTGGAAAGGAGTTACTAAAAGTTCCTGAGATTAACACGGGGGATCATACCTGATAGGGTTGGTTATCAAAGGAGCGAGACTGATACAAAGCGAAGGTCAAGCAGAGCTTTATTTCATGCCAGTATCGAGAATCAAACTGAGTGGTCAGGGACGTCTCTTACAGAGAGAACTATGACCCCCAGCCTCACAGACTAGCTTTTATAGAGCAAAGGCTCTATGTGGTTGAGCCTGGCCACATACAGGTGGCCAATGAGATTGTAACACACAGAGAAAGTTGCATAGTCATGTTAGGTCACACGCGGGTGGCCAATTGAATTACAATTTACCCTATGGTAGCTGTTTGCACTAGTCTATCACTCTGGTCAGAATTGGGGCCCAAGTTTGGTGCCCAAAAGGGAGGGTTTACATTCTTTGGTGGTTAGGGAGATAGTATGTGTGCTTTACTGATTGGATGTCTCCACCTGGCCTCACTCATCGTTGCATTCTGGACTCTGTTATCTCCATCTGACCTAACCCGTCCTTGTATTTGGGTTCTGTTATCAGGCACTGGTTGACCGTATTTTACTGGTTTCCTAGACTTGCTTTTAAGTTCCTAGAGGGGGAGGGTGGGAGGGGGGTGGGCAGGGTCAGTTTAAGTTTTACTGCACAAACAACAAAATGGCTATTTAACCGAGATGGAGTCGCTCTGGCTAAGTAGGCCTTTACAATGCCGACCCAAAATCAAATGTCTAATATTAGTCATTGCTGCCTTCAAACCTTTTGTCTTCTATTAATTACAGTGCAAGGTCTTGGATGCAAAGATAGCCCTATCGATTCATTCCTTTCCTGTAGATATCACTCATATCAAAATGGAGTCTTCTACTTCACTGTCTTGAATCTAGGCTGGCCTAGGACTGCTTTGACTATTAAAATACAGCAGGAATGATGCTGCGTCAGTTTGGAGCCTAGGCTTTAAGAGGACTAGTTGTTTTTGCTTTCTCCCTCTTGGAACTCAGGCCCCATGCTGTGAGGAAGCCCAAGCAGCTGCATTGCCAGGTCCCTGTGAAGAAGAATCAAGGCCTCTTGCCAACAGCACTGTGGAGCTTCCCAGCTCACAGCCATCAGCAGTTTGCTGCCCATGTGAGTGAGCCAACTTAGAAGTGAATTTATCAGCCACACTGCACCACCCCAGCTGATACCACAAAGAAAAGAGGCAAGCTGACCACCACACCAAATCCTGCTCAATTACAATTTAGGAGAGAGCAATTATTTTGTTTTTTAATTTTTTTTCCAGCCCTATTAAGGTAAAATGGACAAAAATTGTCTATATTTAAGGTGTACAATGTGACCTTTTAATACATGTATGCATTTTGAAATGATTACCACAATCAGGATAATTAACACAGCCATCGCCTCACATAGTTATTGGTTTTATTTTTCCTTTTGTGAGAATAATTAAGATCTACTCCCTTAGAAAAATTTAATTATGTAATGCAGTATTGTTAACCATAGGCACCATACTCTACCTTAGATCTCTAGAAATTATTCATCCCACATATCTACAACTTTATACTTTTCACTAACATTTCCCCATTTTCCTCACCTTCCAGCCCCTGGTAACCACCATTCTAAAATCTGTTCTATGAATTCAACTTTTTTTGGATGCCACATATAAGTGCGATAATACAATATATGTCTTTTTATGTCTGGTTTATTCCACTTAACATAATGTCCTCCAGGTGCATACATGTTGTCTCAAATGACAGGATCTCCTTTTTATGGCTGAATAATATTTCATTATATATATCTATTGTTCTTTCCCTCTCCTCCCCCCATATATATACATATACACACACATACACATACATTTCCTTATACCTTTTCTTTATCCATTCATTTATCAGTGGACACTTAAGTTGTTTTCATCTCTTGACTACGATAAATAATGCAGCAATTAACATGGGGATGCAGATATCTCTTCCAGATACTGATCTCATTTCCTCTGTATAAATACTCAGAAGTGGCTGGGTTATATGATAGTTCTGTTTTTAGTTTTTTGAGGAACCTTCGTAGTTTTTGACAGTATCAGTCTACATTTCTACCATTAGTGCACAAAGTCCTTTTTCCTCCACATCCTCACCAATACTTTTTTGTTATCTTTTGTATTTTTTATAATAACCACTTTAACAGGTATTAGGTGACAACTCACTATGGTCTTGATTTGTATCTCCCTTATGATTATTAATGTCGGGCACCTTTTCATATATCTATTGGCTATTTGTAGATTTTCTTTTGAGAAATGTCTATTCAGGTCCTTTGCCCATTTTAAAATCAGATTATTTGTTTTCTTGCATCTGCGTTACTTGAGTTCCTTATATATTTAATATATTAACCCCTTACCAGATATATGGTTTACAAATATTTTCTCCTATTCCATTTGACTTTGTTTTAAATTATTAAATTTTGGAGTAGGTTTTATGCAATACTTGAATACCAAAGCATATAGCAAATCTAAAATTTAAACAAAAGATCCTTATTCTTATTAACATCATGTAAAGAATAACTATAGTTCTCTGAATAGCAAATGACCTATGATTTATTGTTTTTGTTATAAGCTAGACTCTTTTGAAGGTCTCAGATAGTCAAATATTTAAAAAGTACCAATTTCATAATCTACTGGTAAGTACATGACTTTTACTATAAAGTTCATGCAGTTTTCACCAGGATTCTAGGACCAAAATATTCTGTACTCAGCTTTGGGTCCTCTCTGTGGTAGTACAGGTAAATCAAGGACATGCACTCTGTGAATTTGGAACCCTTTACCTTTTTAGAGGCAATTGCTACCATCACCCTGACTCAGTCCACTCAACAAAGGAAAGGCACAGTTAGAAAAAAGTTGGTATAGGGCTGTAACACGAAACCAGCTGAATTTCTCTTTGTAGAAAGCTGTCACCAGTAGGGCTTTCTGCTGAATTTTTGTTTTATGTTCACCAGCCCTAAGCAGTAAGCATTTAACTAGATGTCTTCAAATATCAGCTAGTGCCTTTTATTTTAAATACAACTTAAGGAACTATGTTAGAGTGAAAGCAACGAGAAATTTAGAAAGTATTTCTTCTTCTTGCTTTGCAAGAACGTTCGAACATTAATACTTTTTATAAATTCTAGATGGTTGTCCTGATGTCCTTTAAAGCAGGATTCAAACTTATAAAGGTTTACGTTATTGGGAACTATAGTCAAATCCAACTGCTACAGATCTGACTGCTCTAATTTTTATCAAATGCAATAGCAAGTCTTAGAGGCCAGAGGTCATAGACTATAGTCCTATTCATCTATAGCTGAAATTCATGTACTTTAAAAAAGACAGAATGCTCAATAAGAATATTTGCAGTAGACTTTTAATATAAACATGGAAACTGCATTTATTTTTTGAATCACAGCTTCTTGAATTTGGAAGGCATAGGCAAAACTAAAAAGTAGGTAGCTTATGTCAGGAAAATGCATCGTATTCACTTTCTCACAATGGCTAGAACCACTGATGTGATGAACAGCAAGTTTTTCTGTTGATTTCTTTGTGGCCTCTATGTGACCTGACTATTATTTGAAGAGATGAAAACAGAAAAGTTTCCATTCCACCCAGCTGAAGGAAAGCATTCACAATGAATATAACTAGACTTTTATTTCAGGGACAAGAACTAGATGTTTCATAAAGCTCTATGAAGTATGGTTACTCTAAGAGTTGGAGTAGTCTGAAGGGAAACTTACAACTTCTAAAGGCAACTGAGAGAGAGGTCAGCAGAATGGATCAATGGAGTAGTTCCGACAAATGAAAATTTCTGCTGAACTAATCAACTAGAAAGGGGGACTAAAACTAAATGTGCATTTGAATGCACCTCACCCTACATGAACTAATCTTATTTTACACTGATTGGCTTACCTATGCCTTCAATAGATTAGTTATGTGTACATCACAGAAATGAATTTAAATCCATGAATGCATGACCATTCGATGTCCAGTTTAGAAATAAAAATAAGTGTAATAAATACTGTCTATTCAGTACTTGAAAGAACCTTTTTATCTGATAACCTGATAGTATGCATGCTGTGCATTTGCATATCTGTGAACATTTTGTAAGAGAGCCAATTTCTTTGTTTTTCATTTTTTCTTTTTTTAAGATTTGATTTATTTATTTGACAGACAGAGATCACAAGTAGGCAGAGAGGCAGGCAGAGAGAGAGGAAGAAGAATGCTTCCTGCTGAGCAGAGAGCCCGATGCGGGGCTCGATCCCACGACCCTAGGATCATGACCTGAGCTGAAGGCAGAGGCTTTAACCCACTGAGCCACCCAGGTGCCCCTTGTTTTTCATTTTTATTGTAGCAAGAACATTTTAACATGAAATGAACTTTTTACCAATATTTTTAATGTATAAATACAGTATTATTAACTATAGCCTATTGCTCTTTTAATCACTTTTCACATCATTATAATGAGCAGAAAGTAGCAGTTTCATAAAAATCAAGGAAAACGCCTCTTCTGTGATTAAATTTGGTATACAACCATCTGAGATGAGACCATGAACAGAAATGGTACTAACCAGATGTGGGAGGTGGGTGATGTGTGTGAAAGAGTATAGTGGTTCACCTGGTAAGTAAATGAGTGGAGGCAATGAGAACAGGAATTCTAAGAGCATGGGCTCTGACTCAGTTTAAGTCCAAGCTCTCCCACCTTAGTAGCTGTGGGCCCTTGTGCAACTTCACTTGTGTGCAACTTCACTTTTCCGAACCATTGTATCCTTGCTTATAAGACAGATACCTATGGGGTTGTCTGAATGATTAAATGAGAAGATGCATGTGTGAAGAATATTACCATATAAATATTTCCCCATTCTTTACCCAGCAAAGATAGTGTGTGAGTCAAGACAGGTTAGGTTTTCTATGACAACTAACATCCTCCAACTTTCACACAGCCCCTCTGTGCTAATGTCTCAGCAGACAAATTCTCTGTATGGAAGTTTCTGAGGAGCTGTCCTCCAGGTCTTAGTTCAGCATTTCAGCTCCTTTGATCTTATGGCTCCTCTAGGTCAGCACATGCTTCTGCAATACCTAGCAGAACAAAGGCTACAGAGTCAAGCCTCAGTGGTGATGTGAAGATGGAGGCAGAGATTAGATGAATGTATCTACAGGCCAAGGAATGCCAAAGATGGCCTCTAACTACCAGAAGCTGGACGAGGCCAGGGAGGATACTCCTTAAAGAGCCAGAACATAGCTCTGCTCATGCTCTACCCTAACCCTAACTCTTCTTTAGCTAGATCGATAGCATGAATACTCCTAGTTCAAACTAACCCTGAGAAAGTGAAGAAAACAATCCCTAAGACTGACTTGGATCTATCAAGGGTCATTGCTTGGTAACAGGACAATCCTGCCTCAAACAAAATCCGTTCTACTAACCAGGAGAGAAAGAGAAATCTGTTCTACTAACCAGGAGAGAAAGAGGATAATGGATACTGGGTCAGAATAAGCGTCTTTCAAATACGTGTTAGCTGTTCTTACAATCTGAAAGTGGTAGGACTGAAGGAAGGTATTAGAGGGAGAATTTGGTGTTCAAATCTTTTAAGTTATAACTTCTCAAATAGCACATTAGAGTACATTAGTGTACCACTCAGACTCTGTAGGCTGTCACTGCTGCCCCAGAAACCAGGGCTGGTCACTTGTAGTAGCAAGCATTTAACCCAATTAGTCACGTAGCCTATTAGAATATCATTTTTGTGTGTATGTAGCATTATGTGAACAAGGTTGGGAGCAGTTTAAATTGCTCAAGGATGGCAGGGCTGTCTTTGGAACTCTTGGGAGAACCATAAAGCAGTCTAGAGCGCTGTGAAGGAAAAGCAAAGGAAGAAGAGTCGGAAGATAAGAAGGAGTAAAGTCACCTGGCCCCTTCATGCCTTCCATATTTTCACACTCACGGCCCCAGTGAATTATAATCCCTGTACGTTCTCTTTACACCTTGATGCTATACTTGAAGATGTGATTTGCTTTGTTCTTTGGGATATCAGCAAACATGATATATGAAGTGCTTGTTAAGTGCTTGGGAATTGGGGCTTACATTCTTGGAATACTTCATTACCTTGTAAAGAAACTGGCTGGGGACACATGACTCAGCCAAGGACCAGCACCAACCATCAGATACGTGACTGAGACCAACTCAGACCATCAGCCTCAGCTGAATCAGAAGACTAGAGCCTAGACATGGTTGGTAGAAGAGCCAGCCAGCTATGCCCAGCTCAAATTGCAGAAATGTGATCAAGAAAATGGCTGCTGTTTCAGAAAATTCAGTGTGTAAAACAGGTAATAACACGTAACTAATACATCCCTCCACCTTATTTCCTGTCATTTTTCCTTCCCTCACTTCCCTTTTGCCTAAGGTCTTCTCGCTCTTCCTTAAACAAGACAGGCTTATTTTTGCTTCAAGTCCTTGAACTAAAAGTCTCCTCTACCTGGGAAGCTCGGGTTCCTTCATGGTTCATGTCCTCGCTGCATTCAAGACTGATCAAATGCCACGACCTCAAGGAGGCCTTAGTTACCACTGCATCTAACATGTCACATACCAGCCCCCATATATTCCTTTCCTATTTGCTTTTTCTACTTTTTTTTATGTTGAGATCTTCTTTTGAAAACATTTGACCTATCTCTTGGATTATTAGGTTCTTTTTTGTCTCCTTCACTAAAACATAAGCTCCAAGAGGACAGAGACTGTAGCTGTCATGATCACTGCTCTATTACCTATGGCTATAATAGTTCGGGCATATGGTAGATGTCTCAGTAACATCTTTTGAATAAATTAATAAATGAATAAATAAATTAAATTTGTTAAATGCGGATTTGGGTTGGACCAGAGGGAATGAAGAGGTGATATTCAGAGCAAGGACTCAAAGCATCCTTAAATGGAATTGCATGCCTAATAATTTTCATGTAAGTGCAGATTTTACCCTTTGACTTTTTTAATGGACACTGAATTTTAACCTCTTGCTCAGTGCAGAACTTTTACAGTACATTTGTAATACTTTTCTTTCATTCTAATTAAATATTTAGCTACTTGTTTGCTATAATTTATAAAGTTCTTAAGAAAGACCACTATTTTAAATATAGTTTTTTCTTCATGTGATCATACTGTTCCTAATAAAATGACTACTTATTATTTTACAACTGCCTGAATGTAAAATTTCCAGGTAATTGTGAAATTTTATTTTACTTGCATTGGAATTATACTCCTCCATAGTCCTAACTCAGACTTATTCAACAAACCTCTTTAATAATAAAATATAATAATTCATTATTTCCATATACAGTAATTGCGTTCCTTAAAATCCTAACTCTCCTGAAGGAACATAGAATAAAGACAAAATAAAGACCTCTAAGAACACATTACACATATCAGACCACCTGTGGGCTAAATCCCATGCATGTTCTACATCTATGATTTCCTTCAGAACGGCTTTACCTTTAATGTGAAAAACAGTCTAAAATTTTTTATCTGACTCTTTAATCCCTGGCCGACCAGAACCATAAACCATTAAGGGAAGAGAATTTGGAGGTCTTTTAGAAAAACACAGATTGGCAATTGCACTCTGCTCTGCTGTAGGTCCTTTAAATTGTTCCTGTCCATTAAAACTTACCCTTTGTGCATAAATGACCACTTAGAGTCACGGACAGTCACTTACAGTGAACCAGACTGCCTTCCATTCACCATTTCTAAACTACTGGATTTGTATCTTTTTACTTTTTGTTTGCATGGAGCTGACACACATTCCATAATTTAAGGTGTACAATATAGTGATTCAGCATCTTGGGCTGTGCTCACTCTAAGCATTGCTATTGTCTGTCACTGTATGACCCAACTACTCAGCCATGAAAAAGGAGGCGATCTCACCATTTGCAATAACATGGACTGACCTAGGGGGTATAATGCTAAGGGAAATAGATCAGATTGAGAAAGACAAACATTAGATGATTTCATTCTTACATGGAACCTAACAAAACAGATGACAAAACAAACAGCAGAATCTGCTTTTGCATCTTTACTGCCTCTGCATCCTGATACCCACGTCTGGTTGCCCTGGTGCCTCGAACAGCCTTCTGGCTCAACCATTACACTTCTCTCTTTCCCAGTCTCTCTCTCACACACATATATACACAAGTGAACATGTGCACATGCATCCAGGCACGTGGGTGTGCACACACACGCACACACACACAATTTGGTGCTTCCCTTACACAGGCAATAGGACTAATAAGAGGAAGCGCCCCTATCTCTGAGTTCAGTTTCACAGAACCCACAGCCGTCACAATACTTTCTCCTTCCTTTTCCAGGAGGGGACAACAGATTATAGCAGAGAGAAATGTGTGCTTCACATACATATAAATTTGCATATTTACCATGTATATGTGTGTATACATATATATGCACACACAAATGCATATATGCTACAAAACAAGTACGAATTGGGTTTTATTCTACAGGTTTTTTTGTGTCTGCCCTTACCATTGACCCTGTCTTCATTAATCCTAGTCACCCAGTACGACTCAGTATAGGGACAAATGAATCTGAACAACATTCATGGTGACCAGCATCAGTGGTGTGCATGTTCATACTGTGGCAAGCAAAGTGCTTTTCCCTCTCTCTCTCTCTCTCTCTCTCTTTTTTTTTTAAACCAAAACAATTGTTACAGGTCATCTAAACTGAATGCCATCCTTTCTGATTTATTTGTCAGAGACAACATGCACTGGGTGGTTTGGTCCAAGAGACCTTCTCTGAAGACATGAAATACTATTTTCAAACTCACCAGCATGCTTTGCATGGGCACTGACTAATTGACAGCTAGCGTCCAGCATAACATGCAAATACTAGAAAATGTACCAGAAGAAAGAGCACAGGACATGAGCTCAACCCAATTATTGGTTTGTGAACCTGTGCACAAAGTGAAGCCTGTCATTCCACATAATTGAGGTGGAAATCTCAGCTTGAGCAAATGAGAACTTTATGCTTTTACATTACAACTTAAGGATGTGACAGAATTGTTACAAAACACATGCTTAATGGCACAGGCTCTTCAACGGAAAAAGAAGGGAGCAGTTTCAGGAACAGATCAGAAGCAACATTTGACATGTTATCAAAGTGGGAAGGAACATTTCTCTACCAAAGTATAAGTCAGTGGAAAGAATAAAAGAAGGTAATATAATATGTAATCTCCTTTAGAAAGGTTTGTAATAAAGCAGTTAAATATGAAGAAATTTTTTTATTTTTGGAAATTCAGTTCCCTTAAATTGCATAAATTAAACATTTTTGTTTAAATTTTTGTTTAATTTTTTTAATTTAAACATTTTTTAAAATTTTTATTTACTTTTTAAATTTCTTTTCAGTGTTCCAGAATTCATTGTTTATGCACCACACCCAGGACTCCATGCAATATGTGCCCTCCATAATACCCACCAACAGGCTTACTCATTTTGTTTAAATTTGTTGTTATTTAAGTGGACAGAGGACGAGATGAAACACACTATGGAGCCTTCATTATAAGATTGCATATTTTACCTAAAATCAGCTCAGTCACCTTCACCCACATACCCATTGTCCTCTCTATACTACTATCTCCCCCCCACCACCGCCAACTCCAACACACTCTGCTTTTGTTGTTGTTTTGGTTTTTGTTTTGTTTTTTTTTACTTTTCCCTTTTCCATACTTTTTTCTTTTTCCTTTTCCATACTTTTCCATATGACTTTGCAAACTCCTCTTCTCCTGAAGTTCCTCTCTTATACAAATAACTATAATTTATTCAACTCTTTCTAGGTGCTCGGTTTTGCCTACAGTGGCCCATTGATGTTCACAACAACATATGAGGTAGACACTATATCAATTCCCATTTTACAGATGGGGAAATAAAGGCGTAGAAGGCATAGAAGGATTAAGTAGTTTGCTTAAAACAATACAGCTACTAAGTTGCAGAACTGAGATTTCAACCCATCTCTAACAAATTCCAAAGCTCTTGGTCTTTACCAGTAGGCTTTAAAGATGATCCTCTTGCTATGGCAACAAATTAAATCAAACCAAGGTACATTACTGAGCATGTATTAGGTGCAAGACGCCATTCCAGCCATCAGAGGTGAAAGTGCTTCATGTAACAAAAAGTCCCTTTTTGTCTGTCAGGTCCCGTCGGGAGACAGAAACCAGACCCGTTACTTTAACAGAGAGAATATCATGCACAGAACATACAATAGAGTTAACTAGCTACTGAAGAGCTGAGAAGACATGATGAAAGAAATTCTTAAGTATCAAACGGAGTAATTCACAGACTGTAGACCTAGAACTGAAAGATCAGAGGGAAACGTTCAGAATTTTTAACACTTGTAATTTGGGAGACCCACAGATGGCTCACTCAGACCTCTGAGGAGAGATCGGCCAGTAGATGCTAGTGTCTCAGCTCACAAAAAGTCTGTGTGGCCCTGGGACCCAGACCCCTAAGAAAGGAAGCCCGGCCTGTTGGTGCTGGGTCTCTGAAAGGACACAATATCAGCAGTTCTTTGAGTGGAAAACCGCAAATTTAAATCAAGTGCTCCTACCAGAAGGAGATGCCATAGTTGAGATGTGTGTCTAGGAGGACAGAAAGCCAACAGGAAGGAAAGCGTTCCTTTTCCCTTTCAGGACTTCCTCCCTCCATTCATGCTGACGGTAGAGCCTGACAGACAGGTGGAAGGGCAAAGCAGACACATGGCTGAGCAGTCTCCGTGCCAGCAGCACAAACCAGGGCGTCAAAGGGTGCGTGTGAAGCTGAAGTGGCTTATTAATTAGCACACCCTTGCAGCTTACAGTCTAGTAGAATGACTTACGCAAACGATATACAAGGTATCACTGAACTGGCGGGACACATTAATAAAACAAAACAAAAAACAAAACCAAAAACCAGGAAGGTATGACTCTCATCCCATGAACTCTAGTGTATAGGAAATATCAAGTGTATTCTCTTTAAATACACTTAAATCCAATTCTGGGTTCCACTGCAGTCATTACAGCGGCTCCTCCTCTCCCTACGGCTTTGCAGACATCATTTGCTGTGCTATTGCATCCAGGAGGTTTGCGCTGGTTTCTCCTGAGAAGCCCGGTTTCCCCCTCCTCCCTCTGAGACACCAGCATCATGCCTTCAAAGAACTTCGGCCTTTACAAAAGACAGAATGGACCACTGACTTCAGGCAGCTTCTGATTTGAGCTCTATGAAAACACTCAAAAATAAAAATGTGAAGGGGCGGTCTACCCGCTTAGAAAAAAACTTGGGAAAAGCAAATAAAAATTAATACTTTATGGACATGGACATTGGGGAGGGGAGGCGAACCATAAGAGACTATGGACTCTGAAAAACAACCTGAGGGTTTTGAAGGGTCAGGGGTGGGAAGTTGGGGGAACAGGTGGTGGGTAATAGGGAGGGCACGTTTTGCATGGAGCACTGGGTGTTGTGCAAAAACAATGAATACTGTTACGCTGAAAAAAAATAAATAAAATGAAAAAAAAATTAAAAAAAAATTAGAGACAGAAAAAAAAATACTTTAATACACTCGCCTGTCACACAGACACAATGCCTATGGTTTCAGAGCAATTTACTACTATTAAAACAAAAAACAGAAGCATGAAATGGTAAATCTGCCTGTTTTGTAGCACGTCCCACTTCGTACCTACTGTGAGCGGTCCTGAACATATCAAGCCCTGAGGGATAGGCCCTGAATCTAGAATATTCCTCTCCTGCTATGCCATGGGGAAAAAAAATGTCATATGAGAAACTTCCTTTGTGGTCATACCTGCTCATCTGTAAATATTTCTGAGAAAAGAAAACTCTTCTCTATCGTTTTAATCATCATTACTATTTATAGGATGTATAAATCACTAGTTTCACTAGGGGCTAAACATTCTCAAACCACAGTATTACTGGTGCTGATGACAATATTTCCAATTCCCTGCTGTTTTCCCCAAAGCAGAGCAGAGGCAGCCTGAAACTCAACTTAATTTCCAGTGCTAGTTTCAAGGTCCTCGGAGATAATGAATGTGTTATTTGATTTATATAGTAAATGTTATTTGCCAGCATGATTTGCACTCTTGAGATCCTGGGTACATTGTAGAGTTCGGGCCGGTGTTAAGAGCATTGCCTTGAGAGCCTCTCTTTAGGAAGTGTATTGAGAAAGGAGGCTTATGATCCGCAAAACAGGGCCAGCGACACCTATGAATGGCAGGTGGGAGGACTTCTAGTGTTTGGCATGAACACTGAGAAATCTCTTTCTGAGGAGCTTCCTGTGGCTTTGCATCTCTGACTCGGCCATCTCAAGTGTTAAGTGAGATGTGGAAGTGTTCATGCTGTGGGTTTGGTCCCCACCACAGATGACTTGCTGCTGTACCCCAAGGATAACTGGGAATAACAATAACAATAATGATAGTAATAATAATAATTATAAATGATAATAATAATAAAGAATATTGCTGCTATTCCACCTCAGGGTTGGGAAATGGGACCACATAGCATTCCCAGAAACAAAACCACAGTCTGGACGCTTTGGGCATCTTTTAGTACACAGCAAACAAGGTCAAGGTCATAATCCAAAGAGGTGGTTCTTTCTACCTAGTTTGCATATTTTGAAAACTTCTCCCCAAAACATCATGAGAAATCTCAGTAAGAAAAAGGAGGGTACATATCCGTCTCTGCCCACTTTGTCACTCACTAGATTCTCAAACCCATTTTACCTATCACATACATTACTTCAAGGGGTACACACACACACACACACACACACACACACACACACACACACACACACACAATGGGTTCCCATAAAAAGAGATAGCCATGAAAATGATTTTCTTCATTTTATCCTGACATAACAGAAAATGTAATCATTCAAAGTACCAGCCTAGTGCCTCGGTATACATGTGCAGTCCAAAAGAAAATTAATAATGCTGCAAGACTTTTCAAACAATTATGTACAAGGAAATTTTACTTTATGTTCTTGATAACGAGCAAATGCATCGTGATCAGCAACCCCTGAATCTTCTTTTCGTATTCTTTTTTATCCCCTAATAGAACAGTGCACCTTGTAATAAGGATTTTTCCTTCCTCACATCTCTCAGTGGCACCCAGGAAAAACAGTAAATTAAAGTTTGTGCCCATGAATTACTAAGATCTTTCCAACTTCTCTGAGGCAAAGAGATTTATGTGATGAAACCAATAGCTTTTTGCAACCTGTCTTACAGTGTGCATTGTCTGCACAATAAGATATGTCTTCCTTTCTTCCTTTACATTAGCTAGCCTCTAAAGGTCACAAAAGCTAACTCCAAATATAATGATATCCAGTAACATCTCTATTGCCAAGAGACTACTAGCCGACTCTAATGCAATGCATTTGTTAATGCAGAGTTGCATTTCTCTTAGCATTTATTATGCCCTTGTGCATAGACTCACAGTTTATGTTTGCTCTGAAGAATAACCTATTCTGAACTAAAAGAAAATGAAGGTGTTAATGATGATGATGATGATCATCATCAAACTGGGTTTGACTTTGCTGCTGTTTTAGCATGGGTAGGAAATTACAGGAAAAAAAATTACCCAATAGATGACTTTGTTTTTAATCCTAACAGCCAAACCTTCTGTGTAGATTAAAAATATTTTTTCCCATGGAAGTGGATATTACCTTAATAAAACTCTAAATTGAAATCCCAATAGGGATATTAGTCTAGGTCCTCATTAACTTATAGGAACCCAAAAGTCCCTGGAACTGAATGCCTGTTGTCATCATCCCACTGGCACTAGGAGTAACAGAACAGTGCTGGAGTCCTCTCCCAAAGCATTAAGAAAAAAGGGGGAAGGGGGCTCTCTTTCTTGATGTTATTATTTCCCCTCCATCCTGAAACCAGTAATCTGGCCTTGTTCTCTGTGCAACCCAACCTCTTGAGAGGACTGAACCTCGTTGGCTGAGTTCTCATAAGACTAAAATTAACCGTAATCACCTTTGTACAGTACGATATCTGAAATCCCATAATAGCATAATGCAAATGGAAAACCTTCTTTCTGTTCTTCATAAGACCAAAGACCAAATAAAAAGTAAAAACAGTCCTTTTCCCTTTTCAATGGGGACTCTTTCATAGTAAAATGGAAAGATTTCAGCCTCCCTTCGCTGCGGCAGCTCCCACGCCTACCTAATTTAATGACACTGTAAAGCTCCAGTAGTTGCACTCCTCAGATAACACATTAAAGTGTAGCTCTGGGTGAGAAACAACCTGACATCAAAGCCTCTCAAGAAAAACACATTCATTAGACATGAAAACAGCAAGAGAGGCGAGCTCAAGTTTGCCCTCGAAAGAAACGTGAAGTGTCAAGATTCTGAGGTCACACTAAATCCTAGAAAGCCACGAAAGACTTTCTCTATTTGATAATGACACTTTGGTGTGAAGAAGCTGAGTACTTATAAAATTATGTCACATTTAACCCGAATCACAGGCTATGGTCTTCACTGAACACCTGTGCTTAAGTCCCAACCCATCACGTCCCCTGAGGAGAAATGAAAATTGCAACATCTGCTAATGATGTGACTTTCAAGCCTGCCACGAAAGAAAGAGCTAATGCGACAAACTTTCCTCTGTGGAGGAAAAGAAGCCATTTAGATCCTTCCAAGCTTCTGAAGGATATGTGAGAAAAGGCACAGACTGAGATGAATGAATTCACGGTTTCCTCAACTCGGTATAGAGGGGGCAGGTGGACTCAGAGCCAAGGGTCTTACTTTTCATTCCCATGTATATTTCTGGCTCATTAAAACATCCAAGAGCAACCAACTCATTGTAGTCTTGGTTTTCCATTTATTAAATTCTAAAATGCATGATGTTGTGGTAGTTTCTAAGTCACTCAGTCCTTCCAACAGGCCCATGGAGCCCTATTTGACCATCGTAAGCCTCTAAATAGTACAAAGAAAATCCAAATATGAAACTAAGCTGGAACTACGATTCAGAGGTCTCCCTTCCTTGTATGGTTCAGGTTAGGGTTTCCACAGAGGAATCTGCATGAGATGGGGAAGTGGGGTGTGGTGGTGGGCATGAAGCTCAGAAGAAGCCTCTAAAATTCATGCACTCTGCTGCTGATTTCATGGTCCACCTTGTTGCATCAGGCAGCGGCAACCTGGGCCGGCAACCATCCCACCAAATTTCTCATTTTTTCTAGACACACGTGTAACTCTGCAGGAAGGTGCCCAGACCCTTCTGCAGATCTTCTCCATCACCCAGGTTAGATGCGGGGTGACACTGATGTGAGTGTCAGTTTGTCCTTGTGGACATCCCAGCTGTCCAGTACGTCCCTGCTTTACATCCAGCTTGTTCTTTCCCACTGCCTGTCCTGGGTGCCTAGAGTGATTACAGCCTATTCCTATTACAGAAACAAGAGCTCGCCTTAGTGCTCTGGTTGAAACATTTTTGTCCCCCACTAAATTCACAAGTTGAAATCCTAGACTCTTAAGTTGATATTACGAGGAGGTGAGGTGTTTGAGAGGTGATTAGGTCATGAAGGCTCTCATTAGGCCATTCAGGGCCATTGGAAAAGAAGTCCAGAGGTAATCCTCACCATGGAGGCACTGTGAGAAGACAACAGCTAGGAACCAAGAAGAGGGCCCTCATCAGAACACAACCATGTAGGTGCCTTGACCTTGGACTTCCTGACCTTCAGAACTATGAGAAATAAATGTTTTCGTAAGCAATCCAGTCTGCTGTATTTCATTACAGAAGTCTAAACAGATTGAGACACTTAGATTTTTTCCCCTTCACCCTAGTTAGTGAATTCACTGATCCCCCAACCATCCTTTCTAGACCCAACTTCTCTGGCTTCTCTCATATTACAATGCCGAATCTCTAGAATAAATCACTCATTTCAGGTCTTTCATTCCCCAACCAAACTCATAATTTTTGAGTCAGAAACCTGGGCAGAGCTCCAGCAGGTGATTCTTCCAACTACAAGTGTTGATGGGTCACTAGATGGTATTCAGCTGGTAGTTGAACTAGCCTGGAGGGTCCCAAAAAGTCTCAGTCACATGAATGGCACCTTGGTAGGGGTATCTAGACCTGAACCATACTCACCCCTCTACATCTCCATGGGGTCTCTTCCACAGGCTATCTGAACTTCCTACAAGGAGCCTCAGGACTCCAAGGGAGCAGGAAGTTGTCAGGCCTCATGAAGGCTAGCCTGAAGCAGGCATAACATCCCTTCTGTGGCATTTCACTGGTTAAAGCAACCTTAGTGAAGGAACAGGAAAGAGACCCAATGTCTTGATGGAAGGGATGCTGAAGTATTTTCTGTCATCTTAAATCTACTACCAAACCAACTGGCCTTGTTTGTGTTAAAGCCAGATCAGTTAGAATTATGCCCTGTCCTCCTAATTCCTCCTCACCCCTTTTGCTGCCTTTTCCCACATTTATTTATCTACTCATTTAGTTATTTTATGTGATCCTTAAATTGCCAAATCCTCTCATGTGGCCATCTTACTTCCCAAATAAGATTATAAGCTCTTTGAAAACAGGATTGGATTCTCTCCCATACCTGCTATCTCCAGTGTCCCCGAGTCTGTGGCCTTTGGGAAGCTCACAGATACAGGAAACCCAGTCTACAAGAGGGAGACCTGGGGATCAAACATGGTAGAGTCCTAGTGGAACTGGAAGCAAAGTGTAATGTTTGACGCAGTGAATGTCCCGTCATGGTAACTAACTGACACAGAGCCAGTCAATGACACCCTCTCACACAACAGTCTAAAGCTCCTTTTAGACAAACTCTGAGTGTGGAAATAGCAGTTGTCTTACTCTCCTAAGAAACTTTTCATAATTAAAAAAAAAAACCTTTATATAATTTTAAATTAATATTCACCATAAGCCAGAGTTTAAAAGCAATGGGTAAGAAACTTCTTTAAAATAACAAAAAACAACTTTGGATTTTGAAATCATTTTAAACTTACACAGAAGTTGGGAAAGTAGTACAAAGAGTTCTTATGTCCGTTTGACGCAGCGTCCTCAAATAATAGCGTCTTCCATAGCTATAGTACAAGGAACAAAACTAGAACATGGTTTCTGACATAATTCTACTGTACTAATAAACTACAGACACTTCAGATTTCACAAGTCTTTATACATTTATTTTTATGACAGAGACTGTGAATGTCACCACATGTACAGATTCATGTAACTACGACCACAATCAGGATGCAGGACTGTTTCATGACCCCCCAAAATATCCACCTGCCACCCTTAAATTGTCAGATACTCCATCACCCCACCACAGACAACACAACATACAAGTGGTGCACTGGGAAAAGGATAATAGCCACACACAGTTCCACTGAGAACAGAGACGAATAAGAAAGTGCCAGACATCAATCTCTAACAATGAAGTAGCTCTATAGGGAGAAACTTCTGAGGTCCCCGCACCTGGGCAGTAGAACAACTTTTTTAATTAGACCCTAATTCTGCTTTCTGGGAAATTCACAGTTGGACGCCTACAGGCAGCAGACTCTGACAGAGATTGGCACCAAGGAGGTTACCAGAAAATGCTCTTGGGAGTAACTCCTGTGGAGAAAAGTCAATAAGCAGAATTGAAAAGAGAGGTAGATCTCCATCCACAGTCTCACTGGAAGCTTCAGCCATCCCCTGGGGGGTTTCTAATGGTGGGCTGTCTCTTCAACACTGTCCTGAGATGGGTTGAGAACACTGGCCTTTTATTCTCACACTGAATGGCCCCTAGATCGGGAAGCTGCCATGTCTTTGGAGAAGGCAGCAGAGGGTTGTTGGCCATCAGCACTCCCAATATCGGGGGTGAGTTTTTAAATCTTGAATGGAGATACAAATGGAGCATCCCAGCCTCTCTCCCACCTCCATCCCACCCCAAGAGAGGAACTGTCTTTATAGATCCCAGGTTGCTGGACCATGAGTACCTTACAGAAACCTTACAAAGAGTACAGGGCACTCTCCAAATACGCTGGGCTTTGAGCCAGATGAGGTAATGCTTATGAAGAGGAAAGTAGTCTATATACGGCATAAGAGTGTGAAAGTTAGTTGGAGATCACTGGGGTAGACTTTGGCAGAGACAGGTATCTCCCGAGCAGAACTGCGTGTCTCCACCTCAGGAATGCAGAGTTTCTACAACTGGTTTTCCTGGCACAGACGTCACTTCCCATATCCCCTACTACCAGCAGTTATGGTGGCTTTGTGTTTGTTTACATTCATTGAACTAAAAGCAAAAGTGATGTATACCATGTACAACACAGGCCTTTCAAAACCTCCCAGTACTGCTTCTCCAAGCCCCTTCCCCTTTCTGCCCGGGTACAATGAAATCGTGTGCTGAAGGTAACAAAACTTCAGTCAGCCTGGGTCCCAGGTAATGGCATGAGGGAGAGCCTTCCTCCATCCTGTTTCCCTGCCAAGCACTGTTTCATGAACAGCCCTCACACGGCTTTAATGTTTTTGTCATGGTGGCTAGCTCCACGTGATCTAATACAACACACACACACATACACACAGCACACGGTTTAAACCCATTTTTAAAAGATGTTATTCACAGCAGTCACAGTGACAAACTTTTTAGGCAGAAGTCTAACAAATTTGCAAGACCTTAATGGGGAAATTATTAAAGTTTGTTGAAAGACATTAAAGAAAAGTGAGAGTGATACAGGCACACAGAAGAGAGAATGGTCACATCCACAAAGAAGAAGATATAATAAGGTAAAGATGTCACTTTTCTTAAAATGATCCTCAAGATTAAGTACCAGGCCTATCAGTCATCAATGAGGTATTTCATGAAATTTGACAAGCTTCTTTTAAATGGATACAGAATAAAAATGGTCCAAAAGAACCGAGACACTCCTAAATAAGAAAAAGATGGGACAACTCTCCTTTCTAGATAATATTATTTTTAATTCTTAGGATTATGGTAACGTGGCGTAAGTACAGAGACAGATGAAGAACAATGAGCAGGAACAGAGACCTCTCCAACAGACCCAGGTGTCTGCTGAAACATGACCTATGACGGAGGAGGGGAAAGACTAGAACATCGGATAAATGGGGCCAGGGAAGGAATCTAAATCTAAAATTCCCTTGGACTTGCAGAGGAAAAGCAAAGCTTTGAAAACTTTTAGAAGAACTATACAACAATAAACCAAGGGTGGAAAAAAATTTCTTAAAGCACAGGACCCCAGTGATGGGTATTAAGGAGGGCACGGATTGCACGGAGCACTGGGTGTTATATGCAAACAATGCATCATAGAACACTACATCAAAAACTAATGATGTACTGTATAGTGACTAATAGAACACAATTTTTAAAAAGCACAAGACCCATAAAATAAACGACTGGATACGTTAAAATTATGAATTCGTGGTTATCAAAATATACCACCAAGATAGTGAAAATAGAAGTTTCAAAACTCTGTAAAAATAAAGAGAAAGACAATCTGATAAGAAGTGGTCAAAGCGTATGAGTGAATGTAGTTCAGCAGGAATGTACGTACAGTGCAGGGAGAAGTAGTAATTAATAAAAATAATACAAGAGATGCTTTGATATTGCCTTATAAAATTTAATTTTGGCTTCATGCACATGAAAACCAGGAAAGTCATGTCATAACGCTCCCAGTTCTAACAGGTAAGTGTTTTTAAGAGTGGAAAAGTGGAAAAAATCGACATGGTGTAGGCAGAGGATAGATCAATTGCGATGCACTTATGCAGCGGCACACTCCTCAGGAGTGGAAATAAGCATGTTATGGCTCTGGGTCTCACTATGAATGTATCTCAGACAAGAGGCTGAGTTTTGTTTTTTTTTAAAGTAAGATGTAGAAGAATACGTAAATATCATAATTTACATAAATTTTAGAACACAATATTTAGGTAGATACACATTTTATTAGATACACATTTAAATACATTACAACTAGAACAAAAGGCGAGGCAGTGATAACCGTGAGAGTCAGAAGAGCAGTGCGCCCATAAGGCATTCGCTGCAACACGAAGACAGGACCCCTTGAACTCACCTTGGGAGATCCAGGGTGAAAACTGTAGAGGGTAACACCTGAGGTTAGTTTTGAAGAAATGAGATGTGCGAATGAGGGGTGGAGGGAGGAGGAAGGAAGGAAATAAGAGAAACAGCATGAGAGGGAGGAGGGAGAATTTGAGACAGTGTTGAGAATGACCCTGGATTGTGGTGACTGTGTGCTGGTTAGGGCTTAACACCTGCACGCGCACACACACAGATGCAGACATAGAACACATGTATACATATGGAGTTTACCGCAGTCTCTGGGGGGAAGTGTGCACACACACATACCATATGTATATACAGACATACCATGTATGCATACATATGTAGGTTTATTGTGGTCTCTGGGGGAAAATGTGCACACACATACACATGTCCCATATGTATATACAAACATATCATATATACACATGTGAGTTTACTGTGGTCTCTGGGGAGAAATGCATGCGTGCACACACACACACACACACACACACCCCATATGTATATATAGACATAAAGCAATACATACATATATATTTAAGTTTTTTGTGAATTTTTTTATATGAATGATGTGGAGCCCACAATTTGCAAGTAATAATATAACATAAAATACTCCTTATTGTAAACTCCATATAGCGAATGGACTCTCAAAAAATGTTTCACTGAGTTTTGCTGAACCCTTCTATCCTCGGTCAACCTGCAGTTTCAAGTTAACCATGATTTGACGGTTGGAGTCACATCCCAATCTAGTAACTTTACCTAATAAACTTACTGTGATTAAATTTGACAAGTGGCCTACTTTTAAAACTATTTCTCACACTTATACAAGTTTGACTCATGAACCAAACCTCTTCTGGCTTCAGTACAACCATATTTGAGAACTTCTGTCTTTTTTTTTTTTTAAGAATTTATTTATTTATTTGACAGAGACCACAAGTAGGCAGAGAGAGAGAGGAGGAAGCAGGCTCCCCGCCAAGCAGAGAGCCTGATGCGGGACTCGATCCCAGGACCCTGAGATCATAACCTGAGCTGAAGGCAGAGGTTCAACCTACTGAGCCACCCAGGCCCCCTGAGAACGTCAGTCTTTCATCAGTGAAGCAAACAACTCCTTTGCTCAAGTAGGTAATAATGTATAACACCAAAGACTATTTCCTCAAGTTGAATGCTATCTACTATGTAAAGGCTAGAGGATCACCGTACTTTTAAATTCAGTCTGAATTACTAATATTTTTGCAATCACTTCCTTAAGTCCAGACAATGAACAAAACAGTAAGTCAACCCCTGACCTGCATCATTTGCCTATTGCTAACATGACTTATTCCCACCTTGGGTCACGGCAGGCTACCAGCGTAAAGTCAAGGAATATGACTTTGGGGCGAGATGGACAGTGTTTCCTCACCACAGATACATTAGACATAACCTCAAGAAGAAAGGAAAAAAAAGCAGTTAAGGTGGGGCACCTGGGTGGTTCAGTGGGTTAAGCCTCTGCCTTTGGCTCAGGTCATGATCCCAGGGTCCTAGGATCAGCCCTGCACCTGGCTCTCTGCTCAGTGGGGAGCCTGCTTCCCTTTATCTCACTCTGCCTGCCTCTCTGCTTGCTTATCAAAATCTCTGTCGGTCAAATAAATAAAATCTTTAAAAAAAAAAAAAAGAAGAAAAGAAAAAAGCAGTAAGGTAAATAAAAAAAGGTGATGAGTTTTCAGTATTTATCTTTAATTCCAAAAATACTGACTTTTTAATTAGTTTTTAATTAGTGTTAAGTATTTTTAAATAGTAGGTTTATAAAATTTGTTTTTAAATAATGGCCGTGTTTAACAACTGGCTTTCATGATTCCTGAAAATTTGGCACTGGCTGTTTGCACTGGAATTAGTCCTCTCCAACCCGCCACGTGAAGGATGGGCTGACCAAGACTGTGGGCTGGGGCAGGAGAAGCTGCTAACACGTTTGCCGGGGCCGCCCTGGGACTCGGCTGTCCTACAGCTTCTCTGCTGGGATGTGGCCTTGCACACTGAGTCTGGCGAATGGAATATGAGGGCTGGTGACTTCATCATGTCCAGGGCTGGCTGATGACACTCTCCCCACCCACCTCTCTCCCGGAGGAGATTTTACCTCCCTTCCCCCATGTGCCTGCTGAAGGGGAAAGACTCCGCAGTCTCAGAAGACAGAGGCAAAAGAAGAAATCTGGCTGCTTAACGTTGTGTGCAGCAGAATCCCCGCCCACCTGACCCCTCCAGCCACCCACCCATTCACACACTGACCAGCAGAAGACTGAGATGAGTGAGAAAAAAACTTCACTTTGGTAAATTACTGAGATTTCAGGACTTCTCTGTCTGCCCTAACAATGAGTGTTTCTGGTTTTGTTTTTGTTTTCCTTCAACAAATATAAAATCAATGCAGGGTTTTCTTTTGTTTGTTCTGCTTTGCAGTGAGAGTCTCGGTTGTGTTCTGTGCCCATCTTCATTGCTTCCCTAGCTAATCTTCAAGCGTAAACTCCAATTTGGAGACTATTGAAGATCTGGGCCAGAGAAATGGATCTCTGTGAATAGGCCTCCACAGACTGGGAATCATACTGAAAAGCAAAAACCTACCTGCACTTTGACTTTTTTTTTTAAGGAGAAGCAGCTTCCAAGCCTGCGGGTCTGAAATTCCTTAAGCCTTCAGAGAGAGGCAGGCGGGAAAATCTTAAATACCCCAGGAAGGAAAGTATGTCCTCCAACAATAACAAATCAAACTTTTATCCTTGAACAGCAATACTAAAGAAAGTAGCATATAAGACCAGAATAAAGACATTAATTTTTAGAAAATCAGGCCTCCACAAAAAAATATCGACCAATTTCCCAGGGGAGAGCCATCCCTGCAGGATGACTCGTAGGCACTGGACCAAGTTCAAATACTTTTCCTCCTTCCTCCCTCAGCGCTGCAAGTAAGCCACTCAGCCATCTGACCTTTGAGTTAACGTGAGCAACATTATTCCTCTCTGCTTGGGGTGTCCTTATTTCTTGTTTTGTTTTTTCCTTTCATTGGGAACGCTTCCACATACCTTTAACAATATTATCTTTCGCAGCCTGGGGTCTCTCCCTTTTTTTTTTTTTTTTAATCTTTTAGTGGGATCTTTTCAAACGGTTCCTGGCTTGAGTTCTTTCTCTGTTTGCTGACCCTCTGCTACGTGGAAAGACAGGCACATCTCTCCTGAGCGTCGCCTTGTTAGCAATCCCCAAACACAAACACACAGATGGGTCACTCTTTTATCCTCACCTACGTGCTAGACCCTCCAGTCACAAAACTTTTCCTTTGTTCCTTTTTCTCAGAGAGCGTAAGAGATAGGGTTCTTAAAAATAATCTGAAATTGAAATTAGCTCAAAGATTTTTTTATGACATATTTGGATCTAAATTAACTGAGAGATAGGAAATATTTAAAGTGCTTCTCTCAAAGATAAGGCTCCTTTTAGAGATGCACCAAATGCTACATAAATGCCCTGCCTTAAATAAATTACTCAGCAAAAATTGCAGTAACTACCCAATCAAGTCCAGCAGAGTGTCTTCTCAAAACTTGCTCTTGGGTTTCCTATTTTCAACATTTTACTATCATCGGTGCTCTGTATCTGCGCTTTTTCACCTGTATTCCTTAGGTACGATAAAAATCAAAAGCCCATTATTCAATATCATAGAAAAATAAATTCTAGTATATAACACCCAGCTGCTACTTTTGGACCCTATCTTCTATGAACTTTAAGGAAGAAGAACTATGACAATGACCTATTGTCGATGCCATCCATTATCCATTCATCATTCTTCTGGTAGTTGTACCTCAGTTCCCCTCTGAGGCATTGCTGCCCGCCCCCTTGTTAGCTCCTATGCTCGGGAAAGGTTTGGCTGCACACCGAAGACTGAAGTAAGTGACTCAGGTCACATCCAGAGTATTTCCCTAGGTGAGAGAGTACAAAGAAGGGCAAGTAACCTCGTCAGAGATGGTGAGAAATAAGGTAACTATTTCTGGAACTTGTACTAGCTTCTATATAGCGATTTCTTTTTCTTTGGTCTCTCACACTCAGGCTCCCTTGGATCACCATCTCCCATATACACCATACAAATGAACTATGTTCTTGTCTTAGCTTTACATTCAGGAGCATGGGGGAGTGAGGGGACCAGGTTAACATACTCACAACATACTCACAACAGTCCATCGTCCTCGAAGCAGCCAAAACTAGACTGTGAACATGAATTCAAACCAATTCACCCCTGGCTGGAAACGTTCCAGTGGCTTCTTGTGAGGGTTTACAGGAATCCATAAAGTGTGATCCTGCCAACTTCTGACCTTATCTTCTTCCAAATCTCATTTACAGTTCTAGCCACACCAGCCTTCTGCTTATCCTTAAAATATGTCAGCTCATTTCGATCTGAGGACATTCACACCTGTTGTTTATTCTCCTTTGAACCATCTTTCTTAGGATACGTCCATGGCTGTTTGTTTCCTCACTTAGGCCTTAAAAAAACACCTTCTGAAAAGTTCTTACCCTGTCTAAAGTACTCACCCTATCACCAGCTCTATTCTAGTTCTTCATGACATTTGTAAATACCTATCTTTGTTCTACCAAGATCCTCGCTTTCCCTCTGGACTACCAGCTGAGAATAAAGTGGAGAAATGTGTTGTATTTTATGGAGTAAGGAGATAACCTGGAGGAGAATGGAATCAATGGGAAAGCAGAGAACTAGAGAAACCATATCCTGATGGTGTTGAAACCATATCCTTGGTTTAAACAGAACCCAAAGCCACCCTAGCCTTTTTCTTCTCAATTAAACTATACATTAAAATCTTTCTTAAGTCTGTGTGAGCTGGTATTCCTGCCATCTGAGTTTAACATATTGTGAATTCTATCTTACTAATAAGGATTAGTAAGGACATCAATTAAAGGCCCCCCCCCAAAAAAAAGCCACAGGCTTCTCCTTAAAAAAATTGTTTTAAGTGTATTTTAAAAAACATATTAGAGTAAAGAATAGTAAAGCTAACAAAACTTGAAAATATTTAAGTCAAGCAAAACTTTTGTTCAGTATTTTGACCTAAATTACAAGGAATGATGTGCAGTGCTCTTCTCTGGATGTACTTTACAAGAGTATCTCATCTCCTTGAGGTGAATTCATTGGCATCTGATCTGACGGCAGAGGGAGAACTAAATGACCTCAAGCTTTTTTTGATCCTGTGAGATAGGTAGGAAGGTAGATACAAAATGGTTGTTCTGTGAAAGTTGTCTATAAAAAAGTAGACACATTTAAAGAAAACACAATGTAATTGCCAAGAGACACTGGACTAAGAAAGAACACGTGAACACGTGCTAGAAGCATGAAGTTTAAAAAAAAAGAAAAAGTAAGAAAGCAGCAGTCTCTTATTGGGGAGGACGCACTAAAGCCATGAGATTGTGACTGGTCCAAGATGCCTGCAAAATATGGCTGGAGGGTCTCAGCATCACTTACGTGTGTTTTGAGAGTCCTATTCTGCTGTAAATGGTATCAATAGTCCTAACATTTGATATCTGGAGCCAAATGCCATTTAAAGATCATGCACCATGCCCATTTCCACAATGTACTTAATAATAGTAATAATGATAATGATAATGATAATGATAATGATAAATAGACATTTTGGAGTAGTTTCTATATGTCAGGTACTGTTTCTAAATACTGAACATGTCGTATGTCTTCTAATCCACTAATCCAATGAAGTAGGTGTTATTAATTACTCCGTTTTATAAATGAAGTCACTTAAGCTGAAAGGGCATTTATTCTTTTGATGGGCGAAATGTCAAAGTCTCAAGAAAGGATAACGAAGACAAGATGCATGAGTGACAAAACAAAGCCAAGTGAAGAATTTAAGAGCCAGTAGGGGCGCCTGGGTGGCTCAGTGGGTTGGGCCTCTGCCTTTGGCTCAGGTCATGGTCCCAGGGTCCTGGGATCAAGCCCCGCATCGGGCTCTCTGCTCAGCAAGGAGCCCGCTTTCCCCCTCTCTCTCCGCCTGCCTCTCTGCCTACTTGTGATCTCGGTCAAATAAATAAATAAAATCTTAAAAAAAAAAAAAGAATTTAAGAGCCAGCAAATATGGTCCTCACCCAAATTTAGATCTGACCAGATCATCTGATCAGCTATTGTGAATTATTTTCTTGGAGTTTAATACTATGAGCAAACCACATAAAATCTGAAACTCTAATTTTTCAAAGAACTGGAATGGGGTAATTTATATTCAGCATAAGGCAAAAACTCTCAACGTCAGAGAAGAGGCTGATGAAGCTGAGCTACTTAAGGAGATCAAATGGCAAAGAATTCAATAAGGCCAGATTGTGTATGACAGAGGAAATGATAATGTGCCAGTTTGGAAATAAAAATAGGGAAGTCCAAAGAACTTAATGCATGCAAGGATTTTTTTTTTTTCTTCTCCCTGTGAAAGAAGTCAATTTGAAAAGCTTCAGGGAAAATAAAAGTTCTGTGTTGAGATGGTTTTAGATGTACGAAGAGCTTAAAACACCTTCAACTTGACATGACTTGGCTTCAGGGTCTAGTGGTTTCCTTATGAAGTGTAGATGATGTACCTTAGATGACTCTTACCATGAACCAAGAAGAGACCCAAAATGGTAAGGAAAACAGTTTGATTGCAAACAATCAAAGGCTTGCTAGCTTCCTCTATTGTAAAGGGATAGACTTTTTACATCTCCTCATGTCATGGCATCTTTTATAGCAACTGAATAATTCTTCAATGACAAATCTATACTTGGGGACCAAATCATCAGTAAGGGAATTGGAGGAGCAGATCCTGAGGACCCAGCAACAATAAAGAGGGACACCCCCCTCCATACCGCCCCAGGGTTATACACCAGTAAGGCTCTGGCTGGAACCATGATTCAGGAGCTCATCCTGTCCACTTCTCTCAGCTCATTGCCTGGGTAGTCTTCTGCATGGCCCAGTACAAACCAAGGGGTAGTAGGAAGTAAGGTTTAATAAAAATTTTAATTTCCAAGGGACGTTTTCAAAATAAAAACAGTAAATAACTGTCTTTCTAGTGGTTGGTTGCAACACCACTCTGGAAAAAAAGGTGAGACCTCTTGAAATATTTCCTTACTTTGTTACCAGCATTCCAAGCAATTTAAATTTCCAGAACACCTCTACACTGAGTCCTTCCCTCATTGTCCTAAGGTTCTGGGAACAAAGGTAGGATTCTTTCCTTCTTTTAGACATGGGCATCGAGGTCTGCAGAAACTAGGAGAGCTTATAAATGTCTCGGCTGAAAAAACCCAGATAACCTGAGGTGGAATCTGCTGGAATCTTGAACTCCCCAGCTCCCAGGTTGGGGTCCCAGGGACCTAGGACCAATCATTTCCACTACCATTTTTTTTTTAAGATTTTATTTAGTTATTTGACAGAGAGAGCTCACAAGTAGGCAGAGAGGCAGGCAGAGAAAGTGAGAGGGAAGCAGGCTCCCTGCTGAGCAGAGAGCCCTACGCGGGACTCGATACCAGGACCCCGAGATCATGACCTGAGCCGAAGGCAGTGGCCTAACCCACTGAGCCACCCAGGTGCCCCCCACTACTACTTTTTAATTCCTCATTTTTCATGCTTTCAGTGTATTGTGATGAACAGTAATCCCCATCTATGAAATACCATCTAATAAGTACAGTAAATCCATTTGAAATCATGTGACATGATTGCGATCTGTCTGCCTCCTTTCCTTGCTGGCTTCTGCTAACACACATGGCCAAACTCAGAAGGGGCAGCTGGAGTCTCTCTTTGAGTCTTTTTTAAACATCAGTCAGAAGCTGAAACTCAAAGCAATGTGACCCCGGCACAACCTGAAACCTAAAAGTTTCCCAAGGCTCTTCTGTGAATTAAATGGCCAAGTTTCAAAAACATGTACATGGCATTTGAATGAGGTTCAGGGTAGCTGGTCAGATAAAGGAACAAAACAAAAGAAGGGTGAACTTGAACTCAGCCAAAGAGCAGCCATTCTGACAACACAAGCAGGCAGACAGTGGCACCCAAGGCCACGCAGAGCTTCCCAGGCCTGGGACAGAGCCGTGGGTCCTGAGACTCTGGCAACACCGTGACTAATTAGAGAGGCCAGGATACCAAGATCAAAGCTGGATCTGGTCTCCTAGACCTGACTGGGACATTTTCATAGCTGCCACCTCTTGTGGGGACACCTTGAAAACTTTCTGGGTCAACGAAAAGCTGATCTCTTTCAGCAGGGCAGTGATGCTTCTGGGGATGACTCATGCGACTCTTTCTCTTGAAATGTGCCCTGGGAGTAGAATAGAATTTCTGTCCCACCTTCCATTCCTTTCAATTAGCCCAGACCAACTTCTATCAGGCTTCATGATGTTCAAACCACTCTTTTGGTCCCTAAGAGTCTGTTACGCGTCCAAGACAGCACAAGGGACTGCCACTAAAAATATGGGACACTATCCTGTCACAATCTTTTTTTGGAAATGAGATTTACAGACCTGAAACAATGCTGTAACAATTACAAAATTGCCCTGAAAACCAGTTTAGTCTTAATTATATTCTACATTAAGCAGAGTTTGTCTCAGACCCGGTCTCAAAATAAAAAATCCTAGAGTGCAAGCCCATGTGGTCTGAATCCCCTATAGCATCTAGCATGGACGCTGAGCACAGCAGGTCCATGATGAATAATGGATGGTTTATAGGATTCATCAGTTGGGAAACTGAAGTGCCTGTGTTTCCTCACGGTTTAAGTCCCCTGGTAGCATGAGAGATGGAAAGTGGTGGAAAATGCCACTGGCTTGTTCCAAGAACTTCATTCTGGGTTGCACAAAGAAGTTTAACTTCTGTTTTAAAGTTCTGGAATCTGTGGGATGGCTTCCCCTTATGACTGGGTGGTGTCTGGTAAACAATGTTTTAGTGGGGCATTACTGGAAAATGTTCCTGGCTCACCTTGATCAACACTTGGCTCATGTCATGGACATTCTCCTACTGGGTTCATCTGGCAGTAGGACAGGTGCTGAAGTACCTTCTAACACAGCGACTGTGTTACACAGCACCACACGTGTGTGTGCACGCACACGCACACGATGCAGAAACGGTACAAGACAACTGCCGAAAACAGAACTTGCTCAGGAAGAGTGTGGCAGAATGGGCAGATAAGCGTGGAGGGAATGCATAGTCCCAGCAAGCTGGCTGGTCCCCTATTTAGCATGCACCCTGGTCAGCTAGGGGAAAGAAACTTCCCACTTTCTGGACTTTATTATAAAGGGAAATGCATGCTAACCCTTGGTGACCAAATATTGTCAACTCTAGTTGTGCTTGTACAGACTGAAAAGAATGGGACTCAGTCATTTATTCCTCCAACTAGGCATGTGTGCCGGGTACGAATGCTACAAGCTGAGGATATAGTGTTGAATAAGAAAAAAAGACCCCTGTTTTCTTTTTTTTTTTTAAGATTTTATTTATTTATTTGACAGACAGAGATCACAAGTAGGCAGAGAGGCAGGCAGAGGGAGAAGGAGAAGCAAGCTCCCTGCTGAGCAGAGAGCCCGATGCGGGGCTCGATCCCAGGACCCTGAGATCATGACCTGAGCCGAAGGCAGAGGTTTAACCCACTGAGCCACCCAGGCGCCCCAAGACCCCTGTTTTCAAGGAGAATATAACTAGTGATAACTATATAACTAGTGACAACTAGTAATAACAAGTTATCATGAGGTGTAATACTTTATACCATTAGTTACATCATTAGAACTACTGATATAACCAGTACATATCATCCTAACCAGTGATTTCAGAGAGAAAAGATGCTCTCTCTGAAGACAATTAAATAGGATGGGTTGTTGCTGGTGGGGTGTTTATGACAGGCATGGATGAAGGGGTAACATCTGAGAGTCAAACTGCAGAAAGGGGAGAACATTCCTGGCAGAGGGAAAAGCAAACCCAAAGGCCATCACTTTCCTTTCTTTATTTATGAGCATGCTCAGCCTGATCTCTGACCCAGACAGCCTTCCACAGCAATAAAACCTATGTGTTAGTGTGGCCTCCACTCTGAGATTATCTTTCAGCTGGCCCAAAGGCACAAGAGCTAAGGACAGAGACTCAGCAGAAAGACTGCTTCTTAGCTTCCAAAGAGAAAAGGAAACATAAGAGTAACCACCAGCCAGGCCGCATGTCCCACCTCTCCTTGTAGTAAGGTCCTTGTGGTCTAGGGGTCATGAAAGTTCTCTGCAAGGGTCCGGGAGGAAAAGGGTGGGTGGTGACAGAGTGTTACCCGCTTTGCCTGCTCATAAAGCAGAGCCCACATGGGCCCACCCCACGGCCTGTGCTGAGGCTGACCCGGAGACGGGCTCTCCTGCTCCAGGCTGAAATTAACTACTCTCCCTACATTCTCCCTCCATAACATCATAACCTCCCAAACTGAGTGACAGAAGGAAGAAGGCAGGGAGGCAGCTTACTCCTGGGGTTTTAGCTCTCTGTCCCGACAAATTTCCGATCTTTTCTTATACTGGTGAGCTCTTACTTCAGCAACTACAGCGACATGGTTAAAAACAAAGGGCTCTGGAGTCAGGCTGCCTGGATGCAAATCATGGCTCCACCTTTGCTGGCTGCGTGACTTAGAACAGCTTCCTTCATCTCCCTGAGTTCTGGTTCCCTCATCTGCAGGACAGCGGCTAAATAACCTCCCGCTGTGGCCGTGAAGGCAGAGAGAGGGTCCGTGGAGAGCCAGAACGCACGCACCTACAAGGAGTGGGCCCTGGATCAAAGCCACGTCCTAGTAACCTCCGCAGGCTTGACGCTCTGTGTGCATGTGGAAACATGAAGAACATCTGGCTTTATGGGAGGCTTTGGCACCTATGGCAACCTCAAAACCCCTGAATTAGAGGAAGGGGGAAAAGAACAGTCATTTTCCCCTACCATGCTTTTAGCCATGTTTCCAGAATGAGCTAATAAGGGCTCAAGGACTGAAAAGTACATTTGTTTCAAATAAACATTAAAACAATCACAAGAATTAAAAGAAAAGCTGCCTTGCAGATGTCTGGCCATTCATAGTCACCCTGCTTTTGGATTGTTCCCAACCAGCAAAGGGAAGAGGGAATACAATTTGAAAGTTTTGGGCTCTCCATGAGGTCACTGCAGATTCTATTTTCATAGTAAGACTTCCAGATGATTAGTAATTTTTTTTTTTTTTTTAACAATAAGCCTCCAAGGAAAAGAAGCACCACGCTGGTTCTCTTCCTGAATGCTTGTAAACATTCATTATTTTATGCCCTTCTGTTCTCCTTTTCTGTTAGGCTAAATTTTTTTCAAGGCCAGAGTCCAGACGTGTTCTTTTTATATGCCAACAGCAAAGCTGATTTGTGCGGTAGCGATATTCATCTGCTGTCATTCACCTGTACTTCTTTAGAGTGGGGGTCTGGTGAATATTTCACAGCCATGGGTTATTATATTACTTATCCTTGTTTTTCAGTGGCCTGGCATAGCTCCTGGAATACTGGTTTCCACTAACGTTTGTTTAAGGGAAGAGTTAAAATAGTAGAAGCTATATAAGGTTGCTAGGAGCTCCCAGAGAAATGTAACACAAAATAGCAAGAGGAGAAAAGTAAACCCAGTATGTTACCACATGCTGATGATGTAGTTAACATAAGATTTAAAAGAGTATTTTAACTCACGTTGGAAGGGATAATAAGAGTTTATTTCTCACACACATCAGAAAAAAAAAAAAAAAGTAGAGGGGTAGCCAGGCCTGGACTGAAATGATAGCTCCATGGTCACCAGAGACTCAGGCACTTCCTGTGATGACAAAGATGTGGCCCCCAGCCCAAAAAGGCTGCTGGAGTCCCAGCCATCACAGTCACATTCTAAGAGGAAGGGAAGAAAGAGACGTCCCAGGATTTCTCTACAACATGTTTGGTTGCGTTCCTTAGCACAAACATAGCCACCTGACCTCAGCTAAATGCAAAGATGGCTACTGCCCAGTTGTAGGCTTCTATTTGCCAAGAGGACCATCAAGATAACTCTAATATGAAAAGGTTTAGGAGCTTGAAGAGGATTCCATGTGCACTTATGTTCTGTGGTGGGGGAAGAATGTGGGCAGAGAAGAGATTTGGCTCTTAGGAATGGGCAGCCCAAAGTACCAGAGCAGCAGCCAGCTCATCTGGGGCTTCTTCTGACAAAAATAGATATACATACACACATAATGAGGTAAAATACTTTAAAGGCAAATAGAAGATCTTAAAGTGGTTACAGCTGGTGTTTTCAGTCCAGTTTATCACAGTAGAGAAGCAGAAAGAAAAGATCCAGGGAAGCAGCTCAGACCCAAGGGAAGATTCAACTGTCAGCCTGCTGTCCCCACTTACAGAATCTTTGAGAACCTGAGTATGACCCAGAGGGGTAAAGGCGACGGACCCTTACCCCCAGTGAACACTGTGAAGATGTCAGGGGGAGCCCCGTGCTGCCTCTCTCTCCTGTCTATATTTGGGATCTGTTTCAGGCTCCTGTTCTTGGATCGGTCCTCTCCCAGACCTTCTGTAGCCCTAAATATTGTGGTGCTCTTATTTCTGCAATGATAGTTCTCAAAATACTTGCTCTTGAACGACTTGAGAACCAGACACCACTGTTCGACGCCCACCTCCCTCCGGCACACCAGCTCCTGAGCCCACAACAAGCAGGCTGCGAGAAAGTAACCCATCAGAGATTCTGAAGGACGACTTAACAGCCCCTAAGAAGCTTTTGTTTCCCTGGGGGATGTTCATTCCTTTGGCACCTGTAGCTGAGACAAAGGCATAACCAAGGTCCTCCTCTATTCCTGGTGGGAGAGAAAAATCATTTATGGGACCCCTGCTGACCCGGCTCCAGGCCCCAAATTCAGAACAGATGAAAATGGAAATGGTTGGATGGCGGGGGGGGGGGGGGTGTTGTTGTTTGGTTTGGACGGGTTTTTCTTTGGTACCATGGAAGAGAGATAGCAAGGCAGTCACTAACCATGTCTATATATTTGTCTCCAGCCTCTCCCTTCCTACTCTAGAAAGCAAGAAATGTCCAAGGCACAAACAGGTGTGGACCAAAAGCATTAAAGGGATTCTATATAATTGATCTACTGTCAGCAATGAAGAAAACCCAGTCAGCCTGCTTCCAGCCCGCCCTGAGCATGTGTCTGAGGCCTCTGACGCCCGGCAGGTGTGTTAGCTCAGGACGCGGCTAATCTAAGGGCTCTCAGTTGGCGGCTCACCTCACGGCTTGTAATACGTTGAAGAGCTTCAGAAAACTCAAAATTCTGGATCAGCCCCACCCTCTCTTTCACCCCCAACCTTTCTGAGTGCTGGAATAAATGTCAAGAAGTCTCTGCACAGGGTCTATTCTATCTACATACTGCTGAAAGGCTGACAGCGGTCACCTCAGGGATTAGCACGGCATGCGGGGATTTTCACAGTGTTTTCGGGACTCGGTCTGGACTCACCTCTACTGACTCAGAGGGTGGGAGAGTTTTTAAAGCAATGGGGTAGGAGGATTATAGGTCACCTGGATTCCATAAAGGCCTATGTGAGAGGGAGGTCAGGGACCAAGAGGCAGGAAAAACCTATGTAACTTTAGTCAAGCCAAGGGGAAACACTAAATTCTTCTTGGTAAATCCTTACCATAACACCCCAGAATCATGCACCAATATGCCCATTTTACAGATTAGAAAACTGAGGCAGAGACTTGCCCTAATTCACAAAGCCCAAGCCAGCCCCAAGTTCACATCCCTCCCACAGCTCCCAATTGCCCATACATGCAAATTATCTCTTCCTGTGGTCAGAAACTGGTTCAGCTGCATTACTCCCAATGGCTGCCTTGGGCATGTCTCATGCCTTTGAAGGCTCAGCCCAAGGACAGCACCAAGAGAAATAAGAGTCTAGAAAGTATCTGATCATAGAAATCAAGGCAATGAGAAGTGGGAAAAAGAAACTGAAAGCCAAAAGTCAAAGGTGCAGTTAAGGAAAATTATATCTTATGACACAGGAAAGGATACTGGTGACTTCCAAGAGAGAAATTTCAATAGAGCTGTGAGGATGAAAACCAGACAGCACAGCGTTAATGGAAGTGGCAGATGGATAAAAAGCACAGGTATGGGGTCACAGTTAAGTAATAAGAAGAAAGTTTCGATACGGGTTGGAAAAACAAAAATCTTTGTTTTTCAGTAATAAGGGAAAATATGTTGAGAACCTGAAGCAATTACTCCGGGTCTGATATATTTATAAATGCTTCTATGCAGGTTGCTAATGTATACACAATAAGTATATGGGTTTATAAGACTATTCTCTTTCTTTTTTTTATAATTTTTTTTAAAGATTTTATTTATTTATTTGACAGAGAGAAATCACAAGAGAGGCAGGCAGAGAGAGAAGAAGGGAAGCAGGCTCTCCGCTGAGCAGAGAGCCTGATGTGGGACTCAATCCCAGGACCCCGAGATCATGACCTGAGCCGAAGGCAGCGGCTTAACCCACTGAGCCACCCAGGCACCCCTGATCAGTCCCATCTCTAATAGGTACATTCACATTGGGGGGGGCAGGGGACACTTAGCCCAGGGATCTGATTAGTGTGGAAGGGCACTGCTCTCAGCCTGCTTGCCAGACCAAGCCCCTCTAGATTGCTACCTTTTGAGGAGGTTCTACCATGGGCCTAGAGACAACACAGAATGTTTGGCCTGGGGTCTTAATCAGTTCAGGCTGCTCTAACAGTTAACCAAAGACCCAGTAGCTAAAATAACAGGAACTTACTTCTCACAGTTCTAGAGGCTCAAAGGTCCAAGACTCAGGGGCTGGCAGATCTGGTGTCGGTCAGGAACCCTCTTCCTGGTTTGCAGATGGCCGTCTTTTCACTGTATCCTAACACCGCAGAGAGAGCGGAAAGGAAGCAAGCTCACCTGGGTCTCTTCTTTTAAAGCACCAATCCCATTCATGAGGACTCTGCCCTCCTGGCCTGATACCTCTACTAATACCATCACGCTGGGGGTTACGATTTCAACGTACGAATTTGGGGGATGACGCAAACATTCAGTCCATACCACTTGGCAACATGAGTCAGAGTTTCTAGGGCTCCAAGGAAAGATGTTGACGTTCTTAAAAGGGTTTGCGGATGTGGCAGTAGTTGTCACATTTGAAGGTGATTGATGTTTGTAGAGCATCAAAGAGGAAAGCTGTGGCTTTGTGTGATCTTTCCCTCTGATTGATACCTGTTTTCAAATCCTGATCATTCGCCAGCAGGTGACAATCCCCAGCTGTTTGCTCTGAGGCCATCAGGCACAGATTTGATCAAACAAGGGTATCTTCGTCTTATTAACTTTTTGTGTACATACATCTTGTCCAGCTACAGGCAGCTAATGCAACTAGAAGCAGCGAACCTATCTTTCTACCCCGGACTTTCAGCACCCCTTAAAGCTATCCTCTTCTTTAAGCCAGACCCACACCTGATCAGTAGTTTGGTGGATTTATTCCTCTGCTCATTTCCTGTTCTTAACTTGGGGTCCATTTCTCTCCTGTGGTTCTCCTGAGAGCAGGCCTTCTCTTGCCTCCAAATCACCTGGCAAATAAACGCCTGTTGTTCCATTTTACGTTTTCGATTCATCTTTCCCAGGGACTATCCTAAATCTGCTTTGCCTGGAAACACTCGCACTGATAATCTCTGTGCTCCAGGGCCCAAAATAGGCAGGGGGGGGGGGGGGAACAATTACAGTCGAGATCAAGTGTTTTTAATTATATCTGTGCTTTCGGCTGGAAAGGAAATGGCCAGCACCTCAGTCCCGGGTGTGCATGGACATGTGGAGAATTTTTTCACTAAATGTGCAACAAACACACTCAAAACGCTACAAACTGGTATCAGAAGTAAGTGAAACAACTAAGTATAAAAAAGTATATCTGGTCCAACCATGGATAAAACGTCCCCTGAACCAAGTCAGCTCCTAAAAATGTTATTAGAGGAAAGGAGAAATTTCACATCAAGGAACAGATCGAGCAATCCAGGATATCCGTAGCCACGATGCTACGAAATGTTCTGAGGGTGTTTGAAAAGTTAAAAGTTTTTCAGATTCCTATTTAAGGTCATCGGTTAGAAATGAGTATGCTCCCATTGTTGGTCACACTCAGGCATTGTTTAGGTTAATTGTCTCCCAAAACTGTCAAGGTCACGTAGGTGATGAGAGGCCCCAGGTGGTGCTGGGAGCAAGTAAAGCTGGCCGGGGAGCTGGCCTGAGGACCGGGCCTGGGGACCTGCCCAGGACGCAGCTGCACTGACCACGTAGCACAAGGGAGATGCTGATGTCCTTGTTCTGGCCAAAGAGAAACGCAGTTTTTATAGTTCTTTGTCTCCCACATACCGGTACTCAAAAGATCCGTTCCTGTGCGTGTGCCTTTTACACTCCTTTTGAAAAGCTACACACTGAAGAAAGATTTATCCATTTTAAAATGCCGTCTTTGCATGAAGTGAAACCTGCTTGCATCCTTCTGGCTTACAACATTGCTCTGGTGAAGGCTGCCTGAGCAAGGCCTCTTACCGTTTGCCCTTAGACCATCTGGCCTCGGAGCAGAGAGGGGCAGGTGGTGGGTGCAATCTGTGAGCTATCCTACAGCCTAATGAGGCAGGAGAATAAGGTTCCCCGTGTGGAATGTTCTTCTGAGGAGGCTCTTTGCAGATTCTGGCAAGTCTGAGGAGACTGTCAAGTGAGTCTACCACGCTCCTCTGGCTGTAGGAGTGAACTGTCAGTCAGTGACACAAAGTGACCATGCCACAGGCTCGGTGTCCCCCTGGACCGGTGAGTAAGGGCTGTGCTTATTCCCAATGCCAGACTCACCTCAGCTAAAGTGACCTCTCCCCCAGCCTGCTTCGGTCTGCAATGGAGTGTCCCCTGGAAGCTGGTAACCACGGAGGAAGACAAAGAAAGGGTCAGCCTGCAAAAGTGGGGGGGGGCATGAAGGAAAGGAGCTGGGGGTAAGGCAGGGATGCCACTAAGCTGGCTCTCCCAGGGCCTTCAAAGAAAGCTTTAGAACTAAGAGGATTCAGAGAGCTGTGCTGTGGGCAACTGAAGGCTGAAGGTGTGCAGACCAGCTGGTACAAAAGCAAAGAATAGAGCTGGACCTGGGAGCAGCACCCCGCGGCTGTTACTGAAAAATTCACAGGCAAATGTCAGCTCTACCTGCAAGCATTATGGAAAGGGTGGAGATGACGGTGTCTTACTTTTATTAACATATATGAACACCAGGCTTTCTGATCAGGTGGGAACAGCAGGGATGAATCATCTCCTGTCTCCAGTATCAGCTGTGGGGTTGGGCTGTGTGCCTGCGTGCGTGCGTGTGTGTGTGTTTTCCTGGGTGCAGCAGATAATTGCTGCACATTCTTCAGGGTGGAATTAATAAATTAAATAGTTTGGAACAGAAAAATGTTATCAGTGGGCAGAGAATCTGGGGGAAATATAAAATGATGAAGGAGCAGGTGGTTGCCTTGTGCCACGCCGGGAGCTATGAATACAGACAGCAGAGGGAACCAAGTCAGGAGTCATGGCTCGAGCACATCCCCGTAAAGGACATCCTTCCCAAGCCAGCAGACAGAGCATGAACTCACACCCACCCCCAGCAGTCCGGGGTGGTACCCCCTGGCCCCATGGGCATGCACAGTGGTGGGCAAACTCTCACAGAGGTGATTACCCTAAGATTCCTTTGATACCCTAACATACCCCAATTAAGATTCTCAAATGCAAGTTCGCAAAGGATCATGCGGGAACTTACATATTATTACCCGAACACGTTTTCAGAGTCCTGCCTACCCCACCGGAGATCTGAGTCAGTACATGAGGGATGGGGCTCAGAAAAGTGAGTTTTTCAAGCTCCTCAAAACTTTGAGAAAACACTGTATTAGCTAAACCAGTCTAACACTGGATGACATTAAGCAATAAACATTTCCTTCAGACTATACTGTTTTCTTCCTTCGAGGGTTTTGTACTGCCAGCTCCCAGGGACCATCCGTAGATTAAGAAGTGGTCTCAGAAATTTGCTGCTGATAGACATTTATATCTTAGATTAAGTTTAAGTCAACATGTTACCTATCTTAGGAGTATTCGGCATGTAAAGCATAATGCTTATTTTAGAATGGGAGGTTGTACAGTCAGGGGAAGGATTTCTCCCAGCAACTGGGAGAACAAGACTCTGTCCTGTCGTTCCCAGAAATCACAAGAGAACCCGGCAGAGCCTAGAGCTAAGCCAGGCTCTAGATGTATGTGACCTTTTACTGGGATCATACCACCACCAACGGAATCCACTAGATCTTCCTATCTTAGTCTGTTCAGGCTGCTGCAATGAAAATACCATAGATTGGGTGGCTTAAAGAACAAACGTCTAATTCTCACAGTTCTGGAGGTTGTCTGAGATCGTGGTGGCAGCAGATTTAGGCCAGTGAGGACCAGCTCCCTGATTCATAGACGGACGTCTTCTCATTGTGTTCTCACATGATAGAGGAACAAGAGAGATCTCTGGGGTCTGTTTTATAAGACCACTAATCCCATTCACGAGGCAAAACCTTCACCTCCAAAACCATTGCCTTAGGGATTAGGCTTCAAGATACGAATTTGAGGGGACACATTCAGCGTATGACACCTCCAAAGCCAGACTCCTATTAGTTAAGGCAGAGGGCCAGGAGAGCAGAAAGAGCTTTTGTCAGACAGTCCAACCTGGTCTTTGACGTTATCCTCAACCACATACTTGAGCTAGATGAGAGCTTAACTAGAGTCTGGTAAAAAGTTTCCCCACTGCTTCTGGCAGCGGACAGGCTCATCCATGGGTCACCAGCAAGATGCCATCTGTCACAGGCAATCACCCTAATCATTGCTAGGCACACAATCACAGTAAGTGTTCATGCATAAAGTGAAACTGATTAGAGAAAATAAACTTCACCAAGAGATCTGTTCAAGATCAGATTCCTCTATATGGAATCACCTGTACATACGCATCTTTATTGGGCTGGGGGGTGTCCTGGCACATGGAGAAACTGTCCTCCATAAAACCCAACCACAATGATTTGCCATCCACTCATCTCTGGGCCACATGCAAAGCCTACCTTTTTCCCGATAAAAGCACCCTTTATTCCCTGTAGCTACCAAAGAAAAGCAATACAAATTAATTAGCACCTTTTCCATTTTGTCCTCATTGTTTGAAATCCAATTAGATCTAAGTGGAAGGGGGCCTTGCTCTTGTGGTCAGTCTCACTGTGCTTAAGGATGGCTTGGCTGTTGAACTAGGTAAGGAGGCCAGCAAGATGAAATGACCTTTAATTTACAACCTTATCTGAGTGTCAAAAACAAAGTATTATTGAGAAAATCAGTAGTGGTTACCAAAGCCAAAGAAAAAATGTGCTTAATACTTCTAAGATGGCAAGAATTATGCTTCTTTTGTTGTTTACAAGAAAGGAAATAGGAATAATGATCACTGTATATGTACTATTTACTGAGCACATAATATGTATTTACTGACTTACAAGTTTACATAAATGATCTCTTTTAATTTTTATACATGTTCAATGAGTATGCTACATTTATTATTCTCATTCTACACAGGAGAAAATAATTGGGGACTTTTGGCGGGGGGAATTCAGTTCAACTGATGTGTAAGAGGCTATAGATAAGAAAGTTCACCAGGGTCCAGGTCTCCCTTATAAAATAACGAAGGCAAAAATTTTGAGACCCCAATAGCTTTCCTAACACCCAATGCAAAGCAGAGCAAGGTCTCAGACACAGGTATGTTGATGCCAAAGTTCATATTGTTAAGGACTGCACTAAAGTGTTTTTACATGGTTTTATTGTTTGGATAAATCAACAGTGAGGGACATTATCGTCCACATGTTAAGAGCATATGTGGATTGCTTTTTAAAATGTCTCTCACTGCCATATACTTGGGGCAACTACCATCAAATAAATTGATAACTGCTGTATGTTTTCTCACACTGAAAATAGTCTTAAAGTTGGGACATTTAAGGAGTTGATAAGCTGTAATTTGATTTGTTGTTGATGAAAGATGTGAATCATGGACTCAGGAAGTTAAAAGCCATGTTAGTCATCTTCTGTAGGACCCCAGATCCAATGCAGGAATTCTATCTGCAGTATCCCTGGTGGAAAATCCTACTAGCTCAGACAACAGGCACTCCTTTTCTTATAAATGCTTTAAGATTCAAATCAAGAAGTAATTTCTGTAGGCTCTCCCTGATGGATAAAGTAGGGTTTCTTTTAATGTTTATAACTGATTAGGGTGCAGTTTACATAAAAGATGATCGTACAATTTTTTTCTCATGATTTCTTCCCGGCTTTTAAAAAAAATTTTCAAATAGCCAACATATAGTACAACACTAGTTTTTGATGTAGTGTTCAATGATTCATTACTTGCGTATAACATCCAGTGCTCATCACATCACATGCTCTCCTTAATGCTCATCACTGAGTTTCCCCATCTACCCACCCATCTCCCTTTCTGCAACCCTCAGTTTGTTTCCCAGAGTCAAGAGTCTCCTATGGTTTGTCTCCCTCTCTGATTTCTTCCCATTCAGTTTTCCCCCCTTTCCCCTATAATCCTCTGTGCTATTTCTTACATTCCAATATGAGTGAAACTACATGATAATTGTCTTTCTCTGATTGACTTATTTCACTTATTTCCATCCATGTCTGTGTCAATGAGTAGGTACTCATCCGTTCTAATGGCTGAAAAATATTCCATTGTATATACGAACCACATCTTCTTTATCCATTAATCTCTTGAAGGACATCTCAGCTCCTTCCACAGTTTGGCTATTGTGGACATTGCTGTTATGAACACTGGGATGCACGTGCCCCTTCTTTTCACCACATCTGTATCTTTAGGGTATATACATAGTGCAATTGCTGGGTCATAGGGTAGTTCTATTTTTAACTTCTTGAGGAATCTCCATACTGTTTTCCAGAACGGTTGCACCAACTTGCATTCCCACCAACAGTGTAAGAGGGTTTCCCTTTCTCCGCATCTTCACCAACACTTGTTGTTCCCTGTCTTGTTAATTTTAGCCATTCTAGCTGGTGTAAGGTCGTATCTCATTGTAGTTTTGATTTGTATTTCTCTAATGACAAGTGATATGGAGCCCTTTTTTCATGTGTCTCTTGGCCATTTGTGTGTCTCCCTTGGAGTCCAGCTTCTTTGAGATATATTTAACATAGTATAATACTGTGTAAGTTTAGGTGTGTAATGGGATAAATGTAAATTTGAAAAATATATATATTGTGGTAAGAAATTTCAAGATCTAATCTCTCAGCAACTTTCAAGTTTACAACATTGTTAACTATTAACTACAGTCCACATGCTGTGCATCCGATCCTCAGCTGGCCAGGCTCCACATTCAAGTGGGGACACCGGTGGGCTCCCCGGTTAGGCAGGGTTGCGGACTTTGTTCGAGGCCAGCAGCTGGGCTCTCTACAATGCTCTCTGGGCAGGCTGGGTTGCAGGTCATGTTCCCTAACGGGACAGTACCACTGGCTGGATTCTGCAGTTGGCAGGGCTGTGGGCGACACTCCACGGTTTCTCCTGGCCTGATAGGGCCTCAAACTGTGCTCCCTGACCAGACAGTGCTGCCAGCCATGCTCTGCATTCAGGTGGGGCCAGAGGCTGTGTCCTGAAGCTGGACTTCACCCTCAGATAAGCTGTTAGCTGTGCTCTACTGTTGGGCAAGGTCACTGCCTGAGCTCTTTGTTTGGTTGGGGCTGCCAGCTGCACCCAACACATGAGTGGGGCTGAAGGCTGTGCTATGCAGCTGTGCAAAGTCTCCGTCTGGGCTCTGTGGTCCGATGGAGTTATAGGCTATGGTCCACAACTGTGTGGGGTCACTGACTTGGTTCTCTGTAGGCTTTGTTCATTAACTGGGTAGGCCAAATGCTGGGCTTCATTCAGTGCTGGCTGGACTCCATGGATACATGTTACCATAGGATAGGACTTGGGGCTGCTCAGGGTCACTCTGCAGGCTCATTGGTTTTGTGCCTCCAGAGGCTATGTTCAACTACTGGGCAGGACTGCTGTGTTGGCTCTCTGTGAATTGATTCCCCAGTCCAGACAGAGCTGTACAATGGGCTTCCTGGCCAGTGTGGCCTATTGGATGAGGGTCCAAATCAAGCACAACTGTTAACAGAGTTCCCCGGCTGGATGGGGCTAGCAGCTCAGCTCTGCAGATGGGCAGAGTTACTGGCTGGGATCTCTGCTCCCGCCCTTCTGCAAGGAGCAACACAGTCCACCAAGATCTGAGCTCTGATTACTGTCGGCCTTGCCCCTCTTTTCTATCCCTGATTCCCCAGTGGTAGAGTTCCACAGATTCCTCTAGTGATCCCTGAGACATGAAACTGATGATGCCTCCTGCGAAGAGTCCCACAATGCTGGGGAACCTAGATATCCACTTTAAGTTATTTTCTTCCCACTAGAAGACCATATACACAGGGGGACTCTCTTAGTGAAACTCCATGCCAGCCTGAGCAAGGATACGTAGTCAAAGTTAATCTATTTCTCTTATTCATTTAATGTGGTTCTTCAAGGTTTCTGTTGTTTAAGGCGGATGCTTCAGTCTCACCCCTGGGTTCTGGAATTTTCACAAGAGTGTCTTGTCTATGGATAGTCTCTAGTTAGTCTCTTTGCAAAGGAAACCTGAAGTCTGGAATGACCTATGTCACCATCTTGATGATGTCACTCTCCTCTCTTCTAATTAATGTAGTGAATTATATTAATTGATCTTTCAGAAAAATAAATCAATCTTTTGTGTCTACAACATTTGATTATATTGTCTTTTTTTATATACTACTGGATTCAATTAGCTAATTTTTGTTAAAGATTTTTGCATCTATTTTCATAAGAGAATTTGGTCTGTAATTTTCCTTTCTTTTAATACCCTTGTTAAGTGTTGCAATTAAGGTGAGATAGTCCCATAGATAGAATGAGAAAAGAATTCTTCATTGAATTTTCTCTGTAAGAGCTTGTCCAAGGTTAATGTTCTTCTTTCTTGAGTGAATAAAAGAATTCACTGGTGAAGTCATACACATCTTTGAAAAATATTTTTTAATACCAGAATTCCATTTCATCAACAGATAAAGGATTATTCAAATTGTCTACTTCTATTAGCCTTGGTATGTGATATTTTTCATCAATATTGTTCCTTTTCTTTAAATTTTTGAATTTCTTCACCTAAAGTTCAAACATTCTTTTTATCTATAAAGTAAAACCTAGTGTGCTCTCTCCCTTCCTCTCTTGTCTCTCCCTCCCTCCTTTATCATGGTTGGTAGTTAAAAATTTTCTATTTCAGTAGTCTTTAAAGAAAAAACAAAATATTTATCTCTGTTAATTTTCTCCCATGTATCATTTTTCTGTATCATTTATTTCTGCCCTTATTTCTTTCTATTTTCCATAGCTTTGATTTGCTCTTCATTCTCTAGTTTCTTGAAATAAAAGTTTAAATATTTATTTTCCTCTTAATTTTCTTTAAATGCATTTAAGCTAAAAATTTTCCTGCAAACACTAATTTAGATTCATTCTAAAAGTTTTCATATGTTAATATTCCTTGTCATTCCATATAAAATATTTTCTGATTTCCATTTTCATTGCTTATTTTACCCAGGGATTAGTTAAAAGATTGTTGTTTAATTTCAGTGAGCTTGAGAATTTCCTCATCATATTTTTGTTATTTGTTTCTGGCTAAATGTCAATGTCATCCTAGAACAGACTGAATCATTTGAAATTTTTGAGGCTTTCTTTTGGCCCAACATACAGTCAATTTTGGCATGTGCACATGAAACAATCTGAATTCTATTAAAGCTGATTCCATGTTCTATATATGTCAATTGAGTCATGTTTATTAATTTTGTTGTTCAGATCTATCCCATTACTGATTTTCTATGTGCTTGTTAAATCAACTTCAATTGTAGGAATTTTCTAATGTCATTTTAGTTCTGCTTTGAATTTGTTCATTTTCTGCTCATGTATTTTGTAGCTATAATGGTGAGTGCATATAAATTTCACACTAGAATGTCTTTCTGTGGATGAACCTCCTTACTAGGAAATACCGTGTCTACTTTGTCTCTTAGTTTGGCTATTTTCTCTTGACTTGTGGTTAAAACATTTTTCCACCCTTTGACTTTAAAACTTTCTATGTCCTTCAGGTAGTCTCTGTCTCTGGTCAGCAACATAATGGGACTTTAATTGTTACTTAGTCCACCTTAGATTTTTATTGGAGGATTCAGTCCACTTATAGTCAAAGTAATTTCTAATAATAGTTAGGGCCTTATCTACTGTTCTATCATTCATTTTCTATTTTTCCCACTTGTTCACTTTTTCTCCATTCTTCTTTTGGTTTAATCATATGTTTCATTATTCTGTATTTTCTATCAAGTGTATTCACATATTCACATATTCTTCTATTAGCAATACTCATAGATCTTACAAAACACATCCTTGAATTACACAGTTAACTCAGTTTATTACATTTACCACTTTGTAGTACTGTCAATGCATTAGGACTTTCAAGCTCCTGACTTTTATTGTTGTCATACATTTTAGTTCTACATATAAATGCATCTCCACAGATATTCAATATTCAAATATACTTGCATATACATATACTCATGTATTTATTAACATACCTATCATACATTTATCTCTTATCCTTTCTGGCATTTTTCATTCTCTCCTACATTTCTTTGTCTCCATCTATGATCATCTTTCTGCCTGATGAATTTTATTTAGGTTGTCTCTTACTGCAGGCTTACTGAAGAAAAGTTCTCACAATCTTTGAAAACATTCATGCTATTCTGAAGGATATTCCTGCAGAATGCATAATTCTATTTGGCAGTTATTTTCATTCAGCACTTTAAGATACTATTCCACCACAATCTGGCTTCCACTGTGTTTTTAAAGAAGTCAGCTAACAATCTAATTTTATTTTCTTTGAGAGTAATGTGACTTTTCTCTGGATTCTCGCAAGGTTCTTTTCTTTTAGTATTTCTTGCAGATTTATTGGGATGTGCCCATATCTGTTTCTCCTACTTTATATTCACTACATTCTTGAATCTTTGGGCTGATGAATTTTAATTGTGAAAAATTTTAATCATTATCAAATATTACTGCTGTCCCATTCTGTGCTCTCCTTTTAGGGCTCCTCTTATACACAGGTTATGTACTATAAATTTTTAAGTTTGTTTAGGATGTTTTTTGCCCTCTATTCTGTCCTTTCCATTTCTTCTCCTCTGTGGATCAGTTTGGATGTTGTTGTTGTTGTTGTTTATTAAAGATTTTATTTGACACAGAGAGATAGAGAGAGAGATCACAAGTAGGCAGAGAAGCAGGCAGAGACAGAGAGGGAAGCAGGCTCCCCACTGAGCAGAGAGCCCGATGCGGGGCTCGATCCCAGGACCCTGAGATCATGACCTGAGCCAAAAGCAGACACTTTAACCCACTGAGCCACCCAGGCACCCTGTTTAGATGTTTTCCAATGACCTGCTTTAAACTGTGTTCAGTTGTACCCATGTTCTATTATATCCAGACACTTCCACATCCTGTGTTTTGTTGTTGTTGTTACTGTTGCTGTGGTCTTAGTTCTAGAGTGATTATTTGATTTTTATAAATATCCTTTATCTATCTGGTCCTTGCCTCTAATTTCTTTAATATATTATTTATAATACTTTGTCTGCTAATTCAGTGACCTAGATCATCCGTGGACTGACATCTATTTATCTGCCTCTTCTCTTAATTACTGGTCATATTATCTTGCCTTTTCACAGGTCTATTAATTTTTAATTGTATGCCAGATATAATGAATAAAATAATCAAAGAGGGTCCAGATCAATTCATATTTCACTGAAGAGTGCTTTCTCCACATTTAAGTAAATACGAAGAGGACATGATCATCTCAATCCAATTAGAAACTCTTTTGGGATAAAACTAGATTGCAATATTTATAATATTCAGTACACTTCTGATTCTTAATGCTCTAAGGACATGCATATTCTAGATTTTTTATTAGAACCCTGATAAGACTCTAACAAGCCCAGAACAGTAGATGTTGTCCCTTTCTACTCTTTGTAAGTTTCAGTCACTCTATCCAGCCCCCAAGCCAATGTTTTGAATTCCTGGCAGGTAATTATTGTTTTCGATGCAAGCTCCCTCATTAGCAGATCTAACTTCCTAAGCACGAGGAATCACTGAATATTTTACTCACATTTCAGTAGCTTTTAGCTTAGCTCCCTTGTAACTCCAGAACTTGTTTGGAGAAAACAAACGTTTGAGTCCCCTCAAGTTTCCAAACTGCCACACCACTCCCACTGAAGAGCTAAAAGCTAAGGTAGTTATTTCTCCCCTCAGCAGAGTCCTGCTGCTTTAGCAAGACTAGTCCTCTGATCATGCCCCAACTTGGCAGATGACCAGGCTGGAATATGGCCGGAGGTAGGCAGCTTACTTCTCTCTCAAATTGTGGTTTATCTCATCTCTGTTACTTCTACAGTCCTCTCATGAATGCAGAAATATGAATTTTGTAATCTATCCATCCATTTGAAGCTGCTGCCATGGGAAAATCACCCCCTTGGTATTGACGGTATCCTGCCCAGAGTCAGAAATCTATAATGCCCTACCTAGAAGCAAAAAAAGAAAAACCAAAACAAACAAAACCAAAAAACAAACAACAACAACAACAAAAAAAACACAACCCAATTTGGGAATCCTTTGGTTGCAAGTAGTAGCAACCCAATGCAAACTGCCATATATTTAAAAAAAAAAAAGGAATTTATCATTTCACCTAATTGGAAATTTCATGTGTTTAAGACTGGCTTCAACTATAGGTAATGTAAGAATTAAAAAAAAAGAAAAATTTCATTGGCTGCCATCAGTAATGTGCCCATTCCTGTCTTAGCTATCACCTATCACCCAGACTAAATGGATTAAAAGTGGGTGAAGCATGGTTCCCCAGAGAAAAATCTGCATCCTCGTATTAGAGGAAAGAGGAGTACATCATAGACAGTAAAAGCAAATGCCCATTATGCCCGACAAGTTCAGCTGTCATTCAACTATTTATCTTCTCAATTGCCATAGTTTCTATCAGCCCTTTAAGACAGAAACGCATTACTTTGACTTGTGTATTGCTAGAGTTAAACTGAAACTTTGCTCCTGATATTCTTTTGGTATCCAAAGCCTTCAAATTCATGCCGGATTGCAAACAGATACTTAATAAATGCTTATGGCTTGGTTCGTCCTGGGGTGTGTTACCTGACTGCCTTTCGCACAGCAGGCGAGCCACTGAAGAAGGTCTAGTTTCTCAGTTTTCAACTCTAATCATGTAATAACGCATGCTGCCAGAAGACAGAACTTTAAAATAAGCTGTGGGTTACTGTGCTATATTTTATGCAGTATTCTTTTGAAGAAAAACTAAATGAGAAAAATGGGTGAGAGTGCCCAGCTAATCCCGAGCCGTTTCACTGACGTGCTCTACTGGGTTCCACTTGCCCTCATTTGCTGTGACATTGCACGTCCCATTTTCCACCTTCCAGGCAGGCAATTATGGGAAGGACTTTAGTGAGGCTCTCCAAGAGAGGAGACCCTGGGCTGAATGGAGCAATGTCAGAAAGGCAGCCCCAATTCCTCCCAACTACTTGGCATGTCTCTCCCAACAAAGGAAATGGTTTTGAATTCTTTCTTTCACCTGCTTGCTGCCAGATATCTCATAAAAGAGTCTACATTTTGAGCCTGAGCTTGAAAGGAGGAACTGGCTTATATGGTGAGTGAAGGGTTGGAATTAGCAGACCATGTTATTTCCAGTGTGTGTGCAGATCCCATAGTTGCTGTGTTGACTAAAGGCATTTGAAAGAGAAAGACCTAAACAAATGAATAAATTAGAGCAAATGCACAGTGTGATGATAAAAAACATAGTCGCTGGAGTCAGAATCTTGGCTCTGCTGCTGGGTGGCCTTGGGCCTCAGAGTCCTAATTTGTATCACAGAGCTATTGTGATTAATTGGAATAATGCATGTGAAGTGCTTAGCATGATGCCAGGCATAACCAATAATGAATAGTTATTATTGATATTTTCATTGAATCGTACAGAAAACTTTAGAGATAGCACCACCAACTATTCATCACCATGGTAATGAGCTAGTGTGACAATGGCCACAGATAAGTCCAGAAAAGGCTTAAGGATTTGGCTGTTTTAAATATATCCATAGTATTTTTTCCCTGCACATTAAAATGCCTGACAAATTGTTTCGAATGTCTGTAGACCCAAGGGCAGAGGCCATCATTAAAAGTTACTGCCATTAATTATGACAGGGGAAAAATCAGATGTACATTCCTGTGAGTACCTGCGTTGCTCAGAACTCATACAAATGCCAAAATCTCTTTAGACTACTGCATGCAAATTCCTACAATAAATGTCATTTCCGCCCCCCCCAAAATAATTAGGAAGAAGGTATGTGGAATGACTTGTAATTTATTTATTTACCTACCCTGCATCTGTTTTTCATCCTTAACTCATCCTACACTGAAAGCAAGTAGCCAATTATGTAAACTCTATGCATTTTTCTCTGTCCCGAGTTTTGACTTCTCTCCTCTCTGTTTTAAACCTCAATCCTGAGAACATCCTGTTCCCCTATATATCACAGACACTGATTCATTCATGACTGATTTTAAAAACATACATAGTATGGACTAAACCCGGCAGTGCAGACATAAGAATACATGTCCTATTCACACTCCAAGGAGAAGGTGAGGAAACACAGTATTTTAGCACAACGGAATAAATGTTCATAGCCTGTAAGACAGTAATGCAATCTGGGTCTTAAATGATGAATGAAGTTAAGAAGTCTGGCCAAGGAGGAAGGATTTCAGTGTGACCAAAGGTACAGAGGCAAGAAATAGCTCAGCATGGAAAGAAACTAACCACCATTTGATGTTGTTCAAATACGAAGTTCAAAGTCGTGAATGTCAAAGTGAATGCTGGAGAAGCAGACAAGGACTCAAGGCTACGGCTAGAGGCAAAGAGGCTGCCTATGAACCTGTTCAATAATCCAGGCTAGAAACCCAAGGGGCTGAATGCAGTGGGAGCTGACAGAGAGGACTAGGCACAGTTATGTCTAGGGAAGATGAAAATTGAAATTTTTCTAAAATAATCCTTTTCGAGGAAAACATTTAAAAAAGAAAGAAAGACAAAGTATAAAAAAAAAAGAGAAACCAATGAGTCTACATAAAATGTACCCTAAGGTAGTTAAATTATTCCAGCCTCACATTTTACCAGATACCCAAGGCGCAGAAATTGTCCTGGCCTCTATCCCATTACCCGTTTATCCCGGGACAGATATGGGGTGGCATTGCAGCTGGCACCGGAGGCTCCCTCATTCTTCTACTCATGAGCACCATGGGGTCAGTTCTGCAGGCCTTAGACTGTGAGGCCATTGCTATGTATCTTCCTCGTCTCCTATAACTGATGGCCAGGGAACCAGCCGTGAACCCTCAAGTGAGAAAACTGCTTCCTAAGCCACTTCCCAACACCTTTTCTTGGGCTTCTGGCCATTCTTCTTCAGGTTTATATTTACTTCTAACATCCTTCCTGATACCTTTCTTCAAAGTAGAAATTCTCGGACTCCCAACCAGAAGTTCAACAGAAGAAACATAAATCATGGTGACTTATACTGTTCAAGGACAACTGTTTTGCTCACCTATGGTTCTAAACCAGGATCCTGCCAACTATGGCCCCACGAGTCAAATCTGGCCCACTATTTAACAGGGTTTCAACAAAACACCATCATACTCATTCATTCAAGGATTCCCTCTAGTTTTATGCATTCTAGAGTGGCAGAGTTGAGTTGTTGTCCCAGAGAATTGAGACAATGTGTGCCAGAAATAGTTCACCCTAAAATATTTACCATATAGTCTTTTATAGTTTGTTGACCCCTTTTCTAAGCCATTATCAAGACTGATTTTCCTCTGGTAGTCACATTTTTTTTTTTTTTTAAGTAAATGCCCATACACTTAGAGCCTTTGGAACTCTATCCAGCTCCCTGCCAGGGCTGGTATGTCCCAACCTTAGAGCCTGTTTCCAATGTGAGAACAGTCCTCAGCTTTATCAACTACCCCTCTCTCCCTATGGTCCATGCTAGTGACCATCCAGAATTCTATTAATAAATTCTACAAAATTTCTACAGAAAATTGCTTTTCATATATGAAATCAATTTTGAAAATTAGCCCAGCAACAGGACACGGAAGAGCACTGAATGGTTAGGCCTCTATGAAAAGGTACAATTAATTTTTCTCCTTTGTTCTCTTTTACACAAAGCATATCAGGAGACCTGAAGACACAAGAGAGGAGGCAAAGCTGAAATGCTTCAATAATCTATATACCAGAAAATCAATTCATAAGAACTAAAATTTAGCTGAACCAGCTTTTAAGACATAGAAAATGTCCTTCCTTTTCCTGTGATACAGTAAGATAATTTACATCTGTTTTTACTTAAAGAAGTATTTATTAAGGGACAATATTATTTAATAGTTCAGAACAAGAACTCTGGAGTTAAACTGCGTGAGTCCAAATCCCATCTTTGTCACCCACTTGCTTAAGTCACTTCTCTATGCCTCAGTCTTCTCACCTGTGAAATGAGGGTAATACTACTATCTACTCAAGTAGGATTTTATGAAGATTGTCTGAATTCACACACACAAAATACAAGGAAGACTATGGTACAGAAATGCTACCCATTACTCTTTTTATTTTTATTTTTATTTATTGCATTTTGTTTCTATTCTCAACATTTATGAGTATTTCCATTTAGAAGACAGCATGGCTACTACAATCTGGATGAATTTCTCCACATTTTCTCCCTGCCCCGCAGGCCTCTCTTATGCAGCTTCCTTCCCATTTCACCTGCTACACCGGCCATACTCGCTTTCTCTCTTAACCCTTTCACTCATACTGCTCACAACTGAAGTTCCTAGTCTTGGGAACTGGTCTCATCCAGAGCAGAATCAGGAGAGGAGAGGTGGAGAAGCCAAGATCTCGAAATGGTGGCTCTTTATCTACGTTTCCAAGGTTCACTCTGCCCCCCCCCACCCTGCTGTGAGGGAAGGGACTGTGTCTTCCTTGTTCACATCTCAGTGCCAAGCCCCTAGAACAATGTCTCCTAAACAGAAGGTGTCCATGAATATTCATGGAAAAATGGAATAAAGTGCACAGGGAAGCAGAGGCTAGTGCGAGAGGGAAGCGTGAGGAAGGAGCGCTGAGCCTTCACCGGCAGCTGCTCCTCTGACCTCACAGTCAGTGGTCAATATGGAAAATGACTACACAAGAGGCACGTGGATTGTTGAAGGCAACAGCAGAAGGTAGCAGCGAAGCAAAAATTAGGGCATGACTTTCCGGGGAGAATGGCTTCAAGGTCAATCTTGGACATATTAGTAGTTTCCAACTCCAGACATATACATATAAATAAAGGCACCAGCTAATTCGATCAGAATCACATATGTTACCCTTAATTTCAGGGAAATAAGCACAATTTATTCTTAATTGGTCTGATAATGTTCGCATTCTTCTGGTGTTTGGTAATCGTTTATGTAGCTACCCATGTATTTGTAATTATTAATTCAAAATAAGCCTATCAAGTACATATTCGATACCACACATGATACCACAGATGGGGCAATCTTTAAAAAAAAAAAAAAATGGGTAGTATGTCATTCCTGCTCCTGTTCTGAAGGAAAGCCACTTGAAAGAGTTATTCAGAATGACAATGTAACACGCTAAGTGCTAATCAGGGCAAGGAAGAAAGGTCATTAGAGAACAGAGAAGGGAATTAGTATGTTCTCCTGCAAAGCAGACATCCGTGATGACTTTAGGAATAGAAGCTATTCACTGAACTTGGAAGCTGAAATCTGCCAGCCAGTGAAGGTGTGAAGTGCAGGTCAGACAGATGTGGATAGGGTGAGACAAAGCACATTTTGCAAATGGCAAATGACCTGAGTGCCAAGAATACAGAAATCATACTGCATGGTAGCAGAAGCTGAGGTAGAGAAGATGGCTGAGGCCAGATTGGTAAAGATTTAGCTGGCAAATGCACTGAAGTCATCAGAGAAACTGTAAGGAAAAGAGTGTTGTGTAAATCCCAGATAATTCAGCTCTGATGATTTAGGAAAATTCCCTGATTTCTGTTTCCATAGAAGCAGAGCTTAGTTTCCTCACCTGTACAGCACCACAACAGTGCCTCTCGCTTACATCACTGTGAGGACTGAATGAGTTGATAAATGCAAAATATTTAAACATTGCAGACTCAATGCAATGTTTCTCAAGTAGTTGAGAAAACTTATCTCATCACTGTCTCCAAGAGTGACCTTCTCACTTGTGACTCACTGTTAAGACATAGTTGGAAGATCTACCGTTTCCTTAGTCCTAGGTCACACTGCACAGTGCACTAACAAAATACATGCTTTGTCTTGAATACTGTTCTGTCAAGACCCTGTGCCAAAGTAAAAGCCGTGTTTGCTGAAAATCCATCAGGGTGCTGAGAGCCCAGTGTGTGAGATGACAAATTATGGGCAGAACCAGCTATTAATCACTCATGCCAAACAAAAGAGAAGGCTGTCTACAAGTTTCTGCAAGGTGATCCCTTACGCCATTACCTAAACCAACATTATTTTATGCTGTGTTTTGCTCCCTTTAGGATTTCCTTCTGGAACATTTTTTGGAAGCAATCTTGCTCATCAGATTTGTCATAATTTTTAAAAGCCTTCCTCCTCTGATGTTTTTCATCCTGCAGCTATCCCCGAACATCCTGAGTGTTGAAGTTCTAGGGATTGCCAGCAGAGAAAATGGATTTCCTTTATTATATGAAACCTGACCTTTAATTTTCCCCCTATATTATATTGGTATTTGATGTGGTTTTCCATTTTTGAGGAAAGCACCAATATGGCAAAAAGAAAGTATCAGTGTCTGATATGCTAAATGCCAATTCTGGGAAATGAGTGCCCAGAGGCTAACCTGGAAATAGCTGTCTTTGTTTACCCACTGCAACAACCTCAAATGAGAAATTATCTCATCATACTGCCCAACTAGGTTATAGTCCAGAGAGTGGTCCCTTAAAATGATTAAGCCTCGATATAATTTGATTTTGGCCCAGAACATTTATATTGGCCCACATCAGTATGCCACGGTGCTCCCCTTCCTACTCCATGCTGCTCTGCACAAGGTCAATCAGTAACACCAAAGTACCACCTATTTGTCTTTCAAAGAGCCCTCAGTATCCCCCTTAGTCTGGATTTCACGGAACTTAAGTGATTTATTCATAAATTAAGAAGTGAAATAATGTCATTGCCTAGATTCTTTACCTGATGATGTTAGTATGGACTAGACTTATACCAACTTTTATGTAAGAGATGCTTCAAAATCCCTAACAGACACAGGAGAGAGTACAGCTAGCTGTGAATGCATACATGACACAGATGGATACAAAGTGCATTTCTAAATACAACCTCTAGGGGCGCCTGGGTGGCTGAGTCAGTTAAGCTGCTGCCTTTGGCTCAGGTCGCGATCCCAGCGTCCTGGAATCGAATCCAACATCAGGCTCCTTGCTCGGCAGGGAGCCTGCTTCTCTCTTGGCCTCTGCCTGCTTGTGCATGCACTCTTTCTCTCTCTGACGAATAAATAAAATCTTTAAATACAGCCTCTAACTTTTTTACTTCTGTGCCACAGGTGAAGTGGATTAGCAACAGAACGATTTTGCTCATTCATTCAATCGCTTATTCATTTATTTCTTTACTAAATTAATACCTGAGGAGAGCCATTCTATCATCGCATGCTTTCTTCTCCGTATTCTTATCACTCTTTGCAAGTCACTTATAACACTATTCATTTTTAGTAGGTAACTCCTAAATATCTCCAATCTTAAGGAAAAGATGCACTGAGAATTTTTTGTGATGCTAAGGTTAATGTCCAATTAATTTTACTGTGGCATTTTTTACAGTAAAAATGTAACAACAACCGAAATATTTAGCAGTGGAAAATGGATAAATAAACGATAGCACATGTGTACAATCCAGGTGCTGTAAAGTCAGCCCAGTGCTCATGTGAAATGTTTAATGGTGGCAAAATATTGGTCAGACGTTAGTAGAAAAAAAGATATAAAAAACTTTGTTCTCATTCCTCATATAATTCAAATTATAATTAAATATTCATGAATAAAATGTACCAACATGTTAATAGTGATCACTTCTGAATTAGACAATTGAGACTATTATCTGTTACCTTCTTTATTTATAATAAGCATATATAACTTTTACAATCCCAAAACAAAACCACAGAGGGTTGCTTTTCATGTACGTGTGTGTTTTCAGTAAGCCCATTATGTGTATGATACTATGTTGTCTCTGTAAGGGAATCAAAAGACAAAATAGGCTGATTCTCCTGGAATTTATAATGGGGGACACTAAAGAGACAAATGATTTTTTTAAAATAGCAACACAAAAGAGGATTAAAGCTGGAACTGATAAACATATCATAGAGTGCTACCACTGAAAGAATTAAGAAATGTGGATTTAGTGGGGGCTCAGGAACAGGAAATATTGCATGGAGGCAGATGCAGCTTGCTCTGAATAGGTGGAAGAAATGGGGGAGACTAGGAAATGCATCAAAGCATGGGATCGGTGCCTATTTTGTCTTCTTTAGGAATCTTTATTAGAGGAGAGTTTATGTTACATAGTCAGGGTTCAGTTAGAAAAGGAGAAGCCAGAAAAAAAAAAAAAAAAGAGAGAGAAGCCATTCCATGTATTTTAAACAGAAAAGGATAGAATACAGGAAATTAGGCACTTATGAACCACAGAAAGGCCTAGACAAAGTCAGATCTAGAGGTTAAGAACCCGCAGAAAACCAGTAACACTTCATAGTTGCTCCACACGTCTGGGGCAGGTAAATAGCAAAGGAAAACAGAGGTCATTATAAAACTCATCTCTGTAAAGCCCTAGTCTACTATGAAAGAAAGAATAAAATAGCTTCTGCCCTCCTTTCTTTCCAAATCTTGTATAAGTGTGTCTACGAGGCAGAAGGTCAAGCTATCCAAAACACTAGAGACAAAGTAGTCTAGAAAATGTACTTTTCAGGCCTGTAGCCTTTGCCACAGTGGATAAGGCAGAAAAGCACGTAAGAAGGAATGCTGGGTATCTAACTCCTCACCCACATATTTACCACATATAATTACAAAAAGCTCTGAAAACCAGGGGAAAGAGTTTATCCTCAAAAATAAGCAAAAAAACACACAGAAAAACAAAAAAACAGTTTCCTTAAGCAGATGGAAAAAAAAATACTGTGTTATGAAAGGGAGTTTGTTAAGAAAAACTATCTTACTATGGCAAGTGTATTTCAGGTTGCTTCACCATCACAGAGTACCATGAAAAATACCAATAACCTCCAGGAACCAAAAGGAAATCAGAAGGAAGTCCAAGTTATATGGGGTCAAGTTAAGGACCATGTGCCCAAATCTTACTATGGGTCTAGAGCTGGTTTACACACACAGTGTGTAAAAAAAAAAACAAAAAACAAAAAAAAAACACCCTGACCCTTTCAACAGGCCAGTTTGTTCAAACAATAAATTCAGTATGAAAAGCAGGAAATCCAGCTGGTTTTTAAAGTGTTGCTCTGAGAGCAACAGACCCAACTTATAGCTTCTACAGTCAATGCTGGTCAAATGAGAACTGTCACGCTCCTGTGCTCTAGTCCTCTGTAGTGATGTCTGCACTCAAATACTATTTTTCCTATCATTGCGTACCTGATTTTCAACATTTCTGCCTGCATGGTTTAGGAAAATTATATTTCAGATCTTTAATGCATTATGAATAGAATGATTTTAATATAAATTCTCACTTGCTGAAAGATAATTTCTGTTTATAGCAAATTTCAAATGGCCAAAAAAAAAACAAAAACCCAAAATGTTGAAACCCTCAAACTCTTCTCACTTGTGGGTATGAGTGGGGTGAGGTCATTCTTTACAACAGAAAAAGTCATGAAGAATTCTGAACAACTTACCCTCCTTCCCTACTATCCTGTCTTTATGACCTACTGGTCTGTAAATTCTTTGGATGCAGATGGTGTGTTTTATGTTTCCCAAAGCTACTGACCTCAGACACTTGCCTACAGCTCTTGTTTGGTGAATAAATCTATTCTAATCGCTTCCATATCATTGCTGCTATATTACAAGTCTGCATGGAGACTTGAAATGATGGAACTTTCTTCCTTTTTTTTTTTTTTTTGTAAATTTTTTTTTAAGACTTTATTTATTTATTTGAGGTAGGCAGAGAGGCAGGTGGAGAGAGAGAGAGAGGAGGAAGTAGGCTCCCCGCTGAGCAGAGAGCCCAATGTGGGGCTCGATCCCAGCACCCTGGGATCATGACCTGAGCTGAAGGCAGAGGCTTTAACCCACGGAGCCACCCAGGTGCCCCATGATGGAACTTTCTTAGCCTAGAATTTTATTTTGTTAGAAGCCATTCAAAAGCAGCACTAAAGGAGAAGGAGATGGCTGAAGAGGAGGAGGAGGAAGAAACCAAGCAAGAAAGGAGAGACGAGGGGCACCTGGGTGGCTCAGCCGGTTAAGCCTCTGCCTTCGGCTCAGGTCATGATCCCAGGGTCCTGAGATCGAGCCCCGCATCGGACTCTCTGCTCACCAGGGAGCCTGCTTCCTCCCCTCTCTCTCTCTGCCTGCCTCTCTGCCTACTTGTGATCTCTGTCAAAAAAATAAATAAAATCTTAAAAAAAAAAAAAAAAAGGAAAGGGAAGATGATGAGAGGGAAGGAGGTATGATATAAAACTTCTACCAAGGGACTGAACAATAGCTTTCCCAAAGGAATTATGGTGAGAGCTGGACGAAACATACAGTAGGGCAGATGGGATCATATATGGTCTTGGCAAGACCCAATTATAAAAGATGTGTATTTAATATGCCCATACTTAGGAACCAAGGCTGAGACTATGGAAAATGTATAGGTAGCTCCTAGAGTATGTTTGTAAAGATGCTCTGAACCATGACAAATCTCTTGAGGGGATGCAAATAGAAAATTCTATATAAAAAAACATGATAAATAGTGTTCTCTGTGATCTATAATTTCCTAAATTGATTGATTTTTTTTTTTTTTGGTAAGACTGTTCTTATTATTAACAATATATATGTCTTACGATCTTAGCTCTTCGGCTCAGCTACCAGGAACTATGATCAAAGTAAGCACTTTTGCTACTTTTGGAGAAATCCTTTCAAGTCAATTTTCCTTGGATCAGCTTTCAACATAAATTTTGTCCCTTGTGGAGAAATTCAGTACAATGTATGCAGGCCCATAAAATAGGAAAGCCTATTTTCATCAAGGAAGTGGGGCGCTGCATATTTATGCACAATGCCCCATGTAAATCAGGAAACCACAAAACTAAAGGCATGAAAAACTCCAGGTCTTTCTACAGAATACTGTGGTTGGTGCATTTTTGTGTGAGAAGTTAAAACGGAGACTCAGATTCTTCTGTGTGGCTGCAGTGCTTTGCCTTAATAAAGATCTGCAGCCAGAAAGAATTGCCATCAATTCACAACATATTTTCCTTTCCAAAATTGCATTTCTCTTATATCCCTGGAAAACAACCTTAAGAATCCAATAAGCCCTGAATCACTTTACCAGTGACCACCTTTCTGGTTAAATGTTCTCGTCAGCATCCTGGAGGAAAAATTGAAATTTGTGATCTTTTCATGAGCCATGCAGATGAAACCTGTGATTGAGAACTGAGGGTTTTGAGAGACTTTCTAAACAGGGAACAGGGTTTCTGTGTCCAGAATCCTATAGAATGCCTACCTGTGCACTCTGTCATTTTGTTCCTTTTTGGTTACTCCACAGGCTCGAAAGAATTTTTGTGGTAATAGTATAATTAAACAGCAGGTTTTAGGTTTGAATGCACCAGGAGGGGTTTTTGTCCCCCCCTTTTCTCTGACCCTCTCCTCCCAAACTTTTCCACCCCATGGGTAGCAGCTTTGCAAAGCTCACCTTTACTGTCCACTTGGTTTGTATTTTTATCTGATTGGGAATGATATGCCTGCAGAGGTTCTGCTTTTTATCCTCTCCTATATTTCAAAGCTTGTTCCTCCCTCAGTCCTGACACTGGCAATCCTTTGTGGTTTTTCTTGGACCTCAAAGGCTTAACGGTCCAGCACAGAACTTGAATCTTTGGAAATCTACCCAACCACCCCTAACACCAGCTTCAGAGAAGTTCAGGGAGCAGTCACTCAGAAGAGCAAATGTGGTGCCATGGTTAAATGTTCCAGGGAGGTTTCTATCTTTAAAATCAAGTGACTATGTTAAAAGATTGCTTTAAAATCCACAGCACTCACCCAGATAGCTTAGGGAGGCTTCTAGATTCACTAGAGATATGAAGATGAAACAGTCTCAGCGTTAGTTAGCTCTCTTCCTGAATGTGTGGTGGCCCCTTTCCCAGGGAAGAGAGTAGGGAAGAGCATGACTGGGGGAGGAGAATTCTTGCATGAGACCAGCGCTAGGGAAGTGGGGTAACAGTAGATGCCTAGTTGTCTCGCAGCACAGACAATAATTCAATAAATGCAGTTAAGCAGATACGATTAAAAGAGGGATTCTATTATGCTCATCAAGGCTCCTCTTTAATACTTTTTTGAAACTTCAAATGAATTGAGCTACTACTTCAACTCCTTGGAGTTTAAAATTTTGCTCATTTCTTTGTCATGGGTTACCTCTTAGGGAAGGCCTGATGTGAGGGACAGGGGGAGAGAGAAGGAAGAAGCAGCAAAGCTAACATCTGTGTGTTACCAATGTGCCCAAAACTCTTCTTACAAATATTAACTTATTTAATCAACAACCCTTTGCACAGGATTATTACTCCCATTTTACAGATGAGGAGATGGAGGCACAGAAAGGTCAATAACTCGCTCAAGCATGTATAGCTAGCTAGTCAGGGGCAGGGTTTCCAACCCAGGAAGTGTGACCTCGGAGTCTAAGCACTTCAGCAGCTAGACTTCTGAGGGCTACATTAGGGCTCTGTTTTTAAGGCCTGCTGGGACTAATCACACTGATAAACCAACAGACAGACAGACAGACACACACACACACACAGGCCTCCCAAATCTCAATTGCTTAAAACCAGAAAAGTTAACTTCTCGTGCTGGGTCCAGTGAAGGCTGCTGGACAAGCTCTGGTCCTGGTGTTCACTGAGGGACTCAAGCTGTTGGGAGGCTTCATCTCAGCATGCACTTCCATAAAAACCACTGCAGCGAGGGGAAAGGTGGGGGGTCACACCACAGCTCTTACAGCTACCCATACCACTCTCATTCACACTGTATTTGTCACTGTAAGTCATATGGCTACATCCAGTCTGAAGAGAACTGAGAAATGCCATCTACCGTGTATCCTTAAGGTAGGGGGGCGGTGGGTGGGGGAGGTTAACCAGATACATTAGATGAACAGCACTAATGAAGGACAGCACACCTCTGTGGGACCTACCCACGTCTCTCATCTCCCCAGTTTCCCTCTATATCTTTCTGCCCTTCCAGTGGGAAATGATTTTGAAATCTCTAAGGGAAGACCCACATTCCTTAAACTGTGGGTTTTCTAGCACATGGTTATTTATTGAGAATATTTTTGTCCATGTTACGTTGAAGCCCAAGGATTTTTGAACACATAATCCAGAAAGAGACTTAAAATCAATGGACTTTCTGCTCTGCCTTTCTTCCCTGTAGCAATGTGTATAGGCTATTATCTGCTTGAAAGGGAAGACAAACAGAAGTTAACATTTCAAAAATATTAATCTATCACACTACTCAATGATAATAAAATCTGAGAGTTCAGATATTCGTGCAAAAATTTCTTTACTTTTTCAGTCAAATCACCTTTCAGTCATTAAATTAAATCTCAGTTGGGATTTAATTCATCTCTTCTTCTTTCTAGTCTTTCTCCCTCTCCAGTCTCCACGTGCACTTTCTGCTCCCCACGTCTACTAGCATCACAGCTAGGATTCAAGCTCTTAACATTCAGTTCTGAGGGCCAAGGGCAGACCTTTCATATGCATCATCGATGAAGTGTTTAGCAACTTCAGAGCGAAATTTTCTAGGGCAAAAACAAGCATGTGTCACGTCAATAGTGATGGTCTTTTGCATAGCGTCCTTCCACTGTTGTATTAGCAGGATTCCTATCCCTTTCCTCCCATAACCAGGAGACCAGTCCCAGGAGGGATGAGGGAACACTAAACCTGCATCCTACCATTGGCATGAGTACTTGGCATGTCCTGGGTACATGACAGACTGTCTCCCAGAACCATTTTTGTTCTCATCCCTCTAACACTAGCACCTTTCTGAGCCAGTAAGTAACCGAAACATGGGCACTGTCTAACTCTAATATCTGGTAGTACTGCCTATATCAGTACTTTTAAATATGCCTAGGTCAGTAGTTTTTAAATATGAGGATTCCTTTCAAAATAAAAATATAGTTGAAAAAAGATATACAGATGGAAAGTAAGCACATGAAAAGATGTTCTACACATCATGTGTCTTCAGGGAAATGCAAATTAAAACAACAACGAGCTACAACGACATACCTATTAAAATAGCCAAAATCCAGAACACTGATAACACCAAATGCTGGTGAGGACATAGAGCAACAGGAACTCTCATTCACTGTTGATGGAAATGGTACCGTCACTTTGGAAGGGAGTTTGGTGATTGCTAACAAAACTAAATATAGATCCAGCAATTGTACTCCTTGGTACTTATCCAAAAGAAATGAAAATTTATGTCTACACAAAAACCCGCACACAGATGTTTATAGTAGCTTTCTTCATAACTGCCTCAACGTGGAAGCACCTAAGGTGTCCATCAGTAGTTAGATGAATAAATAAACTATGTTGCACCCAGACCATGAGATATTATTCGGTGCTAAAAAAAAAAATGAGCTATCAAGCCACGAAAAGACAGGGAAGAAGCTTAGTTGCATATTACTAAGTGAAAGGAGCCAATATGGAAAGGATTTCATGATTTACACCGTGTTCAAATGCAAAGCTTTGGATGCAGCAGCTCTTAATCTGGAGATCTATGAACTAAAAAAAATGCACGATATCTGACCCCTCCACACTTAAAGTAGAAAGTGAATACAGTTTTTATAAGGAATTGACAATGTTCCAACACCCAGAGTCCAATTCATTCAAAGTCCAGAATGTTTTTCTTGTCATCAAACGAAAATAAGCAAGCAGAGCCCCATAAAACTCTGCTAGATGTTCTTATACTACCTTTTTTGTTTTTTGTTTTGTTTTGTTTTACAACCAAATTCCTCCTGGCTATATTGTTCACTGCGATGGGACTTGATAGAGCTGAGTGTATTTGATAATGCCCGACCATTTCTATTAGAAGGGCATGGGCTATAAACTAGAGCTAATATTACCAGCCACCACTCGCTCTGAGGTCCCCAGTACAGACCGTTCCTTGGAAGGCTACTAACAATCATGACAGTAGGTACAGAGGAGGCTCTTGGTACTAAGTTAGGGAGGAAAAATAAAAACTTCAAAAATGGACGTGGATCCTAAATTTCTGGAGAGTAGTTGTGTTTTTAAAGACTTTGTTAGACTCCTAAAACTCTGTTTTAACACTTTTTTTTTTAAGAGGAAAGAAAGGATTTAGCACAGTTAGCTCCATGGCATAGCTGTTATGTTTAACAGAGGTGCTGTTGTTTGATGTTACTTGTGGGTTTATTGATCCTTTTCAGTTACTGTGGTAGCTCTCTGTGAGAATTTTAGAGTTATTTCCCAGTTACGCACGGAAGCCTTATTCATCCTTTGTTCTTTTTTTTTTTTTTTTAATCGCTTCCAAACACAATATATTTTCTAGCAATGAGAATGGCATTCTGTTGGAAAAAAATAACAAAAGTGAGAACTAATTTATTCTCAATAATTATTGGTAAGCAAATGGGTAACAGAGTCAATAACATCTGTTAAATTTTCTGGGTCTCAACCTGGAATTCATTCCCTTGCAAAACTGAAATCCAGGAGAGTTTTCCTGAAACCAGTACCACAGTACTGCAATGGAGAGAACACGAGTCACTCTTCAATGGTAGTCATTTATTCTATTATGCATATGTTGGCCAGGAAAGAGTGTGTCTCTTATGTTCCAGAATTACTAGAGCTCTGCTAATGAGAATGGAACATTCTAGAGTTATACAAAGAGTTGATGGTCTCAGAACAGGAATAATTAAAATAATAGTGAAAAAAACAACACAAACTGAAACAAAGCCAACTCCTGGACTTTAAAAAAAAAACACTCAAGCCTAATCGACAAAATTAAATCTTAAAAACATGTTGAATAAAAAATAAGTTACACAGAAAACTATATACCATGTGATATAATTTATTTAATGTTCAAATATGTAGCTATGTATTATTTATGAATACATGCACACAGAAATATATATACACCAGCTTTAGTGTGGTGGCCTTCTCTGAAGGGGGAGCAGAGTGGTTCTGCAAAGCATCAAGAAATGGTTTCAATTATACCTATACCATTTTATTTGGTGGATATAATGGATGCCTGCAATATTATTCCCCATACTTTCCTATATGCTTTATATATTTCATAAGTTAAAAAAAAACTATAAAGATTCAGAGTGCTTTCCAAATAATATGCCAACCCTGAAATAAGGAGCTGGCAATGACTGCAGACTAGCATAAAACCTAAAAGAAAAGTTCACAAAAAGTAACCAAAGAAGAATGTGGGTGTGAGAAGGATAAGAATTAAGGGAAAGTGAATTCTATGAGCCTGTCCCTCTATAGGTTTCACCAATGCCTAAGAGACTTTGCCAAAAACCAGAGCACCAAATAAGAGTTTCTACACAATGGTCTATCTCATTACTCATTCTGGATTGCCTTAACCTTATACAGTGCTTAAATTTGTCTAATATACATGCCTGAAGGGTGATCTAGACCTTCCCACCCTGACGCATCACATCTTCAGGTGCTTTATCCTTGTTGGGCTGATGTTGCCACCATTTTCAATATATGATTAGCACTGCGTTTAAAGGTATCAAAAGATGGTGAGTTCCCTGAAATTTGGATCTACTCCTTTCTGTCCTATTAGCACGGCAATAACCCTAGATCTACACTGGGATACAAGAACAAAAACTAAGCATAAGGTGAATTTCCCCAACTAAAATGGTAATTCCTTTATTTGCTAGTTCGGTAGCACAAGGAGCCCAAAATGTCCAAGTGGAAGTCACAGCTTCGAGCTCAATGGATGTGTTACTATATCCACTGGTGAAAGCATCACTTCACCAGTCCTGAGGATGAGGACTTTTAATCCAGCACATTCTAAGACTTCATAGATGACAAATACGATTTCACAAGGGGATCCCTAGAAGAGATGATGAGAGAGCCGGTCCTACTTCCACACAGTTCCCGAATCCAGGTGGTTTAGCTATTGAGTACATAACATTTGAAACACTGATCATTAGTTCAATGTATAAACTCCAACCTTGTGAACAGATCCAGTACCTTTTGGAGAATGATACTCTAGATTGTACCTTAACTGAGCTTTTAATAAGCCCTTCTATCATCCTATGAGGCAAGTTTTCCCACACGATATGGATAAGGCAGTAACAGTGGATCTCATGGGTGATCCTGCACCCAGAGTCATACCTTCTTTATGAGAAAGTTTCCCAGGCATTAAAAGCCCTTAAAGGATAGTGTTGGCAGAGTTATCACCAAGTTATGAAACCAAATCCATAGCTGAGTTATCGGATAATGGTTAACAATTCCAGGGTTGAAACGGATCTGGTATAATCAGCCTTCCCCTCAATGGTTATCTGGTCTCTTTAAGGGATGATATCAAGTCAAGGAGTTGGTCTCAGTCAATCTGGGCTAGCAGGAGGGCAGCCAGACATCCTCAGCATTAGTGACAGGCAGCCTTTATGTCCACCCACCATGATCACTACTCTGTTCACAGACCCATTGTGTAAGTAGGGGGATAACCACGGAGAAAGACTGGCTAACATCTGCAAATGAGTCATCCTACACAGCTGATACGCAGTGACTCTTTGAGGAAGATGTTGGTGGGATGTGAGGCCTACCAATTCTCAATTTCTGTGCCCATTATCATCGGTGTATCCACGTGTCTCTTCCTTAAAATTCATCATTGCTGGTCTTCTAATCTTGTTCTTTCAACATCCCTAAATAACCAAATAATTGATCATACCTTAGATCAATTCCTCACTCATACAGTACAAACATTCAAGTGCATGCTTGCAGTTCTACCCACTGGTAAATGTCCCTTCCTAACTGTCTTTCATGACCACGTCTGAGAAAGCTGTCATGTAGTGATGACTCACTCCTTCCCAGCAGTAACATATTGAGCTCTGTTGGTTGTTGAAGGAAACTTCACAGAAACCATCAATTTTTTGAGAGCAGTGACAGGAATTTGAACCACCTGTTCGTGTGATTTACTTGTGCCTCCTGCAACTGTGTGAACATAAAAGGATTCCTGATGTACCTGCCTGGCATGATCACCTTAGAAGATCTGTTAGCACCCTGCTCATGATGGGCACCTCTGGTGGCATATTCATATAAGGTTCCTTCGTCAGACTTTTAATCTCTTCTAGGGCACGGTAGCACACCACAAGCTGCTTTCAAACAGTAAGTCATATTCTTCCCCAGAACGCAGCACTTTCCCCAGAACCTTAGAGGTCTGCACTGTGACTCTCTTGTGGGGGCTTTCCAGACACTGTGGAGAGCATCCCTGTGCCCCTGTAGCACCACTGAACTTGCGGGGCCACAGAATCCATCCAAGACACAGGTTCCTTAAAGAAGAGATTGAACAGGGATCCTTTTTCACGTGGTGTATTGGGGAATGCTCCTCGAAAAGGGAGGTGATAGTAGAAGATATGTTTACGTCTTAACTCCCCCAGTGCCTCAAAATGTGACCCTATTTGAAAACTTTGACTACAAATGTGGTCAAGTTGAGACGAAACCCTTAGGGGAGGCTCTAATCCAGTATGACCTGTGTCCTTATAAAACATGGAAACTGGGACAGAGAGACAGGCCCACAGGGAGCATGCCTTGTGGAGACAGCAGAGATGAGGCGACACAATTCCAAGCCAAGGGATGCCAATGACTGCCAGCAAGCCCAAAGAAACTAAGAGAGGAACATGGGTCAGAGTCTTCCTCAGAGCTCTCACAAGGAACCAACTCTCCGAAACCTTATCTCGGACTTCCATCCTCCAGATCTGCGAGACAACAAATGTGCTTAAGCCACCTAGTTCGAAGTGCTTTTTACAACAGCTCTGGCAAAATGATACAGAGCATGAGGGAAATCTACCGTGTGATAAATATGGTCCTTATTTTGATTAGCGTGGTGACTGAGTGAGTGCAAAACTCCTAGAGCTCAATACTTAAAGTGGCTCATTTTGTTGGCTATAAATGATTCTTCAATAAAGTTGATTTTAATAACTAAAATTAAGGGATTACTCATTATAATTTCAAAGTTATGGCTGCTGCTAGTCATTTTTTGCTCTTCATGCTTATAGGCTACTTCATGCCAGTTATTAACTACTCTGATTACTAATTGAAAATTAGTTCTGATTACTGTAAGAATGTAGGAAAGGACTATATAGTGGGTACAAGGAGGTTTGTCCGGAACTCAGTGATTCACCGGGTGCCTGCCAATACTGCCATGGAAATTGGCAACTGCAGACAAAGCAGGTGCAAGGGTAATCCAGGCCGGCTGGATCCTGAGCCGTGTAAGGTATCACATTTTTGAAAATTAAATATCAATGAAAAATTTTAAAAAAGAATAACTTTCTATACTCCACTCCATACATACATACTTTAAATACATAGACATCCTGGGTAACTATAATCTAATAAAAAAAAAAATCTCTAGGGGCACCTGGGTGGCTCAGTGGGTTAAGGCCTCTGCTTTCGGCTCAGGTCGTGGTCCCGGGGTCCTGGGATTGGGCCCAGCATCGGGCTCTCTGCTCAGCAGTGAGCCTGCTTCCTCCTCTCTCTCTGCCTGCCTCTCTGCCTACTCTGTCAAATAAATAAATAAAATCTAAAAAAAAAAAAAAAAATCTCCAGGAGACAGACTTTTGTACATGAAGTTTGAGGTAAGATTTGGGGGAGGGGGTAAGAGGAGACTAAGACACAGGAGAGACTGGGTAAGATATTCCTTAATTAAAGGCTAGGATTTCGATACCTATTTAGAGTTAGGCGTTGTAGCGCCTGTCTCAGTGTAACAGAAAACCCATTCTAGCCCTTTACATAAAGCTGAAAGCAGGGATAACACTGTCCTGTCCCTGAACCTGGTCCTACACTGTATCTTACTGCCACTCACATACAGTATCAATGATTAAATTATTCTTTATAAATGTTGGTACTTAAGAATTTCTTAAAAAAAAAATACTGGTAGAAGAGAAGTCCAAATTCTAGTGGGGGGAACTGATGTTTAATTTGGAACTTAGTGAGTTTGAGGAGTGTCTGGGACATCGGAATGTCCCAAATATCCAACAAGCTTACCTGGAGAAAACTGAAGAAAAGTATAACCTAAAGATAAGGACTGGGAGGCAATAAGGGAAAGGCTAGGAACACTAATAGACACTGTGTGAAACAGGACAGTGAGCAGAAGTCAGAAGCCTGGGGTTCACCAACACCTGAACAGTGAGGATCAAGCTGACTAGATCCTACTAGACTACTAGACTAGACAGTGAGGATCTAGCTGACTAGAAGGTGGTGTTACCTACGCTAAGCACAGAGTAGGCAAGCGTGAGCAGAGAAGCCTGGAAGCTGCAAACGGAACATGCTCACTGGAACTGGCAATGAGATGGTAGCTGATAATCTCCAAGAGCAGTTTCCAGCGTGTGGGAGGTTGAAGCCAATCACAGCAAATTGAGCAATGAATGCTAAATGATGGAATCGCATACAGTTAATATTATAAGAAGAGAAGGGTAAGAAGAGACTAAGAGACATTTCCATGACACAAGAGTTGAGAAACTACTTCAGATGGGTGACACAGTGTCAAAGCCCCGTAATTTGAAAATGGGAGACACCTGAATTCCTTCAAATGTGAGGGGGAGGGGCGCCTGGGTGGCTCAGTGGGTTAAGCCTCTGCCTTTGGCTCAGGTCATGATCCCAGGGTCCTGGGATCGAACCCCGCATCGGGCTCTCTGCTCAGCAGGGAGCCCGCTTCCTCCTCTCTGCCTGCCTCTCTGCCTACTTGTGATCTGTCAAACAAATAAATAAAATCTTTAAAAAAAAAATGTGAGGAGGAAAGAGTCAGCACAGAAGATAAGTTAATGAGGTGAGAGAGAGAAATGTTAGTAAATGGAATCATACCTGTCTGAATGAGGACGGAGATGTATTTAAGGCAACAGATGAAGAAGTGGCATAGGATAAGAAGAAAGACCCCGTTTGCAAGAAGTGTAGGAAAATCTGTCACAGGGCCGTAAATATGGCTAAGCCTCCCAGTAGAGAAACAAAAAGTTATCTGAAAGAGAGCGTATATGGAGTCCTTGAAGTAATAAAAGTGATTTAAAAGATATCAACCCCAAAAGAATGCTTTGCATGACAGAAGTCTATTTTTTTTTTAGATAAAAGTCGTATTATATCAGTCACACTGAATCCAGTACATTTAGAGATTGTTTGTATACAAAAACATATTCACAAAATAAGCCTCATGGGTAAAATTAACTGTCACTAAAAAGTCTGCGTAGGAATGCAAAACACAATTTTCTTAGTGTATCCTTTCCCAAAGGGACCTACTTTGATAGAAAATAGAACTGGATCACGCCGAGTCATATAGCCTATATCCTACTAAATCGCTCTTAAAAAATAATATCATTTCTCTGGTTAAATATTGGGTTAGATATGGAGGTGTGTGTCTGTACCACTGTAGAAGCACTGTATTCACACATCAGTGTGTGGATGCAGGTGTGGAAGAAAGACAGGGTTTGGAAGGAAACCCTGTCCTTCTTCGCTTCTGTTTCTTATTGTATGGACCACAGCAAAAAGTTGCCAGCTACCAACAGCCACTGCCTCAGAATTGGATTCCCCTTTAACTCAGAAATTCTAACTGAACTCTTTCTCCTTCCTGAGCTTCCTTTCTCTTTAGATCAAACACCTAATTACAGCCCAAGCTTTAGATTTGCCCTGTAGTTCCTCCTACAAACTGCCCGCATCCAGCTAAGTATCTTTGTCCATTAATGCAGAAGACACACACATCAAGCTTCATGCAATAAAGGGAAACGAAAAACAGGTTACAATGGTTGTTTCTGTGTGCTGGCAAATAGCATTTGAAGTGAGTCAACACACACGTTTCCCCACCCTCCCTTTACCCAGCGTGTGCCTGTTTGACACACAGTATCAGTAAATCAGGCAGTTTACTGACCTTATTGCAATTTTGAGCCCATCAATTATACTGTTCTTTCCTTCCCTCAGATGGATGGAGTAAGATGGGAAAAAGTGCTAGCGGCTAATGTAAAACAAACATGCTGGCAGGTTAACTATTTGGTTCTCCAGTGAAACTCCCTCTCCTGTTGTTATGATGGTCCACACAACAATCACCCATTAAGTTGGGACTTGGAGAGGTTCTCCTAACTTAACAAGAATGATACATTGCTGGGCGCCTGGGTGGCTCAGTGGTTTAAGCTGCTGCCTTCAGCTCAGGTCATGATCTCAGGGTCCTGGGATCGAGTCCCGCATCGGGCTCTCTGCTCAGCAGGGAGCCTGCTTCCCTCTCACTCTCTCTGCCTGCCTCTCTGCCTACTTGTATCTCTCTCTGTCAAATAAATAAATAAAATCTTTAAAAAAAAAAAAAAAGAATGATACATTGCTGTTCAAGTCACACACTTAGTCTCAGCCAGTATGCCTGAGGTTTTCTAGAGCACAATTTCATACCGCTTTCTGTACCTCCACACACCCGAAGTGGATTCACACTGGACACAGCACCAGCTCCCTACAACTCGCTATTCTGAAGTAATCAGGTATGAAGCAAATCTCCTGACCACGAGTTAACGCCTTATTACCCTGCCTGCCATGGAGTGCTGAATGAGAGTCTGAGATATGTACCCTGACCAAATGGGATTACGTGAACACACATTTTCTAGAAATAATGACTTACGAGTGCCTGTCTCATTTCCCTTTGCCTGGTGATACCCTCACAAAGGCCATTTAGAGAGGATTCGGTACTTTGCAAGGTAACAGAATTTGAGTTCTCAAGTGTCCAAAGATCAGTGAATGCCATTTTTTTTCCTCCTCTGGAGCATTTCTAATCAGAATTTGGTTACTGCAGCCTAGATGCTGACAGAGATAAACCTATTTCAAACTCCAAGAATAGCATCTTCTGAGCTACATCTCTGTCTTCTGAGCTTCCCAAAGGAAAGCTCTCTAATGATTTGCAGCTCATTACAACCAGAATCTTCATAAACGGGATGATTTTTTTTTTTTAATCTTGGAAGATGCCAGATTGACAGTGCTTACAACTGGGGTCTTTGATTTGGGATTACACCCACGGTAACAGAGAGGCTAAAGTGACAGTGAGTCGGCCAGCCTCTGCCTTCCACAAGGCACTGAAAGGCAGATTTCTGAATCCGAGCTGAGAACAGTGATGTCCACATTCATTATCTAGCCACCTTCCTATGGGCCAAACGGACTTTCCAATTGAGATAATTAGGGAAGAACCAACATCTCCACCTCCTGGGCAGTCATGTCTCTGAAGATTTAACCAAAAACCAGAAAAAAAGTCACAAGTTCTATAGCGCTTCCTACACATCACCATTTATAAAACTGAACCATTTTATTATACTACATCTAGGCCAATTATTTATGGGTTATTTATTTCAGGAATAAGATATGGAGGCATCACAAGAGGGAGAAGACCTTGTTTCCCTCCCTGTTCTATCAAATTAAGTCTCGGTTTCACCATTCCTGAAATACACGAGCGTCACATTTACATCCATTGTTCAATGAGACTTCTTCCCTCTACTCACAGGAACTAGAAAACGCTTAATTGCATAATATGGGCCAAACAGGAATGGCACAAAACAGAATTTCTCAGAGAAAGAGGGAAGGATCTATTAGAGTTTCTTCTGTTGAGGTGGCTCATTATTTTTCAGGATGGTTCTCAGAAGAACCTTGCTATTAACAGCATTAAGACGAGAGGGAATATCAACTTCTACTAGAAGAAAACAGTACTCTTTAAGACATTAATTTTGCTCTTGAGAAAATTAAGAAATCTCCTCACTTCAAGCAAGTTCAAAAAAATTATATTCTTCTACTGACAGAAATGTAACTTCTCAGAGCCTAAGAATGTTTCCAATAGAACTTCTGATCCCAGGTTATTAAGGCTATACCTTTATGCAATGCTTGCTGGCTGACCTATGTCTTCATGCACCTTGGACACGGCACTCTCTTCCCTCTTGTCCTCATTCTACTAGGTTAAAAACAAAAAAAAAAAAAAAAGCAGACAAAAACAATGCTTCCCCCATCCACTTGATTGGTGATGAAATTTTCCTTCATAGGTTACGAACATTTCACTTCCCAACTAAAAGGATGCCTTAATCCAACACCTTTGGTTACTGGACATCAAGACCTTACCTAGGAATTGGTTTTAATAAGTGAGAGGGCCACGTGGGACAAGAGTAACTGTTCTGTAAGGACAGATGCCATAATGAGGGGAAAATGAGAAATAAACAGGAAGTTAAAGGATATTTAAGATAGCTCGGTATTCCACAAGTAACCCAGGACCAGCTTTACTGTTGAGACTGGCTTGTTCTAGAAGTATTCAGAGCCTAGATACTACAGTCAGACACGCTTTGATCCAAATCCCATCTTGGTTGTACTTACCGGTCTATGAGACTTAGGGTGAGTCATCCAATGTCTCTAGACCTCCTTTCCGCTTCTATAGAATGCATATTGGTTACCTGGCCTTTGATGGAGATTTCAGTATATAACACCACTATAGATATGTGACTGTGTCAGAGCCCCACAGGAGGGACGCAGAGGGGCCCTCAGGTGAGAGACACTGGCAATGAATGATGATATCAACTATTCATTAGAAAATGGCATAGAAAACAAAAGAATTTTACATACAGATATTTTTCCTAAAATTCCTTACAAACTATCTGAACAGTTATTAAAACGTGAAATTGGCTGAAATGCCCTATTTTCTCAGACGGTCATTATGGCAAGGAGGATGGTTAGCCCAGGCAACCTAAGCAACAGGTTGTTTTGCTCCTGGACAGCATGATCAAGTTAGTCTTCATGACCCCATCAGCTTGACTATACTTTAGACGAGCTTATTCCGGAGTCCAGGCCTCTGACCTTCCATTCCTCCAAGAGCATATTTTAGAAAACTTGTCACTGTAAATTCTTTCTCTACCCCTTTGAAATAAACGTAAGTCTCTCAGCCTCCTGCCAGTTTCACAACTTAGGAAATGTTTTTCTTAAGGGCCTAGGAATCATTCTTGAAATGTAAACATTGGGGAAAATAGCACTCCTATCTCCCAGTCCCTGTGGAGGACAGAAGTCTAACTTCTAGGGTGTCAATTAGCAAACACAGGAAGATCACAGGAAGGTTATTCCCAGAAAAACAGCATTTGCAAGTTCCAGAATAACTAAATATGCTCAACACCTCCATTGACCCACCTCCTCTCTTAACATCTCCAGTACTTTTCCACGAGCTCACACTCAGGGCTTAAAACCCTCCACCTTTTGTTTCCATGAAGCTAAGTATCCAGACTTGTTCTGGGCTCTCTGCCCTGTCGCTGGCAATGGCACCAAAAGAAAAAAAAAAAAAGAAAGAAAGAAAGAATGGTCAGCTTCTGTCTGTTCATCTTGTCCGGTGCCATTTTTTCCCTTTAACAAGCTCCACTCTCATTTTAGAGCCTCCCTCTTGGCCATGAGCTCCTCTATCAACATCTACTTCAGCAGTTTCCAAAACCTGTAAGAGGTAATGATTTGCAGGAGGATGGAGCTTGTAATAAAGGGGAGATTCAGGGAAGTCCATGTACACTTGGAGCTCTTTGAGATCCGCTCTAGAATGTCTATGCCCAAATAGCTTCCTCCGGTGAGTTCACCTCCTGTTCATCTCTCAGGGGTAAACTGGTATGGCGAAATGTATCAGTAAGAGCCTCAAATATGTTCACACCTTCTTGTATGTGTTGTCTTTTGCAATGTGACTCTGCCACCTTTCCTATCAAGAAATTCAGTCTCTTTCAACTCTTGAAATCTAAGCTTGGTCTTATATCTTTCTTTAGTTAACAGGACATTAGCCAACATGCCAGAAGCAGTAACTTCAAGGACGTACATGGGGGGTCTGCCCCTGCTTTCTTCTGGGAACACTACAGCCTCCAAATAATGAGGACGTACATAGAGAGATCCCAGCCCTCACGGGTTTTCTGGCTGTTTCTAAACATGAGAATGCAGCCATCCTACCCCAGCTGATTCATCACAGCCCAGAACATTTAGACAGTCTACAGAATCATGATAAATGATCAGTTACCATTTTTTTTTAAAATACAGCAAAAGCTGATGCCATTGGGATGCTACATTTACTGAGAAAGCATGAATGAACGCCCAACTCAGAGAAATGAGAAACTAGCTGGAGAAGGAGGGGTTATCCAAGAAAACATTCTTTCATTATCATGAATTTCAAACCAGAAATGTTAGCTAGAATTTAAAAGAAGTTTTTTAAGGTAATTCAGAATCTCATAGAAAATCAATCTGTCTGTAGGACTAAAAATATCTCAGCTTTGAACACTTTTCATTCTTATTAGACTTGAAAGCATGCCCATTGATCTAGCAAGAGCAATTTGCTAATAATTAGGCTGGCAAGGTAGGCTCAGGTTTGTTACCAAAAGGGTGGGTTAGGGGCCCCTGTAGTTCACAGAAGCCTCTGCCCTAACAAGACAGAAAAGATGAAGAAGCAGCAACTGAAAACGCCTCTGTTCTCAAACCTTCAGGTGAGATTAAACTACATCACAGAAAAATGGTGTCCAAGCAAAAGGCACCCTATTCTGTACTTGATGCCTTCCACAGAGAAAACAGTCTTTAAGCTAGGTTCCCTTCCCAAGAGATCCCACAATAAATACTCATATTACTTTCATGTGGCACTTACTTCTTTTTCCTCCTCTTCTTTTTTTCCTTGGTCTTCCATGAGTATAAGCGATATACACTGATTCACCTCTGCTATTAGACTTGAAGTTCCTTGAGGGCAGGGTCTGTGTTTAATTCATGCTTTTTGCTCCTACAGAACAAGAGACACAGAGAAGACACTCAATAAATATTTTTTACATAAACAAATGGAAGAAGGCAGCTTTCACATAATACAGGGGCTATTCTGATGACTACAGGGAGCCTGGCAAAAAATGGCCCCCTTCTTTGCGTAAAATAAAGTTTACGTTATAAAAACCTACATCATTCACGAAAATGTGTCATTTTTTTTCACAAGTGTGCCTGATATTCCACCAGAAATCATGATACTTGACACATCTGTAATATGTTTTCCTTTGAGTGAGCGCGAGACATAATCTGTTATTTGCATCTCTTTTTGTCTGGGAGACCAGAAGTCCCAAGCAGGGGACAGACTTCATGCAGTGCCAAGACAAAATTCTCTTCCTGAGATGTCACATCATCAAACCAGCTGCATCTGGATGCACATATTTCTTGGAAACTCAAACTACCTAAAAATGGTATTGTTTTGTTTTCAAGTGGTTATTATGGTGAGATTGTTTTTACTGTTTCAGTTGCTCATACCCCAAAAAAGAAAAAAAAAATTATCCCTTCCCTTATAAAATATTTATTACTTTATATTTTAAAAGAAAGAACCAAATCAATTCTGTTTTGAAAGGCACATTAAAAAATGTAAGCACAAAGTACAGGGCACATTTCACAGAAGATTAGAACTGTTAACAGTTTTTTTTTGTTTTGTTTTTTGTTTTTTTCCCCCCCATCTATCAGAAGAAATCAAATGAAGCCAGTTTGCCTCTGGGGTTTTAACATCATTACAATTCATCTTAATAATGAAGTGAAAATTAACTGAAAGAAGACAAAATGGAAAAAAAAACCTCACTTCACTAACATGGATTTACTCACATGAAAATGGATAAACGTACTATCCTTAGGGCACAGTTAAGGAAAAAAATCAAAATAACCAGTACACAGGTACCCCATGATGGAAACAGTACCTCAAAGTCATTTTTTGTTTATGGAAGCATACACTAATGCGTAACAAACACACTTCATACCCATATATAAACATATGTTTGGGGCATCTGTGTGGCTCAGTCGTTAAGTGTCTGCCTTCAGCTCAGGTCATGATCCCAGGGTCCTGGGATCGAGCCCTGCATCTGGCTCCCTGCTCAGCCAGAAACTTGCTTCTCCCTCTCCCCCTCCCCCTGCTTGTGTTCCCTCTCTTGCTCTCTCTCTCTCTCTCTCTCTGTCAAATAAATTAAAAAATATTTATAAATAAATAAACAAACAAACATATGTTTGGACACATGTATATACACAATAAAAAATAAATGTGGCCACCCAGAGATCTTTAAAATTATATTCAAAAAGATTACAAAAAAGATGCTCCACTTACTAGAACTGTTTCTGAATCACACATAACTAAGTGCAGGAACTCAGCTCTGGTTCATGGAAGCTCCCTACATTTTCTCTGTGGAATCTTTCTGCTGAGGAATGAAAAGACAATAGAAAGGTCAAAAGGGCATCTCCACTCCACAGGGTCCTCAAAATGAGCACTCCTGCTTTGACTTTCATCCTTCCCCTCCGAGAGAAAGAACAGGCATCATGCTCCTGGAAATGAACAGGAGTTTTCTTTAACCAATTAAACCCTTTTCAGAAAACTAAAGCTGTCATATTGGAGATATAATGATGGTAACAATAATGACTTGTCGAGCCAAGTTAGATCCTAAAAGATACAGTGTTGGCTTGGCTCTCAGGTGGGAACAGGGCTTACTCATTCACAGTCTTCTAAGGTAACGTTTAGAACTCAGTCATTTTTCTTCAAACCAGTAAATTATTTTGGCTTGGACTGGGGAAAAAAAAAAAGGTACACTTCAGAGGGGGTATGCAAAACTCCAAATCATAGGACTGAAAATAATTTTAAAGGTAAAGTCAAGATTATCTATTCACAAATGATGGGATCATTTCCCCCTTGCCAATAATCACCACCCCTAATTCATCAGTTTCCACCCTCTCACTCTGATTCCTTTCAATATTTAACTTTTTTCATATTATGCTAGGTGCACAATGATAATAAGGTATCAAAAAGTCACACTAGCATATTATCTATTTTCTAAGACTTTACCACAGTGACCTGGTTGTATGGTTAATTCTAAGTATAGTTTGAGGAAACACTCAAAGTTACACACAACCTGTAACTGGGTAATATATGCACAGAAATCTTCCCCACAAAACATATATTTGCATAACAAAACTAGAGAAGACTTAGGTGGATAAATTAACGTGACTAGGGGACTGATATCTAAGTAAAGATTTTAAATGATTTAATAATACCTTTCCAGGGGTGCCTGGGTGGCTCAGTGGGCTAAAGCCTCTGTCTTCGGCTCGGGTCATGATCCCAGGGTCCTGGGATCGAGCCCCGCATCGGGCTCTCTGCTGTGCAGGGAGCCTGCTTCCTCCTCTCTCTCTCCTGCCTCTCTGCCTACTTGTGATCTCTGTCTGTCAAATAAATAAATAAAAATCTTTAAAAAAAAATAATAATACCTTTCCATTGAAAACGTAAAGAATCATAGAATGATAGGGAGCAATATAAAAAATGATATAGGGTGGAAAGCTATGGACTCACAGAGTTCTAAAATGCACACATAATAGCTTCTATGTCACCACCAACTGACGAATAAAAAAAGTGCTTTGTCTTACACGATTGATAACTTTGTGAAACACAATATATTCATTATGTTTTCATGTAGGAGGCAGTTTTGCACAGTGGTTTGGTGCAGAGGCCCTGAATCCTTACTACTTGGATTCAGATGCCAGGTCTTCGCTCACTAGCTGTGTGAACCTGCACAAGGACCTGAAAGGCAATGAACGGATAGCAGGCACATTAATAATAATGGGGTTGTTGATAGTATGAAGCATGTCAGTTCCTATAAAGTAGCACAGACCCTGCGACATAGTAAGTATCTCTCTTATTCATTCAACAAACATTTCAGCAGCACATATTATGTTCCAGGTACTGTACTAAGTACTAGGAATTCAAAGCTGAACAAAATCGACATAGTTCCTGTTTCAAGGAGCAATAATATGAGCTGTCGAACTGTACCTTTTAATATACTTTAGATAAACAGCAGGTCCACAATGTTTATTGTGTATGTATGTGTGTGTGTGTTTACATACTGTCCTAATGCAATACCATAATTCTTTTCCTGATTTTTTTCTCTCTCCTGTGCCTGCCTGAGTGCCCAGTGCTCAGAGATATACTTGTGATCTCTGAGCTCAGAAGGAAGATGTAAGGAACACATTACTAGATACTGACTAGATATTCATCACAGCTTAAAGTTACCATTCCCCCCCCAAGCTCTACCTGTCTGGAACATGGAAAAGAGGAAAAGATGGCCAAGTGTGAGAAGACCAGCACACCTGCCTTAAGATCATGAAAACTATGTACAGCTTTAGAGATGTGGACTCTTCAACATTGTTCATTCTTTTCTGCTCGTATCTCTTGAGGATAAGAGCCAGACATTTAGAGGAGTAACTGTAAACACCATCAAGCTTCTATGTCTAAAGTCACCAAGAAAATTCAATGCTCAGCCATGGGCCCTAGCATCCAACAATGGCTTTTTTGTTAGTGTCAGATGGCACGGAAAAAGACAACTGTATCCAAAAGGCACAGATGGAAGATTAGCTACATTTTTAAATGGCATTGTTATGGGCATTTAGCCAACAAACTTTTGAGGTTCTGCTGTGAGGCAGACACTGGATTTAATATTGGCGATTACACAGTGAGCAAACACGTAAGTGCCCTACCATCCTGGGGATGAGAAACACAATTAATGAAATGCTCATGCTAATGATTTAGGAATATCATCCCAAGGCAATATGCAATAAACAAACATAAACCAGAGGGGATGATCAGAGAAGGATTCCTGAAAAAGTGATACTTTAACTAAGAAAAGTAAGTAGCCATTACTGAGACAAAGATGGGAAGTGGGAGTAGGAAGAGGATAGGGCCAGTGCTGACTTTGGGCTAATCTGTTACCCAGAAACAGATAACTAATGTGTCCTTGTACAATAACTGATCTGGGAAGGGCTCTGAAAAACAACCTGAGGGTTTTGAAGGGTCAGGGGTGGGAGGTTGGGGGAACAGGTGGTGGGTAATGGGGAGGGCACGTTTTGCATGGAGCACTGGGTGTTGTGCAAAAACAATGAATACTGTTACGCTGAAAAAATAAATAAAATGGAAAAAAAATGTCAAAAAAAAATAAAAGAAAATCTTTTTTTCTTTTCTTAGTAAAACCTAACAGGATAATGACAAACTAAAGTGTGCTTTCTTGGATGCCTGATGCCTTAAAATATGATCTGATACCTATGCACAGTGTTCCCAGTTTTGCTTTCAGATTTTATAGGAAAAAGACAAGAGTAAATTCTTATGTTCTTACCATTCTCAAAGCCATCGTCTACACAGAGTGTGGTACCATCAGAATGAGAACAAGACCTATATTTTCCCTTCATCCAGACAGCAGTAACATCTAGGAACACAAACATAAGGCTCTCCCCCAAGAAACTATCATTTATTGATGACTGGCTCTACCTTTTCCACCTTCTTAAAAACAATATAAAGAAAAAAGATAGAAAGTCAAAGGGACTTTGTTCTTGTTACTTATATCCTTGCTGAATTAATAAAGGAACTTTAGGGGGAGACATATCATGAGAATCTTCACATTTATTTCAAACATACTGATAAGGCTTGGGTCTGGTTGTACCCTTACAAGTATTTTGTTCCATTAAGCAACATCTGAGAGCTATAGTAAAAACTCTTGATTCAAAGTGTTTTATTCCTTCTATGTTAGAATACTCCAAAGATGAAAATAAATCTTTGCTCTAGAAGCAGAGAATGGTATCAAAAATTGAATGGGAAAGCAGTGACAAATTTTCACTCTGAAATAAATGTGTGAGACTAGCTGACAACAGGGAAGCCGATTCAGATTCTCACTCCTTTGGTGGTGTGGCTTAACACCAGATCTAATAGGCATTTAGCTGGCTGACTAGGGCAGGAAAAGGGGGTCTGCAGCCTCTGATGACTGCATCTGTGAGAAAGCACTGAAGCCACTAAAATTATCAATCAAGACTTGATGTTAATGTCAAATTTGGTGATTTTTTTTTTCTTTCAAGGATCAAGCTAGAGAAATAGATAACTTTTGGCTCAAACGGTCCAAAGGAAAGTAAAAATAATCTCTGATAGCATGAATAGGGATTATCAAAACTGTTGTGTCTGCATAAAACTTGGAGGTGCTCATTTCTCACAATCAAGTGTCTACTGGAGATTACAAATTATTTTCATTTTGCTACTGTCAAAGAATATAGTCGAACACCTGTGTCTTCAAGTGATCCACCAGACAGCTACTTAGGTTTTAAAAAAAACAACATTACATCAGCACAGTGCAAGAGTAATACCAGTGCTTTGGTGCCTAAAGGAAAAATAGTACTAGAGTTTAAAAAAAAATGTGAATTACTTTTGATTTTTCATTTAGTATCAGGATTTTTACTCTTTATGCAAGTGACTGCACATACAGCCAAAGGGGAGTCGGGGTGGGGTGGGGGGAGCATCAGCTAAATGGCTGTTTCAGCTGTGCTGCAGAATTCACCTAGGTACAGTGGGCTTGCCAATAATAAACAGCAAAAGTTATATTTTCTCCTCAGGAGAAGAAAAGCCATGAACATCGGTCTCTTTTCCATTCCAATCCAGATCCATGGAAATGAAGGGAAGGAACGTTAGGGATTATGGTCTGTTTGAATCCATTATATCTGCAGGGTGAATGGCAGGGGTAGAAAGAATATGCCATCTAATAAAAGATTAATGTGAGAACTCTTCCGAGTGATAACCATATTGCTTCCTCCCGGAGATAATTATGCCGTTGAATCACATTCAGAAGGGAAGACACAAAGTTACCTTCAGCAAATACTTATTTTAATTGCTTAATAGTGAACACTTCTTTTTGAGCTAATTGGGTTATTTTTCTGGGAGGTACACAAATCTCTCTGTCCTGGTAGAATACTGAAAATGAATAATGTTATTCCTTTGGAAGAAAGATTTAGAAAACTGTAATTATTGACAGATAATCAGATTATTTTCATCAAAAAAGACAATCTGAAGTTGAATTTATTTTGACTACTGAATTATTCTATAGAGTTTTTGAGTGAGTCAAATCTCAAGAATTAATCCACAGATGTACTGTGTCTTCATGAAGAAAAGAAATCTTCTGTAATCTCATTTCTATACCCCCAGACAGTTGAGAACCTAAAGCTGAGATTATCTTATCATCCAATCTCACCTGGCATCCTAAGAAGATACATGCAAACATCAATATCTCTCATAAGAGAGATTGGTATCTTCTAACTACTCACTGGTAATACCAATATAGAAAAGATGAGAGTGGGTTATCTGGCAGGGTAGAGTACTTTATTACTGAAATTGTTAAGAATTGATGGTACATAGTGTTAATAAATTATAACCTAACTTTTAGTAGGTATTATTATTTTTTTAATTTTTCTCAGGTGGGACACCTGGATGGCTCAATTGGTTAAGTATCTGACTCTTGATTTCATCTCACTCATGATCTTGAGATCCTGAGATTGAGCCCTGCATCAGTTTCCATGCTTGAGGAGGGCGGGGGGCAGTGGGACTATGCTTAGGAGTGTCTCCCTCCCTCTGCCTTTCCCCTGCTTGTAGGCACGTACATGTACTCTCTCTTGCTCTCTCTAAAATAAATAAATAAACCTTTAAAAAAACTTCTCAGTGAATACATCCCCCACAATTACATCTGGAGCAGACCACTCCACCACCACTATCTTGGTATATATTAATCATTATTAATATAATTAATTAATTATATATCAATTAATAATACTAATTAATTAATATATCAATTACTTGGTGTATGTTATCCTATTGAATTCTTTCAGTCAAGGAAAAGAAACTCAGAAGGTAAGTAATTCACCTTACACTGTTACTCAACTAGTTATTCAACTAGTTGAACAAGTAACTATTCTCAACCAGTTAAAGTCACTCAACTTATTCAACTAGTTTTAACATCAGTTAAAATCAAGAGCTTCTAATGCCTCTGGTTATGCTGTTCAAATGAGGAGTCTGAGTCTCCTAACCATCACCTCCTTCTTTATTCCTTAAATGTCACATTCCCCTATGAAAGTGCTTAGGCCAATGAAAAGCTAAGAGAAAAGATATCTGCGCCCCAACTTGCCTTACATGAATCCTGATGTTGGAAATAGCCATATATGTGGGACAGGGTTTTATATTGGCCTCTCCTCTGCCAAGGACAGAGCAGAGAGAAGAGAATGAGTTTGTACAGATACATATATATCATCAAAGCTACTCTCATGAAGAATGCATTTTCCTTAACTTGAAGAATGAATACACCCACCATCACCTAACTATCTCAAACTCAGTTTGCTCTCCATTAAGTCAAAAAAAACTTGGTAGGGAGTAAAATTTAACATCAAAGTGTACAAGGATTCTCATTTCCTTTATTGTGTCTTGATTTCAAAATTAAACTCACTTTTGGTAGGGATTGCATTTAATGTGTATATTGCTTTGGGTAATAAAGACATTTTAACAGTATTTGTTCTTCCAATCCATGAGCATGGAGTGCTTTTCCATTTCTTTGTGTCACCTTCAATTTCTTTCATGAATGTTTTATAGTTTTCAGAGTACAGAACTTTTACCTCTTTGGTTAGGTTTGTTCCTAGGTATCTCATGGCTTTTGATGCAATTGTAAATTTTGGGACTGATACCAAAAGTATTTTTCACACAACAAGAACAAACAATCCAAAAATTTGAGTGGAACTACAAAAGACCCCAAATAGCCAAAGCAATCTTGAAAAAGCAAAGCAAAGCTGGAGGCATCACAATTCCAGACCTCAAGTTGCCCTAGTGATCAAAACAGAATAGTACTGGCCCAAAGACAGACACATAGATCAATGAAACAGAATAGAAAACACAAAATGAATCCACAACCATATGGTCAATTAATCTTCAACAAAGCAGGAAAGAATATCCAATGGAAAAAAGAAAGTCTCTTCAATAAATGGTCCTGGGACAACTGGACAGTAACATGCAAAAGAATGAAACTGGACCTTTTTCTTACACCATACGCAAAAATAAACTCAAAATGGATAAAAGACCTAAATGTGAGACAAGAAACGATTAAAATCCTGGAGGAGAACATGGGCAGTAACCCCTTTGACATCAGCAGTAGCAACTTCCTACTAGATATGTCTCCTGAGGCAAAGGAAAAGAAAATCAAAGATAAATGATTGGGACTTCATAAAAATAAAGAGCTTCTGCACACCACAGGAAACAATCAACAAAACTAAAAGGCAACCTATGGAATGGGAGAAGATATTTGCAAATGACATATCTAATAAAGGGTTAATATGCAAAATACATAAAGAACTTATAAACACAACACCTAAAAAACAAATAATCCAACAAAAAAATGGGCAGAAGACATAAATAGATATTTTTCCAAAGAGGACATCCAGATAGTCAACAAACACATGAAAAGATGTTCAACATCACTCATGAGGTAATTACAAATCAAAATCACAATGAGATATCACCTCACACCTGTCATAATGGTTAAAATTCACACAAGAAACAAGTGTTGGTGAGAATGTGGAGAAAAGGGAACCCTCTTACACTGTGGGTGGGAATGTACACTGGTGCAAACAGCATGGAGTTTCCTCAAAAAAGTTAAAAATAAATGCACTCTCTCATTCAGCAATTTCAGTACTAGGTATTTACCCAAAGAATACAAAAATGCTAATTTGAAGGGATACATGCACCATGACGTTTATAGCAGCATTATTTATAATAGCCAAATTATGGAAAGAGCCCAAATGTCCATTGGCCAATGAATGAATAAAGAAGATATGGTACATATATGCAATGGATTATTACTCAGCCATAAAAAAGAATGAGATTGCTACTTGCAATAACATGGACAGAGCTAGAGAGTATTATGCTAAGCAAAATAAGTCAGAGAAAGACAAATGCCATATGATTTCACTCATACATAGAATCTAAGAAACAAAACAAATGATCACAGGGAAAAAAGGAGAGAGGCAAACTGGGAAATAGACTCTTAATTAAAGAGAACAAACTGATGGTTATCAGAAGGGTGGGGGGGTAGATTAAATAGGTGATGGGTTTTAAGGAGTGCACTAAATGTGATGAAACCCGGTATCGTATGGAACTGAATCACTAAGTTGTATACCTGAAACTAATATTACACTGCATGCTAACTGGAATTTAAATAAAAACTTAAACAAACAAAAACAAAATTAAACTCACTAGAACATTTTCATACTACAAACAAGGATGACGTTGGTAACCCAGATTTGAGAAAAGTACATCTGAAGGCTTGTATAATTGTCTTGTCAGGCTACAAACTAACCAGACCACTCCGAGTGGGTAATTTACTTAAAAGGGAATGAATGTTCTCACAGCTAATAGTGTGGGAAGGATACAAAGAAGCAGCTCTTAGAGAGAGGTAGAGAGAAATTTGCTTCTTTCTTAGGGAATAGGGTTAATTTAGTTTAGACTCCTAGTTTGGACTCCTAGGTATTTATCCAGTTCTCTTATGGTGATGGTTAGTGAGCTGCTCCAGTCACATGTAGCCATGCAGGGAAGGGTTAGGAAATTAGCTCTCCAGGGTCCCTAGGACAAGCTTAGGCAGTAGCTTGGGTCTGAGCAATCCCTGAGCTCAGTAGACCTCACAGCTGAGTAAGTCAAGATGCTGATCACTGGAAATCCCCCTTGGTGGTTTCTGTCATTATCACTGCCATGAGATCAAGGATGCAGATGCCTCATGCCTTTTTTTTTTCTTTTCAGCCTAACAGTACTCATTGTTTTTGCACCACACCCAGTGCTCCATGCAATACGTGCCCTCTCCAATACCCACCACCTGGTTTCCCCAACCTCCCACCCCCCACCCCTTCAAAACCCTCAGGTTGTCTTTCAGAGTCCATAGTCTCTCATGGTTCATCTCCCCTTCCAGTTTCCCTCAACTCCCTCTTCCTCTCCATCTCCCCATGTCCTCCATGTTATTTGTTATGCTCCACAAATAAGTGAAACTATATGATACCTGAGTCTCTCTACTTGACTTATTTCACTCAGCATACTCTCTTCCAGTCCCGTCCATGTTACTACAAAAGCTGGGTATTCATCCTTTCTGATGGAGGCATAATACTCCATAGTGTATATGGACTACATCTTCCTTATCCATTCGTCTGTTGAAGGGCATCTTGGTTCTTTCCACAGTTTGGCGACGTGGTCATTGCTGCTATAAACAATGGGGTACAGATGGCCCTTCTTTTCACTACAACTGTATCTTTGATCGGAAGAATAAACACTGTTAAAATGTCTATACTGCCTAGAGCTATCTATACTTTTAATGCCATTCCGATCAAAATTCCACTGGCATTTTTCAAAGAGCGGGAGAAAATAATCCTAAAATTTGTATGGAATCAGAAGAGACCCCGAATTGCTAAGGAAATGTTGAAAAACAAAAATAAAACTGGCGGCATCACGTTACCTGATTTCAAGCTTTACTACAAAGCTGTGATCACCAAGACAGCATGGTACTGGCACAAAAACAGACACATGGACCAGTGGAACAGAGTAGAGAGTCCAGATATGGACCCTCAACTCTATGGTCAAATAATCTTCGACAAAGCAGGAAAAAAGATACAGTGGGAAAAAGACAGTCTCTTCAATAAATGGTGCTGGGAAAATTGGACAGCTATATGTAGAAGAATGAAACTCGACCATTCTCTTACACCATACACAAAGATAAACTCGAAATGGATAAAAGACCTCAACATGAGACAGGAATCCATCAGAATTCTAGAGGAGAACATAGGCAGTAACCTCTTCGATATCAGCTACAGCAACTTCTTTCAAGATATGACTCCAAAGGCAAAGGAAACAAAAGCGAAAATGAACTTTTGGGACTTCATCAAGATCAAAAACTTCTGCACAACAAAGAAAGCAGTCAACAAAACAAAGAGGCAACCCACGGAATGGGAGAAGATATTTGCAAATGACAGAACAGACAAAAGGTTGATATCCAGGATCTATAAAGAACTCCTCAAACTCAACACACACAAAACAGATAATCATATCAAAAAATGGGCAGAAGATATGAACAGACACTTCTCCAACGAAGACATACAAATGGCTATCAGACACATGAAAAAATGTTCATCATCACTAGCCATGAGGGAGATTCAAATTAAAACCACATTGAGATACCACCTGACACCAGTTAGAATGGCCAAAATTAGCAACACAGGAAACAATGTGTGTTGGAGAGGATGTGGAGAAAGGGGAACCCTCTTACACTGTTGGTGGGAATGCAAGTTGGTGCAGCCACTTTGGAGAACAGTGTGGAGATTCCTCAAGAAATTAAAAAATAGAGCTTCCCTATGACCCTGAAATTGCCTCATGTCTTCTATTGGATTTCTAGTGTTTCTTAAGTTGAGCCCTATCTCCCCAATAGGGAGATACTTCCCAATCCAATAAATGATTCTGATGCATTTGTGATTCTGAGTCCCACAAAGACAATCATCAAGTCTCAAAGTGTAGCCTCTCTTTGGGTCCTCATTTGCCTATGCTATAGCTACAGAAGATTCCCATTCAAATACTGGGGACCTATACAACATCTCTGGAAATCTGAGCACCAATATCTATTTAAAAAGGATCATAGGGCACCTGGGTGGCTTAGATGGTTAAGCACCTGCCTTTGGCTCAGCTCATGATCTCACGGTCCTGGGATCAAGTCCCTCATAGGGCTCCCTGCTCAGTGGGGAGCCTGCTTCTCCTTCTGCCTCTCACTCATGCTTTCTCTATCAGATAAATAAATAAATAAATAAATAATCAATCTTTTTAAAAAGGATCATAAACACAATCTGTGGTCTAATAATCAATCACACTTCTAACTACATACTCAAAAGAAATATGTGGGCATGTTGACCAAGCAACTTGTACAATAATGTTCAGAGCAACGCTATTTGTAATAGTCAAAATCTGGAAAAAAATCCAAATAGGATGGATATATGAAAGGTTTTATACACAAATAATGGATTATTATACAGCAATAAGAATGAACAAACTAGAGCATGTAACAACATGGATGAATTCCACAAACATAATAAGAAAAAAAAAAGGAAATGCTAAAAAATCGCATGTTGTCTGATTTCATTTTTATAACATGTAAATAGAGGCAAAACCACTGTACATTTTACAAACCATGATAGTGGTTACCCTAATGGGGAGGGATAGATAATAACTAGAAGTGCTGGTAATATCCTGTTTATTGAGATGAGCCTTTTCACATGTGTTTGTTCATTTTTTAAGCATTCATGGAACCATAAGCTTATGAAATGTACACTTCCATTATTACTATATAATGTTACAGTACTTGAATCTGAGAAGTTTATTTTAAAATGATAAAATAATGGAGGTTTTAAAGTCTGGAACTCTGCCTTGCTTTTGTCAACATCCTCCCCCATTCCAAGTCTTACCACCTTTTGCTTTTGGAGTCATGGGAAGACTAATGAGCACATCCTTTGGAGTGAGGCTTGCCAGCCTCCCTAGACTTATAAATTCTGCCCTGTACTGAACTCAAAGCAACAGCTAAAATCAGAATATCTTCCACTTACCTATATTATTACTACAAAATACAAGTTCCATGAAGATTAAGTCTTGCTTTCTCATCTGAATGCCTAATATCAGTTCAACCTACCTCTATCTTTCTTCTTTTCATTTATTCATGTATTTTCTTATTAAGTTATTTTTTAATTATTAAATTATGTTGGGCATTATGCTCAACTATGGAGATAACAGTAACAAATAAATTCATAGTCCATACACCCTCCCTCTGCCTCACTTCATTCCTGTAGCTTCCTGGATGATGATGACCTGCTTCTCAATGAATCCATCTGATATCTGATAAATCATGGTGTGGCAAGTCATCTCTACCATAGTTCACAATAGGTAGACACAGAGATGCAGATGGACCATGGCTGTTAGAGTGATTGAATTATTCAGATTTATTTTGAAAGATATAGGGAGTCATGAGTCCATTCCATGATTCTAGTGTACATAAATAAAATTTCTAAAGAATGAATTAAAACCAGAAATATGCTTCTATTTGTCTGCTTGTGATTTTCTTTGTGGGAATCATCATATCCTAAATGTCTAGCAATTTTTAAATGCCTTTTTTATCTCATTCCCATGTATTAGGAAGCCCAGTTAAGTGGATCGTAGACTCTGAGAGCTATATTTTTAAGACATAAAAGAAAAGGAATGCATAGCATTTCTCTGTGGATTTATCAGCCTCATTAATTAATAACTTATTCAGTGAGTTTAACAATGTCAAGTAATAATACAGCCCATTAACAATGATTTCGGTTTTTCAGAATAATAGGCATAGTTATACGTGTACCAACCTTTTGAGTAAAACTCATGAAAATGTTATAGTGTTACCATGTTGCCAGATTCCGTCACATTCCCCCAAAACCAGACAATTAAAAAATCTGAAAATACTCTAAATTAAGATTTGTTGGGGTATAGATTTGGACAGTAATTGCTATATCAAAATGCAACAGGAATTGTAAACACTCTTTGGAACCTACAGTTTCTAGGCCAGATTTGGTAATGACTAACATTTATATTATAAATGTTATCACAAAAGAGTAACCAGACTGTTAAGGCTACAAATTGTCTACATTTGTTTGGAAAGAACCTTTGACATTTCCAGTTTCACACACCTTCACTATGCACTTCTGCCCTTTGCTCAGAGAAGATATATTTCCAGACATCTATCCTACAGATGACAAATACAGATTTCACTTTACCTCTAATCTGATCTTTATTTCAACTTCCCTTTCTTTAATTAACCTGAGCAATCTTTAGATAATCTTACAAACAGTGCCCTTCCTTTCCTTTCTTTTCCCTCCCTCTCTCCTTTCCACAAACATTTATTCGATGCTTCCTATATTTCAGATATAGGTGATAAAAAGACAAGTAAAACACTCTATGACCTGTAGCACTATAAAATTTCCACCAATCTATCAATTTCAAACCACTCAAGCTCCCTTAGCACCCTGGAATCTGACTGGTTTAGGTTTCTGATGCGTAATCTAAGCTTCTCTTAAAAACAAGTTTTGCCACAGACTTTTTTTCCTTTTCTTAAAAGCTGCCAATGAAACAATACGCAAGCGTTCCTGAATATCTTCTTTCTTGCTCACAACATCTCCTTCACCACCCCCTTTTCATCCATTCCATGAACTTTCATGGCCAAGTTGATAAGGTGATTTCATAGGGAACCCCTTCTACTAGAAAAAAACATACTTCCTCTAGAATCCCCAGAGCACTTTTTGTGTCGAGATTTTACTGACAATTATATTCCATAGACAAGGACTGGGGATAAGACTCAAGGCACAGAAAACTAACACTGACACAGAATGAAACTCCCACCACCTGGGTCCTACCTCTGGTGCCTGTTTACTGAGCCCTAGAACATTTATGGAGATTTGTCATTTCAAAGATATGGTGATGAGAAAAACAGCCTCTAACTTCTTGGTAACTATAAAATCATGAATAACTATGTTACAACAATCCCAAATGATTTTTCTCCAATCAATTCTCAACTTGATTTCATTTCAGGGTCAATTTTGTGGGTCATTTTATACGCAGAAAATGTCCCTGAACTGAATTTGCTGCCTCTCAGTCTCTCAACAGGCTTACTACTCCTGGATCAGAATTTCAATTGTGTCGCCATTTACGGTTACATTGTCTTCTGCTGGTGGCTGGCAATTAACTCTAATAACATGTGAGTTGTAGCATAGCTTTAAATTCTTCCAGTAGATTGATACCTACCTAAAACAAAAGCAGTAATGCTATTTTTTTTCCTTACTTAAACAACAAACATTTATTTTCTCACAGCTTTGCAGAATATAAGTCCAAGATTACAGTGTCAACAGGGATGGTTCCTTCTAAAACCTCTCTCCTTGGCTCATAGATGGCTGACTCTTGTGTCTTTGCATGGTCTTCACTGAGGTATAAATAGCCTATGTATTATAATGGTTTCACATATACAACATAATGATTTGATATTCATATATATTGCAAATGATCACAATAAGTGTAGTTAACATGTCACCACAAATAGCTAAGAAAACTGTTCCCTTGTAAGGAGACCTTTTAAAATCGATTCTGTTAGCAACTTTCAAATATGCAATATACTACGATTAACTATGGTCGCCACACTGTAATTACATCCCCATGACTCATTTATCTCGTAACGGGGAGTTTGTACCTTTTGATTGTGTTCATCCCTTTTGCTCATCCCCCCAACCTCCATTCACCATCCCCAGAAACCACCAGTCTTTTTTCTTTATCTGTGAGCTTGGGTTTTATTTTTGCTTTGTTTTAGATTCCACGTGTATGTAAGATTATGCAGCCTTTGTCTTTTTCTGACTTATTTCACTTAACATAATGATCTCAAGGTTTACCCACATTATCTTAGATAGCCAGATTTCATTCTTTTTTATAGCTGAAAAATATTCCATTGCATATGTGTATGTGTGTGTATATATATACGTAGTCATCATCCATTGATGGATACTTAACATTGCTTCCATGTCTTGATTACTGTAAATAATGTGGCAATGAAAATGCAGGTGCATGTATCTTTTCGTGTTGTGTTTTTGCTTCCTTTGGATAAATACCTAGAAGTGGAATTACTAGATCATATGGTAATTCTATTTTTAATTATTTTAGGAAACTCCATACGGTTTTCCATAGCGACTGCACAAATTTACATTCTACCAGCAGTATAGAAGGGTTCTCTTTTCTCCGCATCTAACATTTATTGTTTCTTGTCTTTGCATAAAACCCATTTAGCAGGTGTAAGGTGATATGTAATTACGGTTTGGATTTGCACTTCCCTGATGATGGGTGATAGTGAATTCCTTTCCTTTTGCCTGTTAGACGTCTGTGTGTCTTCTTTGGAAAAATGTGTATTCAAGTCCTTTTCCCATTGCTGAACCAAACTATTTGGCTTTTTTGCTATTGAGCTGTATGCATTCCTTATATACTTTAGACAGTAAACCCTTATCAGATATATGGTTTGCAATGGACATGTGAATTAACTTTATTGTAGTGATAATTTCTCAGTGTATTTGTATATATCATACCAGTTCAGACAACTTAAACTTACACAATGTTATATGGCAATTATATTTCAATAAAGCTGGAGAAAACAAAGAAAGGAAATAGGAATTTAGAACAAGGAGGGCAAATAGAATACACTTTAAAAAATTACAGATTTCTTTTTTTTTTTTTAAGATTTTTTTTTTATTTATTCATTTGACAGAGAGAGAGATCACAAGTAGGCAGAGAGGCAGGCAGAGAGAGAGGAAGGGAAGCAGGCTCCCTGCGGAGCAGAGAGCCCGATGGGGGGCTCGATCCCAGGACCCTGAGATCATGACCTGAGCCGAAGGCAGCGGCTTAATCCACTGAGCCACGCAGGCGCCCCAAAAATTACAGATTTCAATTCAAATATATCAACAATTACGTGACACATAAATGGACTAAGTGCTTTAATTTTAAGAAAAATTTGATCAGACTAAAGAAAATTACAACCCAATGTGATTACAAGAGACATCTAAAACACAGATACAGAAAATCTGAAAAGAAAAAAAGAAGACCTTATACATACCAACCAAAAGAAAAACCGATAAAGCTAGATTATATCCAAGAAATTATACTATTAAGAGGAAGTGTTATTAGGGATACAGAGAAAGATTTCAAAATGATAAATTCAGTATGCAAGGAAAATATTTATATCTATCTAAAATTATGCTCTCAAAATATGCAAAGCAAGAATTCACAGAACTGATAATAAAATATGCTCTAAATAAATGGAGAAATAAAACATTTCAGCGACTAGAACACTCAATAGTGTAAAGCCTTTTACAAACTGATTTAAAGAATTACTGTAATCATAATCAAAATCCCAACAACTGTTTTCTGAAAATTCACAAGTGAACTTCATATTTTTTTAAAAGATTTTATTTATTTATTTGACAGAGAGAGATCACAAGTAGGCAGAGAGGCAGGCAGAGAGAGAGAGAGGGAAGCAGGCTCCCTGCTGAGCAGAGAGCCCGATGCGGGACTCGATCCCAGGACCCTGAGATCATGACCTGAGCCAAAGGCAGCGGCTTCACCCACTGAGCCACCCAGGCGCCCCGTGAACTTCATATTTTATTTAGAAATGCAACAATTATCTGTAAATAACAATTTTATATATTTTTCCATCCCATCATTTATGTATGCATTCATGCTACAATTTATTGGCATTAACCTGCAGAATGATACTGAATGAAAGGAGCTCTACTGGACCTCCACGTCTTGAAACTGATCTCAGAGGGATTAATATAATTAAAATTGATGCCTTTTTTTAAATGATTTTTTTTTTATCAGAATTAAGGGCGTTCTCTTCCAGTCATTGTTTTCTACATGTTTTCCCATGAGTGTAAAATATATTTTTTCAAAAGTGTTTTCTGCATCTGTTTGGATTATATATGAGTTTTCTTTTTTATTCTGTTACTGTGATAAATTACATTGGTTGGCTTCTAGATATTATACCAATCTTATGGTCCTAAAATAAAGCCAACTTAATCATGGCATATTATCATTTTTATGTATTGCTAGATAGGATTTGATAACATGTGGTTTAAAAGCTTGGCATCTATGTTTACGGGTGAGATTGACCCATAATTTTTCTTTTAATGTCCCTGTCAGGCTAGCTTTATAAACTAAGTTTGGTGAGTATTCCCTCTTTTGCTTTGTATCTTTTTTGTCTTTTGAGATCTGTATTGTTTCTTAAGTACACATTAGAAAGGTATGCTAAAATATGCCCCTGTGAATGTGATTTGTCTATTTTTCCTTTTAGTTTTGTTAATATTTATAAATACACATTTAGAATTATTGCAGCTTCCTGGTGAAATTAATATTATAGCATTACAAAATATCCCAATTTGTCTTTAATGTTTCTTGCCTTTGGCTGATATTAATCTAGTAAGACCAGCTTTCTTGTTGGCATATGAATTACATATCTCTTCTTACCCTTTCACTTTCAAACTTTCTCCGTCTTCTAGTTTATGTGCAGCACTTATAAGCGGCATATAATTATTGTGTTTGAACCTGGTCCCATAGTCTTTGTTTTCTAGTGGTGTCAGATAGTTCATTTGCATTTAATCATGAACGATATATTTGCAATTAAATCTCCATCTTATTAAGTGTTTTATATTTGTCTTGTCTACATTCTGTTCCTCTTTCTCTCCTTTCTTGCCTAGTATCTTTTAATATTCCATTTTCCCATTAACTCAGTAGCTGTACATTCCCTTACTATTCTTTCGAGGATTTCAGTAGATAAAACAAGCTTCATATACTTACTGAAGTCGAATGTTGCCCCACTACTAGTTCCCACCACTTTTCCGAGACGACTCAGGTACTTTAGTATATAACTCTACATCTCCTTCCTCCTCACTTACACTCTATTCTTATTATGTACTTTAATTCTATCCCTGTTTTAAGTGACAGTTGACTTCATTTTATTGTCTTATGTAGTAATGGTCCTTAGACTCATCCTTATAGCTGCCAGTTTTTGCTTCTTCATTCTTCCCTGCATGTCAGAATTTCCATCTAAAATCAAGTTTTTGTTTTTGTTTTGTTTCTTGGTGCCTAAAGAAGATGTTTTCTCAGAGCTGATTTGCTGTGAAGGAACTGAAACATAAGTTTTAGAAAAGCTTACTGGTAAGGGCCCTTTCTAGTGTGTCCACATGATTATATGCTTTTATAAAATTTGCACAATAAGATGTTTTAGCCAAAATGAGCTAAGACCATAGACTCTTAAACTCATGTTTCCGCCCCATCAAACTTCCTTCCACAACAAATAGTACTTGATTGGATACAAGCTAAGAGAAGGCTGAGTTGCACAGACATTTAGCTTGGATTTAGTGGAATCTATTTTTGTGATTCATTGTCACTTCTGGGTATAGCTAAATAATTCCTAACCATCTTGGGATATTCCTACCATCTGTTTTGCTGATTCTCCTGGCATCATGACACAAAGATGGAGGACCAGGGTTGTATCACAAGAATACACCCTATGGTGCTCTGCATTGGAAGTATGTGGTTACGCAAAAAAAAAAAAAAAAAATATATATATATGTATGTATGTATGTATGTATGTATGTATGTATGTATATGAAGTAAGAACAAAGAAGAAAAGATTGAAATGTTCCAAACAACCAGCTGGTATGTGGGAAATTCTTTGATTCATCAGACACACAAAATCATAAATGCAAGATTAGGTTCTAAATGATGATTAATAAAAACAAAAGGTTTCTCTTATCAAGAGTAGGTTAAATTAGAGCATTATAAATAAACATGCACATTTTCTTTCTTGATGGGAGATGTGTGAGGTAAAATGTATCAGAATTTCTGTTTGGGAAACATAAATATGGGTAATACACAAGCATCAAGCTTATTTGTGTGTGATGTTTTATGTATATCAACAGAAAGGATCATATTTTAGAGTATTTGATGCACATTTTCCTGACAATACTAATGGTCTAAATGAAACAATAGGCAAAATTGGTATAGCAAGTAACTCAGAAATATTTAAAAGAAGGATTATAGATATGTTTAGTAGTTATTTAATTTAAATATGTAATTTGGATTTGGGGACATCTGTAAGGTTTGTTTGGTTTTTCTTAAAAGCATTTCTTTATTTTTTATTCCAATAAATTTTACTAATTAACTTAACTTTACACTCAAAATGTTAACTGTTTCTCTTAAAAAGGGACCCAAAGTTAATGAGTTCTAGGTACCATAAACCTTGAATCCAAATGATCCCTTTAATGGTTTATTCAATATTAAATATTCTGGCTTTTTGCTTAAATGCAAATGTCTTCAATTCTCCATGGGAGGGGGAGGTTTACTGGACTCTGAATTCTAGGTTATGAATTATTTTAATCCTTTGAAGATATTTCTCTTCCTTCTGGTTTCCATTCTTTCTGTTGAAGTCAGCTGACACTCTGAATGTTGCATCTTTTTAGATACACTATCTTTTTTTTTTCTGGCTGTTTTAAAGATTTTACTTTTTCATTGGTTTTAGTGGGTTTACTGTGCTATATATCTTGTTTATTATTTATAGTGCCTTGAATCTGTGGCTTGGTGTCTTTCACATTTCATAGAAAATTCAAAACAATTCTTTTTTATTGTTCCTGTTCTTGCCCTCTCTCCTTCCCTTCTAGAGTCCCAGAAGTATAAACCTTTATTAGAAAGCTTTATGCATCCCTATTTGTCCTATGCTGTTTTTTGTATTTTCTCTCTTTTGTCTCTGCATGCTTCATTCTGTATATTTCTTTCTGAAAAATCTTCCAATTTATTATTGTCTATTCAACTCTAAATAATTTATTTTTAACTCATCGATTAAATTCCTAAACTTAGATACTGTTTTTTTTTTTTTTTTTTTTTTTTTTTTTTTAGTTACAGAAGTTCTGGAACTTCTTACTTTTTATTATTTGTCGTCTTTCAAAATGTTCACTCATTTCCTTAAACATACTGAACAGAGTTATGTTAAAGTCTATATCTGACTTTTTCATTTCACCTAGCTACAGTATGTTGTCCCTCCTGGGATTTGCCACATTTTTTTTTCCTCTTGTATATTTAGGTATTTTCTGTTGAATACCAGCCACTTTATATAAAAATAATGACAATTTGAGGCATAGAATTATGTTATTTTTATCCCAATGAGAAATTAATTTTTCCCCTGGGACAATTTTTCCCCTGGGACAAAACAATTGTTTTGTTTGACACTAACAAACCAAGAGAAACTTAATTATTTAAAGAAAAAGACTCAAACAAGGCTTCACCCTGAGAGGACAGGACTGTTTCCAGTTCACTCTTACCTTTAAGAAACAAATGTTTGGAGTTTCAGCCTATGGAGTTGACCAAGATATCACCATCTTGGGAGGTTCTGAAATCCAATTTTTTTAATGTAAACTTGATGATCCTTTAAGAACTCTGGTTAAATGAAATAATAATAATAATAATAATAATAGTAAGAGAAAGTCACAGAGGAAAGGAAAAAAGAGAAAACACCTTGACTCAAGAACTATAAAGTTAACTATGTGGAAAATCCTTAAGAATCTACAAGAAAGTTACTAGAATTACTGAGTTTATAAAATCATAGGATAAAAGTTCAGCACACAAAAATCAATCACATATACTAGCAGTGTATAATTGGAAACTTAAAAACAATACCATTTCTAGTTGCAAAAAAATTAAATACCAATGTTATAAATCTAGAAAAAAAGAACTCTTACTAAAAATCCTTAAAATTCTAAAGAAGAATTAAATGATGACCTAAATAAAGAGATATATCATAATAATGGATTAGAAGATTCAAAATAATAAAGATGTCAGTTCTTCCCAAACTCTTCTATATATTCCTGGGGGAAAAAAAAACTCAAATCTTAGAATACTACATTTTTTAGAATAATATTTTGTAGAACAAACTGGTTCTAAAAATTTATATGAAACAATAAAGAAGCTAGAATAGCTAAAACAAAATGGTTCTAAAATTCATATGAAACAATAAGGAAGCTAGAATAGCTAAAACAAACTGGTTCTAAAATTTATATGAAACGATAAAGAAGCTAGAATAGCTAAAACAATTTTGGAAAAAGAAAAAAAAAAGTTGAAGGACGTGAATCTGACACTTTACCAAAGATAGAGCGCTACTGGTGAGGTTATAACACACAAACCAATGGAACAGAAGAGAAAGTCCAGAAATATTCCTACGCAATTGTGGCAGTCTGATTTTTCACAAAGATATACAAAGTTTAATGGATAAATTAGGATCTTTTCAACAAATGGTACCGGAGCAATTACACATCAGTATGCAGGAAAAAAATGTGACCTTTGACCTAAACTCACTTATACAAAAACTAATTCGAAGTAGATCACAGATATAAACATAAATATAAAATTATAAAACTTATAGAAGGAAACAAAGGAAACATATTCATGACCTAGAGTTTGGTGACGTGCCCATAGACATTATGCTAAAATCATGAGCCATAAAGGAAAAAATTTTTTCATATCATTGCAGTTTTTAGGATTTGCTGTTTTGGATAATGTGGCTGGAAGTAACTTGAGAACCAACATAGAGAAGAGACTTTTATTTCCAGTCTTGAGTACACAGTGGAATTGATTTAATTAATCCTCTTTCCTGACCAATTCCAGAATATACTGGAGTCAAATCTAAGCTGTCCACAAGTTGTCCCTGGATAAAACACAAAAGAGCAGTGGCTGGCGTTAGAAGAGTGGTCTAATGAAGATGCGAGCAGGGCTCTGCCCTGAAGGCTTATTCTCCTGCCCTGAGAGGGAAAATCTCAGCCCTGGTTGACCACAGGCTTAATGATTAAGCTCAATAGTTAAGAGAATGAAAAACTAGTGACTCTAAGTAGCAAACACTTCTTCTCGACTCCTGATGTTTTTTTCCACAAAGAGGGAGCAGAGAAAGTGTTATTCTTTCTTCTTTATTCCTTCTACCCCAGCGTAAGGAGGGAGAATTCGTCATATATTTTAGATATAAGTCCTGTGTCTTAAGTGTGATTTCATGTTTCCTTTCAGTCTATGTTTTGATTTTTTATTCTCTTAACAGTGACTTTCACTGTTAAGAGACAGTGAAAATTAAAATTAAAATTTTTAAAATTAAAATTTTTAATTTTAATGAAGCCTAATTTTTAATGAAGATACTTGAATAATAAAACGCCAACATAGAGATGTACCGAGATTCAATATAAACCGCTTCCTATTATCAAATTCCCAGAGAGAAAAGATCAGAGATTAAATTTACTTGCAAGTTTAAATCCAAAAACATTCAAGTTCAAAAATATTAAACATCAAAATCAAATTTTCTTGCTCTTGAGAGTTAAAAGCCCCAAGTCCAAAGAGCCTCCTCCCAGATTTTCATTCTGTTCCGTCTCAGTCAGAGGAGTTCTTAATGCCTAGCCAAGACTGCATGCTGATTTGCATATTCTAGGCAATATTATGTGCTCAAAAGAGCACTTCATTTTCCAGACTAGACAGAGACTTTGGGTTATCTGAATTAAAAATAGGATGGGTGAAGAAGGATGTTGGTCACCTAAGAACATAAATTAAGAAAAATCTTGCATCAAAAGTTAATAATATCACTGTGCATTCACCATTACCTAGGGGAGAAGAGGGAATCTATCTGCACACACTGCCTCCTCTTCAAAACAGTGGCACATTTGGAGCACCTGGATGGTTTAGTCAGTTAGACGTCTGCCATCGGCTCAGGTCCTGATCCCAGCGTCCTGGGATCGAGCCCCACATTGGGCTCCCTGCTCAGCGAGGAGCCTGCTTGCCTGTCCTGGTTGTGCTCTCTCTCTGTCAAATAAGTAAATAAAATCTTTAAAGGAAATAAAAAAAAAGAGTGGCACATTTGAAACATACTTGCTGGAAATTTACAATGGTGCCCCAAGATCTTAGTGAAACACAAGCACCATTGCTGTAGCACAGAGTGGAAAAATGCCAACTCACAGACACTCTCCATGGAGTCTCAGGGTCCCAGAAACACGGTGCTTTGTGTGTTTTAAGCTGTGTAGATAGGTTGCTTTGATTAAAAGGGAATCAGGTCAATGGGAGACAGAATAAGGTTTATAGGTACAGAAGCATGTAGGCTGAGAAAATCCTTATCTAAATAAACCCGGAATTTCTACCCCCCCTTTTTTTCTTTTTTTTTAATTTTTAATTTTTAATTTATTTCTTATTTTTTTATAAACATATAATGTATTTTTATCCCCAGGGGTACAGGTCTGTGAATCGCCAGGTTTACACACTTCACAGCACTCACCATAGCACATACCCTCCCTAATGTCCATAATAACCCCTTTTTTTTAATCACATCCTTGTAAGTTGTACAACCTTTCCTAAACTTCTCTCCAAACTACCTTCTCCAAACTGAAGCTCCTACAGGACAAGTTGGTTTGCTCTTAATACTGGCTTTGTTTGCCTGAATCTTGTTTTCAGTCTGGTATTGGTAAGACAGGAAAGAGGCCTATAGTGAAAGTAATCAGGGATGAGGCCTGCACAGTTCAATCCTAGCAATTTCCTGTGTACCTTTGACCAAATTTCATCCTGAGTCAAAAAAGCACACATTCTACAATCTGTAGCTCACCTTCTTGACCTGCTGTGCTCTTTTACATGTGGTCCTAAAACTACTCATGTCCTTTTGGGTTTTATTATATTCAATTTCCCCTAAAGAAATTATATGTATGTATATATCAAAACTAATATTACCAAGTAAAAGGAAGTAAAAGAGTTTAAAGAAGCCAGTCTTTAGCTGAGAGAATCCAAACTTTTTAGTAAAAATAACACTGATTTTCACTGATACATAACATGTTGTGTTTCATACATATATATATATAAACACACATATATATATAAACATATATATTTATATATATAACATATAATATAAACACATATGTATGTGTTTCATACATATATATATATGATTTATATAATTGTGTTCTATGTATGTGTATGTTTTAGGATTTTTCTTCTAATTAAATATATCAGTGGTTTTTTTTTTTGCAAAATTGTAGTCATTTCTGCGTCAATATGTAATAGCTTAAAGAAATCTATAAAATCAGGTGGTAAACATTTTGACCTGTTTTTATTTCCTATAATAACAATGTGTTATCCTAATGTAATTTTTATTAAAATTCCAGTAATCCAAATAATAAAATATATCTTGGTTTTGTGTATCTCCTTACAAACATCTCTTAAGTATATAAGATCTTATAAACCTTAGATCAACTCTATGAGCTAGTGTATTATTGTTTCCATTTTATATATATTTTTAAAGATTTTATTTATTTACTTGACAGACAGAGATCACAAGTAGGCAGAAAGACAGGCAGAGAGAGAGGGGGAAGCAGGCTGTCCGCTGAGCAGAGAGCCCGACGCGGGACTCAATCCCAGGACCCTGGGATCATGACCCTAGCCGAAGGCAGAGGCTTTAACCCACTGAGCCACCCAGGTGTCCCTTGTTTCCATTTTATAAATGAGTAAGCTGAGATTTAGGGGTAGATTTTCTGTACTCCAGATATGTATTTATTTATTTGTTTGTTCATTTATTTATTTATTTAGAGAGATTTTATTTACTTGAGAGAAAAAGAGAGAGCACAACTGGGGGCGGGGGAAAGGGCAGAGAGAGAAGTAGACGCCCCACTGAGCAGGAAGCCTGACTCTGTGCTCCATCCCAGGACCCTGGGATCATGACTTGAGCCGAAGGCAGACACTTTGATTGACTGAGCCACCAATGTGCCCCCTCCAGATATTTAATATATGACCAATCTTGGGTTAAAAAATAAGTCTGATGACTCTTAACTCTTTGCTTTTCCTGCAACATTCACTAAGACTGGGAGAATTTTAAGGAATCGCCATTATCAGCACAATATTCAGCTAATGCCTTAATAATGCCATGTAACAAATTACCCTGATGTTGAGTGTCTCAACTTCAATATTATTGATATTTTGTACCAGAGAATTCTTTGTTGTGGGGCCTGTTCTCTTCATGGTGAGAAGTGTCGTGGCATCTAGAAGCCCCTGGAGTAGACAGAGTAATAGCTATCCAAACGCGCCCACATTCTAATTCTAGAACCTATAAATATATTACGTTTAATGCAAAGGCCTTTGCAGATAATATGACAAAGGTGATGGAATATTACTCTCAGGATCATATTTCATAATGTAAGATTTATCTTAACACACTGGAGAAAGAGATCCTCCTCTTGGCCTTGAAAAGTAAATAGTCATATTTTGAACTGCCTATAGAGTGAGTCACATGATACGGAATGGCATGCAACCTCTAAGACCTCAGATATCCTCCAGATTACAGCCAGTAATAAGCCAAATGGGACTCGAAGTAGATTCTTCCCTAGCTGAACCTGCAGACAAAAACACAGTCTGACTACACTTTGCAGACTGTTGAGACAGCAGAGAACCAAGATAAGCAATGCCCACAATCTTGACCCATGGAAACCGTGGGATAACAAATGAGTGTTGTTTTAAGCCAATAAGTTTCTGGTAATTTGTTATGCGACACTGAAAACTAATGCACCATGACAGTGAATAAGACATGCCTTAAGGCAATGAATGGTAGTTCTGGCAGGGAAAGCAAATCAGTACCCAGCGTTAGTGTCTACCCTAATGAGAACAACGTGTGTCTCTTCCATGATGGAAGTGGTCCCATGTAACCAGCTAACTAATTCCCCTGGAGCACTGTGCAATCACAGGAACTTGAGTGTTGGTCTGCTGTCGAAAGGTTGGGCACTCAGCAGTGGCTGTACCCCAGTCAGCCTTGGTGAGTAGAAATCCGTTTTTCTGGGCAGAAAGCCAACCCCTAACCCTAACACAATAGGCACTTTGTGAGCCTACTGGACAAGAATAGACCGGGTTGGGGAAAGAAAGAGGTCTCACTGATATCCTTAGGATATTTTGTGTGACTTCTTAAACAAAAGCAGTCATTTTTATCTCTGCTGCTTTTTCTCAGGAATTCAGTGAGGACTTGGCTTTTTATTTATGGTCTTTCATGAGGTATCAGTCTTATGTCAGGTGGGGCGCTATTCATCTGAAGGTTTGACTGGGTCTGGACTATCCACTTCAAAGTGGATCACTCACATGGCTGGTGAGTTTGAGTCCTGGCTCTGACCTTGGCACCCCTATTACTTGAGGACAGCTGCTTAAATTCTACTAGCTCCAGTCTACTTGGCTATAAAATAGAGATAATAACATATACTTTGTAAGGTCGACTTGAGAGTCAGTGATCACAAGTCAGAGCACATGACAAAGATTATACTCAATGGAAGGACACTATTCCTATCAAACAGGAGCGGAGTGGGAGCTGATGTTGGTCGTGTGACCAGGAGTTTGTGCTTGAGGAACAAAGTGATTTAAAAGCCCCCCAAATTATTGGAATGTGACTCAAACATAAGAACCCTGATGGTCCCAGAGAGCTAACTCCTTTATAGTCCTTCTAGTCTCCCTCTGTTCTACCACAATGCAGTGTAATGGTCTAGCAGCAAGGACTCAGCCATTCAGCCTATGCTTTCTGATGAGTCAGTCCCTTTCCATCCCCAAAGGTGAACCAGAGATTTCCACATAGCTTTTTGCTGTTCCTTCCTTACTGCTAGTTAAGTCCTTGTCAGTCATACCCACTCCATGTCTAACCTGCTGTTACCTCTTGTGCTTCCCACCTGTCTCTTTGTTCACGATGTTCCTTCCATCTTGAAACCCTCCCCTCTTGCTTTCTTGTCAGGAAATCTACACTTGTTTCAGGGTCCATACTAAATTTCACTACCATCTTTAGCATTAATCCTGACAGAGTTTTCTTTCCTCGGAAGTCTCTTAGAATATATTGTGCCTACATCAGTCTAAACCTTATCTTCCATTACCCTAGAAGCCCCCGACACAGCAGTGACGATGTCTTTAACATTCTCCATGGGGACTAGTACAGCATGCTTTTCCTAATATACATTCGAAAATTCATTTTGAGTATTAGACTTTACTTCAAGAATTAATTCACATCTTTGCAGTAAACTGACATTCATCTTCAGTGTGAAAAATCACAACAATGCTAAATATTTGTATTCCTGTGAAAAGTAAACACTGAATAGGAAAGATTTCCTTTTTTCTTTTTCTTCTCTTTGAAACATGTTTTTCTCCATTTTACGTGAGCACCAAGAACACACAGTTTCCCGACACTATTTAATGCCTACAGCATTCTAATAGAATCACAATAGTCCAGAAGGAACTTTAAAGGGTAAAGTAAGGCTCTCTTATTCCTAAATAAAACTGCAATTAACTCTGCCTAGAAAAGGGAATTTTATATATATATATTATATGTATACATATATACATATAAAATATATATATATTTTATATATATATAATATATATATACACATATATACATATAATATATATATAAAATATATATAATATATATATATACACACACACACACTCTTTAAAATGTGCTTTAGAGACCTGGATTAGAAAGGGAAGTCAGAGTAGTCAGTCTTTCAACCCTTATTAACTCCCTTCTGTTTCCACCGTTCCTGTCTTTGCACTGATCCTCCCTGGGCTGCCTTCTGGCATTCCCAAGGAGAATATGCTCAAGGAGAACACATATATACATATTTTTTTTTGATAATTCTGGCTGCTATTTTCTGTCCTAATTTAGAGAGAATGGAATTCTCTTGGTATTCTTTAAAACAGTTCCCAGGCCCATGTCTCCTTAATCAGCATCAACCACTATACAGCAGCAATTTTTCATTTGGGGTAAAGTCACTTCATAGAACAGCCATCGAGGTAAAGACAAATATTAGAATGTGAGGACCCTAGGGCTTTAAGAGGTCTTCTAATTTATTCCTCTGACTTCAGGTATAAACACACAATCCATCACAAGGGAGACTCTCCTAGGTTTCAATATTTTAGGGAAAAAAAAAATTCCAATCCCCTTTGTCCACTGATTTCCAACTTCATACAATTCACTGTGCTGTTTCCTGGTGTGACTGACGGTGGTGGCGTGGTTTAGTTGGGCTTAATGAAGTTCGATTTGTTTTGTTCTTTGACAATCTCTTATTAGAATTAGAATTATAGGCTAATTGCAGATAGGATAGCCTAATTATCTTTCAGCATTTATTTCCTAACTCAGTTTCTTGATGCTCAGAAATCACACTGGTCCACTCTTCCTTTGGCCAGTGCCTTTGGATCTGTCTCTAGATTGTCCTCAACCATCTCTGGGCACTACCAAAAGGAACAACAGAGATGACTCTAGTAACTCCATACATAAGCATGGCTGATTTTGCCACTGAAATTTCCTCCTTGCCAGTAATTCCATGTGCCTCCTAATGTTGGCACCATGGACACTGAAGAAGTCTAGTCAAGTTGCAAACTAGATTCAAATGTTACGGTCACAACTAACTGCTCCCTCTTCTGTGTTCCCCATGTGCTTTATACTTACGTTTATTAGATGATGTGTTTGTGTGTGTGTGTGTGTGTGTGTGTGTGTGTTTTATTTGACAGAAAGAGATCACAAGTAAGCAGAGAAGCAGGCAGAGAGAAAGAGAGGAGGAAGCAGGCTCCCCACTGAGCAGAGAACCCCACTGATCGAGCTCAGAGCTCGATCCAAGACCCTGGTATCATGACCTGAGCCGAAGGCAGAGGCTTTAACCCACTGAACCACCCAGGTGCCCCAGATGACATATGTTTTTAGATATATATTTGTTTCTTATACATATTAAAAAATACAAACAGTCAAGAACAGGAACCATGAGATTGTCTAGAATAAATGTTCAATAAATGTGAAAAAGCAAAGGATGCAAGGAAGAAAGGAAATTAGTTTAGAACTGAGGAGGAGTTCACAAGAAAAGTTTAAGTCTGACTGTATTTTACAAAGAAGGAAAGTTAGACAATACGAAATTAAGTGAACCAAAACCATGTGCCTATCAGTGAGAGGCTGTTTTGGGCATTAATGAATTCAGAGGCACCCCATATCCATTCCCACGCACTTGGTAAGAGCACTCCGACCTTAGATCGTTAGTCATCCTTTTAAACTCTTAGGGAAAAAGGAGTTTTCCTGTCTGGCAGCCTTGAGCCTGGGAAGATTCCGGACAGGGGCTGCTGGCACCCACTGTACACCATTTGGAGCCTGAGAATAAAGTTGACACAGAAAAAACAAAAACTTGAAAGGTGAAGAGAGACAGGGTCCATGGATGCTTTTTACACCTGAGTCAAGACAATCCTGTAGAAGGATTTTTCCTAAAAAAGGAAATCCCTTTTTTTACTTAACTGTGACCTGCGCTTTCTGACTTGGTCTTAAATGAAATCGTGCAGTACTGGAACTAATAAAATCGGGTCATCTAACTCTCAGCCTGTGTTCTTCTCACTACCTAGATACTGCCTGCCTCCTTCCCAATATTGTTTCCCTTTGCCATTATCAGTCAAAGAAAAAATCAAAGGACAAACCTTCTCTGGCAATTCCACTCTGAATGGGAAGCTTGTAGCTTTTAAAGGAGACCTCGGTTATCTTTGCATGGTCCTGCATCTGATGGGTAGAAGGAGTACCTCACCATCCCAATGCAGCTCGATCCCTATTTATCCATCCCCAAAACATGTTTGCCAGTTAAAAAATGAAAGTACAAAGCTCCAATATTCCCAGAGCCTTCAGTCTCATTCCAAATGTGTTCCAGTTTCTGTTTATTCAGAGTTGAAAACCAGAGCCCTAGGGAGCCCTGAGTTCTGGTGCATACATATGTATGACCTTATCAATGCAGAGGCAGAATTCTGTGCATCCAGAAAGCCCTGCGTCAGGGGTGGTTCCTAGACTATTGTTGGAATTTATTTCCTCGGGCTGTTAAGATGACTTTTGTGACCTTACTATTGTAGCAGAGAGGGTCTTATTTGCTCAGTAACTGATCTAGTAGCTTTGTGCAAACAGCTCATAACCCTCTTCTCTGGCTAGGTGGGTATCAGCTAAACTAAACCAGAGGGAAATCCCACCTCCAGAAATCAGCACAGCACTCTGATCTATAGTTAATATTTCAAAAATAAAATACAATAGTCTGCTGAAGTTTTCTGCCAGGCCTGGGAAAACCTGCAGTCACAGCAGAGGAGAGATGTAAGAATCAATTTACATTATGTCAGCTTATGATTTAAAAATAGTTTACACTTTAAGAGAGAAGAATATTCATTCCAACACTGGGTTGGCAAATGAATCACAAGAGCCTAAATCCCCATCAGTAGAAAGCTGGTTAAGTGAATTATGATACACACCTCAGTGGGCTTCTATAGAGCTATTAAAATGAAGAAGGCTGGGCTCTGTGACCTGATCTGAAATAATCTCTGAGGCATCTTTTAAAATGAAAAAAGCAAGGGGGCAGGAGGTGTGTGCACAATCCAAGTAGTCATGTTAAATGAAGGGAGAGGGAGCTCTGTTAATATGCATACACACAGACACACACACACACACTTTGATATGCTGAGAACATTCCGGAAAGGATCCACAAGAAAAGAGTATCAGACGTGGCTTCAGGGAAGGGAACTGGAGAATACCTTTACAATATATTTCCTCTTGTGCTATTTGAATATGTGTTACCATGTCTTCATATAGCCTATTACAATAAAAATAAAGAACAATATTCCAAGGTCTGACTTTGATTTAGAGTTTAACAATAAAAACATTAAGATTTTATATTCCTTTCTTCCTTTAAGGCAAAAGCAGGCCTTTTCCATCTTTGTTACTTGCCTTTGAACAAATAGGCTCTAGTATTTTTAGACTTTCTCCCTGGAGTCCAAAGCGCACTGTATTAAAGTAGCCCGGGAAATACAGAGGAGTTGGAGCCCAGGTTCTGTGTCCTAAATGTTTTTTGGTCATGCAGAAAGTAGCTTTTCCCCTATGCTGCTGGTTAGAGGAGTAGGACATGCACTGAGGTAATTTCTTCTTTCCTGCTAGATTAAAGGAAGGGGTTAATCTTTTTTTTTTTTTTTTTTAATTCTCTCTCTCTCTCAGAGAAGGTTCTGTTATTCTTTTCCTCAAAGTGAACACACATCTGAAAACAGCTCTAGTGCATTTCTGCTGGAAGGAGCAGGAAGCTATTAACAGCAGCACTTGAGGCTGCTGTGAAAGTCCATTACCCCAGAAATAGATTAAGGCAAGTTTACAAAAATGTGTTCCCCCCGCGTTATCACTTTTACCTGAAAGAATGTGGTTCCTGTTTAGCAAGAGACAGATATTCTTACCTCATTTCCCCAAAGAACTAAAGTGAGACCAAAAAAAAAAAGATAAAGTCTACCCCCTGAGAATTTGCTCTGCTTTTTTACTTTTGAATCACATATTTTAGATGGGGTCATTTTTTTCTCCGCATACCTCCACCCCGGCCACCTCCTCTGAGGTCTTTAATGGCAGCTGCCTGGGACCGTGGCTCTGAAATATCTAGCTTGAGTTTACACCCAGACAGCCCAGACACAGGGGAACTGGATCAAACAGTGAAGGGAAGGACCAAGCCTAAGCCTTTGTCACTTGTGAGGCAATTTGCATAAACTCATCCCACAGCTGTTCCTTAGGCACAGAACTGTACTAGCCTCCGCTCCAGACAGACTCGAACTAGTGACAAAACTATCTAAGTAGAAACTTAGTCATGTGACCCCCCCTACTTCCTCCTCTCCTCCTCCTGTCATCCTCTACTACTGGCTGCAGCACTCCAAAGGGCAAAGGATAAGTTCAACTGGGCCCTGGTTCATGTTTCAAAGAGGACTCTGACAGGGCCTGGGAGAAACATGCAGCCACAGCAGAGGAGAGATGTAAGAATCAATTTACAATATGTCAGCTTATGATTTAAAAATAGTTTACACTTCAAGATAGAAGAATATTCATTCCAACACTGGGTTGGCAAACGAATCACCAGAGCCTAAATCCCCATCAGTAGAAAGCTCAAGTCGAACCTTGCCTCATTCCCAAAAGATGTACAGTTCTCAGGAAGTTCACGTCCAACATGAATCTAGTGTCCGAGATTTCTTCCATTTAGTATATAGGCAAGAAAATCATGAGTCAAGACTAAAAGGCTTATTTGTCAAGCTTGAGAAGAAGACTATGGAAGAAGACCCCCCGTAAGCTCTACCCTGTCAGGACTACACTTCAGACATCAGAGGTAAGAAGGGATAGCCTGTCATGTACAATGAATAACAAAATTTGAGATCAAGAAAGTAGTGAGATTTCCCAATCTCCAGATCAGTGATTCCTAAATCTGGCTTCGTCCCCATTTCACATGCCTGAGACTTTCCTGTAGAAATTCTGACGAGGTGATGATCCTCAGTATCCTGCTGTCCCTACAGGCTTCTGCCGTCTGGCCTCAGCTGAACACCCGTAGTAGCTCTGGCTGAGGACCCTCAGCCGCTGGGACTGCCTGAAGCTCTCTCCCTGGTGATCAGACACACCCAGACATTTGCTACCTTCTGCCCTGGATGGCACTTTCTTGAGTGTAGTGTACTGTCTCATCATAGCCCTGCAGGGTAGGCAATCCAGGATATTTATCTCCATTTTACAGATGAGAAAACGGAAGATCCAAGAGACTTGCCAAAGTTCAGAGCATATTGAGTCAGAGACAGATCCGGAATTCCCAACAAAGTCTCTATAAATAGTTTCCCTCTAGCATTGCGGCTTCCTGTAGATTTATGGTCCAAGATGAGCTGTCTAGACACTGGCAACCATTTTGCTTCCTAGGACCAAAGGGAAAAGCATGAAATCCTGGCCAAAGCTAAAGAGGACAACCCTTTAATTGTATAGATAAGGAAACTGAAGCACAGTGACTTGCCCAAAATTACACAGCCAGGTAGTGGCAAGAAAAATAAACAAAGGTGGGATTACAGTTAATGCAGACCAGAAATAGAGCAAGATGGAGGGGAACTGTTTGGTGTTTCAACAGTCGAAGTGATTACTGCACAGAGAGCTGCTGTGTATTTGGAAGACTGCCCACTCCATTGAGAAATGGACCATGGCAAGGAGTAGCCATACAAATCACTGAGGTCACCTTGATGGTCTTTATGAGTGTGCCAGCCAGTCTGCAACTACTTGTGTGTGTGTGTGTTTTGTGTATGCTTTTGTGTGTTGTTTAGTTGCCAAGGGGATGCTCAAGCAAGCAGGAGCCTGTATACATTCAGCAAAGGTTAAAAAAAAAAAAAATCCCTGGAAAGTGTTAGCATAATTACCCAGCCAGTCTGTTTCTTACCTGGAGGTAAATGCAGTCTCTACAATTCCTGTCAGTTGTGACGATCATTCATGATGCAGAAGTGTGCAGGGAAGAGGTCCCCCCTCTCTCATTCCATCTAATTTCTCTAACCCTCTAGCATAGCTAGAGATGAACCCAACTCCTATAAAACAGAAACAAACTTCAAATCCATGTCAGAGCCTGCCAGAGAGAATGATTTACAAACTGCCAGCAGAACATTGGTGTAAACAAGATAATGCACATTAATTCTCAGCGAGTCAATTAGCATTCAGTTATTCTGAACAGGGTCTGACCTTGATGCTTGAGGATCTGAACAGAATGCAACCCATAGCTTAAAGGAAAATGCCACCTTTTCTTCTTGGATTGGCAGGTCTCAAGGGTTCAAAGTCTCAAGAAGCACTCTTCCTCATAAAGCCGGACAAAGGGACAAACCCTGTCTCAACACAACTCTTGTATTTCACAACTGATGTCTTTTTGCCTTTGAGGCCACAAACACTTTGATGACTCTCACCTTTGATCTAAATTTCTAAAGGATCTAAGTGTTATGCTGCATTCCAGAGGCATCTTTCACTTCAAGTCATCTGAGGGTTTAAAAGGTCTTAAAATAACTGCACACATTTCTTTGGATATTTTTTAAATTGCTAATTCAAAGAAGAGGATTTGTTTGTATTTGTTATGTTTTTGTTATGCTTATTAGCATTATCTGTGCTTTCTGGGGGTATTTTTTCCTTGGATCTGGGGAAGTGATCAACCAGAGTCCCTCACAATATTTTCCTATTCCAGATACTCTAAAAAGATGTGTGACCCACTTGAGTCCACTGGAGCAGAGTTTCCCAAAGTTGAACGTGCACATGAATCTCCTTGGGCGTTTTAAAAGGAGATTACCCCAAAGATACAGATGTAATGAAAAGAAGGAAAACACGCACCCCAATGTTCACGGCAGCAATGTCCACAACAGCCAAACTGAGGAAGGAGCTGAGATGCCCTTCAACAGATAAATGGATAAAGAAGATGTGGTCCATATACACAGTGAAATATTACTCAGCCATCAGAAAGGATGAATACCCAACATTTGCATCAACATGGATGGAACTGGAGGAGATTATGCTAGATGAAATAAGTCAAACAGAGAAAGTCGATTATCATATGGTTTCACTCATATGTGGAACATAAGGAATAGCACAGAAGACCAGAGGGTAAAGAAGGTAAATCTGAAGGGGGGAAATCAGAGAGGGAGACAAACCATGAGAAACTCTGGGCTCTGGGAAACAAACTGAGGGTTTCAGAGGGGAGTGGAAGGGAGGATGGGGTAGCCGGGTGATGGGTATTAAGGAAGGCATCTGCTGTGATGAGCACTGGGTGTTATATGCAACTAATGAATTACTGAACAGTACATCAAAAATATATTAAAAATATATAAATATATATGTAAGTATATAAATATAAATATAAAATAAAAATAAAGGGAGATTCTGATTTAGTAGATGTGGAGTGGAAGCTGAGATTCTGCGTATCTTATAAGCTCCCAGCTGATACGGATGCTGCTGGTCCAACCGCCACACTGCAAGGCACTACCTGAGGCACTTGCCTGAGAGCCTTCTTCCATGGATCCCAGGGTCCTGAGATCGAGCCCCGCATCGGGCTCTCTGCTCAGCAAGGAACCTGCTTCCTCCTCTCTCTCTGCCTGCCTCTCCACCTACTTGTGATCTCTGTCAAATAAATAAATAAAATCTTAAAAAAAAAAATGTGTCCTTTGACAATCTCAAGACTCTGCTATTTGTAACAGGGATGTTCACTAAATACTATTCCAGACAAGGGGTCTCAAACTTGCTCAGTTCATAATACCCTAGGCCTACAGGTTTAGAGGAACTCCTCCAACACCAACCCCTGCATATCCAGTCGCCCCCATTTGAAATAAGTGTTCTGTTTGTTCTTGTCGGTTTGCTTACTGTTTATTTATTTTGCAGGGTTCATAGTTGTCCACCCTTGTTAATTGGATGGAGACAAACCCAATTTTTTTTAAAGATTTATTTTTTATTTATTCATTTGACAGACAGAGATCACAGGTAGGCAGAGAGGCAGGCAGAGAGAGAGGGGGGAGCAGGCTCCCTGCCGAGCAGACAGCTTGATGCTGGGCTTGATCCCAGGACCCTGAGATCATGACCTGAGCGGAAGGCAGAAGCTTTAACCCACTGTGCCACCCAGGTTCCACCCCCCCTTTTTAAAAAAGATTTATTTTTTATTTTTTATTTGACAGACAGAGATCACAAGTAGGCAGAGAGAAAGGAGGGGTCAAACCCAATTTTAAGGGTATTAATGGCCCTTGCTTCCACTGGACTACCAAATGATAAAGAAAACACTGATGAAGACAGCAGATGTCAAAATATTCCTTCCCTCAGAGGTTGCAGGATCAATTGGCTGGATCCTGGGTGAAGGCAAAGCAGATTCTTTACTAGACACAGACAAGGCAGTTGGCTGCTGGGGATAAATCTGACAGGGAACCAGAACAGTGTTCTTCATGGAGCCTTTCTCTAGCGCATTCAACAGGCACCCTCCAGGCAACACTTTGCCTCATGCCCAGCCTATCCTTCCCAGCACACACACACACACACACACACATACTTCCTAGGCAATTTCTCTGGAATCATTTTAGAAGTCTCTGTGGTCCCATCTGTCCATAACATCTATTCCCCATCCCTTCTCAGGATTCCAAACCAATAATAATATAACAATAAATAATAATAACAACAATAATAATTAACACTATTTAAATCATCATTACAACCCTTTAAGATAGGTATTATTACCATTATTCTTTTTATGCATGAGGACTCTAAGGCACAGAGAGGGTAAACAATTTCCCCAAGGTCACACATCTAATAAGCAGAGATACAAGCACAGATAATCTGGCACCAGGGTCCATGAGCTTAAACGCTCCATGATACTTATCCATACTCTTTTAAAAATTATTTTTATTAACATGTATTATTTGCCCCAGGGGAACAGGTCTGTGAATCGTCAGGCTTACACGTTTCACAGCACTCACCATAGCACATACCCTCCCCAATGCCCATAACCCCACCACCCTCTCCCTACCCTCCCACCCTCCAGTAACCCTCAGTTTGTTCTGTGAGATTTAGAGTCTCTTATGCTTTGCCTCCCTCCAGAGTTAATCACTTTACCAAAAAGAGAGACAGAGACAGAGACAAACCTTATTATCCTCTTTATCTTTTACAGTGGATGGCTCATTAAAACCAGAGCCAAAATAATTAGCAACCAAATAAATTAGTTTCCTTTCCAAGAGAGTGTTTTCAAACACTCCCCCGAGGTGAGGGAAAATATTTGCATTCTGTCCCTGTTGGGGTGTGTGCAGTGAAGTGCATTCCCTAAGAATGGGTTGGATCCTTCTAAGGAAGCAGAAAATAAGAAAGAAAACAAAACAGTTGTTTCCATAGTAAAATATGTTGGCTCTTCTTACTCCCTTACATTTGAATAAATTCTATTCCCTCTTTGGGCATACAGGTCATACTGCCTTTGTGAAGCTGCAAGCATTACACCAACCCCATTCCTTCCCCAATTTTTTTTTTAAACCCAGCCAGTATTATTAGACTATCTCCGCCTGCCACTTGAGTATATGCCTCATATGTTTGTTGTTTGTTTTTCACATATATTATTCTGATCTCTTCTACTTGATTCTAAGCATTTTGGTTTAAACACCTACTCTGGGGCACCTGGGTGACTCAGTCAGTTAAGCATCTGCTTTCAGCTCAGGTCATGATCCCAGGGTCCTGGGATGGAGCCCCCCATCTGGGTCCCTGCTCAACTGGAAGCCTGCTTCTCCTTCTCCCTCTGCCTGCCATTCCCCCCGCTTGTGCTCTCTCCCTCTCTCTGTCACATAAATAAATAAAATGTTTTAAAACCATTAAAAAATAAACACTTATTCCTAGAATACTGTATACTAATCTTGACTCTTAATATGTATTAAGTAATAGGTATGTTCATGCTTTCTTGGGCAAACATTGTCCTTCTCCTTTCCTACCCTGGGATAAGTTAGCTACGTGTGATTTGCTAGGATGGTTAGTGCATCAGTTTACCTGTGCCTTCATAGTCTAGGTCACAGGCTTTCTATGTAGCCCCACTACCTGTATCACGACAGAACTATGCATGACAGCTCGAAATCTCACTAACCATCTCATACCACTGCATCATGGTCACAAGGATACTGAGCAAAGGATGCAGGCTAGACCACAGCAAATTGAGCAACACAGTACTGAAAAAACAAACTCGGAATTCAGCCTCCATGGATAAAGGTATGAAAGGGTCATCTTTGTATATAAAGGGCAACACTTAACGTTTCAGTTTAAGCACTGAGGAAAACTACTCCATTAAACTGATGAGGGCCAGTCGGAAAAATTCAGAGAAAAATTTCTGCTACATCCCATGTTTTCTAGGTTAGTAATTCTACTCGTGGGTCCCTGAATTACATGAAGGAGCAGGTGTTTAAAAGACAAAGTTAGGGGCGCCTGGGTGGGTTAAAGCCTCTGCCTTTCGCTCAGGTCATGATCCCAGGGTCCTGGGATCGAGTCCCACATCGGGCTCTCTGCTTGGCAGGGAGCCTGCTTCCTCCTCTCTCTTTCTCTGCCTGCCTCTCTCCCTACTTGTGATCTCTGTCAAATAAATAAATAAATAACCTTAAAAAATAAAATAAAAGACAAAGTTAATTTAGGGGTACTTGGGTGGCTCTGTCAGTTAAGTATCCAACTCTTGATTTTGGCTCAGATCACGATCTCAGAGTCATGAGATCAAACCCTGTACTGGCTCCACACTGGGCATGGAGTCTGCCTGGGATTCTTTCGCTCCCTCTCCCTCTGCCCCTGCCCCCCTCATCCCTGCACATGTGCACGCACACACACACATTCTCTTTCTCTCTCTCTCTCAAAAAAAAAAAAAAAGACAAAGTTAATTTTCAGCATTTGTCTGATGATCGGGGCTGAAAAGATACTAGGAGAGATCATTTTAAGACCCATTTTTGGACACTTGGAGAAAAATAAGGGTAATGTTTAGAATTTGTTTGGTCAGCCTACCTTAATGTTCTCTGACAGAGTGAGTTATCCTGAAAATGGGTAGAGATAATAAATCTTGATTTTACTGAGACTTTAATTTCATCCTCTATGGCATACTCATCGATGAACTGGGCAAATGTGGTCTGAATTATGCAACTATGAATTGGACAGACAACTAATAACAAACTAAAGGCAACTCAAGGCTGCTATTAATAGATCTGTATCACCCTGGGAGTTCCACTAAGTAATGAAAGTATACTGTCAACATGTTATTGGATACAGACATTTACCTGAATGTTGACATTAGAATATTATTTACTTTTCCTACACAAAGCCATGGGAGCAAACTTGCCCATTTCAAGAAAGTCACTCTCTCCCACCACTCACAAGAGCTTGGAGAGATTTAAAATGGAATAGGTTTTTATCAGTTGAAGAAAGGAGGTTTTGTGAAACTTAAAATGAAAGTGAGTTGATAGATTAAGCTACTTGCAATTTTAACCCTTTGAATTCCTGGGTTTTGAGCTAACACCAATAAAAATCCATTACCATATTCGTAACTGTGTCTAAACTCCTAGAGTTTATAAACAGACCAGGCTAAGAAGTAAACTATAAAGCAGTCATACAACTCCTTGGGACACTAAAATCCCAATGTGACACTTAAGCTTCCAGAAGACTACAAGTAACCCCATCATCACCATGGAAACGACACTTACTTATAAGGCAGCCTGAGCCATTAAACTCAAGAGCCTCTGGAGTCCGTGGTCTTTGGGGATATAGCGAGACTGATATATTCTCCTCTCTGACCACTGCCCTCCCCTTCTGTGTCTCTCAGCTCTTAACTCTTCACCCTTGCCACGTCTAAGTCACCAGGTTGTCACTCTGGTTCTGGATTTAACTTGCATCCCTCTCTAGCTTGATCTTCAAAGTTAACATTTTTAATACTGACCCCACTACAGTGCCAGAAATTCCTGCTTCCTCTTCACTGGGTTTTGTTAATAATCAAACAAGTTCATTTATGTGTAAGCAATTGAAAAATGTTGAGGTTATTTCTATTTTTGCTTTCATTTCTGGCACAGATGATACTACGTGGCATTTTAAACATATGTTGAATGAACCAATAAACAGGTGGAAATACATTCTATCCTACACATCAAAATCGGGCCAGTATTCCTGAAGTTAAGCAGCAACTCCCCTGAAACAAAAAGTTGACTTTAAGTGCTTTGTTCTAAACAAGAAGTATGCAAAGTTTAGCATTCTTTTTCTATTTCTATGAAAAATATCACAGAAATTTTATTAGGCATTACGGTGAATCTGCAGATAGATTTGGACAGTATGGGCATTTTAGTAATATAATAATAATAATAATTCTTCCAATCTATGTGACCATGGGATATCATTCCATTTGTATCACTAGGAAAAGGATAGTCTCTTTAGTAAAAGTATTGAGAAAAAGTGAGTATCCAAATGAAAAAGAATGCAACTGGGCCTTTATCTCACACCATGCACAATAATCAATTCAAAATTGATTAAAGCCATAAATATAGCAATTAAAACTGTAAAACTCCTAGAAGCAAAGGTAGGGGGAAAACCCCTTGACACTGGCATTTGCAATTTTCTCATATATGACACCAAAAGCAGAGGCAACAAAAGCAAAAAAATAAGCAAGTGGAACTACATAAAGTTAAAACATTTTTGCACAGCAAAAGAAACCATGAACAAAATGAAAAAGCAACCCACGTTATAGGAGAAAATATATACACATCATATAGTCAAGAGAGGACTAATACCAAAAATATATTTTAAAAGCTCATACAAAGTAATAGCAAAAAACAAATTAACTGATTCAGAAGGTGGCAAAGGACCTGAATAGACATTTTTCCAAAGAAGACATACGGTTGGCCAAAAAATACAGAAAACTGTGTTCCACACCACTAATCATCAGGGAAATGCAAATCAAAACCACTGAGATATCTTCTTATACCTGTTAAGATGGCTACAATCAAAAAGTCAAAAATTAACAAGTGTTGGTGAGGATGTGGCGACACTGTAAATTGGTAGAGCCACTATGGAAAGTAATGGAGTTTCTTCAAAAAATTAAGAGTAGAATAACTGTATGATTCGGCAATCTCACCTGGGAAGATCCATCCAAAGGAAATGAAATAGTATCTTGAAGCGATACCTGTACTCCCATGTTCATGCAGTATTATTTACAATAGCCAAGATTTGGAAATCACCTGAGTAAGTGTCCACTGACAGATGAATGGATAAAGAAAATGTGGCATACAAATGCAATGGAATACCATTCAGCCATAAAAAGAAGAAAATCCTACCTTTTGCAATATGAATAAACCTAGAACATATTATGCTAAGGAAAATAAACTAGACAAAGACATATACTGCATGATCTTACTTATAATGTGGAAATCTAAAAAAGCTAAACTCATAGAAACAGAGAGTACAAGAGTGGTTACCAGAGGCTGAAGGAAATGGGAGGATGTTGGTCAAGGGATCCATGCTTTTAATTCTAGAGTGAATAAATTCTGGAGATCTAATGTACGGTATTGAGATTATATTTAATATCTAGTAATACGCTGTATGTGCTATGAGAGCAGATCTTAGATAGTCTCACTACCCCAAAAAAGAAAAAGAAAGTTAAATAGGTGATGGACAGATGAATTAGCTAGATTGGGGGAATCATTTCACAATGTATTAATATATCAAAACATCACATTGTACACCTTAAATAGACAGTGTTCACTAGTCAATCATATCTCAATAAAACTGGAGAAAGAAAAAGAACTGTGGCCTTTGTTTTGTAGAACAATGGAACCCCTTAGAGAGTCTTAAGCAGTGGTATGACATGGATCAGAACTGCATTTTGTTAGGGTGATGAGGCTGGGGTATGGAAAAAGAATATGAGAACAAGCAGGGGTAGAAGGAGGAAACCAAACAGGAGGCTGTGACAGAGCACAGAGTAGAGGAGAGAATCACATGGATCATCAAAGCAGTCATGGGATGAAAAGAAGAGGCTGAACTGACAGGTAGTTGTGAGAAAGAATCTGCAAATGATTATCGAATGGCATTAGATCTAGTTTAATGCGAAATGCCCCGAGGTGTAATTGGAAACATATTCATCCTTGTTTTGCAATTCTGGGAATGAGGTAGCTCCGACAACTGAGTCATCCATTACAGCTCATCTTTCCAAGGAAATAGTTTGATGGTATTTAGACTGAGTATGAATACACTTTGCCCATTTTATCAGTAATAATAGTTCAAACTTCACCATGAGAGATTATGGACTCTGAGAAACAAACTGAGGGTTTTGGAGGGGAGGGGGATGGGGGATGGGTGAGCCTGGTGGTGGGTATTATGGAGGACACAGATTGCACGGAGCACTGGGTGTGGTGCATAAACAATGAATCTTGGAACACTAAAAAATTAAAAAAAAATAACAGTTCATGCTTCTAAAATTCAAAATGATGAAGTAAAAAAGAAAAATACTATTCTCCCTCAAACACAAAACCAAATCTCATTTAAATACGGATCTGTGAACTTTTTTCCCACTGGAAAAGAGTAACTTCTGAAAATCTGATTTTGGTTGATTAAAAATGTCACTGCCAACAGACTCACAAACAAGTTTTTATTTGGGGACGGGAGATAAAACAAAAGCAAAGATGTGATTTACTGAACAGATGTAAAATATATTATATAATGCTCTTTCTCACCCAATGTCAACACACTGTCAATTTGGGGAACAGATTTGTCCTTAAAGGTGCCATAGAGAGGACAGCATTCATAATGCCCTAACTAGGTCTTTGATACCTACGAGTTTGAAAATGAGAATGCACTGCTCTTTTAAAAGCAGAGGCAGAGGACTTAAATGCCACTTTTCAATAGCACCCAGAGGTTTTGAGAATTAACCAGTTCTGAAAATATATTATGTGCTCTCTGAAGGAAAATTAAAACACAAATCAAAATTGTTGAGGGAAACATTAGTGCCCTCCAGTAGCTGCAGAGCTGCACAAAGCTGTGCTCACAGCCTGTAACACAGAAACTACATTTCAGTGCAACCCAGCATACAAAGGAGAGTGTAGAGGGTCACCTCCCTGTAGTGGTATCAAATCCTCCACCTTCCACCCCTCTCTTTCCAGGAGCTCCCTTGTTCCTTGCCTAAACAGAGAAGTTTAGCGATCTTTCTATAGAAGCTCTCAAGTTGCAAGCCCACTCCCCGCCCCCCAACCCCCGTTCCAAAATGGTAACTCTGTGGTTAGTTACCAAGTGGCCAGTCATACAGCAAGGACTGTGCTGGGCGTGAGTGTGATCTGGTTCAAAGGTAGATTAAGAAAATGCCCAGACTTCTATAAATAATTTAAATTCCAAAGATGACTAGAGAAAGAACCCAGGACAGATGCAGCTTTGGAATGTACCTTGCTAATAAGGAAACATGATCGTTGTACAATACACATTACAATAAATCTTTATCTGAGTGTAATGTTGATATAAGCAACTTCTGATTCCGTTTCCACCCTTCACAATCACAACTGCACATTTTTTTAGCCTGAAATTCAATATTTACTCATTCATCCATTCAGCCAACATATATTGGAGTCATACTATGGATAAGATATTTTGCTGGATTCTGTGAGAAAATTCAAGATGTGTAGGACCCAGGGTTTTGACTACAGGGGCTTACAGTATAGCAGAGAGGTTAAATCCCTTAACTTCTGAAGGGGAAATAATCTTCAGTTTGCATATCAGGTCTGATTGTTGACCTTGGGGAAGTTATAGAGCTGAGCTCTGACTTCTTTCTATGTAAAATGAGGATAATAATAAGATATATCATATAGGGTAAGCATTCAGAGGAGGAGACTCAGAGCCACAGAGCCCAGCAAAGAAAATGGAAAAGTCAGATCAGCCTACCTTCAGGACCACCAGCTTAGCATGAGCCAAGAGTAGTCAGGAAATGTGCCTTGGAATCAGACTGTACATGGCCTTGAATGTCAGGCTAAGAGATGTGAGCTTCATCTAAAAGATGATTGGGTGTTTCTAAAAGCTAGCTTGTGCAGGAGTAAAGACAACAGATACATCTATATACTTCAAAAGGATAACTACATATGTGATGTGATGAAGAAACAAGAAGGAAACTAGAAGCAAAGAAGCTATTTAAAAGGTGACAAAAAAAAATGCCAAAACACAATGAATACTTTCAACCTAACCATGAAAAACAAGCAAACAAATCCAAATAAAAGGACATTCTACAAAATAATTGGCCTATATGCTTCAAAAGTGTCAAGGTCATAAAAGATGAGGGAAGACTGAGGAAGCGTGACAGTTGTTAAGAATGAAGGATTCATGACAACTCAGTGTGATGTGGATCCTGGAACAGATCAAGGACATTAGTGAGAAAACTGGTGAAAGTCAAATAAAGGCTAGAGTTTAGTTACCAATGATAATGTTAATTATCAATGTTAATTTTGATAAATGCATCATGGTTAGACAAGATGTCAGCCTTAGGAAAGCTGAGTGAGAGATATAAGAGCTCTCTATATTATTTACATAACTTTTTTGTAAACCTAAATTTATTTTTTTAAAGATTTTGTATTTTAGAGAGAGAGAGAGAACATAAGCATGAGCAGAGGGAGGGGCAAAGGGAGAAGCAGACTCCCCCCCTCTCTGAACAGGGAGCCCGATGTGGAGCTCAATCCCAGGACTCTGGGACCATGACCTGAGCCAAAGGCAGAAGACTTCTGACTGACTGAACCACCCAGGCACCCCAAGCCTACACTTATTTCAAATAAAAAGGTTTTTAGTTGTTTGTTTAGTTTTGGTTTTTGGTTTTTGGTTTTTTGTTTGTTTGTTTGTTTGTTTTAGTCTAGGCAAGAGAAGATATCAACCTGAACAAGGGTAGTGGTTCTGAGAACAGGGAGAACAAGAAGCAGAATTTGTAAGATATTAGATGCTGCCTGGGGTTGGTAGGGTGACAGAGAAGTCATTTGAGAATATGACTCAAGTCTTACTGGCCAAGCAATTAGTAGACATTTACTTTTCAGAAGTCCCAGGAGGGAACAAGTTGTAGAGGACGCGTAATGAGTTGTCCCCTGCACACCTTGAGTTGTAGATGTAGACAAATTCATAGGAAACTGGATATGAAAGACAAGAGAAAAGGTGGGGTTTTAGATTTGGGAGTCAACAATATAAGGTAATAGAACTACAGGAGTGAATACATTTACCAAAGGAGGGAGGAAAAGGATGAAAACAAACACTTTTAGGAAAATATCCACATTTAAGAAGAAGAAAAAGGAGAGGGACCACATTTTAACTTAATTCTTTCATCAGGGGAAAGCTCATGTTTAAAAATATAGTAGATTTGGAGTAAACTGGGGCTCTGGAAAACACGTTTTCTATGCCCATGATGGAGGTAATTAGTGATGGGAATTAAACAACCACAGAAAAAGGAAAAGAGAAAATCAGGGTCATTTGTGTGTGCCTTCAAATAAATAGGAAAGCTTCAACAAGTATGTTATTGGATTGATCAAGTTTGGGATTTGAAATCTCAGCAGCATATTTTAAAAGAATGTAACTGTGCTTTTTACCATTAGCCTTAAAAAGTTAAAGCCCCATCTCCCCCAAATATCCTGGCTTCTTGTAGAGTTCCATTATATATTTAGAAGAATAAAAGTCTGCAACGTGAGATGAGCAGGATAGTCTGATTGCCGCGCATTTTAGGAAAATCTGCTCAAGAGTAGTATGGTATTTTAAGTTTTCCTAGAAAAGAGTACCCACACACATATTTTAAACATGTATGCCCATATGTATGCCTCACAAATCGAAAGTTTACACTTTGGTGAACCTGTTTTGAACACAAATGGTCTTCTGCTTTCCAGCTTCCTGAAGTAGCTGGAGAGTTGTCTATCAGCAAGTCCCCACTTTGTAGAGAATTTCTCCTCCACTAATTCTAAATGGTTCTTAAAGCCGTGGTCCCATAGGCCACATGAGGTCCCATAGGCCATGTGCTGGACCTCAGTGGGGTCAACCAGAGCTCCTCCTTGGGATGCGAAATGGTAACTGATTACTTTACTTAGACTCTATAGTGATGAAAGCCGCAAGTCATGACACTTGGAAACTGTCAACAGCCATGGTCTCTGCAAGTCTGCATTTAAAAATAAGAATAAGGGGTGCCTGGGTGGCTCAGTGGGTTAAAGCCTCTGCCTTCGGCTCGGGTCATGGTCTCAGGGTCCTGGGATCAAGCCCCACATTGGGCTCTCTACTTGGCGGGGGGCCTGCTTCCTCCCCTCTCTCTGCCTGCTTCCCTGCCTACTTGTGATCTCTGTCAAATAAATAAATAAAATCTTTAAAAAATAAATAAATACAAATTTAAAAAGTAAAAATAAAAATAAGAATAAAGCTGAAACGCAGGTTGAAGCTGATGTGAGACATCCCGAAGGAGTTCTGGTGTCATCTGGTTACTGCTCCCAGTTGTGGCGGGAGCACACAAGTATCACTAACCCCTTTCAACTCTCCACGTGAGCACATGACTTACTCCCAAAGCCTTCCAACAAATCCCCTTTTTTTGCCCAAGGCAGTTAGGAGTGGATTTGTGTCAGCGGCAACTGTAAGAGTCATTACTAATATTCCTAAGAATTCTGCCTGGTTAAAAGGACTCTCTTTCTCATTCTTTATAAGCCATTTCTAATGAATCCTTGTGTCCTACAATAGGATTTGTTTGTTAAAGTTGAACTCTTAAACGTAGGGTGCCTCCTTTCTTCCTCCCTCCTTTCCTTTCTCTGCCTCCTTCTGTGGGTGTTTCTGTCCCTTTTTCTTTTTCAGTTAGCACTGTGACTAAGTATGGCTTCTGATACCTAATCTAGATCTAGAATTTTGAACCATTTGAAAGCATCCCTCTTATCTCCAATATGACAGTCATGTGAAGTTTGGTTTTCAGAAGAAACAGTCTTATTTTTAAACACAGAGACATAAATGTGATCGGTAGTACGGGAGCAAAGGGAGCTTTAGAGCCAACCAAACTGCATGCGCGTCTCTCCTCAGCCACACACTAACTCTGTGACCTTGACTAAACTGCCTAACCTTCTACATTTCTAAAATCTAACAATGAATAGTTTCCACTGTGCCAGGCACTGTGTTAGGCATTTCATAGGTCACCTTTACAAGCTAGCTGCTGTTATCCCCATTTTACATATGAGAATACTGAGGTTTAGAAAAGTTAAGTCACTTGCCAAAAGACAATGCACGAAGGATTCCAGATCCCACACTTACCCACCAGGGGACATGATACAATACCCGTCCCAAGAAGGAAAAGAAAAATAGATACATGCAACAGAATCAGACACCACTTGGACAGGATGTTTTTGTTGTGTTGTTTTAATGTTCACACCATGAAATAATAATCAAATTAATCCTTCTATAGACAGCAGCTACCCACTACAGGTGAGTGAGTGAGCAGGGCCACTAGCTAACTACTGTACTTCCCTTGAGGTGGACACTGATCTTCTCTATTCAGAAAGAACACAGGCCCCAGAGGAGCAAGGTGGAGGAGGCCCACTTGCCTACTCAAGGAATTGACTCTTGGCTTCCCCCATACTGCTTCCTGTCCTACCTCTTCACGCCCTTGTGTTTGCCACACCCGCTCGTGATGGTTTGAGCCCACAGAATCCATGGCTTGTATCGTGAAAAGACATCTTCCCACAGCTAACCGAATGAGTGAAGAAAATAAATGGTATGTGCTCCTGTTATCAAGCATTTTGTCTCTTTATAGTAACAAATTAAATGACAAAGTTATTCCTTTGTCCACTATAGGCTAAATTGGGCCTTCTTTCTTCCTGCTTTGCTCAGGGACTTTCCCCTCAGTCATGCCCCTAATATAAGTGAAAATTAAAAACCTTCTTTCCAACACTCAATACCAATACTTTCTCTGTGTGCTCAGATCTCTGTGATGAAGTTTTACTCTGTTACCTGATTTCACACATGAAAGTTGTCTATATTCCTCTTTCTAAAGAAATAAAAGGAAAAATGCAATTATAGGTTCTGTCAGAATCTACAGCACAGTATTAGCTCACTATACCTGTCACATAAGTACCTTTACATTTCAATGGTGGCCACAGAGATGAGAGGGCAAAAATATCCCTCACTCTTCTTGCCTTTTAAATAAAAAATGACTTGTCATGAGAGGGTTTTTTAATTATTTTTATTACTTTTCTATGTCAAATTAATCAAGAAATTTGACAATGATGTTTTGGCCACTCTACTATGGATTCAGGCAAACTAGTTAAATAAAAATTAATTGAAGAAGGGGCACCAGGGTGGCTCTGTGGGTTAAGCCTCTGCCTTCAGCTTGGGTCATGATCTCAAGGGTCCTGGGATCAAGCCCCACATCGGACTCTCTGCTCAGCGGGGAGCCTGCTTCCCCCTCTCTCTCTGCCTGCCTCTCTGCCTACTTGTGATCTCTGTCAAATAAATAAATAAAATCTTTTTTAAAAATTTAACTGAAGAAACAGAAATTACTTTCATCATATAGCACTATGCCGTATTTCTACAACATTTTCGGAAAGATAAATTTAAAAGTTCTGTCCCTGATACACTTGGATAAGTGTGCTTACATGTATGTTTCTGGGTCTGCACCAGACAACGCATTTAGTGTCTGAGGCAGCACAGTAAACTACAATACTGTATTAGGTCTAGGGATTATTACTATTCATGAGACTCGGTGTATTCATTTGTAAACTTGGGATGATAATGTCTTACAGATTTAATATCAAGATTAGCTATGATAAATATAACATATGCAGAGGCATGCAATATTTAGTGAATGTTATCTCTTGACATATGGCATGTGTTTATATGTGTTAATATCACCTAGATACGCAAACACACATAATATCCACACACAAACACAAAACATCTAAAGCATATAGTCAGAAACTCAAATGAGGAATTACTGAATGTGCAAACCTCATATAGCTATTCAAGAACATTCAAGAGATGCTGCAGTGTCTCCAGCCTCCGTAAACAGGAACCCTCGTAGAAGGTAGGGTTGAAATTCACTGAGGCTCCAATGATTTGGGGATGATGACTTTCAGAGCTAAAGAACAGGAGCAGAGACACTTGCCAACTTTATTCGGCTCATCTCTAGTCAGAACTAACAGTGCTATTCATTTTGAGTGACCCTAAGCAGTTCTTCACATTTGGATGGTGTTTGTGCAGCCATTAAATTGACTCCCTGGGAACAAATGGAAAAATAAATCAGCAACAGGCATGTCTTTTGTCAGTTTCTATCAGCTTGGGCTGGCACTGCCTTTCCCTTATTGGTCTCCAGGAGAACATGTGACCCATCGGGCAGATAACTAATGTGAGAGTCCTAACAGTTAACTTCGTTTTCCAGTATTTCCTCCAAATTTGCTCCTAGAAGAGTTCAAGGGTAATGGGATGAGTTTTCGAATCAAAAGGACTTAAATTGGAACCCCAGGTGGACATCTCATGGACTGAGTAACTTCAAAAAGGTTATTCAACGTTCTGAACACCAATTTCCTCATCTGAAATATTTTCTACCACAAAGGTTTGTTCTTACAAGTCCATGTTCATGTGTGTAAAGCACCCGCGGTGCACTTGGCAAAATGGTACCAGCAGTTAGCAGTTTATTTCCTAGAAAATACCACTAGCATTTCCATCTAGTCTAAAACCCTGTGATGGGCAACTGCTGAATCTAGAAAGATTCTGATCTAACAGAACAAAGGCATAAAAAGCTAAATGTCCTCAACAAGGAACACTGACTAAACATTTATTAATCAAAGACTGTTGACACAGTACTGAAAACTCATGATTTTTGCATGCACTAAAGCCATCTATATTGAATGCACTAGATTTGACATTGGACAAATGTCATATTTAGATTTAACTAATAAGGGGACTTTCTACACATCTGCTTTGCTTATCTAATACTCAAGTATAGCTAATAATTTCAATGAAGGTGGATTGCAATTAAGCATCAGTTTCATATCTGTAATACAAGGGTAGCAGCTCTTATCTAATACAGCTGTCATGAAACTTAACATAATTTCAATAAAAGTTTTAAATAGTCTGAAACATTTTATAATTTGTGAGGTTTTCTACCATTAAGTCAACAATGGTTGTTTCTCTAACAGCAAAGTACCCACTTCAGTAATTTGCTGATTGTCATCCCAAATTACATTGATTATTGACACTACAAAGTTTAAAATACATGATATTTTAAGTAGTCAAAAATACATCACAACAATAAATACCCCTAAATGGTAAGATGGAGCAAAACCCTATCCCGTACTTCAAAGAACATCCTAGTTTCTAAAAAGTCAAAGTTATAAAATGACCCAAAATAGCTAGATTTGTAAAAAGTAGATCAGTGGCTGATGGTGAATCAAATCCTTTTGTTTTGCAGTATTTCTATGTCCAATGTGTTGAGCAATCACTTCTTATACAAAGCCCCAGATGCCCAGTGAAATGTACAAACGACATTCTCCCTGCTCTCCAGAAGTTAGACGTTCTTGCACAAGTTTTGTGAGGCTTTTCGTCTTGAAGTTTATCAATTTGGGGCTTGTATGTATAATCCAACGTCTAAAATCTGCCAATTTAATCAAACACATCCCCTTATGTACTCAAATTGCCAGGAACAATAATTACCATGATAAAAGATTTATTCCCTAGGCCTACTGAAAAGTGTGATGAAAACTATGGGTCTTCTCTGCATATACACATACATACAGGTCTGCAGACTCCTTCAGGAAATGGCCGACCACAGAGCCGACATTAAGCATTCTTGATATAGAAGTAGCTGTGTGGCTGGATGTACAGCGAAGGAGGAAATGGTGTCTGGGAGGTATGAGTCTCCAGAGATCACGGGTTTTACTTGGCTGAGCTGAGTGATGTGTCGATTCTTGACTCTGTCACAGGTAACATTCTTGTTCGCTAGGCAATGACATCACAGCCATTCTCTGCAGACCAGGGAGGACTGAAGATGCTCTGCCTGCCAGGACTGTCTGACAGCCCCTGGTACACGTGTAGAGGAAGTCACTCGTGAACTCACTACTCTCTCTTGTGGGCAGGGACATTTTCTGAGGTGATATTTTAACTACATCAGTTGTTACCCCTACCTAATTGTCTGTCAGCCTAATTATCAGCTCAGGAATCTGTGTCAGAACTACCTATTCCCCTTATGCCATTGGCATTCAGGAAACCCTATATCCACAGAGAAGATGCAGACTGGCTGTTGTTTGCAAATGTCTACTGTGCACAGCTCTGAACGTGAGGAGAAAACAGAAGACAAAGATGTCTCTGGAAAGTGGGAGAGAAAGTAAGGCTTCCCCAGAGACAGGCCACCATGAAAGCTTCTCCTTCCATTCTTCATCCGTCCCTCATTTCCAACACAAGAGCACATCGCGTTTCTAGCTCATTCAGTTCCTCTAGCTGCTGAAAATTCCAAAGGCAAACCAAGCAAACAGCAGGAGGAGTAAAGAAGAAACTGATTTGTCCTATTTGACTTGTATGTATCAATTCTATACAGGAGTAGCAATATTCATTTCATGCCCCCCAAAAATGCCACAAAAAGGACGTTCTAAAGTCCTAGTGGATATAAACCATGGGTTGACGACTTCTGTGATCAAACATTAAAAGCAGAAACAACTTCTCTCTTTCTGATTCTTCACACACTTTATTTTTTCTCTTTCGCAAATACTCAGAGTCATTTCGTTTTCTCTAGGCATTAATACCTACCCACAGGATGGTGTTTAAAATCCAATAGGCCTGGAAATGCTGGTGTCTTCCTCCCTCTATGCCCTCCAATCTCTACCACCACTCTCAGTTGCTGACTCCAAAATGGCACCAGGCTAAGAAAATAAAGAAGCCAAAGTATTGTGCCATTTCTTAGCAATTGTCATTTTCCCTTTCATTGAAGATGTAATTTAACAGCTGAAAGCGAAAACTGAAAAGAATGAGCAATTCCTTTATTCGGGACTCTGTAGAAACATAACAATATTAGGCAGCTGCCTTGAGGAGACACAGCAAGCTTATTTATTTTAAGAGGCAGTACAGAGACTGGTTGCAAAAAAAATAAATAAATAAATAAACCTTGTGTTCCTCCAGCCTCTTGGATTGTTATAATTTTAATGTGATAGTATGCTCTTCTCTCCATATGTTCACACATACATCCTTATGTGGATTCAATACACGATTTCGCTAAATGAAATTGCATCTGGTAGTCCAATGCACAGGGCCTAAAGACTTCATTTTATTCCTTTTCATTTGAAGATGAAAAGTTCGATAATTAAGTGATCCGAACCCTATTAGATATCCTATCGCTATTCTAACAATTTCAGTTTTAAAGCTCCTGTGCATGGATATCACTGCCAGCCTGCAGTGACAGGCTGCAAATGACCTTGGCTTGGGTCATTGTCCAGAACGTATATCCTTGGGGGATTCCCTCAGGTTTGTCAGCCTCTGTTCGCTAGTGTCCTTGACACAGAACACTGGCTGTACAGCCCTGGCCAGGCTCTCCGTCTACCTCGGAAAGCAGAAGTGATTCTGTCAATAAATCTCATCATACATAAATACCTGAGGATGTCCCAACAGACCACCTGAAGAGCAAGTTCTGAATTTCAAAGATGTGCTTTCTGATTCTATAATTACAGAGCTGATGGTGAAGTCACAGAAAGCTCCTGGGGAGCGAGGAGGAACTTAAATGAGAAGGCATGCTCCTGGTTATAAAACAATGCTGACTGCAGCTGGGTGATCTAAACTTTGAAGATAAAAAAGACACTTTATAAAAGCACAGGCTCTTGGCTTCGTATTCGGCATGTCCAGAAAAACAAATTTAAAAGGTTTTGTACCATTTAAAGATATTCAGGGAAAGCAGGCCATTTAGAAAAGACTTATCTTTTCCCCCAGCTTGCGATTGACACTTATTTATCAAGCAACCTACTGGAGTGAATAGATCAAAGTATTTGGTGATAGACACTATCAGATCCAATGACAGACACTGTACTAAGTATTCAGTGTATAGAAGTCAAAATCAAAGCCTAGACCTCAAGAAGTTCAGTGTATAATTTGAAAAACAAATACAAATTACAATCTAAAATTCACCAAATTTGTCAAGGCTTCCGTGAAGTCATTTCCAATGACTGATTGTATAAATTTTATTATATCCATAAAGATAAGACATACGGGTCTAAATGAATTATGGAAAAGCTTTGCTAATGAGGATAAATAAAAACGCCAAGTTTTTGATATTGCACAAGCCAAAGAATAGAGGTTATTCTGAGAAAAGTACAAGATTCTAGTCACATTTCTGGTACTACCTCAACATTTTGGCTAAGTCTTTTAATATTTCTGGCTCTGTTTCTTCAGCCCTTAAAATGTTATAAAATATTTCTAAAGTTTATCATAGCACTAAAATAATATCATATGTATTAAACATGGGATATCAAAGTGTTTCACATCTTAAACCTTTACTACACATAATTTAATCTTTTTGATGATTCAGAAGGTTAGTCATCACTACAATGTCAACATATAAATGAAGTGGAGATAAATGCACACCGGGATTTTGGTTCATTTTATTTGCCACTGTGTTGTGTTAAGCAATGATATCAGTCAGGGACCCAACAAAAAATGGATAACATATTCTGGAATATGCCAAGGGAGGTCAAAATTCTATTCACAGCTGTGGCTCAGTGTAGAAGAACCACAAAGGAGAGTGCAATAACAAGGGGGAGAGAGGGGTTAACAGAACCCGAAAGAAGAGAGCTGTGTAAAAGAGGTCACTCCTAGTCAAGGGACCCAAACACCTGAAGCGAGCCTACAGAGACTCCCAACGGTGAAACCAAATGAATCCACAGCCTTCAGAGGTGGAGACAAGGATAGAGAAAAATGAAGAGAATCTAGAGTGATATCAGAAGGTATTTAGAATGGTCCACCCTTTTATCCCACCAGTATCTACTCTTATCCTTTATCCAAATAAAAAGTGTGTCAGCCATTATGGAAAACAGTACAGTGGGTCCTCAAAAAATTAAAAATTCAATCTACCATATGATCTCACAATCCCATCCCTGGGTATATATCCAAAGGAAGTGAAACCAGTATCTTAAAAAAGATACCTGCACACCCATGTTCACCACAGCATATTCACAACAGCCAAGATATGGAAAAAAACCTAAATGGCCTTTGATGGGTCAACAAATGTGACATGTATAGATACACATATACAATGGATTATTATTCAGACTCACAAGAGAAGGAAATCCTGCCATTTGTGACAACATGGAAGAAACCAGAGGGAGTTCTATTAAGTGAAATAAGCCAGAGAAAGACAAATACTGTAAGGTAGGTATCACTTATAGGTGGAATCTAAAAATAAATAAAACAATTTCTTGGAAACAGAGAGTAGAATGGTTGTTGCCAGGGGCTGGGGAAGAAGAAAATGGGGTAATGTAAATACGAATTCCTAGTATTAAGTTGTAGAGTAAGTTCTGAGGATCTACGGTATAGCATGGTGACTCTCGTTTATAACACATAAATACTTGGAAGTTGCTTAGAGCAGATCTTAATCGTTTTCTCCACAGAAGGAAAGAAAAGAGTAACTATGTGAGATGATAGATCTATTAATTATCTTGATCTTGGTAATCATTCCACAATGTACGAAAAGTCATCACATTGAAGACTTTAAGTATACACAACTATATTTGTCAATTCTTCCTCAATAAAGTTAAATTAAAAAGAAGTTTTTAAGTCATGTGTCGCCAATACAGATGTTACACAATGTCTCATTAGTTAAAGCATTAGAAAAGGCTGGTATCAATTAAGTTCCACTCAAACCTAAAATGCTAGTCACCATTTGTCCATCAAATGAAGAAGAGGAGAAAAGGGGGCGCCTGGGTAGCTCAGTGGGTTAAGCCGCTGCCTTCGGCTCAGGTCATGATCTCGGGGTCCTGGGATCGAATCCCGCATCGGGCTCTCTGCTCAGCAGGGAGCCTGCTTCCCTCTCTCTCTCTCTCTGCCTGCCTCTCTGCCTACTTGTGATCTCTCTCTCTCGCTGTCAAATAAATAAATAAAATCTTTAAAAAAAAAAAGAAGAGGAGAAAAGGAGGGAAGGAAAAAATACAGAATAAAACTGCTACAGTTGCTGCTTCTGGAGCTAGCCATGAAATCTGAGCTGATAATCTTCTGTTGCGCCATCCCATGATTCCATCATCTCCACCAGGCCTTCAACTAGACAAAAACTTGACCTGATGGTGTGGCACAAACTTCTAGTCTACGAAATCTAAGGTTTTAGCAGTCTTTTTTTTTTTTTTTAAAGATTTTATTTATTTGACAGAGAGAAATCACAGAGAGGCAGGCAGAGAGAGAGGAAGGGAAGCAGGCTCTCCGCTGAGCAGAGAGCCCAATGTGGGACTCGATCCCAGGACCCTGAGATCATGACCTGAGCCGAAGGCAGCGGCTTAACCCACTGAGCCACCCAGGTGCCCCGGTTTTAGCAGTCTTAATTGGATCGTTTTAGTTTTCCATTGACCATAACTATTGAGTATAGGTTGTTGACTGTATAAAAAAATCCCCATTAAATCACCTGGGTCCCCTGCTACACTTTGCCTTCAGGGATGATCAGAAATCACGTTCCTTCCAGGTATCTGGGACAATCACGAGGAAACCAAAATGACCAGAACATCCAATATGTCACAACAAAGACTGCTTGCTGGTAAAATAATCCCTCCTTTCTACTGTAAGTTCTCCAAAACCACCAGAGCCAAAATTGCAGAAATAGGGAGCAAATGTTTCCCAAACAGGTTCTTATGTGTAATAGTAAGACTCTTCTTCACTTTTTGCTTCCAGGAGACACAAAGAGAAACTGGTATATGTGTAACTAAGAGCAATGCTTTTTCTGGTGTCTGCCTCTTATCACACAGCACCTGAACTTCACAACATGTTTCCTAGCTAGAAATGCAAATGAACTTCCAGCAGGCCATCCCATCATTCTATGGAGCCAAGTGCTTCTCAGTTTCTCAGCAAAAAAAAAGGGCTGAGAACATGGGTATGTGCCTGTGTTTCTGCACTTGATCTACTGTAAAATGAGTACCCTGGCTAGAGGTGATGTCATTTGGTAAACAATGGCAATGCAGAAAACATTCCTCAGATACATAGACGGTGGGTTGAGCCCTCCTGAAATATGAATCTACCCTTATAAGGAGAAAGATGTGCCCTCCCTATCTAGAGAGTGGCCAAACTAATGTACCACCAGGTTGACTGCTGGTCCTCCTTTGAAAATGGTGCCTGGGGCACCTGGGTGGCTCAGTTGGTTGTGCGTCTAACTCTTGATTTTGGCTCAGGTCATGATGTCAGGGTCTTGACATCAAACCCCCTGAGTCACACTCCTGCTCAGTGGAGAGGCTGCTTGAGATTCTCTCTCTCCATCTGTGCCCACCCTGCTCTCCCTCTCTCTCTCAAATAAATAAATCTAAAATGAAAGAAAGGAATGAAGGAAGGAAAAAGAAAGACAACGGTGCCTTGTCAGGAGTTCACTGTTTTGATATATATGTATATATGGCTGATGGTCTGGGTGACCAGGAGCAGCAACAGCCAACTGAAGGAAGACCACAAGTTTGCACAACTTCCATCCCTGTCACTCTAGATGCTTTGTAGTTGGACTCATTGGGTTAGAAGTTGGTGACTGAAGAAAAGACTGGCAATCAAGGGAAAAAACTTCTTATCCATCTCTTCAGGGGATGTCCTCTGTTGTGCACTATATGGAACATGAGTATCTTCATATGCTGTACCCATTCTGAGATCCATTCATTCCTCCCTCTCAGATGACCGTGCCACCAATTTCTCAGCACTGTCATCTCCAAAGCCCTGATCAGTCCACCAGCCCGTTAGCTACTGCCCATGGGTCAACTGTAGGTCTCTGCTTTGGGCTGTCTCCCTTTTCACACAAAATAAACAACCACAAGTTCTGATCCAGTGGAGGATTTCTGTTCACCACGGTCCTTCAGGTCATACTGCAGTGTAGTAGCCAAACTCTTCTTACTGGTGCAGACATACTATGCAGACAGAAGTACAGACTGGGCTTATGCTTTTCTCTCCTGAATCCACAAGGCAGGAAACCAATATGGAAGTTTTTCCAATGACTAAGTAAATGTTTTACAACTGGGAAAAATAACCTCAGGATGGATTCCTGTTCCCTTTGGACACAGCTTTAGACAGACAGTGTGCAGGACTCCATATCACCTGAGTTCCATAAATTCCTATTATGACTTGTGAACTACCATGTCATTTTGGGTCTCTGAAGATCTTAAGTTCAGAGCCAGTACCCAATAAAGCCTGAAAAGCTGAGTTCATTTCTACCATGCACAGTCACCCTGGAAAATGGCTCTAGGAATATCTGAAAAAGGCTTGTGGGTTTATTACACAGTTGTTCCTCAAAGGGACTTTATTTCACCTTCACTTAAGGGACTCTGGGGCTATGCACTAAGTTAGGAAATGGATAAATCCCACTTTAATAATTTTGTAATTATTTTCTTCCCAGGCAGCCCCCCCCTTTTGCTATGTATTTCAAATGTTTCAAAAAGCATTCTATTAGGCTGCCCATCTATATCATTTCTAAGGTGAAATTGCCAGAAATTCCTGCAGGTCAAAATCCTCTAATTACCATTTTAGACATGATTTTATTGTAGTACTTGCATTACCACCTGTTCTCTAAAACTCCATATGACATTATTCCCATTGAGATTAAAAAAACCCAAATCCACTAAAATATCCCTACATTGTACATGACCAACAGAGAACGGGTAATTCAGAAGTCTTCAGAAATGGTGGTGTGCTTCTTACCAATGACTTCCTAATGCTTCAGAGAAGGCAGTACCCTCCATATTCTCCCAGAGTGTGTGACCGAAAGTGGCTGAGTTGATCGCACATAAAAATTGCATTCCACTATTCCCATTTCCTATAGCTACCTCTTCAGAATGCAGGCATGGGGAAGAGCTAGCATTTTAACCTTATTAACTGTAAGCCAGCTCTGGGTACAGGTTTAGATCAGTCAATCCAGCAAACTATTCAAGCCCCTACCAAGTGTTGAAGCCAACATACTGTATTTTGAATCCCAAATGTGTATTCATTTCTATGAATTTAGCCTTCTCGGATTATTTTGTGTTCATTTAGCCAACATATAATACATTAGTTTTTGATGTAGTACTCAACAATTCATTAGCTACATATAACACCCACTGCCCATCACCACACATGTCCTCCTTAACACCCATCACCCTGTTACCCGCCCCCTTCCCCTGCACCTGCCTCCCTTCTATAGCCCTCAGTTTGTTTCCTGGAGTGCAGAAGTGCTTATGAGTTCTATTTTAGGAGTGTTTCTCAAACACCTCAAGAATTCCCTCAGAGCTTACTTTTCGGGTTCCCAACAATAGAGAATGGCAAGGCCATTTTGCTGTTTTGTGGTTTTTATGCAACCGTATTTCTTTTTCATTTAGTTCTTTTATTGAGATATAACTTCAAAAATACATCATGGTTACATGAATGGCATGAAGAACTTCAATATAACTTTTACCTAGATTCAACTAGAATTAAACTTTTGTCCAGGGGCGCCTGGGTGGCTCAGTGGGTTAAAGCCTCTGCCTTCGGCTCAGGTCATGATCCCAGGGTCCTGGGATCGAGCCCCACATCGGGCTCTCTGCTCTGTAGGGAGCTTGCTTCCTCCTCTGTCTCTGCCTGCCTAGTTGTGATTTCTGTCAGATAAATAAAATATTTAAAAAAAAAAAACTTTTGTCCAGTTCCTGACTTTGTTCCTCTTTCTCTACAGAAACATATCCTCATTCCCTACTTTTTCTTAATTATTTACCATTTGAGGACACTGTAGACATCATGCACTATTACCCCAAAACACTTCAATACGTATTTCCCAAGAGCAAGGACATTCTTTTACATAAGTACTATACAGTTACCAAAATCCGGAAATTTGATTTAGATATATGTTACATAATGCATTATCTGTATTTGAAATATGCAACTTGTCTCAATAATATCCTCTACAATTGTTTTTTCCACATAATGAAATACGTTGTTCAGAAGTAAGCTTCTCTTTATTATTGTTAAGAACTGTTGTGAACTACCTTAAATTTTGAAGTGCATAACCCAGTATTGTTAACTATAGACAGAATGTTGTACAGCAGATCTCTAGAACTTCATTTTATACAACTGAATCTTTATATTCAATGAACAGTTACTCCCCATTTCCATCTCCTCTAAGCTGCTGGCAACCACCATTCCACTCTCTGTTTCTAGGAGTCTGAGTATTTTAGATACCTCACAGTAATTGAATCATGCAGCACTTGTTCTACTGTGATGAGTTTATTTCATGTAACGTATAATGCTCCACATTTATTCATGTTATTATATAGAGCAGGATTTCCTTCTTTTTTAAGACTGAATAATGTATTTATAGACCATATTTTCTTTATCCATTCTTCTATCAAAGGGCATTTTCATTATTTCCATGTCTTAGCTATTGTGAATAATTTTGCAAAGAACATGGCAGTATAGATACATTTTTGAGATCTTGACTTCAGTATATAAGAAGATTTGGGGCACCTGGGTGGTGCAGTTAGTTAAGCGTCTGAATTTTGGTTTTGACTCAGATCATGATCTCAGGTCTTGGGATCGAGCCCCACATTAGGCTCGGTGCTCAGTGAAGAGTCTGCTTGAGATTCTCTCTCCCTCTGCTCCTCCCATTCTCTCTAAAATAAATAAATCTTTACACACACACACAGAGAGACAGAGAGAGAGAGACATGAGATTGCTAGATATTTTCTACTGTATTTTCTAGCAAATTTCATAGCATAATTCTATTTTCAGTTTTTTGAGAGACCTCTATACTATTTTCCATAGTGGTTACATCATCTTACATTCTCACCACAAGTGTTCAAGTGTTCTAATTTCTCTACATTCTCACCAACATTTATTGTCTTTTGTTTTTAGACAAAAATTATCTTAAAATCCTACGTGTTAACAGATATCTCATGGTGGCTTGATTTGCATTTACCTGTGATTAACAATGTAAGCAACTTTTCATATACCTGTTGGCCATTTGCATGTCTTCTCTGGAGAAACATCTATTCAAGTTCTTTGCCCCTTTTACAATTAGAGCATCTGTTTTTAAGCTATTAAGTTGTAGGAGTTCCTTATAGTTTAAAAGATTAACCCTTTATCAGATAGATGGTTTGCAAAGAATTTCACCCATTTCATAAGTTACCTTTTCACTCTCATTGATTATTTCCTTTTCTGTGCATAAGCAATTTAGTTTGACATAATCCCACTTGTCTATTCTTGCTGTTTTTGTTCCATGTGCCTTTGGTGTTATATCAAAGAAATAAGTGCCTAGATCAATATCATGAAGGCTTCCCCTATGTCGTCTTCTAAGAATTTTAGTTTCTTATATGTAAGTCTTTTATCAATTTTGAACTGATTTTTGTGTATAAGGTTCCAATTTCATTCTTTTGCATATGGATAGCCAGTTTTCCCAGCACCATTTGTGGAAGAGACAATCCTTTCCCCATTATGTATTCTGAGCATCTTTGCTGGAGATCAGTTGACTATACATGCATAGGTTTATTTTTGGACTTTATTCTGTTCCATTGGTGTATCTGTTTTTATGCTTCTACCTTTGCTCTTCTTTCTTAAAATTGCTTTGGCTATTCCAGGTTTTTATGTTTAGGATTGCTTTTCCTATTTCTATGTAAAAAAAAAGTCACTGGGATTTTGACAGGGATTGCATCGAATCTGTAGATCACTTTGGGTAGTATGAACATTTTAACATTAAGTCTTTGAATCTGTGAACATGGGATATCTTCTCATTTATTTGTATCTTATTTTTTTAGATTTTTAGATCTTTATTGTATCTTTATTTTTAAAGTTTTCAAGGTACAAGTCTTTTACCTCCTTGGTTAAGGTTATTTCTAAATATTTTATTCCTTTTGGTGCTATTATAAGTGGAATGGCTTTCTTAATTTCCTTTTTGAATATTTCCCCTGTAGTGTATAGAAACACAACTGATTTTTGCATGTTGATTTTATATCCTACACACTTATCAAATTCTGCTTTTATTATCATGAAGTCTTTAGGGTTTTCTATACATAAGAGCATGTCATCTGCAAACTAGTAAATTTACTTCTTTCTAATTTCTATGCCTTTTATTTTTTTTTTCTTGCCTACCTGTTCTGGCTAGGACTTCCAGTAGTATGTTTACTAGAAATGGTGAGAGTTAGCATCCTTGCCTTCTTCATTATCTTACAAGAAAACTTTTTAAATTTTTCACCATTGAGTGTAATGTTAGGTGTGATATTTTCATATATCGACTTTATGATGTTAGAATGAATCTCTTATCTGCCTCATTTTTGTCATGAAAGGATGCTGAATTTTACCGAATGTTTTCTTTGTAACTATTGAGATGATCATGTAGTTTTTATTTTTTACTCTATTTTTCCCTTCATTCTATTAATGTGGTGTATTACATTAGTTGATTTGTGTATGTTGAACCATACCTGAATCTCTGGATTAAATCCTACTTGGTTATGGCATATGATCCTTTTAATGTAGCATTTTAGGAGGATTTTTGCATCTATGTTCATTGTGGGTATTCATCTATAGTTTGTTTGCTTGTTTTGTAGAATCTTTGTCTCATTTTGATACCAGGGAAATGTTACAAATACTTTGGACAATTATATACCAACAAATTGGATAACTCAGAAGAAATTAATTTTTTTCATTTTATTTTATTTCTTTTCAGTGTTCCAGATTTCATTGTTTATGCACCACACCCAGTGCTCCATGTAATACATGCCCTCCATAATACCTACCACCAGGCTCACCCAACCCCTCCCCTCCCTCCCCTCCAAAACCCTCAGTTTGTTTCTGAGTCCACAGTCTCTCATGGTTTGTCTCCCCCTCCAATTTCCCCCAACTCACTTCTCTCCATCTCCCAATGTCCTCCATGTTATTCCTTATGCTCCACAAGTTAGTGAAACCATGTGATAATTGACTTTCTCTTCTTGGCTTATTTCCCTAGCATAATCTCCTCCAGTCCCACTGATGTTGATACAAAAGTTGGGTATTCATCCTTTCTGATGGCTGGATAATATTTCATTGTATATATGGACCACACCTTCTTTATCCATTGGTCTGTTGAAGGGCATCTCAGCTCTTTCTACAGTCTGGTGATTATGGCAATTGCTGCTATGAACATTGAAGTACATATGGTCCTTCTTTTCACTATATCTGTATCTTTGGGGTAAATACCCAGTAGTACAATTGCAGAGTCATAGGGAAACTCTATTTTTAATTTCTTAAGGAATCTCTACACTGTTATCCAAAGTGGCTGCACCAACTTGCATTCCCACCAATAGTGTAAGAGAGTTCCCCTTTCTCCACATCCTCTCTAACACATGTTGTTTATTGTCTTGTTAATTTTGGCCATTCTCACTGGTATAAGGTGGTATCTCAATGTGCTTTTGATTTGAATTTCCCTGGTGGCTAATGATGATGAACTTTTTTTCATGTGTCTGTTAGCCATTTGTATGTCTTCTTTGGAGAAGTGTCTGTTCATGTCTTCTGCCCATTTTTTGATGTGATTATCTGTTTTGTGTGTGTTGAGTTTGAGGAGTTCTTTACAGATCTTTGATATCAGCCTTTTGTCTGTAATGTCATTTGCAAATATCTTCTCCCATTCTGTGGGTTGTCTCTTTGTTTTGTTGACTGTTTCCTTTGCTGTGCAGAAGCTTTTGATCTTGATGAAGTCCCAAAAGTTCATTTTTGCTTTTGTTTCCTTTGCCTTTGGAGACATATCTTGAAAGAAGTGGCTGTGGCCAATGTCGAAGAGGTAATTGCCTATGTTCTCCTCTAGGACTTTGGTAGATTCCTGCCTCATGTTGAGGTCTTTTATCCATTTCAAATTTATCTTTGTGTATGGTATAAGAGAATGGTCAAGCTTCATTCTTCTACACATAGCTGTCCAATTTTCCCAGTACCATTTATTGAAGAGACGGTCTTTTTTCCTTATTTTTTCCATATTTTTTCCTGCTTTATCAAAGATTATTTGACCACAGAGTTGAGGGTCCATATCTGGGCTCTCTACTCTGTTCCATGGGGCTACGTGTCTGTTTTTGTGCCAATACCATGCTGACTTGGTGATCACAGCTTTGTAGTAAAGCTTAAAATCAGGCAACATGATGCCCCCAGGTTTGTTTTTCTTTTTCAACATTTCCTTAGCAATTTAGGGTCTCTTCTGGCTTCATACAAATTTTAGGATTTTTGTTCCACCTCTTTAAAAAATGCCGGTGGAATTTTGATCAGGATAGCAGTGAAAGTATAGATTGCTCTAGGCAGTATAGACATTTTAACAATGTATATTCTTCCAATCCATGAACATGGAATGCTCTTCCATCTTTTCATGTCTTCTTCAATTTCCTTCATGAGTGCTCTATAGTTCCTCGAGTACAGATCCTTTACCTCTTTGGTTAGGTTTATTCCCAGCTATCTCATAGTTCTTGGTGCTAGGATGCAAGGATGGTTGAACATTTGCAAATCAATCAATGTGATAGAACAAATTAGTAAGAGGAGAGAGAAGAACCACATCATCCTCTCAACTGAAGCAGAAAACGCATTTGACAAGATACAGTATCCGTTCCTGATTAAAATGATTCAAAGTATAGGGAGAGAGGAAACTTTACTCGACTTCGTAAAATTTATCTATGAAAAACCCACAGCAAATATTATCTTCAATGGGGAACAGCTGACAGCCTTCCCTTTGAGATCAGGAACATGACAAGGATGCCCACTCTCACTACTGTTGTTCAACATAGTACTAGAAGAAGTCCTAGCAAAAGCAACCAGATAACAGAAAGAAATAAAAGGTATTCAAATCGGCAATGATGAAGTCAAACTCTGTCTCTTCGCAAATGACATGATAGTTTATATGGAAAACTCAAAAGATTCTACCCCCAAAGTACTAGAACTCATACAGCAGTTCCATAATGTGGCAGGATACAAAGTCAATGCACAGAAATCAGTTGCTTTCTTATATACTAACAATGAAAATATAGAAAGGGAAATGAGAGAATCGGTTCTATCTACAATAGCACCAAGAACCATAAGATACCTGGGAATAAACCTAACCAAAGTGATAAAGGATTTGTACTCAAGGAATTACAGAACACTTATGAAAGAAAATGAAGAAGACACAAAAAGATGGAAAAGCATTCCATGCTCATGGATCAGAAGAAGAAATCAATTCTCAAAAAACATACAACCTAACAAGAATGAACAATGAAAAAACAGAAAACCTACACAGATCAATAACAAATAAAGAGACTGAATCAATAATTTAAAAAATTTCCCAACAAAGAATAACACAGGACCAAATGGCTTCACTGGTAAATTCTACCAAACATTTAAAAAAGAATTAACTCCAAGCTTTCTCAAACTCTTTCAAGAAATTTAAGACAAGAGAATACTTCCAAACTCATTTTATAAGGCCATTTACTCTTACAGTATATAGGCTTTTTTTTTTTTTTTTCACCTGGTCCTGGTCAATGTTGGGAACTAACTCTTTTCTTGGACCACAGGGAAATGTTCAGGGGGTAAATGCCCAAGAAAACGGATATCAACTTCTGAAGCAATTGAAACACTATCTCAAGTGCAGTCATCAAAAAACTTTAAGCAGAAGAGAGCTAGTTTCCTCAGATAGAAAAGGAATGAGAACAGGCTCTCTCTTCAAGAGGGAGCTCTGGAAAAATTAGAAGTAAAAATTTCTCAACCTTGTTCATATCTAATCTCATTCATTTCCTCAGGGTCCACCCCTTCTCTACCATTTCCCTATAACCTCTAGCCTGACAGATTTGGTAGTGTTCCGTGTTTACTTAGCATGGCAGTTCTTTATCCCTTATGGTCAGAACCTAGCTGACAATCACAGCAGCCCAAGGTTGACCTAACAAGGAAGGGACCAAGAGATACGACTGCATACTCCTTCTTCTATTCTCCTATACAAACTCCCCTTTGTCAAAACCCAACCAAAAACCAGAGGGAAAGAGAAACTTCTTGATATATATATATATATATATATATATATATATAGTCTATTCAAGTCAGCCTCCTGGACAGACACACAGTGGGGTGGAAAAACCAGAGGGAAAGAGAAACTTCTTGATTATATATATATATATATATATATATATATATATAGTCTATTCAAGTCAGCCTCCTGGACAGACACACAGTGGGGTGGAAAAGAGTCCAAATGAATCTGGAACAGGAAACAACAGATATTCCAAATAACACCAAAAACTCAACTCAAGCAAACCTACTTCAGGTGAAGATTTTGAAAAATCACCTCAGGAAGATAAGAGTACCAGAATCAGATATGAGCAGAAACCAAGACTGGAAATGGAAACTATAGTAACAATCCAAAGAGGACGAATTTTGTCTCTTTATTCTAGATTCAAATTCTAGAGTAGATTTACAGGTTTCACATAGCTTAGTTAATGTATCGAATTTAGTTAAGAAGGACAACATCCCTGATTCAGTACCATCAGATTATACTCAATGGGTAAGAAATAATATCCCAAATGGAAAGCAGAAGAGAAGTACCGCGCCACAAAACATCAATTGCCTATTTTAACCATGGACAGATCCTCTGCTGGACAGCAAGGCAGTGGAGCTACATACCCAGGAAGCTCTGCTCTTTGCAGCGAAGCACCTCAGACTACACAAGCAAAAGGAAATGGAACAGTAAGCAACAGTTCAAAAGTCTGGTCAAGGTAGGAATATGCGGATGACCTCCCCACACCAAATATCCAGGGCACTTTGGCCGAACCTCGTCTGTGTTTATCACTTTCACTTAGATTACTTCAGTTTAAGAAAGAGCCACATCATACCCACTCAACCACACATGCTGGCGAGGCAGGATCCTGAGTTATTTTTGGGGTTTTGTGTTTTTTTTTTAAGATTTTATTTATTTATTTGACAGACATCACAAGTAGGCAGAGAGGCAGGCAGAGAGCAGAGAGCCTGATGCGGAGCTTGATCCCAGGACCCTGAGATCATGACCTGAGCTGAAGGCAGAGGCTTTAACCCACTGAGCCACCCAGGCCCCCCCCTTTTTTTTAAGATTTCCTGAGTTGTTTTTATATCCCCCTTGCACCTAGATTCATGACTTAAGCACAAAGCTCAATAAATACTAATTGAACAAATGAGTAAATAAATGAAAAGAGTAACCACTGGAACCACTCAGAAAAGATCAAGTTTGATTTAGTTTGAGATACAAGTACATTTTATTATGTCTTCCCATTCTTCACCCATGATATATGGGTTATTCTTTTTAAAATTAAAAAAAAAAGATTTAGAAATAATCTAGTCCAGAAAATTAAGTGAAAGAAGGCTTCAGTGTAAACCCTTATAGCAGATGGAGACTGTGATTCAAGTGGCCGTTTCATTTCTACCGTCTCTGGGGACCAAGGGAAAGTCTTTAGCTCACCCTCTCTCTTAACAGATCTCTCTGTAATATTTCCCAAAGGAGCAAAAACCTCCCTGAATTTATTTTTCTGCTGCTGAGAAAATCAGCTTATATGTATCACATACCAGTGCTTACATGAAAAACATTTGTTAGCTGATTTAAAAACAAGTTAGAATTAGCTACAGTTATGATTCAGTTGATGACCACAGTAGTTTCTGGCTGGATTTTAAATACAGCCTTATAATGGGACAAAATCAGTTTTATCCTCATTCTAAATCACTCAACTGCTATAATATCACAACTGATTTTTTTTTAAATAAAACAAAATAGAAAAGAGCATGTGGGGATGAACACACCAAAAAAAAAAAAAAAAAGAGCTCATTGGGTTAAAACACTTTATATTGGTCACTTTTTACATATACACACTAGCTGTGCCATTTGATATCTTGTCATTTTGCACAAGTTTTCATGGTATTCTATTTCGTACATGTATATGCTAGCTGCGCCATTTGGTATCTAAAAGGAAGGTTTATCTAACCAAAATACTAAGATACCAATACAAAAAACCTAAACAAATATTTTTAAGAGAGAAAATACAAAGCAACATATTAAAAACTATTTGATTCGTAATAGAAAACAAAATAAAAATGGGAAGGTACCCTTGTCTATGAAGCAAAGCACTTTTTAAATAATAAAAAAGCAGTAATTGAAACACCAGCAAAGATCCTATAAAATAGGAACCTTGGACACATCTGGCTGGAGGGCAGATGACAATCTGCCATAGATATGAAAAGCCTCAAAATATTGATACCTCTGACCCACCTACGCTCACTTTGGGGAATCTACCCTAAGAAATTATTCTTAATGCTTATGAAACAATTTTTAAACAGGCATTCACTTTGCCAAGCCTCTCCTTGATTAAAATTTTATAAAAGACCAAGTTTGGTTGCACTTTCCCTACTGTACCTTTCACCTTTTCATTGATCCCCTTCCCTTCTCTCAAGTTCCCAGAGTCTTCCATTTCCTATCCTTTTGCTGCCCACCCCACCCCTACTTTCTAAGGCATGAACTGCAGACTAGGAGAGGTATTAGACAAAGAAGAAGACAGACCTGGCTAGCTTCTGTAAAATTTTACCCAGTGCTCTATTCCCACAACAGCTACCCTGTCTACTCATCTCAACGTCCTGCTGATACTGAGCCTTGCCAGGCTCATGCTTGCCATATAAAAAGGAAAGAAACCATTGATGAAAAATGGTGGATATGAAAATTATTTCCAAGAAGCAGGGACTAAAGCAGGCCAGGGGGCAATCAGTTATACACACACACAAAGTCCCTCAACATAGTTTCACCCTGAGCGTTAAAACCAGGCCTGATCGCATCTTACCTAATTGCCTTACCCATTTGTACAGACCGTCGTTTCCAGAATTACTTTCTTGATTGAGTATATGTGTGCTGCCTTTGGCATTCTTTATCCCTACAAAGATTTAAGAAGATTGAAAAAGTGGGATGTAATCTGAGGTTGGCCTTTGGGTTTTAACAAAAAGGAAGAGAGCCAAAGCTTTGAAGCAACTCAAGAAAAAATAAAAATTTACTTCTATAGCCAGAAGCCTAAAATTTACTATGGAGGTATACTGGTAGACAAGGTGGAGGGTACTGGGTTGTTTGGCATCTGTCTACACTAACCCACACTTAGTGGTTGCATGGTACAGAGCAAGGGTACCAATAGAGACCCATATCACAGGACATCCATTTTCCCATCTTGTTCCTACTAGTGATCTCATGGTGAAGGACCTCACAAGCATACTGAGGATGTGCAATCCAGAAATCCAAGCTCCGTCCACATACCCTTGAAAGAACTGTCCTTCATCCTCAGAGAAGTCTTAGAAAAAGGTGCACAAAATCACTAGAAGTGGATCTGTGGCCAGTCGATACCAGACTATGGGTAGAATATGGTCAACAATAGGAAAGCAGATTTTTTTTTTTTATGTATTTCTTTTTAAAGATTTTTATTTATTTATTTGACAGAGAGAGAGATCACACGTAGTCAGAGAGAGAGGGGAAGCAGGCTTCCCGCCAAGCAGAGAGCCCGATGAGAGACTCGATCCTAGGACCCTGAGATCATGACCTGACCCCACTAAGCCACCCAGGCACCCCGGAAAGCAGATTTTTAAATAGACATGTTCCCTTGGCCCCCAAGGCACTCCTCTCCCCATCAGAACTGAATCAATCAGAACAAGACTAGAGGGGTTTCCACTACAGCACTGAGCCTATGGCAAAAGTCACAACTGTCTTGGTCTAAGATGGTCTTTGGCCTGTTAAACATTCATTCGTTCTGAGTACTAAAGAAAAAAACTAAACCCTATACTCGTCATAATGACCCATAGCAATGGATTCCATTCCATTCTTTCCTTCTGACAGTGATGACAATATATTGGCAAGTTATTCAATATGGATCAATGTCCTAATTATGGTTTGGTTCTTGAAGGTTTAGCTGGGTTTTCTCACATATGAAAATAAGATGATTATCATGCCACCTGTAATTATCTGGCCAAGCTAATAAAAGAAGAGAAGGAATCATTGCCCTTAGCCCATGTGCCAGATGCCAGGAAAAGAGGTGGGCAGAAGGTGGGGAGCGGGGCAGCAACCTCACTATCATTATTTGTTACAGATAAGTGTCTCTATTGGGGACATTAGTGTTAAGTGGAAATCACAGCCACATGTTTTCTAGGCTTTGAGGACCCCATATGCTTCACAGCATAGTCAGTGAAAACATTGATACTCACATCCAGAAAATACGATACGAAAGACTGAGCACACGTCCCTCTGATATAGAGGTGTATTCCATTACTCCCAATAAATGTGCTAAATTGCTGAACTGGGAGGTCTGCCAGTTCCCAGATAGCTTGGACGTATATGATGCTCCCTGGGCCACAAATTTCTCCTGCCTCTGTTACCCTTCTCTCCCACAAGTAGAGCTATGGCATGATAAAGATTAAAATAAGCAGAGTTCCTTTACTGTGTGTTGACGAGCCAGTGACATGCAGCAAATAAATGGTGGCCAAACTGAATCCACAAGCTAGACCATCTTTCTCTTGATAACTGATCTCTTATTTTATTTCTTAATAATAATCCATACGCCCAGCCATTTTTTTTAATGTTACCAACCATGACCACTCTATCTTTGAACCTAATTTTTACACTTAATGTGGCTCTGGAGAAAAAGCCCTTTCTGCCAGCCAGCCCAAGCCTCCTTGGCTTTAATTCATCATGTAGCTCTGCACTTAAAGTTCAAACGTGAGGCTGAATTTCCAAGTATTGTTCTGTTTCCATGCTCAGAGCAGGCAGTTAGGGCTGGGTTTGCACGGCGGTCACCCTCTTGCCGCAGGGGCTTGTGAAATGTAATCAGGGAGTAATGTTGTGTGCCGGCACTGTGAGGTCCCTAGAGCCAGGTGCTACATAAATACAAGGCACGAGAATATTCTGACCTGTGGTGGCGGACGGTCCTTTGATACATCCTCACCACACTGCATCGTGACAGGCCTCTGCAAAAAAAACACAAAACAATCAGCAGCTTGGCTTATCTCGCTGTGTAAACCTCAGTGGGAGCCAGTCATACCTGTACTGCAAGCTGACTTCCATAGAAGCCACGATTATCTCCATCTCTTATTAATTTCCTTTTCACAACCGAAAATATGCCGCCCCAAATACTGCTCTGCGTTCAACAGATCCTGATAAGCTTCAAATGATCCATAAACCCTCTTCTGTGCTTCTTCTGAGCAAATGAACACTTAAGGAGAAGAAACAATTGCAGTCATATTCTACCACAGATTAGCTCTTATTCGTTCAAACGATGATTCTTGGTTGTGTTCACTTTAAATACAGAGGTATTCGGAGTTCTCTGTGAGGACAGAATATGTAAAGCAGAAGCATCCGAGTGACCTAGCCAAGGATTATATTGCTCACCTACATAATAGCTAGGAGATAGGATCTAGATGCACCTCCAGTCAATATTGAATCTGTAATAACAGAAACACCATAACAGTATCTGCTATAAATGAAATTCCAGATGATAGTGGTACATGACCAAGTTATTTTTATTTATTCATCGTAAAGCCATGTGAATTTGTAAAGGGCAAAACTCCTGGCTTGTTCATGTTTGCAAAATACATACTAGACTAGGCCTTTACTACGTGTTGACTAATGCCAACAGAATCTGCTTTGGAGCCCATCATGGTCTTCATCAACTACTTTGGCAAGGAAGAGAGAGCGAGTTAATGCTTTGGCCAGCATTTCAGAGTAACCCAAAATAGAGCCAGCTTTGGGATCAGCATTCCAATCAATCTTTTGACTATGGGAAGGTTAAGAATGGGATCTAGAGCAAAACCTATATTGTATTCCTCATGCACTATTTCTGCTTTTCACATACACAAGTACACACGGACAGACTTTTAAACACAAGCGCCTATTTCATCTGGAGATTGCAAGTAAAGTCTCATCTGAAACCAGAACGTTGGGGAAAATGAGTTACATAGTCAGTGGATAGTAGAGTTATCAGCTATTCTAATTCAACGGTAAATGTGAACATGTGAACCCACAGAATTATCACCCAAATTCAATAACCGGATAGTCCCCTTTTCAAGAAGAGATGGGAATATGAGCATTAACATAGATGGAAAACCTCCCAGGAGGCATTTTGGTGGCATGCCATGAGGTTTAGCAATGGTAGGTACATTAGTTTTCCTTGGGACCCTAGTAACCCCCATATAAAAATGTACCCTTCCCCAAGTCCCCTCTATTTAAAATGTTAGCTCCCTCCACAGAGCAAAGCTTTGAGGTGAAAATCTAATTATCTTCACCTTCTTTTAAATGAATGAATTTCATAATGAATGATTCCAAGAGCAGATGCAACATGACTGAACAGCTGCATTTCCCAGAATGTTGTCCTGACAGCAAGTTCAATGCTCGTTCCTCCTTTAATCAGAAACCTGACCACCAGATAAATGTGTTAGATTTCAACATCACCCTTCATTGATTCAACTGCCCAACGTAGAAAATTAAATGGAGAGAAAAGGGAAAATAAGATTGGTTTTACTTTGTTTTCAGCTGAAGTATCTTATTTGTCAAATTACTTTGAATAAATAAAGATAATACGTGTTATAGTTTAGACTTCATCTGAAATACAGAAAGTTTATTTGTAGTCAAATACATTTGATTTGAGTTCCTGGGTTCCCATTGGCTTACATTCATTAGATTGGTAATTGTTACTTGCTGTGCAGTTGATCAGATAATTATTGCTAAGGAAGATAACACAGGTGAAAAAGAACTGATTGAGTATTTAACCAATGACAGTATAAATCATGAACTGTAGGAGTTACATTCACCTGCACATCAGATTTTATGAAAGCTGTGTATATCTTAGGGTGGCTAGTGGGAGAAAAAGGTACACATCTCTGCTAAAACAGAACCACAGAAATAGCCCTCAGTTTTAAAGATTCAAGAATTGAGCCACATCAAGATTAAGTGACTTTTTTTCAGAATCACACCACTAGTTAATAAAGGGGCAGGACTAGCATCTAGTCTTCTAATGTTAAACCAGGTCAAGGGGTTTATCCAAGGAATGTACTTTCAGTAAATATTCTTGGAATGAATGAATGGAACACAGTAACTCTCAAATAAACTCTTGCCCCACCATCGGAGATTTATATCTTAGTCTCCTAAATAATAGAAATTACCACCTACACCAAATAATCAATACATATATGATGATAGATTGGTAGAACAGATGATAAAAAGATTCAGGGAGATAAGATTCCTTAATCCCTAAAATTTGGGAAATTGTATTATTTTTCCCATTTAGGGAAAAAAATTTGCTCTCTTTGAATATTTCCAGGGGATCAGGAGCAAATACTCTAGGTAGGGATAATACTTGAGTAGTATTCAGCCATATATGTGTGTAAAATGTTTCTAATTATCCAATCCTGTTTATCCATTGACAATGAGTTTCAAAGGAAAAATTCCTCATGGATCTCCTTGATCCAGGAACTTACAGAAACTCCAGAGCCTCTATTCCAGTGGTCCCTTGAGGGAAGATAATTATACATCAAGGAAGGACAGCAACAGACACAGAGGAGAGACTCAGACTCTTCACACATTCAGATCACTTTATGATGAAACAATAAGAATAAAGACCATTGACCCAGGGCTTTTCAACCCTTCCATCCATTTACCTTCCTTCTTCCCTTCTTCCTTCTTTCCATTTTTTTTTTTTTTTTTAAGCAGTAAATCACATTTTAAAAACACAATGAGGGCGCCAGGGTGGCTCAGGTCATGATCCCAGAATCCCGGGAACAAGTCCCGCATCAGGCTCCCAGCTCCGCAGGGAGTCTTCTGACCTTCTCCCCCTCATTCTCTCTCTTTCTCTCTCTCTCTCAAATAAATAAATAGAATATTTTAAAAAATGCACTGAAACTATAGCTATCCACTGAATCAGTGGCATTCCATATCATTAGGAGAGGCCAGACGCTGCTGGGTTGCAAGGAAGGCAATTTTTACATCGAGGGTTTTGAAATTCATGGCAGACTTAATAGCTTCAAAGACAAAGTTTTTCTATTTCAAGAGGAAGGATTTTTGAAAGAAAAAAGCATTTATTGAAATGGCAATTTTGATAAAAATAAGAGCATTAATTTTATACTATATACACTAAGGTTAGAAAAAATGCCAGATTACATAGGAGCCATTTTCCACTCTTACAAAGAGATATATTTCAACCAGCTGGGAGCAGGAAAGGAGAGTGGAGGGGATAACAATAGACAGCTGTTGGTGGGGATCCCTGTAAAGGAAGTCTAGATAGGATTAGGGGATCTGAGAGCAAGAGAAAAATATGTCCCACTTCTCAGACCCCCACGAGGAGTGCCAGGGAGCCTTAGAGAGAAGCCCCTCTCTCCAGCATGGGACCAGAACCATGAGTAGAAATGGGGTCAGGTCAGGTATAAGCAGAGAAGAGCTGAGAGAGCCCTGCCTGGAGGCTCCACAGCCCAGGAGGTAACAGAACAAATCTGAAAATTTCCAGTGACTCCCCCAAATGAGAACACAAGCGGCTGAGGCAATGAACCAGACATGTCATTAAAGCTGTGATTAGAGCATGCTGTTGTACATGCTGGGAGGTCCTTGAGCTAGTGGTTATGGCAGGTGAGGGACAAGAGAGCAAGAGAGACACTGTTGACTCAAGCTGAAGACTTATGTCCACACAGAAACTCGTACATGGATGTTCCTAGCTTTCTTAACTGCCAAAACTTGGAAGCAACCAGTATGTCCTTCAGTAAGTGAATAAACAAACTGTGGTATATCTAGATATTTATTCAGAACTAAAAAACAGTGAGCCATCAAGCTATGAAATGACATCGTAGAAGCCTGGACTCATATTACTAAGTGAAAGAAGCCAATCTGAGAAGGCTACTTCCTATGTGATTTTAACTTTCTGACATCCTGGAAAAACAAAAACTATGGAGACAGCCAAAAGACCAATTGTTGCCAGGGGTTGAGGAGGAAGAGGGATGAACAGGTGAAATACAGCAGCAAAAACACTATGCATGACACCATAATGATGGATACGTGTCATCATGCATTTGTCCAAACCCACAGAATGTACAAGAGTGAGCCCTAAGGCAGACTAAGGACTTTGGGTGACTATGATGTGTCAGTGTTGGATTCTCAACTGCAACAGATTCCACACTCTGCTGGGGGATGTTGACAATGGGGAAGTCTATACTTGTGTAAGGGCCGGGGGGTACATGGGAAATCTCTATACCTTCCCTTCAGTTTTGCTGTGAACTTAAAACTGCTCTATAAAATGAAATCTTTTTTTTTATTTTTTTTATAAACAGATAATGTATTATTAGCCCCAGGGGTACAGGTCTATGAATCACCAGGTTTACACACTTCACAGCACTCACCATAGCACATACCCTCCCCAATGTCCATAACCCCACCACCCTCTCCCTACTACCCTCCCCCCAGTCACCCTCAGTTTGTTTTGTGACAGTAAGAGTCTCATGGTTTGTCTCCCTCCCGATCCCATCTTGTTTCATTTATTCTTTTCCTATCCCCCCAAACCCCCCATGCTGCATCTCTACTTCCTCATATCAGGGAGATCATATGATAGTTGTCTTTCTCTGATTAACTTATTTCACTAAGCATAATGCCCTCTAGTTCCATCCACATCGTCGCAAATGTCAAGATTTCCTTTCTTTTGATGGCTGCATAGTATTCCATTGTGTATATATACCACATCTTCTTTATCCATTCATCTGTTGAGGGACATCTAGGTTCTTTCCATAGTTTGGCTATTGTAGACATTGCTGCTATAAACATTCGGGTGCACGTGCCCCTTCGGATCACTGCGTTTGTATCTTTAGGGTAAATACCCAGTAGTGCAATTGCTGGGTCATAGGGTAGTTCTATTTTCAACTTTTTGAGGAACCTCCATACTGTTTTCCAGAGTGGCTGCACCAGCTGGCATTCCCACCAACAGTGTAGGAGGGTTCCCCTTTCTCCACAACCTCACCAGCATCTGTCATTTCCTGACTTGTTCATTTTAGCCATTCTGACTAGTATGAGGTGTTATCTCACTGTGGTTTTGATTTGTATTTCCCTGATATAAAATGAAATCTTAAAGAAAACAAAAGCAAAATGAAAACCCAGATGGCTGAAGACTAGCAGAGAGGGCTTCCTGACGGCGGAGAAGAGTATAGCATCAAAGATGATAGTGGGGGGCGCCTGGGTGGCTCAGTGGGTTAAAGCCTCTGCCTTCAGCTCAGGTCATGATCCCAGGGTCCTGGGATCAAGCCCCGCATCGGGCTCTCTGCTCAGCAGGGAGCCTGCTTCCTCCTCTCTCTCTCTGCCTGCCTCCCTGCCTGCTTGTGATCTCTGTCTGTCAAATAAATAAATAAAAATTAAAAAAAAAAAAAAAAAGATGATAGTGGACTAGACCTGCACGTACTTCTTCCAAGGCCAGGATGATTTTTTAAGCCCCAGAGACAGATTCAGAGCTAACAAGGAAAAAAGGAAGGAGCAGAACCTTGAAGTACCTTAGTATGACTCTGAACTGACTTGAGAACCAACGTGGGGGGGGGGGGGTGTTTAAGATATAATTTAAGCTCACTTATAGAACATAAAGTTCAAGTCTGCACATTTGTTCACTGCCTGTCAAATTCATGTCTGCTGTAGCCACCAAATGGAAGTGGATGTGTTTGGGGGTTAGCGGGTTAGGGGCCCAGAGTCCCACCAGCTCAGGCTCCTGCACATCTCCCACAGCACGGTTTCTCCAACTTGGTGTTATCGGCCCCTGGAGGCCACATAATTCTTTGTTGTGGGAGCTGCCTCACGCATTATGGGATTTTCCGCAGCATCTGTGGCCTCTACCCAGTAGGTGCCAAGAGCAAACACATTCCCCAAGAGATATTAAAATGTCCTCTGAGAGTGAAGGGAAGGGTGAGGAACTGCCCCCGGCTGACAACTGCCACTCCAGAATATCCCCCAGGCAACCTTGAGAAAGAAATCAGAGAACTCCATGGAGCTCAGTTTATAAACAACAGATGTAGCCAATTCCTCATTCACAAATGTGGAGTTGAAGCCAAGGTAGGTACATTGACTTTCATTCTGCCTCACTATAAATTAAGGAGAGAGCCAGGATTATAACCCAGATTTCCTGACACTAAATTCTGTGCTTTATCTTCCTAGAATTTAAAATCTGAGAAAACTAGGGGAAAAAAAAACAAAAAGAAAAATAAAAACAAAAACAAAAAAACAAGCTGGCACACAGTAGCAACTTCTAATTATGTACTGAACAAACGAATGGCTTAGCCATTTGGGTCATGCCATGTCATTGGATATTTTAGAACGAAAGAAGAACCATGACCCTAGTCTTCCTTGCAAGTGGCAGAGACACTTCTAGGGGTCACGCTATACTTCCCAATGCCAATTCTAATTCCTCTGTACATCTATGAGTCCAAAGTAAATGTGGAAAAATATTCCTGGCCAATTTTTGACTCAATGCTGATAGTCATGCCATATTTAAAGATTTTGAAGATGTGAGCATGGAGAGACATAATCTATTTCCCAGGGTTCGCTGACGATGGAGTCGTTGAAGAGGCCATGCGTATTACAAAGCTCCTCTAATGCTCATTATCTGAACTACACACCTTGAACCCTACTCCACGTGCCCACGTACTGCTCATTAGTTATTTCCCGTGTGTTGTCATGTTTTCCCTACAAAATTGCCGACGGATCTAAAACCGCTCATGGTATTTTTCTCTTTCTTTTATGTTTTCTCTTTATCTAGCACAGGACTGGGCACAAAATAGCAGATGCTCATATCTGAAAGCTGCTCACCATAATTCTACAGTAATTTCTTTAGTGTGTTCAGAAACTGGACGCCCTAAGGGCCAGTGTGTCTGCCACAGAGAGGCCAAAAGCTGTGATTCTATTTTCTGTCCTTATGTATTACTGTGCCATCCAGCTACACATTATCTGACGTCAGAAGCCAGGGGCAACTTTCCGACCTGTGTCTCGAATAGAGATAAATGTGGAGCGGAGGTGGCAAACTGGCTAACCGCCCGCCCAAGACAGCCCTAGGATAAGTTCTGTTTAGCCATTTATTACACGCTACAGCGTGAGGCACGGGGCGTGCCTGGGCAGTACGAGCAACGCGGCGCCAAACCTGCTTCGCCAGTGACGTAGCTTCTCCGCCTCCTTACACAAAAAGTCAAAGGAATGGAAGTTCCTAATGAGGTTGGTACAAAGATTAAATTAATTAATACAGGGAGCCTGGGTGGCTCAGGGGGTTAAGCGTCTGCCTTCAGCTCAGGTCATGGTCTCTGGGTCCTGGGATCGAGCCCTGCATCGGGCTCTCTGCTCTGCAGGGAGCCTGCTTCCCCATCTTTCTCTGCCTGCCTCTCTGCCTACTTGTGATCTCTCTCTCTCTGTCAAATGAATAACTAAACCTTTTAAAAGAAAAATTAATTAATACACTTAAAGTTCCTGGAACACAGCTGACACAAATTAAGTTCCCCAAAGAGATCAGGTATCATCCTCTCCTCCGGGATCACCACATCTGCGTCACCACAAAAGGTGCTGGGAGGCGTCAAACCACGAAATACCTGCCTGTCGGACTTCTTCAACCTTGAGACCACATAGCAACCAAACAGCCAAACACACAGGCTTCAAGTACAAATTACTTATAATGTTCAACTCTTATCAGTGAAGATAGTCAAAGAGTTATTCATCCAAAATATAAAAGATTATATTTTAGTATTAAATGGCACCATGAAATGATATGAAAAGCCTTCATTCTTCCTAAGTCTCTTTGTTTTTTTGTTGTTGTTGTTTTTTTAAACATTTATTTGACAGAGACAGATCACAAGTAGATAGAGAGGCAGGCAGAGAGAGAGAGAGAGGGAAGCAGGCTCCCTGCTGAGCAGAGAGCCCTATGTGGGACTTGATCCCAGGACCCCGAGATCATGACCTGAGCCGAAGGCAGCGGCTTAACCCACTGAGCCACCCAGGCGCCCCTAAGTCTCTTTGTTAACTCCAAGTCAGATCATCAAGGTATCAGAAGATGAGTTTCATCATAGGAAACACCTGAAACCAAGCCTCCCCACCCCCAACCTCCACCTCATCCACTCCCCATGCCCCTCAGCTCTTCTGAAAGGCAGAAAAGGGTACGATTTTTTTAGAAATTTTTAGAAGAAGGTCATGTGTACCCCAGAACAAGACTGTAGCCATTAAAAAATTATGAAAATATACATACTCCCAGCCTTTCTTCTCTCCTGCAGAAGAGAATTCTGGCTTTGCCCACTTGGCTCCTCCTGTTCCTCTAAACAGAGCAAGGATAGTTCCTGGGATTTAGTGTTGGCGGACTCTAGTGATGCTTAAGAGGTAGAACTAGAAAAAAATCGAGGGAAAGAGGGTTTGCACCAAAAAAAGATATATTCCTAATTTATATATATTCTATAACACACACTCACACACACGCACACACACATCTTTTCTGTGTGTGTGTGTGTGTGTGTGTGCATTAAAGGACTGAATGGTAACAGAACAGAAAGAGGCAGTATAGGAGAAGAGAAAATCTGGTGGCTCATGTGTGCTGTCTGTGCTGGGGGTATCATTCGGCTGGGAGAGGAGACTTAAGAAGATTCTGGGCCTAACGTCAGCCCTTAGTGTAGAGGCTACTAGAACAACAAAGCCCGAGCAAAATTTTTACTGCATCTCATGTGTTTTAATGTACATCTCCTACTCCTTCTGTTTCCCATCTGATGTTTTCTTAGAAGACTACCTAAATGTGGAACTTCCTTCAAATGTGGTTTTCTTTCAGGCTCTTCATCTTTAAAACAACACCTAGGAAATACGTCTGTCATGTTAAGACCTTCCATGTAACATCACAGAAAATACCACACATACGAACACGGTGGGGAGGAATAACGTTGGTAGACATGTCTAGGAGTTCATATTTATTCAGATTTCAAAGAAAGTGGCATTGTGACTGATTTTTAAATTGTAGAGAGTCACTGTTGGAAACGGGTGCTTATCGCCACACTCAAGTTGCTGACACAGTACAGCAGGAAGTCTTAGAACCTAGAGAACAATGGAGAGTGACAGACACGGCTTCAGCCAAAACCCTGGAGGAAAACAGCAAAAGAACTCCCTGTGCCTTCCGGGTCCATGTGTGTGTTCGGAAGAGGAAGGAGCGGTAGCAACTTCATTAGCAGACATAGCTAGTGTGGCTTTGTGGGCTAGAGCCCAGCTGCTCTCTCCCTTCTCAAAATTAATTTGCCAAAACATCCAAGAGTCATCTTCGTACTAAATGATGCATGATTAAAAAAACACACACTGGCTATGTCTGTCCTTGCCACATTCATTACCATGATTTGCTGAACTTTTATGAGCCCACCACTATTTTGGGTGGCAACAGCTCGGTAAAAGCCAAAAGGACCCTGGAAATGCACTATGCTGCTGCTTCTGGAAGGCAGAGCAGATTCATTTGTTGCTATTTTCAAGCAAAATATTTCAAAGCAATCTAAAGGCTTGGGAGAGCAGGCTTTCCTAATAACCCTATCAATCCTAAACCCCATAGTATGCCATGGTCTCAAGTGATTTAAAAAAAATAATGACACAGAAAAGTAGCAGCTAAATACCAGGAAATACAAAAATAAGTAAGTAAGTAAATAAAAACCTCTGAACAGTAAGAAAGGGTGGGGAAGTAGAGAGAGACACTATGTAGGGGATTAGTCACAGTTTATAAAACATTGATGACTTTTGGCTACTGTGCTTACTCCTGCAAATGGGGGAAATTCACGCATAACCTATAGACCTATAGACCTATAGACCACGCATAACCTATAGACCTATAGAGTAGGACGTCTTTAGAGTGAATGAAAGCAGCTGAATAATACAGTTTCATTCGACTTTGAGACTCCTTTCATCCTACATAACTACCAGGCAAAGCACTGCTGCTCATATCCCTTGGGTTGATTAAGTGGTGAAAGGAGACTTGTTCAGGCCCCGTGTGTTCCTCAGAGATTCTCAGGAGAGGGATTCACCACATCTCCTCCCACCCCCGGAAGGCTGACGTCTGGGTAGGGACAGATACTGCCCAAGCAGTTCCTCCTCACATAAGCATCTTGGGCTCCTATTTCCAGGAATACCAAGATGCCCTTGCTTCCTTGCCTACACCCTTGTCTATTTTTTTTAAGATTTTATTTATTTATTTGACAGAGATCACAAGTAGGCAGAGATGCAGGCAGAGAAAGAGAGAGGGGGAAGCAGGCTCCCTGCTGAGCAGAAAGCCCGATGTGATCCCAGGACCCTGGATCATGACCTGAGCCGAAGGCAAAGGCTTTAACCCACTGAGCCACCCAGGCGCCCCTTGTTTATTTTTTTGAAAGTAGCTAGCTTTTACTCGGGAGGCCATGAAAGTCTCCACTGTAATTAGAAAGTACAATATCAAAGTCAGCTCTGCCCCTAACTAGTCAGAGGCTGTGTTAGTCAAAGGTCTTTGTTCCTCTCCTTACAGATCATCAAATTCCATTTTTTTTTTAATGCAAAGAAGAAAAACCCTATAAGGCGGAACAAGAACTATGCTGAAGAAAAGTCAATAAAACAATTTGCTCTTCAAGGGACCGACAGAGGTAATTTCCACTTTGATCTTTCTATATCTGCATCCTGGTTTGTACCTGATTTATTCAACTTTTCCACATTCAACTATTTGATTAAAGCCTGTTTTGGAAAAAAAAAAAAAAAAAAAAAAAAAAGCCTGTTTTGTTGGTTGAGGGCAAAAGCTTTTAATTATCCTTATGAAGAATGCCTCTATTGGATTCCAGAAAATGAAGGGACTCCTACACCCTGGGACAAGGAGCGTCTAAAGGTGTCTTCATTCACAGGAACGACACAGAACTCTTTGCCAACCACTAGTACCTGTGAGGCAGGGAGTAGGTATGTCGGTTGTCAAAACGACAATAGCACAGAAGCCAAATGTATGGCTTTATGCTAAGTTATCCAGAGTCCTGAGTATTTTCCTTGACAGCTCCGTATTCACAGGCTTTTGGAATTTTCAAGAGAGGAAACTGAGGCCCACACAAATGAACTTACGCGAGATTGTGCAATTTACCCACACTTCTTACCTGATGAGCGAGCAGGAGAGCCATCACGGCCTCCTAACTCATAGCCACAGCCATTCATTGGTTCACCATGAGACGGCAGTAAAGAGCTCTCTTTCAAAGTCCTGCATGCTGAGGCTGTGGGCAAAATGCCAAGACATCAGGATGATGCGGTCAAGTGATTTAAAAATGAAATCAATCATCTGTATGTTAAAGTGGCATAATGCCAAGCAGCTAACTAACTGAATGTTTAAATGTTTAAAGCTTGGCTGTCACCTAAGTCTTTGCAAACTCCTAGGGTAGCTTTATATGAATTGCAGTTTCCTTGTATTCAATGGTGCACCTTTTTCCTTGTGGGGAATTCTTCTTTCGCAGCAGTTCAAAAGGCTCCGTGCCTCCCAAAAGTGAAAAATGGACTTCCTTTTTCATGATCGCTAATAAGATTAATTATGAACATATTACTGGCTGAATCCAGGAAAACACAATTACATATCTGAGGATTTCCTAAAGAAGCAGGCACTACTGACTTGCAGCGTCATGTTCTAGGTCAGCGATGACCCCTAGGTGACTCTATTATCCTAAATACACGTACACGGTAAAATGCATATGTTGTACGCGTGGCTGTAATAGAGTGCGGCGTGTGAAGGAGGTTGGTGTTCCGAGAACTGATGAGAGACAGAAACCCCCAGAGGCTCCTGGGGATAGAAGACGGTCCGAAAGGACCCTAACCAGCAGAGGAAAAAGTATCTGGGCAAAGTGAGAAAGATGATGATGATCACAAACAGAAAGCAGCAGGTTTTCTACCACTGAAAATTGCCATCAGGTAGCAGTGTATATCTACCAACGGTCAGCAAAATTGATCGACCTCAGAGAATTGGGGAATCAAGCCCAAGTATCGGGAAGGCATGCATTTTGTTGGGGGAGGAAGAATAGAAAGGCCCCCCTCTTATTCAGCCACTAGAGACTAGATGTATCCAGCAGAAGTTCTAGGATTTGGCAGAATATAGCAAGGAAGCTTCGCCAGCTTAATTAATATGGCTTTATGTTCATTAATCTTAAGTCTATGTTATAAAGTGCTTTTCAGATATTCCCACGAGGGCTGGCAGAGGAGAGGAAAATGCTGAGGCATCAGTATTCACGAAGCTAATTATCTGGGGGAATCTGCAGGGGTATCAGCTGACCCTGATATGACACTCATCCCTCTCTGGGTGTTCTGTCTTCAGACAACTCAGCTACCCATCAAATCCACCAAGGTTTACTGAGAACCTGCTTTGTCCCAGGATTTGCAAGGTGCTCAGATTAAAATGCTAAAACATTATCAAGTTAAAACATGATTATGATCACTGCCAGCTGTTTCAACAATCCCTAAGTCCAAAGTCAGAACAAGCTCCAGGGTGAGGGACACCCTCTGATTTCTGGTCCTTGTTTGCTTACAGAATGGAGTTTTAACACTTTCAGTAAATAGAATCTCACTGATGCTTCTCCCCCAGTTTCTGGGGGTATGGAGTCGTAGTGTTTTTGTGCAGTAAAATATACCATGAACTTATAAGACAAAAGAAATACTATGAAAATATATGTGCAGGATGGATAAATATTACCCTCAATTTGAGCATTCACAAATCAGTAAGAAAAAGTAAACCCCAAGTGCAGTCTTTCTGAGAGGAACATTTTTCTACTTTTGGAAATCTCATATTAGTTCCCTGTGTGAGGACAAATAAAAATTTTGAAATAGGAGGCTTAATTCTCCCTGTTTAAAATAAGGGCAAAGACTCCCCTCTCTTCCTTTTTCTAGGACCATTCGCTTTAGAAAACTTGTAAGCATCTTCTCCTCCCTGTGCAATGATTATAAAACCTTTTGAAAACTAAATGGGCCCATGGGTCACCCGGGTGGCTCCGTCAGTTTTCTGCCTCCAGCTCAGGTCATGCTCTTAGGGCCTGGGATCCAGCCCTGCGTCAGGTGTGTCAGGCTCCCTGCTCAAAGGGGACTGACTCAGCTTCTCTGTCTTCCTCTGCCCCTCCCAACCCCCACCACTGGCACTCCTGTGTGCACACACTCTTTCTCTAATAAATAAAAATCTTAAAACAAAAACAAAAACAAAACAAAAAAACACCTAGGGGCACCTGGGTGGCTCAGTGGGTCAAAGCCTCTTCCTTCGGCTCAGATCATGATCTCAGGGTCTTGGGATCAAGCCCCACATCGGGCTCTCTACTCTTCAGGGAGCCTGCTTCCCCCTCTCTCTCTGCCTGCCTCCCTGCCTACTTGTGATCTCTCTCTCTGCATCAAATAAATAAATAAACAAACAAACTAGATGGGCCCTTTGTCTTCTTAATAACCTAAAAATGTCTTTTTTAAAAGACATGAGAGCTACCTCTTTGAAACATAAACATCAAGGAGGATAGCATCCCTATCTCCCAGTTTCTCTGGGAGGGCAGGAGCCTAATTTTGGTGGGCACTTTGCTCCAAGTTCCAAAACCACCCTGTGTCATAAAGGTATGAAAACTTTTTCTTCTGGATGAAGCCAACAGGCTAACACAGATGGTCACCCCAGTTACCATGGTATGGTTAGGACAATTACGTTTGACGAATGGTGCTGTCAAGTCCCATTAGTTGAGGATTAGTTATTATCTTGAAAACACATAGGAATGGGTTGTGTCTGCCTGGCTACCGAAACGGTGAGATTTCTTCCCGTCTTTCTAGTCTCCTAGGGGATTGCCTGTGGTGCATGTCCCTCTCTGGTTTAATATCTCAATAATAAAACAATTTTCTGTCTCTACTACCTTTGCGGGAAGGTTTTCTAGGTTGGAAGAAGATTTTGTTTTTTAATGCTATTTCCCCAATATCTGTAATTATTTTTTGTTCATTTTCTCCACGAGAACATAAATTCTGTAAACCCATCTGTCTGCTCCCCACTGTCTTTCTCTACTCCTCGGCAAAATCAAAGTACTCAATAAATCTTTGTTAAGGGTCAGACTGCGATGACTTTTCTGAGAGGAGAAGCTTGAGAAGGTGGGTGACAGAGGAAAACTGTGGCTTTCTAACAGAGCGAGGCTTGTCCAAAAATAATGCCAAGTGAAATGATGCCGTGTGAGCCTGCCTGCTGGTGTGCAGGCCCCTCTCATGCGCCCTCCCTTCTCCTGCTTGACTTCTCAACAAGGAGTTAAATCCCCGTAACAAGGGTTAGTCCCCCTGGGCCCAGCACACAAGTTAATGAGCCTCTGGGACTGTTGAGTGAGAGGAAATCCCATTCTCCAAAGAAAAAAGTGAAACTGGTAATAACAGGGTCTAGCGAAGGAGGCCACCTAGTTACCTTTGTAAATCTGGGAATTACGAGAGGATGCCACCTTTTCATAAAGCAAAAGTGACCATGACCCCTAACTCTGGTAAATTTCTTAGCAATTTGCAGTTGGTTTTACAGACCTTATCTCATGGATTGCAGAAGCACTTCTGTTAGCCAAGGAGGTGGAATTTACTATCCCGCACCAGAAATATAGAAAAACCAAGGCTCACGGGAGACTTAGGACTAGCTCAACATTTGGCATCTAAGCAGAAAAAAAAGAAACAAAGAAAAAAAAACTGATGCCAAGACTCTGACCTTTTTTTTTTTTTTAAAGATTTTATTTATTTGACAGAGAGAGATCATAAGTAGGCAGAGAGGCAGGCAGAGACAGGGAGAAGCAGGTTCCCTGCTGAGCAGAGAGCCAGACGTGGGGCTCCATCCCAGGACCCTGGGATCATGACCTGAGCCGAAGGCAGAGGCTGTAACCCACGGAGCCACCCAGGCACCCCAAGACTCTGACCCTTTGATTCTTATTCCAGCACCCCCTCATTTACTCATTTATTCTCATTACTTCATTTACCTCCTAACCCCTAACGAGAGAGCAAGGGATAGCCACAAAAACTTTCTCAAAAAACCCCTGGTGCCCACAGCCTCTAACCAATCTGACTTCCAGAGCCCCCTGCGCCATGCCCCCAACCCCACTACCTGGGCTTCACTGACACGACCTAACACGAAGAAGACAGGAATTTGCCACATGGGATTCCCGGCACGCCTCTCCTTTAGCCACTCCTGCCCTGCAGCTGAAACCCGTCGGAGGTAGAGCATCAGGAGCACAGAGTATATCCTTCTCCAGTGTCTAGGCTTCCTGGTCAGAGGAGACGGGGATAACTGCAAAAGCAACAGCTCTTTAAAGATACAGAGAGGGGGCTCCTGGGTGGCTCAGTAGGTTAAGCCTCTGCCTTCAGCTCAGGTCATGATCTCAGGGTCCTGGGATCGAGTGCTGCATCGGGCTCTCTGCTCCGTGAGGAGCCTGCTTTCTCCTCTCTCTCTCTGCCTGCCTCTCTGCCTACTTGTGATCTCTGTCAAATAAACAAATAAAATATTAAAAAAATAATAAAGATACAGAGAGGTGGGATCTGAAAACTGGAAAACGGGGGAACTGATTTCAGTACTTTTACAAGGAGATGAGAGGTTAGCTGGAAAAACTGAGTACGTACTTGTATTCGTCCAATCAACATTCAGTGCGCACAGTGTGCATGCCAGGCACGGGCTGGGCAACAGTGACTAGGACGTGGGCCCCGCCTGGGGCACTTCACAACACAGTGCCATAGCCAGAGGAGCAAATGAATAATGAGGATCGTTCCATTTTATAAGAGCTTCAATGGCAGCAGTAACTATTATTAATCATCCAACTAGCAAGAGAATATCCATCCCAACAGAAATAAAGTTGCACCAAATTCCAGAATCAAATAACACGTATGCCCAATGTAAACACTTCTGGAAGTGTTATTTATTCTGGATTTAATGGAGGGGCCTGAAAAGTACTGAGAGTTAGATCCCTTAAAGCTACCAAGTTCTTACCAGAAGCCAAGCTCCAGTCTGCGCTCTGGACATTAAAAACTGAGTAAAACAGAAGGACCCACAGTAAAATGAAAGTGGACATGTCAACTGTCTATTACAGAGGGTGTGACTAGTGCTACGACAGGGCAAACCACGTAATGATGTAAGAACAGAGAGGAGATACTTAAACAGGGAAGTCAAGAGGGACTGCCAAGATATATGATCCTTAAACTGAATTTAAAGAGTCAAAAGTTTACTAGTTGTTATGGACTGAATGTTTGCCCACCTCCCCTCAATTCCATGTTGAAACCCAACCCACATTGTGATGGTATTGGGGGGGGGTGGGTAATTAGGTTTAGATGAGGTCATGAGGGTGGAGTCCCTATAAGGGGGTATCACTGTCCTTATAAGAAGAAGAGAGACCAGAGCTCACTCATGCTCGCTCGCTCTCGCTCTCTCTTCCCCTCTCCAAGTGCACAATGAGGTCATGTGAGCACACAGGGAGATGGCAGCTATGTGCAAGCCAGGAAGGCAGCTCTCATCAAGAACTGAATCTGTCAGCACCTTGATCTTGGTCTTCCCAACCCCCAGCACTGTGAGAAATAAACGTCTGTTGTTTAAGCCACCCAGTCTATGGTATTTGGTTATGGAAGCCTAAGCTGGCTAATATACTAGGTTAAAATGAAACGAAAAAAAAAAAAAAAGAAAGAAAGAAAGAAAACCATTTTAGAAACAAAAAATAACAAGTGAAGAAATCACAGATGCTCAAGATAGCATGCCAGGTTTAAGAACTAAAAGAAGGTTGGCATGATTAAAGGGTGGGCATACATGTGGCTTCGAGAATGAAGATGATGCTTCAGAAGCAGGAAGCCCAGGAAAGCTGTATATGCTAAAGTGGGTACTTGAACTTCAGGCAGAAAGCTACTGAAGATTTTAAACAAAATAGGACTTGTTCAGAATTGCAACTTAGCCTACTCTGGAGGAGGGCTACAGGATGGATTAAGAGGGACAGGTTTGAAGACAAGGAAGAAGTTAAGGGAAATGGGGTGGACACATGGTCTTTCTTCAGGGACTACCCTTCCCCTAACTTACAAGCCTGGTGGTTCAAGTGGGCTGATGGGTCCTCCCTCATCTAGCCCCAGGGATGGACAAATGACTTCATCCTGAGCCAGTTAGAATACTCATATGTTGAAGCACCTGTGTGGCTCAGTGGGTTAAGCCTCTGCCTTTGGCTCAGGTCATGATCCCAGGATCCTGGAATCAAGCCCCGCATCGGGCTCTCTGCTCAGCAGGGAGCCTGCTTCCTCCATTTTCTCTCTCTCTCTCTCTGCCTACTTGTAATCTCTATCAAATAAATAAAATCTTTTAAAAATATATTAAAAAAATACTCATATGCCACAATTTAGGACAGAGCTCAACGTACAAGACATGCTTAAAAATATTACTGAATAATTAAAAACACCGCCTTATAGAAGTGATCAAGTGATCCAGGGAGTTCCTGGAATTCTTGAGGTTCAAGGCTTATAGTTTATGGCAACTGTAATAAGAAAAGATAAGGAAGCAAATGTCATCATTCAGTCTTGTAATTAACATTATTAAGTGCATCCTGCAAGGCAAGGGTAAGACGAGGTGCTGGAACAGGGTTGGTAGAAACACCAGTGTGAGTAAAACACACAGTTCCTGCCCTTAAATATCATATTTTTAACAAGGGATACCTTTATTATTCGAGATCAAAAATTTTAAATGCATTAATTATACAAATAAAGGAATACGGTCCTCCAGAGAAATTTGCTAACTAGTAGTTTTTACCGCAAGAGTCAGGAAAGGCTGTGAAGAGAGAGAGAGTTTTTAAGTTGACCCTGGAGGGGATAAAACTTAGACAGATGGAGGAAGGGACAAAATCAGTATTCAACTGAATCAAGGAGGAGGAGATTAAGGGTCATTAACTTGAATCCCAAGAAGGCAGAAGAGAAAGAATTGCACAAAGCATTAAAATTACTAAGGAAAAGGAAACAAGCAGAGGCCGTGGGAGACAACAGGGTCATCATTTGAAGCATTTCCAGTGTAAGGATCATCTATGGTTTAGAAACGGCTCTGGAAAGCAGGGGGGTTCTTATACGGGACAAGGGAGGCAGAGTTTCCACTAAGAGATGGAAAGGAGCAGGTGGGTATGAGAGGAAGGCCTGCCTCTCCACAGCAGGAGGAGGATGCAGGAGAAAGGAAGCGGAGGAGCCTGTGTGCCGGCCCCATACCGGATCCATGGGAGCCTCAGACTGGAGAGGGCAAGAAAGAGCAAACTGTTGGCAGAATGCAGATGAGGTCAGCAGAGGCCTGCTGAGTGGACTGGGGACACCTTGCCCAATTGCGATTCTGACTTACAGAAATACAGTCATCCATCTTCTCATTAACGCTCGGCCCTCCATCACGCTGGTGGCTCTGTTCACTACGTCTCTTCGCGCTAGAAAGCAATCATACACACAGTGGGGTAGGAGTTAGACTTTCTGCTGCTTTTCTTTTGCCCTGATTTTTAGCTTTAACATATGACAATCAAATGGAAGCGAAGTTTACTGCCAGGATGTAATTCTTGGCATAGTGAGCTTCTGCAGTCAGCATTCGTCTTTTCCTGGCTTCCCCCGCTCCCGACGCCCCCGCGAGCCCCTTCACCCTCACCAACCTCATCATTCCCAAACTGAGCCACTTCCGTCTCCCATGAAGCACAGCTCCTGGCATTCGTCCTAAAACTCCCCACTTAAGACCCCACCTGGCTGGTATTTTGTAACACGGATAAACACCTGCAGAATATAAGCAATGAGAAACCGAGGGGAAGAAGCTAACATTTTGGTGCTCCTGCTAAGTACATCGATACACATTTCACTTCTCACAAAAACTCCCGGAGCTAGACATGACTGTATCTTTTCTATCTGAATATTACTAAATGCTGTGGCAGGAATGCCAGAATGAAACCCTGAACGGGGAAAGAAATGGGCAGTATGAAGTCAAATCCCATCCAGTTTAGGGAAGTGCAGTGAAAAAGGGAGAAACCGGGTGCCTGGGTGGCCCAGCAGGTTAGGCCTCTGCCTTCGGCTCTGGTCATGATCCCAGGGTCCTGGAATCGAGTACCACATCGGGCTCTCTGCTTGGCGGGGATCCTGCTTCCTCCTCTCTCTCTCTGCCTGCCTCTCTGCCTACTTGTGAGCTCTCTCTGTCAAATAGATAAATAAAATCTTTAAAAAAAAAAAAAACAAAACAAAAAGAAGGGGCGCCTGGGTGGCTCAGTGGGTTAAGCTGCTGCCTTCGGCTCAGGTCATGATCTCAGGATCCTGGGATTGAGTCCCGCATCGGGCTCTCTGCTCAGCGGAGAGCCTGCTTCCCTTCCTCTCTCTCTGCCTGCCTCTCTTGTGATTTCTCTCTGTCAAATAAATAAAATCTTTAAAAAAAAAAAACAAAAACAAAAAGAAGAAGAAAAAGGGAGAAACCTACACAGCTTCCAGGCATGGATCTGGAGAGGAAACCTCAGCCTATTCCAAGCCACAGAGCCTCTAAGACTCTCTGATGGTGGTTTTTTCCAAAGGGCCTAGGGACAGGCAGTTGCCTTGGTAACAGAAGGGGTAGCCAAAGAGGCACCAATTACCATTGTGTAAATGTGTCAAGGATCTAGACTGAGAGGGTGAGCCTGAAGGGAGCAGTGCATAAAAGGCTGAGGGGTAGAGTAGGAGGGAAAGCATTTGTTACTGCTGTTTTCTGGGTCACTCGCGCTGGACACTTGAGAGAGTCTTACTCTCTTAGAAGACACGCCCAAATGACTCATTGGATGCCAACAGCAGTGCAGAGAGGAAATGTACTCTTGTTATGAACATACTGTTATCGTACTGAATTCTAAATCAGGAGTTAGGTCATTGTAGCTTGCTGAAAGCTGATGTCACATGATCACTTTTGTAATTATCAAAGGAGACAGTTGAGTGATTCTAGTTTTCTTTAAAAGACTTACTTATGAATTGAGTAGCATTCCATCAACAGTCCTACCAAAATACTTCTAAATTTACCTATCACTGTTTTGGCTCTCATAGTTGATTTGTTAGCATTTTCCTTCTAAGTTCTTTTAGAGTATTCTGTGGGTTTTCTAAAGCTTTGATAAATTTCCTTACAACTGGACCAAAACCCCTAATTTGGGAATTATCCCCAATAAGCTCTAATGATTATGGGATATTGGTGAATAGGGCAGGATGAAAAGTTTTCTCATATAAATGAGAACAGAAACAAAAAGGAGTAGTTCGAGCCAAGCAACTGCCCAGGGAGCCAATCCAATTTCTTTAATAATTTTTAATTATACATGTAATTCAAAATATATTCTCCTCATAAAAATTTCAATAATACAAAGCAAAAGTCCCCAGTTACCACAACACTTGATCCTACTCCCCTCTTTGGAGGAATCCATTATTATTACTTTGGTGTTTACCTTCCAGAATTTTTTTATGCATTTATCCATGTATTAGCAATGTATTATTTAATATACATGATACCATACACTTTCTTCACTTATGCTTTTGAAATAAAATTCAATCAAGTCATAGTAATCTAGTCCCTTCTTTTTAACTGTTATACATATCTTTTCAATTGAGGTAACAGTAGCTACTTTAACAAATAAATCCCAAAATATGGATGGCTTAGTACAGTAAAAGTTTATGTCTTAACTCACCTACCAGTCCACTGAGAATATCATGGACCAACAGGAAGCTTTCCTCCATTCAGGAACCAAGCTCCTTCCATCTGGTGGCTGGACATCCCCAAAGGTCTTCCTATTATATATCCAGTCAGGAGAAGAGCGTAGAGACAGTACATCTACTTTTCAAAAGAGGGAACCTAGAAGCGACACACATGACTTCCACTGTTATACCAGTAACTTTCAGCCGGATTTGGAAATTGCTAATTTCTCTGCCACTGATGGGTTGTTTCTAGGTTTTAGTCTTCTGAGTAATGATCAAATGAATGTCTTTTAGCCTGTCTTTGTATGTACAGAGTACAAAGTGAGGTATAAAGTGATGGCTCAAGGAACATGCACTTTTCTTAATGAAGACTGATAGTCTGCTCTCCAGAAAAGACTATCAGTGCGTACTCTACCAACAATGTATCATATTCCTAGATGCCACTAACAGTGGCTGTTATCAATCATTTACAAGTCACCAATATGATAAATAAGCATGACAGCTAATTGCTCTAATCGCATTTCCAAGATTATATTAGGCTAAGCATCTCCTACTATGCGTGCTAGCTATTTACATGAATGCACCTATGAACTGATGAGCCAGAACTTTTGCCAATATTCTGTTTGGTCGGAGGTGAACCGAAATGTTCAAATGGAACTATCTCGGTATAGTTTTGACCGGGATCAATCCCACCTACAAAACGAGCCATGAGAAAGCCGAAGCAGGGCTTTCTAAGCAGGTGGCTGAGAACCAGTTTGGGGATATTTAGATGAACATCTACCTCTAATCCTTAAAAGAACTTAGAAAGGCTGAGAAAGAGTGGAAATGATGGAAGGGAATTTTAAGGAGAGGTAGGGGAGATGTAGGAGTGGGAGACACATTTCTCTCGCTCAAAACAGTGAAAAGGTCTTTAAAGATGCCCTCCCTTAACATGAAACTGAATCCATGCCTTAAAGGGCTTAGAGACAAAGGGGCCTGAGATCTCAGTCACTCCTGAGACATCTAAAGGGAGGTTACTGTGGGCAGCCAGCCCCTCAGCAGGCTGATGACAAGGAGATCCTTCCCCAGACCTTCATGAACAAAGAATTTATCGGACCAGATTTCTCTAGACCAGAAGTGGTCTGTGCGCAGGGAAGGGCAGGCTTGAGGTTGTCTTAAATCTTGTTCTGTGGGCCACTTGTAGAGGTAAAGTAATCCCAGTCTGGAAAAGCTAAAAGTGCATTACTCCTGGTCTTGAGGCTGAGGAAGGAATGAGAAGTAACTTCCCTGAAGATTTCATTTGCCGATACCAAGGTGAAATTCGAGGACAGCGTCTCTTAGTGACAACGGGAGAGGTATCCCACAACTCACAAATGTGCCCCATGCTATTCAAATGTCAGTCAGCAAGAATATATACACCTACCTCCTGCTTCCCTTCCTTTCCCTAATCTCAACCCTGTAGGAGCCACAGGCATCCTAGTGAGTCAAAGAAGAGGAAAGCACAGGGTGAGAATATTGGCATTTGACGACAGGCTATCCACACACTAACTCCCATGTGGGTTGACTCAGGCGTTTCTGCCTTCCACATCATCTGTCCAGGTGGAAAACCTCAAGGATAGTAGCAAGGACACCAAGGGTAAATAAGCAGAGAGCTCTACCAAATTTGCCAAATGTTGACATTAAACTCATACCACACCTCGCAGTATGCTAGATTTGGGGAAGATAAAGTCGTGCTAAGGAGAGGAGTACTAAGGTATGAAGGAGAGGAGATACACATTCAGTTTGTACCAGTGACGAGGGACGGAGCCTCTGGCTCCTCTCAGAGGAGAGGGCCACGTGCTGTGCTGACTTCTCAGGGAGGACTTTTCTCCTCAACCTACTTCTAGGTCCTGTGGGGGAAAAAAGAGGGAGACAAATAGAACTTACTCTGAACAACCTAAGAGATATGAATTTCCAAGAAAGTATAGTGTTGATGAATCACCCGCATCAGTGGACACAGTGTCTGTTTACATCTTTTTCAGCTTTATTCAGTGTCTTTAAATGAGTTAATACCTTAAACTGCTTAGAAATGTGTGCAGCATATAACAAATCTCCATAAATGATAGTATCATTATTATTATTAAAAATAATAATCAGGGGGTGCCTGGGTGGCTCAGTGGGTTAAAGCCTCTGCCTTCGGCTCAGGTCATGATCCCAGGGTCCTGGGATCGAGCCCCACATTGGGCTCTCTGCTCCGCGGGGAGCCTGCTTCCTCCTCTCTCTCTGCCTGCCTCTCTGCCTACTTGTGATCTCTCTCTCTCTCTTTCTCTGTTAAATAAATAAATAAACTCTTTAAAAAATATAATAATAACAATAATAATAATCAGATTCTGTATAAGCAAAAACTACCTGGTAGATGATTTTGCTCACTGCTTATACAGTCATTGAGATGTGATGTTGTTTCTATTTCGTTCAACAAACACGGTCACTGTTGTGGTCTCCGGAGGAGAAAAGTGTGTGTGTGCACGTGCGTGTGCATGGGTATACGAAATTTCAAATGATTCCTGGAAGAAACCAGATGAAACCATATTATCAAAACCGAACCTGTAATTCTGCAAGGTAGACTCTGTCACGCTACTGTGAGCGCCAGGTGTTGATGTTGACATTATCCCTCAAAGTCACCTATTCTTCCCTAGTGATTGTGTGTTTAAAATAGCCATGAAGGAGTGGATATAAAGTAAAGCGAGCTGGAAAGAGCTTTGCTATGGGTAATGAGTGGCCAGAGCATAATGACCTTGGGCCGTGAGAAGTGATCCAAAACGGGAAGACTCATGGTGCCAAAAGAGAGCTGGGTGCAGGTGACCGACGGTCTCCAGCTAATCATGAACTTTCAGCAAATGACAACAGTAAAACCCAACTCTGTTTAGAGTCATCCTTCCACAGGGTGAAGGATCTGGACAGAGAGGTCTCTAATGGCTGCCTGCTCTCATGGGGCAACTTAGAGCAGATGGAAAATGGGAGAAACAATAAGCCCGATAGATATGCCATCATAGATTTGTTGTGTGGATTTGCTCTTCTGCTCTGTCTGCCAAAAATGGGAGGAAGAAAATCTCTTGGAATTCTCAAGGCTTCCTGATAATTGAGTTCAGTTTATCTAAGTGAGTGGAAATGGCACTAAGTACTAAGTACTTAGATGTACTAAGTACTACCCCTTATAAGGAAAGCAGACAATCACCTCTTGACAGTTCAGAGAAATCCTAAGAGGCCAGAAACAAAGTTCTATCTAACTAGAAAACTCCTGTAGAGGAAACTAAAGATCTCCCACCTATGTCTGGGAGTTGAGCATCGTGGGACAGGAAAGGGAACTAAGGCACCAGCCGTTAGTAGCTTTAACTCTAACAGAACTCACTCACAGGGACACATGGTAGTTACTTTCTTAGTATTCATTTCCCATATGTACCACTAGAGCCATGAAGGCTGTATTTTCTTAATCTTGTATAGTTGTCAGCATCAACTTGCTACTGGATCATTCACAGATAGAGGTTAATTTCTCAGTTTGGAGATGGATACACTGAGTATTCTTTCTTAGTGAACACACAGACCATCAAAAGAGATTCTGTGTCTTTCCAATCTATTCACTCAACATGTACAGAAAAAGACTCTCTTGGCTTCTTCTTATGGGCTAGAACAGCTTTCTGCACAGTTAGAGGACCAGCAAAAGCAAGACTGAGGGATAGGAGGTACGGACAATGGAAGAAATGGGCCTTGGCCAGCTCCTCACACAGAGTAGAGGTGGTCAGACAATGCATCCTTTCCAAAACCTCATCCGCACCATCCTGAACAACAAGATGATCATGGCAACGCTTTCACTGTATCTGCTGCATGATAACCTATTGGATTTGTTTTTTTTTTTTAGATTCCCAGTGAATTTTTTGTGAGTGTTCAATAAAATATTTTTTCCAAGAAAGAAGGGAAGAATAGATGGAAAGGGGAGAAGGAGAATTAAGAATTAAGAAGAATTAAGTTGCCCATGGAGTAACCTAGTGCCACTCTCTCATTTTTCAAGTGATGTAACTGAGACCCAGATAAGTTGACCAAAGAGAGCAAAGTAGTGCCCCCCAACCCTGTTGTGCAACTCCCAAAATATGTGGAACAGGGCTTTCTAAAAACAAAGGTTAGGGAAAGGATGAAGGATGGAAATGTACAGTAAAGAACGGTGCTATGTTGATTACATGACAGTCTAGGCTATTTTGTGTTAAGACACTAGAAAAAGTTCTACTAAAAAATAAAGAAATTGGGGTCTCTGAACCATACTTGGCTACTTGTGTCCCTCCAAAATTGCCTATGTTGAAGCCCTAACCCCCAATATGAAGGTATGTGGAGATGGATCCTTTGGGAAGTAGTAAGAGTAAGATGAGTTCATGAGGATGGGGCCCTAGCCTGATGGTATTAGTGTCCCTGTAAAAGACACTAGAGAGTGTTCATGTTCCCTATCTTGTGCTGGCTCTCTCACTCACTCTTTCTCTCTCTCTCCCCTCTCTCTCTGCAAGCCAAAAAGAAAGACTTCACTAGACCCCAAATGCTGGCATCCTAATGTTGAACTTCCAGCTTCCAGAACTCTAAGAAAATAAATTTCTGTTGTTTAAGCACCCCACATATGGTCTTTTGTTATGATAGCTCAAGCTAAGACAGACACATATGTAGAATTCAATCCTAGAAAAACAGTATTTGTTTCTGCCTTTCTCATCTGTAATACCCTTTCTCATATCCACCTTCCTTCCTACCACATGCCCATACACACACTCCTGCTATGTACATCCTTCATGGTCCTGCTCCCCGTTTTACTGCCTCCTAAAACTTCCCAGATCTTATCCCAGTCAGAACGAACCTACCATGGGTCAGCCCACCCAGAGCCCAAGGGATTGTAGAATTGCTGCTGTATATCAGACCTGCAAGCTATTCATGAGCATGTCTTACTCTAACCCTCACTAGGGCTTGAGCATCCAGAGGCAAAGGTCTGGGTCTCATTCATCTTTTATGCCTTGTCTGCCTAGCATCATATCCGATTCCAAGCAACTTCTCAATAAATACCTGCTGAAATAAATGGATCCTACTACTGTGTGCTTACTCAGGCCCTAGTGGGCCTCTTCCCAGCCAGAAAAGACTGGCGAGTCCCACCAGGGTTAGTATGCAGCCTCTCCTCCTCTACGATTTAAGAAACTGCCTGCAGAGTCCACCAGCCTTCGGAGCATCAAGAAATCGATGACAACAAATGGTGTTGTCAAAGGGCCAGATCACAGAGGAGCATGTATATTGGAAGCACCAAAGGATGGTCCACTGATGCAGGGCCCACGGAGTTTGTGAAAGCGGCTGCCGCCAGGCCTCCCACGTGGAGCCAGGTCAGGCTCGGGCAGAGGGCAGCTAGCTCATCTCTGTCCTCACTGCCAGAGTGATGTCTGTGTCTGTCAATAAAGAGAGGAAAGGTGAATTATCTCAGTGTTGGGCTGCAAGGCATAGAGAGGAACAAATAGCCACTTGAACTCCTGTAAGATAAGGTGGGGAGAGGAATGGCAAAGCAAGTACTAAAGGCTGGAAAGCCAGGGGTGCACAGATGAGCTGTGCTCTCACTGCACGGAGGAGGAGGACAGAGAATAACCCATTGCATGTGCAATGCATCATTCATTTTAATCCCCAGAGGGAGGTACAACTAGCCAGTATTAAAATTCCATGTGGGCATACCATCATTAGCCTTGCTGTATATGCTTTTAGCTTGCTGGCTAAGGATTAGAACCGGAAACTGAATTATCATCTCGGACATGCTCTCATCAGTGCTTGTAGCGAGGGGCTGTGATCCACGACAAACTCTTTCCCTCTGTACTCTGCGGTGTTGCCTTCTTATCCCTACCTCTACCTTCCAGGCCCCCACCGCAGCATCAGTCCACCCACCTCCTCCGGTGAGGGCCGCCAGACCTTTCCAGAACAGCCAACGCAGTTCACGCAGCAAAATGGATGAAAGTCTTGAGAAGGACGCCGGGAACGCGAGGGTTGGGAAGACTGAATGGAAAAGAGAGCAAAAGAAGAGAAACAAGCAAAGTTAATTTAAGGCCCAAGAAAGCTGCTCTGACATTCTCATTTCTGCATTATCTTTTGCCTGGCAGCTGCAGCTGTTCACCCACTTTCATCCCCTGACATAAACAGTCCATATCTGCAATTACAAGCGCCCGGGGAGCGAGCATTAGTATGCGGCATGCGGTCTGGGAAAAGGTGCAGCGCCAGGCTTCTTCCTGCCTTAGAAGTCCCTAGCAGACATGCCTGGAACAAAGGGAGAAGAGATACAGAAAAGCCGAGCATCTGTTGGATGCCAGAGCCCAAGTCTGAAGCACGAGGTCAGCTGGTTGTGTCACCATCAAAGGAGCTGAAGAGAGGAGGAGATGAAATGCAGTTGGTGGCTGAGACGGATTTTTTTTTTTTTTAATCTGTCTTAAAGAATTAACTACCCACTAAGACCTTTGGGCTAATTTTAGGGGTAAGTAAAATGACAATCACGGGGAAGGGCAACTCGGCCCAAAGCCAAGCATGTGGGGAGACAAAAAAGGAAAACTGAAGAGGAAGGCTGTTGAATATTCTCTCCTCTTTACTCTGCTAGATCTATTAGTTGATATTCTGCCATGGCTTCCTTGCCTGGTTGAAACATCACGCCAACAGCGCACAACAGCTCTGCACCCACACAGAACAATTCGATACATCCCACCCAGGCCTAATAAAATCAAGCCCCTCTAAACATCTCAGCTTTACGCAGCAACCGAGCCCTACAGGACCACAGGAAGCTTGGAAAGTCACCCAATCATGTAAGGGAAAATTGATAAGACATACATCAGAATGTGCAATAACATATATAAATCCACTTACTAGAAGATGACGCAACCCGTCATTGAAGTCTGTGGTTTGGAGCCAGTGTTCTATATCCACAAAACACAAGCCTCACGAGGAAGCTGCGACAGTGTGGGAGTTTCTGAAGCTGGTAGCAGAAGGTGTTGTTTGGTACAAGGTAAAAGCATTTCTGGCCAGGATCCATAGGGAGTCAGTCTTGGGTCTCTATTACGTGGGCGCATGTCTGCGCATACACCCAGACACGGACCAGTTCAGTAACTCTCATTCCTCACTGAGGACTGGAGCCCTGGCTCTGAGAGACTCTGGGAGGTTTAGTAGTTTGCATTATCTATTTTCCCTCCTTCCTTACTCATTGAAACATCATTTGTTCTGGGCAGAAATTTGTCCTGTTAAAAAATAATAATAACTTAAAAAAAACAAAAAACAAAAAAAAATGCTTCCCACCTTCCTGGCAAATAAATTGGCTTTGAACAGTGAGCTCTTAGTGTTAGGCCTTGGACAGAACTTCTAGGAAATCTCTATAAAGGGAAGCAGTTGCTGGGTACCCTCTGTTCAACTGTGTTAAAGTGGAGTCATCGTCATCTTGTGACCAAAGGAAGAGGCATAAGGTCAAAACTCACATGCTAAGGGTGACTGAGCAGGAAGACAGGGAGCACCTGGCTCCCAGTTGGCACCGTGAGTCACAGTACCTGCTCTGTACCATCTGTCTCCACACTTCCTGTCACATATCAAAAAAAAAAAAAAAGAGAGAGAGAGAGAGAGACAGAATAAGAAAAAAAATGTTCTTTGGGTTCTGACTTATATCCAAATCTAGTTCTAATTTTTATAGGAGTTATCCATTAAAAACTGGAAGAGACAAAATCTTCCTCAAGAGGAGTCCTCAAGAAGAGAAGCCAAATCAAAGTTTGGTGGTTACCATACTGGGTTATATATTGTCCCCCCAAAATTTGTGCCTACCCGGAGCATGTGAACATGACCTTATTTGGAAATAGAATTTTTGTAGATATTATCAAGGTAAGATGAATTAATACTGGATCAAGGTGCACTTCTTTTTTTTTTAAGAATTTATTTATTTATTTGACAGACAGAGATCACAAGTAGGCAGAGAGGCAAGCAGAGGGAGAGGGGGAAGCAGGGTCCGCTGAGCAGAGAGCCCCATGTGGGGCTCAATCCCAGGACCCTTAGACCACAACCCGAGCAAAAGGCAGAGGCCCAACCCACCAAGCCACCCAAGTGCCCCAAATTTCTTTTTTTTTTAAGATTTTATTTATTTTTATTTGCCAGAGGGAGAGGGGGATGGGGAAAGAGGGTACAACAGGCAAGGGGAGAAGCAAGGAGCCCATTGTGGGACTCAATCCCAGGACCCTGGGATCATGACCTGAGCCCAAGTCAGATGCTTAACAGACTGAGCCACCCAGGCATCCCAAGATTATGAACCTTAAATCTGATTTGACTGGGATCTTTGTAAGAAGAGGGAGTTTTGCACAGAGACAGGTAGAGGAGAACAGAATGTGAAGACAGAGGTAGGGAATGGAATAATATACCTGGAGACCAAGGAATGTCAAAGATTGCCAACAACCACCAAAAGATGGTAGAGAGGCATGAAACAGAGTCTCCCTCAGTAGCATGTTGTTTAAAGCCACCCAGTCTGTGGTCCTTGGTTCTAACAGCACTAGGAAAGGAAAAAACTTGTTTATCACCTGTGGGTTTGAAGAGATGTGTTTTTTATGCCATGTTTCTAGAATGGGAAATTGAAGAATACTAAGAAAACTGAATTCTCATCCTGGGCCCTAGGAGATAGGTCAGAATTCAAGACTCCCTGAAAAATTTTAGCTGTTTATGGACATCTACTTTATGGAGATGACCAAGAAAGGGAAGGAATCCCAGTTCTGCATTGAACAGTGGAGGCACTGGTCCAGTTGAAGCCAATAATATGAAACAGATCAGACTGTTTGGTGACCATAAGTCAAACATCTAAGTGATGAAACCATAGTACATTGCTTGGTAACTATCAAAATTACGTATCCACGTGGATATCAAAATTACATATCCAAAGATAGATTTTTTAAAGTATCAATATTTAAAAGACCAATAATCCAGAATGTGAAAAATAAATATAGAAAATACCATGAATGGAATACTATAATAACTTACACAGAAAATTGTTGGAACAAAATGCTGTCTATGTGAAAAAGCAAGCTGTCAGAAAAAAAAAAAAAAGCATTTATATCACATTTCCATTTGTTGTAAAGACAAATATTAGATGATAGAGAAAGTGGAAAACAAAGAAACTGATAAAAAAAAATAAAGTACCAGTAGATCTCCCATGAGAGAGAAACTTAAAATTAAAATAATTTAACTAGGGCGCCTGGGTGGCTCAGTGGGTTAAAGCCTCTGCCTTCAACTCAGGTCATGATCTCAGGGTCCTGGGATTGAGTCCCACATCGGACTCTCTGCTCAGCAGCGAGCCTGCTTCCTCCTCTCACTCTGCCTGCCTCTCTGCCTACTTGTGATGTCTCTCTGTTAAATAAATAAATAAAATCTTTAAAAAAATAATAATAATTTAACTAAATCGAGTCTAAGACTTTGCTGGTGCCTCCAGATCCAAGACTAAGCATGCAGTAACCCAACCCTTAGCAGAGCACAAACCATAGTTTCTCAAGAATAGGGCTGGTAAGAAGGGTACTATCTCTTCTTCAGCGTGGGCTCAGGTAATGGCTTATTAATTAATTAATGTTTATCTTCAGATGCCCTTATTAAAAAAGACCTCCAGTCCAAGACGTAGCAGGCTGGAAGCTCTTCCTGCTGGATCAGTGGACTGAACGAGAACAGAAGGAAATCTAATCTACTCTTCTCCCACTCGTCGCTCGAGTCTGCCATGAAGCTTGTGAATCTGAGTGTTGGTGAACAGTAATGTTCGTGTGTCTGAAATTCTAGACGGCTGGACTGAGGAAGGAGCCAACCAGCCAGAGCTCACGGTGGCTGGACTTTCTGAAGGCAGGCACCGGGCTTGATGGCCTGACAAATGACAAATGGAGCTAATTAAGCCCACACCCTTGAAAACCAAACCAGGACTAACATCATCCAAAGTACGTGGTTGGAGTATGTGAGAAGACAGAAGTCAAAGCTAGAGCAGAAATATTCTCTTAAAGAGATGCCAAAGGAGGGAAGCAGGTCAGTGATGGAGAGAGAGGAGCGGTATAAAGAATGAGCAAAATACGGCATTTTTCTGCAAACGGAAGCTGGAGGAGAAGGCAACAAGCGAAGACCTGCTTGGACCACTCAGACCTGCAGAAACGCTCTAGGTCTGGGCCGCATCCTCCTCCACTGCCTTCTGATCTGCATCAGGCAGGCCTTTCCCGTACTTGGTGTCTGCGTGTATGTGGGTGTGTGTTTGTGTGTATTTGTTGAGTTTTTGCGATGTCTGCCCTGACCTTCCTACCGCCACTGAGTACTGATCTGTTCTCTTTGCTTGATTCCATTATATTCGTCAACTTCATTGTATGGAGGAAAAACGGGAGGCCCAGAGAGTCAGTGGAAGAGCCAAAAACACATCTAAGCTCCCCTTATGTACAGAGTGGTACCCCCCACCCCCCCCCACACACACAGTTCAGGTTTCCTCTCTTGAATCTAGTGAAGTGCCTCCAGTTGAAGGACTGAGGCGCCGTCATTGGTAACCGAATTGAAGTTCTCGAGTATCGTATAGATAATAAAGATTGCTTCCAGAGCAACTGAAGGCTTAAGAATAAAAGGAGGTTCAATGTGAAGATAACACGGAAACTATAAGCCAGTTCTGGCCAAAAGTCTGAGGCAATAAATGCCTTTGTTCTCCCAGATTTAACGTATTTATTTGGCAATACAAGCTCACTTAATGAAGACCTAGAGGCCATCTTATGTGACATGAAATATTAATGATGGTCATATGTATCACCAAAGGCTGAAAACTGAGAGGATCACAAAAATAGAATATGGAAGCGACGTAATTAACATCAATAATTTGTACTACTTCCAGATGGTCAAACGAAAGGGCTCTTTTTACAAATCAGACTATAAACTATGTAAATTGGCCAGTAAAACACATCACTACAGATTGAGACCAGAAACTACATCCAGTGGAAGACCTCAAATTCTTCAGAAACCCTAGTTCTTACCTGGAAACGCCAAGAACTTTGATGTCACATTCTGATTTTTTTCCAGGCCTCAGCCATCTGTGGACTTAAAGGGATGAAAATTTTTAAAAATTTAAAACCTTTTTAATTTCACTGCTATAGGTTCCACATGCAAAAGGCAGGATTCCTAGGGATCTGGAGTCTTAGTCATGTCTACCTCAGGCTATCTCATAAGAGTACACCTGATTATTTACCCCACCCCTACTCCTGCCATCTTTAGTGGGGATAGCTGACCCAGAAAGCCAGCTGAAAGCAGTGTCTGGCCAATGGATGCTGTGTCTGATGTCAAAGAGGGCATACTTAAGTTCAGTTGCCCTGAACCCAAAGCACCACACTGGACTCTGGAGCGGCCAGGGAATTTCCTCCTCTACTCCAACATGTGCAACTGTGTCACCTGGGCCTCGCAGCAGGCTATCTCATGCACCTGAGTTTGCCTCACAGGAAGGGGTCCTTCACCCTCTGTCTGGAAATCTTCTCTCCTTAACAGAGTGGATTACACATCACCTGCCAGTCCATCAGACATGCCTCTGGTGTCCTGGCTTCCAGACATGCTCATAGTTCGTTCATTCAGTCAGTACTTATTCCAAGCCTACCCTCTGCCATAAAGAAGCACGATAATGAACAAAAAAAGCAGACGTAGTCCCTACACTCATGGAGCTTACAGTCTAGTGGGAGAAGCGGACATTACTCAAAGAATGATACAAGTTGAGGGGCACCTGGGTGGCTCAGTGGGTTAAAGCCTCTGCCTTTGCCTCAGGTCATGATTCCCAGGTCCTGGGATCGAGCCCCACATTCAGGCTCTCTGCTCAGCAGGGAGCCTGCTTCCCCCTATCTCTCTGCCTGCCTCTCTACAGACTTCTGATCTCTGTCAAATAAATAAAATCTTAAAAAAAAAGAATGATACAAGTTGATATAAAAGTAAAATGCAATGAGTAATATTAATGGTCCTATGAAGAGCACATATAGAGGAAAACAACTAGTCATGGAGATTAAAGACTTGAGAAAATGAGTAGAGTTAACTAGGTGAGGTGAGTGGGAGGTGTCCTCCAGCTCTCAGGAGAGCAGTGGAGGAGAGCTCAATGCAGTGAAATTTAGGCCCCAAATAGTACTTTCCCACACACGTTGATTCAATTAATATTACTGACTATAAAGCACTGTGATAAATACTGGGTGGCACTCTGTAATTAAAAAAAAAAAACTTTGATCCCAAAGAGCTTAAGGTCTAATAGAGAAGACAGGAAAATTAACTTTTATGGGAGCGTGATAACTACAGTGAGAAAGTTATGCGTAAGGGCTTAGGGGAGACTCATACTAAAGGGTCAGTTGAGATTTCCTAGTGAGAGGTCAGTGAGGGAAAGAAGATAGCATGGGATTTCCAGGAAGAGCGAACAGCCTGGACAAAAGCACAGAGGCATAAGACAGCAGGACCTACTCAGGGATCCACGGGAAGTGGAATCTGGCTTACCAGAAAGGTATGAGCAGAAGGTCAGGAATATGACAGGAGATGAGGCCGGACAGGCAGAAAAATGAGAGACCCTAAGAAGAGAAGCCTTGTGTGTAAAGCTAAGGCATCGGAACCTTGTCCAAAAAGGAACGGGGAGATAATGGAGGATTAAAAAGAGAGACAATGAACAATTTTGTCTTTTATTTCCTTTTGTTTTTTTCCCCACTACTTCCAACGGTGAAATGTTCTAAGATTTCAAAAGAAAACCGAAACCCATAGTGATGGATTCTGACTTGACTTTGTCACTTTCACAGGTTTATTTCCCCTGCTGGATGTTAGCACATAAAATCCCCAGGTGCTTTTCAATGTATGTTACATTTCCTCCAGTTTAGTAAATCAGTTATTTGCTTTCCGTACCCTACTTTATGTTTTGGTGGGCAGTAAGCCATTCTGGCATGGAGCTAAAATTAATATTTTTAGCAACTGTGTGGTCATCTATGTGACGGAGATACACGACAGAGTACAGGTTTTTTTAATATAATTTATTTACTCAACATCAAAAATGAAGCATTTTAAAATGACAGTTCTTAGTCTTAAAACAAGCTCAACATCTTAGAATATGGATTATTTTCCATTAAATTTTTAGTGTTGTTTCTGACACATACAATATAATTTATTAACATATACTTATGTTGAAAAGCATAAGACAGGAAATGCACATGAACCTACTATCCAGTAAATACATTATAAGTATTTCCCTTCTACCTCATCTCATCCCCTCCCCATTAAGCCAGAGATATTCTTTATCTATCTTTACTTTGCTTTTTAAAAGTAGCTTTATTAAATGTTTATGTATATCTAATCGTATTACTTAATGTTTGTGTATCATTTTTATGATATCATATTGATTATGGACTTTTAAGGCTTCCTTAAAAATTCAACATTAGATTTCTAAGAAGTCTAGGTTCCTGAGTACAGCTATGGATCCTTCATTTTCACCACAATATAATATTCCAGTGTGCAAATGCAGCACAGTGTATACATCCATTCTCTTAAGAATGCATTCTAAACAATTCCAACTCTTGGCAATTACAAACTGTTTTCTAGGAGCCTGCCCTCTTGGCACATGTACACGAATTTCTCTGGTGTCTATATTAGGTGTGAAGTTGCTCAGGTGTATGGTGTTTCCATGTTCAGATTCCCAAGCTGATCCCAAATTGTTTTCCAAAGTGATTTTCTAATTTACTTCCCCAAGACCATTACATAAGAATTCCTCGTGATCCATATTCTAACCAATACTTTGTGAGTTAACACAGTGACAATGGGAATAAAAATGAAAAAGAAAAAAAAAACAAATAAACAAAAAAAAAACAAATTCAGGCTGTATTTAAGAGACAAAAACATACAAAGATGTGGTGGGTAGGAAGGAGAATCCAGGATGATTCAATATTTACTTATTAGTTTACCAATATAGTAAGAGTAATATTTCAGTTTGATCATAATTTTTATTTCCCTGATTGTTAAAAAGATTAAAGACCGTTTTATGTTCACTGGCCATATACTTACATGTCATTTGCCCATTTTTCCATTTGTGTTTGTTTTTCTTATTTTTTTTTTTAATTTTATATATTTATTTGACAGAGAGAGTGAGCATAAGCAGGGGGAGCAGCAGGGAGAAGGAGAGGGAGAAGCTGCTCCCCAACAGGGAGCCCGATGAGAAGCTCAATCCCAGGACCTCAGATCATGACCTTAGTTAACTAACTGAGCCACCCAGCCACCCCTGAATTTTTTTTAATATACTCTGGGTATTAAACTTCTGTAGGCTATATGTGTGACAAATACCTTCAACGCTTTGTTGTCTTTTCACTTTCTGTATGATGTTTTCTTTATGATGTTTCTTTATGATGTTAATAACAGAGGTTGTTAACATATTTGAATTAATAATTTCTTTCATGGTTAGAACTTTGTATATCTTGTTGGACAAACCTTCCCTACCCCAAAACTAGAAAAATATCCTCCTATATTTTCTGCCTAAAGTTTTTCTTTTTGCAAAGTCCTTCTCTCTCTGAGTTGACCCCCGGGTATAGCAAGAGGCAGGAATTCAATTTCAGTTTTTTGAATGGCTATCCGGTTGTCCCAGAACTATTTATTGAACAGTTCTTCCTTTCTTCATTGATTTTCAATGCTCCCTGTGCTAGATGGTTTCTGTGGCCCTTGGCACCCATTGATTTCCTCTTCTTGCTGTCCCCAGTATCACAAAAGCTAGAAACCCAGGAATTGACTTTTCCAAACTTCCTTGCCAGCAAGCTTTGAGATGCGGTTTAGATGCTGTCAAAGAAATGCACTTAATGCAAATTGGGAAAACAGTGGGGAGGTACAAACAACTCATTCCCAGCAACAATGGCAAAGGAAATACAGATGTGGGTCCATAGGAGGGTTTTCAGGAGCCAGATGGACTCAGAATTCCTATGCTAGTCCCCTTTCCTGGGGACGCTGTGTCTTCAGTAGGAGCTTCCTGAAGTTTGCGGACCTCTCTGTAGCCACTAAATACTGACTCTCTGGATGGTTGTAGCTGCGAATTGCAAAGTTAATGGCACTGCTGTGCCCCACACCTTTGCCCTTCCAGCCCTTCAGTAATCTATTTATCTCTGTTTTGTTTTAATCCCTCATACTTGAAATATGGCATAGTTTCCGTCTCCCCTAATTCATTCTGTCAAAGACCACAGTTCCATTTATAAGTGGGTCTCTTCCTAGGTTTTCCACTATGTATCATTGGGTGATCGTCTACCCATGAGGCAATAACACATTAACTATGGCTTTAGAACAAACCTTGGTATCAATAAATCGAGAGTCTCCACCCTAATCTTCTTCAAAGATGTTTGGGTTGTTCTTAGCCCTTTGCTATTCTTTTTTTTTTTTTTTAAGATTTTATTTATTTATTTGACAGACAGAGATCACAGGCAGGCAGAGAGGCAGGCAGAGAGAGGAGGAAACAGGCTCCCCGCTGAGCAGAGAGCCTGATGAGGGGCTTGATCCCAGGACCCTGGGACTATGACCTGAGCCAAAGGTAGAGGATTTAACCCACTGAGCCACCCAGGCACCCCAGCCGTTTGCTATTCTTCATTTTAGAGTCACCTTTCTAAGTCCATTTAAAAAAAAAAAAAAAGTCACAAGATTTATTGGACTTGTTTCAACTCTATAGATAAGTTTTGGCAAAATTTACATGGATCCACATTTTAGAAGCATCACTCTAGTAAAAGTAAGTGTACTGGGTTTTCTGGAGTCAGACTGACCTTTTAAAAGACTAGCTAGAGGGGCGCCTGGGTGGCTCAGTGGGTTAAAGCCTCTGCTTTCGGCTCAGGTCATGATCTCGGGGTCCTGGGATCGAGTCCCGCATCGGGCTCTCTGCTCAGCGGGGAGCTTGCTTCCCTCTCTCTCTGCCTGCCTCTCTGCCTACTTGTGATCGCTCTCTGTCTCTGTCAAATAAATAAATAAAAAATCTTTAAAAAAAAGAAAAAGACTAGAAAGCTAGGCAGACAATTAGGTGCAATAGAGCAGTGACACTGAGACAAAGAGATTTATGTCTAGGAGATAAAGCATACAAAGATGTACTGGCTAGGAAGGAAAATTCAGGGGTGGCTCAGCGTTCCTTCTGGGCCTCTGGGTGGCATACCTAAGACAAATACAGAAGCAGCCTGCTTAGGAACAACAATGAGACTAGTTGGGAGATGTTGAGTTCTGGCGACTAAGAGATAGTCAAATGAATGCGAGTCTGAAACTCTGCAGAGAGGAATGGGCTGTATATTTAAAGTTAGGAGTCAGCCACAGCTAAGTGATTGGAGAAGTCAGTGTGGGAAAATGTAGCCACACTTGGGAAGAAACCTCCGTGACTGCTGCCATTTAGAAGGATCCCAAGAAAAGGAGCCAATAAGGGAGACTGAGAGGAGTGTCCAAAGACATAATAGGACAACCAGAGGAGAAAAATGTTATGAAAGTTAAAAGAAGAGCGGTTGAAAAGGACGTCGTTAACACTGCCAAATAACTAGAAGAAAAAGAAAATATCCATCAGACTTAAAAATATGAAGTTAACTGGTGGAAACAATTTCATGGCTGTTTGGGGGATAGAAGACAAATTGCTGTCCATTGAGCAGTAAATGGCCAGTGAGGAAGGGAAATGGGAAATGTAAATGGCTCTTTAAGAAGTTCGGCTGCAAATGAAAAGAGATATACAACAGGAGCTAGCGGGTGATATGAGGGTCAGAGGATATCATTATAAAGAACATGCTCATATGCTGAAGGAAGCAAACAATACAAAGTGCATGATGGATGGCCCAAGGTCTCTGTCAAGGCAGAAGACAGACTCCAGGGCAGGTGGTCAGGTAGATGAATCAGATTTTCCCAGGGAGACAGACAGTCTTTCATGGAAAACAGGAAAGACCGAAAGGGTGGGTCCTGATGGAAATATATTTTAGGGGTGGTTTTGGGTTGTGGGGGTGAGTTATTCCTTGTTTTTCTGAAAGAATGAGAAGGCAAGGTCATCCGCTGAGAGCAAGAGAAGACAGGGTAGAGGAACGGATTTGAAGAAAGCGGTGGACATTCGGAATAGCTACTGAAAGAAAAGGGAGCAGCAGCTGACTGGCTGTGTGGGGGCATGACTCCAGGTGGCCCTGAGAGTCCGGCTGAGACCGAAGGGCTGTTCAACCTGCTGGATGATTTCTCCCAGTAGAGCAGAGTAACTTGGGGACAGACTCGTTGATCCCACACCCTGTGTACATGACTCTCCATATTAGAGCAAAATTGGATAATGTCACGTTATCTCACTGGAACTTCACTGCAAACTGGGGTAGGCTGGGTGGTAGCTAAGACTGCCACAGCTAGACCCATAGGAAGAAACAGAAGAGAAACTGAACGATAGTACAGAAGGCTTAAAGGCGAAAGAATGTGTATATAGGAAAATAGTCTTTACCTTTGACTGCTTTGGGTTATACCCAAAGGCACTGACATGCTGCTAGGAGCAACAATCATTCTTTAAATAAGGTTAGCAAGTTAGACAACACTATTACTAAAGACAACTGAAAAAGATGCAGGAAAAAAAGAAAAAAAGCACCATCCAAAGATGGATTCATACAGGATAGTGATTAAACAACTCAAGCCAGCAGATCAGATATCGTGCTCTTTAAGAAACTTAATAAAACTGTAGGACTTATTGATTTTGCTCTTCCTCTAGGCAGAAATATGCCAAGAACATACACAGAGAAAATAAATAATCTCGAGCTTTCGTAAGAAAGAAAGCAAATGTGGAGTTGCAGTCTCTGAGTGAATTCAGGGATAGGGCTGGTTCAGCACGCCGCTAATATTATAAAGATTCTTTACCAGGTGTTCATGTTAACAAAGATGAAACACCTATCATATGACCTGGAGTTTTTTTTTTCTCTAAAATGTACCCAGGAGAATGGAGACAGAAGAGCAAGTTATTACTTGATGTACTGATAAACCATCTGTGAAGTAGAGATCCATCAGATTCCCCATGAGAGGCAATTCGAGAGGGTTCCAGGGGAATGGTTTGATACTTTGTTAATCACCAAGACTCCAACAGCACAGCTGTTACTAGAAAATGTGCGGGGTTGGGGCAGAAAGTTTTGGAGGGAAGCTGCAAAGCACCAGAGCTTACCTTGTTGCCTGGAAGGTGAGGTCAAGAGACATCTGCTGCAGTGGCTCACGGGATAGGATCGGCTGAGGGGCTCACCAGTCACTCACACTACAAATTAAAAAGTGGTTTCCCAGCGAAAAGGAACAGTGGAATGGGTAGAAGGATGCATATCTGCTTATTACAGCCAGAGCCTACATGAACTAAATCTACAAGAAGGAAAAAAAAAAAAAAAAGACAAAAGAACAGGTGAGAGGCACACGATAGGAGAAATGTGACTTAGGAGAGAAAATTAAAAAGAGAAGAAATTCCTTGGTCTATACCTACTTAGGATTCTCTCCTTTTCTTCTACTTTTTTGTTACGGGCAAATTCCCTGTTTCCCCCACGTGCCACTGACCAGGATTCAGCCATATTGGAATAACATTTCCTGAACTTCTTGTCAACTTTCATCTCTTCCTTCCCAAAGGAGGAGCAATTTATCTACCTTGTAGGTATTCTATTCTTAGCAAGCTAGGAATAGAAGCAAACATCTTTAATCTGATTATAGGTTATGGAAAACTCCTATAACAAATGTCACATTTAATAGGGGTTTCAACAGTGACACATTAAAATTTTCCCTGCTTAAGATCAGGAACAAAACAAGGATGTCGGTTATCACTGACTCATTTACTGGAAGTGCTAGGCAGGGCAACAGAAAATAAAAATAAAATATATGAAGTCTTGGAAAGCGTCATAGTCCATCCACACTGCTCTAACAGAATACTATAGACTAGGTGGCTTATAAACAGAAATTTATTACTCACAGTTCTGGAGGCTGGGAAGTCCAAGACCAAGGCACCTGTAGACCAGTGCCTGCCAAGGACCTACCCGCAGGTTCCTATACAACTGTCATTACTGTGTCCTCACATGGCAGAAGAGGAGAAAGAGCTCTCTGGGATCTCCTTCATGAGCACACTAATCCCATTCATGAGTGATCCATCTCGTGGCCTAATCACCTCCCAAAGGCCCCTCCTCCTAATACCATCATAGTGACGGCTAAGTTTCAATATACGAATTTGAAGGGGAAAGGGAGGGATACAAACATCTATTCCATAGCAGAAAGAAAGCATTCTTATTCACAGATAATATAATGATAAGCCTTGGAAACTTCTCGAACTATGGACAATGAATTAATAAATGAATAGAACAATGTTTCTTCATTTAAACTCAGTATTAAGAATCGGTACATTTTATATGTATAGATAGATAGATAGTAGCAACAGCATATAATTAAGAAAGTTTTTTAATTCAGAACTTTTATAAGAGCATTAAAAATGCTCAAGGGGTGCCTGGGTGGCTCAGTCCGTTGAGTGTTCAACTCTTGGTTTTGGCTCAGGTCATGATCTCAGGGTCACGAGACTGAGCCCCACATCAGGCTCCGCACGGAGCATGGAATCTGCTTAAAATTCTCTCTCTCTCCCTCTCTCTCTGCAGCCCCCACCCTCAACTCACTCACTTTCAAAAACAAACAAATCTTCAAATGCCTACAAATAAAATAAAGTTGTGTAAAGCCTCTACATAGAAAAGTAAAACCATGGTGAAAGAAATTTAAGAACACTTAAATACAGAAAAGGGTGTATTACAGTTATGGACTGGAGTATTATTATAAAACTTCATTTCTTCCCAGATTCAGCAGATCCCAATTAAAATGCAGCTTTCTTTGTAGGAATGGCAAGGGCCAAGAACAGGAAAGACACCTGAAGACCAACAAAAAGCAAAATGACAGGGCTTATAGTGCCAGATATTAAGACATCATAAAGCTTTAATAACTAAGGAAGCATTGTTTTGGCATATATATAGACAGATATTACTGACATAGAAAAGAGAATCCAGAATTGACTCACACTTATACGATCTCCTGATATTTCACAAAAGTTCCACTGTATTGACAAAACAATAGAGTCATGAAAGGATAGTCTTTTCAACTGAAAGCACCAGATCAACTACACATACATATAAGGGAAAAGTACACCTTCACGCCATTATACATCATACTCAAAAATCTATTCCAGACAGATTCTGGGCTGATATGTGTAAGATAAAACAATCATTCTAGAAGAACACAGAGGAGAACACATTTGTGACCTTGGGACTAGCAAGGAAATTACTAGTCATAATAAAAGATATTGAAAAATTAGACTGAATTGAAACAGACATGGCAAGAACTACTAAAGTTGGATATATACAGACCCTATGAGCCAGAAACTCTACTCCTAGAAGTATACCCAACAGAAATGTACACATATGTACAGTAAAGACACATATGAAATGTTCCTGAAAGCTTTATTCATAATAGACCCAAACCGGAAATAATCCAAATGTTTATAGACAATAGAATGAATAAAGTATATTCCTACAAATGGAACAGTACAGAATTATGATAAACCAAGTTACTCTTACATGCTGTGACTTGGGTGAATTTTGCAGACATAACGTTGAGAAAAAGAAAGCAAACACAAAAGACTACATATTATGTGATTCTGTTTTTATAAAACACAAAAGCATGTATTTGTATGGAAGACAGAATAGCGGTTAATTTATTGGGAGTAAAATTACTAAGAGTTGACATGAGGGAGGCTGTCAAAAGGCCTGTGGTATTCTAGTTTTTGATTGTGGGTATGTCCATTTTATAAGAATTCATCAAGCTATACATTTAAGTTTTTTTTTTTAATTAATTTATTTGACAGAGATCACAAGTAGGCAGAGAGGCAGGCAGAGAGAGAGGGGGGAAGCAGGCTCCCTGCTGAGCAGAGAGCCCGATGTGGGGCTTGATCCCAGGACCCTGGGATCATGACCCGAGCCGAAGGCAGAGGCTTCAACCCGCTGAGCCACCCAGGTGCCCCTACATTTAAGATTTATACTGAATCATATATGGTTCATACATCAGTAAAAATAATATACAAAACCACAAATAAGTTACATTTTTTTCTCTAAGACTTCAATGCCTTTGTATACTCAAACAAGATGAATGTATATAGCACTCTGCTCTTATAGAATTATGAAAATTTGAAAACTCCATATGATGAGTTGTTGACTGGTGACTGGGGCGTGATGAAAAAAGAATGGAGGATCTCAGTTTAAGTGCTGGAATTCTCACCTACTGGTTTATACCCTTGAGCAAGTCTCGTAATTTTATTAGACTCGGTTTCTTCATTTATAAAACAATGGTAATAGCACCCTATTTCAGTATCATCCCTTGACCAGTCTGGAAAACATTTTTCTTTTTACATCTTACCCTAAAGTTTTGTTCTTTCTTGTTCTTCCCAACAAACTTTACCAATCCTTCTCTGTTTCTCCCTCTACACTTTGTATGTACTTTGCGGTATTGGATTTTGTTAGCGCCCACTAGAAGGGAACATCTGGAAGCTTCCAGAAGACAAGGATGGTTCCTTTTTATATTCTGTACCCCTAGAACCTAGCCCAATGCCCAATCAGTGCTGAATAAATACATAAATGAATGAATGAATGAATGAATACCTTATCTATCTAACCAAATGACTGTTACAGTTTTATGGATTAGTATGCACAAAGGAAAACGTCATATGGATTTCAATTATTGTGTTCCACTCCACAGGAATAAGTCACAGAATTGCTTCCAGTTTGTCTTATTCATTCATAAAGGAATAGAGTTCATTTTTGAAGAGCCATGATAACTGAAGGGTTTAAAAATTATTCTCAGAAGCTTCGCTAAACTCGCAAACTCTGCAAAGACAGACAACTGACTAAACAAAATAGGAATCCAGTCAGAAGTGACAATAAAACACTTGTCATGAAGACAGAAGCAATGTTTAAGACAAGCAGCCCTCAGGATTGAAATGTCATCTCACTGTTTAATCCAAAACTCAGTGGAAGGGTAAATAATGCGGAAGAAAACCAGCATGTCTGACTACTATAAATGAGGCAATTAGACTATCTGTTGAGCACACAGTTATGAAGAGTGGTGCTGGCAAGCCTCTTCAGAAAAATTTATCTGTTTCTTTTGTGCAGAACGTATAAGCCAACTGTCCTCTCTTTGTATAGATCATGGCCTGTCTTTCCGGTTTGGGTTTACAGTATACAGCTAATTTTCACTTTTTATTTTAATAAAAGAACTCTCTAGCCAAGCGATAGCACGTCAATATTACCATCAATGGCAACAGTAGCAATAACATCCTATTTTTCCTCAGGGCCATTTAATATCACCTTTCAGGGCCCAGCACAATAGAAAGTGTCTGAGGAAGGAGCTTGATTGACTGTAGGGACTGGGTCTGAGCTGTAGAACACTTCATCTCCGAGTCAGCAGTTCAAATCCAGCCTGGAGTGAAGTGGATAAAAATATTTCCAGGTGTTGTGTGCTTAAATCAAGTTTAAGCCTTGATGCAGCTCCCGGAGGCGAGGGATCAGCAATCTATTTTAGCATCTTGTTCACAGCGTGGAAGCAAGAACAAGGTCTACAGACCCAGGAGACTGAATGAGTTCTTTATCCCAACATCCAGTGGTATTATTTAGGCCTTACTCAATGTCCTATTGGCCCCTCTCCTGAGGCGCCAAGATTTTCATTTAACATCACTTCCAAACACTTTCTAAAGCATTACCTCCCACCATTGGGATGCCAGAAAACAAAGCTGAGAAATTTATAAAGTAAAAGCAACTCAGTGCTTTCCTTCTCAGACAACAAGATAATTCAGAAAGAACAAGGGGGAAAAAATTTAAATTCAGATTTACAAACTTTCATGTATATGGCCATGAGTACATAGTTACTTCACTGATAAACTTCAAGATTTTGCCCAGGGAAAAAAATTTACCCCATTATGAATGTAATGGAGTTCCTATAAATATGATACATGACCTGCTAACTCGCATACCGAATTAGATGCCGGAGACATTGCTGAATCACAAACACCTGTTCCGGAATTTCTGTAAATACATCAGGTATTGAATCAAAGTAATCACCACCAGTAGTAAATCATATCAAACTCAAGCCGGATACACCTTATGGGTGAGCAGATACATCACCAGGCAAATTAAAATCTTGATATATTACCACTGTTAAAATTTGCCAAAAATTACACAGACTCTTACATTTTCAGTATCCCCTCATGCAATTCCTGATGTTTTATTCAGTTTTATTCTCTGAGACAACCTTATCACTTGACCAAAGTAGTATAAGGGAATGGTGGACAGGCTGTGGTTTGACCAAATGGAAAGTTACTCAGAGCTCCTGTTAGAGTACGGAGTCGACCACCCGTCAATGAGACAGCGAACACTCTCGATAATGCAAGTCACACAACGAGGTTTACTTCCAGCTAGCTGGGGTCCAAGTATCTGCCCGGCGCAGCGGGTTTCAACAAGGACCCTGAGCACTCAAAGCCAAGGGTTTATATAGCATTTTCAAGGAAATTTTTCATAGCTCCATACGTATCTTGCACCCCACTTTGACAGTTTAACTTGTTTAACTTTTTGCCACCCCGGCGTCACCCTGGCGGTTAAGTGAGATTTAGGTTTAGAAGAAATCTAACTTTATTTACATTTCCCTCCGCCTCAGCTTCCTTCAGTTTTATGGTGGGGAGGGCGACATCAGGCCTCAAGGAACTGAGCTATTTGTCTCTGGAAATTGGACTATTGAGAAGATAGTTTCTTTGCTGTAAATCACTAGGACATTTGTAAACCAAGGGAGACTCTTGTCTTGCAGGATTGTTGTGATCTCTGCAAGTTAACTATTTGTTTTTTATTAACATCTCGTCCCTGTGGCGCCACCGCCTAACCACCCTGGTGGTATATGATTAAGTTGTTTTCCCAGCTTTTAGCTAGTTCCTCTTATCTCAAGTCAGGTACGCAGTGTGGGCCGGTTAGGGACGCTCAGTAAAATGGCTTCCCGGCCTTCAGGATGGCCATTCTTATGCTAACCCACTCTTACAGTGCAAGGTGCCAGCTTTAGCTTTGCCAAGATGGCTGTACTTATGTCAGGGCTAGACTCGGGGTGGGTACAGCCTTGTTTTTCGTGGCCTCCACACCTGGAGCTGGTTTCCAGGACTTGTTTTTAAGTCCCCTGGGGGAAGGAGAGCAGGGACAGTTTAAGGGTTAAACAACAAAGTTATTGTTTAACCTCAGTGGAAGCCTCTGGCTAAAATAGAAATATAAAATAGGTCCTTACACTCCCATCCTGACTCTGGCACAAACTTGGCATAAACTTCTGGGAGAAACATCAACGATCTGGTCTATCTCTTCGTCTACAGAACAAGGGTGGGAAATGGGGATAAATGAAGCATTCTGGAAGGTTCCTTCCAACTCTGTATTCTAGAAAATTTAAACATGTTTTTAACAGCCTCCGTCTTTTTTTTTTAATTTTTTATTTTTTTAATTACTTTTCAGTGTACTAGAATTCATTGTTTATGCACCACACCCAGTGCTCCATGCAATACGTGCCCTTCATAATACCCACCACCAGGCTGGCCCAACTCCCCACCCCCCGCCCCTTCAAAACCCTCAGGTTGTTTTTCAGAGTCCACAGTCTCTCATGGTTCATCTCCCCTTCCAGTTTCCCTCAACGTCCTTCTCCTCTCCATCTCCCCATGTCCTCCGTGTTATTTCTTATGCTCCACAAATAAGTGAACAGCCTCCTTCTCTTTTTTAAAAACAATTTCGTTATTGTAAACTAGCTCCATTAAGGTTTTCTTAAGTAACAGGTATTAAAATGCTGCATTTTAAGAGTGGTATCTATTAATTGCCAACTGATTTCTAGGAATTTATTTACTTTGATTTGCAAATCTCTCTTTATTCCAGATACTCATGTTGTAAACTAAAATCTGCTGGAGTCCACGAATGTCACTTAGTCACCAACAAACAGACACACTAACCCTTGCTCCAAACTGGCAGATCACTTGATGCACATTTCTAAATTTCCTCCTTTACTCAGTCTGTCAACCAGTGTTTCTTCAGCACCCACTATGTGCTAGGAACTCTGTCAGATGCCACAGTTACAAAGAAAGAGCTGCCGTCCCCAAGGAGCTTACAATCTCTTGAACAGTTTGACAGAAAATAGTCTGTCGGGCGCCTGGGTGGCTCAGTGGTTTAAGCTGCTGCCTTCGGCTCAGGTCATGATCTCAGGGTCCTGGGATCGAGTCCCACGTCCGGCTCTCTGCTCTGAAGGGAGCTTGCTACCCTCTCACTCTCTCTGCCTGCCTCTCTGCCTACTTGTGATCTCTCTCTGTCAAATAAATAAATAAAATCTTAAAAAAAAAAAAAAAAAGAAAAAAGAAAATAGTCTGTCAACTTAGTTACCCCTGAGGAAGACCAGCCCACAGAATTCAATTCAGTACCTCGGGAGATGGTAATTATATGGAATTTTTTCCCTTAGGCAGTCATCATTTGTTCTGTGCTCCTTTGCTGTCAGAAATTATAGACGTAAGCATAGCCTTCCTTTCACAGGTGTCTCCGTAGTATGTGTCTTCAGGCTTATTCCAAAACCAGTTTGTGTTCATCCATCTGTATTTCTCCTTATAACCCACTTTCACCTGTTATTTTGGTGTATTTCATGTATTGCTTTATCTACTTGAAATCATTCTAGAAAAAAGCAGGGTAGGAATGAATAAATCCGGACACTGACAAACTTAGGCAATTGTTTAATTCCTAAAGGCCTTGCACAACTTGAGTTTTCCGTTAAGTTAAAAAAAAAAAAAAAAAAAAAGTACTTTTCTTTAACATTTTGATTTTCTTTTTTAAAATTGACCTCCTTATGCTAAGGACCTGTCCCTGCACTCTGGCTGCACTCTGTCACGATTAAAATGAGAAAAAGGGGTGAAGTAATAACCCAGACACCAGTGTCTGGTAATGAGCTAATTCAGAGGCTGGAACTCATACGACAGGAGACTTGAAGCAAAGGCCAGAGAAGCTGCTGCCAACTTCAGACATTCACTTTGAGATATTCCTCAAGCTTGTGTTTCCAATCATAAACCAAAATTTTCTTCATCTCTAAAATGGTGTTACGCAACCCAGGGAGGTTGTGTGTCGGGCCCTCTCAGAACCTTGCCGTATGTGACCTCATTTTACAACCCCACGACCTGTGCTCATGAAAGGCCTACTCTGAATGTTTTCAGAAGACTAGAAGAAGTGAGCTCTTGCGGGGAGGACTGTACCTATACACCCTGCAGCCTTCTAAAACCTAGGACAGCTGCCGGCTGCCTAGGACAGGCAATGCTTAACCAGTGCTGAGGATCAGGAAACTCTAAGGGCTCCAGACAACAGCTCCTTCAACCAGAAGGCTCCTGACTTCATCAACAGACCCTGTGCCCTGTCTTGGTTATCTTCGAAGCTGTTGTTTTGACCTTCCTTGGCTAGAACCAATTCAGGAACATAGGAGGACATAAGAAATTTTTGTTCCATGTTTTATAATGTGTAGAAGGGTTTCATCCCTAGCAAACACTTTTCTGGTAAACTAATGTTTGTCTGAAAGTGGTTTTTTTTAAGCCTGAAAAGGGTCTAACTTCTCTGAGCAAGTGCAGTAAGTGCTGCAAAGATGATGAAGTTATAAATCGGTTCCAGATTTCACCGTTTCCGTGGAAGTTATTAATACCGGGATAAGCTGGGATGGGAAAAAGCAGGGAGTAGAAATGAAAAGGAAGATTTCCTACTGCTGTAAAGTTTTGTGGTATCCAAGTAAATTATACACAACACATATCCTTAATTTGATCAAAGAATTGTTTCCTATGTAAATTTTCAAAGGTGTAACATTCCGTTAAAAAACATCATTTGATTCAGTGTGAACACTGCCTATGGAGAGTTAAAGCTCTATTCAAACTACCCAAGACTCACAAGCTTCAAAGACACTTTAGAAGCTAAAAAGTTAAAAAAATAATTTGCAAACGTGGGTTAGAACTCAAACAATTTAATGGTCCAAAATAAAACTGCATTACTAATGAAAAGTTCTGATGATGCCAAGAATACACAGCAAAGATTTAAGAAAGCATTAATGTTAAATCAGGAGTGAACTGGACCCTTTCACAGCTGGGACGGCTCATCATCCAGCAAAAAGGAAGCCCAGGGCCCCCAGCCTGACTCCTGGGACTGGAACAAGGCAGCTGTTGTAGAAGAGGTCAGCATGGAGACACAAGCCTGCCAAAGACATCAGGCTTTGAACATTCCACGCACAGGATTTAGTAAAGTTCGACTTCCTTATGTTCTAGCCCTCCCGGGAGCTTGGTGTCCTTACAATCAAATCAATGAGGACTAAGCATTCTTTGTTCAGTCTATATTTCACTTTCCAGTCCAAACTTCTGGAACACTCTATCCAGACCTAACTGAATATCCTGAAGTTTGGAGGTGAGAGTAGAGGCAGTAAGATCAGTGTTTCCAACACATACCAGAGAAAAGGACGAATGTGAAGCCAAAGCCCATTCTTGAAGTATTTATTCCTAGGCTCACACTGGTGGCCTTGGAAAGAACGACCAGGAGGCACTGTGAGCAATCCATGAGGCTTAAGGTCATGCCTGAAAGAAAATGGAGCCTATTTTGAGCTAATTACATTGCAAATGACACCATGGTTTTTCACTTATTAGATTTGTTCACACTTCCTGTCCTCTATCACACACAAAGAAATGATGCAGAATCCAGTGTGCGCGCTTTTTAAAAGACAACAGAAAAGAGGACTTTCTACCCCAAAGTTTTACATACAGTAAATTCCTGATCCTGTCACAGGCATACATTTCCCACACAGATTTACTAGGCGACTACTGTATGCCAAGGCTAGCGCTGAGAGTTGCAAATATGAGGAAAAAATATACACAGTGCCTGCCCTCAGGAAGCTTCATCCAATGACAAAGAAAGATACTGAAAAAACAACCACAAATATGGGAGAAGAGGTCCAAAGTATCTCTTCTGGGCATAGCTCACAAGGGGGAGGATGTGATGTTGTGATGTCAAAGTTGAAATCTGCAAAGTGGGAAGAGGTTTCTCCAAGGAACGGTGGGGCCCAGAGTGCTCCAGGCTAAGGAAACAGCACGTACTCCCAGAAGCAAGACGCAGTAGAGTAGACTGCAGGCAGTGAAAGAAAACCGTGGGCACTAGTTATGGAGAACAAAGAAGAGGCTAAGTGCTAGGCAGGGCTCCGTGCTCATCTTGAGAAACCATGGTAAGTTATTTCAGATTTATCCCAAGTACCTCAGAAACTCCCAGTTGGAAAACATGCTTACTGACACCTATTATCATTTCCAGAAGAAAGATAATCACTATTGATGGTACTTTGTGTCTCAAGACAGGTTTCAAACATAACTTTAAAAGTGTGCACTACTTGGACATATTTGAGGAAAAATAATTACAAAGAGAACTTTGAAGAAGTGGGGTCCTAGAAATGAAATTCAAGTGCAAATGTTCCCACTGGTTTGTTTTTTCTCAACAGTCCACAGTCTGTAGCATGGGTGTTCATTTTGAGGCTATGGCAATGAGTGAAAATGCACACAATAGAATCAGGGGTACTTTAGGCATTATGAAGGTGAAATGAGACTGGAGTATTGAGGAGCCTCATTGTTTAACTAAGTTCACGCTTTGGGGGCAAATCAGGAAGTGAAGAGAGACTACAATCAGCCAGAACAAGTCTTCCCTCTGGCTAGTCCTTGAGTCAGGTGCAAAGGGAGGGGTTTTAACTCCTAACCCCAGGAGCCCCTAGGAGCACCAGAGCAGTCACCTGGAAATCCCAGCTCTCACCAGCTGTATTTATGATGCTTTTGTTATTTGTTATCCTCATTCCCTTCCCCCAGAGGAAGACTCCTAACTCACAAATAGTTTACCCCATCCAGTTCACAGAGGGATTCCTTTCACAAGGGACAAAAGTCTTCATCCAATAGACAAAGCTGAAAAGACAAAAGCTGGCTGAGGAAGAGGGTAAGGATTCTAGCTCAAATCTTCCAGGAGGTGCCTCTACAAGCCTTCCCAGATTCCTCCAAGATCTCTCTTTACTCTGAAAGCCCATACCAACAGGATCCTTACCTGGAGCAGAAGGGAGTCCAACCATGGGGAAGAGGAGATTCAAGGGCCTGAGTGTCTTGGGGGATACAGACGAAAGGGAAGAGATGGAAATGTTTGTCTGGAGCCTGGCTCTGAAGGGACTCCTGACTTTCCAGGGGTAACCCTCTAAACACACAGCCCCTTTGATTCCTTCTAAGAATACCTTACCAGAAAGAAGAGGAAAAGGAAAGAAAGACCAGAAAGACATACAGAGAGAAAGAGAGGGAGAGACAGAAAGAAAGAAAGAAAACCCGCAAGACTGGAGGTTTCTCTTCCACCTGGCGAAATTTATGCCAAGACTATCACAATCCTCACAAGGGGGAACAAAGGCCTAAAATAACGACTTGCCAGGAAATCCAAGCAAAAGGAAAAAACCTGCATCGCGGTAATTAGATACTGTATTCGGCTTCACCGTATTTCAAACTGAGGTTTCCGATACAGTTTTGTTCCCTTCCTGAAAGGGCTAATTACAGTGATGTTTCCAAAGAAACACGCGATGGTTACAGTGGTTTTATTAGCATGTTTTCCAGAGAGCTGGTATGAATTAAAAGCAAGACCAGTTTCATTCAAAAAATATTTGGTCGTTTTATTTTCAAACTCTGGAAGTAGGAGCATTCATATTTATAGATCCCTGTGTACACATAGAGATGTGCAGAGAAGCAGCCAATGTCTGCCTTTGGCTTTACTTCCAAGGAAACAGGAATTACTCATGCACAAATAAGTACAAATAGCTGTCTTTGCAATCATATAGAACAAACTTAGGAAAATACAGCCATTCCAAGGGATATCAATGCACAAAGGCATGTATTTGTTTAGTTGTTTATTAGATTTATGAAATGGTGCTTTTTCGTGTGTGATACAGACTCTTCAGGGAGCCAGTACAAAATAATGTTTAATTTAAATAGATTGCAAACAACACTGACTGCCTATATTAGCATGAGTAACTCCCCATAACAAAATGAAGGTTTTCTCACTGGGGCTTTGCAATCAGGGCAGGCAGAGAAAATTCTACAAATGAGAACCCTCCATAGGAAGTCTCTGCGGTTCTTTCCCTGAAGCCTGAATTTCTAAACTGTAGCTGGAACGCTAATTGTGATGGTGGCACATGGGGAGAGGTGCAATTTCCAAGACTGGGGTTATTCAGGGACTGAGAGGCCCGTGTCTTAGTTAGAACTGCACCAGGATGGAAAAGGCAGCCTGAGCTCACCGGGGTCTCATATACCTGTAGCTCACCCCACTTAGCAGTCACATGGGACAGGCTATATTCCCATAGGATCTCTGAGGGCCAACACTGACACTCGTAACTAAAAAGTGATAGACTCATGGGAAGTTGTTGGCAATGTATTATCACCTAAAACGTTGCATACCAATCATACCCTCCTAGTCCAAAGTTTAGATACTTGTTTTGAAAAGCACCCTCCGGACAGTCTCTGGTTAAAAGGAAGGGGACAAGATGGGATGCCTGGGTGGCTCAGTCCGTTAAGCATCTGACTCCTGATTTCGGCTCAAGTCGTTATCTCAGTGTTGTGAGATCAAGCCCCTCATTGGGCTCCATGCTGGGTGTGGAGCCTGCTAAAGATCCCCTCTCTCCCCCTCTGCTCCTACCCCCCAAAAAGAGAAAGGAATAAGAAATCAGCAGAGCCATGGGGGCAGAAAAGACATGGCAGCCACCGCTGGGAGCAAAGGATGGGAGTGAACTGGGTTGACCCAGCAGTGAACGATTTGATAATGTAAACTGAAATGGCCCAGCTCTTGTAAGTTACAGGAGTGCTTACTCTGAGGTATTCAGTTCTTCGGTGATTAAGTCAATTTTTGGAAATGAGGACCTGTGTTGTTTTTCCTTTCCCAGAAATCATTCCCCTATTCCTAGTTCTCCATTGGGAGCGTCCTCCCTTGCGTTCAAAGTCACTGTAGAGTGTGCCGAGCACTCATCTACCCACCTCTAGCTCTAGGATCGGGCCCCTGATCCATTCCTAGCCAGAGCTTGTGGGCCTCTTGCTCACAGTAATTGGTTTAAAAATAGGCACACACACCACACACAGGACTAATAAGACCATGAGTGCGTCATTGGATTCTTCCCATAATTAGGAGGGAAGATCTTTCACTGGGAAAGATCTAAGGAGATAAAAATTAGTAGACCTGGATACGAGGGTGACCAAAGCTAGATAAATTCTTAATCTGATTAAGCCAGTTTGAATTGTCTTCTGTTGCTTGTGACCCAGGAGTAATGACTAACACAAGAAGGGAGCTAAGATGTCCAAAATAGCTGGTGGGGAAGTGGGGTGAGGAGAGGGTACAGAGCACCTTGTTGAGAGTCAGGGGCTCCAAGAAATTATTCACACTCTACTAACTGCATGATTATGGGCAAGTCATGATCTTTCCATCTGTGAGCAGAAGTCCTAAACTTGCTTAAAAACTCCTTTGCCAAGTCAAATTGTCCCCCAAGTCCCATTATCTGAAATAAATCATAAGAACAACAATGCTCACTGAGCATATGTACTGCAGGAATCTTGGTTCTAAATGCTTCCTGTATAATTTCCCTCATCTTAATCCTCACAAAACCCTATGAGGTAAGTCTGGTTATAAATTCCATTTTACAGTGAAAGAAATAAAGAACACAGGGGTTAAGAAACTCTTCCAAGGTCAAAGAACCATATATCTAGATAGCACCCAGCTACAGAGTCTATGCACTCAATCACTCCATTCTCAACCAAAGCACCTCTAGTGAATTGAGGGGGGCAGATGAGAAGCCCATCCCTAGGGCTTCACAGGAAGCCATGAGGCTCTGTAGAGTTTGATAACCACAAAATTCCATGCTACTATTTATTCCAACTCCAAGTATTTCCATACTTACATTTCCAAGCATATTGTGCCAAACATGTTATAACAATCTAGTCCTAAGGCCATCTGGGACAACACCGAGGACGCTGTAGAAAGTCCCGAAGGGATATTCCTAGAAGTTCAGCCTCTAAATGGTGAAACCACTCCATTTCTTGGCTCAAAGCACTGCTTTTCTCTGAAAGCTTTAAACCTCTAGCTGTAACAGCCTAACGATATGAAGTACGAAGGAGTAAAGAAGAAAATGGCTAAAAGTAAGCCAATTAGCCTGTATCTGTGTTCTTGCTCCTAAACTACCCTTCTCCTAGTTTGAGATTATCCCTAATCCCCTCTACCCTACTAACTGGGCTGATGTTGGAAGGTTTTCCTATCCCACTGTGATGGAAAAAAAAGTGCCCATTAGCTATTCCAGGCAGTGTGATGGAGAGAAAGGGATACATCTGTGACTCTCCCTGACTACGGCACCTGGCTTCTCTCTGCCTTTGTCACTTAGGACACTTTATGTCAGAATCACCATCCCTCTTCCATGGGTTTCTCGGTCTTTGCTTTCATTCTTTAGAACCCTAGATGTTCTTTTACTTTGGGGAACTCTCCAGGGTTGGACTGTGGAGCCAGCCACCAGGTTATGTTAATTCACTGCCTGTCAAGCTCTAGAGAAAACCTGGTCTAGGTTCATCACCCCACTGGACTCTGAATCCCTCCAAAGGTAGGTACTAGGTCATTTCAGATCCAAACTCCCAGCTCAACACATCAGACAAATTACATTCAACCAAATGTTGTAAGTTGAATTGTGTCCCCGCCCCAAAAAAGACATGCTGTAGTCCTGCTAGTATCTTGGGATGTGACCTTATTTGGAGAAAGGGTCATTATAGAGGTAATCAAGTTAAATGTGATCCTTAGGGTGGGCCCTAATCCAATATGATGGCAGTCCTTATATAAAGGGGAAATTTGGACACAGAGACAGATGGACATGCTTAGAGAAAAGACAATATGAAGATTCACAAAGAAAAAAAATATTTATCTACAAGCCAAGGAGAGAATTCTGGAATGATCCTTCCCTCACAGTCCTCAGAAGGAGCAACACTGGGAGCAGTCTTGATTTAAGACTTCCAGCCTCCAGGGGCACCTGGGTGGCTCAGTGGGTTAAGCTTCTGTCTTCAGCTCAGGTCATGATCTCAGGGTCCTGGGATCGAGTCCCACATCAGGCTCTCTGCTCAGCAGGGAGCCTGCTTCCTCCTCTCTCTCTCTGCCTGCCTCTCTGCCTACTTGTGATCTCTCTCTCTCTCTCTGTGTGTCAAATAAATAAATAAAATATTTAAAAAAAAAAAAAAAAGACTTCCAGCCTCCAGAACTGTTAGATCATAAATTTCTGTTGTTTAAGCCACCCAGTTTGTGGTACTTTGTAATGGCAGCCCCAGGAAACTAACAGAGAGAATGAATAAATAAAGGAATGTGTGGACAAAAGAGAATGAAGAAAGTACTACTACAGCATATGAGGTAGACCAGAATTTCAAGGAAAGTCCAATCCACAGAGGCAAATGCTACAGATGGTGTGGTGGCATGAGTTGGAAAAATGTCCTTTGGACTTACCTATTGGGAGTTTGGTTGTGCTTTGTTTCTGAACACTCTCACTGAAATACACCTTAGTAGAACGGTGAAAGCAGAAGCCCAATTATAAGGCGACAAGGAGTCCAAAGAGAAGTAAGCAAGTGGGGAGAAATTATGGAAAAGGGAGATAAATCTATAGCCTACAAAGTAGTGTTCTGTAGAACGGGGAAGAACTGAGTCTGTCTGTGGAATGAAAAGAGGAAACCAAAACAAGGAAAGGATGACAATACAATAATACATAATTACATTGCCTTTCCCCAGATTAACTCTCTGTTTAGGCATAAATCACAGCAGTCCTAAATGACAGATTCTACTCTCATCACTGCAAGGAAGGCGACCCTTCTCCCTGACATATCAGAATTTTCCTATTTCTGTCAGCCCTCGGACTACCCTGGCAACTGTCTGTGTCAAAAGACAAGTCAGCGGGCACCTGCATGGCTCAGTAGTTAAGCCTTCGGCTGCCTTCGGCTCAGGTCATGATCCCAGGGTCCTGGGATCCAGCCCTGCATCAGGCTCCCTGCTTGATGGGAAGCCTGCTTCTCTCACTCCCACTCCCTCTGATTGCGTTCCCTCTCTCACTGTATCTCTCTCTGTCAAATAAATTTTTAAAAATCTTAAAAAAAATACTTCCTCAAAATAATTTAAAAAATAAAAAGATAAGTCAGTAGGGTAGAGGGCAGCCTCAGGGTACACGTCACACTGGTCCTTGTATTCCCTTCACCCTCTTCCTCCTCGTGCCTCAGAAGGGCAATCTGTGTCCATTTTTCAGCACTGGTTCTTATTAATCGCAGCTAGCTGGTTGGCAGGGGCTACAGGCATGATAGTCTCTGATATGGACAAACACACAAATATGCAGGCATATGGGAATGTGAACTCTTGAAATCCGAAGCCTTCTGGCACCCAAGAATACAACCCTAATTGATTCCTTGGGGGAGATAAGAACTTGGGGCTGGTGATATTTTAGGAGGGAGCACTGGCTTAGCCAGCCAAGGCTGCTATAACAAAATACTGCAGACTGAGTGGCTTCGACAACAGGAGTTTAGTTCTCACAGCTCTAGAGGCTGGGAAGTCTAAAATCAAGGTGTCGACAGATTCAGTTCATAGTGAGGGTTTGCAGACAGATGCCTTCCGGCTGAATCCTTGCATGGAGAAGATGAGAACTCTGGTGGCTTCCTCCCCTTATAAGGAAACTAATCCCATCATTGGGGTTCTACCCTCATGACCTCATCTAAACCCAATCACTTCTCAAAAGCTCCATCTCCAAATACCATCACTTTGAGGGTTAGGGGTTCAACATATGAATTTGGGGGTGGGGCACAAACATTCAGTCATAATAGGTACTTAGGTAACTCTTTTATAATAATGTTCTTTTATGTAACTTTTATATAACTCTTTTATATAATATATATAATAATTTTATATAATGTATAATTTTAATATGTAACAACTCTTCTACTTGATCCACAGTTGCTCTGTCTTTCCTGGGAATTCATTAGTTTCCAGGTACACTATTCTGATCTATCTTGAGATGGCAAAAGCAAGCATGAAAGGAGACAACGGCCAACTACAGAGAGTATTTGGAGTCAGAAATCCTTGCATCAAATTTCTAACACCATCAGTTACTAATCAAGTAACCTTGGAAAAACCACTTAGTATTGTTAAGCCTGAATGTCCTCCTCTGTAAAATAGCATGACAATAATACCTACAACTAAGGGCTGTTCTTATTAAATGAGGTAAGACATATAAAGCATTAGCTCTCTCCTGGCTTGGACTAAAGTCTTCTCTCAATACCAGCATTCATCACAATCCCCAACATAAGCCCCAGTTTTAGAAAATCAAACCACTAGGTGGTCTGCTCCACTGAAGTTAAAATTGTATTAATAAATAAAAGTCTTTTCCCCCCACCCCTGGTAAATTTAGATGAGTGGATGGAAGGTGTGAATGACTGATGATAACACTTTGAGGAGTACATTTTTTTTTAAGATTTTTTTTTTTTTTTTTAGTTGAGAGAGAGGGCATGAGGGGTGAGTCGGGAAGGGACAGAGGGAGAAGAAGGAGGCTCCCCGCTGAGCAGGGAACCCAGTGTGGGGCTGGATCCCAGGACCTTAGCATCACCAGCTGAGCCACCCAGGTGCACCACACATTTTAATCCGGGAGAAATACAGGCAGAGGAGGGCCTTTGGAACTACGTGGAATAAAAGTACTGAAAGAAAAGGTATTATGTGCAAAGATCAATTCACCGATTTGCAAATAATATGTGGCCTCCCTGTGGGTAAGGTAAACACTAAGGTGAGGGTGTAGTTTCTGAGCCACGTGCAGTGGGACACAGCTCACGGGCCACAGCTATAGGAAGGAAGGGACAGGAATATGTCTCAGAAAACAGTAATATCCCCAATTCCAGTGACCAAGGATAGTGATTCCCCTCAAATGGAAAATGGTGCCCCTGCCACACTCAGATCTTCCTACACTGGGCTCAACTCACACTTTTGCAAATCAAGCCTTGGTGCCAAAGTTTGTTCTTAGGAGACTGTTAACAACTACCACCACCCCACAACAAAAATCCAGCTTCCATGGCTTTTTTTTTTTTTTAAGATTTTATTTATTTATTTGACAGAAAGAAATCACAAGAGAAGCAGGCAGAGAGAGAGGAAGGGAAGCAGGCTCTCCGCTGAGCAGAGAGCCCGATGTGGGACTCGATCCCAGGATCCTGGGATCATGACCTGAGCTGAAGGCAGCGGCTTAACCCACTGAGCCACCCAGGCACCCCCAGCTTCCATGGCTTTTACACACACAACTGATTACACTTTTCCTGACTCAAAGCAGTACACGAGAGTCTGCTGATTCATGTCCATAGGACAACTGATTTTCTTTGTTTTCAGCACAAAAAAGAAGAAATACTATTACTATCTAGGGAATCCAGTAACAAAATTCACTATTAGACTGCAAGTAGTCATCTGGAGCCAACCTCTTCAACGAGTTCAAATTTCAAATACTGACACTGAGTGGAGAGCTTGAATTTTTCAAGTGTGATTCCCAGTTTTATCATGTATGAACTATGTAAACCTGTTTAAGTTCAATTCATTACACCAATGTTTATTATCTGCTTAAAGTGCTACTTAGTCTCTGAGCCTCTGTTTTCCCACCTGCAAATAGGGTGATAATCCTTACTCCTGAGGTTTTGAGAATTCAGTTATAAATTGCCTAAGTGACTAGATAACATCTTGAGATGGCAAACCTTAGCTGTCTAGGGGTTAGGTAGCTGTCTGCCTAGAAGCCAGATGAAGACCTAGCCTACCTTAAAATGTTTCCTCCCCACCTCCCACAAAAGCAAGAAGTGGACTCTAGGAGGAAGCATATAGCATGGCAGAAATTTTTTATTTTATTTTATTTTTTGCTTTTAAATCATTTATCTTCATCATTTTTGTTTATATAATCTTAACTCCCGGAGCTGAGGGTGGGGGGGGGGGGGGTAAGAAAAAGACTTTTTCTGGTGGAAGAAACATAAAGGGGAAAAAATTTCTCTCAGGCTAGATTCCTTTGGATTAGAGGAGAACTAGAGAGATCCTACCAGAGTGGGGAACGTGTACTCAGGCTCAATCACTCAAGGCCCACTGTGGTCAGAGTAAAACAAAGCAATGCATGGCTTCCTGATGCCCATATGCAGATGGAAACCTTGGCCACCTCACAAAAGGTGCACATATTGGCCATGTGGACCAAACTGCTGAATATTTAGGTGTTGTGTGTGTGGGTAATTCAAGTGACCAGACACCTTTCTTCATCACCTGCCCAAATCCACAAACTGTAAGTCTCCCAGGATCCTGATGTGACCTCAGTTAGCAAACACTGAAAATCACTGAGCTTAAGCCTGGCAGGATGAAAGCTTACAGTAGAAAGTAAGCTGACTTGAAGAACACACAATGGGACAGGATTACAATGAGCTACCTCTTCACACATGAAGACGATTATAATAAAGATAATGACATACTGGTGAGGATATAGAGCTATTGGAACCCTCATACAATGCTGATGGGAATGTAAATGGTGCAGCTGCTTTGGAAAACACTTTGGCAGTTCCTTGAAAAGTTCAACGTAGTTACCATATGGCCCAGAAATTCCATTTCACCCAAGAGAAATGAAAACATATGTACATGAATGTTCAAAAACTTGTACACAAATTTTCATAGCAGTATTATCCATTTCCACAAAATGTGGAGAGACTCCAAATGTCCATCGAGTGATGAATGGATAAACAAATGTGCTATATCCATACAATGGAATATTATTTGGCCATAAAAAAGAAGGGAGTACTGACTCACGCTCCCACATGAATGAACTAGCTATGCTAAGTGGAAAAAACCAGAGACGAAAGTTCATATACTGTATGATCAATTTGTATGAAATATCTAAAATAGGACAATCCATTGAGACAGAAGGGAGACTAGTAGATACCAGGGTCTGAGGAGAAGGGGAAATAGAGGGGACCACTAATGGGTATGGGGTTTCTTTTTGGGGTGATGAAAATTTTCTGGAATTAGATAGGGGTGTTGATTGTACAACTTAGTGAAAATAATCAAAACCACTGAGTTGTACACTTTAAAAAGTGTGAATCTTGTGATATGTGAATTACATCTTGATGAAATAGATCTATGTTTGCACATTTGAGTTATAGACTAAAATTCACAACTGCTACATATGGAAAGCACTTTTATATAGATCTGGATCATAGTAGGAGTTCAATAAATGGAACCTATTGTTAGAAAGCAATTCAAGGCAGGATCTGATCGTCACAAAAGTGTCAAAAAGGCAATTTCCCACTAGGCACAAGCTGGTAGCCATCTTGAGGCAAATTAAAATTCTCTCAGTCTCTACTCCCCAAAGCTGAAGAAATATATTTTCCCTGACATGGGTTCCTAACCTAGGGAAGAAAGTTGTTCTCCCTTCTTCCCACAATGGGCTGAAGAGAGACAGCCCAAGAAACCTCAATTAAGGAAATTTAATCTAATCCATCCCAACTTTGCACATAATTGTGACTGCAACCTTTGCTGTACTGATACCCAAAGACTGTACTAAAAAGGAAAATATTTCCACCTCAGCTTTTCTGATCCTATCATATGGAAAGGAGAGTAGGAGCAGAACTGTGTGATTTCAAGGATTAAGTGTTTTAAAGGGACTGAAAGAGCAAGATTGGACAAATGAAGGCAATAAACTAAGAGTCAGGATAGCATGGCTGACATGAGCAGCTCATGCAAGGATTAGGGAGCAAAGAAGTGTCCGCGGAAATGTCCTTTGAACTAATTCAAACACAAGCTTCATGCTCATCAACAGAGTGAGAGACTTAAAATGAAAAGACTGGAGCATGATTCTGAGATAAGGAATGGGTCCTTTTCTTATGACTGTTAAAAGTACAGGCCCCTTATGATGGAAATAATGTTATTACCCTGGAGGGTGTTCTACTGTAATGCCTGCTGGCTCATATTTTAGTTTAGAGCCAAAGTTCTTAAGAGTTATAGCTTATTTCTGGAGGAATAAAAAGGACTTTGTAAAGAATAGAACTAGTCAACATTATTATGGGGTGCTGACATAGCAATTTGCCTGCAAATGATTTTAAAAACCATTGCTGGGGGCAACTGGGTGGCTCAGTGGGTTAAGCCTCTGCCTTCAGCTCAGGTCATGATCTCAGGGTCCTGGGATCGAGTCCTGCATCAGGCTCTTTGCTCATTGGGGAGCCTGCTTCCCTCCTCTCTCTCTCTCTGCCTGTCTCTCTGCCTACTTGTGATGTCTGTCTGTCAAATAAGTAAATAAAATCTTAAAAAAAATTAAAACCATTGCTAATAATCTACCTTATTGTATATAATATTCTCAACAAAGCCACCTTGGGTAATCAAATTAATGCAAGGCTATGGTAAAGGAAAGGGAACAGGAAAACCAGCAGCACTACCAGCAATGACTGAAATTAAGCCAAGTACATAAAATAATCCAATGGGACCACTAGATAGCCCTGGGCAACCAAACAGTCATTTAGTCATTTCATGTGACTGTGTAGTAATGTAATGGGGGTCAACAGTATTTACTAAGGAAACGAACTGACATGAAGACTGAAAATTCAAAAATGGAGGTTCACCTGTGTGCTTGAGAGTGGTGTTATTTTTTTTTAAGATTATTTATTTATTTGATAGAGATCACAAACAGGCAGAAAGGCAGGCAGAGAGAGAAGGAGAAGCAGACTCCCCGCTGAGCAGAGAGCCCAATGTGGGGGTCGATCCCAGGACCCTGGGATCATGACCTGAGCCAAAGGCAGAGGCTTTAACCCACTGAGCCACCCAGGCACCCAAGAGTGGTGTTATTTTCTTTACCTCTGATCAAATCACAGCACGCTCATGCACGCAAATCCCATGTCCCCAGTGACCAATGAAACACAAAAGTCCTTGCTGTCAGAGCTACAATAAATCTTCACTTGAATGAAGAAATCACGGTTATTGTGATCAAAGAGCACAATGATAATACAGAAAATGCTTGCAAATTTTTGAAAAAAATTATGAAACACTAAACACACAAAAACACATCATTCACATTTAAATGCTGCCCATGGGTAAAGGGTGACACAATCAGGTTCCATTGGAGACTCCCAATCACTGAATGCTAATTTCTGCCAATGAAGTAGAGACCAGCTTTTACAGATCTTTGGAATGAGTTAATCAGGGTCATACCTCTAATAGAGAAACCAAGAACACAAGGAAGTGTTGCAGAATAAAACCTCACACAGAGTCCAATTAGCCATCTAATCCAATCCCTCAATCTCCCACCACTGCCCAGATCAGTAATGGATGATACCCTTCCTGGGTGTGGATGACACCCTTCCCTGGTATGCCTCCCTGATGCACACAGCATCCTCAATTGAGGTGCTAATGAAGAGATCCCTGTGAGCCTGTAGTATTGAGCATAAACTGCCTGCAACTTAACCTTAACCTGATCTCGGTCTCTCTTGGTTGTCTTTTAAAGAATACATAGACCCGGGGCGCCTGGGTGGCTCAGTGGGTTAAGCCTCTGCCTTTCGCTCAGGTCATGATCCCAGCGTCCTGGGATCGAGCCCCGCATCGGGCTCTCTGCTTGGCGGGGAGCCTGCTTCCTCCTGTCTCTCTCTCTCTCTATGCCTGCATCTCTCCCTACTTGTGATCTCTATCTGTCAAATAAATAAATAAAATCTTTAAAAAAAAAAAAAAAGAATACATAGACCCATATTCAGCCCATTCAACCAGAAATAGGGACCCACATCAGGCAGTGATAGCAATTTTTAATTCACTAATGCTTGGAGCAACCAAACGCATAGGGGCTAAAGGACATATTTGGGAGCTAGTCTTATTCTAAAAATGCAGTAGACCTCATGGAGTTCCACTAGGAAAATATAAGGAGAAGCCATCCCAACCCTGCCCATGACAGAGTCTCAGAGAAGTCAAGTGGCAGATACACCTATGGCCTTAAAACCAGTCTGGCCTTTCCAACTATCTTGCCTCTGCCAGCTCACAAAGGCAATCATCAAACACCAACCAATGTGCAAGCCGTCACTTAGAATGATCTCCCCCCAACTTCGCATTTCCTGCCCAATTCCAGCTGCTTTTGCTGTGATAAAGTCTTCCTAGCTCTAAATTGTTGGCTCGGTAACTCCAATCATGATCCTTCCATTATGTCCTCAGATTTGAAATCTACCTTAGTGGATGGTCTTCCAGACTACCTAACAGCCTGCACCTCCAACTCCCAGTCAGCACCACAGTTATCAATACAATCAGCCTATTTCATCGCAGCCTGTTGGTGTTCTCAGCCATCACGGATTCCCTCATGAAGTCAGGGAAGATTCAGGCACTAAAAAAGTAGAATGAAAAAAATTCTGCAGAGAACATGAATAGCACCAATGATAATAAGTAACAATCATGGGTTATCATTTGGGATGACTGAGAGCCCACCAGGTGACCAAAGGATCAAGAAGTAAGCAAGCCATGAAGAAGCAGACATAGTAAGTACATATGTACTATGCTTTCAAGAAGCAGAGACAGAGATAAAGTACTGTCTTGAGATGGCAGCAGCGTTAAAAGAGGGGGTTCCGAAGACTGTAAGGACTTGAGCATTGTATAGACTCCTAAAATGTATCTACTCCTAAAAATGAGAAGGGCCATTATTCTCAGACACACAGAGAAAGGGAAAAAATGGGAAACAATGCAGAGAAATTGATAAAAAAAAGAAAATTGAGGCAATTTATGTTCATTCATTTGCCATCTTTAAAGTGAGAGATAAGTCATTTTTTAGGAATAAGGAATTCAGAAGCAGGGTCAGTATCTGAATACAGTTGCCAGTCAAAAGAGATTAATAAATATGTACTCAAAGAGCTGTAAGGACTCAGTTTACAACTAGAGAACGTAAGTGTGCAGAAAAGACTTTCCTCAGAAATACTCAGAAGACAGATCAGACATAAAAAAAAAAAAATCAGACAGTGCACCAACATTTGATCCAGTAAGGACTGAGATCTCAGAACATTCTGGTAAATGTTTCTGTGAATGGCTACAGGACACAAGGCCACACAAAGGGTACTCACAGAGGCGATGGATCCTGAAGAGAGGCAAACGGTTCATGGCAAAGCTGGAGTTCATGGTGAAGCAAATTCTAGGTTCAGGGTGACTAAGGGAAAGAGGAAGAGATCAGAGAACAGGAATTGTCATCAGAGAATGGAGAGAAAGGTGGATGGAGTTAAGCAGAGAAAAGGTTATGAAGCCAAGGGAATAAAAAGTCTCAGTGGAGAAAGGAAAACCCTTGAAGCAGAGAGAGGAAGACCAAAAGGCTGATGTGGAGGTAGACAGGAGCCAATCCCCATGAGCCCATCACTTCAACAATTATCAATATATTGTGAGTTCAAGAGCAACCCTCAACACTTCAAGTCTGCAAGTTGGCAGAGTGCTAGAATAGTGCAAAGAGGACAATATTTATTCCCCCTAAAGTCAACTAGATAATCAAGAACACATTGTCGATAGAGTCCTGTGAGTTAACACTGGCATTCTTCTCACTGATACAGCTAAGGAGTCAGGAATATGATAATGTGGTACGGGTCTGCAATGATCTAGGAAAAGCCAGGTTATCATTTTACATCTTCAACTCCTCTTTCTCTCCTTTGGTGTTTCAGGAAATAGGTAAATGCTATCTGGATGGCTAATCCAATTTACTTAATAGTATGTTTGTTTTTGCAAATGGCATGTTAACTACAGTGTGTCATATCAGACAGAAAAGATATGCAAACCAGATTTTATTTTAAGTTCAACATTACTGTGATTTAGAGAGTATGATTGGCAATTCTGAAGCATGAGAAAAACATTCACTAAGGATTTTAAAAATTATTTCTAAATTCCTCTGTTATTTATTCCATCTGTTCTCTGGGCTGTACATGTATATTTTTAACATAGTTCTAGTTTTGTCAATTCTTTGGTAGTTTGCTAAGGGAAATACTTAGTTGAGTTCAATCAATATCCATTCTACTGCTAACAATTGGCCTTCTGTTAAAAAAAAAAAAAGTTTGGATGGTCATTCACTAGAGAAAGAAATCCTTTCATGCATTTGTTAAGATTTAGAGGCAAGAAATCACTAAGGAGTCTGACCTAAGAATTTTATTAAGGTTCATATATTTTTGTATCATATGTGGAAGACATTGTGTACTCCAAGTATCCTTGGAGAATGTAACAGAATTCCCTTCCCCAAGTCAAGGAAAAATAAATTCTTAGTTAACTTTGAATTATACTGGCTAATGGTTCTGCTTCTATCCATGACAAAGAAACAAACATCAGACTCACCACTCTCCAACAACAACCAGAGAACTTAACAAAATGTATGAAGAAATTATACACAGTTATTAAACAACAGGTAGCCTCAGTCTGTGATCCACAAGAAGAGAAACAAATGAGCTAAGCTTCGAGATATCCCGAGCTTTCTCCCGGGAGAGAAGTTTCAAACTGTGGTTCAGGAAGACAAAAAGCCAAGCAGTCACGGTGCCCTCACTGAGTTGGGAAAACAGAGAAGGGCTGGAGGCTGACAGCGAGATTTGTGGGGCAGAAAAGCAAGCCATGCAGAGAATGATCTCCAGATACGTCCACAGGTGTCCTCTTGGGGCTGTGGCTGCGTATCAAGATCCATTGATTGAGACTTCCGATGAGTAATCAACAACTGACAGCAAGATAGCAGTAAGTTCAACAACATTCAGGTCCCAGAATCTCAGAGATACCTGAATTCTGGTATTTAGCATAGAGGGATCACCCAGGGATTCGGTAGAGATCCCAGATGGGTCACTCCTTAAAAGTAGAACTAAAGTTCTACTTGGAATAAAAGTTTTTCTAGATACAACCTATAGCTTTGAAATAATTCTCAAAGGAATCTAAAAATAGCTTACTTACCTGTCAAACTTTTAAAGGAAGACAAAAATAAACTATCTATCAATATAACATTGCCCACAATCCAATCAAAAATGAAGAGAAAGGCCAAGAAGCAGGAAAATATAATTTTTCCTGTTTTGGTAAGATGGTAGTCCCTAAATGATTCTTGAAGGGATCATTTCTGCATCATGAGGAGAACAAGGTTTGTTAAGATGGCATAGCCAAGGAAAATAATCATTACGTAGCTTGTCTCTATGACTTTGACCTACAGTCATCTCCATTCTAGGTATTTAAGAAAGTTATCTCTGAGGAGAAAGGCAATGCCGATGGAGTCTCCTGTACAGACAGGGAAGAGTTATTTAAATTGCAGGATAAATTCTGCTAAAAATACTATAATAGACTGGAAAAGTATCATGACATCTCTACAGTATACATCTGCTTATCTGAAAACATGGGTGGAACATTTTTTATCTTGACATATTTATTGTTTCTTACTTAATTTGGGGGGATGGTCAAAAGTGGATTCTTTCTCCTAAGATGGCAGGTTTTTGAAAATGACCCTGCGTTATCCCCAAAACAGAAGAGAACAGAAAAGGAAAATAAACGTAGATGAAAATGTAGAGCAATAAAAATAGAATTAAGATAGGAAAATAAATAAATTATAAGTCACTACTTATAATAAATTATAAGTCACACTATCACAAAAGAAACTGTGCTGTGTCGGGAAGGTAATACAGTTGGCTGTGTTTTGTTTCCTGATAATACGAAAATATTCTGCTGAATCTGTCTGGGCCTAATACAGTTACGGTTGGTTACATGCTTACCAAGTTACTAAGATTACGGAAGTTATATGGTCTTCTCTAGCAAAATAAATTATTAGAAATGCCTTAGAAAATATATTTTAAAATCATAACCATACAACTGAGTTACAAAGAAAAAAGAAAAAAGAAAAAAAAAAAAAAAAACCCAGACGAGAAAGAGAGTAAGGGGGGAACATATAGAAAGAGGGAGGGAGAGAACACTAAGAACATTTTTAACAATAAATCTGAAAATTCAGGTGAAATAATTTTATAGAAAAAATATACATTGCCAAAAACTGATACCTGAATAAGTAAAAATCCTGTGTTATCCAGTAACAATTAAAGAAATTATATTAGAAATTTTAAAAAATCTACCCACAAATTAAGCATCAAATACAGGGAATTAAGTTTTTGTCTCCCAAAATGTTTAAAGGACATTATCTTTACCTTAGGTTAGTAGAAGAGGAAAGTGGGAAGAAAATAAAAATTCCTTTGAAAAAAATTTTTTTTTAAAAATGAGGCTAATTCTTTAAAAAGTGCTGAAAAACAAAGACTAAATATATTAACTATTTAAATTGAAAAAAAAATTTTGTCTTCAAAGGTGACTATGAAAAGATTAAAGCTATTTTTCCAAAGAAATAATGAAAACCAGAAAACAAAGGAATGACATACTGCCAACTTAAAATTCTATATTCCAGAAAAATATTTTTAAATAAACGGCAACATAAATACATTTTCATTACAAATTCTGAAAAAAATCATTTCCAGTAGACCCACAATAAAAAAAAAAAAAAACTAGGGACACCTGGGTGGCTGGGTGGGTTGAATGCATCCAATTATTGATTTCAGCTCATATCAGGATGGCAGGGATGTGGGATCAAGCCCCACAGGTAGGGCTAGGAGCTCAGTGCAGAGTTGGCATGTCTCTCTCCCTCTGGTCCTCCCCTTCATCCCGCTCAAGCATGGGAGCACAGGCGCAAACACTCTCTCTATCTAAATAAAAAGATAAAATCTTTAAAAACATGAATAAAAAAAATACAGTAAAGGGTGTATTAAAGTGTTCTAAGGTTCTACAGTTTTAAGGAAGTGGTAAAGTAATATTAGCTTATATCAAAATGAATATGCGTGCTTTAATCTCTAGAAATTGAAAAAGAATAAACTATATAAAGGGAGAAAAATTAAATTATATTTGATTAGTCGAAGAAGGCGAGTTAAAAAAAATAAAAAGGAACATAGAGGTCAAATAAAATGCTAATTTAAACACAAATATATAAACATATTAACATAAAGGGACTTAATGCTCCCATTAAAAGACTAAGATTATCATCTAAGAATACAGTATTTAAAAATACAGTATTTAACTCTAAATTGCTTCAAGAGACAAATTTGAAGTACAAGGACAGGAAAAGGTTGAAAGCAATAGGATGGCAAAAGATACACCATGGAAACCTAAACACAAAGTCAGATGAAAAAAATTTTAAGACAAGAACATTAGCAGAGATTAATGGAGTATTTTATAATGATAAATGATCCAATCCACCAGAAAGACATAATAGTCCTAAATCTGTATTACTTCAACAACAGAGCTTCCAAATACCTACTGATAGTTTGGCTATCAATAACAGGTTGATAATTGAAAACAAAATCTAGCAAAATAAAGGAGAATGAGTTGTATAAAACTTTAGGGATAGACTAAGCAGATAAAAAAATCAGTAAGAATACTGATATATGTAGATCACTGCATCCTACGAGTGAACAATACAAAATCTTTGAAGTGCAAAATGGAGTATTTACAAAGCAGACCATATGCTGTCCCATAAAACAAATCTCAACAAATTGCAAAGGATTTAAATAATTTCTGCGTGTTTTTTTTTTTTTTTTTCTGACCATAACGGGGTCAAGCTCAAAATCAATCAAGTGGCTTGAAAGAAATCACATGAAGACAACTAGAAAATCCCCCATTGCTTGAAAACTGAACAGCATACTTATACAAATTCATCAATCAAAAAGAAAACTGTTGGTTTGCAAACTGGCCATATACACAGGGGCAAGGCGATGGAAGAAAGCAGCAAACCACTTCACACTGGTTGCCGGCAGTTTTTGGAAGCGAGGGAACTTAACGATATTTGTTGAGGGCGTCATAAGATGAGTGCATTTCCGCAACCACCACCCCCCCTCCCCGGAATCTTAAAGTTTATATGGAGGCCTTACCTGGGTTCCCTCACTGACACAGTCCCCCAGAGTCTCAACAACACTGTATTCCTCCAAGGCTGCGTGCGACCCTGAAAATGCCTCCCACCTCAAAAGCAGTGGGCGGAACCAGCATTCCTCACGCAAGGGAGGAGGGTCTGGAAATTCTCACTGCCCAGGTGCAGCTCCAGGTCAGCTGTCCGTGGCTCCCTAGGGATAATCGTCTCCAGCAAAACGTGAAATATATCAGAACTGATTTTAAATTAAATAATAATGAAGACACGATTTATCGAAATTTAAAACTTCAAGGGTGCAAGTAAAACAGTACTCAAAAGAAAATTTATAATCTTCAAAAATATATTTTTTTAAAAAGGCTAAAAAATAATCAACAATCTGGGGGCACCTGGCTGGCTTTGTCGTACAGCCTAAGACTCTCAATCTTGGGGGTGATAAATTCAAGCCAGACTGAACCTAGACCTTACCTTTAAAATACATAAATAAGCATGCCTGGGTGGCTCAGACAGTTAGGACCTGCCTTAGAGCTCAGGCATGATCTCAGGGGTCTTGGGATGGAGTGCTACATGGGTCTCCCTGCTGGGGGCTGGGGGGAGGGGTCTTCTTCTCCTTCTTTGTCTGCCCCTCACCCCAGACTCGTGGGTGCTTTGCCTCTCCTTCTCTCAAATAAACAAAATCTTTTTAAAAAAATCTTTCTATTCAAGAAGCTAAGAAGCTAAATAAAATAAAGTAAATCAACCCCAAAGAAAATAGAAAGGACATAGTAAATATACATCCAAAATTTAAAGAAATGGTAAAATTTAGATGAAATGAACAATTTTCTTGAAAAAAAGAACTGATTAAAACTAAAAAAGAGAGAGAGAAAGAAAAATAATTAGTTCAATAACCATTAAAGCAATTGAATTCATTATTAAAACCTTCCCATATAAAGAATAGTCCAACAAATCTGGATGGATTCACTGGTGAACTATTTCAAATATTTAAAGAATTAAGACTCATACCAATACATACAGAGAAGAGAAATAGTAAATGCTTTCAGATTCATTTCCTGAGGGCAGCCTAACCTTGATATCAATATCTGACAAGAACATTACGAGACTGGAAAATTATAGAACATATTATCTTACACAAAAAATCCCAAACAAAATATTAGAATATCTCACCCATAAAAAGGTTAGCATATCACCACCAAATGGGTATTTCAGGTAGGCAAAGGTAAAATGTTATCAGCGTAATTTACCATATTAAGTGCAAAAAGTAGAGACATTATATAATTATCTGTCAATAGAGGCAAAAAAAAAAAAAAAAAAGCATCTCATGAAAATTCAAAGTCCATTTCCTGAACCTGACATAAGTTAACTACAATAGTCTAACAACACGCAAAATGAAAGGTTTGTCCCTGAAATGAGAAATGAACCAGGAGACCCACTATCCCTGTTTCTATGCAAAAATCTCTTGATTGGAGATTCCAAGCAATGCAGTGAGGCAAGATGAAATCAAAGACTAAACAATTGGAAATGGAAAAATAAAACTGCCATTATTCACAGAAGATATGATTGTGTATACAGAAAATTCAATTAATCAACTGAAAATCCACCAACAATTAGAATTCTTAAGTGATTTCACATAGATTTGATGAAAATTCTCCATGAATATTTTCATTTCTGTATAGTCCTGACATTCTAAATAAGGAGGCATTGTAAATATAGAGTAAATGAACAGTAAAGCCCTTGGAAGGAAGAGATAATATACGGTTCTAAAGAGATTGAAAGATTTATCTCACTGGAGTCATTTCCTTACATTCTTGGATAATAAACCTAATCTCTGTCTGCTGCAGGGAGAACAGGCAGGTTTACAGCAGCCTCATAAGCTTGGAAGCTTCCAGGGACCTCTGGGTGGCTCAGTTAGTTGAGTGTCTGCCTTTGGCTCAGGTCATGATCCCAGCCTCCTGGATCAGGATCCAGCATTAGGCTCCTTGCTCACCAGGGAGCCTGCTTCTCTCTCTGCCTGTTGCTCCACCTCCTTATGCTCTTTCACAAATAAAAAAATTAAAATCTTAAAAAAAAAAAATTGGGCGTTTCCAATGTTCAGTGTTGCTCAGCTGCCCACAGACCTGTGTGGGCAGAATTCCCCTTGGCGCACTCTGCCTCACCTCCATGAACTTGATGGGGATTGGGAAGGGGGGTAGCTAAAAATGTCATGTAAATATGTGCCCTGACTAACAAATTATCTACAACCAGTTTGGCTCCTTTCCTTACTGATCAAAGTTGTAGAAAAGTGGCAAGCAAATGTTAGCAAATGTTTGACTTAATATTTAATAGCAAATGAGTCCGAATAGACTTTAACAAACAATACTATTTACAGTGTCACTAAAATATATCAAATGCATAGGGTTATATCTAACAAAATTGTAAAAGATTTCTACGTGAAAATGAATCATACAACAAAAAAAAATAAAATTCTAACTCAATGGAGAGACTTATCACGGACAGGTTTTGTAAAGTTCCGCATTGTGAATGTGGCAGTAATGTCAAAATTAACCTACAGATACAACGCATTCCCAAACAAAATCCCCCCAAATTGTGCAAATTAACAGGATTCTAAAATTCTGTATTTCATATACATTCTCAAATGTGCAGATAAGCACAAAGACCTTACAAAACCAAGGCAAGCTTGAAGAAGATGAGCACTGGGGATGTTATACCAACAGATATCAAAACAATTGTGATACACAGATAGGCCAGTGGAATAGAGTCAGTAAGTAGTCTGCACACATTCAGTGACAGGACTTCTGAAGATAACACTACAGTGCAAGAAAAAGAATGATCTTTCAAAAACGGTGCCAGGTCAATTGTTACATATTAAAATATGAATGTAGAACCCAATCTCCTACTTCACACAAAAAATACTTTCAGATGGATTGCAGACTTAAATGCCAAAAATAAGCAAACGGTTTTGAAGAAAACATAGAATATATATCCACGACTAGGAATAGTCAAATCTTTTCTAAAATGGGACACAAAAGGCACTAACCCTACAGAAAAACAATGATAAGGTTTAATTACATTGAAATTAAACCAAGCAAATGGCTATAGTGGGCTGAAGAGTAGCCCTCCAAAAAGATATGCCCACAGCCTGACCCCCAGAACCAGTGAATGTCATCTTTTTTCGTAGAAGGGTCTTTGCCAGTGTAATTAAGGATCTTGAGATGAGATCATCCTGGATTATCGGGTGGGCCCTAAATCCAGTGACAAGTGTGCTTGTAAGAGACACACAGAAAGGAGTGTCCCACATGAAGACAGAAAGACAGAAAGAGAGACTGGAGTTACTCAGGCACAAGCCAAGGAACACCTTGAAGCCACCAGAAGCTGGAAATGGCAAGGAAGGATCTGCTTTTAGAGCCTTTGGAGGGAGTAGAGTTCGACCAATACCTTGATCTTGGACTTCTGGTCTCCAGAACTGTGAGAAAATTAAATTTCTGCTGCTGTAAGACCCTTGGTGTGCAGTCGTTTGTTCTAGCAGGCACAGGAGACTAATGCAGGGCCCTCCAGAGAGTGGGGTCCTGGAGGACTACACAGGCCATGTGCTGATGAAGCCAACCCCGACGGAGACATTATGATTGTTCAACGACAGTTTAGACATCAGTGATGCCAATATAATGAAATGGACTAAGACATACCAAATAAATTAAAGCCATGAGTTAAAAACAATACTAAAGGTCACCTTGAGGTCTGCTACATAAGTAACCCATTGTTTTGGAAACTGATAAAAAAGGGAAAAGAGTTAAGAATTCGTCTTGCCTGGTTTATTCAAACTGCATTTCAGAGTAATAGTTGAGAAAGGAAAGCTCTTCTCGATGGATGTATTCCAGCTAGTAAATGGAGAAAGAATAATAGAATTAGAATATCACCATTTTTCACCCACTGTTGCATTAAGGATCTAGGCAACAATCATGGAAGCTGATAATATGACGCAACAGAAATAACAACATATTCTGTTGTTGTTGTTGTTGTTTTAAGATTTTTTTATTATTATTATTTATTTGACAGAGAGAGACACAGCGAGAAAGGGAACACAAGCAAGGGGAGTGGGAGAGGGAGAAGCAGGCTTCCCGCAAGTAGGGAGCCCCATGCCGGGCTCAATCCCAGGACCCTGGGATCATGACCTGAGCTGAACGGAGGCACCTAACGACTAAGCCACCCAGGCACTCCAACACATTCTGTTTCTTGATTCAAGTTTATAATCCTGTCTTTGATGGAGTCATGCAACTGGGGGGGGGGGGGGGGAGTCAAATCTGAAACTGATCAATCATCTAGCTCTAACTAGCAATTTATAGGAATTATCAGGGCCAGAGAAACATGTTGAAGGATGCCTTGAAAATGCAATCAGGAACCAACAGTCTGTGTTTTCATGAGAAACTCAACAGCTCACAAAACATGTTTGCTTGTTTTGTTGTCATTGTTTTAATAAATAAATTATAAGAGAAAAAGAGAGGGGAGAAGACCTCCAGTTTGTTTGTTTTTTTAAGATTTTATTTACTTATTTGACAGACAGAGATCACAAGTAGGCAGCGAGGCAGGCAGAGAGAGAGGAGGAAGCAGGCTCCCTGCTGAGCAGAGAGCCCGATGTGGGGCTTGATCCCAGGATCCTGGGATCACGACCTGAGCTGAACGCAGAAGCTCCAAACCACTGAGCCACCCAGGTGCCCCAAGACCTCCAGATTAAAAGAGAAACATGGACAAAAAATTATCATTTCTATTTACTGTTTTGATCCAAATAATAAACCATTCTCCTAAAAATCCTAATAGATTTTTTTAGGTGGAACTTATTTGATAAACTGATCTTAAAAATCCATAGAACAAAAAGCAAAGAAGATGTGTGACCATTTTGAAGACAACAACACAACATGGGCAATTTTTCTCCCACATATAAAGAAATTATTAAACTATCACATTGAAGATAGTGAGTATTGGCAAGAATGGGAGTCCAAATATTCAAAAAGTATGGGCACTAATCACATAAAAGTGATTTAGCACTGATCCCAGACCCTCTGGGTGTGCCAGATAGTAAGTCTTTAATTTCTAAGTCATGAGTGGGTTTGAGGAGGCAAGGTGGGGTAGTAGAAAAAGCTTACATTAGATCACTACCTCATCCCACAAAAATTTAAAGTCTAAATATTTTAAGAAACAATGTAAAAAAGCAAAACTTTGAATCTGTTAGAGGAAACACAGAAAATGTATTTTGACCTCAAAGAAAAGGAGTCTTAAATAATAAGAAAAACCTCTAAAGGAAAAGATTGACAATTTTGATTATAGTAAAATTTAAACTTCTGCATAAAATGATACAAAATTTTTAAAGGCCCAAAGATAGGGAGACGATATATATTATCACATACATACGTGTATCTTTAAAGGCAAGAGGTTAGAGAAAAGGAAGGGGGGATGGAACAAAAATTAAAATAAATGGAAAAGAAAAGACAAATTGTCAAAAGTATATAAAAAGATTCTCAGACTCTCTTGTAATCCAGTAAATACAAATTAAAACAATAAAATATCATCTCATAAACAATAAAATGCCATCTCATTAGGCAAAATTTTTCAGTTATAGACATGTGGGTTGAGTTATATAAAATTGCTATTTTTGTATATCAAAAGTGATTACATATTGGCAATTTCACAGGGTTGAGCCAACGTATACCCTATAATCAACTATTTCCCTTTCTGTGTATAACCCCTCTCACAGGGTTCTATGAGAAAACTGTCCCATAAAAAAATAATTTGAGGGGTGCCTGGGTGGCTCAGTGGGTTAAGCCGCTGCCTTCGGCTCAGGTCATGATCTCAGGGTCCTGGGATCAAGTCCCGCATCGGGCTCTCTGCTCAGCAGGGATCCTGCTTCCCTCTCTCTCTCTGCCTGCCTCTCTATCTACTTGTGATCTCTCTCTGTCAAATAAATAAATAAAATCTTAAAAAAAATAATAATAATTTGAGTAACAATTTTGCCCATTCACCCGGGATACATAGCTAGTTCCATTCTAGATTCATAGGTGAGAATTCATTCATTACATATGAGGGATGCTTGAGGGCAGAAGGCTTTAATTCTCTCCGAAAATCCTAGCTGAGAAGGGACAAAAAGAAACTCTTACATATGTACACAGTAAGACATATATCAGGATATTCAATGAGCTTTGTTTTAACAGCCAACCATTTTTAAAATGTATATTTATGAATATATGTTCATATGATGAAGAAATTGATATCAGATTCATAAAACAGAATGAACGATACAGTTATATGTGTGCCCAAAGGTAAATTTCAATAGTATAAAGTGAAAAGGCAAGCTGCAAAAAGAAGTAAAAAAAAAAAAAAAAGATACTTTCACACAAATTTTAATCGCATTCAAAACATTTGTATACATTGTTTTTCCATAAACACATGTGTGACAGAAGTATAAACTGGAAGCAATGGGAAAAGTCAGCTCAAGGTCGGTACAGGCCTTACCTCTGGGAAGGGAGTGCAGGAAGATTTCAACAGTGACTATAAAATGTTACTGTGTTATGACTTTACCTGTAAAATGCATTTGCACTTTGTTAATTTACGTAGGTCTAGCTGTTATGTACATGGAGGCTTGTGTGATTATTTTCTATACTCTTCTTTTTCAAACTGTAGAAGAAAAAAAGAGAAAGCCTAGCATGATTGAAGATAAGAGCAGGCACTCCCACTCACCCAGCCCGACCACGTGCCTGCTACCCCGGGAAGCACCTTACACGCCTTATCTCACTTAATGGGCCCGAAAACCTGTGACAGGTACACCACAGTCTCCTTGTAGATAAAGTAAGACCAAAGGCCTTGCCCACATTTCTATTAAGTTGGAATCAGAGTTGTCCCATCTACAAATAATTTTCCTCCACAGCAACAGAAAAAAAAAAAAAAAAAGAACAATTAAACTTCATGAAGTTGTTTTAGTTTTTCTGAATTCATCCACTTAGTCATTCATTGAGTCTTTCAATCACTCATTCCTGCTCATGGCTAAGGCTAAGCTCCAACCCTTGCAACTTGTGTAAGCTACGGTTTTTTTAACATGATGACCCCATCTGTAAATGGAAGCCCATTTACAAAGGAAAACCCTTCTGGGTTGATGGCAGGATAAGAAACATGCATGCAGTACAAGCATTCGATCCTCACTCGTTCACGTACTCATTTGCAATTAACTACCTTGCCGGGTGTCAGTGATAAGAATTGGCCCTGAGAGGGATGTCTGGGTGTGCAGTAGGTTAAGCATCTGCCTTAGGCTCAGGTCATGTTCCTGGGGTCCTGGGATCAAGTCTGGCTGCGGGTTCCCTGCTGACCGGGAGGGAGCTGCTTCTCCCTCTTCCTCTGCCCCTGCTTGTGCGTATTCTCTCTCTCTCTAGCTTGCTCTCCCCCAAATAAATTTAAAGAAAGAAAGAAATGACCCTAAGAATAGAGAGATGAGGAATGAAACAGGACCTCTGACCTCACAGCATTTCTAATCTCCCGCATAAGAGACTCACAGGAATGTGCGATTGCAATGGGGTCCCATAGGAGTGGGTCCGGTGTCTAAATAAGGCACAGAGGGACACAAAGGTAGACCGTGCCACATGCTGGAGGGACAAAAAAGATATAAGGAAAGCAAGAAAGTCTTCAAAAAATTAGAGTTGGTGTTTGAATTGAGTCTGGGAAAATACATCAGTTCCAGCCTAGCTGAGAAGGAGAACATCAAGCAGAAGAAAGAGCATCAGCAAAAGCAGGCAGCTAAGGCATGGTCCCGCCGGCTTGGTGAACTGTCGGGTGTTGGGGGAGGGATGTGAGATGCCAGGGTTGAGGGAAAGGATTGGAAAGATCCTTAAGGAGCAGAGCATGAAGGATCCACATGCCATGCCTCGCTAGGTCTGGGATTTTTATCCTAAAGGAAACAGGGAGACACTGAAGGATTTTAAACACTGGGAAGAGATTTTGGGGTGGGGAGAGTTACTATGGCAGCTGAGAGTCTATGCTTACATATTTTTGTGATCATGTAATTCGCATTTCCCTCCCCTCATTAACTGTAAAGTCCATTAGGGTACCGATCATCAGTTTTGCCCAACATGATGAGTGCCCCAACACAGTTGATGGTAGGGATCTCAAGAGTATTTGTGGAATAAATGGAGAAGGTGAGATTAGAAATAGGAGACAAATGAAATAGTCCTATGGGGACTGGGGGAAAAGAGGGCGGGGTTGGGGGAGATGACTAGGATCTTTCCATCATGGCAGTGGCCCCAGGGTTGGAGGCGGATAGGAGAGATACCAGGGGGTGTACCAAGTGAAGTAGTGAGGGTTATGGGACTTGGAAAACAAGGGAGCAGTGTCAGTCTTGGGAGATTCTATCCTGGGTGACTTGATGAATGGTGGGTACCATCGACGGAGCGTGGGGAAAAATGGGGGCTGTGCAGGCTTGTGCACCCAGGAAGTGGATCATCTGCACTGTGACAGAGAGAGGGAAACCAATGTCAGCTTCGATCATTTTCTTTCTTCTTTTACACTTTTACAAAGAAATAAAAAATAGGAAAAGACGTTTGAATGGAGATCATTGTTCCCCGTGAATAAAAGGTTCTGATACGTATATTTTAAAAGACTAATGCCACAATGGTGAGCAACATTTGGAGGAAAAGAAATATGGTAATTGGGAAGGAATAGAAGAAATTTTTTTTAAAAACCTAAGACAGAAACATTTGAAAAATTTTGACATAATGGGAGGAAATTATGGAGGAATGAATTATAAATGTGAGATGAAATTTGTGTGAAAGCAGCATCATAAGGAAGAAAGAGTGAAGAATCTATTTAATAATGTTTTAACCTAAAAATGGTGACTAGGCAGTACTTTAAGATAATGGGTGCTGTCAAACTTCCAGTGGGAGCAATTTTCCAGGCTTTTTCAGTTAATAAAGGTCTGAATCCAAATAAGCGTGCCCCCATTCAGAGAACCCAGAAGGTGTCCTAGTGTGAGCAGAAGGTCTTACACGTCACATTAAGGGAGCCCTGATCCCACCAGATTTTAGCAACTTTAAAAACGAAAGTCTAGGTGCTGTGTCTGGAATTCTGCTTACCACTAACGGCTCAAATAAGAGAGTCAGACCCTCTTTCAACTACAAGTACCAAGTGATGACCATCTCAACATTTTCTTCTGATTTTTTAAAAGTTCCCGGCCAACCTTTATTTTTCTTTAAAGAATTTGTACACATCTACCTTCTCTGGAAAGGTTGCTCTCGTTTTACGAAAGAAAAGTAATTAAAGTTCCCCTTCATTCCTCTAATCTCTCTGCCCAGCCCCCTCACAATGGACGTTCAAGTCTTCAGAAATTACAGAATAAATATTGAGCAGCGCAATCCTGATTACTGTGGACTAATGCTCTGTGTGACTATCCATTCTTGTTGCAGGTTGTACCTTGTGAAATGGTTCCCGTCCATGCCTTGTAGGTGCGGATGTGGGGCAAATGGACATGTTTAGTGATGACGGTACAAGTCCTGCCTTTTTCTTACCCTGTGACATCATAGCTCCTAATCAATGGCATGATTTCTGGACGACCATCACCTATGCCCCTTTTTACTTTGAATACAATCAGAATAAGCAGAAAACTCTAGTCTCACCGTCACTTCCTGAGATCCGTGAAACACAAAACATGACGATACGGGCCCCAAAGAGCCCCACGTGAAATTCCTGCAGTAATTAAATTTCTGTCTCCCATAGTTTCACATGGAGAACTTTGTGAGCAAGTGTAATCCCAACCAGCTTAACGCCACACAGGATTTCCCAGCAACGTTAAGAGCATTTTATGAAGTGACAGGATATAAAGTATCAAGAGCAGAAGGAGCAGGAAATTTTTTCTTCCCCAGCACTGGGAAGGAGGATTTGAAAGGTGAATCTTCCAACGGGCATCAGCAGCAACTCTGTCATCTGTCAGCTGGGATTTTTACTGAAGTCAGACTAACTAAGCACTTGGCACCCGACAAGTCTGGACCTACCTCCAGGACCATATGCCCCGGAGGGGACACAGTTCAGGACTCAAAATCAAAGGCCCTGCATAATGGGGCTCTCTGCTAAGCAGGGAGCCTGCTTCCTCCTCTCTCTCTCTCTGCCTTCCTCTCTGCCTGCTTGTGATCTCTTCAAAAAAAAAACAAAAAACAAAAAACAAAAAAAAAACAAAGGCCCTGCATAACTCATCACCACTGTTTACATGAATTAATTACCCTTTCATACATCTTACACTGCCGATTGAGGCATTGTTGGTTGTACTAGTCCGGAATCTCCAGAGAAGCAAAACCAACAGGGTGAATATAGATATAAATATACATAACATACACATATATGGCCTACGTATGCAGTCTGAGCCCAAAGGCTCTCTCTGCTTGCAGAATTCCTTCTTGCTCTGGGAAAGTCAGCTTTTGCTTTATTCGCATCTTCAACTGATTGGGTAAGGCCCACCCACATTATAGAAGTAATCAGCTTTACTCAAAGTCTACCAATTTAAAAGTTAAACTTACCCAAAAACCAACTTTATGGCAACATCTGGAATAATGTTTGACAAAATATGGGCACTGTGGCACAGCCAAAATATATAAAATTAACCATTACATGGGTTATGTTAGTTATGTCATTTGTTTTTATTTGTTTGATTCATTCATTTATTTTTCCTGGATGAACTCTGACAATACTCATATTTTTCAATAGAAAATCATCTTAAATGAGTGAGAGGGAAGATCCCAGAGAAAAATCTAGGGAAGGTAATTGAGTTCCAGCTTTGCGTTGAGCCCTCTGCTGGGTACCTCATAAAACTCCTTCCACTCAAACCCACACCCCCATTTTGAGGTATGTGTCATCTTACCCATCTTTCAGACCCCAAACCTAGGACTTGGGTAGGGTAAGTGATCTTCCCAAGGTCACCTGCTGGTGAGGAGGGACATAGGAATATTACCTCAAGTCTCTCTGACTGAATTGCCCTATCATACCTCCAATATGGTACACTGTTGAGAACGTTCTACAGAAGAGCCCTGACTGTATATGTGTACCTAGAATATTTTAACACTGCCATATTGCCTCTTGAGATGTCTGCTCCACTCTGAGGACAGCGGATATGTTTAGTACACCTAAGCCCCATGACCAAGACATTACATGATACAAACAATGACAAAGTTAATGATACATGACTGAGAAATCACAAATTCTCATCTGTGCTCTCATTCGTGACCAGGATAGTTACTTACTCATTCACTTTATTATCTCTTTGCTCGTTCCAGATGTCACAAGAAAGTGGCCTGAGGGCTAAATTTGATTTGCAGACAAGTTTTGTTTGAACCCCTACCCTCAGTCCTGCACTGTGTTTTGAATGTTTTTAGATACCAACATTTCAAAGATCAAGAGCTTTCACATCTTAAAAATAAATAAATCTGTTTCCTGGTTTTCTTGCAACTTCAGGAGATTTGGCAACACGGGGTCGCAATTCCCACACGGCGAAGGGACGCAGTAGGAGCAAGCACTTCCAAACAGACTTTGACTCTGTGCCCAGTGCCCACCCGGCTCTTTTTTTTAGGTTTCCTTCCTGCATCTCCCCTCTGGCCTTTCCAGTATTTATATTCCATACCTTGGGGGAAAAAATGTGTGGAAGTAATGCTGAGACTGGGACAGGATAAATTTTCTTCACAATTCAGAATGTCAGTGTATCCAATAGGACCAAGAAACTATTTTGATTCCTTTCTTTTTAGGACATTCTCAGGGCCCATGAACCCTAGGTTGAACCTCTTGCTTCTGCACTCTAATCTGAATAATCTCAGAGAGCCCTTACTTGAAGACCTCAGGGAAACTTGTTCTTTTGTTGAACAGCTACAATTCTTAGGAAACTTCTCATTAAATTGCCCCCAAGCTGCCATCCACTGGTTCTACCTCCAGTTCAGTCCTTGGGAGCACTTTTCACCTGACAAATATCAAATATTTGGGGGCAGCTCTCCTATCTCCTCTAAGCCTTAAGCACCTGACATTTCTCACAAAAAGCTGCCTGTGTTCCCCACAGAGGAATGCGCCTGGTTTCAAAGTGTGCGACACGGTCAGTGATGTAGAACTCTATCAGAAGGGGGGAAGGATGCTTGAAGATCTCCTCTTTTTATATTATTATATCTTAAGAACATGAAAGTTCTGACAATGAAAAATAATCTTCCAAGCTCGCAGGACTGGATTCCCTGAGGTGTTTACGCAGGAGGATGCCTTAGTGGGCAGAAACTGTGTCTCCACCTCTGAACTACAGAAATGTTCCAGAAGTTTCCAGCTTTGCAGTGTGCTTTGGATACTTTATCCTTGTTGATAAGTATGTGTTCTCATAACCCAAACTCGGTTCAAAAGAGAAAGTCAATTATAGGGTTTTACTTACTTGTGGAACATAAGGAATAGCATGGAGGACGTTAGGAGAAGGAAGGGGAAAATGAAGCAGGGGAAATCGGCGGGGAGACAAACCATGAGAGACTGTGGACTCCAGGAAACAAACAGGGTTTCAGAGGGGAGGAGGTGGGGGGCTGGGTGAGCCTGGTGTTGGGTATTAAGGAGGGCATGGACGGCATGGAGCACTGAGTGTTATACCCAAACAATGAATCATGGAACACTACATCAGAAACTAATGATGTACTCAATAGTGACTAACATAACATAATTTTTTTTAAAAAAGAAAGGGAAAAGAATTAAAAAAAAAAAGGGGGGGGGGTGCCTGGGTGGCTCAGTGGGTTAAAGCCTCTGCCTTCGGCTCAGGTCATGATCCCAGGGTCCTGGGATCGAGCCCCACATCGGGCTCTCTGCTCCGCGGGGAGCCTGCTTCCTCCTCTCTCTCTGCCTGCCTCTCTGCCTAGTTGTGATTTCTCTCTGTCAAATAAATAAAAATATTTAAAAAAAAAAAAGGAATCTAAGATGACAAATTGTGAATTTCCTCTAATTTTCCAGAGGCAAATCTCAAGAGCATACGTGTTTGTGCTATCTGTGATAGTCCGATCAAAAGGAGCGTTACTCCACATTAAGATACTTGCCAGACAGACCGAGCACCAAAGATAGCCCCTGTTAGGGGAGGACAGGTAGAAATTTCTATGGGTAGGAGGGGTACAGTGGAGATGTGAGAGGGGCAAAGAGATAGTCACTGTCCTTCTGTGTGTATGATTTCACATAAGACAAAGAGGTGTCTAGTGTTTATAGTTACTGTTTTGCAGCCTTTAGGAAGTTAAAAATCTAAGAAAAACAAAGATGGCAGTGTTTTAAAATAAAACTTGTACACAATAGAAATCAATGTTAGAACAATTTGTGGAGTCTCTAATTATACAAAAGTTTCAGATTTTGATGAAAGGAGAAAAGTTTCGTATGAATTAATAAAACTTCTTCCTAGTTGGAAAGAAAACATCAGAGTGAAGTCTCTCAGGCAAAAGTTGGGTGACCATAACCTTTTCTCTTTCAGTAGATTATCTTCTGACTACTGCTAGAAATAACTATCAAAGACAATTTAAAGATGAAAAAAAAAAGTCTATCTGAATTAAGAAAAAGAATCAAGGCACCAAGTTTCCTGAGTGAAGTATATTGTAGCTCCTGAACCAAAGCGTTAACGGCTAGGATCTCAAAAAGACATAGCAAACAAATCAGGTTATATAACTTTCATTTTCTGACAGCAAATGTCTGGCAATAAATTTAACAGGAAGGTATTGGCCATTTCTGAGATTCAGAGAGGTCAAGGATATACCTAAGCTCACACAGCCAGCAAGTGGCAGAGTCAGGACTTAATGTCAACCTGTCTGACTCCAAGGAACTGTAATAATCTCCACTGTTTTTGTAATTGCAGAGAAATGCCAAGACCCAATTCTAGGGCTTTTCTTTGTACTATAATGGAAACTGACTCTCCTTCGTAGGTACTGGCATAATATGAGACTCAGTTTCCAGGATCCACCAAGTAAGCCTAGGAATAAGGGAAACATGAGGAAAAAGAGCAGGAGCAGCTGCCCAAACTTGGGAGTGCCACTCACACAGTTTTCCATGTAACAGGAGTTACACAACACAGAGGTCCTGACTCAGAAACTGATCTGATGGACATCACATAAGCACCAAATAAAGCCCCTCCAAAACCATTTCTGCTCTTGGAGTTAGTCAGTTTCAATTATGGGAGCCAATAAGTTTTCCTTTTCACTTAAGGTAGGCCATAAAGTATGTGCAATTTATACAGTTACTTCATAAGCGTCTCATAAACACTTAAACAAGGTAATGGATATAGAGCATCTAGCTTGTGTTGACGATGTAATAGGCACAGTTTAATGTTACCTCTCTTCCTCTCCCAAATGTTTCTACTTCATTAAATCCTCACTTAAATTGGACACTATACATTAAATAGTTATTAGTAATTCCAGTAAATGTGATTAATTCAGTTAATTACCAATTCTTCTCTGCTACTGTAGGGGTCTTCATCTACTTCTGCCATCTTGTGCTCAATTTCAGAAAGAGAGTAAGGGAGGGAGGGAAGGAAGGAGGAAGGAAGAAAGGAGGGAAGGAAGGAAGAGAGAAGGAATAAAAACAGGAAGAAAGGAAGGAGAGAAGGAAGCGAAAAAGGAAGGAAGGAAGGATGGAAAGAAGGAGAGAAATGGGGGAAGGAAGGAGGAAGGGGAAAGAAAAAACAATCAGCACAGAAAACCTCCAGCCATATGCACAATCCTTCTCTCACCTGCCTCTACCTATGTTGGAAACATGAACTCAGAGTTTTAGAATAAAGTATGCATTCCTCTGTATTCATCTGGATTGTTTGGCTGAAACTAACAGAAACAAATTCAAAGAATTTTAAAAAATTTAAAGGTGGTTTACTGGATCACAGCACCAAAGCACAAAAAGGAAGGAGTAGAGTGTCTCTAGGAACACAGGACTGAAATAAGGTAAACCATTCTCACTGTCTAGATTATACCCACTCCCCATCTCATCCACTCCACTTCCACCCGTTTCTCATCTTGGCTTCTGTCCTCACTGACTTTACCCTATTGGCTATCTTCTGCACTGTGGGGTATCTGGCAGCTCTGAAGTCATGTCTCTGCAGGTCATGGCCCACGGGAAATAGAAAGCTCTTTCTTTCATCCTTTCAACTTCGGCGAAGAACATTGATTATATATGCTTGGTTCATAGACCCACTGGTTAGGCCAGAGAGGTAAGGGCTGATTCTTACAAAATCAGGCTGAGTAGAAGAGGACCAGTTAGAGGAGTGGATGCTATTAACCAAGAAGAGATGCTGCATGAAACAACAGTTGTTTCCCACATCTACTTTCGTCTCCTGGAGCTTGGAGTGAGCCTTAGACTTAGGAGGCCGACACATGCTCTCTCTCTCTCTCTGCAGTGAGCCCCATCAGGGTCTGAGTCTACAAAGTCAAAGTTGTTTTGCAAGCCTCACACAAAGACAGATACAGAGAGACTCCCTAAAACCTCAAACTCCAAAACACACAGGCCAGAAGATCTCCAGGAAACAAAAAAGATGCATTTTTATTATTCCTACTCTTGCCCAAGTTTCTAATTCTTTCCCTGGAGGTTAAAGGAAATGAAATTGTTGACTGACAGGTATGTCTGCCAAATCTCTATCCCAATACAACCAGTCATTTCACTGCCTCTCAGTCTTGGGGTCTATGTCACCCAACTCTTCTGTTTGTTTATTTTCACCTTCCTGAGGACTGGCCCCATATTTTCCCCTACCATGCCCCTCCAAGGCTCTTCCTGGAGGAAGCTGCGAGGAAAGAATACGCAAAAAAGCCCAAATGAGTGGCTTTAGCTCATGTTGATACCTGTTAGGACAAGCCAGGCCTTCATTTCCTCATTGTCAGCTCATTTGAATTGTAGGCATAGTAATAAATAGGAAAAAAGTGACCTGTAGCACAAATACGTTGTGTACTAGCTTCACAATGTAATTTAAAAGAAAGATAGGGGGCGCCTGGGTGGCTCAGTGGGTTAAGCCGCTGCCTTCGGCTCAGGTCATGATCTCAGGGTCCTGGGATCGAGTCCCGCATCGGGCTCTCTGCTCAGCAGGGAGCCTGCTTCCCTCTCTCTCTCTGCCTGCCTCTCTATCTACTTGTGATCTCTCTCTGTCAAATAAATAAATAAAATCTTTAAAAAAAAAAAATAAATAAAAATAAAAAAAATAAAAGAAAGATAGGAAGATAAAATATATTTTTAATAGAAAATAGATGCTTCTTAAATCAATATTCAAGTGCATGATATCAATCTAATATACAATTATGGCAATATTTTCTTCCTATAGAGTTTTAAATCTTTAAAACTTTGAAAAAAGAAAAATAAAACACCTATAATCTACCACCCAGCACAATTACTTTAATTCTTATAGGTGTTCACTCACTCTTAGACATCAATTTTAAGTTGCCTTAACTAGGGGCTCCTGGGTGGCTCAGTCAATTGAGCATCTGACTCTTGATTTTGGCTCAGATCATGATCTCAGGGTCATGAGGATGGAGTCCCATGTCGGGCTCCGCCCTCAGCAGGGAATCTGCTTGAGATTCTCTCTCCCCCTTTCCCTCTCCTCCTCCCTATCCCCTTGCTTTCTCTCTCTCTCTCAAATAAGTAAATCTTAAATAAAATAAAATAAATTGCCAAAGCTATATTTTTGATACCCCTTAATTTCATTCAAAACCGATCTTAGACAATTTTCTGAAAATACATGGTCCCACTGGTAATCACACATGGTAGCAAAACAACATCTTTTCCGTGTTAGCATGCTGGTGAATATAGCTTAATCTCCACAATTCCTAGCTTCAGGCAAAAAATTGGGCAAAAATATATAGAACAAAAAGGTGAAGGTCAGAAATATCAGCAGGAGGATTTGATTTCCCTTGAAACTTTTTTCAAAGAGGCATATAATCACATGCCCATCAAAGTGTGGTTTGCAAGTGTGTGTAGGGTGATAGAGGTCTCTTCCAGTCTTATCTCTAACGGTGTCAGGAAAGGGATTGTAATCAGATGAGGTGTGATATTGATTGTGCCTAGTCTGAAAGCTGAATAAGTGATCAAAAGCTTGAACCATATGGAGGGCTACTAGTTTGTACCCTAAAGGAAAGTTCTGGGTAAAAATGACTTGTTACTGCAGTCTAGGCTAGTCTGCCTACTGGCTGTGATTTTCTGTCTTCCTGCCTGGCTCCCTCGGTAAGGAATAAGAACTTCGAAAGCAAGGGTGGCCATTCCATCATCTATTACTTTCCCTGTAGCCCCAAAGACTCAGTGGGGTCTGGCACCTGGTGTGGGCCTCTTCAGGGCACAGTATACAAGCATCTCAAACTCATCAGTCCAACACCCACCTCTTTATTCACCCCATTGAATTGCTCCTCCCCCATTTGGCCCCATGCTACCATCTCAGTCCTGGACAGCTTATTATTCAAACCCCTCAGGCCAAATCCTATAAATATCCTTAATTTCTCTTTTTCTTTCTTTTCTAAATAGCAAATCTACCTAAGTCTGCTTTCAGAACCCATCAGAATTTATTACTGTTCACCACCTTACCGCTACTCCCTTGGCCCAGGATGATACCAATAGTCTCCTAACTAGTCTCTGGGCTTCTGCCTTTTCTTCTGCTCCCTTCCCACTCAGCACAGCTTGTTCTCAACACAGAACCCAAAACCTAAGTCAGATCGTGTCACTCCTCGGTCCCAAATCTCCCATGGTTCCTCATCTCCTCCAGAAGAGAAGCCAAAAATCCTTTCAGTGGCCTGCAAGACTCTTCATGATCTGCCCCCAATATCTCTCTGATCTTCTGCCTCTCTGCCCTTCCTTGAGGTGCGCCAGCCACACCGAGTTCCCGGATTCTCCCTGAATGTGGCAGGCACATGCCTGCCTCGGGAATTTTACTCCATTTCCTCGACTGAAACACTTCATACCCAGGTATTTGTATGACTCACTCCTTCACCTTCTTTAGGTCTTTGCTCAAATGCCACCTTCTCTGGAAAGACTTCCCTGGCTTACTCAGCTTACAATCACAACTCCCTAGCACCCTTCCTACTTAATTTTTCTCCATAACCCCCATGATCATGTGACATACTCTATAGCTTAATTATTTATCACCTATTTATTTTCCTTTACTAGATTTTAAGCTTTACAAGGACAGACAGTTTCTGGTGAGTTTGCTGCTTTATCCCTACTTCCTGGCCCATGTTACTAATTATGTCTTTTGAAAGGACAAATGGTTGGTTGGATAGATAGATGGAAAGGTGGGTGGGTAGATAATTGAATGACTGAACTAATGAATATATTAGGTCATTTCATTTTAAATTATATATATAAAAAAAAAATCACGTCAAAATACCCTACCCAAATTTCAGGGTGACTTAGTATAAGAACTAATCTCGATGCTAGGCTGTCAGACTAAAAAGCCAGTGTTCTTTCTATCCTGCTAATTTCAAAACACACTCTAGATTAAACTTCAGATTTGGAAAAGGATTAGGATTAAATGATTTGGGTGAATAATCACCTCTTTGTACGTGGCAATTATGACAAGTAAGCAAGTAAAGATATTTAGGACAGAAAATGTATCCTAATCAGTTTTCAGGACACAAAACAGATTAAAATTCCAACCAACTAACCAGAAGAAAAGGGAGAGAGAGAGGAAAAAAAAATACATACTGAGAGATGATTGTTCTTGTCTGGCTTTCTATTCTCATAAAAATTAATCAAATTTTCCATATTTTATTTTACTCTATACTGTAGGGATAGAGACTATGTGCAACTCAGTGTCATCCTTTCCAATTTCTGATCAATAATATTTCATGGCTTTCAGGATTAGTAGAGACTATAGTTGGTTTCTCAGGGACATGACTAATAAGCAAGAGGAGCTGACAGATGGCTTTAATGCAGATGACTGCCTGAAACGAGATGGTCTTCAGAAAACACGTCAGATCTTATCATTTCATGATAGGATGATGTTTTTTTATTGGGGTGAAAAGGAGAAAATATATTGGTCTGAATCTTTTGCTTTGTCTCTTTGAGAATAAAGGCAGGAAGCATGTTGCCAAGATATCTATAGTTTGTGGCTTGGGCTTGGATCTGCCCCTGTCCCCTCCACCCTAGCCATCAGTCATTCCTCTTTGCTGTACAAGCTGGGACTGTCCCTCCTCTCCAGATAGCTGCTCTTAGAGCCGTGGTAGACTGAGGCTTGGAACTAGTGAGTTTGTCTTGACAGCAAGGTAGGATAAAAATCATGGGAATGATTACTGTTTGAAAACTAAGAGAGAAGATGAACATGAAAGTAGCCCTCCCCCTTTTTATCATCATGCAGGTCTGGATTGTGCCTGTGAAACAATGTACTATACAAGGTAATTGGGAGGAACTGGAGAGACAGGTATATGGGAGTGATTACTGCTTCAAAGCCAAGAATGGGGAGATGGCAAGAAAGTGAGTACATGGAGTTATTACATTGTGTTTTGTTTTGTTTTTTTAAACATTCTGTGATTTTGTATTGGGAACTAACAGAAGTTAGTGGGGAGAACTGAACAAGTATATGACTATTATTTTCAAAATGTGCTAAAATAGCCAAAAGCAAAAGGGTAAAAATGTGGCATCTCTCAGTTCTCTGGGATGCTTGCTTTAGTCCAAACTTTCATAAAAAGCTTTTAGGCTATTACATTGATTTATCCATATATAAATGCTACTATTTTGTAGTCTTTTATTAACAACTTAGAAGAATTCATTTTCCCTCCATCTCCCTACTCCCACACACAAATATATTTTTGTTGCAGGTGTTTGGGTTTATCTTGTATTTTCTCTGCTTTTCCACTTTCCCCGATCACTTAAGACTCCCCTCACACCACATTCATAGATTTTAGCAAATTCCAGTTGGTTCTCACTCAGGAGAAAGAATCTAATTTCAGCAGACAACTGCTCTTAGAACTGTGAGAAGGGGTCCCTATCCTAGAGCTAATTATTCAGGCATTAGTGTAAGTGCTTATCCTTCTTGAAACATTCTCCATCAACTTTACTCTAGACAAGATTTCATTATAAATCTACTGCTTTTACCTGTTACACGTATGGGTGGCTCTGCCAGCCACTGAACACAAAGATGCTTGCTTACCTGAGGGCTGGCCGCTGGTGAGTCATCTTACCGAAAGCTGTCCAGACCTTCCTTGCTTAACTCTCAAACCACCTGTTGTCCTTTCCTAGCTCACTTCTGATTACCTTATTTCTCATTAGCGTTACTAGAGGAAATGGGTTACTTTAAAAAAAAAAAAAAAGATTTTATTTATTTATTTGAGAGAGAGAGCATGAGAGGGGAGAGGGTCAGAGGGAGAAGCAGACTCCCTGCTGAGCAGGGAGCCTGATGCGGGACTGGATCCTGGGACTCCAGGATCATTACCTGAGCCAGGGGCAGTCACTTAACCAACTAAGCCACCCAGGTGCCCCGGAAATGGGTTATTTTTAAGACACTAATGTAACTTCTCATGAGGGAAAATAGTGGAACCCTCTTACCCTTACCTTTATCATAATATTTCAGATTCAAATGAGAAATGGTGTGGTAGACTGTAAGGAGCGGTGGCCTTAGAGTCAGATCTAAGTTCTAAGAGCAGATATGCCCCCACCTGGCTCTTTACCCTTAGCGAAATCATTGACATTATACGCTTTAGTTTTTGCAACCAAAATGGAAAGGATTATAACAGATTAGGGTTTTCCAAGAAGTATGTCTTACAGAAAACTAGTGTCATGTGGTAAAAACATTTTTTCAAGTTTAGTATTTCATGTCATTCAACAAAAATTTACTGAATGCCTTCTGTACTCTAGGAAAATAAAATCAGGCAAATGATCCTGAGTGCCCTGTGAAGAGGAAAAAAACAAAAAACAGAAAAACAGAACACACAGAAGACAGGGCAAGGGATGGTGGAAAATGTCATGACAAGGTAAAAATACTGGGGAACTGATATGAGAAAAGAGGCAGAAGAGGTCAGGGCAATATTTGAGAAAATGCTATTTGAAAACTTTCAAGGACTAATCTGAGCCAACAATCCAGAGATTCAAGAAACCTAGTGCATCCAAATAGAATACATTAAAAGAAACTTCAAGCTTAAATGCACTATAGTAAAATTGTTGAAAATCAATAAGGGGATAAAGACGTCAGGAGAAAAAACAAAACAAAAAATAACCCAGATCGTAAACAAAGAAATTAGTTAACTTCTAAATCCATCAGTAGAATCCTGATAGTGGTGGAAGGACACCCTCAAAGTCCTCAAAGAAAATGCCTGCCGATCTGAAAGTATATATCCTGTGAAACATCTTTCAAGAAAAGAGTAAAAATTGGGGCAACTGGGTGACTCAGTTGGTTAAGAATCTACCTTCAGCTGAAGTCATGATCCCAGGGTCCTGGGATTGATTCCCACATCGGCCTCCTTGCTCAGCAGGGATCCTGATTCATCCTCTCCCTCTGCAGCAACCCTTGCTTGTGGTCTCTCTCTATCTCTCTCTCTGTCTGTCAATAGAATAAATAAAACCTTAAAAAAAAAAAAAGAGTAAAAATGAAAACATTTACAGACCTAAAAGAGTTCATCGCTAGCACACACCCATTAAAGGATCACCTCGAAAGTATTCAGGCAGAAGGAAAGGGATTCTAGACGTAAACTTTGAGATGCAGGATGAAATAAAGGGAACCAAAATTAATCAACATCGATTGTATCAAGCAGTGATAATAATGTCAACTTTTTAAAAGTAATTTAAAAATACAACACAATGACCCACGTCAAGAGAGGGGCAAATGGAATTCAGCTTTGAAGAGAACTGGTATTACTGGAAAGAGGTTCAATATTCTAATTTTAAACTTCAGTGATTCAAGTATATCTGGTACAATTCTAGGAAAACCACTGAAAGAAAGCAACAGCACATGTAACTTCCAAATTAGTAGAGGGAAAAATAGAAGATAAAAATTACTCATTCAATTGAGAAGAAAAGGCAAGAAAGGAAAAGAAAAAAACAACCCCAGAATAGTCCCTGGCACATAGTAGTTTTAAAATATTGGCAGGATGAATGGCTGCATTCATGAAGGAAGGGCTGGGTGAATGCAGTGTTGACAGTCCTCTTCTGAGGATACCAGGTAAGAAAGAAAGCAGTTCCGGGATACCGCCCAGGTTAGAGGTTGTGATTTAGAGATAAACGAGTCTGCTAAAGGGGCACACATCGGTATTTGTCCCGAAATGTACACAGTCCCTTTGAAATCTTGCATGTGAATCCTCTTTTCCCATACCCGGAGTTCCCTTCCCCTTGAGGTGAGGCCGCTGAAAAGGCACCATCTGCGTTCCACAGCTCTGGTGTATGTGTGGTAGCACCCCAGGATTTCCCCATTCCCCACATGTTTAGGCAAAAGTCATTTTAATTTTTCACTTCATTTCAGTATTTCTGAATGCTACTTACCACGTAAGATTGCATTTTCAGACTGCCTTGATCAGTAAAGGATTTTCCGTTGTGCTGGTCCCTCGCTCTACTAGATCCCCAGGCGGAACAGCTGCAAAACTTAATCTAGCTTTCGGTAATGAATTCATTCATCTTATTTGTATGCAACTCAGGCAGACTAACCCCAACTTTAAAGGAAAATGAATGCTGATCTTTTTAAAGAGAGTGAATATGGAGCAGCCTGATCCCTAAGAGGCTCCAAGAGATTGAAGTTGTTCAAGTCTCACCTCCCCACCGCCCAGCCCGCCCCAGCCTTAAAGGGTAAAGCCGCACAATCAGGAAAATGATTTGACCATCCAGTCAATCAAAGACGCCGCACAAACCTCACTCAACCAGGCTGATGAGCCAAACGGACTTCTCCTGGGATGGTAAAAATCAGCAGCTCTGCTCAGTGTCTTCATCCTTCTGAGCCTCAATTTGCTTATCTGTGAGTTAGGATCCGTTCAAACACAAGCATCTGCAACCCTGCTTCTCACAGTTTTGGGAGCATCAGAATTACCCAGTCTCATGTATTGGTTTGTTTTCAAATCCACTTGTTTGGGACTTAAATGACATCGTTTTGATCTCCTAGTTCAAGGCTTAAGTGACGTTGTTTTGATCTAAGGGAAAATTGAGGAGGCCGTGTCAAGATGATATGGGTAGAAATGTTGTCCTACTGAATGCTTATTCATACGACTGTGCAGAGGAGCTACTATGACATAAGGCACGTTCAAATTTTATTTTTTTTAAAGATTTTATTTATTTATTTGACAGAGAGAGAGGTCACAAGTAGGCAGAGAGGCAGGCGGGGGGGGGGGGGGGGGGGGTAGCAGGCTCCCCGCTGAGCAGAGAGCCCGATGTGGGGCTCAATCCCAGGACCCTGAGATCATGACCTGAGCCGAAGGCAGTGGCTTAATCCACTGAGCCACCCAGGCGCCCCACGTTCAAACTTTAAATACCCAGAATTGATGAGGACTTACCAAGAATGTTGCCTGGGCAAGGCCACTCTTTACTGATCTAAATAACTCTCCCAAAGATCTTGAGATACTTGTTCCTGCTGTAGCCAGGGCTCTCTCGGTCTGCAGGGCTGTTAGAGCAGGCAGCAGACTCAGGTGGGAATGGACATCTCTTTCTGCTTAGCAGGGCTACTCCTTGTAGGCAATGGTTCAAGCCATGTTGGAGGGTCACTGGATAGTCACTGGATAGTGACCTAATAGTAACCTTTGGAGTAGCCCACCCTGCCTTCCAACCCCAGGGCCATAACCCACTAGAGAAGTGCCCCCAAAGCAAGGGACAGCCAAAAGCTGACACCCATCTTTTGAGATGGAAGGACTGATTCTCCCAAGAACGACCATGGAGAAAGAGACATCTCAACTAACTTTGGACATTCTTTCATCTCCTCTTTGCCTAGAACAATAATGAAATTACTCTCTCATTGGTCTGGAATGTTATTTCTTTATTGGCTCATTAGGAGACATTATTCTATGCGCTTCTGGCTTGTGAAATGTTACTATTAAAAATTATAATTCCCGCAGTAAACCTGTGCTAGCTGAATTACTAGCAAAGACAGATCTCAGTCTCTGGGCATAATGTGCCCCACGAAAACATCCAGAGAGCTTGTTAAAATACAGACCACAGGGCTCATCCTCAGAGGTTCTGATGTGATAGTTCTCAGGAGCAGCCCAAGAATGCATATTTCTAACAAGTTTCCAGTTGATGGCGATGTTGCTGGTACACAGACCACACTTTGAAAACATTGACCTTTAAAGATCCTTTTAGCTTTATTATTGCACTCTAGAGTAGTTCAAAATTCAAGTTGTAGAAACTTGTATTTTAACATTAACTTTATAGGTAAAATAACTTCTGCTAATTTTTATAAGCACATGTATTATCGGACTGTGTTAATGCACCATAGTTAACAACAAGCTACAATAATCTCATCATTTGCCTTTGGCAGTTGACAAAGAACCTTGGTATACATTTTATTTTTCTCTTCAAGTGAACATTCAATATGCACTGTCAGTCTCCCAAGTATGCAGTAAAAGTGGCCATTCATGTGTTCATGGGTACCAGAAAGAAATGTCCGATTTCAGAAATATGCTTGCTTGACCAGCTCCTTACTTCTAGAATGCATTAATTCCTCTGGAGGAAGACTGAAGTTCGATTAAAATGCAAATGTCCCAGAATATACTATAAGTACAGAAACAAACAAATCTCATCAATCACCTATTACTGCAAGTGATTTTCTCAAATCATTTCACAAGCCCCAAATGTGATAGGAGCAGGAAGGAGAAGTCATAGGCATGATTCACCAGAGGTGGCCTCATCATGACAGAAAAAGGATATGTATGTTGGAAAAGTTCAACACTTAAAAGTTCACCAACAGCACCATTTCGCCCAGGCCTGGACTCATCTATAGATTTGGCAAAGCCTTATCTCAGTGGGCTAAGCCAGGCCCAGTGATCTTAAGTGAAAGACTATGGAATCAAAATGAATAAAGCTCCATGATCTAGACTTGCCTAACAAAAGATGTTACTCTCAAAACTCATGTGGTTCCCTGAACATGTTACTGGACAATTATATAACAGAGTATTCTGCCATCTGGACCATGAATTACCTGTACATTTGGCAGAAAGGGTTAGGCCAACGGCTTCTGCAATCAAGGAGGAAATCCAGGACCCAACCATTCTCACAGAAGGGAGGTAAACACTGCAGATCTTGAGGTATATGCTATAAATGAAAACAAGCAGAATGAAATTTAGCAGCTGTGTGTTCTCCTGAGTGCTTCTTATTACCTTGTTACGTGTTTCTTTCTCTCTAACTAGAAACCGTTAGAATATTTGAGAACTCCTGGGGCCTGGAATGTCTTGGGCTACCTTATCCATTTGAACCCAAAATACACTCCCTGTTACAAGCAAGGTGAATTTGTGAAAGGAGAACAAGCAAAATGTAGAGCATAAAAGAAGTTGGAGTATGCATAATCAGACAACCAAAAACATGAGTTCCCATAAAAATAACATCACAAAAGCCTGCCTATATATAGCCAACAAAGATGGTATACTCTGTGATTTTGCCATGACATTGTATCCACTTAGCATATCATTAAAGCAAGGTATATTTCCAAGATAACAAAATGAGCAGACATTTAATTTGATTTCAGTAAATACGGGTTAGAATCCCTGCTGCTACCTAACTGCTCTAAAATTAGATGCCAGTGACACAATCGTAGGAGAAGCATATCTTTAACTCTGGGTAGCAGAGCCTTTGGGTTGCTGAGGTAGAGGGAACTGTTTCTAACTGCCGTTTTGCTTTGTACACAACTCTATTACCATGATATAAAGCCTTCAGGGCCATAAATAGCAATTATTGCCTCCACTGTGCAAGAAGCTTGGCACTGGGCTGCCTGGGCTGACATCCTAGCTCGGCCACTGAAAGACTGTGACTTTGGTGTCTGCTTCCTCAACTGTAAAATCAGGTAACAATACTATCTACTTACTTGGGTTATCCTAAGGATTAAGGAATTGAGTGACTAACACATGGAAAACACTGAAAACAGAGCCTGGCACACAGTAGGTGCTAAATAAATGTTAGCTATGAAAGCTGATCATCTCTGCTCTCTTTCTTCTGCAAGTCTATCCGTGATCATCAATGTGTGCACGGGCTCCCCTCGGGAATGAAAATCTTTGTTCAAACAGAAACCATTCATTCAAAGAGAAAACTCTCCACCTAAAAAAATGCTAGCACCCCAGGGCCTGGGTCCTTTCAGGACACACAAGAGAAGGGACCAAGGTGGAGAAATGTCCAAAGATGGCCCACAACCCAGAGCCAGAGGAGGATCGCTCCAGATGCCCTGCCGGGTCTGCTCCAGAACCATTCAGGGGCCTTTGGATCAACCACATTACAAAATATGGATGCAGGGGAATGACCTTTGATCAAATCTCAGACCTCCACTTCATTGTTTTGCAGCCTTGGGAAAGTGACTTAATTTCACTGAGCCTCCATTTCTGAAGGTCTAGAATGGTGATGGTCCCGCTCCCTCGTTAGTGTTGGTGCTGGAGAATGCAGCCAGCACCACGGAGCCCCACCACCCCTGTACGCAGCGAAGGAAAGGCCGTCTCCACTGGGACCCTCTGTGCTGCTGGCATGTGAGCCATGAATTTGCACTAGGTGAGAAGAGATGCATTCTGCCTCTACCTAGACCTCTGTGCACTCTTTTCCTTAAGTTTAATGGCCAACAAATTTTATCACTATGGTTAATAATAATGATAGCAACCTGCGATTAGCGCCTATCACTGCTGCTTGCTGCTTTGCTTCATTTCTTGATCGTAGGAACCGATATACTGGGATCTATATGCCTATAATCTATTAGCTTATATATATGAAATACATATTTATAAATCATCATGACATGTATATGTCTCATTTGCATATATTTAAGGGTATGTGTGCGTGTAGTATGTGTGTGCATGCACACATACACACGTACAGGTGTGTAATTTTTAAACATTTTTAAATGACTACTTCAAGACCTATTCTTTGGAAGCTGAGCAGACATGGATTTCAAAGTAACTTCCCTCTCTCTGAGATGGTATTAAAACAACTGGGCTCTCCTTTTTTGGATTCACTTGTCTCTTCATTGTCTCTTCAGGCTGAACTTGACTGTAAGGTCACATAATCTTGTTGAATCAGCTCAATTTGTTCATTTAAAGTCTTCCCATCATTTCCACTGATGTGAGTTTAAGTGAGAGCAATTCAGACCTTGTAAGATGGTGATGTCCTGAGGTCCTCTGGGCTCTAGATCACTGCCGAACCCCTCGACCTACCCCCTGCTCTTAGCTTTCACAAGAATGTTAATGATCAGCCTCTTGATGCTTTCTACATATTTGTAACTCTTCTGAGTCTGTATTCACCTTAGAATGTCAGGGGCTCAGGCATTAAAATTCAGGCCCCATATAGTCCACCTACTGGTAAAACTAATGTCCATTAACCTCACCTGAAATCAGATAGCTCAGAAAAGGCAGAGAGAAAGCTCCAGTTCACCAGAGAGAGTTAGCTGAAGTCCTCTAGGACAGATCCCACAGTATCTCATGGAACCTACAGTAAAACCAAAGACCATGCAAAGGCCACAGAATTTATTTTCACTAGAATTGTGTCCTGAGCTACAACGGGCAATAACAGGGAACTAGCAGGGCCTTGAATATTTTATGAGAAAAATGTTCTCCTCACAGTGACTGAGCTGTTCAAGCTATAACCCTACCTCCCTTGTTCCTCTGTTCCTCCTAAATATTGTAGCTCTTGAACACATACGCAATTTCTATGTGTGCCTGTCTACTTATGTTTGAGAAAAATCTTTAAATAGAGAAAAATATAAGAAGTAATACTGTAAACACTACCACAAACGATTAACATATTAACATACTAGAAAAATAGCACAGACTATTGAAAATGTTTTATCTTAGGTGCTTTGGATTTTTTATTTTGTGAAATAAAAATAGATCACATTGCAGTCTTCTTTGACCATTCTTTCTGAATCTATTAGCATGAATTAGCACATATAGACTTTTTTTTCCCATTTTTTATACTCTAACATACATATAAATGACCATTAAAAATATGCTATAGTATATATATAAATTTTAAATTTACCTAAATGGTATCATACTGTATCATTCTGCAAGTTGCTATCTCCATTCAACATGGTGTTTTGGTGATGTATATATATAAGTATATACAGATCTAGTTCATTCTTTTTAATTGCCCAGGGTCACAGGACATATTAATATAGGAGAAAAAAAACAAACCTGCCCATTTTACCACCCAGGTACAAGAGGCTAGCGACTCCAAACCACAATTAGCATATAGCAGTGCCTTTGGCGAAAAAAAGCATCAGTTAATATCTATCAAACTATAGTATGTCCATCATGCCCTATACTGAGCTAGATAAACAAATTAAAGTCCCAAAGGGGTATCTACCACTGCCAAATTCACAAATGAGTCGGGAATGCAAATTTAATGCTTAAAATAATTGAAAGAGGATGGAATCGGTTTTTAGGGTGTTGTTTTTTTGTTTTGTTTTGTTTAAAGATTTTTATTTATTTATTTGACAGACAGAGATCACAAGTAGGCAGAGAGGCAGGCAGAGAGGGAGGAAGAAGCAGGCTCCCCGCTGAGCAGAGAGCCCGATGCGGGGCTCGATCCCAGGATCCTGGGATCATGACCTGAGCTGAAGGCAGAGGCTTTAACCCACTGAGCCACCCAGGTGCCCTGAGGGTACTGTTTTAGGGATGAAATCATTTCAAAGCTGGGAGAGATCACCATGGACAGGTTCAGTTAGAGAAGTCTTTCTGGAAGAGGCAGTAGTAGAGCCAGGCAATAAAGGGTAGCAAAAAGTTTGAATACCATAAGAGACTAGGAAAGACACTATTGATTGGTAATATCATAAAAAAGGTTTATAGGTTGGAATAAGTAGGGAGTATGTAGAATAACCCTAAACAGAGGGGAAAACAGCTATTGGATGGAAGGGGGTAAATATGCAGAGAAATCTGGGAACCAGATGATTATAAGCCTCTGCTTATTATCAATATGGAGCCCATTAAGGATATCCATGTAGGATGGGCTCTAACTGTTCTGTCTCCAGCTCCTAGAATGTTGCAGGTCTTCTCATACCCCTGTACCTTTGAACACACTGTTCCACAGCCAGGAATGCCATTTCTGACCCCTTCAGCTTTCACCTCAGGCAGGAAACCCATGAAGCCTACCTTGAGAAAAGCCCCCTGCCCAGGATTAGGTACTCCTTCTCACATACTCTTATATCTTGGGCTTCCTTCTAGCATAGAGCTTGTTGAAATGGGTTCTAACTATGTTTAGCTATCTTTCCCATTAAATTATAAACTCATGGGAAGAAGAACTTTGACCTATTTATCTCTGTGCTCCAGAATGTAGCATATTGTCTGTTTCATAGAGGTATGCAATTATTGTTCAGATTAATGACTTAATTAATGATTAATTAATGAATTGTGTATATTCGTGTAATTTTCCATATTTTGAAATATTTGTATGTAAATATTTTCTACTTAGGCTAAAAAAAGTATCATTATTTTTGTGCCTCTTGACTTTTGGAATACTTCCCACTAGAAAGAAACCAATTATAACCAATAATACATGCAATTAGTCATGAAATTATGAAAGGTAAGTCAAAGTTATATTTGTCTTACAACTCTGCAAAACTCCAAACCTTCTCGTCTATAGAAAAGAAAAACCAGGGGCGCCTGGGTGGCTCAGTGGGTTAAAGCCTCTGCCTTCAGCTCAGGTCATGATCCCAGGGTCCTGGGATTGAGCCCCGCATCGGGATCTCTGCTCAGCAGGGAGCCTGCTTTCCCTCTCTCTCTGCCTGTCTCTCTGCCTACTTGTGATCTCTGCCTGTTAAATAAATAAATAAATAATCTTTTAAAAAAAAAAAAGAAAGAAAGAAAAGAAAAACCATGAACACTTTGATGTAACTATGACACTTCAACCAGGCCATCTCCAAATCGATATATTGTTTTAAAAAAGAAAAAAATTTGAAATTTCACATAAAATCTGTTCATAGAATATTAATTTGTTCATTTATTCAAAAAATAGGTTTTGGGTCCCGGCCCCAGGGATACTGAGTGAATAAGCCAGATGTCCCTATTCACATGGAGCTTAGAGTCAAATGGACGGGACATACAAAAACAAAAATAATGAGTGAACAAACACATGAAAACATCGCAGAGAGTAGCAAGTCATGAAAAAACAAGAAACCAACGAAGAAAATCACAGGATGGGTAGGCCAACTATTAGAGGTGCGGTCAGTCATCCCATTTGAGAAGAGAATGAGCAATGTTGAGCAAGGCCCTGAGGCACAAGAGCATTCCAGGCAGAGACAGAGTCCTCTGCAAAAGCTCCAAGGAGGGCAAAGGCCAGGAATGCTCAAGAAACCACCAGGTCACAGGTAACTAGAAGATGCGATGGAGAATGGGAAGTGATGAGCATTAATCTGAGGGCACACTGTCAAGGTTCAAGTCCTGGCTCTGCCACTTGCTAGCTGTGTGACCTTTAGCAAGTCACTTGACCTCCTGCGTCCATCATAGGGTCATGTGAGGGTTGAATTAGTGAAATTCTAGAACACAGCCTGACACACACTAAGTGCTTTATATATATATATACATTTTAGATTTTTTATTTTTATTTTTTTGACAGATAGAGATCACAAGTAGGCAGAGAGGCAGGCAGAGAGAGAGGAGGAAGCAGGCTCCCTGCCAAGCAGAGAGCCCGATGTGGGACTCGATCCCAGGACCCTGGGATCATGACCTGAGCGAAAGGCAGAGGCTTTAACCCACTGAGCCACCCAGGCGCCCCTATATGTTTTAATTAAAACCTTTGCATGTCAGGATTTCCCATCACACTTAAAATAATGCCCTAAGTTTTTCCCATGGCTTACAAGGCCCTCCATGATCTGGCCATTTCTCTAACCTCATTTCCTATGGCTCTCACCTTTCTTACCAACTTCTAGTCTAGTCATTTCCCAAGTGCACCAGTCTGTTCAGTCCCCAGGTTTCCTCTCTATTTCCATAGTCTAGAACGCTCTTCCTCTAGAGAGGGACATGGCTTGTTCCCAATGCTCATTGGCGTTTCCTCAAATGCCCCCCTTGGTCAAGAGACTCTCCCTAACCCCACAGCCTGCTTCATTTTGCTTCGGTCACTAGTCAGGACCTGACCCTCTCTTTTACATTTCTGTGTTTATCTATCGTCTGTGTCCTCTGCGGAGACAGAGACTTCATTTTTACACTGATATCCTCACTACCCAGAAAGAAAAAAAAAAAAAAAAAGATGAATAAGTTCATGCCTAAATCACTACATGATCTCATTTAATACTGCAACTCCATCCGGGCATCATCGTCACACAGGTAAGAAGACAAAAGCAGAGCTAGGAAACTCCAGCTGTCGGTGATTTGCTGTGTCCGCTCCAGTGGTCTTAATAGCCACTGAGCCCCCTCCATGCTTGACTCCACATTACCCGCCCGCCCTCGGCCATGCCCACACAAGCAAATGAAGACACTTGTGCCCAGCCCATCATGATGTTTCTAGCACTTGACAGCTCCTGGCAGGGGAAGGGGAGCAGTCCCTCTCACCTCTGCCATCTTGTAGCCCACCCCAGGGTGACATCCACGTCGGCAGGATACATCTCAGCTCTGTTGCATTCTTCCCTTCACCAGCCGTCCGTCTTTCCATAAGTACCAGCTGAGCCGCCCCTTTCTCCTCACTCCCAGCTCTTTCTCCTCTAGATCTTTTCTGAGTGGATTCAAAGATGCAGGCCACATTGGAATGAGGGAGCTGTGAATAGATACCTCTTTTGGCGCCTTTCCCCAGCTGCCTACAATCATCAATAAAGAGGCTACATCATTCTGCCAGCAACCTCTTGGTGGTACCTGACCTTCTGTGGTTTGATCTTTTCTCAGCCTGTCTTTGCGATTTTCTCAAACCTGGTTTCCCTTTCAGTGCCCGGAATACTGATTTATTTTGAAAGAGCATCATCTGCGGTGTCTTCTCTGCTCCATAAGTTAATCAATAACTGAGTCCAGCCCAGCAGTGGATCAACGAATATTCCCCTTCTGCTCACCCCAGCCTTCTAAGTCTGCTTTGCCCTGGGTTAGGAGTACATTGCGTTCCAAGGCCCGGGAGGGGCAAGGCGTACCAGGAGGCAGAAATGCAAACGCAGATCAATCCATCTACAGAAAGTAGGATACACCCTGCTTCCTTTTGAGGGTAAACCTCTAACTCTTAGTTCTTTCAAAACCAAATACAGAGGGCACCTGGGTGGCTCAGTGGGTTAAGCCGCTGCCTTCGGCTCAGGTCATGATCTCGGGGTGCTGGGATCAAGTCCCACATCGGGCTCTCTGCTCAGCAGGGAGCCTGCTTCCCTCTCTCTCTCTCTTTCTCTCTCTGCCTGCCTCTCTGTCTACTTGTGAATAAATAAAATCTTTAAAAAAAAAACAAATACAGAAAGAAACATTCATGCTGCTTGCTCTCCGCCCATTTCCATGGAACCCCACACATCCTGTGACGAGATGCCAAAGCTGGACACTTCCACCCCAGCTGAAGGAATTATTTCAGGCTCCACCACCCACTTACTTCTCTAAGCCTGCAATCTGTGGGCTCCCCAGACTTTTCACCGCGGTGGTGTTCAAGCCTAGAATTTCCCTCTCTGCCCAGCCCCTTCGGGTTCACGCCTGAAGCAGCTGCATCATATTCTGAAGTATTAATTTAAGTTGATTTCCTCCCTGTGCTTTCCCCCTCTTTCTTCCTTCATCAAAGCGGGTAGCCAGCTCTTTGATTCATTGCCTTAGGGCAGGTCCACGGCAAAGTAAAACAAGAAACCTGTTGGATTTTCCTGTTTGTGTTTCCTTAACCCTAAATCCACTGAGGAGGAGGAGGTCTGCCTGCAGAACCAGAGGGCTTGGGAAAAGTAGCAAGTGCAGGATGGGATTCCCCTGGGCTGGGGCAAGAGAGCGGTGTGCACCCAGAGAACAGAAGAACGACCTGGTCTTCTTCTGGGGTGGCACCTTGCAGCATAAAGACCTCAGAAAGAGATGGTGCCATCGGCACCCCAGGAGGAAGAACCCTAAGCACAGAGGGTCCTGGCTTTGGCAAAGCCACTCACCTCCCATGGGACATAGAATCAGATGAACTACCAGATGTCAGGAGACAGTGAGGATTTGGAAGCAAGGATGCCAGGAGTGAACACGGTGGACTTATAAGTCAGAGATCTTTTCTTTTGCAGACATTACACATGTACGATCCCCACCTCCCAAGGTTTGGTGTGATCTCAAGGGGGAGAAGGAATCCCAATGACAGTGAAGGACTGTGCCACCAACTGAACAGAAATGGGCACACAAGGTTACAAATCCAGTTGATTTTCAGGGAACAAAATGATATTTCTTCTATAATGGGGTTTATTAGAATGAATTCAAATATAAGTTTAGACATTCCCCCTGACTTTTCAATATGCCTTCCCCCAGATCTTACCTATTAAATCAGAGACATGCACACATCAAGCCCAGTCACTGCCAGCAGCTGGTTCTGGGATCCCACATCCAACTCCAGGCCAAAGGCTCACTCCTGCTTTTCTAGGAGGCAGAAGGGACATCTTCAGACAGGTATCTTGGTTCCAGAAGAGTTACTGTGATAAAGAGTTAATTTTTCATTTCCTTCGTGTCACTTGGCACCTTGAATCCAACATTCCCAATACCCAGTTAATGCTGTCTTCAAGAGAAAAAGCTCAGTTATCCAAATTCTTCTTCCTCTACATAGAATGACTTTCTGTGGATTCTTTATGGAGAATGTTCTTCAATTCTCTCTTCTGTGTCTCCACCTACAGTCCTACCAGAACTTGAATACTCCTCGCTAATACTATCTTAGTCACTGTGGCAGACACCTCATGAACATGTACGTGGATACGCAGTAACAACGAGGGGAAGAACCAGGTAGCCTGTATTTTTTTTTTTAAGATTTTATTTATTTGTTTGACAGAGAGAGAGAGAGATCACAAGTAGGCAGAGAGGCAGGCAGAGAGAGAAGGAAGCAGCATATAGCAGTGCCTTTGGCGAAAAAAAGCATCAGTTAATATCTATCAAACTATAGTATGTCCATCATGCCCTATACTGAGCTAGATAAACAAATTAAAGTCCCAAAGGGGTATCTACCATTGCCAAATTCACAAATGAGTTGGGAATGCAAATTTAATGCTTAAAATAATTAAAAGAGGATGGAATTGGTTTTTAGGGTATTGTTTTTTTGTTTTGTTTTGTTTTTTTAAGATTTTTAAATCTTTAAATCCCCGCTGAGCAGAAAGACTGATGCGGGGCTCGGTCCCAGGACCCTGAGACCATGACCTGAGCTAAAAGCGGAGGCTTAAACCACTGAGTCACCCAGGCTCCCCAGGTAGCCTGTATTTTATTATCTGAATTTAAAACTGTATGTTCAAATATTTATGATGGGAATATATTCTATAGAAAGAGACTTACATGTGATGTGCATCTCCATTTTGCCATTTCTTAACATGCATTTGTTATCTTTGCATGTAATGGGGTACACACATTGTTTTGTCCAATGCTAACATTAGTTGCAGTAAACCGGCACGGTCAAGAAATTTGTCACAATACCCAGCCTGTCAACCAGTCGTTTGGACTCAGTTCAGCATGAGAAGCCAACCAAGGTCAACGGTTGTTATCTAATAAAGTCAAAGGTCTTTCTAATTAATGCTGCAACAATCACAGATTTGCAAAAACGCACTCTAGGAATAAAAAAAAAAAAAGGAGAGAGTTGATGCTAGAATCGAGAGGCTTATTCTTCTATGGTGGAACTGCACTCGATCAGACAACTTGCCAGAAATACACATTCCTTTTTCAGCACTACAGCAGCCAGGGAAAGGGGTTTGTCTCAGTGGATGTGAATTCATTAAATTGTATTTCAGAAATGTGAAGATGGTAGACTTTGGTGATTAATGGCAGGAAACTTGGACATACTGAGTTATAAGAACCTATAAAATATGACGCTGCCATCGAACAGACATGGGAGTGTAGGGGGTAATGGCAAGTCTCAAAACCAGCATCCTCCTGCAAAGGAAAAGAAATCAGCCTTCTCACGCCAGAAGAGCAAGGAAGGAAAGCAGATGCTTCAGTGAGAGCCACAGGCCTCCACTCTTCCAAGCTTCAATGTAACAAATGACATTTTCAATATTCATAGGGTGGAGAAGGTAACCACTTCATTCCCCAAATGATTTGTTACCTTTTATTCATTTGCTATCTATTTATGCTGTCGCAAGAAGATGGCAAAGCAGATTTTCTTGAATTTTACATGACTCCCGGTACGGATGTATTTGCAATCAACTTTCTATTGATTGTTCATAGCTACGAGAGTTTGTACTTGTCAGCGTATCCTTCTCCTCTGGTCTGTGCTCACTCCCTCACCATCCTAATAGAGCAGATATTGTATCTAATGTTTTATTTTATGTAACTCTAGAGCCGCAAATGATTCCTGGGCTTCCCTTAGGACATGCTGCTGACCGACTAGCTGTTCTCTTCCCCAGGACGTTCAGCAGCCACACCAGCCAAGATAGCCCAGACCTTTTCTCTCCCCGCCCCAACCCTCCCCTCTCATTCATGCAACTTGCCCCCGGGCTTTGCAGTCAGTGTTTGAGAATCATCTTCTGTGATTCTACTTCACTCTGTGTTACCTGAAGCAGAACTCATTATCTTACAGTTCCATCATCTCAAACTTGCAGATCTGCGTTGGTTATCTGTTCTTTCATCTAGACTAAGTGTTTTAGGCAATGGGGTCTCTGCTGAGTAAATGCTTTCACAGGGAGAACTTTTTCTGTAGCTCATCCATTCCACTCCCTTAATAGAAGTGGGTCCTCTGAAGTTAAAGCAAAACAAAACAAAACAATTTTGAGCCCTAAAAGATGGAGAAAATGGGTATGCTAAGAATCAGAGATTTTAAAATCAATTAGGGGAAATTGTGACTCTTCTCTCTCTCCCTCTTCCACAGTGCTCTCTTCCAAGCTTTCTTTCTTTATGGATAATTCCTGAAGCCAAATACCTTACAACACTTTGTCAGAGTGTCCTAGGCTTCTAAGACCAGGAGAATAATGACCCTGGCCAGAAAGTTGGCCAAGTTTGGAAAGGCACCTATAAATCAAGCTGAATATTTTTGATAAAATACATAAAGATAAATTGGTTGGTAGACAAATGATGGATTTATTAGGGAGGCAGAATTGCAAGGATATATAGCAAAATGTTAGCAGTGCTTATCACTAAGGAGTATAAGTCAAATGATTTTTATTATCTTATGTGTGCTTTTTAAAAAAAGAACTTATTTTTCAGAGCAGTTTAAGCTCACAGCAAAATTGAAGGGAAGGTATATAGATTGCCCATATATACTCTGCCTCCACTCAGCATAGCCTCCCTCAATACCAACATCCCTCACCAGAGTGAGGCCTTTGTTGATGTTGATGACCATACACCAACACATTTTAATCACCCCAAGTCCATAGTTTACTTTAGGGTTCCCTCTCTGTGTTGTGTAGTCCATGGGTTTGGGAAAGCGGGCAATGACATGTTTCTATCATTATGGTATCATACAGGGTGTTTTTACTGCCCTAGAAATCCTCTGGGCTCTGCCTGTTCATCCCTCTCCCTGCCCCAACTTATATCTCTTTATTTTTTTTTCCCAACTTGCCCCAGTGAGAAACTATAGTTTATAATGAGAAAAAAATGTTTTATAGTGGAATAAAAACAGAAATGATCTGTAAAACTTGGAAAACCCAGAGGGTGGATAAGATTCCAACCACCACTTGGACTTCTTATGCAGTTATTCAAGAGAGAATGTAGAAACTGCTGACATTCTTAATTCTAGGTCCAGGAATGGGTAACACCACTTCTGCTGTATTCTGTTGGACAAAGCAGTCGCAAGTCAGCCCATATTCAAGGAGGCAGAGGCAGACACTCTGCATCTCAGTGCAGAAGTGACGTGTATACAGGCAGGGAAGGAACTGAAGGCAGTTATTTTCAAGAAACACCACATACGGGGGGGCTGGGTGGTTCAGTGGGTTAAAGCCTTTGCCTTCGGCTCAGGTCATGACCTCAGGGTCCTGGGATCGAGCCCCGCATCAGGCTCTCTGCTCAGCGGGGAGCCTGCTTCCCTCTCTTTCTCTGCCTTCCTCTCTGCCTACTTTTTTTTTTTATTTAAAGATTTTTATTTATTTATTTGACAGACAGAGATCACAAGTAGGCAGAGAGGCAGGCAGAGAGACAGAGAGAGAGAGAGAGTAGGAAGCAGGCTTCCTGCTGAGCAGAAAGCTGGATGTGGGGCTTGATCCAAGGACCCTGAGATCATGACCTGAGCCGAAGGCAGAGGCTTTAACCCACTGAGCCACCCAGGCGCCCCTCTGCCTACTTTTGATGTCTGTCAAATAAATAAATAAAATCTTTTAAAAAAATTAAAGGGGGAAAAAAAAAGAAGAAAACACCACATATTCCCAGAGGGTCTGATAGGGAAGGGAAGAAGTCAAAAGTTGCAGACTCTTGGTTTCTACCTGATTCTTTAGAATTATGGAGAGATAGTCATGCCTCAGAGTTGTCTCAGCCTAAGAGGCGACAGCTAAGTTTCATGTTCTCACACTAAAGGATGTCAACAGGGTGGGTGAACCCATTTTAAAAAATAGGCGAAGGACCTGAATAGACATTTCTTCACGAAAGATATCCAAGTGACCAATAAGTGCATTTAAAAAAAATGTTCCACATCATTAGTCATCAAGGAATTGTAAATTAAAACCACAGTGAAATACCACTGCCCACCCACTAGGACGACTAGAACCAAAAAGTCACACAGTAACAAATGTTGGTGAGGATATGGAAAAAGCAGAACCCTCAGAATACACTAAGGATAGGAAAATGGTGTGTGGTCACTTTAAAAAATGATCTGGCAGTTCCTTAAACAATTAAAACAGAGTTACCCCAAGACCCAGCCAACTCTACTCCTCAATATGTCTACAAATGAAAACATTTGTCTGTAGAAAAACACATACATGGAAATTTACAGCAGCATTATTCACAGTAGCCAAAAAGTAGAAGTGATCCAAATGCCCACTGGCTGATGAACAAAATGTGGTATATCCAAACAATGAATTTTATTTGACCACAAGAAAGAATAAAGCACTGGAAGGAATAGAGCACACAACATGGTACCTGCCACAACGTGGGTGAGCCTCAAAAACGTTATACTCCGTGAAAGAAGCCAGTTACAGGGTACCACATTTGATCCAATTAACAAGAAAAGTCCAGAATAGGCAAATACAGAAAGACAGAAAGTAGATTAGCAATGGCGGAAGGGTGGAAGGTGGAAAGAAGGTTAGTAGCTTAAGAGTGTGTGTTTTATCTTTGAGGTGATGAAAATGTGCTAAAATGGTGGTGATTGTTGCATGCATCTGTAAAACATAAAAACCACTGAATTGTGCATATACATGGGTGACGTGTATGATGTAGGACTTGCCGCTCAATTTTTTTTTTTTTTTTTTTTTTAGAAAACTGGTCAAAAATCATGACAAATGAAAACAAAAAGAGGAAGGTGAGTAATATAAATTATTTGGCACCTCCCATCGTCTGGCTGGGGCAAAGTGGCTGGTGTAGCCCAAGACTGGTCTGTAGAGAGGGACCATGGTTGGCGCCTGAGAACACACAGAAGGTGCTGGGGTGGAGAAGGGATGAGGGTCATAGAAATAGTCAAAAGAGGCCTCTGGGTATGTAAACTATATCCACGTGAGGAATGTATCTTTCTGTGATGAAGAAGGCACAAAATTCTGATTGTCCATGGTTGCATCCTCTACCCGCCCTAAGACCAGACCAAAGAGAGGAGAAGAGGAAGCCTCCAAAGGACAAGTGAAGGGCTAGCATGGAGAAGGAAAGGAAAGTTGAGCAATTGCAAACAAAGCATGCCCACTATAAGAAAACAGGTTTGATGGTTCCATCTCAGGAATTTTAAGTCGAATGGAGAAATCTGCCTCAAAAGTGACTAAGGTTCTAATCCGAGAAGTATGCAGCAGTTGCCTGGAGCTTCTAAATGGAGAGCCCTTGTGGTAGACAGGCAAGTTTAAAAGAAACCCCAGTGACTCATTCCGCTAGTATTCACGCCCTTGAGTAATTCCCTCTCCTTGAGAACGGGTCAGATTTAGTGACTTGCTTCTAGAGAATCAAATGCTGCAGAGATGATGGGAAGTCACTTTCCAGAGTAGATGACTTTCAGGGCACCTGGGTGGCTCAGTGGGTTAAAGCCTCTACCTTCGGCTCAGGGATCAGGCCCCGCATAGGGCTCTCTGCTCAGCGGGGAGCCTGCTTCCCCCTCTCTTTCTGCCTGCCTCTCTGTCTACTTGCGATCTCTCTCTCTCTGTCAAATAACTAAATAAAATCTTAAAAAAAAACAAAAAGAGTAGATGACTTTCATCTTGGGGTGTCTTCTCTCCTTTTCTTTTTTTTTTTTTTTTTAAGACTTTATTTATTTATTTGACAGAGATCGCAAGTAGGCAGAGAGGCAGGCGGGGGCGGGGGGTGGGGGAAGCAGGCTCCCAGCTGAGCAGAGAGTCCGATGCAGGGCCTGATCCCAGGATCCTGGGATCATGACCTGAGCCAAAGGCAGAGGCTTTAACCCACTGAGCCCCCCAGGTGCCCCAGAGTGAGTGACTTTCATCTTGGGTATCTTCTCTCCTTTTCTTGACCTCTTGCTCACTTGTTCACGCACTCTGAAGGAAGCCAGCTGCCAGCTTCTCCATGCAAACCTTGTGGAAAGAACCGATGTCTCTGGCCAATCGCCAGTGAGCACCCAGGACCTGTCAACAGCCTTATAAGTGAGCCTCAGAGCACATCCTTCCTGCCCTGTTGAGCCTCCAGACAATGGCAGCCTCGGCTGACACCTTGACTACCGTCTTGTAAGATACCCTGAGCCAGAGGCAGCCGAGCCTGGTCAGTATCCTGCCCTCGAGTCTGTGAGATAATCAAGGTTTGTTCTTTTTAGCCCCTAGGTTTTAGAGTAATTTGCGACACAGTGATAAATAACCAGCACAGCCTTTAAAGCCCCTTCTCATCCTGATATTACATTAGTTTGAGAATCTATTGTATCCAAGGGATTACTGCTGTGGGATAAGTATGTATGGGCACACGCGTGTGAACACGAGTGTGTGTTTGTATGTGCCTGCATGTATTTTGTCAGAAAGGTGATGCCTGACATAGAAAAAGGCCATTAATTTCAGACTCCAGCCCATTTGGATGTTGATGCACCCTGGCTCTGCAGAACCTGCTCCATCTCTCAAAGAGAAGGAAAGTGTTGCTGTGACAATGGTCACAAAAGGACTAGAGCTGCCCCTCTTAACCATGTCTCCTGCCCTACGAGAGAACGCAGCCCACTGGGTCAAATTAGCCCTTCCCCCACCAGAGTTGTTTAAAGTATAATCAGCATCACTTAAACTTTTTTTCTGATTAGTATGGGAATGGTCAGAAGCTTCTGGAGGACCATTTATCTCCCTAATTCTACCCTTTGCTCCACAAGAATATGTTAGTCTCCTTTTCTGCCCAGAAACCTATGACTGCCCATGCTAAAGCCATAAATTATGCAGGAAGCTCTTCTGTGCAGAGATCAAACCTGGATCACTACATGGCTTTTATTCATACCCAAAGCATGCAGCCTGCTTTGTCCTGGAGAGAGGGGCCCTCCCCCAGCAGGAGCTACAGACACACTGTTGACAGGATCAGAAGCCCAGTTTTGCTCTTGCTTCCCTCCTGTCCCCAACAATTAGCCTCACTCAGAATGTCAGCTCGTCCCTGTGCCAATGGTATACAATCGCAAAAGAGCAGGAACCAGCATCTCAGAGCAGTGAGTCAGGGTCCGCCTGGAATCCTTCTCCTCCAGTGATTCTCAGGTGACCCCCTCCAAAGGGGAAGAAGTCATTACCTTGGTCACCTGAGGCCTCACAGGTGGGGTCCCAGAAACTAATCCTGAGCTGGTTGGAGGTTATACAGGAATCCGGAATGCAAGGGTCCAAAAGTTCTTTGGACATGCCATTCAGATGGGCATGTGGAGGGGGCCACAGCCTAGAATAGTATTCTGTTCTAGTCACAGTGAGGATGAGCTTTGGATGTCAGCAGATGGTCCGGTTTGGAAATAATCTGGGGACATGGGCTGGAGGGTACACCCATTCAGAGATAACTTCTGGCCTGTGCTCCCTGGCCCCACCACGACAGAGCTGAGCTGTCAAGGAAAGAGATTCCTCCCCCGCAGTCTGGTGTCAAGCAGGAAACGCAAGATCTTGTAATGCAGGCAACAGGATCTCCTGGGGAAAGAAGGCCTGGGTTCCAGTCCTGAAGCTTGCTTTCATCAGTTGTCTTGGTTAGGCCTTTTTTTTTTTAAATTATACTTAAGCTAAACACTCAAATTATGCCAAATCAGGTCTCTGGTGTAAGTCTCTGCCCAAGAGAAATGAGTAGAATTGAACCCCAGAAGAAACTGCAACTTATACCTAGAAAGAGGCCAAGAGGGGCGCCTGGGTGGCTCAGTGGGTTAAAGCCTCTGTCTTCGGCTCAGGTCATGATCTCAGGGTCCTGGGAACAACAAGCCCCGCATCTGGCTCTCTGCTCAGCGGGGAGCCTGTTTCCCTTCCTCTTGCTCTCTGCCTGCCTCTCTGCCTACTTGTGATCTCTGTCAAATAAATAAAATCTTAAAAAAAAAAAGGAAGAAAGAAAGAGGCCAAGATCCAGGACAGTTTTTCTCTCTCTCACTCCTTTCCCCTCCTTCCATTTCCCTCCACCCACCATCTCTCTCTCTCTCTCTCCCTCCCTGCCTCTCTTCATAGCTGTGCTATGTGACTGTCATTTCTGTCTGCTCTCGCATGCCCACGTGAGTTGGCCCTCCAAGTACAAATGTCCTCAGGTCAAAACACTGCTCAACTGACAAGTATTGCTGAATTCCATTTCCAAATTTCCAAGGGAGAGACGCTGACCAGACAGATGGGGTCAGGGGTCTGATCCTGGTCCCATCAGCCATGGCCCAGGAGAGGGGTGGGGGTGGGATTCAGGCTCTCACAGCACAAGAGAGCCATCAGCTGAAGATGGGGAAGGGGGTGGTGAGAGAGCTGGCCCGAGAAGGGGCCTCTGGGGCTGGACAGACTGGCCCGAAGCTTGCATTCATCCCACAGCCTGCTTGGATGTAATTCTTTGAGGACCTTAAACTTCTAGTCCCTAAGCTCCTCCCTTATGAGTTCTGAGTTCTGTTCAACAAAGACAAAGAACCTTGGGATAGGATAACATATCCTCATTTGCCCTCAGGAGAAGAGCAGAGAGTCCCCGCACCAAAGCAGGAAGACTTTGGTCGCCAGGTATGGAACTGTAAGGACAAGTCTGAAAAAAAATAGGAGTCAGAGCATATTAGCCATCCGCTTAGGCACTGCTACCTCCTCTCCCCAGTGCCTAAGCGAGGAGATAGCTAGAGTCTGACGGAGGTGCTTTAATTAACCTGTTAAGGCCCAGAGGGAATCATTGATAGCATTATCACAGCACTAAAAGGATCAGAAGTTCCAAATGTCTTGCTAAGGTGATTGGATCCCCAAAGGCCTGGAAAGAGTCAGTGCGCCGCCCTAAGTAGCCAGCTTACGACTCCAGCACAGAGCAGATGGGGCGCTGGGGACGGGAAGGCTCCTCCGGGGCAGCGGACAGAGGACTTTTCTAAGGTTATTCACACAAGCTGGGGAGACACCTCTCTGGCTCGTGTGGGGACAGGTGCCCCGCATCATACACTGCGGCCCTTTTAGGGATTTCTCACTCTAGTACATTCATGTCGGTTTACTTCCCATCTCAGCCCATAAATCATCTCTTTTTCACTCTCCTGTCTTCCTGCAGATGGTTGAGAAATTATATGACCCAAAGACACCATCCGTGGACTGAGGTTTCCTTCAGTGTCAGTCACTTTTGAATCAAGTACATTTAGCTGCAGTCTGGCTATTTTTCCAAATTACTGTCTTCAGCAAACGCTTCAATAAAACAGTCTTTTTATTATTCTGATGGAATTCAGCAAACAGTGTCTATGGGAGTTTTGTTTTTTGTGAAGTGCTCTGTTGCCAGGATACCCAGGGTGAAGATGTCAAAAGAAGACACATTGAAAGGACAAGCTATAGTGAATATCCCAGAATCAGCCCTTTGCATACTAATCATCCTGATTTACCCTACGTTGTTTCTGTTTGCTATAGGAAAGATACTGAAGTCCACAGTTTCTAAATAATAAACTACCCACAGAAGAGAAAACATGTATTATTAAGGAGGGCAATGCATCCTTGACTCCCTTCTTTTCCCTTTTTTCCTTTCTTTAAAAATGCGGCGCTAGGACCATTAGAGACACATTCTGGTGTTGCGTTAATGCAAGTAGGGAGAGGAGAGAGAAATAGATTTCTTCCCTGACAACTTCAGGAAGAACTGAATGTTCACAAGCATCTATGAAACACCTTCTAGGTACATAGTATGATACTACGGCCTTAAACTAGATGCATTTGAATTGATATAGATATAAAGTCTTGTAGCCAAATAAATAGAAGATTTTCTACAAGATCAGAATAAAGAGGCTTGAGTTTGCAATGGTAGTAACTCCCAAGGCCATAACAGACAACAGATCTTTGAGAAGCCAAAGGTATGATGTGTGTGTGGTGGGAGGAGGGGAAATTTAACTTTGGCCTGTCTCGATAGTAGTTTCCTGGTCACATGAATATATTGCACTGTTAAAATATGGGCTAGTGACCCTAGATGATGCATGAAGGACTTTGTTAACATAGATACGGTGCTTCAAAAAAAAGTGTTTCAAGAAGGATTCTAGATGAGACCAATGAGCTTGGTGGTCTTGTGGAGGAGGCTGATCAGAGGCAAAGTCCTAGAAGCTACTCTATCAGAACAATTATTGAAGATACTGAGAATGTTTAAGCCAGAAGGAAAGAAGTTTACAATGCTTGTAAAAACTATACCAAAATTAATTCTAAACACATCCATCTTGACCAAAAATTGCCTGAACTCGAACTAGCACTCTTCTCTCACTGTGCAAGAGAGTAGAAACATTGAATGCAAGATTTCCCAAAGAGAGTCAGTTGGCAGTCACCCATTGACCATGCACCACTGAGTCATAGCACAGGGCCTGAGCCCAATGGAACCCTTGCTCTCAGACATGGCATCGTGATCCGAGTCCGAGACCTGACCTTGGTTCTGAGGGATTCTTCTCTCTTGGCCAGAGAAGGAGAAAGGCAAAGAAAGAAGAGAGCTATTCTCTTCCGCAGGGGAGAGGTTTCTCTCTTGCCAATAAGTTCCGAGAGAGCCACAGAGCTGGAGGCTGTCATTTTGGACTTGAGTTTTCCCCTCAAGGAGACACAAAGGAACTACAGAGCCTGAACACCCACTTATGAAAATTCATTCCAAGATTTCTGCCCAATTTTTACAATGCTCATCCACAGAAGCTAACAGAATACAAAAATCCTTCTTTTTAAAACTAAAACATCTTTTCCACAATTTGTGTCGAAACATGCTGCAAATACCAAAGGCGTAGCCCATCCGTGACTTCTTAAGCTGTTTCTAAAGGAAGAAATGTCTGCCCTTCCTCCCTACCTGCTGCCAGCTTGGCTTTTAAAATAATTTGAATACACAGATGAGCAAGAAAAGGTGCCATCAGGACTCCCAGGAAAACATCAGACCATGAGAAACCGTAAGAGTGACAGAACCAACCTCTATTATTCTAGTATTCAATACTGCATATCATCAGTATTAAGTACAGGAGAAATCAGAATTTTCATATTGAAATCTAGATTAACCTATATGCTGGTTTGACTAGTGTTACGTTACAGAGTGCTGTAAAGATTAATTACAATGATTATGCTTCATGCCTACTACATAGCATTAAAATGATTTTGAGAAGAACGTTAAATTAGTTGTGAACTGAGCAGTATTTTAAAATAGCTTCTCAGCTTCTCAGTATACCTGAGGAACTTGGAAAAGATTCATACCTGGGTCCCTATACTTCCCCTTCCTTAATTTTTATCCTAAAGAAATAATTCCAGATGCAGACAAGGATTTGTACACAAAGAGGTATCATTCATAAATTTGAAACAAATGAACTCTAATATTTGGAGAATAATTATGTAAGCTTTGGACAATTAATCCCGTGGAATTGCAACACAGTAACATTATAACATAATGTGAGCAAAAAGAAAAAAAATGAATACAAAATTGTAGAAATATGACCAAATAAAATATGTCAAAACAGTAGATGCCCATGAATGGTAGGAAGACAGATATATTTCCTGTAATAAAGATGCACTACATTGATGGTGGGACGATTAAGTACAGACATGTTGAAGGTTTTCACTTCTTGAGCAGTTATCTTTATTCCGAGTGAAGCAGTCACCGGGTCATACATAGAGACAGAAAAAAGTAGAACCTGGTTGTGTCTACACCTTTACATCTTGCAGACAGAGGATGCCTGTCACTGTACTTACTGTAACTCATGTTTAACCAGCTGAAACCAACTGCTTGGAAATGGCTGTGTCTGGATCACCTTTTCTCTTGGTCTCCCCAGCATGGTGATCAGGCTTCTTCTGTTTTCAGATTAATTTTTTTCTTTTATTGGAGACTCAAGTCTCAGACCCCTATATGTCTTTCTACAGAAATGCCGAGTATTCAGAGGAAGGGAGCTTGCTTCAAAAGAACCTGAGAGGGGGGCTGGAGCACAGAAAAGCATCAAAATCTCAAGACATGAAATACATTGAGAAACCTCCAACATGCCCTAGAGGGTCTGTGGGTAGTTATTACGGAGCCTTGAGTGGAAACAATTTCCATGTTATGTTTAAAATCAGCATTCTTGTGTCTTGCAGTAGAATTACTTCTGATTCATTTTCTCTCTTATCTTCTAGCTTTCTTCTTTCACTTAATTCCCTGCCCTATTTCTATCTCAAAACTTCCTTTAAACCACAGCCAGGTAGAATCCAGACCTACCCTCTCCTCAGGTGAAAAACTGTGTCTTTAAACAAACGTTGTTGTAACTCCTTTTTGGGTGTCATGCATGCGTCTGGGTGTTTTCATAAATATATTGACCCAGTGAATTCTCACCAAAACTCTATGAGGTGCTATAATTTCTGTTCTCTGGATGTAGAAACGAGGGCTCAGAGAGATTGGAGTTGTGCCATCAGCCATGGAAAATCCAGGGTTTCAAAGAAGCTGGGTAGTTCTAAGGCTCATTTTTCAACTCTATGGGTTTTCCATAGGATATTTTTCTGGGTTCCCTAGAAATCGTATACCCATATCATTTACCATCCAAATTGGGACAACTTTTAGAGGGAAAAGAATATTATTCATAATAAGCCTGAGACAGTAGGTATAAATTTGGGCTAGCCAAGGAAAACTGGGAATAATTTTCCTCACTAGGGTGGGAAAGGCGTGAAACACAGTCGAGGGCCTCCTAAGGGCCACCCTACACATAACCATGGCATAAGGACAGTGTCACAACCTGATGAATAAATAAAACATCAGTGGTGGAATGGAATTCACTTCATGGAGCCATTTTTGTGTCCCGAGCAACCATCCCTCAGAGAAGATGGGCAACAGTAATTCCACCGGTACGGCCCCTCACAACGATCATGCATGAGAGGAAGCCACGTCGTTGGGATATCATTAAAAACAGAAAATCTGAAATGGACTTTTCTTGATTTCCAAGTGGAAGAGTGGGCTTCCACTAATCATGCAGATCCCTGGTTCCTAAAGCTATTTCTTGGTTAAGGTTACATGCTAACAAATGTATCCTTCTGTACAAATGGCATGAACAAATGCAACATTTGTATTTGGTCCCTTCTCTCTGTCACCCCTAGCTAAAACCACTTTGGGCAGACTGAAAAACATCTGAAACCCACTGCTGGCTCTAGTGACTGGGGCTGAGGGGAGGGTCATGCCAATGGATGAATTTCAAAGGAAAATTTGTATCTCTTTCCTTGTACCAGGAGATAACCATCAGAACCTCAGAAGACCTGGAATTAGCTAAAATTCTACTTCAAGGGAGAACAATATCCACAAACATAGGCAATACAGTTCAGCTTTGAAGGGAATGGACATCTCAAGGAAACCCTTCCATCCCCATTCCTCAAAGGGATGTGGGAGCCACCAGCCCCCACTGATGAGGGCCTCTGTGCCAGGCAAGCTTTGCTCTCTAGCAAAAGAGCCAAATGAGGTTTCAGGCTGAAACAGTCTCTTTGGCACTGCTTCAGAGGCAAATAAACTATTTGCTGTCAGGTAGAAAAAGCTGCAGGTATGACAAGGGACAGCCATAGAGATAAGAAAGAGGAAGATGAGACATTCAAAATACCTAAGAAAAGGTGAGCGTTTCAGGGAAGCTTATTTCTTATGAGAATTTAAAATGACCAACAGAGACCAACAGAAAATTCTTGCCAAATTGAACAAAAAACCCTTGTCAAAGTTGTAATCTCTAGTTAGATCGCTGGGGGCTTTGGAAATCAATCGGGTTGTATTTAAACCTACATGTATTAACAGCCTCTGACGAGTAGCGGTGTAGAGTCCCACCTTCAGAATACCTGGTCCAGAATAGTTCACTCAGCCCCAATGGGTTCATTCATGTTTTCACTCATCTCACGCACAGACGCTGCACCAAAGGAGGCAACATCACACAGTGGTCAAAAGCCTGGTGTCTGGACTCAGAATATATGATTTCAAGTCGTGGTTCTATCACTTCTCAAGTGTGTGACCTCGCAGAGTCAACTTGATGACTCTAGGTTTCAATTTCTTTCTCCTCAAACTGTGGAGGGGAGGCAATAATGGGGCTGAACTCACGGGAGTGTTGGAGAATTAAGCGAGTCAACATATATATAAAAAGATAAAACCAGGGCACCTGGGTGGCTCAGTGAGTTAAAGCCTCTGCCTTGGGCTCAGGTCATGATCTCAGGGTCCTGGTATCGAGCCCCACATCGGGCTCTCTGCTCAGCAGGGAGCCTGCTTCCCTTCCTCTCTCTCTGCCTGCTTGTGATCTCTCGCTCTGTCAAATAAATAAATAAAATCTTAAAAAAAAAAAAGGATAAAACAGTGCCTGGCAAGTGGTACATACTATGTAAGTGTTGATTATCATTATGAATAATAGAAACACATTGATTGCTTTTCACAATTGGACAGATTGTGCGTGCTTGTTGTTTGACTCCCTCTTATTGTGGAAAGAGTGTGACACAGCTAGCAAAAATAAGTAAAATACAGTAGGACAGCATAATTTTCAAGTGGGAACAAAAGAACTAAAAACAAGGATGGAGCTGAAATTAACCTCGAATCTTTATTGCTTGTCTTTTTTTTTCCCCCTACTGTGAACTGGCCTCTCAAAGGAAAGACAACAGCAAGACAGAGACATGGGGAAGGCGAATCCTCACATACGGTATGCCCCATATTAGATGTTCCAGTCCACTCTTAAATAATTTTCAGGTTGATGTCTCATTATTGCTTCCTCTGAAGACAACACTTCTCCTGGTTTTGTTCTCTTTCCTTTGCATCACTGATCCTTAACATTCATGCCAGAAATGTACAGCAGAGAGGAGGAATGTGCTACTAAAGAGAAAGGGGGGAGGCAGGGAGGAGGAGGAAGCTAAGAACAAAGGCAGACACAGGGCAAAGGGAAGGAAAATGATCAGGAAGTCTAAGGGGCTTAAAACACCCGCTGCCCAGACCTGGAATGATGGGCTGTATCTCTGTCAGAGTCCTCTGGGAGCTCTCAGGATCTACAGGGAACTCCCAGCCTGACCTCTGCTTCCAATTAGTGCTGCCCATTAACATTTTCATGAGGTGATACATTTGTCTTCTGAATATGGTAATGATGTCAGTGTTTTTCCTAGTCTTGGGAGAGTTTATTCACCAAAAGTGTCTGCTCCAGGAAGCAATTAGGAGAGCACTATCTTAAAGAATTTTACTGTGGCTTGAACATTAGAATTAACTTCAGGGTGGGTCATGTTTATGTGTCACACAAACAAAGAAGTTATTGATATTCTAGAAGTAGATGATGACAATAACAATTCATGTTTAGATTCATGCACCTGGGGGGGAACTTTTAGAGACCAGTGAATCCTGCTTCCTCATTTTGCAGCTCTGATGTGGTGATTTTTTTTCCCCAGACGACCATACCTTGTTCTTATTAGTGTAGGAGCAGATTCACAAAAGTAAATTCTTTTGTCAGAAGAGATTAATGGAACACAAGGCATGATTTTCTTCTTTTTTCAGTTTTATCTGTATATGAGCATCTCTCACTACTCTAAGCTGTCATCTCAAGGGCTGGGTGTGTCAGGCTGTTCACTACAGTTGTTCTGTAGTGGGCCATTTGGGAACTTTCCAGCTGTCCGCTGCCATCTGTCAGTGTGGCCATTGTTATTTCTCCTAAGAATCAACCATGACTTGAGAAGAGTTGCCACTCATCAGGGGGGAACCATATCACCAAGATGATTACATAGCAAACCATAATTTTGTGCAAAATGTAGTCAGTAAACTCTAGTTAGAGGGCCAGAAGGTAATTCCGTACTTATGTACATGAGCTTTATGCCACCTAGTTTTCTCACTTCTCAGGCAACAGGGTGGCAAAATGGACTCTGGAAATAGACTGCCTCAGTTATCAGGTCCGCGATCTTGGGCCAACCAGAGTCTGGTTTCTCTTGTGTGAAATGGAGACTCTGACAGTAATACCTATGATATGTGGGTATTATGAGATGTGAATGAGCACTAGGACATGTAGGCATTAAATGAAGCAAAGAAGTAAGTCAAGGAGTAGACAGACATTCAGTTAGCATAAGAAGGTAATCAAAGGGGTGCCTGGGTGGCTCAGTTGTTAAGCATCTTCCTTCGGCTGGGGTCAGGTCCCGGGGTCCTGGGATCAAGCCCCGAGTCGGGTTTCCCGCTTGGCGGGAAGCCTGCTTCTCCCTCTCCCACTCCCTCTGCTTGTGTTCCCTCTCTCACTGTCTCTCTCTGTCAAATAAATAAATAAAATATTTTTTAAAAAAGAAGAAGGTAATCATAGCCATGCTCTGAGCACATTCACCTTCATCATGCAAGACATCCAGTTGTGTTTTTTAGTTATTTCACTGAGGACAGATATCTGAGGGTCTTCTCCATCCTTTCCTTTATCCTCATGATATGGTGCTTTTATAGGTAACTTTTCCCCCTACCTATTCCATTCGAGAAAAAAAAAAAACAAAAACACCAAAAACCAAAAAAACAAAAACAAAAAACAAATAAAAAACTGGGTGAGTTGAACAAGAAATGACTGATCCTGCATGTTTTTGAGGCTGAACACAGGAAATGCAAGAACATTAGGAGTGGTGAGCAAAGGGATTAAAAATACTGACAAACTGTAGGGTTTGCCCAAGGAAGGAGGAAATGATGTTATATCCATAGCCATACATATATGGATATGTTAGAGCCAAGGATATAACATGCCCAAGAATCTAGAATGCAACTTTTGGGCACAGGGAGTGGCTAAAGGAATACATTTTTGCTTCACTGGCCTGCTATGGGGTGAAGAGAGAAATCCATGTTGTTTTTCTCCAACCTCACCTCCAATTTTAGCAAGTACTTGGATTTCCCCATTTAAAAGTGGTGAGGTAGAAACAGATATAACATCCGTCAACCATTAGGAATAACTGACTCACGAGAATTATCATAGGATGATAAAACAGTTGAGTAAACGTTTGGTGGGAAACAGGGTACTTACACAGTTTCCAAATACTAATTAGAAAGAAGAAGAGGTGACTTTACAGTGGACACCCCATAACCACACAACCGAAGCTAGCATCACCAATAATGAGACAAACTGACATCCCGTGCCTCCTGGTGTGATGCAGAAAAACAAATTAAGGAGCATTTTACAAAACAAATGTCTAGGGACTCTTTCAAAATATCAAGGCCATGAGAGAAAACTAAAGACTGAGGAACTATCCAGACAAAAAGTGACCAGTGAGTAGAATGAGTGATCTTAGATTTGATCGTGGATCAAGAAAACATAATATAAAAGATGTGATTGAGGGGCACCTGTGTAGCTCAGTCAGTGAAGCATGTGACTGGTGATTTCAGCTCAGGTCATGATCTCGTGGGTCATGAGATCAAGCCCCATGTCGGGCTCCACACTCAGTCGGGAGTCTGTTTGAGGATTCTCTCCCTTTCCCTCTCTCTCTGCCTCTCCCCCTGCTTGAACTCTTTCTCTCAAGTGATTTTTTTTTTTTAAAAAAGGAGATGTGATTAAGATGAGGTCTACATATGAACTGTGTATTAGGGAAAATTATATCAATGTTAAGTTTCCTTAATCTGATCATTATATGATGAGTAAGTAAAAGAATATTTTTGTTTTTAAGAAATACATACAGAAGTATTCAGGGGTCAACATCATGGCATCTCAAACCCTTTAGCAAGTTTCATAAGAAGAAAGAAGAAGAGGAGAAAGAGGAAAGGGGCAGAAGCAGTAAAAGTATAGTAGAAAGCTCTGCAGAAAGAGAAACAAAGCAATGATTGCAAAATGTTAACACTTGTGAATTTAGGCAAAAGGTATATAAAGTTCATGACATTATATTTTTCTATTAAGTTGGAAAACTTTTCCAAATAATTTGTGTAAAACATTACATAATAGAGAACAAGAGAGCAAGAGATAGGTATAAGACAACAAGGTGATTGCAAGATGGATTTGGTAACTGAAGGCACCAACCCCTTCCACGAAAGGCCACTGGCTCTGGTCACATTTCACTTGGGGGTACTTGGCTAAGATCCCATATTGGTGCAGTCTCCAATGGTATGACTGCCAATTACTGTGCTTTCACTAAGCATAGACTGCTGATTTTGTGTGGCCTTAATATTTTTGAATTTATTTATTTATTTATTTTTTTAGTAGAACTCTTATGTGCCTACCAATCAGGAAAAATTGTTGGAAAAAGTTTAGGAAGGCAGCAAGACATTTTCAAAAAGCATACATAATGGTTTAAATATTTCTGTTCCCTTGAAACTTTATGTGTACTTTCTTTGAGTGGGTGCTTGCCAGTTGGAATTGCACATTGTCTTTCGTGCATCAAGCACACTCACACAACCCATACATCACCAATTATTTCCAGATTTAGTTTCTTTAAAGTTGAAAGTGTCTTCCTCCTAGATGTTTACTTCTTTTCAATCATTTATAGGTATCTCGCCCACTAATTTCACATAGACTTTAAAAGCACTTGACTTTCTTGAATTCCTCCAAAGCACTCAATGTATTTTTCATCAAGAAATCTCTCTTTCCTTAAAGGTATCATCAGTTTATGTAATATTTAAATTCTACAAGTACATATCTAAGGACAACTAGATAGAAGAGGTTCAGAAGCAAACACAATTGGCTCTTGTAAGCACACAGCCACACAGCTAATGGAAGGAGCAGAAGCACAAAGGCATGGTACCGAGCGGCCAACTGACTACATGTATTCAGGGTGCCCCAAGCTGTAGTCATCATGTGTTAGAGAAGAAATGGAAGACCACTGGTTAATCCCATGAGGATCTGGGTGTCAGTAAAGTGCTTCCTCCTTAGGGAAGATCTCCTTAGGAAAGATCCTAAGGAGGATCTTAGGAGATCTCCTTAGGAGATCTTCAATATTGGCTTATTCTCAACAAACAAAAGACTTGCTCTTCTCCAAGGGTAAAAACATCTCTTCTGGTAATAAATATTAATTCTCTCTGAAGTTGAACATCAATAACAGAGAAACTAAAACAAGGAGCGTTGATTTGGTTAACAAAGAGCAACTGAGTGCCTACTCCGTATCAGATGCTCTTCTGTGTATAGGGCACAGACTTCCTTTCCACAGCCGCCATCTTTGTGGCTCTACTGCTGGGGGCAGCTGGGTCCCCCTTCTTTATCCCAACAGAGCCCATAAAAAATGTCTGCTTGACTCTATAAGTAAGGAATTAATTCAAGGCTGTCCTTTTTCTCTTCCGAGAGACGAGAAGGATGAAAACGTGGGAGATTTTTACCCTGTGTCGAGTCAAATGATGTTATCATTTGCCACATGTACAACATGTTGTTTATGGTACAGTCGATTGATCATGACGCCTGAAACCAAGTGATAGATGGGACATGGCTGTAGCAGCAGCAGAGAAACAAGGAAAAATAGCCATAATTAACATATGGAGGCACACTGATGCAATTTTGTGTCTTCCTTTATTTAAGCAATTTTCTAAATTTGAGATGATTCCTTTAATTAATCATAGAGTGAAGGCTTTTTAGTTTCCAGTATTTATTCCAGCCTTCAAATTACTTAAAAAAGACTGCTGCGGCTGTTCGTAGCAAGAATCTGGCCTTAAAGTGGGGAGGCGACTGGGAGCATTAAAAACTGGGTCGAAGAACACAGCCACAGGCTCCAGCATTAAGTCTGCATAGCCCATCCACGTAACTGGCTCTGAAATCTCTGCCTGTAGCCTGTACCCACACCCCTTCCTCCATGACACCCCACCCTCTGCATACACACGCAGGAGGACTGCTAAGCTCCATGCCTAAGAGTATCCTTAAGAATGGTTCTTCTGGGGTGCCTGGGTGGCTCAGTGGGTTAAAGCCTCTGCCTTCAGCTCAGGTCATGATCCTAGGGTTCTGGGATCGAGTCCCGCATCGGACCCTCTGCTCAGCAGGGAGCCAGCTTCCCCCTCTCTCTCTCTGCCTGCCTCTCTGCCTACTTGTGATCTCTCTGTCAAACAAATAAATAAAATCTTTAAAAAAAAAAAAAAAGAATGCTTCTTCCTTCCTCTCCCTGAATTAAATCCTACACTTTGCTAAACACTCAAATCAACTCTCCCTTTCTCTGGGCAATGTTCTGCCCCTACTCCTGTCTTATGGAAACATAAAAGTGCATTTCATGAATACTCTTTAGCAGTGACAGAGTTCAAATTCTTATTTTATCAGTGAGAAAACCAAGACTGGGAGAGAATGAATAGATAGCACAGACACTATCATAGGGTAGAACAGAAGCAAAACCCAAAGTCTGTGTCCCAGCTAAGGGCTCATTCCATGAGACCACACTCTCTTATTTTTATCACGTGAGCCCTTACTCATTTGGACTTTGCATAACTGCCCTGAACTTGCTTTCCATCAGAATGCCTCTAATTCAGGTACAAGGCATGTGCCTACCCAGTTAGCATGCAGGTTCCTTGAGGTCTGGGACAGTGACTTTCATGTCCTCTGCGTGTACCTAGGAGGAGCCACTGATTTAAGGACGGGGTGGGTTTCATGAGCTAAATCTCAGATCAGACAGCGTCCGAGGCTTCCTCCCAAGACCCCGCAGGTCCCCCAGTAATCTCACACAGCACTTGTCTTCTGATTGCATTTCCAGGCCCCCCCCCCCCGTGCTTTTGATTAACTTCTGTATTTTTCAGCCGTTGTATTGCCCAAGCATCCATTTTGTTTCCCCAGGTGGGATATAGAACTGTAGGTAACAGGCAGTTAATAAGCTTAACAGGTAGGGACAGAGGCTCATTAATGATTGTTCTGTGATTTGTGGCCAGTCCCCCCAGCACCTAAATCTTGAAATAAATATATTCAGAGACTCCGTTATCCCAGAAGAGGACATGGATCATTTTTCTTTCATTAACAATGGAGCCGCTACAGCAACATTTTTATTTATATGCACATTTCCAAGCCTAAAAGCTTGCCCCTTTAAACCTGCTTGCACTAAATTTTGATCAGCCCTTGATGAAAGAAGACTTATGGATCGGAGACAACCTGGTAACCATCTGTGCCCGATGCATATTAAAGGAAATGTAAATTCACAAAAGGCTCCCCAGTATATATCAGTTGATCTACCCAGGGAAGACAGAAGATGATTACATAATCTGGGACCAAATCTTCAGATTCAGAAGGGCCATGTTAATGAGGAACTTCACTGATGTATAAAGCAGAGAGGTGCCTTCAAAAAAAAAAAAGAAATGTCTAGATAAAAGGTGGATCCAAATTTCCCCTCTCTATCTGGTTATCTGTCTGATGTGGTAAGCACTTTGGGGGTCTGCATCCAACCATAAGACCACACATTCAATACACAAATACACATACCAGTACAAGTCTCTGAGTGCTACAGAATGAGGGTCCAGGCAGGCATGATAATATTTTATGACCTTCCTCTAGTACCACCCCTCTCCTTCTCCCTCCCTTGTCCCCCCACCCCATGACCATAGCCTTGGAGCTGCTCTAGCCCTAGGTTGCTAGAAATACCGTATGATCCAAACTGAGGCCATCGTCACATCCCTCTCTCCAAACCCTTTTGTCTGCACGGACTTAATCTAAACTAATCAGCTTCCTTTCTGTGACTTCAGAGTTGGCACTGAGAAGCCCAGCTCAACTGTTCAGCTGAATGGAGGGTTTTGCAAAATTGGGAGCTAAGACCCTATCCTGCAACATGCTGAAGAAATAGCAAACCCTGGTGCAGTGAGAAAAAAATAAAGCAGAAACATAAACAGGTGGAGAACCAGAGCCTGGAATGTCTCAGAGTGAAACAAAGAGAGAAAGAAATTGTGCTGCTTTCTGAGCATTTTCCAGGGGCTGGTCCTGGCCAGCCCTGGACCTCAGCCTAGCTACACGTTCTTCCCTTTGGTTTCAGGCAAGCACCCCATTTTCTTAGCCTCAGTCCACCATTCTGCCTGGTTTGTGTGCAGTCAAAAAGGAGGCTTTGAGGAAGAACCCTGGCCAAGTGAGGGCAGGGCTCAGTCCAGACTCCAGGGCCATACTGGGCCCACTGCTGCCCACTGCCTGGCCTGAGCATGGCCTGGGCAATGTTCTGCCCCTACTCCTGTCTTATGGAACCTACCATGGCCCTTTTCAGAGCCAGATCCTCTTGTTACCTCTGAAAGAATCTTTTCAATGCTCTGCCCTTGCCAGAAGCATGCCCAGCTAGAAGACAGGCACCAAGGCTGAAGGAGAAAGCCTCTGGCAGAAGTGGGAGCAAAACCAGAGATGGCTGTTGTCTGCCTCCCTCCCTGGCTGTCCTCAGAGTCTAACTTCCTGCGGATCCCCTGAGGTGCCCCTGAGTTCTGCCCTGGGGTCAGAGACGAGGAAGCAAGCCCAAGTCCCTACCATGGGCAGGTGGTCACACCTGGTCACCCCATGCATCAGCGCCGGGGCTAGAACACAAATCTCCTGCCACAAAGCCAGAAGGAAAGATAGGTGGGGACTCCCTTGCTCTCCACCACCTTGAAGGCCCGTTCTTTCTTTCCGAAATATTTTATACACTATTCTAATTTCATGAAGAGCTCAATACCCAGTCTGGTCCAAGTTGTGTCTTTCCTTAGCTCTAACACATATTCTAGGATCTGATGTCCAAAATGAAACCTCCCCAAACAAAGCCAAAGCATGTCCACTCACAGGTTTCCCCTGCCCTCCCCATCTTTCCTCCACCAACTTCTTTGATAAGCCTCCCCATTCCTCTGCAGACTGCCTGAGCCAGAGGGCATGATTCAGTGCCTCACAGGACACCTTATCCTTGGAGTGCTAAATACAAGTTAAGACTCATGACTCTTTTCAGCTCTAATCACAGACTAATTTCTCTGATAAAGCCACTCCAGATTTCTATTCAGCTCAGACCCTTGGCAGTGGGCCGGGCCGGGCCTTGGATCTGTTCTGGGCCCTGGCTGCAGGGCAGATCCTGTGATCTGAGCTCAGGCAGTCACCATATCCCTCCCCCCTCCAGACCTTTTTACCTGCTTTGTTTTGATTATTTTAAAATCCTGCCAAACCCATTAGGGCTAATGCTTAGCTGAAAGCAGCCATGACCTCCTGTCAGCGCTTGGCACTGCAGAGCCATCTGTGACAAGGAGGAAGCTCCCGATCTTCTCTGAAAGGGGCCAGCAGCCTTTGCTTCCAAAGGGAGGGAGGTGGGAAGCAACAGTGGAAAAGGCACCTCCCACCAAAACCGCTGAAGCCGAAGGCTCCCCTCCCCCAACAGCGCAGGCCTCCCCTCCGGAAGGACAGAAGCAGCTGCAGAAGCAAGAGCAGCAGCCTCCGGATTGTGAAAGTCCCACCAGCAGCTCTCTTGAGTTTGTAATCAAAACAAAAGCACACCTGTGTTTTGGCAAGCTTCAAAGGGGTTAGGAGTGGGAGCAAATCAAAGTGGTTAAGAGAGCCTTGCTTTGAGCCTAGGACTGCACAGATACACCACAGCACTCTGCCACCTCGGCTGCTTGGTGACCTTGAGGGGTCACCTAGCGGACCCTTGACATGCGGGAGATTCACAGTTGATTTGCCTTGAACGAGGGTGCCCTCAGGAACTCAGTCAAAGACCCTCACAGCCTGTCCTTCTGTGGCTTAGAATTGTTCCACTTTAACACTGAACCAAAGCTTCGGTAGCCTCCCCTTTGTTCTTGGCTCAGAGAATGTCCTTCCCTCCCCCTACTCAAATCTGGCACATTCTCTAAGACCAAGCTAGTTGCTTTTTCTCAAATCCTGTCTTGGCTACCTACGAGAGCCTTCAAGTCTCCTCCTACAGCCCTTTCAGATGCCTCACACAATTTTGCAGACATTTTAAACTCCTTCCTTTTGTCCTCCATTATTACGTCTGTGTTATAACTACATCCCTCCGAATCATAAGCTCCTCGAGCCCAAATCATTTCAGCACACTCTCAGAATCCACGACTGATTAGAAAGAAAAATAAATAAAACAGTGACAATACACATCCCAGGGCATGGTTTCACACTCCCTTACAATGCATACTCTGTGTCAAGAGAACACAGCACTCTGTCATTTCCAAAGGTCAGAAAAAGGTGACCTTGGTCAGCCAACAGAGGTCTGGCAAGCCTTGTCCATATGGATGTCCCTGCTGTCTATCTCTGTGTAATCCTTCCCTCGGTGAGGGAGTCAGTGATACAAAGAGTGGTGCCTTCCAATCCATAATTGCAGCATCTTTCTTTTGTCCCAACTGTGGAGCAGCTCTGGGTCTCCTGCCTTGGCAGTCAAAGGCCTGATCTGGCCCCTTTCAACTGCAAGAGATGGTAACAGGACCATGAGCCTCCTGCAGCTGCAAGGATGGACCACAGGTGGCCAGTAATCACTGGAAAGGACCACGAGAACTCTGTCTGTTTGCTTGACCTTAGTGTCCTTGGACGGCCAGGCCCTGTTGAGAGAGAGTTGGGGAAATTGGAAATGAGGTTTGGAAAAGAAATTCTGAGTAAAGCTAGTTGAGTAGACCCACAGGTAAAAAGCTCTATACAACAGAAAGATAGCAATCCCTACCCCCACCTCGGTCTCCATGACCCACAGAGGCATGCCCCTGGTCTATCAATAGTCCTCCCCTCCATCTGCCCCAGAAAGCAAAGGGCAGGGACCCTTGTGGGCCTCGGAGACCCTGATCTCTCTCAGTGGTTGAGGAGGAAAAGAAATAAAGAAAATCCATTCAATGTCAGATCGTAGCAGAGTCCAAATAAGAGGATTTTTTAAAAATAAATTTAGAAGGACTTAGGACCTCAGTCATTGGCTAATTTCTCTGTCCCCAATCAGTAAGGACAATATATGTTTAGGCCCAAGTGCTTCTGGATTGGGGTATGAAGTGAGGAAATATTATATTGTTGGGTCCATGGTCAAAGGAGCGAGACTGATACAAAGCAAAGGTCAAGCAAAGGTTTATTTTCGCACCAAGCATCGAGAATCGAACAGACCGGCCGGGGCCACCCCTTGCAAAGAGGCGACCCCTCTCTGCCTTACAGACTAGCTTTTAAGGGCAAAGGCCATGTGGTTGGGCCTGGCCACGCACAGGTGGCCAATGAGATTGTAACACAGAGAAAGATGCACCGTCATGCTAGGTCACACGTAAGTGACCAATTGAATTACAATTTACCCTGTAGTAGATATTTGAACTAGCCTATCACCTTGGTCGGAATTGGTGCCCAAAAGGTACCCAAAGGGCGGGGCCCATACTCCTTGGTAGCTAGGGAGACAGTATGCGTCCCCACTGATTGAATACCTCCACCTGGCCTGACCCACCTCCGTATTTGGGCTTTGTTACCTGGGACTAGTTTCCGGGACTTGTTTTTTTAAGTAAGTCCCCTGGGGGAAGGTGGCGGCAGGGACAGTTTAAGTTTTACTGTATAAACAACAAAGTCATTGTTTAACGGAATGGAATCGCTCTGGCTAAATAGGCCCTTCCAATATATTTATTTTACCCTGAGGAGGAGAAACCAATTCCCAGGAGCAGCATTGCTAGGGAAGAAGAAAAAAGAAAGAAAGAAAGAAAGGAAGGAAGAAAGAAAGAAAGAAAGAAAGAAAATAGAAAATGAATATATCCAAAATTGCCCCTAAGATCTCAATACTATCTTTGTGTGTACCTTTGACAGAGCTCTTGGCTCTAAGAGGCCTAGCCAGGCCTCTTCGATGCAGGTCTTCTTTTTCCTAGAAATGCCCCGTTGTCTGCTCCCGACTTCCCTCACATACCATACTCCAAGACTTCCGTACACCGTTCAGCGCCTCACCACTCACACACCAGCCTAGCAGCTCCATGGCTGTCAAGAGAATTGCCTGTTATCAGGCTTATGTGAGATTAAATTTAGTCATTATCTTGGAAGAGAGTTATCTCATGTTGACAAAATCCCTCGGAGTTCACTGTAGAGAACTTTAATTTCCACATTCAAATGAGATTTGAATTTGATCAGGCATCAATTAAACACTGTGCATTCCTCGGTGACCTGACTTCTGAAGAAGAGGCACTGCCCGCTCTCTGCTCATTCAGCGCCAGGGTTTTGTTTCCTCCTAAAACCATCATCGGAGGCCGGAGGTCAGACTCGGAAGTCACGTGCGATACATTTTGCTGTAATACGCGTGGGTTTGATTGCTGCTTTTAGAAAGAGCTACAACGTTCTCAATTATAGGCTCACTTTCGTGGGTCAGCTCCATCCCCATGAGGACAATGCCATGTGGCATTTAAAAGCAACCAGACAGGCCTGAGTCCAGATCTGACTCCATCACATCTAGCCGTGTCAAACCAGGCAAGACAACCTACCTCTCCGAGCTCAGTTTCCTCATCTATACCCTGGGAAACGACAATGACATGACAAATACAACAACCTTAGTACAAGGGCTGACGCAGAAGGACCACTCAATAAACAAAAGCTGCCACTTACCAGCATTCATCATTTTCTACATTTAACTATTTATTTATTCCATCACCATCTGCCATTTGTGGAGCGCCTCCCAAGGCATTGGGAAAGATGACGGGGATTGAGAGGTAAAACTATGTGGTCTCTCCTCTCACAGAGCTTATGGTTTGGGGGTGAGACCTATTTCTCAGCAAGTTTATGAGACTGTGTACAAAGTGTTAGGAGAATATTGGAGAAGGAGCATCCAAATTTGGCTGGATAAATCAAGGAAGGCTTGATGGAAGAGGTAGTTGTTGAGCTCCGATATGAGAGATGAGTGTGCGTGTAAGGGACACAAAGGCAGGGAGGCCACTCCCGTCTAAGGAGATAGCTTGTGTTGAGTGTTGGAGAACAAAACTTACCTACATCACTCCAAACTAGCCTGTCACACCAAATGAGAAGCAAAGTGAGGGGAAGGAGGAAGCAAGAGGCTTGCTGACCAAAGCCCACCGGAGGCTCTCTTTAACGGAGACATGATTTTAATGGTTTTATACCTTGAAGATAAGACCCAGCTCTTATTTATTTGTATCCAGAGTGGAGACTTGCTGTGATGGTTAATTTTGTATATCAACTTGACTGAGCTACAAGAGGCCCAGGGACCTGGTTAAATATTATTTCTGGATGTGTTTGTGAAGCTGTTTCCAGAATAGATGAGCATTTTAATTGGTAGACTGAGTAAAGCAGATTGCCCTCCCCACAGTGGGTGGGCATCCAGCAACCCACTCAAGACTCAAATAGAACAAAAAACAGAAAGAAGCTGAATTACTCTGTCTATCTGACTGCTGAGCTGAGACATCTGTCTTTTCAGACTGGGACTTAGGCCATCAGGTGTTACTGGTTCTCAGACCTTTGGACTCAGCCTGGAATTTACACCACTGGTTTTCCTGGATCTCCAGTTTGCAGACAGCAGATGGTGGAATTTTTTAGCCTCCATAATCATGGGAAAACAATTCTTTTTCATAAATCATATGTATATTTATTAAACAAAAACATATATGTATTCTGTTTGTCTGGAGAACCATTTCTGCACATAGCAGATGATAAAAATTTGTCACCTGAAAGAGAAATTAATAAATGGGACATTCTAGGATTATTATCTTATTTTCAGGAATCAGATCAAAATTTTTTTAATATTTCATTTCTTTATTTGACAGAGAGAGAGAGATCACAAGTAGGCAGAGAGGCAGGCAGAGAGAGAGGGGGAAGCAGGCTCCCTGCTGAGCAGAGAGCTTGACGTGGGGCTCGATCCCAGGACCCTGGGAATCATGATCCAAGCTGAAGGCAGAAGCTCAACCCACTGAGCCACCCAGGCATCCCAGGCATCAGATCAAATTTTGATGAAGAAAGGATTAATAAGGGGGAAATGGAAGTTCCCATATAAATCTGGTCCAAAGCCTCTATATTTTCCACTGAGAAAACCCCAAGACACTTTGGATCATCTCACCCATGTCAGATTACAGGACATAATTGAACACAGTTTTCTAGCTCTGTGAGTATCACACAATTAGTTCATTCTCAGATGACTCTGGGTCTCGCTGAACATCATCATTTTCACCCACCAAAGCAGGGAGTACTTACTGTAGAGTTTGGCGATGAATCTCTATCTCTGGTGGAACCACTCAGCACTTTGCAAAACAAAGAATTTAAACATATGGTTCAGGAATTCAGAAGAGCTAGAGCCAGTCCTCAAGTCTGTAAGCGCATCTGATGTGGGAGCAGAAGAAGGGTTGGGCTGGTGGGTGGGAACGGAGGACATCTGTGGGGAAAGAAGGCTGCTGCATGGTTCCTCCAGGGAAAGGGAATTAGAATGGATGCTGGTACTTCCCTTAAGCCTCTAAGCCTTGTGTTTCTTTAGTAATCATTTCGCTTTCCACTCACCATGCACATCCTTACGGCTAGAAACATTATCTAAATGTATATTCTATACTTGGCTTTTTGTTGACACTCAAATATATACCTAACAAAAATGAAAATTGTGCACATATAGGCAGCATTTAGTTGGCTAATAAAGGGGAAATAAACATACCACGCAGAAGAGACCTCATGAGGTGCCGGTCTTGGAGACTCATCCATATACTCCCCGGCTCTTCAGGATCACACAGTAAATACAGTACACCAGAAGGTATGAACGACGTGTTCTCCATATTCACTGTTTTTGGTAGGCACTAAAAGTAACTTCAGGATCTAGGTAAAAGGACAGGGTAACATGGCTGTCTAACCCGTTAATTACGAGGGGAGAAGAGCAAGAATGCCTTTCTCAGTGGAGAATACCATGAAGGGTTTGTCAAGAGCCCTTTCCCAGGGAAAGAGCAATTTGGATGCTGTTCCCACTGATTCTATTTTGCGTTTTTTCTAAGCTCTTCCGTGAAGAGGATTCTGAGCAGAGATTAACCTCCAAGGGATAAGTAGCAGCATTGATAAAAAAAAATTTTTGTAACTCCATTTGTAGCTCCATTCTTCCTCTGACCTTGGGCATGAGTTAGGAGAGAGTTCCAGACAGAAGAAATGCAGTTTGAAAGCTGGAGAGTCCTTTGTTGCTCACTTGAAAGAGTTAAGTCTGGGTCTCTCAAGCCGAACAGATTTCCCTCCCTGTGCTCCATGATAACAACCAGGCTGCTTCTCTCTGTGAAATAACCATTTTTGTCACTTAGTGAGACTGCTTTTTCCTCAGAAAGGTCTCTCTGGCAATGTGAGCATGCATGTGAACTCCTATTCTCACGCACTGGTCAAGACCACGCTTGTTAATTAGGTTCCACGGTGACTTGGATGAGTGGTCAAAATCACTTTGCCTTTGTCTCATTAACAACTTCACACTTGGAGGAAGGCTTCCCATGAGTCTCAGCTGCCTGGGGAGGGCGATGCGGGAAGAACCGGAAAGGGACCACCACCCTTGGCAAAAGATATCTGCTCTACCCGGGAGCTATGGAACCAGAAATTTTGCCATTTTCTGTTTGTTTTTGCAAAGTTAGCATAATCTTTCCAAGGATTTCTGTATTTTTATATTCAGCAAATATATATTAAGCATCTTCCATGAACAGACATTGTGGGAAACACAGCAATACAGTAACCTATATGACAAAAGTCTATATGGAATATGGATATATATCCATAACCATAACCTAGGATAAAAAGTATAAATGTCTTCAGAGAGTTTCGGATAAAATGCAAAGGGAATTCAGAAGAGGAAGTTATTGAGCACTTCTGACTCAGAGGATCTTTTGGCATCTGAGCTGAGCCTTAAAAGATGGGTATGATTTGGACCTAACTGGACGCCATTCTAGAAGCATTGAAATTAACAAGCTTTTTTCCTATTTTTTTTAACAGTAAATATTTAAAAACAAATAAGTCATTTTGTTCCTCAGATAAATTTTCTCTGTGGCAAGAGAGGTCTGGGACCAGCAGGTTTCATCAGGTACTACACCAACCGTTTCAAATAAAAGGGCACCAAATTAGTGGGAAAACACAAGCTAGACCAGTGAACTTTCTGGACTCACATTTTTACTTGTATTAGGCAAAACCTGGATAAAAGTGATAGAAACATGTTTCTTATTAATGTTTTTGGGGGATTTTGACCAATGGAGATATGTGCAAACTTTATCCCAGAGTAGCAGGGGGCCCAAAGCCCTGCCAATGGCTAAGTGTGGGGGCTTGGGAAGGGACTGTCCTCAGGCTGGGAATATGTGTGGGAAAGGTGGAATAGCTCTGGCCAACAGTCCAGCTTTCTAGGGTTGTCAGTCCAAAGACAGCAGGTGTGATGTCACAGAGAATCTGGGACACAAGGTCAAAACTGGCAGTTACTTGAGATACTAAGCCTAGTCATTCAGCTTTTTTTTTTCTTTAATCTTTTAAAAAAAATTTCTGGTTATTGTAAAATATATATAACACGAAACTTATCATATTAATTATGTTTAAATATATAATAATGTTAAGCTCATTCACATTGTTATACAACCAGTTTCCCAAATGCTATTCATCTTGCAAAATTGAAACTTTATACCCATTAAACTATGACTCTCCCCTGGATTTGTACAATATTTGTCTATTTAATGACTGGCTTAGTTCACTTAGTATAATGTCCCCAAATTTCATCCATGCTGTGGCATATGTTAGAATTTCCCTACTTTTCAAGACGAGTAATATTCCATTGCAGATATATAGCACATTTTATTTATCTATCCATTCATTGATGGACACTTGGGTTGCCTCTACTTTTTAGCTTTTGTAAATAGTGTTGCGATTAATATGGGTATACAGATAATTTTTCAAGATCCTGCTTGCAACTCTTTTGGATAAATCTCTAGAAATGGAATTATTAGATCATATAGTAATTCCATTTCTAATTTTTGAGGGATGACCATACTGTTTTCCATAGCAACTGTGCCTTTTGACCTTGCCATCAGTAGTACACAAGGGTTCCGGTTTCTCTATATCCTGCCAACACTTGTTATTTTCTGATTTTTTGAAAGTAGTCCTCTTAATAGGTATGAGATGACACAGGGACGTATAAAATTGTGCCCAATGGACAAGCCTGCTCAGGCAGGGAGGGATCTCTTAGAAGTGAAAGTTGATGTAATGCCCCTTAGCAAGCTTACAAAATAAGGCAGAAGGGAGGCTCCCCAGGGAAGTGTTGGCTGCATGGGAAGGATGCATTGGGCCTGCTCCAAAGCTCCTGAGATATGCATGTGCCAGCTACAGTCTGAAGCTGTTGTGTACCCCATGGAACAGTTTCATTAGGTAAAGCCTGCATTTGGCAGTATTGTGGAAAGGGAACATACTGCTCAAAGAAGCAGTTGTTAGGAGGTGAAGAGGAAACGCCTAGCCCTTTCTGTTATGCCTGATATCCAAGCAGAGAGCAGCGCCACAGTCGTCGTCAAAGGAATCCCAGCTAAGGGGAGGCACTGCAAAAGACTGCGGGTAGAGCCGGTTCTATCCTGAGTCTAAAACATTCTTTAGGTCATAGAACAGAAACTTTTTCTGTGACATTGCATAATACAATTAGCCCATCAGATTATACAACAAATTCGTGAAGGGAGGAGGGTACTGAATATTTGCTTGAACACTGATGTGGGTGTTTTGGGGAACCATCTGTTATTGAACTGCTTTGCTGGCCCATTCAGAGAAATCCCTAAGATTCCAAGTAAAAGCTTCAACTAACTGAAGCCTGACTCTTTGGAATGTATCTGGGCTCCTTTCTTGCTGGCATATCTAACCCTGAGATCACATTGAAATTTCCCCCAAAGGTCACATTTTCTGTTAAATAGCTCACCATCTCTCAGCCAACTTGAACTCTGTCTACCCATGGCCACAAAGTCCAGATGCTAGGATTCATCATTGTAATCTGAAAACATAAGCATCCAAGCAACTCTTCCCTTGGTTCATAATGATATTTTGGGATACAATCTGCTATTTAAAACAGCTGTTGTTGATTTACTTGGGACACATGCTGATTTTACGTCAAACAGAATGTCATGCAAACTTCTTCAAGGAGTCCTGGGGGGGAAAAAAAAGCAAGAAGAGCATAAAAGATAAGAACAGCGTTTATAAACGTTTGCCTACATTTAAAATTCTCCTGTATAAAATTTTTCAGACACTTGGAAATAATGTGCCTATCTAACTGATTTCAGATTTCCTATTTCATCATCCATGCTCCTTTGCTGATGTGAGCAAAAGAGAAAAAGGGGGAAATTCTCCCTGTTGACAGTGAAGCACTAGTTACACTGAGGAAGCTTTTGATAAATACTGAAATAATAATGAAAAACCAAAAAAGACCATTATTTTCAAGGAGGCACCTTTCCTCCTCAAATCTTCTCTCTTCCTTGTAACCTTCCTTTTGTCCTCTAATCTCAACAATTTCCTTTATCTTTATCTTTCTGAAATTAAGCCAATTTACTTAGTTTAATGAAGATCTGTTATGCACATAGGTTTCTCAAGGACAAAGAACACATCAGAGTGTGAGCACTTTGAGGACATAGAATGGATCTTTCAGCTTCCAATCAAAGCTTGAAAGATGTGGGGTCTTCATAAATGATCAGTTAAGTTGAATGAAGCATGTGGTTACTGCTCCAGAAATAGCTATCTGAGGGACACCCCAAGTAGAAGTTTGTTTCTCCCTCACCACCGTGTCCTCTTTTCTGCAGACTGCTATCTACCCCTCTGGCTCAGTCCCATGATCTCCTCTCCTGACTTATAACTGGCCTTCACTAGCCTCCCACCTTCCAGCAACCAGACCTCTTTGCTCTACCTCAAGGTGTCAAATCAGTCTATGCACCAGGCCCTCAGTTCTGCTTTCATCTCTCTGCTGGGACCAAGACTCAGCCTGGCTTACTCTTGTCAGCTCACTTTCCTCTATTCTCAAATCTAATTGCTTCAACCTGCATCCCCATACAACTATGTTTCAGGAAGATGACCAAAGAAGAGGAACCCAGATTTTTTATAGTTTCATCAAAAAGCCAATTCCAAAGAACATACAAGTGGTCAATTTTGCTTGTGATCTATGATACACTGACATACCTAGGAGTCTTTCAGGAGAAAAAACATGGGAGTTATAAAGAATCAGCCACTAAACAAAACTACTTCTCCACTATAAGAATGAAGAATAGCATGTTGGAATTAGCCAATAAACAGGCATCTTCTGGCTCCATAAGGAAGACCTGGTTTCTTTATGCATCAGAAGTGAAACATAACAAAACAATTTTTTTTAAAGATTTTATTTATTTATTTGACAGAGAGAGATCACAAGTAGACAGAGAGGCAGGCAGAGAGAGAGAGAGGGAAGCAGGCTCACTGCTGAGCAGAGAGCCTGATGTGGGACTCGATCCCAGAACCCTGAGATCATGACCTGAGCCGAAGGCAGCGGCTTAACCCACTGAGCCACCCAGGCGCCCCAACAAAACAATTTTTAAGGAAATGTAAAAGATGTGGTGAACTAACAAGGTGCAAAAAAAAAAAAAATCACTATGGAGTATATCTTAATCTGTTCGGGCTGCTATTAAAAAAAAAAAAACAACCCACAGGCTGGGTAGCTTAAAAACAACAGAAATTTCTTTCTCATAGCTCTGGGGGCTGGGAAGTCCAAGGCCAAGGAGTATGGCCATATTTTATTGAGGGTCCTCTTCCCAGCTCATAACCAGCATCTTCTCCTTATGTCCTCACACGGTAGAAGGGGTGAGGGAAGTCTGTGGGATCTCTTAAACAAAAGCACTAATTCCATTAATAATGGCTTTACCCTCATGACCTAATCTCCTCCCAAAGGCTCTACTATAGTTAGGGAGGAATAGGATTTCATCATATAAATTTGGTGAGAGGTGGGCAGGGGGGCAGGTGGACAGAGGATACAAACATTCACACCAGAGCAGAGTACTTACTGTATGCTAGGTTTATTCTAGGTACTGATCCAATGGTAAATTTATTTTTTTGAAGATTTTATTTATTTATTTATTTGACACTGAAAGAGAGAGAGATCACAAGTAGGCAGAGAGGCAGGCAGAGAGAGAGGGAACAGCAGGTTTCCTGCTGAGCAGAGAACCCAATGCAGGGCTTGATCCCAGGACCCTGAGATCCTAACCTGAGCCGAAGGCAGAGGCTTAACCCACTGAGCCACCCAGGCACCCCCCAATGGTAAATTTAATTGGGAACTTGTATTTATTGGGTAGACAGAGAAAAGCAAGTGACAACCAAAAAGGTATAACTTCAGATACTAATAGATCCTTTGAAGAAAATGTGATCAGGTTGAAGGATTGTGGTAAGAGAGTGGGAGGCAAGGACAATTTCAGATAAGATGGTCAGGGAAAGATTCTACATAAAAATTCTTGAAAAGACCTGAAAGAAACCCTTCAGACAGAGGGAAGAAAAACTGCAAGGATCGAGTGGAAGACATAAGCTGGCATGTTCCTGGAACGAAGAAAGCTCACGTAACTAAACGGACTATATAATGGGCACAGAAGTAGGAAATTAGATCAGAGAGGTAGGTAGAAGCCAATTATATGGGACTTGTTGGCCTGATACAGAATGCGAATTTTACCATAGATGTGATAGTGATGTGTTAGAGAATTTTGAATAAGAAGTGGCAGGCTCTGACTTAAGTTTCCAAAAGATCATTGAGATTGGATCTGGGGTAGTCTCAATCTGAAGCAAGACAGTCCATTAAGAGGCCTTTGCACTAAATGAGAGCAGACAGTAAAGCAATAGAGTAGTCATCTTGAAATCGAGGAGTAGTTATATTTGAGATGTAATCTGAAGAGTGGACAGGATTTGCGTCTGTGTATGATCTGCATATGAAGGAAGCAAAAGATAAAATGTCTACTCCTTTAATTTGGACCTGAATATCTGAGTAGATTTATTGGACATGCTAAGTTTGAGAAATGTATTAGATGTTGGAAATGCCAACAAGGCACCTTGATGTGGTATGGAGCTCAGAGGAGGGGCTGAGGCTGGACGTGGGAGACGTATAATATTGAAACCCATGAAACTAGATGCAATCACCTACAGATATAAAGACAGAGATCTGAGACATGAACCCCAGAGCACCCCAGAATTGTGGTCAGAAAAGAGGCGGAACCAGCAGAGAAGCCTGGGAAGTAGTTGAGGCTATAGAAGGACGATCAGGCACTTATGATGGTTAGAAGCCAAGTGAAGTATGTTTCAAAAACAAGGAGCGACAATGTATGTCGAATGAGGCTAAAAGTTCACTAAAGATGAGGGCTGTCAGGTGAACTGGTAGATTTGATAATAGGGAAGTGATTGATGACTCTGCCATGATGGTTTCAAGGAGTAGTGAGGACAAAACCCAAGCAAAGGAGTTTAAAAAGGGACTGAAATGTAGTCATGAAAGCAGCGTACAGACAACTCTCTTGGAGTGTTGTGCTTCAAAGAGAGCAGTGCAAAGAGGCAGTAGGTGGAGGAAGACAAGAAACTCGGGTTCAAAGAAGGTTGTTGTCCATGTGGTTTATTCTAAGATGCGAAACATGATAAGCACAAGCCTGTGGGAATTATCCAGCAGAGAAGAGAAAATTGATGGTAGATGCTATGGACTGAATGTTTGTGTCTCCCCAAAAGTCCTATGTTGAAACCCTCTCTTCAATGTGAAGAGACAGGGAGGTAGGCACGTTGAGACGTGATTAAGTCACCAGGGTGAAGCCCTCATGAATGAGATTAGTGTCCATTGAAGAACATGTATGAGAGAAATTAGCTCTCTCTGCCATGTGGGGATACAGCAAGAAGGAGTCCATCAGCAAACCAGGAGCACGGCCCTCAGCAGGAACTGAATCTGCCGACACCTTGGTCTTGGACTTCCCAGCCTCCAGACTCTGAGAAGTACATTACTGCTGTTGAAGCCACCCAGTTTATGATATTTTTGCTACAGCATCCCAAACTGGCTAAGACACTAAGGAATTGTTGGAGTTTACATGACAGAGGATAAGCTCCAGTTCCTAAATGGATAGAGAACTTGGCTTTGATAGGACACATTTTTCTAAACTAAGTGCTTTTCTTTCAGAATAAATATACTAATTGCTTCCGTATTTTTCCTCCCTTAATAGAGACAACACTATGGACTATCTATGAAAGACAGGGAATTTTTTTTCACTTTTCACACACCAGGAAACTGAGACAATATGGTTAAGCAACTTGTCTGAAATCAAACAGCTAATATAAATATCAGAGCCAGGACATACACTCCGAGCTTCTGAGGCCCCAAACCTGGTTCTTTCTGCCTTTCCACACAGCATGTGTGTCGGTAGTAGACAATGGAAGTGCACTCTCAGGAGGCCCATGCAAAGCCACTGGTTTAGTATCTTTTGGAAATTAAGTAAGGGGAACTTTTGACAAATTCATTCAAAACGAGTCTTTTCAACTTTGATCTGCACCTGTCTTTTCCCCAGCCAGCCTAGCCCAGAGACTCAGAACTGACAGATGGTCGTTAACTCTTACCAAGGGAGCACTCCTATCTCTTCTGTTCTGCCAGTCCTTCCAGATGCATTTCCTCTCAAATGACCATCTTATCAAGGATATAGTTCATTCTGCTAGCAAATAGCCAAGGGACACACTAGGAACATCTTAGACAGCGAGGGAAGATGGTCTAGAATTATCAATTTGCTGGGCCTAATGCTCAGATGCATAATTAGCAGTTGACAATGGTTCTGGGTTGGGCACAGTCTTACAACTGTCAGATCAAGGCATAGTCTACAGTACTCAAAGCTGGCATTTGCAACTTTCCTCTTCTTAATATAAATTAGGAAGTTGGAAGCTTTCTTTCTTAAACAGATTTTTTGCTTTCCTTTATTTTATTTATTTTTTTTTTTTTTAGTATCTCTGCCACTACCTAACTTGCCCTTTAAAAATATGCCTTATTCTTCCAAGGATGAACCAGAGTGAGAGACGAAGAGGATATGAATCTGAAAGGTGGTCTTCACTGTTTTGCCACATCTGCTTGAAATTCCACAGCTGGCACTGAATCCTAGAGATTACCACAATGACTAATGAGTCACACAGCTCTCAGTCTTAAATGCATTTGTGAAAATGTTCAGGGATTCAACCACAGCTTCTCAACATCAAGAATGAGAGGTGTGAGAGCTCCCAGACACCAGCTAGTTCATCTCTTGCCAGGTCTGGATTTTTCCCTTCTGGATAAGATTCTAGCAGATGCTTTAGCTAGTCTTGTTTTAAATATCTTAAATGATGGCACTCCCTCCCCTTTCCGCTGAAAGGCTATTTCACAGTCCAGTGGATCTTATCACCAGACTGTGTTTTCCAGCAAGTTGCCTAAAATTCATCTTTTGTTAATTTCTTAGCATAACTCACGTTTACTCACTTTGGCAACTCACCTGTGAGCAGCTTCTCTCCCTCATTGGCAATTAAGCAAGTAAATCTACAACTGAGCGATCATCAGCCAATTGCTTCCCTCTATCCCTTTTCCCTGCTGGATAAACCCAGCACAAGGAGAATCTCACGAGACTGGCGTCCAGTGGTTTTCTCTCCGTTTTCCTCTATCTCTTCAGTTGTCACCTCATCGCTGTCAGTGGTTGCAGGGACGGTTCCCATCCACCAGGGGTGGCTGGGGACTCAGTCTCAACACAATGCAGTTTTTCCCCCCTGATTCTTCCCTGGCCCTGACTCCACAAGGATTCTTAAATCCCGCTCTCTCCCCGACTGCAGAGCGGGGACATTCCGCGGGAGGTACACACTACAGAGACAGTCAAGTGGGAAGAGGCCACCCATCCCCCTCAAGGAGTTCCACGCAGTGTCTTGCCCATTCTCGCCCCAGCTCCTCCCTGCTCACACTCCTTGATGCTTTTCTTCTATGCGTCCTCCTCAGTAGCCAGGACGTCTGGCCCTTGCGTTTTCACTTCCAAATTCCTCTGAACCTGTGTTCCCCGGTGCCCATTTCCTGCCCCCCTGAAATATGTCATCACACTCTTATTTTTCTCCTTGGATAAAGACCAACCTGTGACCTGTCTCAGGCAGATAGCATTCCTTTCACCTTTTCATGCATCAGGAGACTGAGACATCGTGGTCCGGTGACTTGCCTGCAGTCAGGCAGCTAATACCAGTATCAGAGCAGAACTCACACCCTGAGCCTCGGATGCCCCGTCCGTGGTTCTTCCTGCTTTTCCACACCACATGTGTGTCAGTGAGCGAGACGCAATAGAAATAGGCTTTGCTCTTGATTCCACCCTTTTTCTAGGAAGGTGACTCATACCTAAATATACTTCCTTTACGTGCCATATAGAATCAACTTTTTAACTTCCTTTTATAAGAATTGTGTATCGTGGATGTTGTTTTGATGATTATCAACAAAAGAACATTCTTTTTTTTTTTTTAAAGATTTTATCTATTTTATTTAACAGACAGAGATTGCAAGTAGACAGAGAGGCAGGCAGAGAGAGAGAGGAGGAAGCAGGCTCCCCTCCGAGCAGAGAGCCCGATGCGGGGCTCGATCCCAGGACCCTGGGATCATGACCTGAGCTGAAGGCAGAGGCTTTAACCCACTGAGCCACCCAGGCGCCCCTCAACAAAAGAACATTCTTTGGCAAAGTTAAATTTTTCCCCCTTTGCACTTTAGCCAAATGGGTCTCACTGTCTAGAAATGCTTAAGTACATTATTTGATGGCTGGAAAGTAATTCAATAGAATTTACATTTCGAATCCAAGAAAATTATATTAGGCTAAGGATTTATAAAGACCATTTTTATTTCGCTCTGTTCTTGCTTGAACTACACACCCACCCCGCCACAATCAAAAAGAGAGAAAAAAAAAAGCTACTTTTGTCTTCATGAACTGATGCCGCTTGAGTTGTTCTGCTTTAGAATCCACAAGACTAGATAGAAAAACAACAAAAAGAACAAGCAGTAACTGGAACGCGAACAAGTTGGGAGGATGTGACTAACATACCTGCATTCTGCTTACTAAATCGCTTCGCATTGCCACACAATATGAACGATGGTCTGCTTCAATTTCCACACTGTATTTTAAGTTTTTTTGCTTCAGTACTCTGGTTTAATTTCTAAAAAAAAACACGGGGTTTCACAGTTATAGCCAACTGCTTATCCCAGGCAAATTAAATTAAGCCCCTGGCATGCAACTAAAAGTTTGTTTCGCCTAATTGAGCAGCTAATGGGTATGGATGAATCTGAGGTACAGATAAAAATATTGTTTTCAAAGAGCCTTTCTGATTAGCATGTGCTGAAATGGGCAAAGAAAAATATTTATGCAGTCATTTCTATAAGCGTGTTCAAATCCATTGGTGAGGCTCCAGGAAAGATTTCAGAGGGCTCTGCCTGTCTTTATATGAGGTGCTCTGCTCTTTGCTAAAAGAAGGCTAAAACCCTTCTCCAGAAACATCTTGACATCCTGCTGTGTCAATGCCCGGCCATCTTTGATCATGCCTGCGGGACCTGTGCTCTTCCCATTACCAGCCCGGGCCTTCCCTCAATGACTGAATAGGTCTCCACTCTGAAGAAACTTCATTGTTTCATCTTATAAATAGCCTCATCTAATAAATGGCCCTATGCCACTATGCCTCTGTGTTACTGGGATGGAGGAGGGAAGAAACAAATAGTTGGGGAGGTTGCTCTGAAATATTAACGTTCTGAAACTTGTTACATTAGTTCCCTATTGCTTTGCTGTGTTTGCTGTTAGAGTATTGAATGTCGAGGCAGATGACCATTTCTCTGGAAGAATCTCCTTCTGCGACACTGCACCCTTTTTAACATTAACAGCAAAACAAATATGCATATTATTTACCACACCTTATAATTATAAAAGAGACACACACAAAAAAGAAAATCCCACAGTGGTTATCCAGTTCATGTGCCATTTAAAATCCTCCAGGAGATGCATACCTCAGTGCGCCTCCGTGCATTTGCTTCAGTTGGTCCATACGTGAGTCTCTCACGACACGTCACATTTACGGCCTTAAGAACTTCCTCAACCTTCAGCGAACTCTTCCTGGAAGTGTTCTGTATTCACGTAATCTGTTTTCCATACCTCTGTCCAGAACTGCTCATCAGAGACACAAGAATGACCACCTTATGACTTGGCCATTCATTTGCTGAGTGAGGAGCATAGCATCTCAGCAGAGACTTTCAAGTTTTAGAATTGTTATGAAATTCAATTGAAATGTATCTCCTACTCTCACCTCAAATTCCTACGTGAAAGTCCTAATCCCCAGTTCCTCAGAAAGTGACCAAATTGGAGATAGGGTCCTGAGAGAGGTAAATGAGTTAAAACAAGGATATTCGTGTGGGCCCTAATCCACTATGAATAGTGTCCTTATAAAGAGGGGCAACATGGAGACAGATACATACAGAGGGGGGATGATGTGAAGATACAAGGAGAAGACAGCTATCAACAAGCCAAGGGGAAAGGTCTGGAACAGATCACTCCTCCGCAGTCCTCAGAAGGAACCAAGCCTGCCAACATCTTGATTTCTGACTTCTGGCCTCCAGAACAATGAGACAATAAATGTCTGTTGTTTAAGCCACCCAGTTTGCGGTCCTTTGTTATAGTAGCCCTAGAAAACTAATACAGGTACTCATTTAAGCATCGATTTCCCATGTTCATTTAATAAATATTGGAGACCGACCTGAAACTTTTCCATATCTACCAGTGGAAATTCCTCCCTCTGGCTATTAAGCAAATTTTAAAGATTCTTTTTTTTTTTTTTTTTAAAGATTTTATTTATTTATTTGACAGAGAGAGATCACAACTAGGCAGAGAGGCAGGCAGAGAGAGAGAGGAGGAAGCAGGCTCCCTGCCGAGCAGAGAGCCCGATGCGGGGCTCGATCCCAGGACCCTGGGATCATGACCTGAGCGAAAGGCAGAGGCCTTAACCCACTGAGCCACCCAGGCGCCCCCTATTAAGCAAATTTTAAACAAGAAATTCTGATTTTTCTATGCTGCTTGTCAGTCTGCCTCAGATTAAATATGTTCTTATTCCTGGTTTGAGTAAGAAAATCTTACTTTTGTTTGCCTCTTTACAGTTGTAGAACTTTTCTTTCTACAGAATAACATTAGTCTAGCAACTCATCTCCATCCATTTTGAGATCACGATTCCAATCACATTCTCTTGGGAGGGCAAAAGTAACACATGCTAATTGTCCATCATTTTGTTGTTCACTTACTATATCAAAATGCATAGCAAATAGAAACTTCCCTTTATCTAACATAGGTACATGAGTCATATGCACACACACATACATAAACATATCTATCTATCTATTTATCTATATCTATTCTTCCCCTTTCCACAAATTCTAGCTATGTACCCTGAAGCAGTCTACCCTACAGGTCATAGATAGAGCTCTCGACCAGGAATGGAAAAGGAGAAAGGAAGGAACTTAGCTTGTATTTACCATCCATTATAAGCATATGAAGTTAAGATATATATTAACATAATTAATACCCCGTGAGTTATCTATTATTACTTGTACAGATGAAATGATCACTCACATTTGAGTGTGTTGGCCAGAACGGACACCTTCCTGTTTCCCTAAGTCCTCATTGCAATCACACCCATGCACACATATGCAGGCTTCCTCCAGGTGGAGGGAACTTGCAAAAGATCTGGAAAAAGGCACCATTCAGTCCTCATGACCATGGCAGTTTCCTCCTTGAAAGCGTCCATGGCAGGGCTATTAATTGAAGCCAGGAACACCTGGAGGCAGGAGATCTCTTCTCCCTACCTGTCAGGACTCGGTTCCCACGCCATCCATCTCACAGGCCCAGGGAGTGTTTAATGAAGTTGATTTGGATCAGTGGAGATCAGTGTTTAGGCCATCCTCCAAGACCTCTAAAACGTCTGGGAAGCGTGCCCATTTTTGGCAAAGAGTCCAGTGCTTATTGTGGTTTTATTTTTAAATAAACCTCTCTAACATTTTTTCAGTTGCTTATTTTATTGAAAGGTCTTTCAATTATTCAAATCAATTCAATCCGAATTTACAGAGCACCTATTTTGTGCCAGGGATAGCTGGGGTATGAAAAGATCTGTGAGATACTGCTCTAGGAACTTGAGCCACTAGGAAAACGCAGTAAAACCCACAAATAATGCTAAGGAGTACAGCTAAAACGGCACAGGAATTTAGACAAAAGAGACTCACTTCTGAGTCTGGGAAGACACCATAGATAAGGAGTTAGCATTTGATACAGACCTTTAGGAAATAATTCAGTCACTCACTCAGTCAATAAATATTTAGGGACCATCTAAGCATTTGCTAACAACTGGAGACACAAGAGGGACATAATCCTTGCCCTCAAGGCATCTGCAATCTAGTGATAAATTAGACAATGAACAAGTAAACAAATTAATTAATTATGGCTTATTATGGACACTAAGAATTGAATGAGAGTATGCACTGATTGTGTAACCTAACGGGTACGGGGTGTTGATGATAGGGGGGTACCTACTCTGGCAAAGGAGTCAAGGAAGGTCTTACTTACCAAGGAAATGATTTTCAGTGACCATCTGGGGAATGAGGAAGAACCATTTGAAAAGCAGAAGTTGGAATGTTCAAGATACAGTGAGCAGTAAGTAAGTAAAATGTTCCTAAAAAGAAAAAGAAAAAAATTGGCCCGACACCTGGGTGACTCATTGGGTTGGGCCTCTGCCTTTGGCTCTGGTCATGGTCTCAGGGTCCTGGGATCGAGTTCCACATCGGGCTCTCTGCTCAGCGGGGAGCCTGCTTCCCCTCTCTCTCTGCCTGTCTCTCTGCCTACTTGTGATCTCTCTCTCTGTCAAATAAATAAATAAAATATTAAAAAAAAAAAAGAATGGGGGATTGTCAAGGAAGACTCAAAATTTCACCGTGACTGCAGAATGGGTGCAATGGGCAGGCCAGCTTGAGTAGAGTCTCAAGAAGTAGTGAGGTTCAGGTCTTGTCAGGCATTTGGTGGTGGGAGAGGGTCTGGTTTTTCTGCTAGTTGTGGCAGGATCTCTAAAGGGTGTTAAGCTGGGCATGGGCATGAGGCCAACTTGCATTTTGAAAAGAGAATTCAAGTCAGAGTGCCATGTGGAGAACGTGCTGGAGCCGGGAGGTGAGCTAGGAGACAACAGCATTAGTACATTGTGACAATGTATTTTACATAAGGGAACGCTGGACGATACAAAGGTAGATAAATTTGAGATGTATTTTGGAAAAAGAAACAACAAGAATTTAGTAGAGGAAGGTGGATAAGGGCATTTAAGAAGACAAAACAACATAAGTAAAGATTCAGAGGAGAAAAATGGTGGGTCTACATGGGCTCCGGGGAGATTAGAACAGCATAACTTTTCCTTCCAACAGAGTCATGGGGCATGAAATAGCATCATCCTCATTCCTTAGTTCCAGCTTTATTTCCTACTCCCAACCTCAGCCGTCCTCACATGACTCATAATAATCAAAGTAGTCAAGGTTGCTAGAGATGACAGCCGTCTATGCAAACACCGAGGTCAAGATTTCCTCGGATGTATTATGTGTAATACTTGTTCCGTGAGATGCTTCTTAAAAAAAACGTGGAGGGGCTTTGTGGTCAAATAAGTTTAAAAAATGACTTTCATATCCCCTTCCTGGAAAATGACGAAGCACACTAACATACTAAAGACTTTGAGATGTCCTCCAACACAGAGACCTATTTAGCTTTGTTAATAGTTAACCTATTTTTTTCTAAACTAATAGGGCTCGGGTCTCTTGAATTCCACAGAAGAAACCTAGGGGTTCCAATGGAACCACTGACCTGGCCTACAGGACCATCTGGATAATTTGCAGGGTCCGGTGAAAAATGAAAATCCTGCGCCCCTTATTCAAAAGCCATTAAGAATTTCAAGACGGGGACAGCAGAGCAGTAACCCAAGTATGGGGCCATTCTAAGCATGGGATTCTGAGGGACTACACTGAGCTAGCACAACCAGGAAGTCGACCTTGAGGACTCATTATCCTCAAGTCACAGAGAGGAAAGCAAACCCTGAAAGCTGAAGTGGCCTCCTCATGATCTCACATTAGGACAATGGTGGCACCAGATCTGATCCTGGGCCTTGCGCTTGTTTACAGCATGCCAGACCGACTTCTGCAAGGTAAACCAGACATTTTGGGGGTGGGTCTTACTGCTACATTTGTAATTGATGTCCCTCCCCATTCAGACAGAACAGCACCGCCTCTGGCCTTAACCCTCCTTCAGCAGGCTCTAACCACCGCGAGGAACCAACTCTCACACCGCTTACCACTAATTAGCTTGCTACTCAAGGTAATTCCTTTGCTCTTTCTAGATGTTACTCTGCTTTGCTGCAGCTGATCATAGAACCGAATTACTACCCTAACAGCGGGGTTGGGGACAAAGTAGAACTTTTAAAAATATCATCATCAGAGAGGACTAAGAAAACAAAGTTAGCAGAGGGGAGGAGTAAACGATGTTTATCTGAGTCTTGCCTTGTTGGTGAGAAAGAAGCAATTATTTTCTACCCATATTACATAAAACATTTAACACAATGTTTTGTACATAGTAGTAGAAAGTGTGCTTTCTTCCTTAAAGGTAGGGAAGCTAGAGAAGTCTATGTGGAAACAGAATGAACAGATGCGAGGAATTCCAGTGCTCTGTGAAACTATGAAGTGGGTGATGCCTTGTTCTTCAAGAATAAAACAAGGGAGGACTTTAAACGAGACATGAAGGATGAACTCTGGACTAGGCCACCCACATATTTCAGGGACAGGGAGGAGAGGATGCAGGTAGATAGAACACAGGGCCTTAAACACACACACACACACACACACACCCCTCAACAACAACAAAAACAACCAGAAGGGTTTAGAGAGGAAATGGAGGGTGTAAAGAGTTTCTATTGTTTTTGCCTGCTCTATTAATCAGAGTTCTGCAAAGACACAGAACCAGTTGGTTATATCGATAAATATAAAAATGTTTATTATGGTGCGCCTCAGTGGCTCAGTTGGTTAAGCCGCTGCCTTTGGCTCAGGTCATTATCCAGGGTCCTGGGATCAAGCCCTGTGTCATTGTCCTCATCTGCATCCTGCTGTCCCTCTGCCCCTGCCCCTCCCCCCCCCCGCTTATGCTCGCGCGCTCTCTCTCTCTCTTTCTTTCTCTCAAACAAATAAATAAAATACATTTTTTTAAAAAAAGATACTTACTATAAGGAATTGGTTCACATTATTGTGGAGGTTGACAAGTCCCAGGACCTGCAGGTGAGCTGCAAGCTGGAGACCTAGGAGGGCCTCTCGGGTAGTTCCAGTCTGAGTCTGAAGGTCTGAGAAAAGGAAGAACCAGTGGTGTAATTAACTTCCAATCCAAAGGACAGCAGGCTCAAGACTCAAAAAGAACTGATGTTTCAGTTTGAGTCTGAAGGCAAGGAAAAGCCAATGTTCTAGGTCAAATGCATTGGGGTAAAGGTCATTCTTTTTCACTTGGGGAAGGTCAGCATTTTTAAATTCAGGCCTGCAGCGATTGGGTGATGCCCACCAACATTAGGGAGAGCAGTTTGCTTTACTCAGTCTACTAGTTTAAATGTTAATCTCACCCCAAAGCACCCTCACAAAAACACCTAAAATAATTTGACCAAATATCTGGGCACCCTAGGGCCCATTCAAGTTGACAGATAAAATGAACTGTTATATCTGCCCAATATCCACTCTTTCCTATTTTAACTCCATGACGCTCTTTCGCTTTAGGGAACCACCCCTTGCCCACACTCCATCCATGTAGATGGGCCAGGGCTGACCCCAATCCTAAATTTCTAGGAATAGACAATGTGAGAGCATTTCAACCCTCTGGATAGAGTGAGTGATTCTGAGAGAGACCACTGAATCTCACTCAGGAAAATAAAATGAAAAGGGAAGTTCCATTCTGGGGTTAATAATGTTGGTAGGATACAGAACGAGAACTGCTAAAGTCCTGTGGGGAGGACCTACCTAAGATTAATCCCAACACACAAGAATGGAGCTGAGAGGTGACGAGATAAAAAAGAGAGAAACTGAGGCTTGGTGACAGGGTTTGGTTTGAGCCCTGAGACAACTTTCCCTAGACATTTTAGCTGCACAAGTTACATGAGTTAGTTGCTTTGAGTTTCATTTCATGCTTAAGCTGGTTTAAGGTAAGTCCTTTTCTTTTGTAAGCAATGAATCCTGACAGATTCTGTGAGCACATTATGGTCAGAGAATAAGCGAAGGGAATGGGCCTCCCTTATCTTAGGAGCAGTGAGCAAGCAGCTGGCAGCTCGCCTTTCCACACGGTCCTTTTGAACTAAGTTATAGCATCGCTGAAGGCAGTTGAGTGAGCTGGACTTAGTTTCTGAGGCTGAAGCTAAATCTATCAACTACTAATGTCACACTATTAACTGGAAATGATTCTGTCCCTAAAATTTCATCACTTTGACAACAAAAATCATCTGGTGCCATTTAATATGAGCATATAGAGTGTACTGTCAGGGCTGGGATTGGGGAGAGGGAGCCAAGAGCCTAAAAGCCCATTCCTACTGCGCTGAGTGATGGGAACTGAATTTGGGACCCTGGATGGTTCCAGTGACACGTTAGAAGGCAGGCTGGATCTCTCCTCACATCATGGGGATGGTGGACTAGGAAGCCCTGAACACTCCTTTCTTCCACAGACACAATGATTCACAACAGCACATGGCTCAATACCCTTTGTGAGAAGTCCAAAAACCAGGGGAAAGTTTCCCGCACCCCTGGCAAGTGCAAATCCAGCCACATTGAAGCCAGTATGGGAAACAAACACTCTCTCGCCAGAAACCCCGCTCCTGGTACTGAGCCATGTGATGAAGAAGGAACTCCCAGTGCCCACTTTCTCCCTAAGGAGGAAAGGAGTTGGAACACACGTCCAGGGTCCCAACTCTGCTGAGTGCCACCCAAGGGTCTGGCTTGTATCTTGCCTCTCACGGGGAGTTGCTAGTCCCCTGGGATTCCAGAGAACAAAGTGGTAGTTTGCACTGATGTGCAGGCAATCGCCAGAGCTCTCCCCTCTGGCTCAGCACGGAGTGAGCAGACCGTAAACCTCAGCTACTCCCTGAGGAGGGAGAGAGTCCAGTCGCATATCTAATGTCCCAACTTTTCCTAGTGCTGCCTGAGGAGCTGGCTTCAATCTCGCCTATCTCAGAGAACCGATGGGTCCCCACAGACACTAGCCCCTCAGGGCTACAGAGAACAGAGATGGCGATTTGATCTAGCGTACAACTCATCACCACAGCCACTCCTGCCAACCCAGAAGACAGCAAACAGGCAAAACCCCTCAGATCCCAGCGTCTCTTTGGGGAAGGAAAGAGTTGGACAGAGTGTTCAACAATCCAGTTTTTCTGGGGGCTGCCTGAGGAGCTGGCTTCAGTCTCCTCTGCCTCAGCGTACTGACAGGACCTGGCATACACTGGATGCCTGGGGGCTGCCAAGAACAAAGAAAACAGGTTGGATAAGAACAAAGCTTTGAGAAGGTTCCAGAATCTCTGACTGGACATATTGCTGAGGGTCATCTTTTTTTTTTTTTAGATTTTATTTTTTTAGATTTTTTTTTTTTTATTTATTTGAGAGAAGGAGAGCATGAGGATGAGTGGAATGGGGTGGAGGAGGGCGATGCAGAGGGAAAAGCAGACTCCCTGCTGACCAGGGAGCCTGAATTCGGGGCTTAATCCTGGGACCCCGGGATCATGACCTGAGCAGAAGGCAGACGCTTAACTGACTGAGCCACCCAGGCGCCCCTGAGGGTCTTCTCCTTTACAAGATCAGTCCATGAAGATTGGGGGAAGTGGCTATTTTATAAAATGCACAGACACCAACATAGAGCGTCAAGGAAAATAGAGACAAGGAAATATGTTCTCCCCGCCCCTGCCCACGTCCACCCACCCCCAACAAAAGAAACAAGATAAATCTCCAGAAACTGATTGTAATCAGATGAGATCTATGATTTACCTAGTAGAGAATTCAAAATAACCAAGATAATGATGCTTACTGAGGTCAGGAGAACAGCTCATGAACAAAGTGAAAATGTCAGCAAACAGAAAAGGTTGCTGAAGATAATTGAACTGAAAAATATAGTAGGCAGACAAAGACACCAAAGAGAAGAGAACTACAGGACAGTAACCCTGATGAACATAGATACAAAAAACCTCTATAAAATCCTAGCAAACCAAATTCAATAGCACATTAAAGGGATCATACACCATGACCAAGTGGTATTTATCCCTGGGATGCAAAGATGGTTCAGCATATGAAAATCAATTAATGTGATTTGCTTCACTAACAGGATGCGGGATAAAAATCACATGATCATCTCAATAGATGCAGAAAAGGTGTTTGATAAAATCCAACTCTCTTTCGTGATCAAAATGCTCAATAAACTAGGTATAGAAGAAATGTACCTCAACATAATAAAAGCCATACATGAAAAGCCCATAGCTAACATCATACTCAAAGGTGAAAACCAGAAAGCTTTTCCACTAATCCACAGAACAATGCATAGAGGCCCGCTCTTGCCACTTCTATCCCATACAGTCCTGGAAGTCCTCGACAGAGAAATTAGGCAGGAAAGAGAAAAAAAAGCATGCAAATCAGAAAGAAAAAAAGTAAAAGTGTCCCTATTTGCAAACAGCATGATCTTATATATAAGAAACCCTAAAGGGCGCCTGGGTGGCTCAGTGGTTTAAGCTGCTGCCTTCGGCTCAGGTCATGATCTCAGGGTCCTGGGATCAAGTCCCACATCGGGCTCTCTGCTCGGCAGGGAGCCTGCTTCCCTCTCACTCTCTCTGCCTGCCTCTCTGCCTACTTATGATCTCTCTCTGTCAAATAAATAAATAAAATCTTTAAAAAAAAAAAAAAAGAAACCCTAAAGACATCACAAAAAAATACGAAAACTAATAAACAAATACAATAAAGTTGCAGCATACAAAAATCAACGTATAAAAATCAGTTGCCTTTCTATACTTTAATAACAAACTACCTGGAAAGGAGCTTAGGAAAAACAATTTCATTTGTAACAGTGTGGAAAAGAATAAAATAGGTCGGTGCTAACTTCAAATAATCCGTGTTGATTACAAAGTCCTTTCCTTCTTCCCCTCTCTCCTTTTCTTCTTTCTTTTGTTTATTATTTTTAAAATAATTTTCGGGTGGTCTGGGTGGCTCAGTGGGTTAAAGCCTCTGCCTTCGGGTCGGGTCATGATCCCAGGGTTCTGGGGTCGAGCCCCGCATCGGGCTCTCTGCTTGGCAGGGAGCCTGCTTCTCTCTCTGCCTGCCTCTCTCCCTACTTGTGATCTCTATCTGTCAAATAAATAAATAAAATCTTAAAAAAAATAAAATAATTTTCATGCCCTCAACTGTTCCAAGCACTATGCCAGTCACAAAGGTTATGAAAAAAAAAAAAAAAAACACTCAAGAGGGGCGCCAGGGTGGCTCAGTCAGTTAAGCCGCTGCCTTCGGCTCAGGTCATGATCCCAGGATCCTGGGATCGAGTCCCTCATCAGGCTCCTTGTCCAGCAGGGAGCCTGCTTTCTCTCTCTGCCTCTGCCTGCGACTCTGCCTGCTTGTGCTCTCTCTCTCTGACAATAAATAAATTAACAACAACACTGAAGAGGATTACTGGTGGGGTTTGGGAATGTCCTGGTGGGGGCAGGGAACAAATCATGTTTCATTGTTACAGTACTGTTTCTGAGGGTTGTGAGAGCCACACAGAAACACCTCAAAAGCACAGGGAGGGAGGGACTCACTCGCCTCATAGAGATGTAATCCCAAATGTTTGCCATCACTTTGGGTCTCCGTGTTAGGGGAGCAGCGCTTCCGGAAAGGTCATTTCTGTCACTTAACCTTGGAATCTTGCTAGTCACATTTTCTTCTTCGCTCTTACCACTAGAAAGCTTAGAGCTGATAATACACGGCCTATTCTCTGCTATCTTGGGACAATCATTTCATATCCGAACCTGACCCCTGAATTTACCTAATTTTTAATTTTTTTCATTCTATTATGCTACATTAACAGTTGTCTAAAATATTCAAAAGCCTTTGGTAATGAAGATGCATAAATAAATTATGTACATATATCTCTTCGTAAGTAATTTTTCAGGTCTTTTAACATAAATGGGGTTTTTAAAAATGAAAATTCAAGAATAGACAGTAATTCTTTTATAATAATCCTATGAGTCTTGTTTCAATAAACCAAGTGGTATGTATTGCTTCGAGGAAATATAAGTACATCAATAGGACAAAACAAATTGCCAAGAAACAAATACTTGGTTTGTATGTACAATATTTTATGTTTATATATGATGATTTAGTGTAAGAGAAATGTAGTATCATATCTTTTTTTTAAAGATTTTTATTTAGTTATTTGACAGAAAGAGAGTGAAAGGAAGTACAAGCAGGCAGAGGGAAAGGAAAAAACAGGCTCCCCACCGAGCGGGGAGCCGGATGCAGAACTCAATCCCAGAACCTTGGGATTATGACCTGAACGGAAGACAGATGATTAACCAACTAAGCCACCCAGGTGTCCCTGTAGTATCAGATGTTAATGGGGAAAAGAATAAATACTTAATAAACAGTGCTGGAATAACTACATTACTATTTTGAAGAAAAAGTTTTTACCTCAATCAAATAAATCTTCTGATGGCTTAAAGAGTCAAATGTTAAAAATTAGCCTCAAAACTCTTAATCTCACAAAACAAACAGGGTTGCCGGGGGGGGGGGGGGGGGGGGGAGGCGGGTAGAGAGAGGGGGGTGGGCTTATGGACATTGGGGAGGGTATGTGCTATGGTGAGTGCTGTGAAGTGTGTAAACCTGGCGATTCACAGACCTGTACCCCTGGGACTAATAATACAATATATGTTCATTAAAAAAAGAAAAAATTTAGCCTCAAAGAAGTGAGAATAAAATATATTCAATTCTTATCAGATCTAGATTTTTGGAATGTCTTTTAAAGTATTAACCAATATTGGGACACCTGAGTGGCTCAGCTGTTAAGTGTCAGCGTTTGGCTTGGGTCATGATCCTGGAGTCCTGAGATCCAGCCTGCCTTGGGCTCCCTGCTCAGCGGAAAGCCTGCTTCTCCCTCTCCCACTCCCCCTGCTTGTGTTCCCTCTCTTGCTGTCTCTCTCTCTCTCTCTGTCAAATATATGAATAAAAAAATCTTAAAAAAAAAAAAGAATTAACTAATGTAAGAATCAAAATAGAAAAGGGTAGTGGATTGGTCATAAAATGGAAAACTTTTCTATACAAAAAAAACTCAATTGGTAAACAATATACTGGGAGCTATTATTTGATATGAAATATGCTAGTTCAAAACATAAAATCTTTGATATAAAGATGTTAAAGGAGGGGCACCTGGTGGCTCAGTGGGTTAAGCCTCTGCCTTTGGCTCAGGTCATGATCTCAGGGTCCTGGGATCGAGCCCCGCATCAGGGAGCCAGCTTCCCCCTCTCTCTCTGCCTGCCTCTCTGCCTGCTTGTGATCTCTCTCTCTGTCAAACAAATAAATAAAACATTTTTTAAAAAAAAGATGTTAAAGGAAAAAATAAGACAAGCACTATCATGATTACAACTGTGGGTCAAGGGCTATAACAAACTAGAAAAACAAAAATGACAAAGCGCCCTTAGGAAAATCTTTTCACATTCCTCTCTCTGTTTCCCTACGGAAACAGTCTGTGGTGAGTCAGAGAGTCATGTTATCAAGATTTAGAGGGAGCCTCATGCAGAAGGGTGAAACACTGGATGTATCCTCGATGTCTGACAACAAAGGAGTAATCAAATAAATGTCAAAGGTAATGTCATAAAGTGGGGGGAGAGTTCATAGACTATTTCAAAAATACCTTTAAAACACTGATAATTTTAAAACCAACTTTAAAATGCTAAGTACCATTCCAAGATTATGTATGTAAATAAATAAATAAACTAACAGGCAAAAGGGGCATAAGTAGTTTTTTTTTGAGCATAAGTATTTTTTAAAACTGCCTTCCATTTTGTTCAATTATCTACAAGGAATATATGTGAATTTTACAGGCAATACCAAAATTTCTTGGATTTCAAGAAATTTTAAGAAGAAAAGAGAAAATTCATTTCCTTTATTACTTCCCTGATCTTCAGAGAGAAAAGCGGAGGAGGAAAAAATGTATATAGAAGAGGACTGTATTTAAGCCTCCTGTTCCCAAAGCAACCTCAGGAAAGATGGCCCCTCAAACTGACATCTCTTATTTGGGAACACAGCCACTGAGTGGGGTCTTGCACAGCCTGAATATAGCCATGGGCTCCTTCAGCTGCTGGAGGGAGGGTGTGGGACAGTGACCACCTGTTCTCCGTGGAAGCTCAGTTCCCTGGTCTCCTTGCAGCCTTTTCCAGCCAGGTCAACTTCACAGAATGAGGGCGCATCAGAAGACATAACTAAACTTGGTTTAACACCAGACTTGACACTAAGGCGCTGATGATAAATGCTGGCCTGGCTCATGGAGAGGCTACATAGAGTCTTAACAGCATGGCTGTGCTCTAGGTTCCCCCTTCTCCCTGTCTCCCTCTGGCTGAGTGATCACAGCAAAAATCCCTAACGTTCTGCGTCTCTGTTTCCTCAACTGTGAAGGAGAGATTATAATTTCTACCTCATAGTGCTGTGAGCAGGGCCTCTATCCAGATGCCATATACTGGTATAGCTGTATTGATTATTAAAATATTGAAATTCTTCAGTACCAGTTGGCAAATAACTGGTGCCCTAGTCCCTCCAGTGTTCCCCATGGTTTCTACTTGCCTTCTCCATAATCTTCCAACTAAAGGTACTGGGGCCTCCAGGGTCCTGCTTCAATACGATTCCAGGGTGCCATTGGAATTATCCGTAAAGGTGCCTTATTGTCATTAGTTTGAATATTTTCTCTGGTTGTGGGAATTAAATATGAATGAGGTGATTCACATGGGTGAGATCATAGACTGAGGAGATTGGGAGCTTTTTTTCAAGAAACATATACACGCAGTAATCTACTCAGGTCAATAGGATGTTTTGCCCCTTGGGACTAAGCTACAATCCCCTACAAAGGTGAGGAAGATTGAGGAGAAGGGGAAGAGCACAGACTGGTATGACCCAGAAGCAACTCTCTGGCCTTTAAGCACTGCCTCCCCTGAGTTCAGAGGAGTGGGCAAGGTCAGCCATGCATTAAGCCACATTATTTAATCATCACAAGTGACCTTCTTTAGCCTCGTTACTTGCATAGGAAGAACAAAACTCATTTATTTTTATAATAAAAATAGTTTTTCTGAAGAGAAATACACAGCTTTAGATTTTAATAGATCATCTGAGAGTTTTTGACACTGATAAAGTTCAGGAGTTGAACTTCTGGCCTATCTCGTTTCAGGGCTGGACTGACAACTCTTCAGAAAATAGCCTCTAAGGAAAAAAAAAAAAAACCCTCTTAATTTATGATTCTGGTCTTTTCTTGAGGGCATTTTGTCCGTTCTTCAGAAAAGACAAGTCTAGGACAGTCTGCTCGGAGATATTTCACGGGAGTGATCACTAATTCTAGCAGAAACCCCTTATAATCAACACTCTTACCCTTCTCCAAAACATTTTTTTCCTTGCCCTTTTATACGAAAATACTGAGAAAACTTCTGGGTTTATCATCTAACACAAATTTGTTTAAAATATCATCTAAATTTTCTGGGAAGTTCGCACATTGATGATACTAATATGATTCCAACTTACACAAAAATTACTTCTTTCTTGTTCGTGATTAATATACTACAAAAAAATAATACATGATATGTAACTGGGGCAGCTTCAGAGCATTGTTATACGGTGGGAGTGAGAATTACACTGATCCGAGTGCGTTTAAATGTCATAGAACTCAGATAGTTTTTTCACATGTTAGATTTCCTGTTGAAATTGAGGCTGTCTTAACACCATATGCCCTCTTCATTCTCAGTCCTTGTGAAGTCCCGGGGAAAAGAGAACAATCCAAATTCTGTGCTCATGTCTTTTGGGGGCACTTAATCTGCATGCCTGTTGTACCAATTTGGAAGCCTGAACTAAAAGACTCTAGTACCCCTGAAGACAGTCTCCTAAACTACCACTGTTTTGCTTTGGCTTTGTTTTTCCCTCTCCAGGCTTAGAAAACCTTCTGAACCTCATAACCAGAGTTTGGATGAGGGCAACTTGCACTTTTCACAGGTGTTCTTGTCGTGACAAAGGACAAATTAAGTCTCCAAAATACTCATCTGCTAGCTTTTTCTGATGACTTCTATTTCAAGATCTTCTCTCTCTAATTAGCCTCCCCAAATGGACTGTTTAATGCATAACTAATCTTGAACTTGCTCTTTTCTCTGACTGAAGAGAAAATTGCACTTCATTTTGTTGAGCTATGGTGCTTATGTTGCACATTTATCAACGAGTGATATTTTAGAATTCTAGATGGCAGCTGTTCAGAGTTTCCTCATTGACAATATTAGATTGGGAATTACTAATGATGAATATATAAACCCTCTTTAATATACAGTCTAATCAAAATTGTTCTAAATATTTAGCTTCTTAAATTCAAATCATTTTCCAAAGTATATTAGTCTAACGTGAACAAGAAGCATTCTTTTTAGGGTCTAGAGGAAAGTTGAAACATTTATAGTGTTTGTCATATGGCCAAAAAACCACTGATAACAATATAATGCAGTGTGTTGATTTTAATATCTTCCTAACTCTGCATCTACATTATTTTAATCTATTTCTATTAGTTTCTTTTCAACAGTAAATAAAATACTTCAAAAAAAAAAAAAAAAAAAACAAAACCCTTAGTCTGAAAAAAAAAAAATGGCTAGGCTTGCTTTCTGTTGTTTTCCCAAAGTCATTTTTTATTTTTATTTATTTTTTCCCAAGTCATTTTTTAAGTTTGCTTTTGTTTGTTCTTTGACTGCAAGTAAAGAATTGGAAAAAAAAATTGTACATACAAGCTGAAATACACTGAAATTGGAAAAAAAAATTGTACATACAAGCTGAAATACACTGGCAAATAGAGTTCACAGCATGAATACTTGATACCACACTTAGGTAGGCAACAAACAACAGGGTCTTTCTGTGCCCACAAAGCGGGCAGAGTTCCGTTGAGGTGAGCAAGACTCTGTAGAAGGGCTGGAGGACGAGTACTCGGGGGACCAAGAGTCCAGGGTATTGGAAAAACTTCCCTAATGTTCCTTTCTAAGAACTAAATCTCTTTCCTTTTAATAGGAGCCTTGGGTTGAATAGTCAGTTGGCATAAAACCTAAAAATCTTCAGGTTTGGGGGTGGGGAGATAGCAGCCAAGGAAATATCAAACTGGAGACAGCCACAGAATCAAAGGATGAATAATGGTACGAAATAGGTGCTGTGGGATTGACGTCACAGGAGAGGAAGTTAAGAGGTGGAAGAGGGGAGGAGAAGGTCCCCAACATAAGGAAACACAGAGGTGGATAAGCTCCCAGAGGTTATGTCTTTCCCACCCGACCCCCAGTTGCATAGATCTCTCACCAACCGAACACCACAGGAAGGTACAATGGAATGCAGTTGAGTCTGGGCTCTGGGACAATAGCTGGAAACTGCTCTCCAATTCGAAAATGATGCCAAAACTACCTCTGCAGGAATTGTAATGGATGTGGTTCAAATCCAGTTTTGCCTTTCTCAAAAGAAGATCAAAAAATTAAGTACCCAAAGAATAGCAATTAGAGAAAAACATTTTTCTTTTTAGAATTTTTTTTTTTTTTTTTGACACAGGGAGATTGAGAACACAAGCAGGGGGAGCAGCAGGCAGAGTGAGAGGGAGAAACAGAATCCCCGCTGAGGAGGGAACCAGATGTGAGGCTTGATCCCAGGACCCTGGAATCATGACCTGAGCCAAAGGCAGATGCCTAACCGACTGAGCCACCCAGGCACTGAGAGAAAAAAATGTTTCTTTAGAGAGATTTGCTGCAGTGCTGAACCTCATCCTTTTCCACACCCTGTGCCTTCCCCAACCCCAGTTGGGAGACAGTGTTGCTTTCTCCTGTCTTCTCCTCTGTTTCATTTCTCCACGTCTAGTGAGGGGACTTAAAGCAGAACACAGGTGGAAGCTTCAGTGTGATCTCTGACACCAGGTTAGCACGAAACTAGTGTCTGAGAAATATACAAGTTAACTATGGGGCTGAGGCTTGGTGCTAAAGGGTGGCTAAAGGAAAAATGGGCTGTGTTTTGGGAAGACCGTGCACTCAAGGATGGAGAGGCACCACAAGATACCCAGAAGGCAGGGGGAGGAAGCCATCGTGATTAGCAAAAGCATGTACCCACATGGAGGAAAGGGTCAATGAGAAATTCCCAGCAATGGATGATCCCAGAGAACCCAGGAGAATGTCCCAGGACAAAGTCAACTTTAAGTGTCTATCACAGATTAATACCAGTCTTGGCCTCTCCTTCTTCCCTCTTATCTTGTCAGAGAGCTAGGGAGGATGGCAGAGAAGAGCTTGCAGAGTAAGGAAGACAATAATATCCTGCTCACTTTCTCATCTTGGGCCCTGCCAGGTCAAAGCTGGAAGAGGGGAGAATATAACTTACAATAAGCTTTTTAGTTTTGACTGGATGGACATCCATGTGACAGAATTGACAGATACTACTCTGGAAATAAAAGGCTATTTTATTTCCTGCTGTGTGAATTCATCTGGGGACAAAAAAGAACCAGTCCTTAAAGTGGGTTTGCTGCATTAGTTGTAAGAGAAAAAAAATTTCATTTACTTTATTACTGTCCCTTAAAAGTCTCATTTGTTCAATGCCAATGATAACATAAAAATGCCCATAAACATATAAACAGGTAGGTGAAAGCAGGTCATAGAACAACTCTAGCAATGAGAAAATATTTCACAGAGGAGAAGAAGAATTAGGCAAGACTGAATATCTGCTGGAGACATAAAGACAAAAATCTGCATTGCATTTAGGACAATAGAAGAATGGAACTAGGGGCACCTGGGTGTCTCAGATGGTTAAGCATCTGCCTTCAGCTCAGGTTGCAGGGTCACAGATGGAGTCCCACATTGGGCCCTCTGCCTGCTGCTTACCCTGCTTTTGCTCTCTCTCTCTCTCTCTCTGACAAACAAATAAAATATTAAAAGAAGAAGAAGAAGAGGAGGAGGAGGAAGAAGAAGAAGAAGAAGAATGGAACTAAAGGAGCCTCTGATGACAGCAAATGGCTCACAGCAACTGTATCTTTGAAAAGAAATTAACTCTGGGCAGAATACCTAAACACCTTTCTTGGGGAAAATTTAATAAAAACAATCTACTGATGTGGAACATGCATTCTTCAGCGAATCTTTCAAATAAGAAAGGACTGACCTCTGTAGGTGGACGACCAGTCTTGGTTCTGGGTGAACCTGTGCCTCTCATATAATTTAGGAAATCACCTTCTCAGTACAAAGCAAAGTTGTGTATGGGTTATGGGTATGGCTAAAAAGTCTGTTCTTTTAGAACCTCATCACTGGAATGTGCTGATCATCGAAATTCTTATGTCACTGGACTGAGAATGTAACTCCTAGCCAACAGAGTTTACTGACCTAGTCAGATCCACATGAACAATAACCATATAAACAATAGCATTAGGAGAGTCATGGAGGTGGAGCGTGGGAGAGAAAGGAGCATCATGAGATGATAAATCAAGATCAGGGGAGGTGCAAGATGGTGGAGAAGTAGGAGACCTGTGTTTCATCTGGTCCCAGGTATTCAGCTAGATAGTTATCAAACCATTCTGAACACCTACAAACTCAACAGGAAATCAAAGAGAAGAATAGAAATTCTAGGAACAGAAAAGCGACCAATTTCTGGGAGGTAGGACATGCAGCTAACTGAATCCGAGGCCACATACAGGAAGAGAGACCACGGGGGAGGGGCTGGCTCCTGGTAAGCAGTAGAGCCGCAGAGCAGCAGAACACAAAATCGGAACTTTTAGACGTCTGCTCCACTGAGGGGTGTTGCTTCAGAGGCTGAGGGGTGTGGGGGGTAGAGCCCTTGCTGTATGGTCTCAGGACCTGCGGGGTCACAGAAAGATCAGGGGTGTCTGAGTGTGGCAGAACTGCCAGGTATCAGAGCGGGGAAGCCAGCTGCAAAGTCGGAGCCGAGGAGTGAGCTCTCAGCTCAGGATTACCTTAAACCATGATCCAAGGCAGAGTTGGGCTGCTGCTCTTCAATTAGGGACCTTACAAGTGGCAGATCTGGAGAGACCCCCTCCTTCCTCCTCTGGGAGCAGTGGTGCAGGAGTGGGTGGCAGGAATCTGCGGGTTTGGAAACTCCAAACAGGGCCAAGCGTCAGAGGTAGAAACACTCAGTACAGGCTGGATGAGCAAGGAATGCAGCTGGAGATAAGGGAGATGGGAGGGATTGATCACTTTTCTCTGAGGGCACACTGGGGGGGGGGGAGGGGCCTGAGCTCTCGGCTCCTCCAGGCAGGAGATAGGGAGGCTTCCATTTTCATTCCCATCCTCCAAAGCTCTATGGAAAATATTCAGGGAACAAAAGCTCCAAGAGCAAACTGCAGCAGATTATATAGTCTTGCCCCTGGCAAGAGCGATGCAATTCCACCTCGGGCAAAAGACATTTGAGAATCACAGCAACAGGCCCCTACCCCTGAAGATCAACAAAAACATCCAGCCAAGACAAAGTTCACCGATCAATGAGAACTTTAAAACTTGAGAGCTACTGGGGTACAACACATAGAATTCGTGGCTTTTTCCCCATGATTCTTTAGTCATTCAAAGTTAAATTTTTTTAATTTTATTTTTTTCTTTTTCTATTGTTAAAGATTTTCCTCTTTCCTATTTTAATGTTTTATCTTATCAATACCTTTTTAAAAATCTTTTAAAATGTTCATTGTTATGTTCTATCCCTTCATTGTATTTAACCTTATTTTTTGTATACATGTAGGTTTATCTTTCTTTAAAATTCTGGGTAGAGTTTCTTTTAACAGATCAAAATATACCCTAAATCTAGCACATGGCTTTGTTCTAGTCTCCAGCCTGATCATATTCTTTACTCTTTTTTTCCCCTTTTTTCAACAAACTTCTAATCTTATCAATTCCTTTTTTAGAATCTTTTAAAATTTTCATCTTACAGTCATATTCCATCCTTTCATTGTGTTTACCCTTATTTTTGTATACATATATTTCCTTTTCTTAAAATTTTGGGAGGTGCTTTCTTCTAACAGACCAAAATACACCCAAAATCAAGTGTGTGGCTCTGTTTTATTCACCAGTATAATATATAAATATATTTTTTCCCTCCTTTCTTCTCTCCCCCCCCCCCCCCACTCCACAAGGTTTCAAGTCTTTTCTGATTTGGTTAGTGTATATTTTTCTGCTACCCTTTTAGTATTTTGTTCTCTCATCCATCTATTCTTATCTGGATAAAATGACAAGGTGAAAAAACTCACCTCAGGAGAAAAAAAAAAAAGGAACAAGAGGCAGTACCAATGGCTAGGGATCTAATCAATACAGACATCAGTAAGATGTCAGAACTAGAGTTCAGAATGACAATTATCAAGGTGCTAGATGGGCTAAAAAAAGGCATGGAAGATACTAGAGAAACCTTCTCTTGAGAAATAAAAGAACTAAAATCTAACCAAGTTGAAATTTAAAAAGTTATTAATGAAGTACAATAAAAAATGGAGGTTCTTACTGTTAGGATAAATGAGGCAGAAGAGAAAATTAGTGAAAATTAGTGAAATAGAATACCGAACGATGGAGAATAAAGATGACAAAAAGAGAGACAAACAACTACTAGACCATGAGGGGAGAATTCGAGAAATAAGTGATACTGTAAGATGAAACAATATTAGAATAATTGGGATCCGAGAAGAAGAAGAAAGAGTGAGAGGGGCAGAAGGTATATTGGACCAAATTATAGCAGAGAATTTCCCTAACATGGCAAAGGGAACAAGCATCAAAATCTAGGAGACACAGAGAACCCCCTTCAAAATTAATAAAAATGGGCCCACACCCTGTCATTTAATAGCAAAACTTACAAGTCTTGGTGACAAAGAGAAAATCCTGAAAACAGCTCTGGACAAGATGTCTGTAACCTACAATGGTAGAAATATTAGATTGGTGGCAGACCTCTCTACAGAAACCTGGCAGACCAAAAACGACTGGCAGGATATATTCAGAGCCCTAAATAAGAAAAATATGCTCCCAAGAATACTATATCCAGCTAGACTGTCATTGGAAATAGGAGAGATAAAATCTTCCAGGACAAAGAAAAACTAAAAGAACTTCTAAACACCAAACCAGCTCTACAGGAAATATTGAAAGGAGCCCTCTAAGCAAAGAGAGAGCCTAAAAGCAACAGACCAGAAAGGAACAGAGACAATATACAGTAACAGTCACCTTACAGGCAATACAATGGCACTAAATTCATATCTTTCAAAAGTTACCCAGAATGTAAATGGGCTAAATTCCCAATCAAAAGACACAGGGTATCACAATGGATTAAAAAAAACAAGACCCACTGATATGCTGTCTATAACAAACTCATTTTAGACCCAAATACACCTCCAGATTTAAAGTGAGAGGGTGGAAAACCATTTACCATGCTAATGGACAGCAAAAGAAAGCTGGAATGGCAATCCTTATATCAGATAAATTAGATTTTTAAGTGAAAGACTATAATAAGGGATGAGGAAAGACAGTATATCATACTTAAAAGGTCTGTCCTACAAAAAGATCTAACAATTTTAAGTATCTATGCCCCCAACATGGGGGCAGCCAATTATATAAACCAATTAATAACAAATCAAAGAAACACATCAACAATAATACAATTACAGTAGGGGACTTAACCATGCCACTTACTGAAATGGACAGATCATCCAAGCAAAAGATCGACAAGGAAATAAAGGCTTTAAAGTACACACTGGAGCAGATGGACATCACAGATATATTCAGAACATTCCATCCTAATGCAACAGAATACATATTCTTCTCTAGTGCACATGGAACATTCTCCAGAATAGATCACATCCTGAGTCACAAATCAGGTTTCAACCAGTATCAAAAGATTGGGATCATTCCCTGCATATTTTCAGACCACAATGCTTTGAAACTGGAAGTCAACCACAAGAGAAAAGTTGGAAAGAACTCAAATACATGGAGGCAAAAGAGCATCCTACTAAATAATGAATGGGTCAACCAGAAAACTAAATAATATTTTAAAATATTCATGGAAACAAATGAAAACACAACTGTTTAAAATCCTTAGGACACACTTGACAAGGGAGGTCTTCTGCTGGATAGAAAGGCCATGATAGGGAGATGATGAATGCATTCCAACACTGGCTTCTGGAGCCTTCTTCAGATGGTGGAATGGCTTCCAGATCTCCTGGGAACTGGTTCTTTCACTTAATAAAACAGTCTTGGCAATGGAATTATCATATACTTATATATCATCCACGGATTATTGATTTTTAGTGACTAAACTTCACTGAAATATGTTGAACATGAAAATTAAACAAATATAATTTTGTTACACTAGAAAAAAAAATCCTTGGGACACAACAAAGGTGCTCATGAGAGCAAAGTATAAAGCAATAAAAACCTTTCTCAAGAAACAAGAAGGGTCTCAAGTGCACAACCTAACCCTACACCAAAAGGAGCTGTAGAAAGAACAGCAAAGAAAGCATAAACCCAGCAGGAGAAGAGAAATAATAAAGATCAGAGCAGAAATCAATGAAATACAAACCCAAAGAGCAGTAGAACAAATCAACGAAACCAGGATCTTGTTCTTTGAAAGAATTAATAAGATTGATAACCCCTGGCCAGACTTATCAAAAAGAAAGGAGAAAGGACCCAAATAAATAAAATCATGAATGAAAGAGGAGAGATCACAACCAACACCAAAGAAATACAAACAATTATAAGAACATACTATGAGCAACTATACACCAGCAAATTTGACAATCTGGAAGAAATGGATGCATCCCTAGAGACATTTAAACTACCAAAACTGAACCAGGAAGAAATAGAAAACCTGAACAGACCCATAACCAGTAAGGAGATTGAAGCAGTCATCAAAAATCTCCCAAAAAGCAAGAGCCCAGGATCAGATGGCTTCCCCATGGAATTCTTCCAAACATTTAAAGAAGAATTAATTCCTATTCTCCTGAAACTGTTCCAAAAAATACAAATGGAAGGAAAACTTCCAAACTCATTTTATGAGGCCAGCATTACCTTGATTCCAAAACCAGGAAAAGACCCCATCAAAAAGGAGAATTACAGACCAATATCCTTGATGAACACAAATGTAAAAATTCTCACCAAAATACTAGCCAATAGAATACAACAGTATAAAAGGATTATTCACCATGACCAAGTGGGATTCATTCCTGAGTTGCAAGGTTGGTTCCACATCCACAAATCAATCAATGTGATACAATACATTAATAACAAAAAAGAACAAGAACCATATGATACTCTCAATAGATGCTGAAAAAGCAGTTGACAAATTACAGCATCTTTTCTTGATCAAAACTCTGATTGAGGTATATACCTCAATATCATCAAAGCCATATATGAAAATCTCACAGCAAATATCATTCTCCATGGGGAAAAACTAAAGGTCAGGAACATGGCAGGGATGTCTGCTATCACCACTGCTATTCAACATGGTACTAGAAGTCCTAGCCTCAGCAATCAGACCACAAAAAGAAATAAAAGACATCTGAATGGCAAAGAAGAAGTCAAACTCTCCCTCTTTGCAGGTGACACCATACTTTATGTGGAAAACCAAAATATTCCACTCCGAAACTGCTAGAAGTCATACAGGAATTCAGTAACATGTCAGGATATAAAATCAATGCACAGAAATCAGTTACATTTCTATACACCAAAGCAATACAGAAGAAAGAAATTAAGGAGTTGATCCCATTTACAATTGCACCCAAAACCATAAGACACCTAGAAATAAACCTAACCAAAGAGGCAAAGAATCTATACTCAGAAAACTATAAAGTACTCATGAAAGAAATTGAAGAAGACACAAAGAAATGGAAAAATATTCCATGATCATGGATTGGAATAACAAATATTGTGAAAATGTCTATGAAAATACCATCAACTTTTTTTTGAAAAAATGAAACAAATAATCCTAAAATTTATATGGAACCAGAAAAGATTCCATGTAGCCAGAGGAATGTTGAAAAAGAAAGCCAAAGTTGGTGGCATCACAATTCCAGACTTCAAGGTCTATTACAAAGCTGTCATCATCAAGACAGTATGGTACTGGCACAGAAACAGACACATAGATCAATGGAACAGAATAGAGAACCTAGAAATGAACCTGACTCTATGGTCAACTAATCTTCAACAAAGCAGGAAAGAATGTCCAATGGAAAAAAGACAGTCTCTTCAAAAATGGTCTTGGGAAAATTGGACAGGAACATGCCGAGGAATGAAACTGGATAATTTCCTTACACCACACACAAAAACAGACTCAACATGGATGAAAGACCTCAGTGTGAGACAGGAATCCATCCAAATCCTTGAGGGGAACACAGGCAACAACCTCTTTGACCACAGCCACAGGAACTTCTTTCTAGAAAACAGCGCCAAAAGCAAGGGAAGTAAGGGCAAAAATGAGGTATTGGGACTTCATCAAGATTATAAAGCTTTTGCACAGCAAAGGGAACAGTCAATAAAACCAAAAGACAACTGATAGAATGGGAGAAGGTATTTGAAAATGACATATCAGATAAAGGGCTAGTATCCAAAATCTATAAAGAATTTATCAAACTCAACACCCAAAGAACAAAGAATCCAGTAAAGAAATGGACAGAAGACATGAACAGCCATTTCTGCAAAGAGGACATTCAGATGACCAATAGACACATGAAAACGTTCTCAACATCACTTGGCATCAGGGAAATACAAATCAAAACCACAGTGAGATACTAACTCATACCAGTCAGAATGGTTAAAAGTAACCAGTCAGGAAAAAAAAAAAAAAAAAAAGTAACCAGTCAGGAAATGACAGGGGTTGGCAAGAATATGGAGAAAGGGGAACTCTCCTACACTGTTGGTGGGAATGCCAGCTGGTGCAGCCACTCTGGAAAACAGTATGGAGGTTCCTCAAAAAGTTGAAAATAGAGCTACCCTACAACCCAGCAATTGCACTACTGTGTATTTACCCTAAAGATGCAAACGTGGTGATCCGAAGGGGCACATGCACCTGAATGTTTATAGCAGCAATGTCCACAATAGCCAAACTATGGAAAGAACCTAGATGTCCCTCAACAGATGAATGGATAAAGAAGAGGTGGTATATATATAATGGAATACTATGCAGCCATCAAGAAATGGAATGATATCTTGCTATTTGCAACGATGTGGATGGAACTGGAAGGTACTATACTAAGTGAAATAAGTCAATCACAAAAAGACAATTATCACTGATCTCTCTGATATGAGGAGTTTGAGAGGTGGGAGGGGGTTTCATGGTAGGGAGGGAGGGAAAAAAATGAAACAAGATGGGACCAGGGAGGGGGACAAACCATAAGAAACTCTTAATCTCAGGAAACAAACTAAGGGTTGCTGAGCAGTTGGGGGGAGGAGGGATAGGGTAGCTGAATTATGGACATTGGGCTAAGTATGTGCTATTCTGAATGCTGTGAATTGTGTTCAACTGAGGATTCCCAGACCTGTACCCCAGAAGCAAATAAAACATTATATGTTAATAAAAACTAACTAAATAAACCAAGATCAACCAGCCTGGTGTATCCCATCCAATGATCCCCACCATCTCGCCCTCCTTTTTCACCGTACTGTGTATAGAAACTAACTCCTTGCATGAAAGAATTGTTAAAAGCAATATTAGATAGAATCTTGGCTCTTTCACTAACCTGTGAAATGATCCAGACAAACCCATCCAGACAAACCCATTTCACTAACCTGTGAAATGATCCAGACAAACCCAGTGATCCATTGTCTGGATCACTGAAATGATCCAGACAAACCTGTGAAATGATCCAGACAAACCTCACCCATGAGGTGAAGTTTTCACCTCAGTTTCTTCAGCTGCTAAATGAGGGGTTGACATGAGGGGCATAAAACAAATCTGCAATAGAAACTGTAGACCCCAAGCTCATCCCTAGAGATTTGTGATTCAGTAGATAAAGGGTAGGGTCCAAGAATCTGCACTTGGGCACATTTAAGGGGATTCCAATGCAGACAATCCAGAGAAACATTAAAACACATGACCTCTAAGTCTCTTACAAGTTAACTGTCTTCTACTCAATATTTATTGACCATTCACAGAATGTACTATGCCTGAAAAAATCCAAACATGCTCAGATAACATCTATTTTTATTTGAGATCCATATTCACTGGGTACTGGGTTGGGTAACAAAGATTCCAGTCACCATGGCACATCACAGCATGCTGTTGGCTGCACACTGGTTGGTAGGCTCCTTTTTTCACTGGCACAGTTTAACTACATGGTTAAACTAAAAGATCTCCCTTAACCATGAGATGCTATGATTCTATCATAACCTTAGGTCAACCATTAGGAGTGGCTAGTTTTTCTGTTATTTAAGGCTAAACATACATTTACTCCTCCAGAAGTCCTCCAAGAAGTTCTCTGTGGGGTTAAGAATGGTGTTGTAGAGTGTTCACAATTACACATACACTGAGTAAAAATAAACTTTCTCGATCCTCTATATATTTGTTCTCTAAAAATGCCTCTGTGTTAGTTCAAAATTTGATCTCCTTCTCAGTACTGTCCTGCCCTCTTTCCTGCTCAAGTTGGCATCTGGACATAAAGGTACGTTTGTGTGTGATCATGTACCAGAAATGAAATGTCCTTAGGGTCATGTATGGTCCCTTGGATCCTTGCTGGTCTCCGACGTGCTGCCAGTTGTTTGGTCTGCTGCCCATGTGACAATAGAAGCATCCATTGAGGTATGCTTCTCCCCACCTGGTTCCTTCAAATGCCATGTGGGCACCCCCTGCTGAAGTCACAGCCTTAGTTGTAGGGTCACACGTGTAATGCCTTCTTTCTGACGCTTGAGTTCTTCTGGTCCACTGCTTCTTCCTTTCCCCTCTCTGCCAGGGATAAGGCATATGGTAGGATATGAAGAAATGGGGCGATATCTAATACCTCAGCCCCATAGACACCTCCCTCAGCCGTTTCTAAAATCCTGTCTGGCACCACGTTAGACGTAGTGTCATGCCAACTGTGGGGAAGCTCTGAAATATATGCTAGGATAAACCCACTGTTCTGGAACATGTTTCCACCACATAATCCAACAAAGCGCAACCCCAAGGGGGCCTAGACTGCTGGGATATTCATGTCTAATGATGTGTATTTCTTCTTTCTCCTCCCAGCCACCTCCTCTCAGAAATAGGAAGGGTTTTTCCTGTTCCTCCTTTAAATGACCCGTAAAGCATGTATTGGTCCTCTACACAAAGGCTTATAATAAAATTCAGTGACCCAGATTCCCTAGGGCTCAGCATTTGATTTGTAAAAGGAATTTTGGCAAATTTAAACAACTTTTTTCCCCTCTCAACAAAGCCTGGATTTCAATACTATGGTCTCACTGTGAGTTTTTTTTTTTTTTTTAAGATTTTATTTATTTATTTGACAGATAGAGATCACAAGTAGATGGAGAGGCAGGCAGAGAGAGAGAGAGAGAGGGAAGCAGGCTCCCTGCTGAGCAGAGAGCCTGATGCGGGACTCAATCCCAGGACCCTGAGATCATGACCTGAGCCGAAGGCAGCGGCTTAACCCACTGAGCCACCCAGGCGCCCCTCACTGTGAGTTTTTAAAACTATGTTTTCCCACTGAAGGCCAAGAAATGACTTCTCTCTTCTAACCTCCTTTGAAATGATGAAGCCCATTGATTTAATAAGTGCCAAGCCACATAGGCACATGACTTCTGCGAATGAAAAAAATGTCAGTTTAATGTAAGCAAAAGTATTTTTTTCTGTGAAAACAAGAATCTAAGTAGATTGCTTCTCAGAAATAGGAAGCTAAGAAGATTATACTTTATGCAAATATAAGCATTGCCCCTAAGGCCATTGATGCTAAACTTAAGACCGAATATTGTTGAGTTTCTTTACTTTAGGGTCTCTTGCCGATGCAAGAATCACAGAAACATAGGGAGTGCGATACTCTAGCTGTCATTACAGAGGAAACTGGTACAATGAGAGATGACTTCTTTCAGGAAACTAATAAGAGTAGTGGTATCTGCCCTTCAACAACATGGCCCCAAACTAGCACTCTAGCTTTACATCCCACTCCTCTCGTGTGTCAATCTTCTCTTCCAATGAAGCCAGCCAACTAAGGACTTTGGATCCACTTGCATTCGTATACCTGTGTCTTTGCTCTCACACTCCCTTCAAGGGAATGCTCCAATGTTAGGGCTTTAAAGAGTAGTCAGCAAATGCATCAGGATCAAGTGAGTCTCAAAAATCTTGTCTCCTGCTTATATTTTCATCAAATGGGGTAATCTTGTGTTGTTACAAAGATGGAAGTACCATATTTAGATTCCTTTTACCAAAAAAAAAAAAAAAAAAGTGTACTATAGCAGTATCTTACGTTGAGGGAACAAGAGATGATGTCCAATTTCACTTTGCTATAATTTGTCTATTCGTTTTGAAAGGACTTCTGAGTGGGAGCCATGAAGCTGAGTCTGGGAGAATAAACACTGAGTAGGAAGCAGGGAGACCACGGTTGTTACCATAGTGATGAACATCCAGTCCGGATGGTGCTGTTGCCGGCTTCTGCTAGTGAGTGGGAGAAAACCACTTTCCTTCTGGACTAGTGTAGCAGAGGACAGAAAAATCTGAGGTGACCGATTTTAACTCTCTACTTAAGAGCTTAAATTATATCTCTATAGATATAGCCACTGTTAGTAAGCACCTAAGTGGCTGGCAATGTGCTGGAGATTTTAATGTATGTAAACCCGGAAAGTTAGGGACTAACATCCCCATTTTAAACATGAAGAAAGCAAGGTTTCAAGAGAGCAAATAATTGTTACTTAATGCACTAATCAGTAAAAGGGCAGGGCCAAGATTTAAATCCAAATCATTTAGTTAAGTAAACCTAATTTATTTCCATTGTAAACCTGTTTTCACCAAGCCACAACTATGCCTCCTAAATGACTTGGCAGGAAAATTGTATCCCTTTGACTAATGAAAACTTGGGGGACTCTATGGTGGTTACTCTAAGCTTTGACCTTTTATAGTTTTCCTTGTCTTGCAAGTTTTATAGAAAGATAATTTATATTAAAGTTTTCTTTCCTTCATTTATAAACTGAATTGGCTTTTTTGGTAACAGCTTAATTAAGAACTGATCCCAAATGACAGCTTTTGGTGTATTTTGGATTAATGTGATAGCAATCAACAGTTTACTGACCGTAAACATTGTTTCGTAGATGGGCAAAGTCATAAGATGCTCTCATACATTCTTTGTCTTCCAAAAACAGAAGTAACTTTGAATTTTTAACAATAATCCCATGTTACCAGTAAATACAATAAATAATAGCAAAAAATTAAAGACATCCGTAGTCCTATTCCTATTCCCATCTCTATTCTACAACCATACTGTTGGTATTTGTCCTTTCTGAACATTCACGCAGAGTGTAATAGTTAAGAACATGAATTCACATTCCAGCTTTGCCATTTATTAGCTGTGTGACTAGGCAAATTAACCTCAGCCCTCAATATTTCATCTGCAAAATAGGAATAATAATACTACCTACCAGTTGTGGCTCTTCTATGGATATAAATTATAAATTATAAATTATGCTAAGTGCTGAGCACAGTACTTGGCACACTCTAGCACTTTGTAAATGGTTACATAAAAATCTATATATCCGTCTTCACATGTATTGTTTACATAAATGGATCATGCTATACATAATTCTCACTTAACAAAGTATCTTAAGACATATACCCATGTCTATATGTAAGAATCTGTCAGTTGCTACATAATTCTCTATACTACTCTATATCCTCACATGGCCTTTCTGCAGAGTATGTCTGTGGAGAGAGAGAGAACAAGCTCTTGGTGTCTCTTTTCATGAGGGCGCTAATCCTACCATGGGGTTCTACCCTCATAACCCCCTCTAACACTAATTACCTTCCGTAGGCCCCATCTCTAAATACCATCACATTGTGAGCTTAGGGCTCCAACATGTGAATTTTGGGGAAAACAGCAATGTTCAGTCCATAACATATTAGACAGGGTAACATATTTTTAAACAGTTTGTGTTAATATGTGTATCAGGCTTTCTACCATTTATACTCCTCCTGAAGTATGCGAGACTGCCCAATCCTCTACATCTCATCATTAACATCATCATTAACTATTGTAATTCATTTTATTCTTTGATAATCTGATAGGTAAAATATTATATCGACTTTTGATTTGCATATATTTGATTATTCATGAAGATAAATATCTTTTCCTATGTTTCTTGGTGGACTCTATTTCCTCATTTGGATGAGGATCCAAATCCTCATTTGGATTTCCACTGCATATCCTTTGTCAACTTTTCTATACTTTTCTATACTGTACTATACTAACTTTTCTATACTAATATTTTTCTCATTGATTTCCATGAATTCTTTATACATAGGAGGTGTTAACTCTTTATACATAGGAGGTGTTAATTCTTGTCTGTCAATACTCATCCACATCATACTCTCCTATGGCAACCAGACTTGACTGTTATAATATTCATTACACTCAAAGGTACTTGTTCAGTGTGGGTTCGTCACTCACTGGATCACAAGCTCCATGAACTCAGGTATGCACTTGTCTTTGTTCCCAGCTCCGACTACAGTGTCTGATCTATATTTGAATAAATAGCTCCAAAAGTATTGAATAAATTTGTTTTCTTTTTCTTTTAACCATATATTTTTAAAATATTTTATTTATTTATTTGACATATAGAGATCACAAGTAGACAGAGAGGCAGGTAGAGGGAGAGGAGGAAGCAGGCTCCCTGCTGAGCAGAGAGCCCAATGCGGGGCTCAATCCCAGGACCCTGGGATCATGACCTGAGCTGAAGGCAGAGGCTTAAACCCACTGAGCCACCCAGGGGCCCCTCTTTTAACCATATTAATGGCATCTTTGGCCATATGATTTTTAACTTTTATAATTAAAATTTTTTTTTTGCTCTCAAGTTCCTACCACGCATAGAAAGGCCTTTACCCTCAAATGATTTAAGATATTTTCCTGCGTTTCTCCTATTATATTTATAGTCCTAATTTTTGCAATAAATCTTTCATCTGCAAATTATTTTTGTGTGTTGAGGTAGATACATGATTTTTTCTCCAAATAAACACCCTACTATTTATTGAATGATCTATCTCTTTACCACCAATGTGAGAGCAATCTTTATCATATCCTATGTAGGACACATGTATATAGTTTATACGTATGTTTTGTTATGTGATGGGAAAAAAAAAATCTGTTTTTCTTCTTTAAGGGTTTTTTTCTTTTTTTTCCCCGTCTCATGCAAGGATATTTCCAGGTAAATATGGTGTCAATTTGCCAAGTCTCTGTTAAGTGCAGTTATTCCCTAAAGAGTGAGCCGATGAGCAGGGTATTGGATCAGGAAAAATAATCTTCCAATCTGGCCTCCTTCATTAGCTCTCCACCGTTAAGATGCACAGTTTTGAATGATCTGTAATCATACCTGTCTGACCTGCTTCACAGAGTTATTGTGAGACGAGAGGGTGCAAATTGGTCTGCATATTAAAAGTGCTCTAAAAATTAGACGTTCCTGAGAAGTGAAAATTATTCATATTCTCTATTATTGACAAGTATCCAGCTATTTCATCTTGAAAAGACTTTACTTGAATGGATTGGAACTAGATGAGTAACATTCTGTGGTAAATGGTGGCAAATCAGTGAAAACATCTTCCTGTGTTTAGTCCAACGTGTATTCTGAACCGCCAGTGGGGAAGCCATCGCACAAAATGAATCAAATACCAAAGGCTTTCTTGTCTCGTTTTGTACCTGTCTCCTCTTGGCCCAGTACCATGTCTGTCACAAATCAACATAATCCCACAGCCCTTTGTTCTCCGACAGGATCCCAGGGAAACCAGAGAAGCCCCCCTCCCCTGCCGTGCCCCTCTCCAGAGGGCAGTGGGATGGCCTGGATACATGTGTTTTGAGAACTCTATTAGTTTCCTGAAGCTTCTGTAAAAATTACCACAAACGAGGTGACTTAAAACAACAGAAATTTATTCTTTCACAGCTCCGGATGCCAGAAAAGTCTGGAATCTGGAAAAGTTGTCCTCAGGGCCGCACTCCCTCTGGGGCATCCAGGGGAGAACCCTTCCTGGCTTCTGCCAGCTTCTGGTAGCACCTGGCATTTTCTGACCTGTGGTCTCTGCCTGTGAGGTCACCTTGCCCCCTCCTCTCTGTTTTTTTCTATTCTGGCTCTTATTAAGGGTATTTGTCATTAGATTTAGGATCCACCCAGATAATCCGGGATGATCTCATCTCTAGGTCTTTAATTTAATTACATCTGCAAAGGCTCCTTTCCCAAATGAGGTAACATTCGCAGGTTACCGGGATAAGGACAGAGACAGATCTTTTTGGGAATCACCATTCAACCCACCCCAAAGGCCTTGCATCATAAGAGGAGGTAAATGCAAAGCAAGCTCAGAACACGCAGTGTTTTATCAGCCCGAGACCCAACAGCCCAAGGCTGATATTAGCCAAATGGAAGTTCATTTTCAGAGGATGCACATGAAGTTCTGACATTTTGCTGTTCCTAAAATATTCATATAGCTTCTCTTAGACTCAAACTTGACTGAGGTTGAATTCAAAGACTTACATTTAATTATCTCCTTCTGGCTCCTGCTCCAAATCTTCAAACCCTAAATAGAAAAGAGTCAAGACAGGACCACCACACTAGCACGTTTCTTATTTCAAACTACTGTGTCGCATCATGGAGTAAGATAAAGATCTCAACACCAGTCTTCCAGTCAAATCCTCTTTGCAAAAGGCATACCTCAGGAGCTTCTCCCAAGGGCAGCCTGTATTTTCCTATGCAGACCTTTCCCTCAAACTTTCAGAGCAAAGCTTCAGCAGGACGGACTTAGCCACAGAAAGTCAAAGATTAAGATTTCTTGAGATCTAAAGTGATCTCTTGTGGTAGTCCTTCAGCAGAAGAATCTCCCTTTCCAGGGGTCACCTGCACTCTTCTGAAGCCACGCTGTGTAGGCATTTTTAGTGCTCATTCATAGGGCAAAACTCCATGGTTTTCACATCGTCCTTTCAGGATTTTTCATATTATTCTTCAATCACAGGCTTCTATCTCTCCAGAGAAAGCTTCAAGCTTAGGTTGTTTCAGGAGAAGGAAATACTGGGGCTCACAAAAAGAAAACAAAACAAAAATACATTTTGCCTCAAACAGATACTTCTATTTCCATTCCCAAACATCTAGCTACCCAAAGGTGCCATAACCAAAATGTGGAGAAACAAGACTTCAAAAGGTAAATTGGCAAGGGCTGTAAGTGTTGCCGTGGAGAGCCAGTTTTTATTTTATTTCATCTGTTAAATAGCTTTTTGCAAATCAGAAAGAAGTGTTTAGGGGCGCTGTGTGGCTCAGTGAGTTAAAGCCTTTGCCTTCAGGTCAGGTCATGATCTCAGGGTCCCGCACTGGGCTCTCTGCTCAGCAGGGAGCCTGCTTCCCTTCCTCTCTCTCTGACTGCCTCTCTGCCTGCTTGTGATCTCTGTCAAATAAATAAATAAAATCTTAAAAAAAAAAAAGAAAGAAGTATTTAGGACACCTTCTACTTTGGAAACTTGGCAGTGTGGCTTTAATTAGTAGATCAGAAAAAAAAACTTCTTAGGAGGTGGAGTGACTTTCCCAAAGTCCCATGGTCACTTTTTGACAGGCTCCCAGTCTAGTGCTCTTTCCACTATTGATACCACATTTTCCATTCTCTCTTTAAAAAAAAAAAAAAGAAAAAAAATTACTTATTTTTTTTGAGAGAGAGAGGGAGTACACAAGTCATGGGAGGGACAGGGAGTGAGAATCTTGAGTAGACTCTACACTGATTGCAGAGCCCAATACAGGGCTCGATCCCATGATCCTGAGATCATGACCTGAGCCAAAACCAGGAGTCCCTCACTCAACTGACTGAACCACACTGGCACCCCATCCATTCTCTTGAAACTAAGATACTCCCTGGAGTGACAACTCCATGGATTCCACACCAAGCAGATTTGACAGTCAGATAAACAAAAGGTCTAGTCTTTCTCTAAAGGACCATTAGTAGACATTTTCCACTTTGGGGGCCATATGGTCTCTGTTACAACTGCTCAACTCTGCCGTTGTAGCCATAGAGCAGCCACGGAAAATATGTAAACAAAGAGTATCACGATGTTCAAATAATAAACTTCATTTACAAAAAGAGGCAGTGGGCTAGCTTTGGCATGTGGACTGTAGTTCTCAGGCCCCTAGAAAGACTAAGATTGGAGTTCAGTTTCATATAATATTCACTTTCCTGTTCTGTAAAATGGGTATAATAATAGTTTAGCTGTATAGATTGGTTGTAAGGATTCAGTGATATAAGCATATCATATGTTCACAGTGCCTGGCACATAACACTCAATAAATGTTGGCAATTATTATTATTATTATGATGATGAAAGATTTTATTTATCTATTTGAGAGAGAAAGAGAGAGAGCATGGGGGGTTGGGAAGGGCAGAGGGAGAGGGAAAAGCAGCCTCCCCGCTGAGCAAGGAGACTAACACGGGGCTCAATCCCAGAACCCCAAGATCATGACCTGAGCTGAAGACAGATACTTAACCAACTGGGTCACCCAGGTGCCCCTTTTATTTTTTTAATTTCACTATAATTAACATGCTGTTATTTTCAAGTGTACAATACTAGTAGTTCAACAATTGTATACATTACTCCGTGCTCATCATGATAAATACATTCTTTCTCTCCTTTACCTATTTTACCCATTCACCCCATTTATTATTTTCTATTATTATTTTATCACTAGTTTACTTTTTACTATACCTTCCAAAAAAGGAAGAGAAACAAAAGAACCAACATTTAGTGAGTGATCCTTTCTTTTTCCCTTGCACCCAGACAAACCAAAATGTGCCCACTGCCTTGAGCCCCTCACGGCTTCACGAACATCGGGTAGCTGATCACCACAGTCACACAGATGGTACCATCACACTCTGAGCTCCTAGGGCTCCGCATGCCTGAGGTAGACAGTTTGTCTTCTATTTGGAACCCTGGCAAGAGCTCCTACCGCCTCCTAGCTCCCTGACACCAGGTGCTCAAATAGGTAGTTTCTTTTAAAATATTGAACAGCTTTCACTTTCATTGTTTATTTCTAGAGATTTTAATGAAGCCAGGTGCACTGTTTCAAAGACCAGTCGTTTTTGCTGGTGCCACCCTGCCCCTTGTGTTTCCTTCTAATTTGAAATTTTGTACTTCACAGAGCTCCCTTGTCCTAGGGCTTGTGAAAGCTACGGAAACTGGGGCTTCAACTTTGCTAAAACCTTACTCTTCTCTCCTCGTGTAAATAGGATGGGATTCAGGATGAGGTGGGCTCATCTTTCACCTGCTGCAGTTTTTACTGAATTATAAAACCTCATCATTATTACATTTCAATGACACAGGCCCCAGAGATTGCATTATGACAAGGTTCGTCTAAACTTTAAAATATTAAATCCTTTTAAAGCTGAAAGTATTTAATAATGTGTCTCATTAATTCTTTAACCTCTTATCTAGGTGACAAATATTCCTGAATTTATGGTTGACAAATTAAACCCTAGAGACAATCCTGAAGTAGATTGACTGTGGACTAACGAAATACCCTGTAAAATTGTTCTGTCCAAGTTTGGATTCAACACCGGAAGTCTTCACCGTATCATTGCCACAGAGCTCTGGAGACAACAGGTTCATATATAAGAAATATACATTTCCTAATTGCCTTAATCCAGTATCATGTAGCTACCAAAAAAAAAAAAAAGTATCAAAAATTCAGAGATGTAGGTGTCCTCTTCTTCACAATTTTGGCATCTATATGACATTGCATCAAAGTTTCCTGGAAATGACACATGCGTTTCTTTCCTTTCATGCTACCGCACATCCTTCTCTTCTGTAGGGTCCAAAGCTTAAATACAGATTAAGGAGGGTCTTTAAATTCAGGAAAGACACGCTTGGTCTAACTTGTGGTGATTTCCAACTTCATGGAACTTCCACCAGATTTGAGATACCTTGTTTCGGTGCCATTGGTGTCGTGTCACTTCCTCTCCCACAAGTAACCACGTAGTTGGTGATGTACTTCCATCCTTCCAGGTTCAGCTCAGATCCTCCCACCTCCCTGCCGTCTGCCCGCATCACTCCACACAGAAGCCAACTCTCCTTCCCCTGTATCCAAATATCCATCATCCCTATAGCCCGCCCTGCGGTGGCTCCCTTGCTCTCTGATCCTGTGGCTTCTTGACTCCATACAGGACTTCTCTCCTGTACTAGACCTCAGGGCAAGATTGTGAAAACCCTTCTCCCTCGGAGCCTAGCACAGGTACCCTGACCAAATGACAACTTCAGTTAATGTTTGTTGAAAGCTCAGTGCAAAATCTAAAACAGATTACCTTCAGGCTCTATTAAGGGGAGCCCCATAAATTCAATGAGGATTAATTTATAGATGTTACCTAAGAAAATAGATTTTAACTTCAAAGTAATCTTATTAATTGCACTTTAAAAATCTATTTAGGAAGATAAACGAATGAGTCAAATTGTTTTTCTTGAAAACTCACTTCCATACAGGCAGCCTGAAATGATTTCAGTCCTGCGTGTGGCAAGGAAATCCAACCCAAGAAAGGCAAATGCTCTGATCTTCTGCTCCAGAGGGGAGTTTCGGACCAAAACAAAGGCCTCACTGAGACTTCAGATCATGCATGGAAAGCCAACCAACGAATGCTCCATTTGGTTTACTGAAAAGTTTAATACATCCAGACCCTACAGACACATCTTACTTGGAAGCATTGCTACCAAGTACTTGGGACCAGAAAATGAGCCCCAAGGCTAAGCTTGTGAATAAAAAATTGGAAAGCTCTATGGAGCATGGGAGCCAGGAACACAAGGCTCCATCGAAAACCCTTAAAATATGCCCTTTTCAATAGCACTCTTCCAATTTACCTCCTCTGCTTGCTTGGAGATTCAGAAATTCATTTAGTCTTTCAATGATATAAATCTATTGGGAAAAAATATTAAAATATTTAAAGCGTTAGCTGACATACTTCAAAGGAGCTAGTCCCACCGATTTGTTGCTCCCACCCCAGGCCCTTGATCATTTTCTCTTCTTCCTTCCAGATTTTATTTGACATTTGGAAGGTTCCTCTTGCTACACAGGAGCCAGCCCCTATCCCACACTGGAAGTGAATGAGACACTGACTACACGTGCCACAGAGACTGTGCAATCTTCAGGCATGTTGTTAGTAGACACATCCTTAACTCACTTTGCATTTTTTAAAAACCTTCTTCTCACCTTACGTTTGCAAAAAAGAAACCTCTACACAATATAATTAATTAAACACAATTTTATTAGACATATTGAGCAAAATATGCAAGGTGGTGGGAGCAGCAGGGACAAAGTAAGGGGCTGTGTTCTGAGAAACCGACTATGACCTTCGACCGAGCCTTAGTTGTGCAAGTACGCGTGCACCCATTAAGGAAAATACCTAACTGAGAAAGCATAGCGCTGAGGCCGTGGTAAGAATCATCAGTTTAGTTGTTTTTAGCTTGTTCTAGCAAAACACAACGCTCAAAATGGCTTAAATAGCAAAGTGGTATTATTTTACATAACAAGAAGTTTGGAGTTGGCTCATTCAGCTGCTCAACATCATCAGGGACCCGGGCTCTACTCAGTTTTTACTTGGTCGTCTAGTTGACTTTTGTCCTCAGGCTTGTCACTGAAAGGTTGCAAAAATGGCTGCAGCAGCTCCAGCATCAACACTTAGACCAATACCACCTTTAAACATTACCGTGAGGGTAAGACGCTCCCTTCTTCTGAAGAGGAAGGAAGCCTCTCCCAGGAGTCCCCAGCTGACTTCCCATGACAGTCAAAATTGTGTCAAAATTTGTGTCACGTGCCAATTCCTAAATTCATCATCCAGCCTGGAGAAGAAAATTCTCATGACGAATTTAGATCAAGAACAATTCATCTCCCAAAGCTCATGGGTTTCTGATTATGAATAAAATCAGGGTTTATTAGCACAGAAGGCAGAGGGATCTTGGCTGCTCATTAAGCAACTATAGTATCTTCCATAAGGAGGTCACATCCTTCAGGGAGATTAGGAATGCACCTTGAAAACTCCAGACTTTAATTTCTGATAATGGGAACTTCCTGAAGGTTTTTGAGCGGGAAAATAACATGAACAGATTAAGATGTAAAGGATTTGGAAAAATTGTAATTCTGAAAATTCTAATTCTTGTTTCACAACCCTTACTGGGGGTAAACATATTTTCACTCGTTTATTGAACAAATATTTTCCAAACGCCTGCTGTTCTAAGTGTGAGGATGTGATGTTGAATAAACGGTGGGGTTCTTGCCTTCAGGGCAGCTGACGTTCTAGTGGGGAAGGCAAACTACGTAATTTCAAGTTTGCTTTTGTTCAAGCAGGAAAGAAGCAGTGATATAAAAATGTCCAGTGAAGGAGTGAAGGCGGGACTAGATTAAACTGGCTGGTCATGGGCGCCTGGGTGGCTCAGTGGATTAAGCCGCTGCCTTCGGCTCAGGTCATGATCTCAGGGTCCTGGAATCGAGCCCCGCATCGGGCTCTCTGCTCCGCGGGGAGCCTGCTTCTTTCTCTCTCCTCTCTGCCTGCCTCTCTGCCTACTTGTGATCTCTCTCTCTGTCAAATAAATAAATAAAAATCTTTAAAAAAAAAAACAAAAAAACAAAAAACTGGCTGGTCAAGGAAGATTCTTGAGAAATGACACTTGAACCAAACCAGAATAATTAGGCATCAGGGAAGGATTTGAGAGCAAGTATGAAGCAGAAGGGACAAGTGCAAAGTCCCCAAGAGGAATACTCTTGGCGTGTTAGAGACCCATCAGGATCCTGGACAACAGTTAGAGGGAGCGTGGGAGAGGAGAAGGCTGATTTGGGTCAGGAAAGTGTTTCTTCAACACCCTCATGCCCTTCTCAGAGTTGAGGTGAAGGGAAAGACAGGGACCAATCCAGGCAGGGCTTCTAGACCATGGTGAAAGTTTGTATGTTATTCCAGGTATTATGGGAAACACACAATTTTCAACAGGGAGGGTATTTTTCGAATCTTACTTTCTGGCTTCTGTGTGAAAAAAAGAGACGTTAAGGGAGCAGGAGCAGAAGTAGATAGAGCTGTTATAAGGCAGAATGCATGTACATGAAGGTGGCTTGGAATTGGGTGGTGGCGGGACAACCAGACAGGTATTATGGAATGCTTCCTAGAGATTGTAGGGGATAGGAGTTATGGTCAAGAGCTGTTTAGAAAAGTTCGGTAAGAGCAGAGAGAAATTACTTCCTGAGGAATGTTCTGGGCCAGTGGTTTAGTGTGCATGTGAATCCTCTAGGGATCTTTGTAAAGCGCAGATTGTGAAATAGCAGGTCAGAGGTGGGGCCTGGGATCCTGCATTTCTAACCAGTTTCCAGGTGACGTCAGTTTCTTGTCTGAGAACCACAGTCAGTAGCAGGATTTTAGCTCCTGTGACCTTAACGTGTATTTAGTTGTATCTCCTACTACTGTCCTATACAGACTGGTGCTAAAACAGTGGCCACATGTTGCTATTTAAATTTAAGTAAGCTAAAATAAGATACTCAGATCCTTAGTTGCACTACTACATTTCAAATGTTCAAAAGCCATAGGTGGCTTGTGGCTACTCTATTGGACAGTGCATGTAAAACGAACTTGCCCTTATGAAGAAAGTTTTATTGGGTGGCGATGCCCCAGGCAGAAGAAAATATTTCTAGTTTTCTATGCTTCCTGCTACCATCTCTCTTTACTCTGTCTTTTCCGAGGAACAAAGTCAAATGCATCCTTTAAGAACTATCTTAAGTCTACCTCTTCTATGGAACTTTCCTGGGACTGAAACTGTGTGTGTCACTTTCCTTCAAATCTGTGTATTTGGCTCTTTCCGGCAATGTATTTCTACTGAATTTTGTCCGCCTAGTATTCTAAGTATCCAACTCTTCCCTGGTCGTAGAATCTCATTTTCTGTGGGTGTGCATGCTGGGGAGGGGGAGGACTATTTCTCACCCACGTGGTTCTGTGGGATTCCTGTGACCCGAACTGTGCCGTCACCACGGTCATTAGCAGATGAGCCAGAGGACAGTCAGTGACATCAATCCCAGGACATCTGCTGAAAAATTAAAGGTGCTCTCTTTTGCTGGGGTCATCAAGCCAGCTGGATGCAAGTCTGGGTCTGCTGGCAGCCACTGTGCCCTCAAATGTGGAGCCCTTGCCTGGGAATGAGAATCACAGAGAGGAAAGCAAAAGCAGGAGATAAGGACAGATACTGGATGACATCATCTCATACCTGGCTCTGACTGTATTTGGAGGGCTCTATCTACCCTTGACCGTTGGTGGGAACAATAAATTTCCTAGTTTTGCTTCAGTTGGTATCCAGTGAGGGGAGTCTTGTCTACAACCTCTCTCTGGGCATACAGCAACACGGGGCCCTTGCTAATTCTCAGCCACTGCCCTCCTGGCTACCCCTTTAGCCAGCCAGTCCCAATCACACTTCCTTGGTTTCAGTACACAGACTCACAGGAGGCCTGCAAACATATACTTACCTTAATTAGGTTTTTCTTTATAAGTTTTAATATTCAAATTATTTTGGCACATTGATAATCAAATATGATGGAGCCAAAGACAATTTCCATTATCTGCTAATGAAATGTTTATGGATATTTCTCAAGTTTTTACAGTTTGGCATATAGATATGACAAATCGATCAGCCTCTTTACTAAGTCACCCAAAACAAGCCCAAGCTCCCTGGTTACCATGTACCACTTGTCTGGCTGACCCTCAGAACCTCCAGTGTATTTGTCCTTCAGCCACCCCCACCTCCCGGCTTTGAAGGAACTTCCTGAAAACTCCCTTTTTCCTGAAAACTGAAGGGAGTTTTCCTGAAAACTACTACACTGGGGGCTGCTTGGGGCCAGCAAGCTGGTGGCGTTCCTCCAGGTCCCACTCTTCCAACACACTCTACCTTTGGGCTCAGCTCCCAAGGACCTTCTTAGCCTCATTTCTGTCCTGCAGTATATGGAATCTGACCAGAATCTTCTCAGAAGGCCCCACAGGTACCATGTTGTCGGGAAGTTTCCTAGACTCCAAACTCAAAGATGGCCCCAATCCCCGACAAGAAACTCACCACCACCCCTGTCTGCCACTTGCTCTCTAAAACCACATTTCCCAACTAGCAATGGGCAGAAGGTGGAATTGTTCATCCCTGAAAGAACAGAAAACAGCCCCTCACTATTCTACCCTACCCCTCAAAATGTATATGTATACGCTGTTGACCAAATAAGTCTTAAGCAGCACTCTAGAGGACTAGGTACATGGTAAGATTCATCTTTTATTAGAGATCTTATATTACATATTCCCAAAAAGATATAAAATCTTCCAAGAGAAAAATATCAAAACCTATTTGATTCCAAGATAAGCAACATAATCAAAACGAAAGCAAAGATTTTCTTCTAGACAAAGGAATGTGAAAACATTTCGGCACAAGTACAACAAAGACATGGGAAGGTAATTACAATGTTTCACAACACATTTTGTAGCATTTTATTTTAATCAGTATTTGAAGAAAACAAGGATGCCTAGTTCTCAAACACTGCAGGTATAAGCTCAAATTTTCAAAAAGAAAAACAAAGATCACAGAAAGGAACGAACTAGTTGCTTAGCTGAACATCTGCGATAACAAACATAATAAAACCTAAGCAAACAAATATGCCACCGAGATCACAACTGAAGTGTATGGTTTTTACAGTGTGCCAGAGACACTAAATTATTTAATCAGTTCTTGACCACAACCCCAAGCAAAAGCATCCTCTTTTCATTTCCCTGATGATTTATTCTAAAAATAAAAAGCAGAAACTTGCTGGTTTCAAGAGAATTTCTGCTTCACCTGTGAGCAGCTGGTGGCAACACACACTAAGACCCCGACTGACATGGGACAGATCTATCTCCAACAACCAGAAGTGGCAGAACCACTGTTATTGCATCAAGATTTTTTATTTCAACTGATCAGAATTTCCAGAAAGATGAAGCACACCCACTTAACCACAGAACACAGTGAACTCCCAAAGGAAGGTTTTACATTTAAGATGCAAAGAAAATACTGATCTTATTCCTGGGATTTGCTTCTGGCAATCTTAACATCTATAGATGTCCACAAAAAGGAAGTGTGGTTTTTCTTTTCCTTTTAGTTGTTTATCTCCCAAAATGAGGAAGGAAACTTACAGTACATGTTTATTGCATGAAATTACTCCCTTATAATATCTTCATCAACACTACTATTGTTTCCTTAATTATTAAAGGCGAAAAAAGTTTATGAACTTAACATAACTTAGCAATAATCTTAGGAGCTGCATCTTGATTAAAAAACAAAACAAAACAAAACAGGTGATCATCTGACTACATGGTGAAACAGAAATTCGGTTTCAACTTCTCTGTAAAGATGTTGGTCTGGCAGGAGGTAAGAGGGAAGTGTAAAGTCAGAGAATACTAAATTCATTAGGTAACACAGAGAATTTTCAAAAGTGTACATACTCAGTGAATCCTTTCTATCCTAAAACTGAACGTTCTAGATGTTTCTAATGTTGCTTCAACTTCAATGGCACGTTAATCATGATCCCAAACAAATTTTATCATACATATTGTAATGGCACATAGGCTTGGGACTTCCCTTTGAGGTTAGCATGTACGAAAGTTTGGAATTCACCCAACACACGTGTTCTTCAATAAAATAAATCACGAGCTACATATAATTATGAGCTACATATAAGTGGGTTTCAAAACAGGGTCCCTTTTAAAGCATTCTTCCCTTGAGTTACCTCCTGCGAAATGGAACCAGTGTATGGATTCTGCATGTTACAAAATCCTTGCTTCAAGCTGCAGTCTTCTTGGCAGCAGCGTATTTTAATTAACATTATTTTTTCTTCTTTGTTTTGTTTTCTGACATCTCCGTACATTCAAATAGTCAAAATGTTTAGAGTAACATCACCACAAATTTAATGAAACAGATCAGAACGTGGCCAGCATTGTCAGGCAAAATGATAACACGTCATGTGTCATCGAAAGTACCCACCTCTTCCCCACCCCCGCCCTCTCCCCCCTTCCTCAGTCACATGGGACACCAAAAGATTTAACAAGACTTATAAAAAAATAAGGCACATTTATCTTGATATGGTTATTTTTAAAATACAAAACCCCTCTCCGAACATCTGTATTCAAATGAGCTGTGTAAAAAGACACCTTGTGGTACCTAAAACAGGTTATGGTACCTATGGAATTGCTTCTTCTATTTTAGTGACAATGGAATAAATTGCACCTATCCCACGTTGTCAAGTAATGAAAATATGCCTCTTTTTCTACTACTGAATGATTCGAAATCTGCTATTTCTGGAAATACTTACAAAGGGTGAGAAGGGAGGGGTCAAGTGGTACATTAGAAAAGGGTGTGGAGATCAGCGATGTATAGGTATCGTAAGGGTTGATGGATTGCACTTTTCCACATATTTCAATACACAAAATTTTTCCAATGAGTATGAACGACTGCAACCATTTTGGCCGTTAGCTTTTACCCCTCAGCCTTTTATTCCATTTTGGTAAAAACGGGTATTTCTGTAAAACTAATGAAGGATCAGCAACATGACTACTTATAAACAATCTCTTCACAACCCCTGACACAGATATAGTTAGTTAGCATTTAACCTGAGATACAATCTGTGGAGAGGTTGTTTTAGACATTTCTTCCTTCATTGTTGCATCGATTCATACTGATGGTGGTGGTTCATGGATGGAACTTAAAAAAAAAAAAAATTGGCTATCGCATGGCTTTTTTTTTTTTTTTCTTTCTATACTGGTTAAAAAAAAAAAAATAGTAACAATCACAGAATTCATGTCCTCACAGTAGCCAGAAGCTAAAATAATGTGCTTCCTTATTGCACGTCAAACCTAGAAGTGTATAAAAGACGATGCTTCCCAATCCAAATCTGAAAGCCAGGTTCATCTCAACTGGATTCGGAATGTGCTGATTTCCATGGGACTCAAGTTGATCTCACTTATATTTCGGGCGTCTGGAGGTGAATGCATCAAGGATAATGATGAAGGTATGAGACTTGTGGCAGTAAACATGCTAAAAATCTTCTGTACCAAAATCTGGGAAATAAACGACAAAAAAGTTGCACAGTTAGGTCAACTTTGAGGAAAGATTACTGGCACACCTATATATTTAGTCAGTAGAAAATAGTAGAATGAAAAAGCGTATTTGGTTTCCTTTTAAGGACAAAAGGGGAAGTGGAAGGAGATTAGATACAGCTCAGCATGCTTGGACACACAGACCGTCCTTGGAGGGACACCTAGGAGAAGGGGGGTAGCCAGGAGAGGACGACTCGCTCTACGTTCTTCTTCCGAATTTCTCAATAACTTATCATTGTGCAGGGACCACTTTTTCAATAAAAGAAAAAACATCTATGCGCCAGCAAGCTTTAAAAACATCCATATCCTCTTATACTCAACACTTAACACCCAACAGTCACGGTTCTTCTTGTGCCCAAAGAGCTGAGAGAAAGGACACAGGCCTGCTACAAGGAAGGCTCCTCATATCAGGGACTCCCATTTTGAAGGCTGGAGGGCTGGGAAAGTACTACCCTCACCCCATGTCTCTCTGGACCCTATAATCCCCTTAAGACTTGAGGCCTTAACATCTACATACAAATGCTTACAAACCAAGCACATCATCAGTAATACGGTAAAACGAAAAAAAGAAAAAAAAACCATCGGTGCTTTCTTAGCACCAACTCCACATAGGGCATGATACAAGAAATGGAGCAGCTCATCTACCTAAGTGGATTTCGACCCCCTACCGTATTTTCTTTTCTATCCTTTTCACATCCAATGCACATTCTAATTTGTAGGGTTGGAAGTGAGTCTTGATCTTGACTTGATCAGACTTGAGTCTGATCTATAGGGTATCTGTGAGGTTTTGGAGAAGAGCTGCCCCATGGGGCAGAGACCTGCCTGTGTGCCATTCAACTGTCTTCTCTGAGCACAACCCGCTCAGAACCAGAGGCACAAGGCTGGAGGTTCTTTTCCTCCCAGGGAGAGGCCTGTGGGAACTACCAGCAAGACCAGCTCAAAGGAGACATAAAAATGAGGCAGCCAGCAGGTCAGCCTGAGGACCCCATGGACTCCCATGCAAATCTGGCTTGACCAGGAGAACCAGACCCTCGTGTCCCCTGCGGAAACAACTGACTGGGGCTCACCGAGGCTGCTTCGGGGCTGTGGTAAAACTTCCTGAATGGCCACAGTGTCACTGCTTCCTGTCATTTCCCTACTGCCACCCCACTTTAGTTATTATAGATCCTGCTTTAGCCCCTTTGAGACTTTGCAGAACTGGATCCTACATGAGCATGTGTGAGACAGGAGGAAGTATGGAGAGAGTGGGCGGGAAGAAGATGCTTTGTCTGTTGGCAATGGAAAGCCTAAGAATGGAGGAGAATGTTGTCCTCACAGGTGCCCTTGTTCCAGATATGGATTTTGGATACTGACAAGGAAGAGAGATTGAAGGTGGAGAAAGTTGCTTTCTTTCTTTCATTTTTTTTTTTTTTTTGAGATTTTTGTTTATTTATTTGACACAGAGAGAGAGAGAGACAGTAAGAGAGGGAACACAAGCAGGGGGAGTGGGAGAGGGAGAAGCAGGCTCCCCGCTGAGCAGGGAGCCCAATGGGGGGCTCGATCCCAGGACTCCAGGATCATGACCCGAGCCAAAGGCAGAAGCTTAATGACTGGGCCACCCAGGAACCTGAAAGTTGCTTTCTTAAGATGGAGAGATTTGAGCTAATTCTATCAGCTAAGGGGAATGAGTCCGTGAAGAGGCAATGAATCATTACCTTCTCACTGTCAGAATTATTAGCAGAAAACAAGGATTTCAAAGTACATGAAGTCAACAAGCAAAAATCTCTTTTTAGCTCACCTTTCCCTGGGTCGTGGAACAAAGCAGCCCCGTGTCTCTGCTAGAGAAGCGGCAGTCAAACCCTTTCCTGTGGAGGATCAAGGCTGCTTCATCGGAATGCTTGCCGTCCACCTGCAGATGGGCAGAGAGCGCCAACACGCCACAGCGACATTAAGGCAAATAGTGACACCACTGTATACTCCACTGTCTTGAAGTCAGTGTCCTCAAACCACAAATGCTCACTTTATTTAGCAGTGAAGCCAGGAACGTTCATTCCCCTCAGGTCTCACATTCACTGTCACATCTGCTACATTCCCTCTACTTCCCCCCCAAGGAGGCAGGTGACACTAAGTTTTAAGGCTCCCTGTTAAGTCACCTCATGCCCCGGTTCCAGGTACAGTCCCTGAGGACCTGGGTGTCCTTTTTTCTACATGTCACATGCTGTTTTATCAAAGTTTCTTCAAATAAAGCACTTATTTATTTATTAAATTTAAATTCAATTACTTAACATATAATAAATTATTGGTTTCATGTCTAGGTAGAGCTCGGTGATTCATCAGTCTTATATAATGCTCAGTGCTCATTACATCATGTGCTCTCCTTAATGTCTAATTTCCCAGTTACCCCATCCCTCCAGCAACCCTCAGTTTGTTTCCTATGATTCTTACAGTTTCTCTCCCTCTCTGGTTTTGTCTTGTTTTACTTTTCCCTCCCTTCCCCTATGATCCTGTTTTGTTTCTTAAATTCCACGTATGAGAGAGATCATATGCTAATTCTCTTTCTCTGATTGATTTATTTCACTCGGCATAATACCCTCTAGTTCCATCCATGTTGCTGCAAAGGGGCAAAAAGACATTGAATTTTTATTTATTTAGTTTTTAACATATACATCAGCTGAATAAAGTGTACCTGAATTTAGTCCTTATCTGGACATTGAATGATACATCATCCATCTCAAAACTGAAACACACATCTTTATTGAATGCTAATTTTTGCTAATTGCATTAACATTTTTAATCTTTAATGCATTGGTTCATTATTTTTATATAAAAGACATTTAAACCGAATTAGTTATGCTTATCACTTGCTAGGCCAACCACATTTATTAGCTTGATGTATCATTTAAATTCACATTACAGAAGCTATTCTTCTTGTGCAGGCAAAGAGAAAAATACTAAACATGACAAGTCAGCTACAGGGATCAATATACACTTTCTTGCAGTAAAATTTCCTGCATCCATTTAAATAAGGATGCCGTGAGTGCTCTGAGTATTTTAAATTACAATTCTCTTAATAAATTTTATGTTTCCTAAAGGGGGGCAATGTTTCTGATAATAAGGAAAATAAATTAGGAATCCTTGGATGAATTAAGAAAGGTACAGCTATTCAAAAGAGTTGAGTGTGCTCAGCACTGACCTGTGATGAAAATGATCCCTTTTTCTCCTCTATGTGGCCACAGATACACATATGTCCGAGTGCTTAATCATCCTCACTAGGGCATATACGATTTTTAAATGTGCCGTAGAGACATCTTTGGTGAAGAGCTGCCAGCACTCTCATCACTGATTTGATTTTAATGTGCCTGAACAATTTAAAGCTGTCCTCACCTCAGATTCTTGGCTGGAATAACCTGCTTTATGACATTTCACACTGGTATTTTGTAGTGCTAAGATTTTGGTTTGAAGGGAGAGGAAAAAAGTCATTTAAGGAATTCTGAGTCATCACAGGACCAACATGATAAACATAGCAAGGTTAAATCATATGATAAAGATTTCTAATAAAATTTCAATGTGTTTCACACAGTCCCGAAACAGCATGAAAAGAGCACAGTAAAAAAAAAAAAAAAAAAAAAAAAAAAAAAAAATCCTTCGTGTATCCTGTACATAAGGTCTCCAGGAGAAAAACAAGGATAATTCTGTCATGTGCTAAGTGTCTAGGCTTAGAATAGTCACTGATTACCTACGCATCAGTTTGCCTGTCTGCAAAATGGAGTTAATGCAGATTTCCCTTCTTCCTGGAGACGTGGAGTCTTGTAAGACGCTGAAAATACTATTTATGGTGGCTTAGCTTATGAGACAGAAAGTGTTGGTACAGAAGCTGTAGAAAATGGATCTGAACCTTGGCTGGGAGTCAGGCAGCTCGAGATCTAGATGCTAGTTCTGCAATTTCCTAGATGCTTTTAGCAAAACCTGGTTTCTCCTTTACCATAAAATGGAGATGAAATTTAATTGTGTAAAAGGGACTCAGCCCAGTGCCTACAGCAGAGGAAGCCCTGGGTACATTTTAGCTATGATTATTTCTATCAATGGAATCTATCAGTTAAGTACTGGGGACTATTTTCGAAAGAGCTACCAATTAATCAATACTCTCACTTAACTTTTTATTCACAATTTTTCTTTCATGACTTCATAACTTTGTAGCTGAGGAATCAGAGACCCTCCAAACTATATGTCAACGATTATGCATCAAAATCATAACAAAGTCACAATTCAGATTCACTATTTACGTGGTCTATCTGTGAGGATCTTTTAAAAGCCCCTATCATTATAACCAAAGACTCTGGCCATTTTTAAAGATTTATTTATTTATTTACTTGGCAGAGAGAGAGAGAGAGAGAAAGAGATCGTAAGCAGGCAGAGAAGCAGGCAGAGGGGAGGGGGGAAGCAGGCTCCCCGCTGAGCAGAAAGCCTGACATGGGGCTTGATCCCAGGACCCTGGGATCATGACCTGAGCTGAAGGCAGAGACTTAATCCACTGAGCCACCCAGGCGTCCTTTTCTTTTTTTAAAGATTATTTATTTATTTATTTAACACAGAGAGAGAGAGAGAGAGAGAGAGAGAGATATCACAAGTGGGCAGAGAGGCAGGCAGAGAGAGGGGGAAGCATCTGGCCATTTTAATTCACTAGAGCAACACGGCAACACATGTGCTCTTGAAATTATGAGCGTGTGAGCGGACTTAGCAGACTGGAGGGGACAATAAAAAAAAAAAAGAAGAGGAAGGAAGCATCTTTGGAATTTTGCCATTAGTTTTACAAGAGATTTAAACAATACGAAAAGTAGAAATTGAAGTCATAAAGAGTAATCTTCACTGCCGGAAAAAAAAGTTACACTTTCTCTCAAAAGCAAAACTGCATCGCTTTCGTAAGGACCAGAACACGAACTGAAATAGCAATCATCGTGTCCAAGTTTTTAAAAATTAAATATTCATGAAAGTATCAGTTTTCAAGCAAAAATACCTGAAGCAAAGCAGCAGTTTTTCAGTTTCAAAGTCTGTCTTGTCATTTTATTTCCAAGAAAACTGTTTTTCAAAGTAGGGAAACTGTGAATTTAACTTGAATATGCATGCAAGAAAACAGATACCTTCACCAAAAAGATGCTGTTCACTTGAGGAGAATAAACAGACTCTGAAAGACTTGTTTTCACACTCACTAGTGTATCAGTACTATCCGGACCTCAGGAAAAAAAAAGGGTGGGGGAGGGCGTAGGGAAGAAAATTTATCAAGTTTGAAATTGGGCCAAGCACTGTGCAAGGTGAGCTTCTAATCGAGTGTGTCTGTGAAACAGCTCAGATCACAGCTAAGGCTGAATCCCCTGAGGGAGACTTGGGTGTTCTGAAGGCACTCAGAGAACCCGCTGTGGAGCTAACTTACACTGGATAAAGCAACCAGAAGCTCTGAGGCTAAGTGGGGCTGGTGAGGTTTCTCTGGCTAATGGGAGGAGTGGAGGGAAGGCAGTGCAGCTCGCAGAATGAAGCCATCGAGGTTAGAAAAAGCTGGATCGGAGGCAAGGTTTGGTTTGGTTCTACCATGAACCAGTCCTGTGTCTGCGAATACGTCATTTAACTTCTCAGAACTCAGAAAACTCTGTGAGACTCCCTAAGTGCCCCTTGGAGGATCAAGTGCCAACCACAGTGACGATAACAGTAACCGCAGCTAACGCTTTCTGAGCGCTCGCCGTGTGCGGGACCCTGTACGGAGTACTTCTCACGGAAGAACTCAATTCCTCTCACAACAGTCTCTGAAACAGGGGAGGTGGTATGCAAGTTCGCATTATTACGTTTAAGTGCACGTGAACGTCCCAATCACAAAGCATGCCCTCCCATCGTCAACTAGCAATGGTCACCGATCTACCCTACATTAGTCCTTCATGATTCTCCCCACAGATGATGGATGCATCCTTCTAAGGGTGTCCTGTCGTGACTGAGTGGCCAAGAGAAAAACAGGCAGAGTATTCCCTAACATTTTCGGCACTTTCGCTTCCCTTTGTTCCCAGAGAAGAGGAGTATGAGGTTCTGGGAGGGGGTCTGGAGTCAGCCGTGCTGGGGTGCGCCCCTCGGCACATCATTTACTGGCTGCATGACCTGGGAAGTCTACCTACCATCTCTTGGTCGGCGAGCGTCCTCTTCTGAAATAGGGGGGCACAATATTGCCCACCTTCACAGGACTGCTGGGAGAGCTAAATAAGGCTCTCTTTACAAAGAAAACCCTCAGCATAATGCCCAGCACACAGACAATTTTAGGTACTTTATTAATAACTGCTCAGAGTTCTCAAAAACGTATACAAGGATGGGCGCCTGGGTGGCTCAGTGGGTTAAAGCCTCTGCCTTCGGCTCAGGGTATGATCTCAGGGTCCTGGGATCGAGCCCCGCATCGGGCTCTCTGCTCAGCAAGGAGCCTGCTTCCCCCCCTCTCTCTATGCCTGCGTCTCTGCCTACTTGTGATCTCTTCCTCTCTGTCAAATAAATAAATAAATAGAATCTTAACCCCCCCCCCCCAAAAAAAAACATATATAAAGAATACAAGTCAAGGTGACATCAAGATTTACTTTGGGAATAAACTTCAACCTTCAATTTAAAAAAAAAAGTGCCTACATTTTTACTTCATTTTTAGTAACAATCACCACTGCTCGTGACCATTGAGAACTTCATTTGTCAAGCACCCCGTGCTTACTACCTGCCAGACACTCTTCTAAGTGAGTCATTTAATCCCTAGCACATCTCTGAGGTGGGTCCTATTATCACTGCCACGTTGTGAATGAGGCAAGTGGGAGAATGAGGGGCCGTGTGCTAAGCGAACCAGGTGGTAAGTGCAGGTGATGGGCTCAAACAGAGGCAGCAGGACAGTAACAGCTTCACACTCCTGCCTTCACCCTGGCTAAGGACTGGTGCTCATGGCCGGGAGGGTAAGGAGAAAGATCACTTCTAATGTAATAGAAGAAAAGCCTACAACCGGAAGGAGCTCACTCTCTGATCTGAGGTTAGAAAAAGGGAGTATTTAATCCAAAGTTCCAGCAGCGCTAAAACCACGATTTATCAAAATGTACATCAATTCAGAAAGGAAGGCGTGGACACAGTCATTTCCATCCAGCCAGCCTGCCTACCCATCCAATCACCCCATTTTTTTTTTTAAAGATTTTATTTATTTATTTGACAGACAGAGATCATAAGTAGGCAGAGAGGCAGGCAGAGAGAGAGGAGGACGCAGGCTCCCCGCAGAGCAGAGAGCCCGATGCGGGGCTCGATCCCAGGACCCTGAGATCATGACCTGAGCCGAAGGCAGCGGCTTAATCCACTGAGCCACCCAGGCGCCCCCCAATCACCCCATTTTAAGCAGGATTTAAGGCCATGCTGAAAATTATCCACACACATGGCAGGGTCTCATAAGCCAAGGAGCACGCCAGTGTTCCTTTACCAAAGTGGGTGAGAACTTAGAATAGAGAGCTGTGCCGGTCCAGTCTCACACCAGAAGAAACCTGATTTGCTCATTAATAATGCGAGCTTCACAGAGAAGTACACTTCTGGAAACTAGTAAGTGTTATGGGTGCACGCTTTTTTTCTGCGGAAGAGAGAAGCCATAACTTTGACTACATTCTCCAAGAGAAATGTGTCCCCACCCTCCTCAAAGAATGTCTAAGGTCTAATAGATCACGGCAGAGCTAAACACCTGGTGGAAAAATTTCTCCAACCTGCCCAGATTCCTTGAAAACGCCTACCGACATCCATCTTTTCATGTTATTCTGGCAACTGGAAAGGTGAGAAAATTGCACAGTGTTTTAAGTCCTGAGACAGGAAATAACCAGTAGAAATTCATTTTCCAGGGTATTCATTAAAATGTCCAATAACAGTTATCCTGTTTTGATCAACAAGATAAGATGACAGAAAGACCAGGTAAGGTGAATGGCGGTTCTTAGATACATACAACAAAGGAAATTTTCTCCACAATTTTCACCTTTCCAGATGCCAGGGAGATTAATAAAGCACCAATCAATTCTTATAAGAAAGGCAAAATGAAGAAAAACCTTAAACTGCCTCTTATAAGAAAAGGGGGTGGTATAAACAAGTGGAGAGAGAAAATCTTGTTCAGTAAGTGGTGCTGATATTGAAATGATGAGTTAACTATCTGCAAGAAATGGTTAAGCAGAATCAGAATAAAATGTCACAGAGAATAGAGCTAAATGTAATATACAGAGATAGAGGTAGATACAGATACAAAGATACAGATCTATAAGTGAATTAAAAAAAATACATCTGAACATAAAAGCAGTGGAAATAATCTGGGGGAGAGGAAAAAGGTCGAACAACATAACATTGTGCAAAACATCAAGGCAGCATGGCTCCATGAAGCCTAATTAAATGGCTTAATCAAATTCCTTCTGGTCCCTGGAATATCTGCATTCTAGGCTGAACCTATCACTCCAGCCTACAGCACCCTGATCGATGATCTGTGCCCCCGTGAGATTCTCCCAGCATCCTCTCTACCAAGACTCCCTTCTCCCTTAATTAACACCCCTTCCTGATGATGGCATGGTTTTCCTGTTCCCGACCACTTCAGTCGTGCTCCTGTTCCCAGTTTTCAAACCTTTAGAGAATCCTCTTTTTAATATCTCAAGCTTTTGACAGTACAAGAACAGGAGGTGGTAAAGAGAAGGGGGGGGCGAGCCTACGGAAGGAGAAGGCAGACAGTTACATTGCTAGACGGGACTGCATGGGGGCACTCGGCAATGCTGTGAGACACGGTTTAAGAGATGTTTGCTTCCAACTTCATCTGACTGCAACTGTATGACACGCAATCAGTTTTTCTTCAAAAACATACAAAGTAAGAGCAAGATATGCTTACATAAAAACATAAACTCATCTACCAATACAGAATAATTCCTGAAAAACTGGATTTGGGAGGAACAGATTTAGTAACTCCTAAGAAGTCCACCACCACCCTCTGAGGCCCTGTCCAGCACCCAGATTCAGAAAACCTGCATGTGAGCCCTAATTCTGCCATTCACTGCTGCGTAATTTTATCTCAGGCATTTAATTTCCAGCTCTTACTTTCCCCGTTTAGTAAATGGAGATAATAGTAATTTCTAGAATCATGAGAATTTAAAAAAATTACTAATTCCTAAGTCCCCCTCCCCCCCCCCGACCTCTGGAATCAGAACTGGGAAACCTGTAGAAGTCTCTATTTCAAAATCTCCCCAGTGTGACCCGGACACATTGACTCTGAGGATGGGTAGTTGGAAATGCCGCAGCACCGTGATGAGTCAGCACACATCCAGACCCTCGCCCCTCTCACTGTTGCTCGAGCCCATACCCACTTTCTCCTTGAGGAATCAGGCTGCCCACATGAGGTTTAGAACGTGAGGAAGCTTCTGATGATGTGGCCCAGGAGCTGGGCGAGCAGAGGCCTCCTCCATCAGTGAGGTAGGAAGAGAGATGTGACTCCCTCGTGTCCAGGGGGGTTTTCAAACATGTTCTTCATGGAAATACTGGGAGGTGGTAGTTATGAAAATGCTTACTTACACACAGACCAATGCAGAGCTCTGGTCTTGCTTGGAAGCCGAGAGCCATGTTCACATTATTTCAATGGGAAAAATGCTTTGCAACATCCAAAGGAACAACTCACGATTGTACGTTTGGAGATGCCAGCACATAAAAATAGGAACACAATACAAAATGCTGAGGCCTGGCTTCTGGATTTCTTCCAAGTCATTTTTGTCTTCTTTCAGTGTAACCATGAAATTACACTTGACATCTTTTTAAGCACCAAGCCTTCTTTGATTCAATACCTACATCAGCTTCTTTCAATAATTATTTTCCTATTATCAGAGGTTAAGGGACAGAAAGCAATTCTTTAAAGAAGTGATTCTGAATGGCCAAATCAATCCCCTTGGAATACTGGTGAGCTTTTTAAACAACTGTTAGAAATATGTGCTAAGAGTCAAAGACGAACACAGGAACCGGCACTGATTGATAGGATAATGTGAAACAGCCCCAAATACTGAGTTTGGACCATGAGCCAACATGCTAGTTATGGTTAAACATTAACATTTCAGTCTTGATTCTTCCTGGCCCAATTGTTAAATTGCTCTCTATTTCCTCTGCTAAAAAACCCTGGTTTGCCCCTGAGTTGACCAGTACCGCAAGCCCCATCAGGACACAAACGTATGTTTACAAAACATTTCTGTTTCCAAAGGGCCTTCACAGCATTAGCTTCTGTGTTTCTCATCACAGACCTGAGGCGGTGGCTCTGAGAGCAGCCCCATTTTATAACAGGTAGCTGAGTTAGCACTCGGCCAGCCATCACCGAGTGGAGGTGGGCCACCACCCGAAGGGTGGGCGTGAGGAGCAAGGGGACGCCAAGTGGATACAGTGAGTGAAGACCAGACCACACGAGCCTAAATTCTTGAGAGCGTGAACCAGTTGAGTAGCAACAGGATTTTTAATCTGGGAAGCGATGAGACTTGGGTGACGGAAAGCTAGGCAATATGCAGGGAGAATGAAAGGAGCAGGTAACCATAGAAAAGAGGTCATACAGGAAACAGGTGCCAGCCCTGGATTATGGTGGGTAAGACCCTACATTTGTTGACTCTAGACAACTGGATCTGCTTCTGGAAAATAATCATGGGAGAGACATCTAGAAACGAGGTGAAGGAACAGTGGCCGCCGTGTGCCCCAGAAGCCCTCAGATCCTTAGGCTGCTAACATCCTCTATCATCCATGCCCAGAGGCAGCAGACTGAGGATCGGAGTCTTTGGTAACTGCCACTCTACCCCCTTGTTCCCTCTGGCTCATGAATTAATAAGAGGAAAACTCAGGGAGGCTATCCATCGCTGGTGTGTTCTTTCCATGAGTCAAAAGCTGACCCACAAAAGACTAGCAGAATCCTAGAAAGAGCACTCATAAAGACTTGCTCAATCCGCAAATTGTGGCGGAGCCCTTTCTATGTGCAAGCACTCTTCTAGGCAACAGAATGATGCAAGGAATCAAAGAAAAGGCCAGCTCCCACAGAGCTTCTCTTCTCATCACGGCACCCACGTTTAGGCCTTTCTACTTGCTTGTAACTCTTCCCGGACCATTCTACCTCCAAAAATCTGCATGGGTCTCTTACTCTCTAACTTCCCTCGGATTTTTACTCCATTAACACCCTTACTGCAAGGTCCTCTTCCAACCACACTATGCAAACTTGCGTCAACTTCCAGAGCCATCCTTCCCTCCGGCTTTCCCTCCCTGACACTTACCACCATCTAACACATTATATGTCTCTCTTCTTTTTTCTTCTTTATTTTTCTCCCCCCATCAGGATCCATGCTTCAGAAAGGCAGGGGTTATTGTTTGTCATGGGTTTGCCCACGATGGTATCCCTAGTGCCTTTTGCTGTAACTGTAACGTAGTAGGCACGAAATAAATCCTGCAGGTTGGTTCACATGATCGAACAAGCCTTCTGACACATGCAGATAGATGCAGGCCTCCTGTGTTCACCTGTATTCATTATCATGGGCCGTATGGATATTCCTACAGAGTCAGGCCTAAGTTCTCTCTCTTGGTCACTACAGTTTTAAAAGCCCTGTATGTCCAAATTTACAGGCATTTATCCTTACTTTGGTTTGCTTTAGTTCTTTGTGCTTAAACGAAATATTTTTCTCTTCTTACGTGGTCTTCAAACACGAACATTCTCTTTTTTTCATACTCAGGCCATTTATCACATTCCCTACAGAATCCTGAAGCATTTACTATTTCCAGCGATGCATATGTCAATTCACAATATCAAAACAGCATCACGAAAGATTAAAAACGATGTCAAATGTCTAATTTTTATTCTTTCCAAATGTAATCTCTGACTTTAAAAGTTGGCATACATGTAAACAAAAGCAGTCTTAACTGAATAAAAATTCCGAATCTAATGAAACCTTTCTCTCTCTTCCTCTAGTCCATCTTTAGATGTCTTTAAAGAGTTGGTTTCTCAATGAAAAGGTCTGAGTTGCAGTGACTTTCAGGAGAAAGATATCAATGTACAAGTCCTCTGATAGAGAAATAATTAAATGCTATGCTTCTTAATTCTCTAACTCCTCAAGAAACACTGGTTAACAAGGAGAAATGAATGGAAAATGCCAGAAAAGCTGATCTTAAGGCCTGTTCTCCCACCTACTATTATGTGACCCTGGGGCCAGAATTTGCTTTCTTATCTATAAATAGATAATATTCCCTAACCAAATGAAAGGTAGAATGATTTTTCCTAAAGGTCAAGTCCTCTTAAAGGCTCCTTGAAGCATAGTAAAACTCACAGTATGGTTAACCCTTGAACAGTGCAGGGGATTAGGGGTGACAACCCCCCTCCCCCCGAGTCAAAAATCCACAGGACTCTGACTCTCCCAAAACATAACTACTAATAGCCTCCTCTTGATTGGAAGCCTTACTGATAACATTGACAGCTGATCACCACATATTTTATATGTTATATGTTACACTGTATTTTTTTTTAAGATTTTTTATTTATTTATTTGACAGATAGAGATCACAAGCAGGGAGAAGGCAGACAGAGAGAGAGAGAGGAGGAAGCAGGCTCCCCGCCAAGCAGAGAGCCCGATGCGGGGCTCGATCCCAGGACCCCGGGACCATGACCCGAGCCGAAGACAGAGGTCCCAACCCACTGAGCCACCCAGGCGCCCCACACTGTATTCTTTTTTACACTGTTTTATATGTTATATGTTACACTGTATTCTTTTAATGAAGTAAGCTAGAGAAAAGAAACTATTCAGAAAATCATCAGGAAGAGAAAATACATTTTCAGTCCTGTACTGTGTTTATCGAAAACAACCTGAGTAAGCCGACCAGTGCATTCCAGCTCCTCCTGTTCAAGGGTCAGCTGTATTTCTTTCTGCTTCTCATCCCCTTATATCAAATATATTATAAAAAGTAATTCTTTATAGATACATTTTGGGATATACCTTTGACTGTATTGTCCTCAGATTAACGAGATGAATGTCACAAGGCAAAGACGACAGTAATGGAGAGAATTCACCTAGCAGCTGAAGGGTGGGCACGGGGATCTTTTCTGCCATTGTAAAGACAGGATGATTCAGGAAAAAGGAAGTTATGTGGCTAACGAGAGAAGGATAACTGACCGGCTTCTTTTCTTCTTCCTATCAAGAAAAAACAGAAATGCTTAAGTGTTACATATTTGCAGTTTTCACAATATTAATGGAATTGCCCAACAGGGTTTAAATAGAAAAGAAATATAAGCCGTTTATGTTTAACTTTATTATATTTTGGAAATAACGGTCTTAGCCAACACAGAGATTACCAAGTTCATCTGTAAGCAATATAAGAAAATGAACAGTGTCCACTTAGCTCATGTTTAGAGAGATCTTTTTTCCACTGTTTTAGTACAAAAAATCCAGACAACGTTTTCCAAAAAAACATTTTAGGATAAGGTATAATGTTTTATGGAAACTCTTTCTCAACCTACCACAAAATTCTTAAATAGATGGGTTGGGATATTCACACATCTTGCACACCATCAAATGTGATCTCTTCTCCCTTGGGTTTTACCCAGCATATCCTCATGGTTTCACTTATACTCAAGTAGACCATAATTCTTGTGGCGATCCAAAGCTATGCTCTATACATGTTACCCAATTATAGGATTTTTTTTTGGGGGGGGGGACTCTCAAAATAAATAAGGTTTTTAAGTAGCACAATGAGTATACCTAGATCATCTGTTAAATTTGGTAAATCATGGCCACTGAACAGGAACTGTTTAAATTATGTTATGCAATAATTAGTACATATTTACTTTGTACATAATTATTCACTAGAATTTAAAAAGTACTTTAGTCATTGCTATGGTATATACTTTCAGACAAGTGGTTCAGCATGTTCAGATATTAAATAAGCCTGCCAGGGCTGGGGATAGGCATATGGCAGATGACACACTCAATTAATTAAATCAATGACTAAGTATAACCTGAACCAATAATGCCTAAGGTATAAGACAGCACACATAGAAAAACACTGAGAAGAAAATAATTTATGTAGAAAGGTTTTTTGATCAACGGTGACACGTGGAACAAATTTAATTTTGTATTTTATTTTTAAACTGTCCATTTCACTGATATCCTCTGATTTTGCATCCTTTTTGCAATATGGGGCTCAAATAAAAGGCTTGGCTACTTATTTGGGTGAAAACATAGGATTTATAGGAGATTCGGGGCTTAAAATTCAGAATGTCAGATTAGCACTGAACAGAGGGTGTTGAGCAACGAGTGACAGGCATCTTGCCAGCAATGAACTGTAGATGTCATTACAATTCAGACTACGGAGAGAGAGAAAAAAAATTAAAGGCAGTAGAGGGACACTGTAATATTAAGATACTGACAAAATATATCAGGTCTGAAAGAGCTGTAAAAAAAATATGTACCCATCCCATACTCTTTCTTTAAAAGAAAGATTAAATAAAGCACAGATAATTATATTCACCAACAATACTGAAATTTTTAATGCATGTTGTTGAATATTGAGGGAACAGTTTCAACTGGAAACTTTAAATGTATTCCAAGATCAAAGGACTTCATAATCTAGGTCAGGATTGCTGACAAAATCAGTTTTCAGTAATAAAAGATAAAAGATTCCAACAGAAAAGAAGACACCTGCTGTATCAGAATCAGAAGGCATTAAGTCCATTCTAGTTCAAGTAAGATTCAGAAAAAGCTCTCTGGCTTTGTTGTCCGCCCTTGGAGGAATCCTTGGACACATCAGTGAATAGGTGGGCTACTTCTTGATGGATTTTGTATACCTTTCAAACAGTAGTGGGCATATGTACCACTCCTCCTGACCCGCACGGGTTTCCCTGGCTCTCAGTGCCCCCAAACTGACCGCACATAAGAATGGCTTGGGAAGATTTAAACATGGATCCCTGAACCCTAACCCAAATCTACTTAATCAGAATGTCCAGGGGTGAGCCCTAGGAAGCCAAAGTTTAGCCCCCAAAGCAAATCTCAAAATCTCAGTCGGTCTGACACTGCACTGCCGGGACATGTGCCGGGAACCGTCACCCCAGACAACCTTGCACAAGAAACCGCTCTTTTTGGAACTGAATGTCTAAGTCTCACCCCTCAACATGTTTTGGATTAAGAAAGTGATTCAGACTCAGAAACATGTTAATGATAAGCCTTGTCAAAGGAAACAATGCCATGAATATAAGTGCTTTGAGAATAAGAAAACTGTGCCATTTATTGTCCTAATAAGCAGGATAAGGAAGAGAAGTCTTTGGAAGAGTTGTAGTTCAAAGTTATAAAAGCACCAAGAACATACAATATCACTGGAAGCTGGCAAGGCAGGGTGGGACAAAATCTCATGGAAGGTTCCAGGATTCATGCACTTTCTTAACATTTTTATAGCAACGAGGGGCTTGACAAGATATTTAGCTGGTGAATTATCATTTTTTTGACTAATCTCCTGGAAAGGTAATCTTTTAACTGAAACCTTTATGATAAACCCAAAGCTGATAATGCATGTTTGTTATGGGAAATTTTATGTGTTTGTTTAAGCTGTAAATGAATTCCCCAGTCTTGCAGTAACTAATATACTATTCTAAACATTATTTGGTTTCTTGTGTGTTGGAAGGCTTCAAGCTGTTCAGGTCTAGCTTTTTCCTTTCAGCCTGTATGAAATTATAGAGTTTCTAGCACATTCTGATTCCAAACCACACTAAGTTGAGACCTCCTTTGGGTTCTAGCCCTTATTTCATAAGTCAGAATCTCCTGCTAGGCTCCATGGTGTCCTTCATTAAGCCCACTTAAGTTATGTGATCCCTAAATATCAAAGATTTCCATTCATCTACATCAAAACTTGCTAAATAAATTATCTAAGATAATAAGAGATGATATCTTGAATCACTTTTGCTTATTCGGTATGACCTGATACATGGCAGGAACTTGATAAATGTTTTTTGAACTTAATCTATCAACAAGCAAATGTAATATAAATAAATGAGAGAAAAATACGGTAGGGGAAAGGATGCAGGAAAAGACAGAGACAGAAGAAATAATGAATGAAAATATAATGAATCATAAGATTTAGAAATAAACCTCATTTAATGCAGAGGTAAAGCCTGGTGACCTGTGGGCTATATTTGCCTACAGATAGGTTTTGGTAGGTCTGCATGGTGCTAATGTCTGTTTTTCGGCCAACTCTCAAAAAAAGAAAAAAAAAATCCAGGAGATTTCATGTTGAAATTGTCAACAACAATAAAAAAACTCCCCACAACAGGTAACTTTTTATTTTTTTCACCCAAAACCCTGGAAATCCAAGTCACACAGGGCCTCCACATTCCCTCAAGTACATCTGAGTTGTAGCTCTCGGTGGGATGTATCCTCATACCCATCACAGACCTGGGGTCACCTCACTTAAGCATTTGCCCTGAAACCTGACCAACCTCCCTCATGCCATCTCTTCTCTGAGCCCTGTAAGCATGTGAGCTTTTCATCTGATCTCTCCTAGCTCTTTTTCCTTACACATAAACAACTGGTATCACAAGTCAAATGACACAACTGTAATACCTGAACACTTGCAGCACTTCTCATTCCTGGTTCAATGCCCTTGACTGTATACAGCAGTCGGCAGGAAGGGAAAGGGAGTAAGCATCAAGGAAACAAAACCTAAAGGGTCAATGCCAAACAGACAATTCCCACTTTCCACTTCCGTTGACCCCTGAGTGTCATTACCATGGATGACAGTTCACCTCATATAGCTACGGGAACCCACTGGACATCTTCACATCTCAAAATTATCACTCCAGTCCCTGTTCTCACTCTCTCTCTGCAGAACACTCAAGAACAGGACTCAGTTCTACTTAGTAACCCAGATTACTCCCAGAGGCTCCGGCAGGCTGAAGACCTTCTGTTAAAATGTCTTCTTGTACAGAGAGGGTCTCCTCATCACCCTACTTCCTACTGTCAATAGTTTAAACATGAGAGTCTGAGTTGAAAATAAAAGTACTTGCTGGAAAGTTTAAGCTATAAGAGATAGAACATTCCTTAATCAACTGTCTTTTTAATCAATGTCACTAGAAATTAAAATGTTTTTTCTCTTCTCTAGTTCATTTTTTATTTAAAAGAAACTATTGATCTAAGTCCAAGAATCTAGAGTTGAGCGAAAGAAAAATTTAACCAACACAGGATTATAAAAACATTGGATCAAATTTCAATCAATTACTATCCAAGGAGTTTTTGAATGGGAATAAACAAATTATTTTACTTCTAAGTGAAAGCTTTATAGATCTGACATGAAAATGCTTATTGCCATAGTTAACAGAAGCTTTGCAAATTAGTGTCTATATAGAGAGAAAAAAAATCATAAAAGCTGGAAACATTTTCGGGAGGAGAAAAAGATAGTAGCTGCCAGCACTCAGACAATGATTTTCCTGTGCAGTTTCAGTCCTAAAATTAAGCTATCTTGTCAGTAATTGATTTAAACCACGAGTCCCAAGAACTGGTTTAAATCTTGACATCTAAAAATGGATATTAAAATCTTTTTTTCCTAAAAGATGCTAGATACTGGAAGAATTCTTGGCTTTAATGAGCTGTTGCCATTTCATTCAATCAACTAGTGTTTTATTTATAGAATAGCTACCACAGGCAAGGAGCCGTGTGGGGCACATGAAAATGAAGCAGACAAGTCCCTGGAATCGAGCAGGGGGAGGAGAACGTGCCTCATGTGACGAGGCAGCAAGCGGGGCCTGGGGTAAGTGTGGTGGCATCGGGCGCTGTTATAGCTCCCTCGTTTATGCATTTGTGCATTCGTTCCTGCAACACAGATGGGGTGCTTCCTCTGTTAGGAACAATTCTAGAAGCATAGGAACGTGGCCCCCACTCTCCGTGAAGTTATGATCCAAAAGAGGAGAGAGACAATGATCAAAAATAATCACATCCATGGACGGAGGACAGATGTGCACTTCTGAGGAGGCACTGAAAACAGTGCTCTGGCCTGCTCAAGTAAAAGCAGTTGACCAAGGCAGCTTTGACCCGAACTCCTCTGAATGGTTCCCTGGGCAAATGCAAAGGAAATGTCCATGTTTATGTATGTATGTATGTATGTATTAATATCCACGGAAAGGTGCCATGGGCGCAGGGTGCATGGGGAGTACTTGGGACTGAAAGAAAATCAGTGGGCCCAGAGCAGAAATAGTGTAAGTCATGCTAGATGAGCCTGGGGGACAGGCAGGGCCCAGATCACGAAGAGGGCTCTTCAGGCTATGGGAAGGGTTTTTGGCTTTTATCAGGAAAGCAATGAGAAGATATCTGAGGGGCTCCGAAGGGGACAGTGAGGTCAGACTGAGTTTTGAAAAAACAAATCACTTTGCCTACTTGATTGAGAACAAATATGTCAGGGAAAGAAGAGCAGAAAGATTCAGGAAAGACAGGATGTTTAGGTTAGGGTGATCTTAATAAGCGAGTATATAGATTTAAAATATTTAGGCAATAAGAGAGCCAAGTACTGATGATTATTGTTTTAAGAAAGGGGTAGGCCAAAGACAGTGCCAAGGAGAGGTCCCTCTTACGTGCGCGGCACTGGATGGAAGGTGGCGCTAGTTCCCGAGACAGGGAACGCTGGAAAAGAGCAGGTTTGGAGGGGGAGATAGATCATGAGAGTGATCGTGGATATGTCGGGTCCGAATCGTAGGACACAGCTAAGTGGTTGGGTCTGCAGGTTAGAGGTGAAATGTTTGTGCAGATTTCATCCGCGTAGAGGTGGTCACACAGCCACGGGAGTAGGAGAGATTGCAGAGGGAGAAAGTATACAATGAGAAAAGGAGAAGACATGGGGCCAGCCCTTGGGAGCTCTGACATTTAATGGCTGAATCAATAACCATTGGAGAGATAGAGAAAGAACCACTTGGGACGCAGGAGGGAAACCACATGAGCACAGTACCATGGAAGGGCTGGCTCAGACTGTCTTCCGAGAAGTGACATGGTTAGTGTCAAATGCTGCTGCATGGTGAATTAAGACGATAGATCTCGTGATCCTGGAAAGGGTGTGAAACATCTACCAGATCGGGTGACACTGGCAAAGGTGTGGGGAGGAGGCTAAAACACCACTAAAATGAACGGAGTGTGACACTTGGAAGCAATGACATAAACCTCTCTCCCAAACCGGCTCGACCAGGTGTGGGAGCCAGGATGGCAGCGCAGGGGAAATGGAGAGGAGTCTGCATGGAGGCTGTTTCGGTTTTTATTTCTAATAGGAGACAAGGAAGAGTGTCTGAAAGCCTGCAGAAAGGGTTTCCTAGGGGAACGCTGGCTCTGATGGGCAGGGGGAGGGAGGGGGAGGGTGACGTCTCCACTGCAACATGAGGGAAGAAGCAAAGCGTGGGAGGAGACGGTTGATACCTAGAACAGAGAGCCCTGTCAAATGTGAAGTCAGTGGGGAGGCTGCCAGCTGAGAAGAGCTGAAAAGATCTGAAATGGGTCAGTGAAGAAAGGAGCAGAGCAGAATGAGGGAAAAAAGGGCTGTGTAGAGAGTCATCTGTGGTGGGAAATCAGTAAAGCATGGGGGACGGTGATGATGACTTTGGCGTCGCCTTGAAGGGGTGTATTGTCATGTTGCTTGACATCTAGTGGAGCTTTAGTCGGATTGTTTAACGGAATGCTGGGGTTTGTTCTGAGAAATGAAAACTGAGCAAGAAGCCAGACAAGTAAATCCATTTTCAATTGAGGAGTCTAGGACTAGAATAAGCACACGAAGGTTTCCAATAAAGTTTACTAATCAAACTTGATCTCCTAAGAATGGGCCGAGGTTCTTTACCTAAATTCAACTCTTATTTTCTTTCAAAATAATTTCAGAAAATTTCATCCAAACTGTTTCCTTAACAATTATTTCCCATCTACATAATAAGCAAAAATAAAAAAAACAAGATGACCTAAATGCGAATCTGACACATGTGTAACTGAAGTTCTCCTTCCTGTGACTATAGGCTACATCTATTATAAAGATATCTCAATACCGGGAATTGTAAGTCATAAAAAAAGTGGGAAGTTATAATGTCAAATTTTGGGTGGCAAAGAACAATCAACATCAGAACATACGAGTTTTTTTTTTTCCTACCATATTCACAACACTTCTTTTTTCCAGTAGTATTCGAAATAAATTAGCTGTAACCTTGTTATCATGGACACCTTGCTCAAGGCCGCGGTTATCATCTTGCATCAGTCTTCGATCCATGATAACTTCAATCTGACCTAACAAACAAACAGACAAACAAACTGGCCAGGGTTATTTAATACCAACATCCAGTGAGGATCTTGTAAGTTTAGGCATGGTCCTGATTTAAGCCGAGGAGACAGATCTGTACTGCAAACAGTACCAAGGGCTTTCTCAAAGCAGCTAGTATAAATGTAAAAAATAGGACTGTGTTTCTTCATTAATATCTGGTAAAATCTGGTAATGAAATTTAAAAACGAGACAGATCAAAATTTAAGTGAGATCTGGGGCACCTGGGTGGCTCAGTGGATTAAGCCGCTGCCTTCGGCTCAGGTCATGATCTCAGGGTCCTGGGATCGAGCCCCGCATCGGGCTCTCTGCTCCGCAAGGAGCCTGCTTCCTCCTCTCTCTCTGCCTGCCTCTCTGCCTACTTGTGATCTCTCTCTCTCTGTCAAATAAATGAATAAAATCTTTAAAAAAAAAAAAAATTTAAGTGAGATCTAAAAAGAATTAACCTGAAGAGAAAATTATGTCCTCTAAAGTTTTTAGTGGCAGCATCTGGAATTTAAAAATGTTTATGAGGTTCGTCAGGAAACATACATCACACATGGAGTAACAAGACAAATACAGATGGGTAGAATCTAAGTAGGATTTGAAAGACAATTTGGGTTACTTGGTATCTGGGGATTCTCTGAAGAAACCCCAGGATTTGGAGACATCCACCATGTACTCCCTTCCCTCCCTGGTCTTATGTTAGTATCATCAACTATCCTCTCTCCTCCAGCTCAAGAAGAAGTTATATTTGGTTCCTTCATTTCTATGCAATAATTCCACTCTTCCTCTAGTTTAAGTTGTAAATAATAGTTGGACTATGAGACTACAAATTTCAAAAACAAAACAAAACAAAACCTAAAAACTAAAAAAAAAAGCCCTTTCCAAAACAAACCAAAAAACCACCCAGAACCATAGTCATTTAACTGTCTAGAATTTGCTCCTCAGGCATAGGGATGAACTGGCCATCTAGGGCTTGATCATTTCACACCCAAAAGAGTACATCAGTCTCTTGGCAATTTCTCTCTTCTCCCTGTCTCCAAATGGTAGCCCTCCCAATATGTGACAATCAGTAAATCTGGGCTGTCCTCAAAATTGTTCTTATGTTTGTAGGTACTCAAACACTAGGATACTTGGGTGTCTCTAGCAGGGGCACCTGGGCCAGGTGTGACTCTCGAGCTCATTTTTAAACCTTGCCTTAGATTCTCAAAGCTGGGTCCTTAAGTAGGAACTAGACATGAGGAGTGGAGCAGTCATGGACTAGACAGTTACATCACCTCCCTTGATAAAGGTGAGCTGAGAAATAAAGCTCCTCTGCCCCTAAAACACATTTAGGAATTTTATGTGAAGTTGTCCAATCTATAAATGTACTTAATATTTTAAAAATTAAAACATAAGCAGTTCAAGACTTCTGGACTCTTCAGAAACAGAAAAATTTGGCAACCCGGGGCCCCTTACCCCAGGGCGACAACAGTCCGGCACTGAGCAGCAGCTGCCCCATGGTACACTGGGAGTGGTGGGCCCCAGCCAAAGCCCTACCACTCCCTCTGCATCCCTGACGTGAGGCCATTATTATCTTTACGATGGCATTCATGGCTTTACGGTATCATCTCATGATTTTGTGTAACAAAAGCCACGAAGAAAGAGGAATAGTATGCTTTTTCATGGAGGGGGGCATACAGAATGTATGCATATGCCTAATAAAAAAAATGGGTTTGTGGCAAAGGGTATGCCAGGCACCTGCACCCCTTTAATATCTGTCTGGCTCCGTAAGACATTTGCCTTAGCAACTCTTAATATGTAAGAAAGAAGAGCAACTGACGACATATAAATGACAATGAAAAATACGTATTATGAAGGACATAAACCTCCCTGTAGAAGGTTTTATAAAAATTAATCTGTGTTTATGATTTATCTTCTCTTTCCATCTTGTTCTTTCTTTCAGAATCCTTGAAATTGTGTCTGTCACCTCTTTATTCCCCTATAGCTGCCTGATGTCAGCTCTCTCCTTTCAGGTGCTAGTGCCCTAGAAGGCTGTGATTCAGAAGGACCCAGGTTTGTGGGAACCTGCGCAACTCTGGAAATTTTCTAACTTTTCTCCCAGCCACTTCTCTTCTTTTACTTCTGGAGAATTTCCACAGCTATTCCATTATGACAATGACAGAAGATTGTGCAAACAATGAGCTATCAGGGGAGATAAAATTATCTTTAAGAAGCAATGGTTTTGTGGGGTTTTAGGTCCCTCATTCTTCCTCAGAAGATTGAGGAAATACATTATTTTATGTTATTCTCACAAAACCAAAATTAACTAATCATCTGGTTCTCAAAAGAAGGAGGCTGGTGTCTGAAGATGATAATTATTACACATGACCAAGAGAAAAATTATACACTTGGAAATGAAACTTGTAAGAGCCAAAAAGAATCCAAACAATACGTACCACTTTTCAAACTTGACACCCCTAAAGACTGAGCAGAGAGTAATGTCAAGCGATGTTTGGCATCCTGGATGTAGGCCATTGTAGTCATCGGATAGATGTTTGCTTGAAGAGGTAATTTGCTCATTGTCATTCTAGGCTGAATCTAAAAGACCAAACAGTTCACTTTAAAAAAAAGAAATCAAGTGATATTTACAGATGTACTTTAAAAAATTAGTACTGACTACAGACAGATGACTTTTCTTCCAAAGAGAAAAGAGTATAGCTTCCTTTCTTGTTCAAAGGAAGAGCTAATTTAAGAATGAAAACATTCCTCAAAACAATATAAAAAAAATAATGAGGATCTTAGAAAAATTTAAAGTGAGAAAGGTAGAACTTATCCAGGTTTTTAAAAGAGGCATTCTTATTTAAATTCAGAATAAAAATCCTTAACAAAAGTCTTCTAGCTTTCCAATATTTGCATAAAACAAATTATAAAGGTATTAAGTATTCATTTCTCATCTAAATCTAACATACTGCTTTTGTAATGAATGTTAAGCATAATAGCTCTCTATCCCCTTTCAAAAAATATCTTTTATAATTCTTGAATTAGTTTTAATAAATACCACAGATCCCCATCGAATTCTCCAACATATTACACTAAAATAATCAAATTCATATTTATATTTAAAGACTCTTTAGTGCTTACTTTTCCTGTTTAGTTTCAATGTAGATCGTTCCATATTTTAATTTTTCTTGGTCTAGTATGTGAATGCATGAAATACATTATTTTATTTTTTGACAGAAAATGCACTAAGCTGGCTGGGGTCAAGGAGACTCCCTCAAACCACAGCAGGAAACATCAAACAGAGACTTTGTTACCAGGTATCTTATTCACACCACATAAAACTGATACCTCTCCTATTCAGCTCATGGTCTGACATGACATTCAAGAAGGAAAGAAGTACAAAGTTAATGTAATAGTTAACATGTATTGAGTACTCATTATAACAAGGCAAAGTACTAGGTATTCACAAATACAATCTTTAATCTTTACAACAACCCCGCAGTGTGTCCTTCAACTTACCGGTTGTACGAACAGAGTCTCCCCCCCCCACCCCAATTCATGGCCACCCACAAATCTGTGAATGTGATTTTATTTTGAAATAGGATCTCTACAGACCTAAGTTATACTGGATTAGGGTGGGCTCTAATCCAAGGACTGGAGTCCTAAAAGGGAAGTCTGGACACAATGGAGACACACGGAGAATACAACAGGGACTCTGTGACAGCAGAGGCAGACAGTGGAGTGATGGCTCTACAAGCCAACAGTGCCCAGAATGGCCTGATGCCTCCAGAAGCTAGAACAGGCAAGGAAGAGTATTTCCCTACAGACTCTGGAGGGAGTGTGACCCTGAAGACATCTTGATTTTGGACCTTTGCTGTCCAGAACCGTGACAGAATAAATTCTGCTGTTCTAAGCCACCGAGTTGGTGGTAATTTGTATCACAGGCCCAGGAAATTATGAAACTGAAGAAACAATTGTAAAATGTTAAAAAAAAAAAAAAGAGACAGTTTCAAAGAATTTTCCATTTCTTCTTTCCAGTCCTAATCTTCCCATTCAAATTAACTTGTACACTCAATGCAAAGGGCATTCACACATTCACACTGTCATGACTATGGGGCTGCCAGCTGTGCTCCCTACCTGTGGGTCTAGATTTCTGGTTTTGCCCAAGAACTACTCTTTCCAAGGCTTAAAAAAAAATGGCCTATTTTAGAAGCAGAAATATTTACCTTATAAATTTAGACATTTATAAATTTAGAAATAATATTTCCCTATTTATTCAAATGCTTGATCCTTGAAAAGAAAATTCACATTTTTATTCACTTCTACTAAGTATTTTTTTCGTTCATGTATACACCCACACATACAAATAATTGGTTCTGTAAGATTTTAAGAAAAAGAGTTTCTTTTGTACACAAGGAAAATGAATCACCATAAAGTCATGGCTTCATTTGAAAACCAAACAGCTGCGGTAGAATTAACATGTAAATTCAAAGTGTATAATGCAATTTTTATGCTTTGGAAAGGTTTAAATTTAACCTTTGCAGGAAATTGCACAAGAGAAAATTACCACAATCCCTTCCACTCAACCCAGTTGAAAATCAGACAAAGTAAAAGCATTTGTTGTGAAATTATTTCTATTCATAGCCAGAACTTTCTAAAATGCTAATGTCTCAAAAACATGCTAATGTTTTTAATAGTATTATTTCAAAGCTATGTTGTCACACACATATACTCTGAATACAGAGATTTAGGTAACAATCAAAAGAGCCCTATTAAATTAGAGTGCTGACAATCTGGAAAAATTTTGAGTCAATTTTCTCATTACCATTTTCAAACTATTTTGTGAACATTTTGATTAACTACATACCTACCCACATTTCTAAATAGATACATGTTTGCATTTCTTTGTCTACATCTATGTACACATATGTATGTGCATAAAGGTAAACACCCTTACATTATTGATAAAAAGAGGGGAAGAAGTTTCCCTGAAATTTAAGAGCCTAGTATTACATTATGCATTTAAAAGTATACATGTAATAAATTAAATATGCACAGACCACTTCCTTATGAGGGGAAAATACATACTCCATCAGTCCCTAATTATGTTTCCTTTCTATGAGACAAATTCAGATATATTTTGGTATCAAGGCATTTAACATACAAATGGTCACCAAATCTGCCTTTGAAAAAAATACATCCATAAATCAGATGTTCTACAAACCAATCTCTCAAATATTTATTCTAACTTTGGAAATCTGGTTGAATATAGAACCTATAAGTACCTGTTAAAATTCAGTTTTCCTTTAGAAATAATTTGTAAACTTAAGCAAATTTTTCGAAGGATATGAAATTAACTGACCCATTTCCATACATAAAACTTGCACACTAACACCGCTATTACTTAGACATTTTAAAGGAAAATTACCTGGTATCCATTCAGGTCAGTATAAAATCTGTTTTGACTGTTTATGCTAGAAGAAATTCTCATTGCAATCTCACGGTTATGTTCTTTTCGGATGTCCACGATATTGGACACTTCCACAGACTGTCCATCTATTCCTAAATTTAAAAGAATATATATGTTAATAGAAATTTATTGCTCCACTTTTCTTAAATATACTGTATGGAACTAATAAAGTAACATACATTTTACACATTTTCTATTCCTATCTTCACCATTTTTCATGCTAACTGTGCCACTGTTCACTTTTTTCTTTCTTTTTTTTTTTTTTTTAAATTGTCAGATGGTAGAAAACGCTTACTCCAGGGCACATATAACTCAAAAGAATGATGAAGAGGTGAGGATGAAATAAATGCAGATGAAATATAACATGTAAATGATTCTCCAATGAGTTTTGGAGGGAAAAGAGGACACTAAATGAGAAAAGGTCAGCCCCACTCCAGGCTAGGCCGCCTGTCCTGTGTACTGTCCTTCCCCAACAGAGCCACTGGAGCCCACTTCTTCACCACTCACCTTCTGCACTGGAAATCCAGAGCAGTGAAATTTACACTCTGTTGGTTCAAGAGACAGTCTATTATTGCCCATGATCTATAATCTAGGAAAAGAGACACGAGGTCCAATGAGATGATTTATGGCTGAAGTGGGTATTATCATATTAGTATTTGTGGAGTATAATCTGGAGAACTCACCAGAAGTTAAATCAATTTTAATTGAGTTTGTTATCTCTTAGGACCCCTTGTTATGGAGTGATTCATTTTGCCCTTTGCTAGATAAAGCAGAGGACAGCTTGAAGAAGTCCCAGATGTATCAAGCATTTATTTTTTTGGATAAGCTAAACTGTTCACTAATTTCTCTCTGTCACGCCACCCTAACTCCATCTTCTGGTCCTCAGTGAAGCCTTGGGTCTATTTCAGAGATGGAGAGGGGAGTTAGGAAGAAATCCAACACTCCTTTTCCCAGCACCATTTATTGAAGAGACTGTCTTTTTTCCATTGAATATTTTTTCCTGTTTTGTCAAAGATTATTTCACCATAGATTTGAGGGTCCATATCTGGGCTCTCTACTCTGTTCCACTGGTCTATGTGTCTGTTTTTATGCCAGTACCACGCTGTCTTGGTGATCACAGCTTTGTAGTAAAGCTTGAAATCGGGTAACGTGATGCCGCCAGTTTTGTTTTTGTTTTTCAACATTTCCTTAGCAATTCGGGGTCTCTTCTGATTCCATACAAATTTTAGGATTATTTGCTCCAGCTCTTTGAAAAATACCGGTGGAATTTTGATCGGAATGGCATTAAAAGTATAGATTGCTTTTAGGCAGTATAGACATTTTAACAATGTTTATTCTTCCAATCCAAGAGCATGGAACAGTCTTCCATCTTTTTGTGTCTTCTTCAATTTCTTTCATGAGTGTTCTGTAGTTCCTCGAGTATAGGTCCTTTACCTCTTTGGTTAGGTTTATTCCCAGGTATCTTATGGTTCTTGGTGCTATAGTAAATGGAATCGATTCTCTAATTTCCCTTTCTCTATTTTCATTGTTAGTGTATAAGAAAGCCACTGATTTCTGTACATTGACTTTGTATCCTGCCACATTACTGAATTGCTGAATGAGTTCAAGTAGTTTGGGGGTGGAGTCTTTTGGGTTTTCCATATAAAGAATCATGTCATCTACGAAGAGAGAGAGTTTGACTTTTTCATTGCCAATTTGGATACCTTTTATTTCTCTTTGTTGTCTGACTGCCGTTGCTAGAACTTCTCACACTATGTTGAACAAGAGTGGTGAGAGTGGGCATCCTTGTCGTGTTCCCGATCTCAACGGGAAGGCTGCAAGCTTTTTCCCATTGAGGATGATATTTGCTGTGGGTCTTTCATAGATAGATTTTATGAAGTTCAGGAATGTTCCCTCCATCCCTATACTTTGAAGCGTTTTCATCAGGAACGGATGCTGGATTTTGTCAAGTGCTTTTTCTGCATCAATTGAGAGGACCATGTGGTTCTTCTCTCTTTTCTTATTGATTTATTCTATCACATTGATTGATTTGCGAATGTTGAACCAACCTTGCAACCCAGGGATGAATCCCACCTGGTCATGGTGGATAATCTTTTGAATGTGCTGCTGGATCCTGTTTGCTAGGATCTTGTTGAGAATCTTTGCATCTATATTCATCAGTGATATTGGACTGAAATTCTCCTTTTTGGTAGGGTCTTTGCCTGGTTTGGGGATCAGGGTAATGCTGGCTTCAGAAAAAGAGTCTGGAAGTTTTCCTTCTGCTTCAATTTTTTGGAACAGCTTCAGGAGAATTGGGGTTATTTCTTCTTTGAAAGTTTGGTAGAATTCCCCAGGGAATCCGTCAGGTCCTGGGCTCTTGTTTTTTGGGAGGTTTTTGATCACTGCTTCAATCTCGTTACTAGATATCGGTCTATTCAGGTTGTCAATTTCTTCCTGGTTCAATTTTGGGAGTTTGTAGTTTTCCAGGAATGCATCCATTTCATCTAGGTTGCTTAGCTTATTGGCATATAACTGTTGGTAATAATTTCTGATGATTGTTTCTATTTCCTTGGTGTTAGTTGTGATCTCTCCCTTTTCATTCATAATTTTATTAATTTGGGCTTTCTCTCTTTTCTTTTGGATTAGTGTGGCCAATGGTTTATCGATCTTATTGATTCTTTCAAAAAACCAGCTTCTAGTTTCATTGATACGTTCTATTGTATCTCTGGATTCTACCTCATTGATCTCTGCTCTAATCTTGATTATTTCCCTTCTTGCATGTGGAGTTGGTTTGATTTGTTGTTGCTTCTCCAGTTCTTTAAGGTGTAGAGACAGCTGGTGTATTCTGGATTTTTCAATTTTTTTGAGGGAGGCCTGGATGGCTATGTATTTCCCCCTTAGAACCGCCTTTGCTGTATCCCATAGGTTTTGGACCGAAGTGTCTTCATTCTCATTGGTTTCCATGAATTGTTTAAGTTCATCTTTGATCTCCTGGTTGATCCAAGCATTCTTAAGCAAGGTGGTCTTTAGCTTCCATGTGTTTGAGTTCCTTCTGAACTTTTCCTTGTGATTGAGTTCCAGTTTCAAAGCATTGTGATCTGAGAATATGCAGGGAATAATGTCAGTCTTTTGGTATCGGTTGAGTCCTGCTTTGTGACCCAGTATGTGGTCTATTCTGGAGAAGGTTCCATGTGCACTTGACAGCGATATGTAGAAGAATGAAACTCGACCATTCTCTTACACCGTACACAAAGATAAACTCGAAATGGATAAAAGACCTCAACGTGAGACAGGAATCTATCAGAATCCTAGAGGAGAACATAGGCAGTAACCTCTTCGATATCAGCCACAGCAACTTCTTTCAAGATATGTCTCCAAAGGCCAAGGAAACAAAAGCAAAAATGAACTTTTGGGACTTCATCAAGATCAAAAGCTTCTACACAGCAAAGGAAACAGTCCACAAAACAAAAAGGCAACCCACGGAATGGGAGAAGATATTTGCAAATGACAGTACAGACAAAAGGTTGATATCCAGATCTATAAAGAACTTCTCAAACTCAACACACACAAAACAGATAATCATATCAAAAAATGGGCCGAAGATATGAACAGACACTTCTCCAACGAAGACATACAAATGGCTATCAGACACATGAAAAAATGTTCATCATCACTAGCCATCAGGGAGATTCAAATTAAAACCACATTGAGATACCACCTGACACCAGTTAGAATGGCCAAAATTAGCAAGACAGGAAACAACGTGTGTTGGAGAGGATGTGGAGAAAGGGGAACCCTCTTACACTGTTGGTGGGAATGCAAGTTAGTGCAGCCACTTTGGAGAACAGTGTGGAGATTCCTGAAGAAATTAAGAATAGAGCTTCCCTATGACCCTGCATTTGCACTGCTGGGTATTTACCCCAAAGATACAGATGTAGTGAAAAGAAGGGCCATCTGTACCCCAATGTTTATTGCAGCAATGGCTACGGTCGCCAAACTGTGGAAAGAACTAAGATGCCCTTCAACAGATGAATGGATAAGGAAGATGTGGTCCATATACACGATGGAGTATTATGCCTCCATCAGAAAGGAGGAATACCCAACTTTTGTAGCAACATGGACGGGACTGGAAGAGATTATGCTGAGCGAAATAAGTCAAGCAGAGAGAGTCAAGTATCATATGGTCTCACTTATTTGTGGAGCATAACAAAGAACATGGAGGACATGGGGAGATGGAGAGGAGAGGGACTTGAGGGAAATTGGAAGGGGAGATGAACCATGAGAGACTATGGACTCTGAAAAACAACCAGAGGGTTTTGAAGGGGCGGGTGGGGGGGGAGGTTGAGGAACCAGGTGGTGGGTAATAGGGAGGGCACGTACTGCATGGAGCACTGGGTGTGATGCCAAAACAATGAACAGTTACGCTGTAAATAAACAAATTAAAAAAAAAAAAGAAAGAAATCCAACACTCCTAATACAGATTGAGTGTGTAGAAGAGACATTGGATCTTCTACGAAAGAGCATTCAGGAAAGCGAGCAGTCGAAAGAAGAAAGACTGGCTCTATTCTATTTCATACAACAGAAGGTTTTTAAGGTTCTAAGAGCCTCGGACCCGTACCGGCCGTTGTTAGTTGTTACCCAGCATGCCTCACACAAAATCTGTCACAGTGTGCTAATAACCAGCACACTCTTGAGATAGAGGGCTATGTAAAGAGAAATGGGGAGTGGGAGAAGGGAGTAAGGAGGAATTTTTCTGGGAGCCAAGAAGAATCCCCAGGGTTTAGAGAAGGTGAAAGCAAAGAGTTAAGGAAAGGAAGTTGGAATCTGTGGGACTTGTGGAAAATCATGAAAATGCAGCTAGTCAAGGCACTATAGATTTATGCGAGAAGTACACCAGAAATTGTAAAACATAAAGAGTAATATACTGACAATGCTAAATGGGCAAAAGCCTCCATCAACAGAATTTTCAAAATTCTCACAGAAGTTCTCTTCTGGGAGATGTTACTCTTCCAACTTGACAACCTCCATCAGAAATGACTTGTTTCTTACTATGTTCACAAAGCTGAGATGAGCAGTGTGACCTCATGTGTGGGGGAAGAGGGCACCATTATTCCCTTCCACTTTATGGCCAGTTTGAACCATTAACTTCTGTCCACTTAAATATACATGTAAATTTTTAAATGACAATTACCAGATAGCAGACTCAAAGAGCTTCACTACAACCGGGAAGTTAAAAGGAAAAAAAAAAAAAAGTGACATCTACTGATGCTAGAAAAATGGTATCTTCTTTGGTTAGGAAATGTATTACTTTCAATGCAAAGTATCCTTTCAGTAGGTTGATGTCAATCTCAGTATTTTTCAAAGCCAAAGAAATGCATATGGAATTTTAACAGACAAGCTTCTATAAATGAACCAAAGATGCCAAAAACACAAAATGCAGCAGGAGGGATGTAGTCCCCTCTGGAGCAATCAGGGAACACCTCATCTGTTGGAAGCATTCATAGGGTTTTGAACACTGCGTACATTTTCTCCTCTCTAGACTGGGCATTCTCCCAGGGTTCAACACAATACATGAAATGAAATAAAGTCTTAACAAAGGAGAGTGTTGTTAATTTCAAGTCAGGTATCTCTGGAAAACATTTACCAAAAAACATGCTTCAAGAAAGAAATAAGTAATTTCACATTACCTCCGGCAATAAAAATGATTTCTGTTGAGAAAATCATCCTTCTTGAGCTCAGTATTATGCTCAGATCCTGTTGTGGCAACAAATGTTTACATCTCCTTTAAAAGGAGGCTTGAGGGGCACCTGGGTGGCTCAGTGGGTTAAGCCTCTGCCTTCAGCTCAGGTCAAGATCACAGGGTCCTCGAATTGAGCAGAGAATCGGGCTCTCTGCTCAGCAGGGAGCCTGTTTCCCTTCCACTCTCTCTGCCTGCCTCTCTGCCTAGTTGTAATCCCTCTCTCCCTGTCAAATAAATAAATAAAATCTTAGAAAATAAATAAATAAAAGGAGCCTCGGTGTCCATTCACAATTCAGCGAGACATTAATTTAAATTCTGTGCCAGCACAGGCTTTTAAAGTAAGATCAAACTTAATACACTTATTATGAACAAATCAAACAAATCTTGTAATGGTAACCAAGGCAAGGAGATATCCCTGAGTTATCAAAGGGAATTTATTACTTTTTAAAGAAGAATCTATGTGAGGGAGATGAAGGACTGCTACCTCTTCCTACTGTAGGTCAATTCTCTAAGGTGTGCCATTCCCAAAGAAGTTCATGGGATTGAGGGGACAACTCCCTGGTAAGCATGGGTATGAACCCAGTGCTCTCAGTGGTCTGCAGAATCTTTGCAGTTATATGGCAGCAAAAGGTCCTTTTACCAAAGTGGTTTGACCTGGGCATGGACGGCCAGGGATTTCTAAGCCCCTCTGGTTTTTCTTCAGTCCTGGGACAGAAAACAGCTCCTACCTAACAAGAGTAGTCCAAAGTCCAAAGACGTGAGGTATGTCATTGATAAAGAAAGAAAAGCAAGGGCCCTCTTGCTGCTAACACCTCACACTCTGTCCCGGGAAAGAAAGAATGGAGATTATGTATCTTTACTCACAGAAGAAATGCAAGCTAAAAACGGAGCAAGTCCATAGGTGGAAAGCCATCATAGAGAATGGAAAGAGTCTTAAAGAACCCGCTTTTTTCTTCCTCCCTAGAGCCTGTTAGCTTCTTACAGATTGTCTTACACAATACCTCTGCATTCCAGTTTTTAACAACATTTTGGGAATGTAGCAGGTGCTGAATCACCATTAAAGAGAATGCATTAAGAGGTGAAAGACTATCCATGATGCCCAAGTCAGCTGACGTGGGAGGAAAGCAAACCAGGCCATGAACAGAGTTTAAATAAATAGAAAGATAAGGGAATAAGTACTTTAATTTTGAGCAAACACATGCATGTTAGAATGAAAGCTCCTCAAGGACTGAGACCCTGTCTTATTTATCTTTATGCTCCCAGCACATAATGGGCAGAGAGTAGTGTTTGCTGAGTGACAGGCAGCAGCTACGTGGAGGAATAAGCCAAAAATTACCGAGTCCTTGCTATGTACCATATGCTTGCCATATGCTTTATGTACAGTAACTACAGTAATTCATTCAATCCTGACCCTAAGCCTAGGAGGACAGTCCTTGCCCCAGATCACAAGGCTGGCAGAACCAGCACTAAGGTCCTCAGCCATCATGCCTCACTAGCAAACCTAACACTAGAGAATGTTGAAGTTACTTTGGGACCAGGGATTGGAGGAGCTTTGCAGTGACTCTAAGTAGAAAGGAGACCTCCATGTTATTTTTTAAGAAAGGAAGAGGGTACTGGTCTGGGATCTGATATGCTGCAAGTGCTACTTAACAGAGCCAAATACATTATGAATAAAATGACAATAGAATAAAAATTAAACTAATAAAAAATAATTACAGAACAGGCTTGCCAGAATATAAAACTTCTTTAAAACAATACAAAATCTTTGGGGCACCTGGGTGGCTCAGTGGGTTAAGCCGCTGCCTTCCGCTCAGGTCATGATCTCAGGGTCCTGGGATCGAGCCCCGCATCGGCTCTCTGCTCCGCAGGGAGCCTGCTTCCCCCTCTCTCTCTGCCTGCCTCTCTGCCTACTTGTGATCTCTCTCTGTCAAATAAATAAATAAAATCTTTTAAAAATAAATAAATAAATAAAAACTTTAAAAAAACCCACTATTATTAAAAAAATACAAATTTTTTTTTTTTTTTTTTTAAGTTAACAGCAAATGACTTTTATGGACAAACACAGAGAGTGCCAGAGCCTCAGGTTCTATAACCTGATGTTATGAGAACAAAATATCCTGGAAAAAAAAATTGTCAGTCACTTTAGAAGCCAATAAAGTAATATATATTAATTAAAGACACTATGATCTCACTTGTCTACATAAGATGAACACTAATCACAAGCACAAGCATATTCACTGAGCACTGCTGCCAAGGGCAGAAACATGGAAAATAGGCTAGATGTCCACCAACAGGCAAATAAATGCTCTATAGCAAATGAATGAGATAGCTCCCTGCCCGGGGCCACGAAAGATATCTGATGCAAGTGAATGCAACATTTGTACAGTGTGATGAACTTCATGCTAAAACCAAACACAGCAGTGCATTGCAAGTGTGTGTGTGTGTATGTGTGTGTGTGTGTATGTGAGAGAGAGAGAGAGAGAGAGAGAGAAAGAGAGAGAGAATGCAAGTGATTGACTGTGTACACAGGTATCTGATTACCTCTCTAGAGTAGTGGATAGGGGACACGACAGATTCTAGACGGATTTTACATTATATACATATACTATAATGTGTAACATTTTTTCAAAAGAGTATACATAGATATTATTTGTATACATAAAAATTATTTTAAGTATTTTTAAAAGAAGATTATTTTTTAGGAAGGTAGGGAAAAAGACGAAACTGAGTAGGCAAAGGGTCAGGGAGGGAGGCTTCACCTTTTGATTTTGTTGCTTAGCACCAGTCTTAATGAAACTGAGAAGGATACCCCTTCTTGGGTGGAAAGAAAAAATGAGAAGGATCTCTGACACATCTTTTGTGTGTGAAAGAAGAGGTAGATGGAAATGTCCAGGGAGGGTGTGGCTGAGGAGTATACGAGACACCCCTCGCCGTACTCAAATGGTTATCAGAGTGAGAGGCAGCAGTTTGGGAGAAAGAGCAAACAAAAGAGAGCCTGACTCACAATTGGCAAGTTTTCTATATCTTATTAGTGCCGCTCAATGTATGATTAGGACAAGTCCTTACATCATGCCATAATAGCAACTGGGCCACACCCACCTAGGAAACTGAAAAGTGAAGGTGAGAACCTAAAAGAGGTGTTTAACTGAATTTGAAATAGATATGAAATCATATAAAATCAAACCTCAAAAAACCCATCTAAGATTCAAAGCAAGGTTTTCAGTGAGTGTCCTTAAAAATGTAGGTTCGTGGGCAAAAATGCAAGCTTAGTATCTAATTGTTGCCCTCATTCCCTTTCCTTGAATCTATGTCTAAGCAGAGGGGGTGCCTGAGCCGACGCTTCACTGCATAAGTAGACAATGGTAACAATAATTGTTAACAATAGGGAACAATAAAAGCTGTCATGAAAAACCACGGCTTGTAAGTCTAAATATTGCGCCTCCAATTTGGGGAGTATTTTGTTTTGTATTTAAATCATCAAAAATACAAAAAATACTTTTCGCATTATGTATTTACTTTTGTGACAGTGCTTTTGTGAACTTATCTAACTTAACCAGGAGTTGACACGTAGAATTATTAACTAATTACACACTGCTTCATTCAACACATAAACTTTAAGGATAATTCTTGCAACAATGATAAATTTAGTAGGCCATTATGGAGATGATGTTTCTAAAAAAGCAAATATTATCATTTTTAAAAACTGTACTCACATCTGAAAGTACCAAGAATAAAAATGGTAATAATTCCCACATTTGGATGACCTTTTTCTCCATGTTGACTTACTCAACTTGCCTATCCACTGTAAGATCTAATTTATCCTCTGAGGTACTTGCTGATTTCCAGGTCTGTAAATGTTCACATTGATTATTTCTCCACAACTGAAAATTTTAACATCTGCTTTCATGAATATAAATTTGAGTAAATATCATTCCAAGTCTTGAATTTAAGAAAATGATGATGTACCACTTTGTTTCATTTCTAAAGCACTAGATAAATAACTACTACGACTTAGGGATGAACCTATTACGAGCGAGGCACTAGTGTACAAAATTTTAGGCTTTTCATTTCGGTAATTCTTACAATGACACAAAAGTACACGCATAATAGGAAAGTTAGAGCATTTGATTCCATCGATTGCAAATTTTGATTAAAGATGATACCAATTAACCACAATATACTTGAAAACCTAATAATAGAAAAAAAATACACAATAACACTAGCAGCTATCTTTTTTTTGGTCCTATTAAGTATTGATTTTAAGAAACAATAGGTATTTTGGAAGCTCTGTCTTCATGGGAATACAACATCTACATCAGTAACTTTTTTTTATTAACATATAATGTATTTATTTGTTTCAGGGGTACGGGTCTGTGAATCATCAGGCTTACACAATTCACAGCACTCACCATAGCACATACCTTCCCCAGTGTCCATCACCCAGCTATCCTATCCCTCCCTATGCCCCCAGAAGCCCTCAGTTTGTTTCCTGAGATTAAGAGTCTCTTATGGTTTGTCTCCCTCTGTGGTCCCACCTTGTTTCATTTCTTCCCTCCCTACCTCCCATGAACCCCTGCTCTGCCTCTCAAATTCCTCCTATCAGAGAGATTATATGATCATTGTCTTTCTCTGATTGACTTATTTCACTTAGCATAATACCCTCTAATTCCATCCATGCCATTGCAAATGGCAAGATTTGGGGTTTTTTTGAAGGCTGCATAGTATTCCAACAGACAAGGTCTAACAAAAGCATTTCCATGGGAAGTGAATAAAACCAGCTCACAACACTGAAGCTTTTCTGTTCCCTTCCAAGCTGGGGGAAGAATATGGAATAATCACAATGGTCTGTTTGCATACCCTTCAGACTGACAGTCACTCTGAACTTGCCTACTTCCTGCTCTCCTGAACACGTTCCTTTCCAAGGTAGCTTAAGACGGGAAGCCTGGATTCTGTGTACTCTTACTTCTCAAGTTGATCTTGCCATGGAGGCAAGCACTTCTTCCTTGTTTTTTCTTTCTTTTTTTTTAAACCACACGTTTACCATTACTTCTCTCAACTTACCAAAAAAGAAGGAGTAGGATACCTCTCACTCATCCTAACTCAGTGGATGCTAAACAGAGACAATTTGCAATACTGGTGTTTGCCTGAACTTTAATGGCTGGGTAACAAATATTTTTCCAAAACATGTGATTTTCTTTTGTTGCTTTCAACAAAATTGAAGGTGTATCTAATCAATTTGTCAGGCAGTAAAGCATTAAAAATAACTGACTGAAATTCATGTTTGACAATAGACAATTCTGTGATTTATGGAATATAACTCACAAGGAGTTCAAGGGACTGAATGACATTTTTTTTTTTTTAAGAGATTTTATTTATTTGCCAGAGAGAGAGATAGTACACACAAGCAGGAAGAGAGGCAGGCAGAGGTAGCTATAGAAGCAGGCTCCCCGCGGAGCAAGGAGCCCGATGCGGGACTCGATCCCAGGACCCTGGGACCATGACCCAAGCTGAAGGCAGTGGCTTAACCAACACCCAGGTGTCCCTGAATGACATTCTTATAATAGAACTCCTTCCATTCCCACCTACTTATTTATGGTAACATCATTTTTTTTTTTTGCCTTACCTTTATAAAAACAAAAATTAAGAAGAAAATCGATGCTGAAAACTATCTCACTCTAGCATTAAGTATAATTCACCAATGGATATATGAACATATGTGGAATATAAAGGGTACATATGATTCGTCCACTGAGAGAAAGGTTTTCATTCAAGCTCATGAAATAAATGACCAAAATGGTAATACATTGGGGCTGTTTTGATCAACTGTATACTATTCATAATTTTTATAACTCAATCCAGAAAAAATTTAACATTTGCTTTTAGGATGACAGATTTTGAACTTAAATTAATATACACATACATACATGTTTCATAAGAATAATGAAAGGTTGATCAATATCCTCAAGCATAAGATAAGACTCTGTGGGAAGAGGAATGAAAATATGAGTTCAAGGAGAAAATAAAGATGTGAAATTTGACTGTAAAAGGTCTTATTCAGGCCTTTTTAAAAATGCATGATTTCAAAATCAAATTGCTACTCACTGGATACGCTTATTTTAAAATGTCAGTATTTATTATACTCCAGAAAAAACATCTTTTGCAATTTTTTGAATGTATAAAACTAGATGTCAGCTTAAACATATGTAATAGTTATCCAAATCCTTATAGGAACAAAGGAGTTTGATTAGAAAAAACCTACTTCACACTTTGTAATGTTCTTTCCCTCCTTTCTGCCTATATAAATGACATTTCTCTAAGACACAGCATCTCAAAAGCCCACTTCCTTTATCAAATCTTCCCCAACACCCCCAAACCTCAGTGGCTACTCTCTTTTCTAACACTTATGTCTAATTCATCTGGCCCACATCCTCTTTTTTTTTTTTTTTCAAGTAGATTCCACACCCGGCATGGCACCCAGTGTGGGGCTTGAACTCACAAGCCCTAAGATCCAGACCTGAGCTGAAATCAAGAGTCAGAGGCCTAACAGACAGAGCCACCCAGGTGCCCAAAGCCTACACATCCTCTTAAGGAGACACAACACTTAATATGTGCCAGGCTTTATGTACGTTAATTCAGTTAATCCTCCAACACTTCCATGAGGTAGACTCTTTTATTGTCACCTTTTTCAGGATGACAAAACCAAGGACAGAGAGGTAATAACTTGTGTAAGATCAAGCAGCTAGACGGTAAGCAGCGGGAGCTAGGACAGGAGCTGAAAATGACATGCAGGTGCGCTGACTCTGGAGTCTGAGCTCTTAACCATCATCAGCTTCCCCTATATTTCCCATCCCTATGCCCTTCATCTGAGTTTACTACAACACTTATTTGTGGGGGATGATGTTTCCCTGCTAGGAAGCTATGCCTTCAAGATAGCAGCTGATGTCAAAGAAGCCCCAAGATAACCTCTGAGTTCTGAATTTGTATAACCAGCATGTGCTTATAGTCCCTCAAAATAACCTTCCCTTTCATGCCTGTTGGGAATAATCAGATTCGACGCATAGTTCCTTATTCAATTTTTAAAAGTTCCAATTAAAAGGAAAAAAAAATCCTTAGCAGTCAATTGCATATTATGGTATTCCAAAAATGTTTTAATTAACTAAGTCTGCCTAGCCATAACTTACTTAATGCTTTTACTCTTAAACTAAATATGGAATGCAGTCCTGGGGGGAAAAAAAATGAGAGATTGATTGCAAACCATTTTAATATCCTCATGAATTTTTTTATGGGAATAAAAACAACTTTAGTGAAGCTCTGAGACCCTGTTTACAAGTAGGAGGACTCTAGGGATGGAAGGCCCAGATTCAAGCATCCTTAGAAGATGGAATTTAGGAGCAAGGGGTTAAGCACAACAGAGACTTTATGTGATACTAAGTTTTGCGAAGACTCCTTAATGGTTACAACTAATTGGCCATCTAGTCTTTCTACCATTTAAGAAGCTGAGCCCATAAGAAATTTAAGGACAAACTCAAGGTCACTCTGGTTGGCTTCAAGGTGCAACTAAGGATTCAAATCTCTAATTCCCAATGTAATTCTCTTATGCATTTGACCAGATGAAGTTCATTTTGACTCTCTAAAAGTCAAGGGTCATGTTATGAATCCAATCATATTACATATTCAAAACAGAGAAAAACTAAGCATCTTTTTGAATGCTAAATGTGCCCACTCAAGGAAATTATTCAGTCATAGCCGCCAAAGGAAAGTCTTTTCTTCCATATGTTTTGATGGCAGTTCATTACATTTTACCTCCAGGCTACTTGCTTTCTTTTAGCAAGATCCATTACATTTAGTACTTTCATAACATGTTGGCAGAAAATAGGCCAAAAGTTTTGCATTTAGGTATTTCTCCTAAAGGCTGAAACATGGTTTACACACATACTCATTCACTCACAAACACCTGCCTAGGAGAACATAGTCCTGGGGGAAAGAAGCTTGAAGGTATGTATTATAACTGATCTGGAACCTGAACCTTGTGCTGGTGAAAATGTACATGACACACTGGTAACCCATAGCAACCTAATTCTTCAAAGTAGCTGTTGATGTCAGAAAACTAGGGCACCAAAGTCTAATAATTACCGTTCCAAAGACAAATGAAGCCACAGCTAGCAAATGTCACTTACTGATCATGATGTCACTGCAAGGTATGCACTTACTGTGATGGCACAGAAACAAAGACAACACAAGGGGACACATGGGCTTCTGCCTAGATCACAGTCTATCTTCCAAACCAACATTAACAAAAAAAGCTAATGTAGCCAAAGCAGCCTTAGTAACATGTAAAGCTTCAACTTAATCAAAGATGATTATAGTACGAGAAAGCTAATCCTCACTTCTCCCACCATTTCCTCCAGAAAAATGTTATTTTCTATAAACGAAATATAATCTTTGAAAAAAAAAATAGTTCCAAAAGGGCATTTCATTAAATTATGGGTGCTACAAAATGGATTTCTTATTTAACCTGATGGAAGGCAAAACATTGTGTTGCATTAGAAATCTCTCAAATCCCTCTGATCTTGTAGAGCTTTTAAAGCTAGTGAGCACAAGATTTCCTCTAATTTAATATTTCTAGAAACCTTTGAATGTAATGTCTGAACAATAATGAAAAGAAACAGAGTGTTTTTTAATAGCTTAAATGATGTTAAGAGAGGGCTCTAAACAGCAACTCCTACCATTTTCAGAATCTGGAGGGAATGCAAATAAGACACTGAAACTTAAATATAAAACACCAAGGGGGAAAAACAAAACAAAACAAAGTTGGTTGAACCTGCACTTCCCAACTCAGTTTGTTGCAAAATTCATAATGACCACACAGTTTTTATAATCTGGGAAGTGCTATTTGAGTTCTGTTCTTGACTTTGTTTTCTCTCAAAGCTTAATTTGGGCCAAAGGTTACTTTGGGGAGAAAATGGTCAGAGTAACTAAAACAGAGATTGAGGAATTTAAGGATACTTTATCAGGTTCACATTACTTTAGTTTTTTTAAAAGAGTATTTCAAGTAAACTGATTTTGAAATACTTAATACAAACTCTCAATAAAGACAAATAATCCATAATATCACAAATCTTCCTGTTTCTTTATCCTTGTTGCTGAGAGGTAATAAAATCTTTTGTTTAATTAATGGTTTAGTAACCTAATACAATTATAGTATCTAATCATAAAATATTAATAGTTTCTCTCTTCCAAGCCCCATTTTTTTCTGGCTCATAAGTTTGGTACTAACAACAAACATGCTCTATTCTTTACTACTCATCCAGTAACTACATGTGGCCAGTTTAAAGGGGGCAAAATTAGCATACATCCAAAAACAGTTTAGTAAATTAAATTCGAAATTAGGTATTTGTGTTCTTTTAAGAAATATTAAACACAAGCCGATCTACAAAAGCATGTAAGCTGGCTGATGTTTTCTTTAACACCTAAGAGGGAAAGCTACATCCTGTCCATGGATTTTGATCAATCACCCAGATGCCTGGTTTACATGGGGCCAAAGTTTAAAACACCGAAGAGCTTTCAAGTATGGCAAGTGCGGCCGCTTTACTGTGGCATAAACAGACCCCATTCAGGCACTTTGAACTTGTCGACATCCAAACACCCTGAAGACCTCACATCTCTTCCTTAGGTTTCGACCAGTGAATTAAAACCCCAAATGAGCCAGGATCCAGACAACCTGAGCCTTCATGCAACGGTGTGTGAAAGAAAATGACAGATGGAGGGAGGTCAGGAAGGCCACTGAGAAAAAGGCTCTCTCTCCACAACAGGCCTTATTTTTCCCAAGAGGGAGATCTACTGAAAGGGGTTCAGATACAAACAAAGAAGGATGTATAGTTTGGACGAAAGCCTTTCAGGTGAACCGGTATCTCCATCTCCTACTGAGAGCTTTCATGTTGGGGAAAAAAAAAAAAACCAAAACCAAAACCAAAAATATAAACGCTCTGAGCTTGAGTGCAAAAAGAAAAATTGCTTTGTCACTTCGAATAGTTATATACGCTGGTTTCAGGTTCAATCCAGGCAACAACAGTAAAACTCATCTGGAGAAGCACTCTGAGTTAACTTCACATTATACGTCGTTCCCCACCAACTTCTGAAGCTTTCTGCTTTCAAACTACAAAAATCTAATACAAATGCTTCAGCCTGTTTATTCTACCCACTGTGACATCTAGAGGCAATCTAGGATCTGTATTCTTACTTTATTATTATTACTTTTGTTACGCTAATACTCTAAGCGACCCAGTTGTGAACAACTTCTGTTTCTTTTTTTTTTTTTTTAAAGATTTTATTTATTTATTTGACACCCAGAGAGAGATCACAAGTAGGCAGAGAGGCAGGCAGAGAGAGAGGAGGAAGCAGGCTTCCTGCTGAGCAGAGAGCCCGATGCGGGGCTTGATCCCAGGACCCTGAGATCATGACCTGAGCCGAAGGCAGTGGCTTAACCCACTGAGCCACCCAGGCGCCCCACAACTTCTGTTTCTTAACTCACTAATCCACTGGCATGGTCACCTTGGAGGGCTGGGAGTCAGTTAAATCTTGGTGGTTCCTGGTTACGTTAAGGGGCTACTAGTTAGCCACTGGGCATTTTGGACTACTCAGCAGGGGAGGAGAGAGGAGAAAATAAAGGCATTTAGGGTCTGGTAAGTACATGTTTTCTGGGATGAGGCAAGTCAGCCAGAGCCTATTAATTTGCAAAATCAACCACTGGGGTATGACAGCAAACTAAGCTTATAGTCACAGCAGCAGAAGAAGGCCCTCTAATTTACAGAAACCATCCTCTGTGATGAGCTCCAGATGCCCTGGACAACCTGAGAAAACTCTGAGGCTGCCGTGATGGTGGACAGACTCATTTAAACAAAAACAAAAGCAATTAAGTGAACAGACATGACTGAGAAGTTGGAATTCTCCGGCGAGTTGCTTCAGCATTAACTCTGCGACACAGCCTATTCCCTATGTATACCTGATGAATAACGATGGTAAACCATGCTTGATGACACAGGTCTGGGCCAAAGTGGGTGCCCCGTTGTACTCAAGGAAGAAACATTCCATTACAAGCAACAGTATTAAGCAAAGCTAAAAGCAGATAAGCACATCTGCTGTGTGACAATGCTACTTTCCACCCATAAAATGAAACCTTTGGCCATAGCTCGAGGTGTAATTTAGAGCTCTCAGAGACGTTGAACAACGGCTGAAGCAAGAGTAGAAAGGGATAGCCAAAAATACTATTTCTGACTTTCTAGAGATTTTAGAAAACTCAATAAAAGATTATTTTAGAAGCACAGGCTTCCTTGCAGGTAGGAAAATGAATATTCCCTGAGCACAGTACCCTTTGCTTCCCCACAAAACCCAAAAAGCGAAGAGCATCTGACCATATATTTTATCATTAGTTTTCAAACACTTTATTATCTACTGGTATAAAGATTCAGGAAAACAATATTTCCTTTTCTAACTTTTGCAGCCTAGCTAACAGCAAAGAAAAATCTAACGTGGCATTTTTATGAGGTCCTTTTCTAAGAGAGTTGAGACCATGGCAAGTGGTCTACTTACTAGGATTAGGCTTGTGGTTGGAAAACTACTCCATTCTAAAAACAGTGAATTCAACACCAACCAAAATAAATGTGCAACTCTGAGGGTATCTGGGAACCATGGCTCCGCCCAAATCTGAAGGAGGGACAAGAGCCACTGCCTGTGGTTAAGTCCCGAAGAGGATTAAAAGCCTATTTACTATCACTTGGTTCACTTGGTTGATAAAGATGCTGCTCAGTCCCATCCGGAAAGCAACAAACAATCGCCTGACTTTTTATTCTCCTAGGTAAAGAGTTGTGAACAAAAAGAACTAGTAACTAATGTTTTTCTTAAAAGGAAGTTAAGTTCCAGTAACACCTGCTACTGTGATATATTCCATATTTAAGGCAGGCTGTACGTGGGGTGGAGGGGGTGCACGTGGGCGTGTGTGTGTATCCCCGAGGTGGTCAGTGATCCACTAACTGAAAGCCATACTTGACAGAATTCCCATTTGGTAAAATTAAAAGCAAAACAAAACATAAAAAAAACTCCTCTTTTTAGATCTTAGAAATAAAGCTTCCAACTAATGAACTCATGACCAAGACAGCTATTATGATAGGTATGGGTGATACATATAAGGAAAGAACCTGTATATGTAGAGATAAATGTCTGACCATTTCTGATTATCAAAAGGTTAAGTATATTTTTAAACCACACAGTGAGTATGATGGCAAGTTAAGAAAAGACTACTATATATACCGTGTTCAAAAACCAATGGCTAATTTATTAAAAATGACACACACACAAATTCCAGAACCAGAATACATGTTTCACCACTATGCGTCTTTGTTTTCTTACCCTGTATGTTGTACAGTCGAACTCTATGGGTAACATGTTCCAAAACGCAAGTCACGTCTGAGTAAAACCTTCCATGTTGCACTCTGACAAAGGGCAGTGTTGTGTAAACATAAGGCTGAGGAGGAAATGACATTTTTAAGAAAAAAATTTAGCTTTTAACTTTTCCAAGAGATGTTTATTACCATTTCCAAAACGGCAAATACGTAACACCTGATATTTGTGATTTCAAGTGAAAACCAAACCTTACAATGTATCAGAATATGCACATGCTATAAAAATGGAATATAAGGTTTTCCATTAGACAGAAAGTGCTGAAAATAGAAAATAAAAATGTTTACAATGTGACTGGCCTAGATGATCTACAAACATTCCTCCCAGCTATAAAAATTTCTAATTAAAACCCTTCTATATTGTCCATATGTTATTTATTAGAAATACCATTCATTCTACAGCAGTGACATTTTCCCAGGCAAACATTTATTATAACTATGGCCCCCTAATGTTCAGGGGTCGGGGCAGGTGCCAAGGATGACCACAGGGAGTCATCTAAGCAAAGAGAAAGCAGGATTCAGAGACACCGTTTAATCACAGTTAGGTTTACTACTCTATAAAACACACTGCCCTTTTACTAGAAAGAAATAGCTGAATATAAAGCAAATTTACAAACTTGAAAAAACTATGGCAACCATTGGTTTAGGTTTCATCATTTCGAAACTAGTGTCAAGAAAAAACAGGAACAGAACATAACTCCTGCAACACAGAAACAAATAGAAAGCATTTATGAAGAATTATATTTTCTTTTCTTTTTTTTCTACAAGGAATTATATTTTCTTAAGCATTACAGGCTGGAAAGGCTCAACAATGGCATGTCGAGTAAGTAAGTAAGCCGCTACTTAAGCAGCGTCAGATTTTCAGAACTGTGCAGTTTTCTTCCAAATGTACCTCTCTAGTTCTAGAAAAAATATTCCAAAATTAACATAAAGTGTTAAGAGTTTACAAAGTTCTTGGACCTAATTTTACCATAGAGCTAAAAAGTAAGGGAAGAAGACGAGAGCTGGCATGGGGATTTCTGGGCTCTTGTCTGCTTCTGATGCGCCCAGCTGCCTCCCTGAGAGTCTTTCATTTTCTCTTTGTAAACACATGATAATTCTCTTGGTCTTTTTATTTAATATTAGAGCTATTTAAGGATAGAATAATTTTTAAAAAATTAGTCACAACTGTCCATGAATATTCTGTAAGTACAGCTACTTTTCATTTTTCCCTTAGTATAAGAGCAATCAATGGGGCGCCTGGGTGGCTCAGTGGGTTAAAGCCTCTGCCTTTGGCTTGGGTTGTGATCCCAGAGTCCTGCGATCAAGCCCCTCATCAGGCTCTCTCCTTAGCGGGGAGCCTGCTTCCTCTTCTCTCTCTCTGCCTGCCTTTCTGCCTGTCAAATAAACAAACAAAAATGAAATCTTAAAAAAAAAAAAAAGAACAGTCAATCAAATCCAAATTCCTGGGACACCTGGATGGCTCAGTTGGTTGAGCATCTGCCTTCCACTCAGGTCATGATCCCAGGGTTCTGGGATCGAGCCCTGCATTGGGCTCTCTGCCCTGCAGGGAATCTGCTTCTCCCTCCCTCTCCCTCTGTTGCTCCCCTTGCTTGTACTCTCTCTCTGGCTCTCTCACTCAAATAAATAAACATAAATGTTAAAAAACAAAAACACACATAAAAAACCCCCCAAATTCCTGTCCCAGTGAATACAGACTAATACAGCTTATACTTAGGATCCACTGCCCTTTCTGGAATGACTACTCTGAGCTATTGTTTACCTTTAATTTCTACCTGATTTTAAAAAATCAAAGAATGAAAAACTAGATTCTTTAGGGTGGTTGATGCTATTCTTTAAAATCTATTATTTGATTTTGGTTAGCAAGCTTTTCTAAATTGTAGAACAAAATTAACTTTTGCAGGAGACAGGTCTCTAGACATCAAAATATGGAAAAAAAATTAAACTTATCTTGAAGTAGAGAAAACCTATGCAAGTAGAAGAGCAAAGGAGATGTTCTAAAGAAAAAAATACAGAACGGACTACACAATAATTTTAAAAATACCGTAACAACATAAAATAACTAAATGACACACTGATGGAGCATTTGCTATATATAGGAAAAAGGATTAATTTTAACCATATATAAAGAATGCTTACAGATCTGTAAGTTATACCAGTAGAAAAATGGTCAAAGAACTTATACAGAAAAGTCACAAAAGATAGAGGAGAGAGAAATAAATGTATGAAGTTTAGCTTCCCTAATAATCGCAAAATCTTAACAGTAAAATATTTTTCACCCATTATTATAGGAAAAGCTTTTGATATGGCTGATTCTCAGTGCTTGGAGTGGTGTATTAGAGAGATACTCTGAAAAACACTGGTGGGAGTGAATATTTATGCAGTCACTTTAGAGGACAGAGAAATAGCGTGAATCAAGTCTTAAAGGCCTCATCCACTGACACAAAATGACGCCTCTAGAAAGTTATTCTCAGGAAATAATCATCACCGCATAAAAAGCATGGTACAAAGAAAGCTTATCACAATGCTACACACTAGTGAAGTAGTGGGAGAAAATCCACAGATGCAACAATAGGAAATTCTTTTTTTGTTCACATATATACACATTTGTGCGTGTGTGAGAACACTGAAGTTCTACTCCCTCCACATATCCACTAATACAGTGTTACCAACTATAGTCACCATGTTAGACATTGGACCCGCAGACCTTTAATCACAACAGTATATATTAAAATTGTGTTTTCAAAGAACATACCATCTGATTATGAGCACTGTCACAATGAAAAAATATGTAAATGTAAGAAGACAAAACTTGCAAATGGGGAAGAAAGGGATATGCATGGTAAGACAACAAAAAATATATCAAAATGTTGGCAGTGGTTTGCAAGGCCTTTGGAACAGCTAGTAAATTTTATTGTTTTCTTCAGTCTTCTGCATTTTCAAAAATGTACCAAAATTTGCATATATTACACTTTTACGGTCAAAGGGAGAGAAAAAATTTTTTTGTTTTTTAAGTGTTGAAAGTTAAGTCGAAAAAATGGCCCAATGGGCCATTTATTTTTCCCCTCTGGCTAGATAATTTGTCTCTGTCTATATGCCATGTCACATATGTATAGAACACCACGACAGCACCTGAACTCCATCAAATCTGGCTTCTTCCCATGGAGATCCATTGTTCATTGTTTCATCTTATTGAATTCCAACCCTGACAAATTATTTTTTTTACCTAACACTTAAGACTACCAATTGTCAAATGCCCATAAGGAAATATAGGAGTGGAACCAACTCACCTATACCTAACATGACCAAATAATGAGATGAAGTTATTTTTTTCTTCATTACTCTTTCAATAAATTCTTAATCACAGCTCAGCTTATTGGCACTTACCTTGGCTTCCCCATCAGGTAAGAAGAGGTAGGCACCACTTTTGTCCTTTTTACTGGTGGTTCCATACCATGAAAATTGCACTTTTACTTCAAGACGTTTACCATCTTCTTTATTTATCATTTCCTAAGGATAAAAAGGATGCTTAAAAGCAACTCATTTTTAAGATTTTAATGATGTTACACCTGGTTCTATGTTTATGATTTAAAAAAACAAACAAACCTCAAGACAGACTGAAACAGCTAACATTCAGCTTCTAATATTCATGATTCTTGGAGGAACACCCAAAACTAATACTTGAAAGTATACTTTTAAAACATTCACAACAGAAATAAAAAGTCAGAACACATTTCATCAAGGAAGAGAGACACACAAATGAAGAGAGGTAGACCAGTGCTTCTCAAACTTTCTGTACTGAAGAAGCACATTTTGGTTTTTTTTTCAGTTTCCAGTATGCACAGACCAATATTTTTGTGAAGTACAATAACAGTGAATTACTAGGACAATTAAATTTAAAGTGATACACCAAATATATACTCAAATTTTTTACTATTAGATTCAGCAGGCATAAATTTACTGTGTTGTGGTGCTTTCAGAGTTTCCACAAACATTGTTCTCAACCGTCACAGCTTCTATACTTATCCTGTGGACCAGTAACAGTTCATGGAGCTGCACCACACAGACCACACTTGTTAGGAGCAAGCGGTCACAGTGGACCCCAAAAATCAGATACATATAGCTCATTCATTCTTTCTCCCATTGTATTTGCATCAACTTTCCCCTCTTTGCATACATAATCTGCACACATTATAATAAAAGTGATAAGCCTTTCATGAATCTGAAAACTATTCAGAACATACCTCCATGAGCCCAGACTGACCAAACCGAAGTTTAACAAAGGAGTTCTCTAGAATTATATCTTCGTCAGCACTTTTTACATTCTTCATGTTGAAAATTCCTTTATCTTTGACGTTACCATTATGCAGGACATACTCAGCTAAATGTGGGTCTGAACTTGCTGATTCCAAAATTGTATACACTTTCATTCCGAGTGGTGGTATCTGTACTAGGAAAGAGATCTTTAAAAGACAGATGAGAGAGTTTTTTAAAGAGAAATATAATCTACTCAGAGAAAAGCACTTATACATCTAGTAAAAACAAAAACAAACCAAAAACCACCGTATTTTAAAAAGAGTACTCTACTATAAAGATGTTTTGAGAATTTATGGGTAGGCTATCCAACATTTCCATTTATCCAGGGAATCTAATGCCTGGGTCCAGCAGACAAGGCACAAAGCACCGAGGATGCACCCACGGTTGTGCGTGACCTCTACCTTCTAGGAGCTCCTCCTCCCTTTTTTAGACAGGCAGTCTCCTGCAACATCTGACCCAAACTTCTATTATTCTTTTCCTTTCTAACTAGAGGACTGTGAATTTATGAAAGCAGCCAGAAATGGCTTTTTTTTCTTTTATCTTTTTTATTAACATATAATGTATTACTAGCCCCAGGGGTACAGGTCTGTGAATCGCCAGGTTTACACATTTCACAGCACTCACCATAGCACATACCCTCCCCAATATCCATAACCCCACTACCCCAGGAATGGCTTTTAACAAGCAAAGTTAATTCTCATTTAGAGTTCCTAGCTTATGGTTCTGCCTTCAGAAGTACAGTTTAACTTGCACTCGAGACTCCCAAAATTCAAGTTTTCTAGTGACACAGGGGTGTGTAGTTTAATATTACTTTAAGAAAACCATCTATTACTTCAGGCCTGGTTTTCCACAATTGTATCTCAGGAAAAAAGCACCTTCCTATATGTTAGGAAGTCTTTCCTTTATGGTATATCACATCACCTTTGCAGTGAAAAGCTGAAAGAAACTGAAATTACTTAGAAAAGATGTTATTCGTCCCAAAGTCAATGTGCGTAATTTTTACTAAATTGAGTTAAAAAATTCAAAATATTATAAGTAATGATGACTTTATTACTTCAGGAAAAAGTTCCAATACTTACAAAGATATAGAATATACATGCTAATAACCTACTAATTATATATGATACACCTACTAACAATGATATTAGTATTCTAGGAAACACAGGATCTCTTTTCCTTTAGTGTCATATAACTGGTCAGTTAAATCCTCTGGTATCCACAACTTGAACCACTTCACATATGCCAATCTGACAGCTCAAGGGGGGCATGGCTACATATATAAACTACATACTGGCTATGCTTTTTAAATGATGCCTCTTTAAGTTCTAGGGCAAAAACCTACCTCATAGGCTGTCTGTGAAATAGTACTTGCTGTATTCCAAATTGCACTCATCTGAACTTCCACAGGCTTTCCAGAAGCAGAAGACACCTGTGCGGTGGGGGAACTCACATACACGGAGACCACTGAGATTCGGTCTTGTTCTGAAGGATTACAGACCACAAGATACCTGCAAAAACAGCTGCTTCACTATTCAGGTCTTAAAAAAAAATTTCTACTTCTTTTACACTATGTGTATGGACTCAGCTCATAGACAGTCAGAGAGTCAACGCATGAAGAGAACTTATAAGGAACATTCTGGAACAATTTTTGGAGAACGTACAATTCCATCAACAAATAACACACAGTACAAAGGGTAATGAAATAATGATTTACTTTCTAAGAATAAAATGTTATACATACAAATAAGAGACATTAGTAGAACTATAATAAAGTTATTTCCGTGGCCCAGAAAATGACCTATATAACACATGGTTTTATTAGCCTTTCTAAAACAATCAGCTTGATACAACTAATTTCTTGGTCCCTGCCTAAGCTCGCTGAGTAAGAAAACACATGCATTGCCTATTTGTACTACAGCCACAATTAATTTCAATTAGAATCCTGATATTCATTTCAGACCACTAAAAGACAACAAAAATGTATGGCTATCCACACAGAGTCACACACACACATATATATATTTTATATATATGGGGTCCTTATTCCCCAAGAGAGTTGGTTCTGGAAAAAAGATCATTTGAAGTAACTTCACTTAAAAAGGGGGTTAAAACTTTATAACAAACAATGGTAAAAAAGATTTGATTGGGCCTAGCTAAGAAAAGGACAACACAAACCAGCAGAATAAGTTTAAGTTTAGATAATATTTAAAACTACGGGCAATTCTTAGAATGAACAAAAAATGAATGAACTGGAGTTTCTGGCAGACTTTTTCCAACAATATTTTATATTAGCACATTATGCCATTCTTCACACATTTAATTTTTATAGAATGGTTTTAAACATAACTACATTTGAAAAAATATTCAAGGACTTCATCATTTTTCCTGACGTCCTTTCTTACTTTCTTTGATAGTCAAAGAATTCTTAGTTGGAGACCCTCACGGTTTCAAGGCTTTGCCTGTGAGCAGAAATGTTCTAGACCATCATATCGCAGACTTCATGAAATACACAGTCTTTGAAAGATTTATGAATTTACTTTATGATCAATTTGAATCATATTATCTTCAAATAAATCAAAAGATATTTATTTCAGAGAGGAAGTTTGAATAATATAATTCACTGATTCATTATTGAATATTTTCTCGATTGAAATATTTTGGTTTCCTATACAATTTTGTAACTGCAGGAACACAGAACTGAATAGTCAGATAGCAACCCCATCTCCCCCTGACCCACAGTGGCTACGTCAGAGATGGCAGACACAAGCTAGCATTGCGTACTTTGTGCATTAGAAAGTTTAGTCGTGCTCTTTTATATATGTTCCGTGTATTTCAATTGCATTGCAAATTGAGTAAGAAATAAAATTGATACCTGCCGTGGTCAAAATGAAAGCGAAGGACAACAGGAAAACATAAAAGAAGAGAAAGAGGATGTAGCATAAAATCTATAAAATGTCTGACTTATCAGTGGTTTATCAGGAGAAGCTCTTACGATAGAAATATTATTCTGAGATATCAAAAGCGACAACACAGCAATAAAAATGTCCCTAACTGTTAATGGCTTATCGTATACATCAGGATCACACCACCTAACTTACATCACTTCTGTTCACCAACATTCCAGAGGTATACGAGAGAAGAGTGGCTAAAGCCATGTAGTCAAAAACATATTTACAAAGGACACTGAAGCCTTGATGTACTAGGCAAAACCCTATTTTATCCACAGAAGCAATTCAAAAGGATAGTGAGGGCAATGCTCACAGACTTACCTGAAGGGTCTGCCAACCTACTGGCACCCTCCCACTGCCCTCTATCAGAGCTTCCGTTTCACCTGACTTGCCCTGTCACAAACCCACCTGGAGAGTCTCAACTGCCAGGATTCATTGTTACCAGCAAGACAATACTATGTTCCTAATGTGCACTGGGGAAGAAAAACAGTTGAGGATCACCTACCCTCAGCACCAAAGATGTTCAAGCCAGCATCCCCAAAATGAGCGATTTACTGCGGAACCTCATGTTCCCAGAGGCTTAGAGGTATTATGTGAAGAACTCTAAGACACGGTTGGAAGTCAGTATCCTAATTCTGCAGAAACCCTAAGGCACACCCAGGGACTGAGTCTAGAATTCCTACCGGCAGGTTGGTAGGATTCTCCACTACACCTGGCTTGTTGTAAGGCTCTGATGGTGAAATGTAACATGTTCCCAATCAATCAATTAGGTAATAAGCATTCAGAACACTGATTCTGTTCCATGGCCCACAGTGGGAAAAAGATTCACACTTAAAGCAAATAATAATTTTAACCATACATTTGGTTTTGTACAATATTAAGTCACTTTTAAAAATAAGCTATGAACTAGTTTCTGTTTTGTTTCATTTTAGTAGCTAATTACTATGTGACCATAATGATGTTTCTACTGTACTGAATGATTATGTAATTATCATGCCAGGAATCTATTCAAAAACTAAATGTGTAGAGTATATAATGAGTATAATGCTGCACTAAGAAAATCATTTTTTTAACATAATTAGAGATTCACACCATGTTCTTCAAATGCACCACAGCATAAATTCACCTGACATACATACAACTCTTACCCACACACATTATAAGTAGAGTAGAGAGAAAGTATAATCACATACGAAATATTTTCCTTCGGAAATAAGTACACAATCAAAAATTAACTAAATGTTCGGTTTTATTATCATGTTTGGTAGCCAAACAATTGTTATTCTGCCAACATCCTGAAATAGGAGTCCATTTAAACCCATCTGCTGTGAATGAAATCAGTGGGTTTCAATATCCTAAATATCAAACCCAGTTATTAGAAATTAATAATATCTGGTTCACACTAAAGAAGAAGAGAGCAATAGTTATAACCTAAAAGTGGGGATAGTTGATTTCTATTTCATCCTGTAAGTAACTATATAGGAAGCTCTGGACTTTGCCCCCTTGATTTTCCCCACCTTCACATTAGCTTCCTCTGGGTCATCTATCACCAGGTCATATCCAGACTCCTCGTTCTCATCATGAGAGTAGGCCCCCTTAACTTGGGGCTTATAGCAATGATCTCAATTCTCTGTGTACAAGGAACAACCCTCACCTCACAGAGGCAAAGCATTCATATGTGACCTGTCCATCAAATTAGATGACAGACTACGATCTACTTTGAGAGAAAAATGAAAGGACATCTACATATTCATATCAAATTGGGAGTCATTTTATGGAAGAACTAGAATTCCATTGTAAATGTGGTTCTGTCCTTGAAGACTCTATCGAGGACGAGTATATTTAGAATTCCTTCACCCCTTTTGTAGAAATGATTCATGTCATGTTAAAAAAGACAACTGTGGCACTCTGTCTTTAAGGCAAATCTAATCGGTGCTGACTATGAACGAGAGTCTATGAGCAAGTGGACTTCCTTCTAGGACTGAATGAAGGGCAGAGCAGGAGTATGCTTCGTGTTCAGAGTGACCTTGGAGTTACCACTTAGCATGCTTCCTGTCTGCGTGGCCCAGCCCTCGGGCCTGTAGAGGCAACTTATAATGCTGGACAGGTAGGAAACTGAGGTTAGGTATGCAGGCAAGACTCCCAGCAAAAAGTGGCCCAACAAGGCTCTGAACCTGACTTTACTCCCTTAGCCATCTTCTTAACCATTTTACTCACAGGTCAAGCTTATAAGCACCTTTTTGACAACTGGGGTTTCCTGTGGAGATTTCCTTAGTTCCAAATTCACATGTGAAGAATTTTCTCTCTTCACTGATGCCAAAGATCCCCATGGAGCCTCTTTCTTTGGGAAGTTCAGGATGCACAGAAAGCTATTTGCATTTCAATATATTGTATTTGTAAAAGAAAATTTATAAACTGGAACGGTGGAGCAAAAAATCTTGCAATATACACTAAGGAGCTCATCTTATGACCTCACGATATGAGGTAAGCAAAGCAACATTCAAGGAAAACATTTAAAAAGCATTACATGTATTTATGACTGTGCAAGGGGGATAAAAATGAGAAGTATCTGCAAATCTCCTTTAAGTGCAGTTTAATATCAAGTAAGCAAACACTAGGTTATATGAAAAATCATTGTAACTTCATGTGCTTAGTATAGTACCTGACACAGAACAACATTCAATAAATAGTTGATAAATGAGTAATGCAGAAAAATCCCACTAAGAGAATGTTTCATTTATAAATAATGCCTACTAGTATGGGGCTTTATAATTTTAGCAGATCATTTTCATTTCAGTTATTTTAGTTCCACAAAAAAAATTCCTTTAATATCAACAAGCTATACAATTAACCCCTTTTTAAAGACAGGAGAAATGACAGATCCAAGATCACAGATAAAGTTAAGAATAAAGCAGACTAGATCTCAGTATGTCTGATTCTTAATCAGTGACAGCATCGTAAAAAATTCATTTCAGATATGAATGTATTCATCTCCCCTGAGTAATCTCATTAGTGGAGCATAATCTGCAAGAAAAGTAGCAAACTTAAAGAATTTTCTGAATGTGGAAATATATAGATTTATATGTTTATAAAAATTTCAGTTTCTAGACTTGAAGTCTTTCTGATATAGTCCACCTAGTTCTCTCGGTTTAAAACACAATGCTTACCATGTAAGAATCAAGATACTAAAAACAAAAAGCCATTTTGAGATATGGCAGGTCTCAAAAATCACAGAGTTCTGTGATTCCTGGGTTCTGGAATCAAACGCCTTCAAGCTGAAAACCCCACCATGGGCCTTAGAATTGAAGAGGCTTTCGGCAAGGTATTTCATTTCTCTAAGTCTTAATATCCTCATCTATAAAATCAGAAGACAAGACTCTTATTGGGGTTAAATGATAAAATGCTTGGAAAATCACATAGCTCAGACCTGACACAAAGTAGAATCTCAATAGCAATTAAATCTCTCCTTTTCCTTTCAAAATCCTCCTGGCGTTCTGACCAGGGATTCTGGTACATGAATCACACTGGGCAGTGGAGTGAATGTTTTAATTAACCCAGGTCACTGAACTACCTTAAATGCTTTTCTGTGTAAGGTATATAAAAATCTAAATGAGAGAAATTAACCAAACTACGTATGTAATAACAAAGATTCCTTGAAACAAGAGTTAGGGTAACATGGAAGGGGGGAGATCAATGCACAGAGGCATACGATACACATATGTACAAAGTAACCACATGGTGTATGAATAATTTTAAAAGAAAAAAAGGACAGAGAGAAGGATACCTCCTGGTATGTGTAGTTATAAACTTATGAATGTGATTACATAGTTCCTGTTGTGGAAGTACCTATAATCTAGGAGGAGACAGAGACAGAAACTGTTAAGTTCAATATAATAGGGTAGGTAACAAGACAAAGGTACACACAGAGCAACCTGACACACACAAAAAGGTGGCAGGATGATTAAGAATCAGAACAGTATTCAAAAATAGGAAATTAATCTTACACAAAATGATTATATATACGGAAGATGATAATATTTTATTGGGAGACATAAAAATGAATAAACGAAGAGACATACTTTCCTAGGAGAGAAAAATAAAAAAGACTGCAAAAAAACTCCAACTATTCCAAAATTAATTCATGAATCTTACGCAATGCTCATCAAAATCGCACTGAAATCCTTTTGTTGGGAGAAAGAGCAAAACAATCCTATCGCTATAATAATAGATGGGCAAGACAAATGGTTAAACAGACACTTTAAGACAATATGCCAACACTGAGTCTAGATTAAAAAAATGTAGAAGCATAAAAAATGATACAAGATTAGTAGAAAAAATAAATATATCCTCTGTGGCACAAAGGGTCTCCCTAACCGAAAACAGTAAAAAAATAACAAAGTGAAAGCTTAGCAGAATTGATAACAAAAGCTCATACATTTTCTATCTTAAAAGTAAGGTTCAAGAATAAATAAATAAAATAAAATTTGGGAAATTTGTAAAGTGCTCTTACAAATCAATAGAAACATAAACACCCAAGTAGACAAAGTGAACGTTTTTCAACTACCAAACTGAAGTTGAAAAAGAAATGCTGCTTCAGCTTCTAGCAGACACAGATCTGAGAGAGATGGAGATGCTGACAGGCAGGAGCTCTCACCTCTACTCGCCAATGAGGAAACTCGGATAAACGCAGCAATCATCGGAAGGCAACAGAGAAAACTGCTGAGGGGTGTAAAGAACTTCAGGGAATGGGATGCCTGGGGGGCTCAGTCGGTTAAGCGGCTGCCTTCGGCTCAGGTCATGATCCCAGCGTCCTGGGATCGAGTCCCACATTGGGCTCCTTGCTCCCCAGGGAGCCTGCTTCTCCCTCTGCCTCTGCCTGCTGCTCTGCCTGCCTGTACTCTCTCTCTGTGACAAATAAATAGATAAAATCTTAAAGCAAAACAAAACAAAAAAGAACTTCAGAGAAGTGAGCTGAGCTTTCTTCTCTAGCCAGTTTTACTCTGGGGCATGCCAATTCTCAGAACAAGAACAGCTGAGTTTCATGCAAAGCCCAGAGGAGGGTCTTATGGGAGCAAAAGGCTGAAAAGCAATTGGTGAGGACCTAGGAAGCTTCAAGTATACATGTAGCTTTCTCATCAGTACACATGTCAAACACTAGGCTGCTGCAAAGAAAGGGAAGTTTAAACCCTAAACAGAAAGCTGATGAAAAGCAGACCAGAGACATCTCATGACATTTTATTTTATTTAAAGATTGGTTTATTTATTTTAGAGAGAGAGACAGACAGAGTGGTGGGGGCAGGAATTGGCAGAAGGAGAGGGAGAGAGAATTTCAAGCAGACACCCCTCTGAGCGCAAAGGCCAACATGGGGCTCCATCCCTGAGAGCATAACCTGAGCCAAAACCAAGAGCCAGACACTCAACCCACTGAGCCACACAGGTGCCCCTCATGACATTTCAGAACCTACCAGGGAGTAGGGCCCACAGAATATGCAAGACTATTAGCTGAAAACTTGGAGAGCTAGATGAATAAGACATGAATTAGCTTCAGTTTAGCTAAGTGGAGGAAGGCTGCTTTCCAGAAGAAGATATTTTCTGGAGACTAGATGAATTTCATACACAATGTCTACCACTTAATATGAAATTTTGAGACATCCCAAAAGACAGAGCCACATGATTAAATACCAAGGAGAAAAATACGTTAAGGATTAGAACTCCACATGATCCAGATACTAGAGTTTAACTGGTAAGACTTTAAAATAATGATTCATATTTCTAAGGAAAGAAGAAAATATGAATAAAGTGGGTGAAAGGGTGAACACAGAAACTGAATACATTAAAATTAAACAGAATGAATTCTCAAAGGAGAAATAGTTGAAATAAAGAATTCTGCAGATATATTTAACAACAGAGTACACTGAGCAGAAGAGAAGTTAAACAATTAACAGGGTACTTCCTCTACAGATTCTGGTATTAAGAGTGAATATTCTGCAACTACTCTTTAATAATTCTGGATGTAAAACCCTACTCCATTAAAAAGTACGTATTTTTAAAGTAACCAGAAAAATATGACAACAATGAAAATAAGCAACTTTTTAAAAGTGGGCAGGGGAGAGATAGCCAGGTAAAGCAGAGCAGGGAAATACAGTCTACGTAGTGTGACTATGAGAATAAACCACAGATACAAGAAAAAGGGTGTTATTTTCAGGACATACAAACCAGCCAATACCACTAAAATCTACACAGTAAAGTGAATCTCTAAAATGCCAATATACGAGCTAGGAAGGGAGTTAAATCTCAAGTCACAGTGAGGAATGGGTGTCTTTAAATCATTACAAGGAAAATAGACCCTATTATCTAAGTTATACGGAGTGACTAGAAAGTTTAACATGGTCATATTCAGTTTCAACAGATATTTCTAGTTGCTAGGTAGAGGAAGAATTTAAGGAGTTAGGATTAAAAGCGGAAGACCAGGCAAATAGCTAGCTATAATAGCCCAGGCAGGAAAGGTGAAGACCTAAGTTACAGGAGTGGTAGAAACACAAAAAGAGGAAGGTATCTGAGGCAGGATTTTTTGGATTCCTTGGAAAAGGCTGAGCAAAACCAGAGAAAAATAAATCTTCTGCAACTCCTGGTTTCAAGTTAGAGGGGGACAGACATGGTAGTAGTGCCATTAACCAGGATCAAACACCTAAGGATGGGTAGTGGGAGGAAGTTTCAAGATGGTGATAAATTCAGGTTTAGACTTCTTGAATTTGAGGTGCTTGAGGAACATCTAAACAGCTTTATCTTGATGCTTCTTAATTATTCTAAACTCAGAATCTACTTATCCACTGGATACAAAAATTAGGTTTCCAGGTATGGCAGACAGAAAAATCTACCACAATCCCCCCACCCCCATCCCACCACAAGATGTCCACATCCTAATCCCCAGAACCTATGAGTAACTTACATGGCAAAAGACTTTGCAGATACTATTAAATTAAAGATCTTGGGATGGTGAGATTTCCTGGATTGTCCAGCAGAGCCCAATATAATCACAAGAGTCTTTATAAAAGAGATATAGGGAGGTCCAACTGAGAAGAAGGCCATGTGACAACAGAACCACGAGGTTGGAATATACAGGGAAGAGACCACAGGCCAAGGAATGCAGGTGGCCTCTAGAAGATGAAGAAGGCAAAGAAACAGACTCTCCCTTCAGAGCCTCCAGAAGGAACCAGTGCTGCCAACACCTGGTTAGGCCTGTGAAACGGACTTCGGGCTTCTGATCTTCAACACTGTAAAAACAATAAATGCATGTTTTTTTAAGAGACTAAGTTTGTGGTAATTTCTTAAACCAGTAAGAGGAAACTAACACATCAGGTCATACTATTCCTCTTGAAAATGAGGGCTAAGCTGTGGTTTCATATCACAAAGACTGAGACTTTTTACCATCACATGCATAAAAGAAAATCTTGAGGGCTGGAAAGGAGGGCAGAGTGGGGATGGGCAAAAATCAATAAGGAAAAACTTGGGGTCCTTGGAACTGGGCCCAAGCAAAGACTGAAAGGAAGTGTATCCAGCTCTCTGACCCTCTCTTCCAGGGAGGGTGCCTTCCCACTTCCTCATCTACTGATGGCCAGGTCTGATGTGCCCCAAACCCAGTGTCTCAGTGCAGGGGCTCACAGCAAACACTACGAAGAAAACAAGGAAAACCCTGAACCTGTACTTTGTGAAAAGCAAATGACTGATAGGCCCTTACAGCAACTAAGGCGGTTATTCCTAGACTTTTAAAATTCTGTTTATTTTCTAACTTTGATTATCTCACACAGACTGCGTTCACTGGAGAAAGGCACACATGCACAAGATTTTTCGTAGAAGTTCCAAGGCCTCCCGGTTTAAAAACCTTTCTATTTTTACAAAAATAGAGGCCTTCTTCAACAGGCAAATATTTAACTGTTTCCCTATAAAAATTTCTCTGGAAACTATACAGTATCAGTCTTGCTTCTCTGCAATTACCAGATAATGGGATTTATATTTGTAAGGGGAAAAATAAAAAATGATGCTTTTTGGAAGCCTCCAGTTGATTAAATAGCAAATATGGTCTCATCGAAGAGGCAAAAAAAAAAATGAACACTAAGGAACAGAACACTCTTTTCCTCTGCGATAAAAATTAGGACTATATTTGAATACAGGAGGGCATAAATGTTACCTGATCTTCCTAACACAGTATTTTACCATTTTCCCCTACATTTAGGAGAAATAACGTACTTAAAATTCATGGGACAAAAATATTATAAATCTACTATTCTATCAACAGTGATTTGTCCAAGGACAAGATTCAGAAGCAAAGTGTACAAGTGTACTGCATCTGAGCTTGAATCCAAATGAGAAGCTGCCTTCATGAAACAACATGATAGCGGGGCCCCAAATTGCTGTTGTCAACTAACGATTTAATTTCTGAGAATATCTTCTACCTCAAATCCAAGGAATCCACAAAGTATTTCTAATCAAAGATCTTCGTTTAGATGAAAAGTACGTGATTGTTAAGTGAACATTTTGGAATGCTGTCTGTTAGAAAATATTACTCTGAGTAGAGAATTATGCTTGTTTATAATACTAAGAGACAAAGCAGTAATTCACAAATAGCAATTTACATAAAGAAATAATTTTGCTATTTTTAATACAGTAAATTTGACTTGGCAGGTGGTAGGGAGATTTTCAGATATAATGGTAAAAACACTAACAATAATACCAATTACACCAACAGCTGCACTTAACGTGCCTTTAGAACACTGTCTAGCATTCAATATGTACTTCACTTGGATTAACTCCATTCAGTTTCCTAACTAACTTATGATGTCCCAGAATCATGCCTATTTTACAGATGTGCAGAGTGGTTCCATATCCTGCTCAAGGACGCAGAGTCACTTAAGTGTAGAGCCAGGATTTACATTAAAGCGGTCAGGCTTCAAGGCACCTTGCTCGGGGAGACATTCAAAGTGTATGTGCTAGAAGACGCACCATCTGCAGCACTCAGAGTCCCATCAGAGTCCCCACGTCCCCAAGGTTCTCGGTCTGGGGCTTCATCAGAGGGCTCTGGACCCACCTGAGTAAAGAGTCTTCACTCGCAAACCTTCTAATCACCTCCAACGGCTACACTGCGGTTTAAAGGGGTTTCTTTGAGATGAAATTGGGGCTACCTTCCTGAGCTGCTATAATGATAACACAAGCTATTCTTCCAGTAAGTTCTAACGTTTTCTAAGAGGTGATAGGAAGGGAATTACTGTAATAAGTCTCCATTTTGCAATCGTGGTGATATTTTGGAAAATAGTTTCCTATGTCCCAGTTATTGGACAAGCTTGCTTAATTTCCACAGTTGAGTTTTCTACACGAAAACTTCCCTAGCGTTTATCCAAATGTATGCTTTATAGCGATTTATGTTTTTTTTTTTTAAAGATTTTTATTTATTTATTTGACAGAGAGAGAGATCACAAGTAGGCAGAGAGGCAGGCAGAGAGAGAGGAGGAAGCAGGCTCCCTGCGGAGCAGAGAGCCTGATGCGGGGCTCGATCCCAGGACCCTGAGATCATGACCTGAGCCGAAGGCAGCGGCTTAATCCACTGAGCCACCCAGGCGCCCCTATAGCGATTTATGTTTTAACAGACAAGAAAACCAATGGTAGCTAGATGGAACTCTAGGAATCATGTACTTCAGGCCCCTCTCTCCCAGCACATGCAGTAAATGAAATTAGGTTTCCAAAAAGTGGTTCTAGTTAGTGCCAGAGGTGGGACTAGACTGAGCCCCTGACTCTCAGCCCAGAGCTCCTTTCACCATACTGTGCTCTTTTTAGGCACCCAACCCTGAAATCTGGCCAAAGCTCAATGGTATGGAAACGAAAGAGTTAGTATATAAACATTATCAGAATTTATTGCTGCAAATACTCTTTATAGCTGCAATTCAATACTATTATAAGGTGTTAACTGTTGAAAAGTACAGCTACATATTTCAGGAATGGGGAAAGCACTTATAAAAGCCAAAATAGAACCAAAGTAGAAACAACATGCAATTTCACAACTTTTGTAAATAAAACAGGCCTAAAAAATATTACATCTATTTCCAGGGCCTAAGAGAAAATAGCCGTAACGAGGATAAACACTCCTTTCCAACTATTCTAAGACCTTTGGTACTAAAGCAATAATAAGAAACAGATACAAAAGCTGTATATAAGTTGGCTGACCCTAAGAGTCTTGTCACCAATTAAGTTGCTTTCACTATGAGGGAGTTTTGTCTAAAACAAAAATACCATCTGTTTTACCTAAAACATTAAGATGTTCTATTTTCTTGTCAATTCAGAAATCACATCTGCAGCCATTTTCTAAAAAGACAGCAGAAGGCATTATATTTATGGGTGACTGCATAAGAAATGATGTTCAATCAAAATGTAATTTTCATCTACCGGGAGAACATTTCATTTCTCCAATAACTATAATGCTGTAACTTTGGAGGAACACGTAGTACATAAACAGGCTGATTTTCGTGAATAAAAAGACCTTAAAAGTTAATGCAGTAAAAGAAAGTTGTTTTGTTACTAAAGACAGACATGGCAAATACGTTTGTATTCACTTTGTATATCTTTGTCAACAACAGAAATCTATCCTGTGTGAGGTTTTTTCAGGTGAAAAGAAAACAACAACAACAACAATTTTTTATGGGTGCTATATCTCTCCATGCAAGTGAGCCGTTATATAAGAGGTAAAAATATGGAAACAACAAAACACAAACCACTTTCTATTTTCAAAACACTTTTAGACACAATATTGGTCCTGGGAAAGACATTCTCCTCTACAATCCAATGAACCGATTAAAGAAGATACAAAACACTAGAGAAAACATCACTCACAGTGAAGGCAAACACAATGTCACAAGGAATAAAGAACACGTTTCGAAGAAAAACACACAAGCCATCCAACTACCTATAATACTTTGAATATATATTCAGTACCTACAAAAAAAACCTAAAACTTAGGTATGCTTTACTTTGAAAAGTAGCCTAATTTCACATACAATATTTGCCTAAAATAAAATAAAATAAAATAATAATGCTGCTCTCCAAATAAGGATGAAATAAATAAGTCCAAAGGCTCTATTTAAAATTTTTCTTTTACCACAAAGTTGTGAAGTGTTCTGAAGTCCAAGATGGGCTTGAAGCCCTTCCTGACTTTTTCAGGATCAGGATACCTTCACTAAAATCCTTTTCCTTGTTCCTCTTGTAGTGCACGCTTTATTAATCTGCATTTAGAAGGAAAAAAAATCTGGTTCAGAAGAATAGAAGACTTTGAAATATGCCATATCACTTCAGTCTAAGCTGTGAACTGCTTTGAGTTATTAATCAGCTCTATCTCAGCAATTTCAGAAGACATGATGGACACGGGGAGGAAAGAAGAGAGAGAACAGAGGACTGAGTGTGCAAGAAACCAGAAAAAAAAAAAAAACAACGAAGGACTCTCATTTAATCATCACTTCCCCCACTACCCCAACACTTTAAAAAACTACTGGTATTGCAGATATTTACTTCCTCTCTTTCGTAGTGCATTACATAACTCCCAACAAATGGGGGAGAACCTGTGGCACTACAGCAGTAAGAGAAGAGAATCATTCAAGATTTGTAACATCTGGCAGATACACCAAAACAAATGTCAGCTTTTCTTTGACACTATCTTATCTCCGTTCTGAAGTTTTTCTTAGGTTTGACAGAGTTATGCATTTCCAAATAGTTTAAGTGGAAATTACTATAATCCTTCCCAGATTACAGTTGGTAGTCCCCATGCTAACTCTGCCTTCACATTGTAAGGCAACAAAAAAAAAATCTCGATCCAACAGATAGAGGGCACGTATTTTTCCTGTCCATCTTCTGCACTCCCCCGATTATGATCCTTGGGGAGGGAACTGCAAGAGGTTGGAAGCGACAAACAAAATCGCTTTAATTTCATTAGACAAACCACACAACTACAACTTAATTCAATGTGTAATAATCTGACAATAAACTAGAACCACACAGCTAGTTAAGAAAGTTTGATTTAAAGTATAAACAATAGAAAGGCAATTAAAACACAGACTAACCAGGCAATTTAGCAGGTGTTCACTGAACGCATAACTACTTTGCCATTGCTTTTGAAGAAATAAAACTTAAAACTATCATTTTCAATGCAGTCTGTTCAGCCACTTCCACAGATAAAATCTAAAGCTAATAAAATCTAAAATAGTTTTGAACCTAGGAACAAAATCACAGCAGACTAATTATAAGGGCCTGGGAAGGAAAATTCTTTTCAAGTTCACATAAAATTGATGAAAAGAATGATTTAAGATACCATGCTCCGGAAGCACTAAGGAGACAAACTCCATCTACATTGTAAATCTTTTAGAAATCAATTGTGAGAATGATGGTAGCCTACTGATAAACAGTTTCTTCAAATCTCTAAATGATGGTAAAAATGTATAAGGAATTAATATACAGTTATATTATTTAAAGATGCCTAATGCAAAGTTGTAAAAAGTATTACTTCAGGAGGTGCAAGAAAGGAATAAGAATTCCTTTTTTAATTCTGATAATGAGGAAGCATATTGTACACTCAAGAAGTTAGAGTGCTAGTAGACAAGCAGAGTCAAGGAAAGGACTCTTATGAAGAAGAAAAGTTAGCACTTAAATACCTCTGTGCTTCTTGAACATGGTGCAAGGGGTGAAGAGTCAGCACCGCTCGACTTGCAAAAATTTCTTGAAAGACAGACATTTTTCAATTTTTGGAAGGGATGGGAATCAGGACAAAGAAAATTTGAGGTACTTAAGCATGATGCTAATAGCAATCCAATGCCAATCAGAAGAGTTATGGTGCTTTCTCCCATACTGTCTCTTTATTAGGGAATTAGCTACTAATTACCTTAAACTAATCATCTCGTAATTCTTCCAAACCTTTATTATATAGATTTACAATCTCTATCTGCAAAATCTGAAGAACTCTGAAAATCATGTTTTTTCAAAACTCATTTGGTGGCAAAACCTAAACTGAACTGACACGAAACCACATATAATCATTTATTCCACTTGTTCTTAATATCCAGAAATTTTAAATTATTTAATGAGTCCTGTCCCAGACTGAAGTATTTACGTAATATGCCATATATGTATATTATATTCTTAAAAATTAAAAATTCTGAATTCACAAAAGATTTCAGGTAAAGGATTGAGGATTTTATTTAAAGGTGAGCAATATAAGCAGTCGAAGTCATAGACTACTTTTAGAAGACACCCTATCTATGTAGGTGCTGAGTAAGAAAGAAAGAAAGAAAGAAAAAAAACAAAAAACAAGAAATCAAAGGGGAAGGAAAACATGACTATATCCCAGGACAGTGCTACAAAGGCGGGACTACAAAATAAATCTGTCATTGAATGGTTGACTATCTGAACCAAGGAATAAGTATCTTTTAACATGATCCTAAATAGGCCACCAAGAAACAGTAAACATTCAAGAATATTATATTTTCTTAATATGTGTATACCCCAAATCCCAACAGGACATATATGCTTCTACTTTATCTCTCTCCCAATTCTTACTTTGCAATATCTAATTATGTTTTGGTTTTGGAATAAATGGAAAAGCGGTTTTTTAATAATCGTGTTAGATACGATTTTTCTACCGAACTGGTAGGAGAGTCTTGAGAACAAAATTTTCAGAAGCTTCTAGCAGCCAGGACTGATTTATTCAGTGCAGACCTGTTTCTATAGTTCACAGAATACAACTCTAGTCTGAGCGGAAGAGGGCAGGGAAGAGTCGTCAATGATCAGAAAATATGTTAGCTGGCCTGAGTCATCTAGGTAATGTACCCAGTGAGCAGATAATGCTAGTTGCCTACTCAATAGCCATTCTCATATTCTCCTTTCCTGACAGAAACTCGGGAAGACAATAATCCTAGCTTAAAAGCCCTTGATTCTCCATGCTTGAGGTGGCCACGTGACACAGTTCCGGCCAATGAAATGTAATTAGAATTCAGCAAGTGGAGCTTCTAATAAAAGTCAGAGACTCAAGTGGCATGACTTTCATCATTTGCTCCTCCTACCCCTCCCTGGCTGGAACACAATGCAATGTCTAGAGAATCAGGCACAATCTTGAGACCATGAGAACTACCACAGGCTAATGCCCAGCTGAGAGCTAAAAGGGGCCTGGTCCTTTCACGACCTCATGGAACAAATCACAAGTCCTGGACTACCTACTACTTTGAAACTTGTACCTAAGAAAAATAACTTGCTTTCTTGGGAAGCTAATGTAGCATGTTTTTTGTTCTATGCAACTGAATGTAATCTGAAATGAAACACTATACCCACAACAAATTATACTGAAGTACCCAAAACTCCTATTGATCTTAAAAGAAGGAAACAGTGAATGTAAGATGATTCTCCTAAAGCAAAAATTTTCCCATAAAGATCGATCACTACAAACGTACTTTTTCCTCAGAGCGTTTAGTTTTAAATCTGTCCCTAACTGCCTCTCAATTACTACACGTAACTTCTCATAACTGTCACCTTCTCTACCACAATTTTTAATGATCAATCAGCAGACAGCTCCTGTATACCAAGTACTTCTTCCTTATTTCACTTAACCATTTTATAACTTCCTTAACGCAGGCGAGTCTTTATTTTCTCTGTGGAATGTGAAAGGCAGATTGTATAAAAACTTGAGCTAAGGGGCGCCTGGGTGGCTCAGTGGGTTAAGCCTCTGCCTTTCGCTCAGGTCATGATCCCAGGATCCTGGGATCGAGCCCCGCATCGGGCTCTCTGCTTGGCAGGGGGCCTGCTTCCTCCTCCTCTCTCTCTCTCTCTCTACGCCTGCCTCTCTCCCTACTTGTGATCTCTATCTGTCAAATAAATAAATAAAAAAAAATTAAAAAAAAAAAAACAACTTGAGCTAAAACCTCAGAATTTACCAATCCTATGCTCCTTATTACAAAATACACGCTAATGTGGGCATCTTTTTAAACTTTATAAAAATTTGAGCCGCTGCCTTCGGCTCGGGTCATGGTCTCAGGGTCCTGGGATCGAGTCCCGCGTCGGGCTCTCTGCTCGGCAGGGAGCCTGCTTCCCTCTCACTCTCTCTGCCTGCCTCTCCGCCTACTTGTGATCTCTCTCTCTGTCAAATAAATAAATAAAATCTTAAAAAAAAAAAAAAAAAAAAAAATTTAAAAATTTTATGAACACGGTATATTTGACCAATTCCTTGATGGTTACTGTGGAATATTTAAGTCTTTTCAAGAATTTGTTCAGATGATAAAGCTGAGAGACAGATTTTGCCCACAGTTCTCTTCAGCTCTACACAGCACTACTTCTGTAGGATAAATTTCTTCCAGTGCAATGCCTAATTTGAACACTTATTACTAGGTTACTTTCTAGACAGACTGTTAGGTGTCATGTAAGAATGATGAATAAGACCCAGCCTGTGCCTTCATGGGGTTCGTCACAAGCTTCTTCAGAGGAATGTTATATATGTGCTACATGGGACAACAGTGGTTAAATGCACAGTCCCATGAGAACATACAAGAGTGACACCTAGCCTGACTCAAGGATACTGGAAAAATTTTTCAGATAATGCAGCATTTCAGCTGAATCCTAAAAGATAACCAGGAATCAATCAGGCAAATTGTGTGTGTGTGTGTGTGTGTGTGTGTGTGTGTGTGTGTTGTATATGATTTGGGATGTGGTGGGAGGGGGATTTGTTTTGTCTCCAGGCCGCAAAGGTCTAGAACTAAGAGAACATGGTATGTTAAGAGAATTGATAGTTAAAGGGCTAAAGCACACAGTGCAGGCTAGGAGGATGTGAAAGATGATGCTAGAGAAACCAAAATGCAGACACATAATTCAAGTTAAAGAGTCTGTGAATTTATCCTCAGGACAATGGAGAAAAGAAGAGTTTTGAGTTGTCCCATCATTGCTAGTATCTGTTAAATGCCTACTAAGTACCAGACTCTATACTATTAAATTCATATACGTAAACTTATTTAATTCCTCCAACAAATGGATGAGGGAGGGACCCCTGTCACCATCACATCACCCAGGGGAGAGACAGTAGCAACTTCAAGTAGGGCAATGGTACTGAAGCTAAGGAGAAGTGTGATACATTTAGAAAGCAGAATATAAAGACCTAGTATTTGTTTGGCTACAAGGTAAAAGTGAAAGAAAAGAGACAAAGATGATCAAGTTATCTGCAGTTTATGATCCAGATGAGTACACCTTTGTGATTGAAAGGGGACACTGATGAGAAACACTAAAACTGAGGCCCAGGTAACTGGATGACGATGCTGAAATTTTATTAAGGAGCTCAGGACCACAGAATATTTGAGTAGAGAGTAGGAGTCCAGTTTTATTTTTAATTTTAAATTTTTAAAAAAGATGTTATTTATTTGACAGAGAGCACGAGCGAGTGCCTGCGTGAACACAAGCAGGGGGAACTGGAGTGGGAGAAGTGGGTTCCCTGCTGAGCAGGGAGCCCGATGAGGGGCTTGATCCCAGGACCCCAGGATCATGAACTGAGCCAAAGGCAGACACAAAACACACTGAGCCACCCAGGTGCCCCAGGAGTTCAGTTTTATACACATTGAGAAGGAGGTACAAGCGGACCATCCTGATGGAGCTATCCATCTGGCCTGTGGGCAAACCTTGGCAAACTTTTCTCAGAAGAGATATGTATGTGGTGAGTCAACAGTACACTGACAATACATGAAGGAAATGGAGTAGGAAATATCACTCTCACCAGGAGCTTTTATCTTTTAAATCTTCCTGAGGCCAAACAATTACTTATTTAAGATCTCTTATATGCTCTTGACTCTCCACCTATTTCAGACGTTAACATAATCTGAAGCTACAGAGCTATAGTCCTGTAGCTTTTTCTACAGGACGTATCTAGCTTTGGTTCTGGTAACCAAATTTCCAGTCATGATTTGCATTTCACGATGTCTTATTATTTTCAATGCCTTCTTACTTTTGGTTCAAGTATTAGTCACCTGAGTTGATTTTATCTAGAAAATTTTTAAAAAGTAGAGTACCCGTAGCATATTTTATAAGTGTTTTAATATTTGAAAATGTCTTTTTTTGTTGTTGCTTTCATATATAAAAGATAACTATGAGTATAAAATGATTTAAAAACTCTATAGTCTACTTGTTACAGAGAAGAAACCTAAGTCCGTTTAGCTTTTGTTCCATATTACACAGTATCTGTCTTTCTGCTTGGGTACTTCTACAATATGTCCCTTTCCTTTTAATTGGACTAAGTTACCAAGACATACCAGGAGTGACCTTCTTTTCATTTCTATTATCCAGAACTTAACACTTTCATCTACAAAGCCAGACCTTCTCGGCTCAGAAAACTTTTCATCAAGTCTATCTTTGATCATTGCTTCTGCCCCATTTTTTTTTCGTGAAGAAAATCTCTGTCTTTTGTTAAAATCTTGTCCTCCATACCTATCATCTTCTCACCCATTGTTTCCACTCTTCCTTTTCTCTGCATTCTTGCAAAGCATCGCACGGGTCTTCTTCTTTCATGTCACTGGACACTCTTTCACAATGGCAGCCTCACTCTTCAGTATCGCTCGTGAAGATGCTCTCTTGTTGTGCCCCTGCCAATAACCTTTCCTTTTGTTGCTCCCCTGTTATCTTCTCACCACTTTTTCATCTCGGCTCTTTGCTTTCCGTTTCAGATTTCTTAGAGATCATGACTCAAACTTTTTGAGAACTCCAAAGAGGCTTTTTGGTAATGTTTTCCTGGTCTCTGCAATAAATCATTTTAAAAGGTAAAATTGTTCTTCTGAGACTTCTTGTACTGCCATTTTCTGTCATTTTGTAGAGCCTTTGCAAAGGTTTGCTGGGGTAACTTTCCCTTTACTTACCCTCATAGAAGCACACATCCAGACCTTGTATACGCTAAAGGTACTCCTGGTCTTTATTTTGGGATTAAAGTCCCTCTCTTACCTAGAGTTAGTTTATTTGACAAGTTATTTGGCGAGGGATTCAAAAGCAAGTATTTGCCAGGGGATTCAAAAGCAAGGTAGTTCTCTGTCATCATGGAGCTAATATTTTAACAAGGGAGACAGACAGCAAGAAATAAATAAATTAAATAACCAGTTTGTTAATAATGCCTAAAGCAGGGGAAGAAAATGCAGTGATGGAGAACAGTGAGTGAGTAAATTATATAACATATAAAATATATAATAAGGAATGTAAGTCCACATGCACAGAGACAGCCTGAATGCAAAAGTTCCCAAAGGCCACCATCCAAGGTGGCTATGCCTATATATCCATTGTTTTATGCCAACTCTGGTGAACAAATGGAGGGATTCTTTCTTCAGCAAAGACTGTCATGGTATCCTTCTGGCCTGTGCCACTGTCAGTAGCAATTTCCTTGAACAGACACCTCCCTAGATCAATGCTCTACCATCAGCTCCCCACTTGTTTCTGCCTATTTTATTTCTGTCAGTTTCAGTCTCCAAATTGGCTGTAAAATACAGACACAATGGAAGCCCTCTTATCAATGTAATTAAGGCTGGCAATAGACCTATTAACTGAAAGAGATAAAGTTGACTTGAAAGTAAAATTTAAGTAGGACAAGTTACACACATATGACTTAATAATTCATATTTTCATATATGTCTTGTATATACTTATATATATAACATTTCCTAATCTACTGATGAAAGAGCAAAGCTTCCGGGACTAGTGGTCCCAGTTAACTATGGGACCACTAACTGGAGTCCTGTGTCCTATCTTCTGCATAACCACGCATGTGATTAATCATGTATGGTTTCTGGGTTAGGTTTTCCTAAAGCAGACCAAGAACTTCAACGCCTGAAAAAATCTTAAGCAATGCGAGTACAGACTCCTTCTACAGCTTTATGATTTCTTCCCAGTTTTTTTTATAGGCATCTCACCAGTGACTCACATTTGTTGAAAATTTCCAAAGCACCCAACTTCGCTTAAAAAACACAATCTTTTTGTATAATTCATCAGTTCAGTAAAAATTAATCAAATCCTGTAATAAGAACAACTGATCTGGGAATAAACAATTGTTTCATGATAATCACACGATTCAACTGAAAGACAAGAGAAAGGGAATTGTGCCCATTTCCTTAGCTAGTGGCCTATTAGGAACAAGGTCAGGTTGTCATGGGCATAGAAAGGGAATGGAGACAATCAGCTGATCTTGTTGGCCAATTAAATGGAGATTGGTTAACAGAAATCTTAGGAGGAGGGAATGTAAACAAGAGCTACTTTATCTCCTTAACAGCTTCAAAAAGTAGCCACAGCCCTGTATTAAAATATTCATTCTCTGTTCTAGTTGGTAGAGTACACAAATATCAAAGCTTTGGGGTAGACATTATAAAAAGGAAAAGGAATCAATCTCCATCTCTCCTTCTAGAGACCTGCAATGTAGCTTTTATTTCTAACTGTTTACTACTGGCCAGTGAGTAATTGTATTTTCCAGTCCAGTCGATCAACTTTATAGTTTGTGGATATCTTAAATTGTGGCAATAGGGTGACTGTCAAACCAAGGTTTGGTGTTACTCTGTTCATCATCTTCTTTGTTTTCATGAGTTTTAATAGGAAATTGAGAGAGTCAGTCTCGGAGTCCCTCGTCTGCCATCACAAAAAATCAAAGTGTCAACTTTTTTGTTTTTCCACATAATAGGTGTTATTCATCTAAGTCAATGTAAGGTTGAAACAGTATTTCAGGAATTAATACTCGTCATTTCTGATATCATAAAATAAATAGAAATGTTAAGGGTAGGGAGACTGTTGTGGGAAAGGTAGAGCCTTTTCTCCTATTTGGTCCCCCAGAGAACTTTATATTTCCCTGAAAAAAAAATCGGGCAAAGTACAAGACTGCGAATGACAGATTTAGAATGGCAAACACCAGATATGATTATCTGATGTTGCAATCCAGACACGATGGCTCTTAAACTAGTTCTAATATAAAATTAACTAATATATCATGTTGATGGTATCTCTAACTCCCTAGGAAGTTTTTGGTTACTTAAAGTAACATACTATCTTCTACTCAGAAGAGTAGAGGATCGGACACCCTTTCTAAAAATATCCCACATTACACACAGGCTGAAACGTGTTTCTGGATAATTGGTGAACTGGTCAATGTCTATCTCGGAAAAGTCAAAATTAATAAAATGTAATTCAGATGCAACATAAATGAAAATACACAAATACCTTTCACAAGCAATAAATACTTAAACAGAAAAGCATCTCAGAGGAGAGTTTAGGAACTCCTCCTTCAAATCCAGTAATGAGCATTAATTCTTAAATAGACTATGCTATTAATACCCTATACTAGACCTATACTAGACTAGAACTCAGTTTTATTTTTACGAGTCTCCAGTACTGGGGCTCCTGGGTGGCTCAGTGGGTTAAAGCCTCTGGCTTCGGCTCAGGTCATGACCCCAGGGTCCTGGGATCGAGCTCCGTGTCGGGCTCTCTGCTCAGCAGGGAGCCTGCTTCCCTCTCTCTCTCTGCCTGCTTCTCTGCCTACTTGTCATCTCTGCCTGTCAAATAAATAAATAAAATCTTAAAAAAAAAAAAAAAAGTCTCCAGTACTGTCAGTTAACAATTCCCCCATTAAAAGAAAAGTTCTAAAGTAACTTTAAAAGGAAAGGACATTTCAGCTGCTCTCATAGTAACAGAACCGGCAGAGGGTCCAGAGTGTCAAATCCTAGTCAAATCATGTAGTCTTAGTTTAAATTCCCTTGGGATAGTGTTAAAATGCAGCCCTTCATTATCAAGGACAGAAACCCTCAAATCTTTGTGACTCTGTACATTGATTTTTCTGCTAACTACTGTGAAGACATTTCTGCACTACTTTTCTAGTACACGAACAAGATTTGAGCTCATGTTGCTACGATCTGTGAGCAATAAGTACAGTTCTTACACTAGTTGTCACTGCTAACACTGCTCCATCTCCCCGAAGAAAGACCCCCAGGTACAAAGCAAGCTGCATCTTGACATTCAAAGCTCTCAGGAGACTCTAGGTGCTCAGATTAGAACCACTTTCGTTCAAGTAGCGAAATTGCAGCTCAGTTCTTGAACTCCAAATGACTGATTTCTACCAGGTCTATATTATAATAAATAACATTGCCAGAATCTGAGTGGTTAGAATTCTATTTTTCTAGAAATTCCACTTCCAGACAATAACTGTACAACTGTGAATTTGGTTACTTCGCTTAAAACATAAGCTTAAACAACTGGTAGGGATATTAGATACTTTCTTAGATACAGTGTGACTTGGTATAAAAATACACTGATGACATGGTAACCAATGAAAAAACGATCTGAAGCCTTGAATTTCATTACACCAATACATATTTATTGTGAGAGGAATGGTTTGCAATAACAATATTAAAAACACAAAATATAGAATGAGGCAAATACTCTTTAAGTCAGCAACAACAGAAAGTCTTGTGTGTAAAAACTGATCTGAACAGCAATGTCCACAATAGCCAAAACATGGAAAGAGCCCAAATGTCCATCAACTGATGAATGAATAAAGAAGATGTGGTATATACAGGGCATGGAATATTACTCAGCCATTAAAAAGAATGAATTTTGTCATCTGCAACAATGTGGATGGAACTAGACTATATTATGGTAAGTGAAATAAGTCAGTCAGAGAAAGGCAAATACCATATGATTTCACTAATAGCTAGAATTTAAAAAAACAAAACAGATGAACATAAGGGAAGGGAAGGAAAAAGAAGATAAAAACAGAGGAGGAGGCAAACCACAAGAGATGCTTACCTACAGGGAACAAACTGAGAGTTGCTGGAGAGGAGGTAGTGGGGGGATGGGGTAACTGGGTGACAGGCATTAAGGAGGGCACTTAATGTAATGAGCACTGGGTGTTAATGCAACTGATCAATCACTAAATGCTATCTCTGAAACTAATCATACACTATAATGCTAACTAACTTCAATTTAAATAAAATCTAAAAAAGAAAAAAAAAAACCTGACCTGATGAGGTCAACTCACTTAGATATTTGGGAGTATCTTTTGAACCCACTCATTCTACAGAGCCCTCAAGAATGCAATCTCAACAAAGGTAATTCTGTAAGAATGCAATGATGCTAAGATGGAACCTAAAATTTTTCAGGTATCACAGTATGAAACTCTAAAATCTCCAATGAGCAGCTGTCCAAATGTTGAGCAATTCGAAGCTCTGAATTGTTATTTAATTTAGTTTTGCTTGTAGCAGGATTCAGTGTATTCAGAAGCCCTCTGGCATGCAAACTCCAAACACTAGATGAAAGAACTATTTGGGGAGGAGATATACCAGGATACCACAATTTCACATAGAATGTCTCTGCATATCTGGTGTCTGAGGTTTAATAATCTCTTCAAACAGTAATTAATTATATTTCAACACATCTTTATTCTATTCTTACTATGCTGACTGTAATTCCACAGGCACAGTGGGAGAAATATGTAAAAGCAGTTTTTAAACTCCTAGCAGTTTTCAACTCCTTGACCCCTGCTGTCAAGGAGTTTACAATCTAGCAGAATTAACCTATAATAAGTATTATACTGACAGAAATAAGAAAACATCAATTCCCAGCTATGTGACTGAGTCATTTTGGACCTGATTTAGGTGAAAATTTGGGGCCAGTATCATAAGGGAATGACACTTTGGCATCTTGGAAGGAGTTGGAATATTGTGCACATGGTAGTGGGTGAACTGTGGTAGACGACTGCTATCATTCTCTTCGCTTCCTGCAGGTGCTCCTCACATCAAGTAACAGAGAATAATTCTCTCCTCTTGAATCTTGGCTGACCCTAGTGACTCGCCTGACTAAGAACACAGTGGAAAGACTTTCTAGGACTTCTGAATCTAGGTCCTAGAAGGCTTGCCGCTTCCACCCAAGCGACTTTCTCACGTTGTGCTGTGGGTAGATTTCTGTGACAACTACAAGCAATAAATTAGGAGCAGAGGGAAACTGAAGACAAAAGAACAGGAAGTCATTGCAGGAGTTCAAGTAAAACATTAAAAAAAAAAAAAGGTTTAAAACGGGAAAGTAATAGGAAGGCAGGAGACTATGAATGTCGAGAGATGGGTAGACAGGAAAATCCAAAAGACTCTCCAGCTGATGAAACTTAAAAGAACAAGAAAAGATAGAAGTCAAAGTGGGTTCTGGGGTTTCAGAACCTAGACAACCAGAAAGAGAATTATATTGTTAATAAAGATTAGGATACAAAAAGAAAGCATGCACAGAGAAAACAAGAGGAAATTAAATTAGAGCTGCTGGGCAGCCATCCAGGGAGAACCCTTCAACAAGTACATAGCAACTTCTCTGGAATTGAGTACTTTTACTATCTGGTTGATACTCTGAAGTCACCCAAGCCCAAAAAACAATGACTTCTTTTGTGTCTCCACATGGTTGATGGTTTCATTTCAAGTTAACTCCTTCTTTTTCCTAGCCAAAAGAGATAGAAGATCCCTAACCAAGAAATGCCTTGCTAAGCATTAAAAGCACATAATGATAAATATGTAATGGGTTTGAATAATTTGCTCTCAAACTAAAAGATTTTTCTACTTGAAAAATTAAATTGTCACATTTATAGAAGTTATCTCAATGTAATTTTAGTTGTATACTTGGTGGCATTTAAAATTTTCCACATTAAAAAAAAAAAAAGTTCCTTCACACGTTGTCAAAACACATGACTTGGCTGCTTTTGCTGTGGCAATATTTGCTTCCCTTCTGTCTGAAGTACCAAACACTGAAAGAGGACTGAAATTTCTGGCTGTCTCAGGCGTTTACTTTCCATCCCCTATGTCCTCCGTATCCCTAATCCTGTAAATCTTTGTATTATGGTATTTTAAAATTGGTTTCCTTAGAGAAAAAGAAACACTTCTGTACATTTAAGGATTCTTTTAAGCTAGAAAATTGATGACTCGCTCAAGGTGTCCTAACTTTGAACCCCTAATTGTACCTGCTTTCCATATAAAGACTATGAATGCATATACCATAGAGCTTATCTAACTTTGGGTAACTCAAATCAGGCTCATGGACATGTACTACATCCCCATGAGCAGATTAGGGACTCCTTTTTAAAGACTCCCAAACTGGGAAGCCTGGGTGGTTTAGTTTGTTAAGCCTCTGCCTTTGGCTCAGGTCATGGTCCCAGGGTCCTAGGATCGAGTCCCACATCAGCCTCCTTGCTCAGCAGGGAGCCTGCTTCTCTCTCTGCCTCTGCCTACCTCTCTGCCTGCTTGTGTGTACTCTCTCTCTCTCTGGCAAATAAATAAAATCTTAAAAAAAAAAAATAAAGACTCCCAAACTAAATTATGTTAGGTTACAGCTATAAATAATGTTGCCAAACAGCATGATCAAATTCATTGACATGTATTATTGAAATTATGTGAGCTTAGATCAGTGTTTCTCATACTTTTCACATAACTCCTTAAAGACTCTTTTAGACATTTTTTGCTAATCATCCCCCACATACCATTTTAACACCACACTTAAAAGTATATGTTATTGTACTATTAGTACTATTTTTATGCTTTATATGTTTAAAAAATCCTTTTATTTCAAATTTCCCAAAAACCAATTTTTACCCTCCTAAGGAGGATGTCTCTCTCACTCGAGAATGCATGTTTATTTAGATTAATACTCTGTTGCTCAAATAAGAACTATTCTTATCATCCAAATAATGCTAAGCCTTAGATCACTATACAGGACTCATGAAGAACATGAGAAAGACTCACAACCATACTTCTGAAACTTTCAACTTCAAGACTAAGAAGTGCAGACAATGATTTCACTTTCAGTACCTGCTAAATGAAACTATCAAATTCTTCCATTTCAAAGGCCACTGTCATTCCTCCGTCCTTCACTGATTTTACTGAGAGATCAGTCACTCAGATTATTTGTGGCTAACAAGTAAAACATAGATTTTAAAACCAGAAATACAAGAAATTCTATTCATGAGGTCTTCAAGTACAAAATAAATACTAAAGACACAAATAAGAATTTGACAGTCTTAAGTATCCCCAGTTCACCTAACTACGGAAACAGTAGAAGCACTGACATTTGGTAGAAAAGAACTATGAAGGACTAATAGATGAAGAATACTATTTAAATACAAACCATTCAAAAGGAAGTATCAGAAAGTGATAATTTTACTAAGTCTCAAAAATGCTATTTACATTTATCTATAATTAAAACTCCCCAATATTAAAGCTCAAAAATAAATTTCTTCTTAGTTAATACACCTGGATCTCCTTTCTTCCTTCAGCACAGGTAGGGCTAAATTATCACTTACTCCTGGCTAAAGCAAGGACAGTAGAGGAAGAAGAAAAGCCACAGGATTTGTAAACCATTAGAATTCCATCCCACCCACCCTGCCATACACCCAAAGGAAGACTAATGAGGTGTGGGAGGGGCATAAATTACTTAACAGCAAGCATATGGCATTCTTAGAGTCAGCAGAAACAAAGTTCTTCCCCCACCAAAATAGAAAAGGGGGATTATACCTAATGCCAAAGAAATTTACAGACATTTACAGACTTTATATATTGCACAATATTTAAGGAACAGCCATATAACCTCAACTACATCAAAATACTACTTATTTTAAGACAAAGAAAACATTTTGCAATGGGAGTATCATTACTCTCTCATGACCTGGCAACCTGACGGCTGTTAAACCTGCAACAAGACTTTAAAGTTGAGACTTAAACTGTCTTTTCCAGTTAATCCCTTCTTATTCTGGCTAAAAGAAAGAAATGCAGGATTTTTTTTACCATCACTTTAGTGATACTTTAGTATCGCTGTCTTCTTGTTCAAAGGTATGAGCTGTATACATTTTAAGTCTCTACTTCCTGAAGAGATTTAGAGCCAACCAAAGCTTTATTCTACGTGTAACCAAAATGTCAATTTTATTAAGGATTGTAAATTTTCTGTAATACCTTGCTTCCACTTATTTTAAAATAATCCTAATAAAGAATACTTAATTAAAATAATAAATTATCCTTTACAATTATTCTTTTATCCTACAATTTGTACATATTAAATTTCTCCATTTAGACAGCAAAAAGTTATAGTATATAAAAATATACTGTGTACCTGGGGATAGTGGATACGGACCTAGTGATATTTCATCATTAAAAACAGAATACTTGGTTAAATAATTACCAATAAAAACATGAAACATTTCTTTATAAATCAGAGGCAGCCACCAATTAGTCGCCCCATTTTCAGGTTAACTGAACATCTTTCCCATTTACTTTAACATAAATCCACATGCTAAAACAATACAGTCTGACCATCGTCATGACAGTCATCTAGTATATAATTTATATTAGGAAACTTTCATAATTAAGTTCCTTCCTTCATTTTAAAAATGGGATCGAGGGATCAATGAAAACAAGTAAACAAGGAGTTAAGAAAGAACATAATCATAAATCATTATTTACCATCTCATATCAAATACCTGTAAAAAAATATTGTTATAATAGTTCATTCAACAATCAATGTACCAAGCACTGTGTTAGCTATTAACACTGAACATGACACTCATGGGAGAAAAATCCTTATCTTCAAAAAAATTTTACTTAATAAATTCATTATATAAAATACCTCCTCAAAGTACATCTTGGCTAAAGAAAAGAGTCATGGAAAGCAAAAAAGTCGTCAGAACAGTTGCAAAAGCTTATGAGAAATTATTATTTACCTTGGCTCTGCACTCAGCGTTATTATAGTTTTTTGTGGTAGAGAACTTTGTGAGTTTTGTTTCAAATCCTATAAAAATAAACAAAAATTTTTTATTTTACTTTTAAAACTTGAGTTTCAAAACCCATTATGTATAGTACATAGAAAAATCCTAAAAAGGATGGAAAAAAAAATCCTTCTTCTAGTTACATAAGGTCTACCAAAGTTCAAAATAAGTAATTCTTGCGTGTGTGCATTTTTATGGGTGTGTCTTTAGACTTCAGTATGGCATATGTTCCAGGGACTACTAGAGTCCAGTTAGGAACCAAGCAAAGCAAAGTACTAGAGATAATGCAAAAAGTTTCATTATTCTACCTTTGTATTACAGGTTTCATATCCTTAAGCAATGTATGTCTATTTATTGGATTTTTCACTTTAATATGAAAATGTGTAACCATAATTCGATTGCAAGCATCAGTACATGAAAATATTGAATTATTATCTCCAATTCCAGATGTGTAAATTCTAATGACTGTAAAATTTCAACGTGTATAGTTCACAAGACTCTAATGATACAACATTACAATTTTGAAACATCTGAGTTACCACGTGGAAGTCTAAAGAGGTTTGCAATCAACCATTTTTTCAACTGTTCTTCCTTGCTGCTGAGGAGTATATTCTTCCTTTCAGAGTCTGTTCTGTTTTATTGGCTTCTCTGATCCTAACAATGATACAGACCGAGGGAGGTATCATCCCACCTTACAGAAAAATGAATGAGGGCTCACAGATGTCAGGCAACTTTTTCAAGGCCCATGCAGTCAGGTACAGAGGATTGAGGCGAATAGCTAATCTCCTAATTCCTTAACTGCTCCTCTACCGTTACACATATCCGAGCACTGCCCATAGCCCTCCATGGACTCATCCTGAAACCAGAAGACTTTAGCATGACTCAAGTTGAAGTTCGGCAAGAACAGATGAAGGGTTTACAGAAGTTCCAATACCAAGGGGCTTCTAATTGAAGCTAAGCAAAAATAAGTAATCATAACATCCAGTTACCTTACAATGTCCTCTTAATAATGTTCTGAAAACTGTGTGTTCCATGTAACAAAGCAAGTTCATTATTTTTCATGTTTAGATTTAGTCAGAACAAAATATACACCATAAATCAAACAAAGACACACTTATAGGAAAGACAAACACACGGGTATTTCATATAAAAGGATACAAATTCTTTCAAATCATATACAAAAAAATCGCTATCTTTCAACGTCTCTTTTCACTCAGCTTCTCACCTTCCAACCCAAGATTCAAAGAATGACACATTTTTATGATAATATAAAAGGTAGCAACTAACCATGTCTAGGAGGTTATCAAAAGAGTAAGAGTTGTATGAGTTTTTGTCCTTCAAAATAAGGAGCAGTGCAGAATATCCAATTATCTTCTTCAGATTCGTTAATGAATGGAAGAGTCTGTGAACCAAAAATTTTACTGGTCTGAGAAGTAATTCAAATATCTGTATACAATATTTTCAGTTTCTTTAATAATGGCTAAGCCACCATTACTTTCACCCTGTATTTACAAAGTGAAACCTATAATGAACCTCTAACAAACTGACTCTTCTTTGCCCAGGACTAAGTCCTTAGGGAAAAAAGGTTAATCAAAAGATATCACTAATAAAGATTCATTTAAAATAGAAAACTTTCTGTACACACCTGAAACATGTTAACTTATTCAAACTACTGATACTTTCTATGAATAACATGCCAAATACTAAAAATATTCAACATGATTACTCCAATAGCTTTAAGACATTGTTATCAAAAAAGTGATTTGGTCCTTTACATCAGAAAATTCTTTAACAAATGCTGAAACAGCAGAAGAAAGCACGAGATTAACTGTCATTCACAAGAAAATTCAATCAGTATCCACACTTCAAAAAAACTTCAAATTTCTGAAAAATTCAAATAAATATTTTGTTGACTTTAGTTTCATATACTTGTTCAAAAAAAGAGAAAGTTTTCACAGGTCTGGATAATGAAACTGTCTTTGTCCTTGTCACTTTTCTTGGTCATTAAAATTGTTCACTGTGAGATGACTGGGTAGCTCAGTCGGTTAAATGTCTGCCTTCAGCTCAGGTCATGATCCCAGGATCCTGGGATTGAGCCCCACGTCCGTCTCCCTGCTCAGCAGACAGCCTGCTTCTCCCTCTGCCTGCTGCTCTCCCTGCTTATGCTCTCTCTCTCTCTCTGACATATAAATAAATAAATAAATCTGTAAAAATAAATAAATAAAATTGTTAACTGTATTCTAATTGTATTTTTATGTGTGCGGAACCAAAGAGATACATATGAATCAACCTATTCAAGATCAGTTCTGGAACATAATCTTGGTATATTACCAGCTATTGCTAAAGCACTACACATAGGAAAAGAATTCGTTTGAAGTTTTTTTCAAGTTTCATCTTGTTTCTTTAAAGCTTTATAGAACAGGTAATCCCAAGTAAACCCACTGGAGAAATTTGTAGAGAAACTTGGCTAAACATGCTTTCAATCAGCCATTGAATCTATTATATTTATAGAGTGATTACATTATTCTCCCCAATATAGGAAGCAATTTTGGATCTACATGTTAAGAACATTTCTGTTGTCATGCAAAAACAAGAAAATGTGTAAGAGAGAAATAACTTTCTTTTTTGGCAGAGCATTGAGATTACTTTCAAAGATATAAGTGATCACAATCAGTAAGTTAATTAACTATGCAAATGTATAATACATACATAGTATTAAAGTCTTATGCATGTAAATTCAGGCCATCATCCAGCTAAGTTTCTTAGTCTATTCAAATATTTTCCTAGGTGATAAGTGTTTTCACCAGATTAAAAGACAATATGAATGAATACGATTCAGTTAGAGAAACAAGCCCCTCGATTTAAGTTTATTTTTATTATCTACATGGCTAACTTTATTAGTCTGTCAGAAGCTGAAAAACAAAAGTCATGTTCTCCACCAGCTAAAACCTTATATGTATTACAGTGCACCAAAGAGTCCTGCTTAAACTGAGGGAATGTCACACATCAATGATTGTATCCTAAAGGTACATGCATAGTTTTCTAACAAGATAAGCACTAAGTACTGGCACAGTATTCCCCAAATGCTTTCTCGGATGCATAAAGCCATTTTGTTTAAAGCAAAACGAGACTAAACACAGTAAATTTCCCACAGTTTGGGGAAGCAAAATTTCAATGCTTCAACATTTCATCATTGTGGGATTTCTCAGAGCCTCTAATATCCTAATATGCCCGTATTCTTTTATCACTGAACTATTCAAGGACCATCACTTAGAAACTGCAGTTTTCTACTCGGTTATCATTACAACTGTTGAAAGCAGATATTAGCATGCTTGTCAGTGAATAGTTCGATCTATACATATGGGCCCTCATACTTACTCTTTGTTCATTTTTTTCTCCTACCTACCTTAATTACAATATAGAAATTGGCAGAATTCTAAATATTTCTGTAAATGATCTCATGCCATGCTGAACATCCATCACAAACACTGTCCCAGTCTAATTCATTTTTTCATGATTAGAATTAACCTTCAAATAGCCATGACATATTCTTGCTCTCCAGGTGATAATTATATAAACATTCAATCTACCATTGAGAGCAGTGCGCTAAGAATCACCTTTCGATGGCCAAAGAGAAAACTAGAACAGTCTGGACTTCTGTTGGCATTGTGGAGCTGCTGTACCTGAACTCGGAACATGCAGACTTCTTTCACATGGCACAAAAATAAGTAGGATAGGATTCATTCAGTTTCAAGTTGCTATTACTAGCAGCCAAATGCAATCCTTAACTCATACATTTGTTCATAGGGACACTTCTGCCAACATCTGAATAAACAGTCAAGAGTCTAAGAACAAGAGAACACCCAATGCTAGTTGCCTCTTTGTTTATAACTCTCTAACTTGTGTTTTGGAATTTCCAACTTAAAATGTCTATGCTAATGACTTGATAATTGTGTATGACTTTTCAATGAAGTGTGAAGCGCTCGCAAAGCAAATTTACAAATGTCAAGTACAATTTGAGAATTATTGTCTCTTTTCTCTAAGATGCAATTTTGTACGGTGATGTTTTTATAAGCTAAAAGCATAACCAAACATATGGAGGAACTAACGACAGGCCTTCTGGAAAGGTTATGAGACAGAAAATGTTCGGTTGCAAAAACTCAATGACCTGTACCCAAGCCCCTTTTAATATGGCAGCCAGAGAGAGAGAGAGAGCAAGCGGACAGTGTAGGAGAACGACTTCATTTCCTCTTAGGAACTCTTTTCTGAGTATAAGCTTCATTTTTAAAACTCTCAATAAACCAAGAAGACAGGCAGGTGAAAAGTAAAAAAATGGAGGAGCTGACCTTACTTTAAAAAATGCCTTCTGTGGGAGAAAAACCAATTGTCATTATCAGCCAATGAGTGTTTTCCATTTTAAGCCCAGCTCAACCTCAACAGTTGCCAAATACATTTGCCACAAGAAGACTGAAAAGATATTCAAGATACCACCATGAATATATTTTCAAGGACTCAAGTCAGCTAATGAAACCTCAAGAATTTATTTTTCAAATATCTAGCGAGGCAGTCAAAATACTGTAACTAAAATTTTAATTAACACTTATCATGATTAGTGATATTGGTTTTATGGATCAATCCGTAATGTTGACTTCACATATTGTATACACTTTACACATATGGGAGGGAGCATTTATTAAAAAAAGGGATTCACTTTATGGGGCACCTGGGTGGCTCAGTGGGTTAACCCTCTGCCTTCGGCTCAGGTCACGATCTCAGGGTCTTGGGATCAAGCCCCGCATCTGGCTCTCTTCTCAGCGGGGAGCCTGCTTCCCCCTCTCTGCTCGCCTCTCTGCCTACTTGTGATCTCTCTCTCTCTTTGTCAAATAAAATCTTTCAAAAAAAAGAGTCACTTTTTAAATCTCTATTATAAGAAAATCAGAGCATATTTTAATAATTTTAAAGTATTATCAAAGTACACCATTACTGATAGGAAAAAAAATCTGGAAAAAGTAATAACTAAACCATAACGAAAAAACAGTCAAAACTCCTTCCCCAACATAGGACTCTCTGCTAAGCTGATCCAATGAATGGTTACCCAAACTAGGGCATCATGATGGAAATCTCACTATCACAAAAGGTAAGCCTTTTGATTATTGAGAAGCACTAATTACAAGTCTCCTGCTGTTCTGAGCTAAAGTCTGTACTCACTGTTTCCAATTCTGCAATGTGAAAATAAGAGAGCTTCCCCTCCCCCCCAATCTCACAGCCCTTCCAAGAGTTGAAGAGGGCTTTGATATCAATACCTAGGCCAACCCTTCTCATCCCAATTCCTTATATCATCCATATATGCCAAGGTTTGTAGATTCTTCTACTTCCTGGCTATCCTCCAGGCTGATTCTTTTTTGTCAATGTCCCTCGGGGGGTGGGGGGAGGTATCTGAGAACAACTGGATATGGAATAGGATGAAATTCAACTGCTATACAATTAAGTGTGGCTCTTCATCACCTTGGATTATAGCTGTGATTTATTTGATACCAAATCCTTGGTACCACACTATACTTGGGAGAAAACAGAATCAGCTTTATAATAATGTTTTACTACTCCATTTGCAGAAATGCACTGCAATAATATTAAAGTTAGGACAGCTAGCACATTGTCAATATATTTATTGAAAAATGCTTTGAATATTGATGTTGTTTTTCTAAAGCAATACTTACAAGGGATGTCATTATTGATATGGTCTGATGTACATTAACAACTTCACCAAAGATACAAGCCTGTGACCCAAAATTTTTTAAAAAATTGTTTATAATCACTTTTTAATAATTACATTACCTGGTACCATAATCCACAACCACCCAATCTTTTGCCGTTCCTGTGATAGCATCATGATGTTGAAACAGTCCCAAATTTCTTCTGGCTTCTGTCAGTGTCATGTAATGGGATGATGAAAGAAATTTACTTATCTTGTATTTCTGAGCTTGTTTCAGGGCGAAATAGTAAAGAATTTCAGCAGCCCTAATTGCATAAAACAGTCATTAATTCTTATTTCAAAACAAACATTTACTATGTAAATATGTGGTACTGATACATTTTCAAATGCGGTTTTTTAAAAATCCAAGATTTCAGCACAATTTTTAAAAAAGATATTGATAATAAATATTCCTATAAAACCATCAAGATATCCATCTAATATATATATATATATATATAAATTATCAATCATCAGAGAACATCATGTCTAAATTGATATAAAGGACCCTTGTTCCAGACGGTCCTGGGAAAAAGCCAGTAGCCACTGGCAGTGAGATAGGTTTACTTATGTATAACATAGTGAAAAAAAATAGCTCCACCCAGGAGTAAGAAGTGGATAATGGTTTCTGTCCTTTCTTCTCTCCAAGATCGACAGACACGTACTAGGAACTTCATCACCAGAAAGCCATTCACTCTCACATATGTACATTAAAGGAGAGATGGCGCAGAAATGGTCACACAAGTGGGAGACTAACAGTGAAGGAGAGTCAGAAAGCGATGGCCTGACAGCTCAGTAACAACGGCTAGTCTCCACGCTGAATGAGAACATTCAACAACTAGAGGGAATGGAACAATATACACTGAAAGGTGATAAAACATATGCTGTTGTTTCTTGCTTATTTTAATGAAGAAAATACTTTGACTTAAGAATAGTTCGTGAGCAAGAATATGTGGACTTATCATTTTCATGTTTTATTTTTTTCATCAGAGGATATGGTTCAAGACAGGTTTCAAAAGAAGTTCTTTAAAAAAAGATATGGCTTGGGGTGCCTGGGTGGCTCAGTGGGTTAAAGTCTCTGCCTTCAGCTTGGGTATGATCCCAGGGTCCTGGAATCGAGCCCCGCATCAGGCCCTCTGCTCAGCAGGGAGCCTGCTTCCTCCTCTCTCTCTGCCTACTTGTGATCTCTGTCTGTCAAATAAATAAATAAAATCTTTAAAAAAATATCCCTTTGGGGCGCCTGGGTGGCTCAGTGGATTAAGCCGCTGCCTTCGGCTCAGGTCATGATCTCAGGGTTCTGGGATCGAGTCCCGCATCGGGCTCTCTGCTCTGCGGGGAGCCTGCTTCCTCCTCTCTCTCTGCCTGCCTCTCTGCCTACTTGTGATCTCTCTCTCTGTCAAATAAATAAATAAAATCTTTAAAAAAAAAATCCCTTTAAATTTTGAAATAATTAAATGATATTAAATAATTTCTGCCTTTAAATTCCAATCCTTCTAAAATTCATGGCAGGAGAAACACTAAATGTGAATTAAGGAAATTGCATATATATGTTCATCTATATCCAAAACACATATTCCTGGCTTTGCAAGGGTATATATACATACAGATATCCCAAAATATAAACACGGGATTTAAAAAATATTTTCTTCTTTAGACTCTTCTATCCTATCCAAATGTTTTACAAATGAGCATCAAGATGACATATCTTTTATCAAACAATAAACTTATTTTCAAATCAGTTGATTACATTTTGAAATTCATAATTACTATATGCTTTGTTTTATTGTAAAGCAGAATTTTCAAAATATATTACTACTTGCACTAAGTACTTCACCTTAAATATGTTCAATAAAGTAAGATTGAATCAATATTTATAACTCTTTGTCACTAAAAAACAGTTGACACTTCTAAAAAAATGCAGTGGTCCAAAAGAATCTCTACATTACTTAGTACTTTTTCTGTTTTTAATCATAAGTAATTTAGAGTAACATAATAGATAATTAATACTCTATTGGCCAAGAATGCATAAATCTCTATAATATAGAAATACCATTTTATTATAAATACAGTAACATGTATCCACCCAGCACATTTGTGAATATCCCAAAAACAGGCAAAGATCAGGCTTTTTTTTTTTTTTTTTTTTTTTTTTTTTTTTTAAAGATTTTATTTATTTATTTGACAGGCAGAGATCACAAGTAGGCAGAGAGGCAGGCAGAGAGAGAGAGAGAGGAAGCAGGCTCCCTGCTGAGCAGAGGAGTCCGATGCGGGGCTCGATCCCAGGACCCTGGGATCATGACCTGAGCTGAAGGCAGAGGCCTTAACCCCCTGAGCCACCCAGGTGCCCCAAAGATCAGGCTTTTGAAATATAGGTAATAGCATAGAAATGATAAAAATTAAAAAAAAAAAAAACAAAAAAAAACACCAACAACACACTACTATACCAAAGTACAACTCTTGGAGAAATTCATGATCTTTATAAAAAGGCTTTCCGAAATGTACTGTTTCTACCAGTACTTAGAAGAATGTAGGTATGACATGACTTTTAATTTTTTTATTTATCTTTTTTATTAATTATTTTCATTAACATATAATGTACTATTTGCCCCAGAGGTACAGGTCTGTGAATCATCAGGCTTACACACTTCACAACACTCACCATATCACACTGACTTTTTATTTTTAATACTAGGATTCATCATGAAAATTAATCATCATGAATTCATGATCTGAACTAAGCTGGAAGTGAACTTATGAAAATGGATTAACCTCCCAGGCTACACACACATAGAAAGAGCCCCAGAAGTCCTCAGGGTGGTTCATCTTTACTATAAAGTAACAAGACCCACTATGATAGCTACTAGCCACATGTGGTTATTTACACTTAAGCCAATTAAAATTAAAGGGAATTAAGAGTTCAGTTTCTCACCCACACTGGTCACATTAAGTGCTCAACAGTTACACATGGCAAGTAGCTACCATACTGAACAGTGCAGAAAGCAGATCAGAAGATTTCCACCACAGCAGAAAGTTCTGTGGGCCAGTGACTCCAAGTTCTACTGGACAATGATAGGTTAGAGCATTGTTGTTTTCTGCTGACTTTTTGCCTTCTCCCTGTCGCTGTGCTTTCTCAGCCAATCACTCTGCCACTATCAGTTCTCATCTCTTTCAAGTTTTGCTCTTCTAAACAGAGAATCACACCTATAGAAATATGTTTCAAATAAATAAGAACTGAGGTGCAGCCTCTGGAGTTTTCCCCCATATAAAATATATTGGTTTTATATTATGTACTTTGAGGCCCACATTTTGGCCATGGAGAGACCCTATTTGTTCTTTGTGACCTTTGCTTATTTCCAACAATTTAGTCTGCCTGATTACTGACCTGCAGACACACATGACCATGCCACTGGATATTATCACAGTGTGCAAACAATACCAGTAATTAATTAGAAACATGTAAAAAACCTAAGATACAGGAGAAAGTCTAATCATATTAACTGCTTTTCCTTTCAAAGCAAAAACCCATGTAATAATCTGATTCTGCATTGGAGACGTATCTCTGATTACATTAAAATTTCACAATTACATTAAACATTCTAATATTGCATAAATGTATATTATGCAAAACTCTATGAAAAGGCTATGATCACATAAAAGAGGTGAATAATTGATGTAGCTATCTAAACGTAAATTTTGTACCTTAAATGGGATTCCAGTATCCTATCCATTCGTTTGTAAAAGGGTCTGGATGTAAAGTAGCCGCTCCAGTAATGATCGTCTCGGTCAGCGTAAGTGAAAAAATCTCCACTTAGAACAGGGAACATGGATTGGCTATTCTTCCTGATGGCTACATCTTCTTTATCCAGTGCATCAAAATAATCTGATAATGTCCCAAACTGTATCTAATGAAAAAAAATAAATTATTCATTCTCTACCTTAAAAATTACTTCTAGCTTTGAAAGTAAAAGTTAATAGTAAATATTTAAGATGTGTTTCCAAGTTAGGATGAAAATCTAGCTCAGAGCGTACAAAACTCAAGTTCAGGGGGAGAAATACACAGTAACTCTTTCACTTGCATCAGGTCCCAAATTAAACTCAAATAAAACGTACACACTTAAGGGGTTAGAAGTACTTAGATATACAAATCTGTGGGTCTGAAAATGCCTTACAAATCTCCAGAATTTCAAACTGTGTAAGGGTCAGGGAATAAAATAACTCAGAGATGAATAAAAGATGGGAAGCAGCAAAAATAAAACATTTACATAACAGTATGGTTAACTGTTAAGTATTTTCCTATGTCATATGCACATATACTCCCCTGGCCTCCCCGTACCCCTAGTTTGAGGTCTCATGAGGGAGACTTTAAGAACAGCAGGTCATTAAAAAAATGGACTTCCTCTACCAGCAGGTAACATTGAATAGAAGTAAAACACAAAGAATGACAAGAACTGCAAGGCTGACTGCCCAAATGAAAAGGTCTTTTGACTAATGATTTAAATTACCAGAACATAAATCCATTTTTATGAGCCCAAGCTATTCCATAAATCAAAGGAAAAAAGAAGTATTATACCAGACCATGTAAACAGATATTGAAAGGCAGTGTTTTTAGAGACAGAGAATTTAAAAGGGAATTTTTTCTTTGAAGAACGGTAAGATGCTGTTTTTGCTGTTTCCTACCACATACACACACACACTGAAAGCTATTTTGATTCAATGTGGCAGAAAAATAGTTAAGAGTAATTAAAAAACAGCGAGTAGTGCTCTAAGAGTCGCTAAGAACAGCACAGAACCTGGATCCAGATAACATGGGTTTGAATTCCATCTCTACTGCTTACTTAATATGTGGTTTTGAACATGTTATATATTGCGTCTGTGTTACAGCTAATAGGGTTCTAAGTAAAATGCTTAGAAACACAACTGGCAAATAATGGTCTGAGTTTTAGGTATCACTTTTCTATTGCAAAGGCAAAATTTCAGCTGGAAACACAACTGATACTAGTATGACAAATCTAAGTTATCATCATGCACCTGTGACACAATACATTTAATAATAGCAAAACAGACAATTATTTCTAAATCCTTATGTTTACATCACAGAAAAGCAATTTTCAATAGTATTACCTAGTCTTGTCTGGGCTTCACCAAACACAATGTATCATGGGCAAGTTAATCTATTTGTGTCTCAGCTTCCTCATCTATAACGGGGATGATTACAGTACCTATCAGAAAATGTTCAGAGAATTTAAAAAGTTAACTAAGGTGAAGCACTTTGAAAAATTAATAGCAGGGGCGCCTGGATGGCTCAGTGAGTTACGCATCTGACTCTTGATTTCAGCTCAGGTCATGATCTCGAGGTCATAAGATTGAGCCTTACATGGGGCTCTGTATTGGGCATGGAGCATTCTTAAAAGTCTTTCCCTTTGCTCATCCCCCCCCACCCTGACAAGCATGTGCTCTCCCTTTCTTTCGTTAAAAAAAAAAAAAAGTTAACGGCAAATAGTAAGTAACTCAAAAATTAAGTGTTATTTGTTATTTGCCTAACACATTCTAAAAAGCAGAATTAAGTATGTGTGTACAACCATGAGGGTCACAAATACAAAGAAATACAGCATTAACTTCAGGCCCAGAGGGTACAGATAAGCTCAGGGAAGTACACTGATAAAAGTAAAAATATTCAGCAATCTAAATTTCTGGGCCTTACTTTCTCACCTATATAAAAAAGGGATTTCTATAACAAAATCCCCTTCAGTTTCAGATTTTAGGGAACTGTGGCATGCCACAGAGTCAATATTAACAACAAAGTATATCCTTTTAAACTATTTTAATTAATTTTTGGTATTAGCCAAGATGAAAATATTTCCTTCTTGGCGATATCCTGGGCAAAGTTTACGTAAGTGGACTGGTTGGTTTTCTCACAAACTTGACTCAGTCTCAAAGGATTGATATATAATCCTCTGTGTGTGTGTTTGTGTATATACACACACAGGCATATATATATATATATCCTGTATATATAATTTCTAGTCTCTTGGTAGCTCAAATATAGTACATATTCCAAATAACAAAAAAAGTAAATGTTCTTTACATGAAAAGGCAACAAAGTATATATTTAATATAACCTTATTCTTAAACATAATCAAATTCCTCTATCAGAACAACATATGAGGAAAAAAATATGTAAATTGTTAAATAAGTGATGACCAATGGCAAACTAACCGTCTTGACTAGTACAATGCCAATTTTTTAGCCATATAAATTCAATTGCTTGCTTTTGTTTTTCCTTTCATCAAAAGAAATAATCATAAATCGAAGCTTTTGGCTTGGACGAAATAACTTCAAACATCCTACAGAGAACAGATATAACTAGATAAACCACAGAAAGAAAAAAAGCTTTTGTTTGAAGGTATGTAAGGGCAATCAAAGCAGAAACACGTGAGTGACAAAAATTCCGTAAAAAAAGGAAACACATGAAGGTTACTGGGTACAAGGTTAGAATGCAAAAGTCAACTGTATTTTTATATGTGGAATATATCACGTTCATGGATGGCCCAATATTTGTAAGGAAGTTAACTGCACTCAAATTGATTTATAGGTTCAATGCAATCCCAACCAAAATTCCAACTTTTTGGGGGGTAGAAATTTAAAAGTTGATCTTAAACCTATATAGAACTATAAAGAAAACCAATACAATCTTGAGAAGGAAACAAAATTAGAAGAATTATGCTATCAGACATTAATATCTATTCTACAACCACAGTAATTAAAACAGTATGAGATTAGTCAAATAGACAGATTGAATAGAGTCGACAGGAGATCCACAGAAATGGTTTCACTCATAATTAATGACAACGATGGTGCTGCAGTAAAGTGGGCAAACTGGTCTTTTCAATAAATGGTGGGAGAAACCCATCTGGGCAAAATGCAACTTGATCCCTATCTTCATACAATTCACAAAAAAACCAATTCCAAAGAGATTACAGACCTAAATATTGAAGGTAAGAGAATAAAGCTTCTGGAGGACAGCTTCATAGAAGTGTATTTTCATGACTATGGGGTATAAACAAAAATTTCTTAAGCAGAACGTGACAAGCACTAACCATAAAGGAAAATACTGTTAAATTAGATTTAACTAAAACAAAGAATTCATGTTTATTAAAAGACAGCTTTAAGAAAGAAATTTAAAAACTGGCTTACATAGTGGGAGACAGTATTTGCATAACTTTTATCTGAAGAAAGACTCAAACCAAAATACATAAAAGAGCTATAAATGGTACAAAAAGACAACCCAATTTAAGGAAAAGTCATCAAAAACTTTAGTCACTTCACAAACAGCAATAAACTTATGAAAAGACATTCAACTCATTAACCAACATGGAAATATAAAACAAAACCATTACATCAGTCATAAAAAAAAAAAGAAAAAAAATCCTTATAATAAAAAATGTCAGTAAGGAAGTATAGCAACTGAAATTGTCATGCAGCGCAAGGACTAGTGCATCTATTTTGGGATGCCGTTTAGAAATATCTACTGAAGTTGAACACGTGCATTTTCAATGACCAAAAAGTCCCATCCCATTTTATACCCACATAAATTCACATAATATATATAAATACATTCACAATATTCAAAATGGCTTTATTTGTAATAGACAAAAACCGGAAACAACCCAAATGTCCATTAATAATAGAATGGACAAATTGTGACATATCAAATGGATACTAAGGATAATATACAGTATTAAAAAGGAATATATTATGGGGTGCCTGGGTGGCTCAGTTGGTTAAGCATCTGACTCTTGATCTTGGTTCAGGTCATGATCATGGGGTCCTGAGACTGAGTTTCACGTTGGGCTCTGTACTCCGCTCAAAGTCTGCTTGAGAATCTCTTTCCTCTCCGTCTGTACCTCCCCCCGCTCGCATTCCCCCCTCCACTAAAATAAATAAATAAAATCTTTAAAAAAAAATGAATAGGGGCACCTGGGTGGCTCAATGGGTTAAAGCCTCTGCCTTCAGCTCGGGTCATGATCCCAGGGTCCTGGGATCGAGCCCCACATTGGGATCTCTGCTCAGCAGGGAGCTTGCTTCCTCTTCTCTCTCTGCCTGCCTCTTTGCCTACTTGTGCTCTCTCTGTGTCAAATAAATAAATAAAATCTTTCAAAAAAATATTAAAAAAAATGAATATACTGCTATATGCAACACAGATGAATCTCACAAACACTACGTGGAGCAGAGAAAGGCGGAGACAAAGTGACATACTTAAGATTCCCTTCTTATATCATTTCAAAAGAAATAATACTACTCACAATGATAAAAGGGAAAATAAGGTTACTTCTGTAATATTTGGCAATGATTTGAAGGACATCTAAGGGACTCTTTTGGGATGCTGTAAATGCTAGAGGCGGTTCAACATGGGGGTTTTTAAACTTGAAAAATTCTCTGTATACTTCTGGTTTGTGCATGTCTCCTATGTATGTGATACTTATAATTCATGTAATCAAAAAGTAACTTTATTTTTTATTATGTTACATTAGTCACCATACAGTACATGATTAATTTTTGATGTATTGTTCTGTGATTCACTGTTTACATATAACACCCAATGCTCCATGCAATATGTGCCCATCTTTTTTTTTTTTTAAGATTTTATTTATTTATTTGACAGATAGCAATCACAAGTAGGCAGAGAGGCAGGCAGAGAGAGAGAGAGAGGAGGAAGCAGGCTCCCCGCCGAGCAGAGAGCCCAATATGGGGCTCAATCTCAGGACCCTGGGACCATGACCTGAGCCGAAGGCAGAGGCTTTAACCCACTGAGCCACCCAGGCGCCCAATACGTGCCCATCTTAATACCCATCACTGGGCCAACCCATTCCCCCACCCCCATCCCCTCTAAAACCCTCAGTAAAAACTGCCCTATTGGGCAAAGAAGGATATAGGTAAAATACAAAAATCAGGACTTTAATTTTTTAGAATCAGTGGTAGATCCTTTTGTGGACCTCAAAATCGTTCACTAGGAAGATGTATTTAGGGATAAAATACCCCATCTATATATGCCATCCCCTAAGCAAATGTTTGTGTATCAGCTTCATCTTTGAGGAGATTAAAGAGATAATTTCAACACAGACCTAATGCACTGAGTTCATAATCTGACAGAAATTCAGTTGTAAGTATCTTGAATACACTTGGCATTTTATTTAAATTTAACCACTTGATATTATTTACATTTACTTAATAAACTTGAATTATCCCAACATAAAATGTGGCCTATCATCAGCTTTCTAACTTCCTAAACAGTAACATCTCTTCTTCTCTATAGTATTTCCATAGATATTCTACTGTCTCATAGGTTAGTATGTGACTATAATAAACACATTGGGTAATTTTCTCATATAGGGTCTAAGATAGGACTCTTGTTTGAATCCTGACTCATGAAACATACGCTAAGAAAAAATTGCCTGTATGTGATCAGGAAAATCTGAATCGATCTGGATACATAATATTGAATTATTGTTAATTTTTTAGATATATTAATGCCATTACGATTGTATTTTTAAATAGAGTCCTCATCATTTGTAAGTAGTGAAATGGTTACAGATGAAACTAAATGACTACTATTTCCTCCAAAATAATCCCCGGGAGAGGGTGAGAGAGGACAGTGAGCCATAGCTGAAGAGAGAGTGACCTTGAATTGATCAATGTGGTAGCTGAACTATGGATATGGGGAAGCAGGATTCAGGGGAAGGGTACTTTAGTTGTTTTCATAACTTTATAATACATTCGATATTTTCCAACCGGGGGGGGGGGCGGTGGGTGGGTGTGGGGGAACAGGAAGAGCTACAGACAAATAATTAATTTTGGAAGTCTTCTCAACCAAGAAAAATGCTAGTGTATTCTCTGGACACAAGATATTCATTTGCAAAATTCATGACATGTTCATCTGTATCTGCCCATCACAATACTAAATCACAAGGATGCAACTGTCACAGAGAAACAAACTTTCAATGCTGGTAGAAAAACAGGACATCACTGAAAATAAAGATGACAACTTAGTAGTGCATATTGACAACTACATAAAGGTAACATCTCTTTAATGCTGTAGGAATGGGAGCAAGGGACAACTTCAGAAATGTAACTATAGTACTAGATAATTTTCCTGTTTAAGAACTACCCTCTTACATAAGGACTACATATACTAGGAAATATTGGGATATGGGACAAAGAAACTAAGGCTATTCTGTTTTAGCCTCATTTAATAATGAAAGCTTAACTTCAAATACAGTATCATAATTAAATATTTTCAAATTACCTTAACATTATACTCAGGATGAGAATTCATATAATCAAAAAGCAGTTGATAATTCTTATACTGATGATCCCATTCTGTACGTTCACAGTAGCGAAAATCATCTCCTAGTGGGGCCAGGACAACTGTAGTACGGAAGAGTTTTGACTTTTTTCGGTATTGATCTAGAAGCATCTCAGCCCTACAAAAGAAAAAGGGAAAATAAGAGTAATATTAAGAAAAGGACAACAGGGCAACTCATTAAAAAGTGTATTATGTTAAAAGAAATTGTTGTATATTCTTCCTGTACTCTAGATTAGCATGATTTATAAGGCAGATTTTAAAAAAACTACTAACTAATTTTCATTATCCATTTAAAATATTCCTGGGACACCTGGTTGGCTCAGTGAGTTAAGCCTCTGTCTTCAGCTCAGGTCATGTTCTCAGGGTCCGGGATCAAGCCCCACATTGGGCTCTCTGTTCAGCAGGGAGCCTGCTTCCCCCTTTCTCCCTGTCTGCCTCTCTGCCTACTTGTGATCGTTCTCTGGTAAATAAATAAATAAAAATAAAGTCTTTAAAATATTCCTAGATTCTGGGGTGCCTGGGTGACACAGTTGGTTGAGCATCCAGATTCTTGGTTTTAGCTTGGGTCGTGATCTTAGGGTCATGAAATCAAGCCCTGCACTGGGTCCTGCACTCAGCTCAGAGTCAACTTGGGACTCTCTCTTCCTCCACCCCTCCCCCCTGCTTTCTCTCTAAAATGGATAAATAAATCTTTTAAAAAACATACTCATAAATTCTTACCAGAGGGAAAACCCCGCAGTGTCCAATAGGTTATCCTTAGAGAAATAAAGTCACGGACCAACTCTGACATATAATAATTGGGAACATCAACAGCCTCCTGAAGGGCGCCTGGGGGGCTCAGTGGGTTAAAGCCTCTGCCTTCGGCTTAAGTCATGATCCCGGGGTCCTGGGACTGAGCCCCGCATTGGGCTCTCTGCTCTGCAGGGAGCCTGCTTCCTCCTCTCTCTCTGCCTGCCTCTCTGCCTACTTGTGATCTCTGTATGTCAAATAAATAAATAAAATCTTAAAAAAAAAAAAATAGCCTCCTGAAGCCCAGCCATAGACACTGGATCCCAGACTGTCCATGTTTTAAAATAATTTAGTCCAAGAAGACAATAAGGAGTTCTCGCCTATATAAACTTTGAAGTTGGCTTTGACTTAAGACCCCTTTCTATAATTTGATCTAAACTTGCCTGATTCAACATAAAAAAAGTAATAGTTTGAATGAAACCGATTACAGAACCCGATTTCCTCTTCAAAAGGAAGAAAAGCAACTCACTTAACACCTGCCATCAATAAACTGGGTATCTGTCACCGTGTCCTTCCCAGTGCTGATCAACAGATAAAGCTTTGAAGTTGAATTAGTTCTTTTGATTTCTACCTCCCACAGATCTAACCCAGGAGTCTAAAGGTCAGCTAAATACTAAATGTGCTGATGTGCTTTTAAGTTTCATATTCTAGTATTCTGCAGAAAACCTTTGGGGTTGAACTGCTGAATGCTGAATTGGGGTACCATTTGAGCAAGTCTAGAAAACAAACTATTTAAGAGGAATGGCTTAGAAAAATGAAATTAAATAAGCAGATGAACTCACAGTAGTTCTCTATGTAATGCCACGTTTAAGAAATTAGTGATGACTAATGTGCTTTTTACCCAGTATTCCAATTTTCTTGTCAAGGGTTATTGAGAAGTTCCAATTCACGATATAAAAACTTACGAAAGAAACTCAAAGAATATCAATAATGGAAAGAAGTATTTTATAGAATTAAAAACATTTAAATTTAGAATCTCACATGATCTTTTCATACTGATGGTCTCTGAAACTGCCTTGCAATATTAAATTATTAGCAAAATTCAATAACTTGGTGAGTAAAATATAACCATAATGTTCTGACATAACATAGTTTTCTGAGATTAGCATTCGGTAGAGTACTCAATTTTTACTAATAATTTATGAATATTCCACACTTACCAAAAATAACCTTGGATTATTATTTATAATTAAAAAACACATGTCTAATGAAATTAATCAAATAGAAAGATAAATAAGAGAAAAATAAATAAGAGAGAAAACCGAACATAGAAATCACAGATATAAGTATACTGTGACTGAGCATTCAATCAGATCCCCCTAGGCAACCAGCATAGAAAAGGATAAGTGATCATTCAAGTGAATGCCGAGGTTTACTACTAGATATATCATATCTTTTGTGTATATGCATAAGACACATAAGAGGAAAGAAATCACAAACATTAAATGTGACTTTTCCATTCAGCATCTGTCCTAATTCCCAAGCTCCTGCCAGAAGGTGTCAACACTGGCAAAGCCAAGAGACCAATTTATACTACCTGATAGAGAGTGGATATTCACAAAATCTATGTACACTAATGCCAAATGAATTGACCAATATCACATTTGAAGATGTGTAGCAGCAATCTGCTCTTCCCTTCTACCAGGTTAGAAATGTCAACTTAACTAGAACCAAGAAAAAAGAAAAAATTCCCTAGAATATCCTGTATCATGTGACATGTAAATCACCATTATATGTAAAATATACTGTATGAGAACAAACACTCAACTTGATAAAGAATGGTATTTCTTTATTTGTGAAGTAGAAGAACCTGTAAATTATAGTTAAATTTCATTTTCTTTAGGTATTAAAAATCAAGTGCCACTAAGCTGGAATGCCTGGTTTTGATGTCCATTCATCACAAAGTAAAAAGGAAGGTGATATCGGGAATGTAAAGTAACCAGTAGAGTTAAGATTTCAAGACTTATAAGAAGTTTTTAAAAAAATCTACATAAGTATTAAATAGACTCTTTCATCTCCATGCCCCCAGGTGCCTGGAAACCACTCGCAGGTTCACTGGAAGTGACTAAACACAGGGTATGTTCCTGGGTGGGCAATCTTTGAAGTGTCAGATGGGACACAGCAAAAGGATTACACAAAATAGCTTTTTTCCCCAATAATGCACTTTAAACAGGTACTCTCAGCAGCACCCAAGAAAGAAAAGGAGGAGCCTCACAAGGTCTTTGGTGCACTGGGAGTTCCCAACTGAAGCATCTGGTTACCTTCAAAGGAATTCTCTATCTCTGACCTTCTGAGCTACAGAACAGCTTATGCTGCCCAACTCTCTACCTTTTGCCACATGATATACTTGATTATTCTCCTCTGTCTAACTAACCTAACCCCAGAAAGCATGCTATTTCACTCTTCCTCATTGATCTTCATTGCAGTAGGAACCAATAAAATGAAACCAGGCTGATCCCTAATCTTGGACAGTTTTTCAAAATAACTATGAAAGTCAGATTTTGCTAGAAGGGCTCTATGGCTTCAAGAAGGCTGCCATGTTAAGATACTTTTGTGTGTGCTACAGTGAGAGGCTCACAATGGAGTATTTTATGGCCACAAGGACTGACTCAAGGCAGAGACTCAATTCACCTTCTCCTTCCGCACACAGTTTTTAAAAAGCAATTTTTTAAATAAATAGACTTGACAGTGCATACTGCAAAGATTTAACTCTATCTAAAAGGCTTTATCATTGTGCTTCGCAACCACCTGGGGTGTGGTTATGTGAGTACAGTATTCTCATTTTGCTGGGCTGGAAATTTTTCGAAAGCTCCCTGGGTGAGTTGGGCAGCCATGCTTGGTAACTCTTGACCTAAGTCACCCCTGCCCATTTTAACCCTCCTATGGAAGGTACAATGCCTGGCTGCTTCTTAGCACCTCACATGAACGTGGAGTTCCCAGAAACCATCAAACTTACAAATGGCAAAAAACCCCCAAAAAACCAAAAAACAAAAAACAAAAAAAAACCCACATAATTATTGTTATACAGTTAATGTATACAATATGAGGAGTTTAAAAATATGCCTACATTTGTGTTACCATCATGTTACTGAAAATTTTTTAAGGATAACATGTACAAGAACCCAGGCAGAGTAGGTTTTCGGAAACCAGAAATTCTAGGGTCTTAAAAATAGACTTAATGAAACTTGCGGTTTGCAGAATTTATGGCTGTCATCCTAGTTTAACTGTTTACTGTTACCCCTCTCACTCGCAAAAATCTCCTCATGTGGATAATACATAACGCAATCGATGTAAAAAAATAAAATAAAATAAAAGCCTGTATCATCTTTCTGCCAGAGGTGAGTGGTTTATATTGCAACACAATGTTTTATTTAAAGATATTATACACCAGTAATTTTTAAGTGAAGAAATTAAACTTTAAAAGCACACAAATGAGAAGTATAGGTAACTTGGTATAATGAGATGCCTCCGTCATTCTTTTTTTATTTAGGAAAAGATCCGTAAGTATAAATATTCCTAATTAAAAATAGTCTGTGAGTCAAAAATATGAGAAAGATCGAAAGAGGGTATTCATCAGAGCTGGGCAGCATCCACTATTATTGAAATTGTATTAAAAGAACAGATAATTATACTCTTTATGTGTTCCATTTCAACAAACGTGTTTTTGCAGTTGGGTTGCTTTTCTTACTAATGTACACAATAGAGACCAGAAGTTTTATTATCAACGAAAGTATGTGAGATCAATGAAACGCAGCAGAAGGCTTTTATAATGAGAGCAAAGGAGAGGGTAATAACAGAGTGTTATAGTTCTCCATTGTATATTGATCAACTGTTGTTCATTTTCCATTAAGTTATGACACATAAAAGGCACAGTCAAAGATCTGGCATTTTTAAGTCGCTTTAGATCTGGCTGAATAACTACCTTGAGCGTGGATGACGTCGGCCACTGAACCCTTTAGCAAAGAGCAGCAGAGCTGCTGCTTTGTTCACAAGGCCGTCTTAACGAAATGCATATTCTCATACCTCTTTTGGACATTTCCAAGATGTATTGTTTCTGGGGGGACTCCCCAGGGACAACCGAATCTGCCTCCGGGAAGCCGTTTAAAATCAAACTGGCAGCATATTTTAGGATCAGGTCCGCACGTATGAGGGATGTCATAGCTGTAGAAGGGCATCATGTGGCAAAAAATATCTGTGCCAGATCCCAGATCTAAAATAAAGAGCCAACAGACAAAACCTGGATTTATAAATTGTGTTTTCCCCAAACTGATCAAAATGCCAGTACTTTCTACATATATAATGCAAGCTCCACCCTAAATCCACAACCTACTTGACTACTACTCGTACATAAACCCCAGCAGCATTTAACGACAACCAGCCTGAAGGAAGAGACTCACATCTCAGTCTCTACCTCCTCTATCTCAACTGAGCAGAGACCCAACACGGACCAGCATCTGGTGGCCTAGAAAGATACAAACCGAACAGAAGCAAAACTTAATCACTGGCTCATCCAAAATTATGGGCTGTGTCCATCCCTGTGTCCATCCCATATGGGCTGCCAGCTCTTTGCCACATCGGCCCCCATAGCAGTTATGGGACACACTGAGAAAGACCATGACACTGGCTGCAGAGGAAAGGAGAGAAGAAGAAAGGAAGAGAATAAAGGGAAGAAAGGAGGAAGGTAGGGAGCCTTATGAAATGCCGGGCAAATTCCTATCTATTTCTTGCTGTGAGAAGAAGAAAGGGCCACTAGAGGAGTTCCCAGTCTCCCCGATGTTCACCAATGAAGAGCCACTGGGACTTTTCACCAAGAAAGCAACACAGGACAAGTGAAAGTACTTCTTAAAACCAAAAAACAAACAAACAAAAAAAGAACAAAAACAAAGCAAACAAAAAATATTCAGAAAGTGAGCACTGGTTCCTGATGCAGAATTGTCTTTAATTAAATGCTCAATGCCAGCAAGTATCCTTATCACTGCCCTTGAGAGGTCAGAAGCCTACCACCCAGTGATGGAAGGCTTAAACAAGGGTTAATGATTGTTACCTTTGTAGTCTCCTGATCTGTAAATACCACTCCCCCTTTATTTAAGTGTGGATTTCTACTTGTCAGCAGTGGGTTATATACTGCTTTTATGACAAAGACAGACACCACCACCACCACAACAACACACACGCACATTTGACAAAGACAACACGCACATTTGAAAAAATGAAAATAACTGCTTCATTAAGAACCAGAACACACAAAGAAGCTCAAATGAGTTCCAAAACATAATTTTGAAGCAACATGTTCAAATCTATCTGGTAAGTGCTAAAATATTCTAGTTCTATCTCATACTCCATTTAGTTAAAGTAATTACCAGCTCTTTCCCAAATTTTAAAGCTATTATAATTTGTATATTTCTGTGCTGTCAGTTGCTTCACTGAATCACACTCGAGTGTGACATCATAGATGCTGGTCACTAATGTTTGCTATCTGCACAGAGGCCCTGGGTGGCAACTTTTCTTTCCTTCTCCTGTAGATCAAAGACACACTAAACAGCCCCGCTCCTTTGCCGCACCTGTACTATTTAGCAGCTCATTTGCACATCTCAGTTTATCTGCTGCTGTTGGTCTTGTCTTTTATCATACTAAGACTGTAATTTCCTAATAGGCAAAGAAGTTTTCTCTATTTCTTCCGAGCATGGTGTTAAGTACATAAACGTACTTGGTAATTTCTTGCTGATTGATATTTATGGGCAATTTGAATGTGGGCAATACTGTAAGTAGGGCCTCTTCCCATTAAAAATCCTTTTTTAATAAAGAAATTAATATGCTCCTTTGCATCTGATCAAACTATACAGGATATAACCCCCTACGAGTTCTTGTTTTCCCCACAGGTTTTAATTCCCAGAATAAAAAATTATATAGTTAATTTCTTTTCCTTACTGAAAAAACAGCAGTATGTATAACAAAGTTACTGTCTAGATTTACAAACGATTTTTTGAAAACACTTACAGGGGGAACTAACTTACACAGGAAAGCAAGTATGATGCAAAGCAGTGATTTCTGAACATTGTTTTAGCAACGAAATCCTTTTTGCAGATGAAATCTTACTGAGATCTCAGTACCAGGATGGCAGTGAATGCCAGGGGCTTAAAGCCCAGGCAAACTACTCAAAGCTGGATTTGTACCTACTACCTGTATGACTTTTGGCAGATGGCTTCACAGCTCTAAGGATCCATTTCTTCACCATTTAAGAGGGATAATAAGAGAACCAAAGTTAAAGGATAACGATCTAGTGAGAGAGCAGGTATAAGGCATACAATACAATGCATGGCCCATAATAAGAACTCAGTAAAGAAAAAGAAATAATAAAGTATTCTGAATTAAATGGGGGTTGGGAAAGGCAAAAACCTCTCAAGAAGCCTAAATCTTGTCTCCTCCCCACCCCACAGCTGAGAGCTGTAGAAGTATGACCTTGGGAATACCTGCATACCCACAGAATACAAGGTGAAAACAAGCAGTACAGGTAATAGGAGGGCTGTTCCAGGAGGACAGGATTAAGGTTTTAAAAAGCAATTCTTACTAGATGCAGAGACAGGAAAGCCAGAAGGAGAAAACACAGGCTGAATGTGAAATAAATGACTGGACATAAGTTCTAACACAGGTTCAACTTTGTGACAAAACACGTCCTTTTCAAAACAGAAGTAAAAGCATTATTTGCAAAAGACTGATTCCTTACATTTCTTTACCTCCTTAAGGCATGAAAAAGAATCCACAATGTTCTATAGATAAATAGCCTCAGCACTTATTAAGAGAATCTTAACACAAATACACTGGGAAAAAAAATATAAGAATGTGTATCCAGAAGCAACCTCAGTCTCAAGACGGACAGTCTGAATAAAACCCATAACAGCAGGAGTTCATAACCCTTACGAAAGAACATCTAGGTCAAGTGAGATCTTCCACTTTGATCACACCCCACATACCCCAATTCTGTCTCCAAAAAAATTCCAGTGTCTTATGCAACGCAAAATGTTTTTTAATTGCATAATGAATTCTCTGAATAAGCATGTGAGAAAATCCAGCACGTTTGAGGAGATAAGCCATCGTTGGTGAATGTCCAAAAGGATCAATAGCCCAACCGGACCGAGGTTTCACTCCTGTTGAAAAAGAAAATAAGTGTTATTTTTTTAATTGCTAATGAAATGAAAAGAAGTCACAATCCACTCAGACCAGTCAGAGTTGTACGGTATTCTGGGTTTGGGGACAAAGCATCTCCCCAGCATTACCTTTTAGCATACACTCCCAGCAGGGCTCCCAATTGGGAGGATCCTGCCACCACCATGTCTTCCCAAGCAGAGGAATGGCCCTAGAGGTTAATCAGCTGGAGCTCAAAGAGGCACTCTGCCATCTGTAGGTATTAGAAAGCTACTGCTATTTAATGGAGCTAGAGAAACAAACAGGACCTAGCTGTCTGCCTTCTAAGACCTCACAGTCTTGTTTTCCTTTGAGTTGGATAACCGAGCAACTGCTGCTATGTAATAAAGAAAAGTAAGCTACCGTATTTCAACCTGTACTCCTCAATCACAATGTTAAGGAATTTTCAGGATGTCTTTCATACCTCACAACAGCTCTGAATCATCTTTTTATATAATAGCAGCACTGGCCAAAATAACTACCATATTTCATTAAATCGTGATGAAATATAATTGTAACATAATATAATGCTGGTACTTTCCCTCTACCCAGAAAGGATTAACGGAATTTTTCCCAACTGACTCACAGCAATTATGAGAGCCACAGACTAAAGATACAGCTCAATTTCACACAGGATACAGTATAAAAAAAAAAAACAACACAATAAATGTAAAGATTGGGATTAAGGAAAGACAACTAGTTATCCAGCATTATACAAATCTGATCTTTTATTTATTCAGGATACTCAGAACTCTGTGGAACAATCCTGAAGATGAACACAGGGCTGGGAAGCCTGCAGAGAAGACAGGAGAAAAAGTCGGAACTCTCAGAGGACCAAGAGTATGTGTCAAAGCTCAAAGAACCAACCACATATTTTTGTATTTCACATATGCGATTCACCTCTAAAAACTAAAGAAATCTTGAACACAATTTAGTATTTTTGTGGTGGTATGGTTTAACAATTCTGGAACTACTTCTCCTGTATTCCAAGATTGGGCAAATTAAGACAAGGGAGCCAGGTTTCCCACTGTTAAGGAACCACCAAATATGTAAATGTGGGAGAGCAGAATGTACTTAGAACACTGAACTGAAATAGGAGGCATCAGCACTAACTTAAGGTTTTTTAAGAAACACATACCCACACCCATTTTCTAGCTCTGTCCTAGGAAGGCCTAGATGCAGTAACCCCAGGACCAACGAGTACACCTTAGCTTCTAGATATGACACTATGCTCTATTAAAAATAACCTTAAGGAAATGCTCATCCCAGGATGGTGATTGGGAAAATACAAATAAGCCTGGAACTTATACTTGGAGCATAAAGTAAAGAAATGGTCAAAGCATCATGGGAACATATTAAAATAACTCAGGAGACAGCCTGTAGGGGCTTCCACTATCCAAATGTGTGACAACTGGGGTATCAAAATAAACAATGATAGTATTGGATTATAACCCACTGAATAAAGTAAGAAGCCATGAGATCCATGAGTCCCAAATAAAAAGAAAAAAAAAAAGAAATAGGAAATAAAGGAAATAAAAAAGGAAGGTATTCCTTTCAACAGAATTCCAACTAATAATTATAGAAGGAATGACAGAGTTAGGAAATCATCAATGGATCCTAAAACTACAACATGCAAGTCTGATGAGGAAAAAGATATTTACCTAATCTCAATGTGTCTCCCACAAATAAGAATTAAAGAAGAAAAATGTGATAGTACAGCAAAGAAACTTAACAGACACAAATTAAGCAACTGACCAAGGCTAGCAGCACCAGGATTAAAGCAGGGTGCAATGAGGCTGGCAGGACATCACTGCAGTGATCTTCCAGCAAAAGTCGTAGACTGGTTTAGGTTAGGTTACAAAAGAAGGAAGGAAGAGAGGAAAGGAGGAAGGGAAAATAACCAGAAGCTAATCACATGGAAACGGACACACTCAAATAAAAGACTTTCTACAACAAAGGTTTGCACTCCTCAAAAATATCAAGGTCAAGAAATTAAAAAAAAAAAAAAAAAAAAAAAAAAGGCTGAGGAGCTAGCTGTTCCAGATTAAAGGAGACGGAAGAGATGGAAGAGATGTGATAACTAAATTCAACACATGACCATGGCTGGATCCTGGACTTAAAGGAAAAAAAAGAAGCACCTTTTATTTAAAAAAAAAAAATGCTATTGACACAATTTGAATATAGCCAATGAATTATACTATAGTATTATGTTACCTACCACCATTCTGGATTTGATAACTTTCTTCTGGTTATATAAGAAAATGTCCTTATTTCTTAGAAAATACACCATGAAAGACTGGAATATAAAGAAAGATGCCTCCAACTTACTGTCAAATGGCTCAGAAAAAAAAGGCATATGAATCGAAGTAGAGGACATATGAAAGAGCTGTCATGCAACTTTTTATAAGTTTGAAATTATATCAAAATTAAATTACAGGGACACTTGGGTGGCTCAGTCGGTTAAGCGTCTGCCTTCAGCTCAGGTCATGATCCTTGGGTCCTGGGATTGAGTCCTGCATTGAGCTCTTTGTCCAGCAGGGAGCCTGTTTCTCCCTCTCCCTGCTGCTCCCCTGACTTGTGCGTTCTCTGTCTCTCTCTGACCAATAAATAAATAAAATCTTAAAAAAAAAAAAAAGTTATAATAAAGGATTTCAAAGTCCCAAATAAAAAGGATGGAATTAGCTTAGAAGTGAGAGTAAGAATCACCATCAAATTCTACAATGATGTCAGATTTTAGCATAGTCAGGGATGTTTTCCATATCAAACTCACTTGACACATTAGGAGCAGCAACCTAGCTGTAGTGGACTTAAAAGAGTCCCTGGAAGGGCAACAATAGAGAAAAGAAAGAATGTAAACTGTATTTTTTAAAACTCTGACATGAAAGGAGATGAGACCTAGAAAGGACCCCAGTACCCTGCTAGGGTTTTCCTTGGTATGGCAAGTATTATCTCAAAAGGGGGAATGGGGCAAATTTAGGGAAAAGCACAGCATTAAAAAAAAAAAAAAGGCCAAAGTTTTATAATGGGCATGTTTGCCAATACCAGGAAAGGTCATGAAAAAAATTTTGTGCCATCAAGCAAGATTAAGATTATCAAAATATGTAAAACTAAAAATTGTTAGGAAAAATGACAAGAAATAGTCATTAAAAAGAATAAATATACCACTCGATTTTTGTCAAACCTAATAGACTTAAAAATTAGAACATGAGTTATATGAATAATATAATTAGCACAATGGGATTATTCCAAGTACATTTAATATGAAAGCATAAAAGAAGTCAGGCAACAGTTACAAAAATGGATATGTGGGGCCAAAGACAACCTTAATAATTCAAACTTTAAAAAATTTATAATGCTATTTTCCCAAGAGTTCACAAAGCAGAAATTAACAAAAAACTGAATAATTTAAAAAAGATTCCATGATCAAATATAAAAATAAAGCATCCAAAAATAACATGATTGTTCTAAGCTGCTTAGAAAACAAAACAGAACATGGATTTATAAAATGCAGCCAAAGCTACAAAAAAGATAATTCATAGTCTCATATGTGTTCATCATCTAAACGTAAGAGCTAAAACTATAAAATTCCTAGGTGAAAACCACAGAGTAAATTTTCATGACCTTAATTGAGATAACTGTTTCTTAGCCGTGACATCAGAAACACAAGTGACGAAAGAAAAACTAAACAGGACTTCATGAAAATCAAAACTTATATGCATCAGAGGACATTTTCATGAAACTGAAAAACAACCCACAGAATGGAAAAACTAATTTGCAAATCCTTGTCTGACAAGAAACCTGTATCAAGAAGATATAAAGAACTCTTATAAGTCAACAATAAAAGGACAAAGAATCCAATTATAAAAACAGGCAAATAATTGGCACAGACATTTCTCCAAAGAAGATATGCAAATAGCCAATACACACAAGAAAAATGCTTAATATCATTAGTCTCCAGGAAAATGCGAATCAAAGCCATCACGAGGGACCATTTCATACACAGCAGCATGGTGAAAATGAAAGACAGTAACAAATGCTGTTGCACATGTGGAGGAATTAGAACCCGCAGACGTTGCTGGAGGAATGTAGAATGGTACAGCCGTTTTGGAAAACAACGAGGCCCCCTTGAAACGCTAAGCACAGAGCTACCATATGGCCCAGCAATCCCATTCCTAGCTAGGTATACACCCAAAAGAAATGAAAACCTACATCCTCACAAAAACTTACATAAACGTGGGGAGGTGGAGATGGGGTAACTGGGTGACGGGCATTAAGGAACTAGGTGATGAAATGATGAGCACTTAGTGTTATATGCAACTCATGAATCACTAAATTCTACCTCTGAATCTGCTGTATGTTAATTAATCTGCTGTATGTATGTATGTAATCTTAATCTGCTGTACGTTAATTAAACTGAATTTAAATTAAAAAAAAAAAAAGATTTGTTAGGTTAAAAAAAAACACAACAACAAAAAAAACCAAAACCAAAACCAAAAAACTTACAGAAGTGCGTATAGCACCATAGGCACAGTAGCCAAAAAGGGGAACACTCTAAATGTCCATCAACTGAAAAAAGGAGAAATAGGGGCGCCTGGGTGGCTCAGTGGGTTAAAGCCGCTGCCTTCAGCTCAGGTCATGATCCCAGATTCCTGGGATAGAGCCCTGCATCGGGCTCTCTGCTTGATGGGGAGCCTGCTTCTCTTCCTCTCTCTCTCTGCCTGCCTCTGCCTACTTGTGATCTCTGTCTGTCAAATAAATAAATAAAGTCTTTAAAAAAAAAAAAAAAAGGAGAAACAAATGTGATCTTTCCAAACAAAATACTACTACTCCGCTATAAAAATGAATGGAGCACTGATGCATGCTCCAATATGAATGAACTTGAAAACATCATGCCAAGTAAAAGAAGTCAATTACAAAGGCCATACTATAGGATTCTGTGTATCTGCAACGTCCAGAAAAGTCAAATCCATACACACGAAAAGCAGATGAGAGGGTGCCTGGGTGGCTCAGTCCATTAAGGGTCCAACTCGATTTCGGCTCAGGCCATGTTGGGCTCCGCAGTCAGGGCAGACTCTTGGATTCTCTGTCTCCCTCTGCTCTTCCTCCCTGCCCCCCCCCACCACTCTCCCTGTCTCTATAAATGAATACATCTTTAATAAAAAAAAAAAAGCAGTCGTGGCATGGGCCTAGGGCAGGGAAGGTTGCAGGCAATTAGGAGTGTGACTATTAATGGTTAAGAGATTTCTTTTGAGGGAATGTTGAAAATGTTCTAAAAACAGGTGGTGGTAATGTTTGCACAACTCTGTGAACATACTCAGAACTACTGAACTGTACACTTTAAGTGGGTACATTTTATGATACAGGAGACAATACAATTGTAAGAAGAAAATTTATGCTGAGCAAAGGACACCATATCTAAAGAGTTCATATATATGAAGTTCTGAAATAAGCAAAAATAAGCTACAGTGATAGAAATCAGGGAGCAGCTGGCTGCAGGAGACTTGAGGAGGATGAGGGTACTTTCTGGGGTGATGAAAAAGTGGCTCATGGGGTATATTTTTGCCAAAACTTGAACTCCATAGTTAAGATTTACATGTTATACTGCATTTAACTTATATGTCAATAAAAGCTAAACATAAAGGAAAAAAAAAATCCCCCAAACTGAGGTTTATAAAGAAAATATTTGTGGTTTTCGAAGATAGTTAAGTATTTAAGAAAAGTGGCACTGTGTAGGGGGTCCCTAAGTCTGCCTCCCCGATCTAGTGACCTGTTAAGACTCAGTATACAGTCCTACTCACAGCTGTGATTTATTACAGTGAAAGGATACAATGTAAAAATCCACAAAGGGAAAAGGCACTGGGGTGAGGTGGGGGGTGGGACGCGGGTGGGCACAGTGTCCATGGGAAACCAAGCACAAGCTTCTAAGAGTCCTTTCCCTATGGAGTCACACAGGATGGGTTCAATCCCTCCATGTTTTGACAACAATTGAAACAACTGTGACAAGAGTGAAATGCTGTCAACCAAGGAAGCCCCTGAGAGACTCCATGTTCAGGGTATTTGCTAGGGGCTGGTCATGAAGGCACCCTCAGGCTAGCAGTACATACTAAGATTCTGGACTTCCAGAAGGAAACGAACTCAATACATGATCACAGTAGCATCTGTGATTAGCATAAACTACATTGTTTTTATACAGTTTAAACACAGTGAACCAATTCCATAGTATCTGTGTGGTAAGTATACATGTTTTTTATTGAACTTATTTCTTGGCATTTCCATTTGTTAGAGATTAACTCACTGCCACCCCTATTCATTATTTATATTTTGGAATAATTCAAACTTAAAAGGTATAAGAATAATATGAAGGACTCCCATAAACTCCTCCACCAGATTTACTAATTATTAATATATTTTTTTTCCTTTGCCATATTGTTGGTATGATTATTGTTATTATCAGAATAAGTTGAAGGTATCACATCTGTACAGAAAAGAGATAACACAGGAGGTCTGAAAGTACTATCTTTAGAAAGGTCTTGCTTCCTGGAAGCTTTGCCCTTGGCTCATGTCTGGGGACTTGGATTTCCTAAATGCTATACTAAGATATGAAATATTTGAAAAGAATTACATACCACATTGCAAGAAGCAAATATTAGACATTGCAAAGATTTAAATGAGCCCTATGTTCTTACAAGTTGTAGCGAACACCTGACTTTTATCAGTGCAGCAACCCCTTCCCCACATCTTGGGGTAACAAGATCCTTCTTTCGCAGGGAGGACCTATTCACATGGTTCCAGTGGAACCGACCGTGCATCCCACAAACCCCTCTCCCCTATGACCATTTCTAATAAATTGACTAGGCCTTGATGATTTCAGCCCCTATACCTCTGGCCACAGAAACTGGCTCAGAGTTATACACTTAATTCGAAGTGAGGCAATTAGATAAGGTATTAAGAAAAACTTCTACTGATTAGACTGGGAAGATGAGAATCCTAGTTGCCTACGGCCATCTTAGCAAGTGAAGAGAACCAGGAGAAGACTAAAGCCATGAAAGAATAATCAGAGCCATGCGGTGCCCAGGTGGCTCAGTTGGTTGAGCGTACGATTCTTGATTTCTGCTCAGGTTATGATCTCAGGGTAGTGAGATCAAGACCCATGTAGGGCTCTGTGCTGAGCATGGAGACTGCTTCAGATTCTCTCTTTCCTTCTCCCTCTGCTCCTCCCAAACCCTCCCTCTCATTCATAAATAAATAAATTAATTAATTAATTAAATAAATAAGCAGGCAGAGCCAAAAGAGACAGTGTCCACACAACATAATTTGAGTCCCCTGGATCCAATCCTACCTGAACCTACCATGCCTCTAGAATTCTCAATGACAAAACTAATAACTTTCTTTGGTTCTTCTTTTTATTAGGCAAGTAAATTAGGTTTTGCCTCTTCTAACCAATAGTTTTAATATAAAATTAAAATCCCAGTGGGATACCGTTAGAAAAAAATTATTCTAAAATTAATAAGAAGAGTACATAAAATAATAGATTACAAAGTAGATGACCCTAAAAGTGACCGTATTATATTTATGTAAGTTAGCTTATGATCGAAGAGACATCGTAAATTAATGAAGGATAAAAAATACTGGGAGTCAGGGGTGGGAGGTTAGGGGAACAGGTGGTGGGTAATGGGGAGGGCACGTTTTGCATGGAGCACTGGGTGTTGTGCAAAAAGAGTGAATACTGGTACGCTGAAAAAATAAATAAAATGGAAAAAAAAATACTGGGAAAATTGGTTATTTAAAAAAATAAAACAGAGCCTCAATCTCACATTCCTCAAAATTTATCACCCAAAGTAGTCCAAATGAAGAAGAAAGGCATCAATACATACCTAGATTTTTTTCCAGCCACTGATGTCCTTCAATTAGTTGGTCAATTAAGGCAAAATAATGTGCAGCAGCTTCATCAGGCATAACCCAGCCACCTGTCACAATTTCAAACTGACCACTCTGTAGCAAACTAGAGAGAGAATAATATAGTTAATAGTAACATATATAAGAAAAGTTTAAATAAAAGATTCAAAGTAGTGTAAACATTAGGGACAGCCATCAAGCAAGTATAACCAGTATTTATACGAGTTACTAAAAAAAATTTTTTAAACCAGGGAATAAATTTCAACTTTGGGGCCCTAGTGATAAAACATCTTTAGTAAAGGGTGTGCGGTGACCCCTCTCCCCATCCTTTCCTAGGCAAAGCCACTGCAGGTGACGTTGGAAGTTCCTTTTCGTAAGGTTGTGATCGCCCAGAGAACTCTAAAGATCCTGAGATTAGGAGACACATCTGATTTATTTCTGAATCTTACACAGCACCTAGCAAAGTGCTTTCCTTGCAGTATATGCTGAATGTTTATCGGAGGACTGTCATTTTAAGCATGATATTTGTTTCAATATACCTATATTGAAAAACCAATATTTATTTTAGTCCTTCTGACAATGGTGAGTTAATCATGCAAACTACACAAAAGTAATAATAATAATGGTAAAGCCAGCAGATAACATGCCTCTGGGAGTACAGAAAACATTATAAAGCACTTTGCTCCAGATTAAAATGTGTATATAGGGGCGCATGGGTGGCTCAGTGGGTTAAAGCCTCTGCTTTTGGCTCAGGTCATGGTCCCAGGGTCCTGGGATCGAGCCCTGCATCGGGCTCTCTGCTCAGCAGGGAGCCTGCTTCCCTCTGTCTCTGCCTCCTCTCTGCCTACTTGTGATCTCTGTCTGTCAAATAAATAAAGTCTTTAAAAAATGTGTCTATATAGTTTATTTTACATTATTGATTGAAAAACTCTAACATTACCATTTTTTGTCCATTGGGTACACCTTTGCCATAATACTATCAAGGTAACTAGATTTCAAGCCCTAGAACAACTGAATTGTTACAAGATCCTTTCCTCCAAAAAAACAAAATCATAGACTATTAAAAATGTGAAGAAGTGTCCAAGGAAGTATAGAGGTCGAGAATTTAAGCGAACACCTTCAATGTCATAGATTTGTCAGTTTGCAGTAAGATGGTTTGAAAAATAGTGTAGAATTTCAGATAGAAAAGCAGCTCTAATAAGGGTACACATCACTGGATATCTACCCCCAACAGCCAAATACCAAGCCAAATTCAGTCGAAGCAGCCCAGAAACATGAAAGATAAACATTTTCCTATAAAACCTATAACAGAATCCACTACATTAACATGACATCTCATTTATTCAAACATATGCATAATCATATAATCTGTGACAGAGTGGATAATGGACACAATCTTTAAAAATGAATAATCCCTTGTATAAAATTTTTAAATGTTAATTTAATCTGTATTGCCATGGGAATCACCAACTAACATAATTTTACATGGAATTATGATGGCTAATGTCATTATAGTGTCTAAAAAAACCCAAATGTCCTGCCGAACCTTAGATTCTCATAGGCCCAAATCAAGAACTTCTGATATACAAGCTGGAAATCTCTTAAAAAAAAAAGCATTTCTTTAAGAACACAACTAAACCCAAGGTTATTTTGTCCTATTCTTACAGCCAAATTGCTTCCAGTCAATTCTCCCTCACATCTTTCTGGTGACTTCCAGATTTAGCCACACTGTGGAGGCCTCAGCCCAGACCCAGCACTTATGTCTCATGGCCAGTACCTAGAAGCCTGAGACATCAGGACCGATTTGGGATTTAAACTCTGGCCATCAAATATAGAAACCTGACTCCTTATCTTAGCATTCCAGTAAACAGATCTTTTGGAAAAATTCAGAAATAAATTGGCCAAAACAAAGTCTTTGCTGCTTCTAAACAGAAAATAGAAATTACAGATTAAGAAATCAAAAAATTAAAATGAAAAAAAAAATCACTCCAATGATGGAATTTTTCATCTCAATTTTATTTTGCTACATGATCCCTGTCCCACAGGCATGAATGGGCTCCAAAAAACAGCTGAGAAAAGAATCACATCTACTATATACAGCAACTAGTTTCCCCAGGTCCGTTTGTATACCTAGCCTTTCTCCCCTCCCCATTATGCCATAGATGACTGTAATCCATACTGAGTCCTTATTCAAACACAATGGTTACCCTAAATATCAACTTGTCACTTAATTTTGGAAGGCATAAAAAGCCTCCCACGTATTAAAATGTTTTCCAGAATATTTTTACCTACTTACTCTCTTCTCTCCTATTTTTCCCAAACTGACTGGTACCAGGTGTCCTCATGTTTCAGCTCAAATAAAACCTACCCAGAGATTTCGTGGAGAAATCTCCACGAGCACCTAACTTAAATCAGTCCTCTCACCATACCACCACGCTCTCACACAACAGCATTTATCACCAACCAGAATTACCTTGTTAGTTTCCATGCCCTCCTCCGCACCCCAGCCACCAGGAGAACACAACGTAAGCTCCCAGAGAGCATGGACTAGCACCTGCTGTTTCACTCACTCACCCACATCCAGCACTGAGAAGTGTATGTGGCCTATAAGGGGCACTCTGATAGTTGTGAGATAAATGAGGAATGACTGAACAAGACTTTCGGCTCAAAGTCAGTATCTACAGTCTGTTTTGGATTACATGAATCTCACAGACACAAGCAAAATAAATTGGACAGCAAGCGGCCAGGTGCAAAGGAGTCTGAATGATCTAGGTGTGAGGTGGTACGACCCGGAATATGAAAGTGGTGGGGTGCTTAGGTGGCTCAGTCGGTTAAGGGTCTGGCTTTGGCTCTGGTCATGATCTTGGGGTCCTGGAATTGAATCCCAAATCAGGCTCCCTGATCATCGGGAAGCCTGCTTCTCTCTCTGCCCCTCTCCCTCCGCTCTTGCTTGCTCTCTCTTTCTCACACACAGAAATAAATAAAATCTTAAGAAAAAAAAAGAAGAATATTAAAGTGGTAAGAAATATGGAAGAGGAGGGAGAGAGAGGATGTGTCTCATGAGAAATCATCAATGGGAATTGGGCAACGACAGGCAATAGAAGAAAGGACTAAAGCACATATGGCTTGGGTGTTAATTCCTGGTATCTAACGGCACCATAGTGTGACACACAACAGTGGAGGTGAGAATGGAGGTCACTTTGTGGTCATAAATATAAATTTGGATAAGCTGTTTGATAGGATGGTGAGACATCCCAAAGGAACTAACCGAAGAAGAGAAGTTCGGGAAAAGAGGCCGAAATAAAAATTAAGCTTGAGGGGACTAAAACACAGAGGAAACAGAGAAGCTAGGGCATAACAATCAAAAGCAGAGTCGAGGACCAAGCAGAAGAAAATATAAAAGGAAATAGAGGCAATAAGAAATATTAAAGATAAAAAGAATAAATCTGAGAAAATAGCCTGCAACATTCTAGAAAACAGTAATGAGGTGCAACCTACACTCCCCCTTGGAAAAAGTAACTTTTATAGTTAAAAAGCTACCACATAACTGTGACCTACTCAGAAAAAGACACGTCGGTGGGTCAGACTATAAAGCAGAGAAATAAATTTTTAAAGTATTTATACTATTAAAGTAGCAAATTATGTTAGTGGAAAAGAACAGGATACACTTTTATTTACAAAATCTTCAATCAGAGGGATTTAAAGCAAACTCATAAGAAAGCCAAGTTATTATGTCATACAAGCCAAAAGACTGATACTTTGAAAGAGCATCTCTGGTAGAAAAGCAGCTTTAATAAGGATACATTTTTTTAAGGAAAACTGCATGAATAGGTCACAACAAGCATGAATGATGTCACAGTCACAGGCCAGAAAAGACACAGGTTTTAGCTTTTCTTAGGACAGTATCTCTAATCAAGCAGAAGAAAAACCAAAAGGAAAAAAGAAGACGACGACGACGACGACGACATGAATGAAATTCGAAGCAATATAACAGTGACTAGATACCTGGCCAAACCATCAGGTTGGTAAGTCCTCCTATTCCACTGAACTGTCTGGTTTTCCTAGTCTATAGAAAAGAATGGTGAACACCAGATGATAAACTGGAAGATTCTTAGAGGCAGGATGGTTGGTTGGATATGAAATATTCACTGGGTTAGGCAAAACGCTCACCAAAACCAAAACCCAGCAACAAACCCATACACAGCAATTGCAGAAGAGAGAGAGGTACAGAATTCCCACATAGATGCCTGTATTCTATGCAGTTAAGTATTCGTGAATGACAGAAAAACAAAAAGGTCCAAAGAAACAGGAGTAAAACATTAACCAGATGATTGAGAAACACAGCAACTGTACAAAAAGTAGGACTGCCAGTCTAGAGAAACACCACCGCAAGAAAGACTTAGAAAAACATTTCTAAGTAGTAACAGAAAAGCTATGGTAGTCTACAAAAAAGTACAATTATTTAAAATTGCCACTGTTAGCAACATGATGAAAATAAAATTAAGACAGACTGCAACTCTATATTTGAGACTTTAATTTTTTTAAATCAAGCAATGGGACCTATAGCTATGGAAAAAGTCACTTAGAACAAATACAGGTGCTTCCAATTTCCATGCACTCAACAAGAAACAACTGAGCTCTTTCTCTGGCTCAGAGGAATACAAAATCAAAAAAGACATGCCCACTCCATAGAATGTATTGCTTGGTTTCTGCCAAAGAGACTGGCTTCTGGCAAATTTTTTGCGTATACATTTTCCCTCATATTTCCGAACAAACATGAGATCTAGAGGCAGAAGTGAAAAGACAAGGAAAGGGAGGGAAAGAAAAGAATATATACATACAGGAAATAGGAAACCAGGCACGAACTTTCAAAATTAACAACACTCCCGTTTCACGTTTTTAAATGGTTGACTTGTAACTACTGGTAACAGCATGTCACATTTCTGTTTCTACTATTTCACTGCCGAGGAATTTGGTATAAAAAGCTTAACAAAATAACTGATCAAAATTAGGCTAAGCATATCTGTCACAGCTCGATTTGCCTAAGATGCAGATTTTACACTTATGAATGTACTTGCCGAGCACATGGAACAGCAAATCATTTTCTCTGAGTGTCACTTTTCCCCCTATGTAGGCTTATCACACATTTGGAACTTGGTCACACATAGAAAGACAGACTCAAAGAGCTTTTTCCCCTAATGGCGAAATTGTTACAGATAACTCAGTAGTAAAAAATGCATCATTTAGCAAGCTTCAATGAATCACAAATTAATTTCACATGAGAAAACGAGTTGAATTTGTAATCATACATCTGGGGAAATATGAAATAAAATAAGATGATGTACAGGGATTCATTCTTAAATAAAAATTTAGCTAAGTGGAAAATTCAAAAAGATGGAGGCTCCCAACGAATCAATTAATAGCCTAAAAACATTTGCTTATCATGTGCCTATTCATACACCTTTCATGGGAAGTAACTAATATATGAGAACAACAATAAAATCCGCTTTAAGACTTCTCAAACAATACTAATCCGGGAAATTCATCATATACTCCTGAATATTGTTGACACCTGTCTTTAAAGATATAGTACACAAGGGGGCGCCCGGGTGGCACAGTTGGCTGAGCATCTGACTCTTGGTTTCAGCTCAGGTCATGCTCTCAGGTCATGAGATCGAGACCCATGTCAGGCTCTGTGCTCACTGCGGAATCTGCTAGAGATTCTCTCTCTCCCCCTTCGTATGTCCCTCCCCCTGCTCACACGTTCTCTCTCTCTCTAAAATAAATAAATGAAATCTTAAAAATATTTATGTATAAAGATTTAGAACATGAGGGACAGATGGCAAATGTGTTCTCTCTTATCATTCCTTCCTTGCTTCATTCCAGCCATACTTCCTTCATTTCACTGTCCTCTCTGCCTGGCATTTCCCGACCCCCCCAACCCAACGCTTGCCTCACTGGCTCTTAGGGATCCATCGGGAGCCTTTCCTAGCCATCACATCTCATCCAAAGCCCCACCATCTAAATTGTTATCTTTCATATAACCCAAAACTTTCTTCTCATAGCATTTATCACAAAATTTAATTACACACTGTATGTTTACAGTCTTTCTCCCTCCATGGACTGTAAGCCCCGTGAAGGCGAGAGTCACGCCTAGTTTGCACACCATTTAATGTTCCAGGGCTATTAGAAAAGGGTGCCAATAACTCAAAAGACAAGTGAACAAAGAATATGCAGCATATATTTCAGAAATGACTGCCTCTCAAAAATGAAAAGAGATTTAGTCTCACTCATAAGGAAATGAAAATTAAAACTTCAAAGAGATGTCGATAGCACTTAACTATATTGGAAAGATCAAAAAGTTGTGTAATATACTATGAGGTCAAAGGGGTATGGAAATTGGTATTGGTACATATTGCTAGCAGTAACTATCAAATTGTAAGATACATATGCACTTTTATACGTGTTCGTTCAAATTAAGTCAGAAAATAAAGTATAAAAGTAAACAGAAGCATTATACACACTAAATATAAAGATACATTCCATGCATTCACAAAAGATCAGAAATAAAACTACATGGTCACCCACTGGGAACAGTCAAAAAAACAGCTTTTTATGCTGTCTTTAAAAAGAAGGGCTCTTCTTTCCTGAAAGGTTCTCCAAGATACACTAAGATTAAAAAGCATGGTACAATACCCATTAGGATGGAAATTATGCTTAAAAAAAAAAAAAAAAAAAGCCCAGCAAATAGGTGTTGAGGATATGGAGCTATTGGAAACCCTGCACACTGTGGATGGCAATGTAAAGTGGTACGGTTGCTGTAGAAAACAAGGGGGTCCTGCAAAAATTCAAACACAGAATTACTACATGATCCAGCAATTCCACTTCTGGATATATACACGAAAGAATTAAAAGCAGGAACTTGAACAGATACATGAACACCTATGTTCACAGCACTATTATTCACAGTAGCCAAAAGGTAGAAACAACCCAAATGACCAATGATGGATGAATGGATAAGTAAAATGTGGTATATTCATGTAATAAAGTATCATTATTCAGCCTCAAAAAGGGAATTCTGACACATGCTTCAACATGGATGAACCCTAAAGACTTTATGCTAAGTGAAATCAAAGCCAGACACAGTAAGACATACACCGAATGATTCCATTTATATGAGGTACTTAGAGTAGTTCAGCTTACAGAAAGAGAAAGAATGGTGGATGCCAGGGGCAGGGGTGAAAGTGAATGGCAAGTTATTGTTTAACAGGTACAGTCACAGTTTGAGATCATGAAAAAGTTCTGGAGACAGATGACAGTTATGACTACACAGCAACGTGAATGTACTTAATGTTACCAAATAAAATCAGTAAGATGCTAAGTTTTATGTTATGAATATTTTTATAATAAAAAAATAGACTCACTAAAAAAAATCAGCATAATGAACATGGCATGCTATCATTTTCATAATACACATGTATTTGCACACAGGTCTATGTAAGTATGTTTTCCTGTGTATCTATAATAGAAGAGTTCACAGCAGCTGTGTACTGTTGGGAGAAATAGATGACAAGGAGACAGGAGTGGTTCATCTCTTATCCTTCACTGTGTACCCTTTATATCTTTATATACATGGACTTACATTAAAACATTTATTAAATGAAAATTCTTTTCCAAACCATAAATATTATACCCTAATTTCTCCTAAGCATCGAAAACTAATATAGCTATAGTATAAAAATGTTATTTAAGAATATTCCCATATTAGATGGCTCAATCATTTTTTTTTAAGATTTTATTTATGTGAGAGAGAGAGAAAGAGGGAAAGAGAGAGAGCGGGAAAGAGCACAAGCAGGGGGAATGGGCAGAGGGAGAGGGAGAAGCAGACTCCTCACTGAGCAGAGAGCCTGATGCAGGGCTCCACGCCAGTACCCTGGGATCATGACCTGAGCTGAAGGCAGACGTTTAACCAATGAGCCACTCAGGTGCCTTCGATTAATCACTTCTGTAAAGTTTTTCTTTTTTTTAAGATTTTATTTATTTAACAGAGAGAGAGAACACAAGCAGAGGGTAGCAGCAGAGGGAGAGGGAGAAGTAGACTCCCTGCTAGGCAGAGAGCCTGACACAGGGCTCAGTCCCAATGCCAGGGGATCATGACCCAAGCCGAAGGCAGACAATTACCTGAGCTACACAAATGTCCCCATTTCTATAAAGCTTTAAAGAAAGGATATTCTTTATGCAAACTGGTGCAGCCATTCTGGAAAAGAGTATGGAGTATCTTCAAAAAGTTAAAATAGAACTACCCCAACAAAAGGTTACGAAAATACTAATTTGAAGGGATACCTGTACCCCAAAGTTTACAGCAGTATTATCAACAACAGCCAATCTCAGGACCCTGGGATCATGACCTGAGCCGAAGGCAGAGGCTTTAACCCACTGAGCCACCCAGGCAACCCTAACAAAAACACTTGTGATGAGCACTGAGCGCTGCATTAAGTGCTGAACCACTACATTGTACAGCTGAAGCTAATATAACAGTGTATGTTGACTAACTGGAATTTAAATAAAAACTAAAGAAATAAAAAAAAAACAGCAAAAAAGAGGATAGTCTTTAAATATTTCACTGTATAACGAATATTACTCCATTTTCTCATTTTCCAAAACAAAATGCTCATTCATAATGAATCAGAAAATATATGAGATTATTACAATAAAATTTATAAATCTACCATCTTGCTATAAATGCATAGGGGTTATGGTAGGCACAGGTTTTTTTTAAATTTATTTATTTTTTCAGCATAACAGTACTCATTGTTTTTGCACAACACCCAGTGCTCCATGCAACACGTGCCCTCCCTATTACCCACAACCTGGTTCCCCCAACCTCCCACCCTCACCCCTTCAAAACCCCCAGGTTGTTTCTCAGGGTAGGCACAGTTTTTAACCAACTTATTTTACTTATTAATATACCAATGCATACCTTTTTATGTTAATAAACAGACCTATCATCATGTTTATGGCTGTATTGTATTTTTTAAAGGACTTTTAATTGAGATAACAACACACAATACACATATGTTTGGTTTGATCAGTTTTGACAAGTGTTTACATCCCTGTAATCACCACCAAAAAAAAGATATAAACTTTTTCCATTAATTCAGAGAGTTCCTTCATGCCCCCTTCCAATCATTTCCTGCCCCAAGTGCTCCAAAAAAGAAAGACATTCTTACTTCATCATTTCTATCATAACAGATAAGTTTAGCTACTCTTAGGCTTCATGAAATAAAATCCAACAATATTTACTCTTCGGTGCCAGGCTTTTTTTTTTTTTGCTTAATGTGTTCATTAGATTCGTCCATATTACTACGTATTTCAGTAATTCATTCTTTTTCATTGCTGGGCAGTATTCCACTGTATGAATATGCTACATTTTTTCATCTATTATCTTGTGGATGGACATCTGAACTGTTTCCAGTTGGAAATTACCATGAAAGACTCTGCTATGAAAAGATTTAAACAAGTCTTTCTGTGAGCATGTTTTCATTTATCTTAGGTAAATTCCTAGCAGGGGGCTCCTAGGTCTCATTATGTATGTTTTACTTTGGAAAACGCTGGGGGCTTTTCAGAAAGCAACTGTCCCATTTTACTTTCCCACTAGCAACATGAGAGTTCCAGTTGCTGCACATTCTTGTCAACTCTTGGTGCTGTCATGCTTTGTGATTTTAGCCATTCTAAAGGGTCTGGGATAGAATCTTGCAGTAGTTTTAATTTGGATCTCCTTGATGACCAGACATTAATCAGCCTGAGCAAACACCTTCCTCTACTGCTGCAGCCTCATAAACTTCTTCCAGGTGTCTGAACATGCCAAGCTCTTGCTAATCCCTGGCCCATAATCACAATTCTCCTCTCATAACCTGGAATTCCTTCCCCACCCCTACCTGACTGGCTAATTCTAAACCCCTTTCAGGTTTCAGCCTGAATACCACCTGCTTCAGGAAGCCTTCAAAGCACCCTTCTTACTTCCATAGAAGGAAACACTTTATTGTGATACTATGTTTAATTACATGTCTTCCCTGTTCTGCCTTGAAGACTGGAATCAGGTCTGTCTTACTCACCTCCTATATCCCCGGAACCTCGCACAGTAAATGTTGTTGAATAAATGATGTGGAGTAAATAAGGGAAAGCTTTGGAAATCAGATACTCTTTCAACTGAGTCTTGAAAAATGAGTAAGACTGAGATTATCCAGTGCACAAAAGGAAAAAAAAAATCTAAGCTTCAACTCATGGCCAAAGTCTTAAACAAGAAATAATAGCATGTGTCTGAGGACACCCCCGTGGCTCAGCAGGGCTAAGAGTAGAATGGGAGGCAGGAAGTGATCAGAGATAAGGGTGGACAAGCAGGGAAGAATCAGAGCAAGAGCCAGTGTGTGCCAGGCAAAAGAGATGGGTCTGTACCTTTTGACACTGAAGTGTCAATGAAGCATTTTAAAGCCAAGAAGTGACATGGACAGAATGATATATTAAAAACCTAACTCTGTTGGAGAAATGGAGGATACCTGGAAGAGACAGAGCTAGAAACAGGAAGACCAGCTGGCGGTTTTCATAACAGCAGGAAACAAAGAGTAATGGGGATGGAGCTGGGGTTCACAGCACAGAAATACTTAAAAAGGCATAACTAACAAGGCTTAGGGGACTGAATGGATGTGGCCTGAACGGCAGATGGAAAGACAGAACACACAATGCTTAATGACACTGGTTCTGGGGCAAGGCTTCCTGGCTCTCGTGTCCTACTTATTGGCTGGAGGATCCTAGGGGTGTTCCTTTACACGCCTGCCTCAGTTTCCTTATAAGGAAACTTAACTCATCTGAACTCATAAGAAAGCTATAGGATGGAATGAATAAATTTGTGTAAGAGCTTACACCATGCCTGGTATACGTTAAGCACGTAGGAAGTGTTAGCTGTTACTATTACCACTAAATAGGGAAAAAAGAAGTTGAGGTTGGAGCTTTAGATCTGGAAACAGCCCTGACACCTAGTAATTACAACAACAGGGTGGATGTGCCTGCAGGATGAAGAGAAGAAGCAAAAGGTATGACCCCACGGGCGAGTAAGGGACGCGGAGGAAGGAGCAGAGGAGGAAATTGAGGGGATGAAAAAGGAATGCTCAGCAGTGCAGGGAGAGACCCAGGAGAGAAAGAGCTCTGGGTCACAGAAGACAAAGGCGGAAAGAATTTCAAGGACAGTGCAGTGGAATGGTCAGGGTTGACGCTGCAAAGAAAGCCTTCAGGGGGACCAAGGAAACAACCAGCGGACAGAGCAGCGAGAAGTCCCTCAGGGCTTTTGCCAGTATCCACAGTGTAAACAGAAGCGGGCAGCTGAAATGACGGAGGACGAGGCAGAAGCTACCAGAGCTGCCTCCTGGGAACTAAACTGGGAGTGGAGGAGCTGGGGGTGGACCTTAGACTTTTTCAAATACTGATCCGCTGCTGCTTCAACTTAGAACCCAAATTATTTTAGACACCGTGAATTGCTTTGATTCCTTTGATGAAATGCTATGTATCTTTAGGCTCTAAAATCAATCCTAATCTGCAATTTACTCTGAACATCACAAGACACGCTGTAACTTCTCATTGCTCTGCAAATTTTACAGCAGGCTTCGGTCAAATACGGTAAAGTTTGACCTGTATAAAATGTATAATAAATTAACCTGTATGGGAACTTTAAAGGTACATTTTTATATATGAAACTTGAAATGTACATCAATAAGTTTGGATTTGTATTATTTAAGAAGGTGATCTCAAACATTTGTCTGATTTCAATAAGCAAATAGATAGTTAAGAAAACAGTACAAGATTCACTTAAATATAAACCTAGGAAAAAAGATGGAAGGGATTGGTAGAAAGATGAAAATTTTTCCATTCTTGGGACACCTGGATGGCTCCGTTAGTTAAGAGTCTGCCTTCGGCTCAGTTCACGATCCTGGGGTCCTGGGATTGACTCCTGCATCAGGATCCCTGCTCAACAGGAAGTCTGCTTCTCCTCCCTCTCTGCTCCTACCCCACCCCCCAGCTAGTGCTCTCTCTCTCTCATGCATACACTCTCTCTCAAATAAATAATCTTAAAGAAAAAAAAAAAAGATTTTGCATTCTTGGCAAAGCAATGAAACCCAGCACTGTGGTGAAGATAAAATATTTTCATTAACCGTAAAGTCAATAACCATTCTCTTTGATACCTTTCCTCCCCACACACATGTGAAGCCTTATTTCATACCAAAATGTCCACATGGAAGTTGGTCAAGACTTCGGTGAACACATAAACTGTTCTAGATTCCAACAACTCATTGGGCTTCTTCACTGAACACCAGTCTCGAAAGCAAGAGCACGTGCACTGTTAAAAACCTGTCTCAGTGTCTCAGAGCCCAGAGGAAAAATAAGCATGTAATATGCTGGGCGCTAGTCAAGGAAATGCTAAGGCTAATGTTTCAGCTGTTTGGTTCTGAATAAGGATTCACATTTTGATGTATTATAAACATCATGCAGTATTTAACTGCATTTAGCCGGAAAATATTCAAATATGAAGCCTAAAAAGTATGTTAACATCCTAGTCATTTTCAAAAAATAAAACAAGCATAGACAGAAAATGTGCTGATTATTTAATGGGAGGCAGTTTCTTTTAAATCTACTGGATATGTGTTACAAGTAGGCACCATGACTATAATTGATTAAATTACTTTGAATCACAAAAAGTAAAAATAAAAAAGCTAGATGTTGTTTGCATGGATCTCCCTTTAGTTAACTAGGTTCTCATTTTTAAAAGCTTATATAGCTGAATACTGCTGCCACAGGGGGTGAGAATCAAACAAGTCACTGCTAGAATAGATTATGGGGATCATTTGAGTTATGTTTCTGTTAAGTTCCCACAATCAATTGGTATTCTTCAGGGACAATAAAAGCTTACATGGAACTCTGCTGGAATTAACAGGTTCTGTTCTGCAACAGCTAGCTGGCAAATTTAGGTACAGACATATAATCCATAGACTCATCTTCAAAAAGGAAAAAAGCCATTGCATAAGCATTATACTAGCAGTCAAAAAAAACATTCTATCAGTAACACCACTTAGTACAAGCTGAGAATTTTAAATCCTGAGAGCACACCTATACATCTATTAACTTTTCTCCAAAACATATATTTAGGCAAGAAATACTAAGAATGTTATGTTTCAGTAAGTAGGGGAAAATATGCTATCACCCCTAGTTCCGCAAACAAATGTAGTAAGTGAATAAAAGTGAATGATTATACCAAGAAGAGAGAAAACTTGGACAAAGCTTGATCAGAAACAAAACTCATTTGCCCTAATGCTGCCATAAAACAATGTTTTCTTTGGGCTACCTGGGTGGCCCAATTGATTAATTATCTGACTTTGGTTCAGATGATCTCGGGGTCCTAGGATTGAGCCCCATGTCAGGTTCCCCTCTCAGCAGGAGGGATCTGCTTGTCCCTCTCCCTCTGCCCCTCCCTCCACTTGTGCTGTCTCTGTCTCTCTCTCAAATAAATAAAATCTTTAAAAAACCGAAAAGAACAAACAAACAAAAACAGTATTTTCTTCAAGTAAAATGGTATCATCAAGATCAGGCCTATATTTCAGAATATTTCCCATTGCCAAAATAGCATCTGTCAAAAAAGTTTAAGACAATGAATTAGCATTACATTCTAATTTGCTTTCCCACTCCCAACATCTTACCATTTTCTATCCTTAATCTTAGGTTGACTCCCATGAAATTGATATTTTGTACATCAAAAATTGGTGAAATACTGGCAATTTCATATACCTCAACCTAAGTAAAATGGCTAACAGTGTAGAAAGAGAGAGACATGCACCAAGCTAGACTAAGGAGAAGGGGACTATCCTCATGTCATAAATTGGTGGCATTTCTGGCAGATACCGCGCAGATGAAACTAAAACTATTCAAGTACTGACTTGCCTTTGCCCTACAAGAAAAATCAACATGGAGTCACAAATCATAAAGAGAAAGGACTCAGAGAGATTTGGGCAACAGCCCCTCATCTGGAGGTCCAAGGACTGAAGCAAAGCTGTATCTTGGGACAGACACTAACCACTATCTCCATACTTCAGCCTGAGGGCTCTTGGAGAGTCCCATCCTACAGAGAAGCCGCTCCACCCCAAGGTCCTTACTGCCACAGAAGGCGGCTCCCTAATGCAGCCATGCTGGGAGGAATCAAGCATGGCCTCACTTTACGAAAAGCAGCAGGCAGCAAGCCCAGTTTCCTACAGAGGTAGCTGGACTCTTTCCTGTGCTCTCGTGAAGCAGGACCTTCAGACAGGCCAAAGCTCTTATTTGGCTTACTTGTCACAAAACAAAGAGCTGAGTGGAGAAAGCTAATCCTGGCCTCTGCAGCCTCACCCAGCAGAGAGCAAACACTTCATAAATCTCCCCATCTTCCCACAGCCCCAGGTCCCCTCTTCCCCTCAGTCACTCCTATTCAGGACAGGGACATCTTCTCCAGCTGCTGGGTCTCTGATGACCATGCAGTCTTTCAGAATCCAGCTCTCCAACAAAGGATCTGAGGGGAAATACATCAGCTAGCTTTCTTGTTTGCCAACAACACCTGCCAACCGTGGAGAAGAAAGGCACTGGGAGACTCTGCTGGGCACACGGAACGGAGGATGGCAAGTCCAGGCTTAACGATGGGCTGGAAACAGGGATCACAGGCCATGCTACAGGGATCACAGCGACCAGGACAGGAAGAGTCTTGTGAATGTACCAGGACTGTGAGGGATGACCTACAACCTTCCCTCTGCATCTGCCTCTCCTGCTTCCATCTGTCCACCCTCGTTTCACTCAGAGGCTTACTAATGACTGAGAATGCTAGGCAGTAATATACGGATTAGCTGAGCTCAGGCCATAGCTGGCCTGTCTGACCTGAGGCAGGAAGATGGAGGATCTGACGTGGCTGAGAGACCATTTCCCAAAAGGAAATGGGGGAATGGCCGCTGGCCTCTCAATATTAACTAACACCCATAACAAGGAAACAAAGTATTTAGTTAGAACAGGAAGGAATTGAGGCCAGTTACACTCCCTGTTTTGGGACAAATTCCAGGTATATATACATCTGTTATTGTTCAAGGATGAATAAAAAGGGGGAAAATGCTTGGACTTATAGGGTGCAACATAAAGAATGCAGAACCGAGGGCTAAAAAACAAGCAAACAAAAATAGTTAAAACCATGCTTTCAAAGGCAGAAAAGCCTTTCATAGCCCAGAGAACTGAATCTGAGGTGGGGGAGAAAAAGAACCCTTAATAAAAATCTCCCAAACACAGTAAATATAACAAAGAAATAAAAAATACATGTGCAAAGGAAAGACTCAATAACCAGAAAATTCAATCCTCAAAGAAAATAAAAACAGTGCATAGTAAAAGCAGAACACATTAGTCAGAGATACGTTTGAACTGACAGACAGAAAATTGAGTAACAAGTTATATCTAGATACGTGGTCGAAATTTAGAATTTTATGGATAAAATTTTAAAAATCCTAAAAATGTCTGAGCGGGAGGTGGAGGGGAAGGTTATCTTCACTGAAGCAACATATTAAAAAGTTTTTTTAAGAAAGCAAGCATATATTTTATAGTTAAATTCTTTATTAAAAGATGAAGACTCGGGGTGCCTGGGTGGCTCAGTGGGTTAGGCCTCTGCCTTCGGCTCAGGTCATGATCCCAGGGTCCTGGGATAGAGCCCCGCATCGCATCCGGCTCTCTGCTTGGTGGGGAGCCTGCTTCCCCCTCTCTCTGCCTACTTATGATCTCTCTCGCTCTCTCTCAATCTGTGTCAAATAAATAAATAAAATCGTTAAAAATAAATAAATAAATAAAAGATGAAGACTCTCTGGATGACTTTGGAACTAAAATCTATATTGAGTGTCCAAGAGTAAGGCTCAAAGTGACAAAAGTTAAAATAAGAAGAACTTTTAATATTTATTAAGAACTTCAAATACACCAGGCATTGGGCTAAGCATTTATTTGTATTCATTCAATCCTCATAAAAACCAAATAAAATAGGTCCCAATATTATCCCCACTTGACAAACGAAAAAAAACAAGGCACAGAGAGATTAGGTAATTTGCCCAAAGTTCACACAGTAGACAGGAGTTGTCAGAATTTGAACCCAGGAAACCTGGTTCCAGGGCTCAGCCATTTGAACAGCTGTTCTAAATGAATTCTCTTTAATATAAAAAGGACAGCAGAAATCAGGCAAACCCCAACAAACTACAAGTGAGTGGTAGTAATAGTAATTTTAGTTATTAAAAAGAGAAAAGATAGTTATTTGTTAATGGTGAGAGTTAGAATTCATGATCAAAAAAAGAAATACTCAGCCCAAGAGGGTCCAAACCTTATAGCCCCATTGTAGATGTTCAAGAAACAGTTGACGAATGAACGACAGAATGAGCTAATAAGCCAAGATCGGGCATGAACCCTTATGTACTGAATTTTAAAAATAGTAAAATCCCTAAAAATAAAAGGAAGTCAAGAGGGGAACAGGGACAAAAAATAGGTACAGTCACTTCTGCTATAAATGCTTGCTTCAAAAGCAAAAATTTACTCCAAAGGGAATGATTATATTAGGGAGCAAATTTTGTATTGCTTAAGTGAAATTTTGTCCTTGAGAAACAGTAAGTGAAGAAGGCAGAAAACTGCACCCAGCTGAACCAGCCACAAAGGGACACATAAGACACACACACACACACACACACACACACACACACACACCCCTCCAAGGTCTACCAGCTACCTCAGTTCACTGCCTGTGTTCATGACCATCCACATATGCCAAACAACTTCCTGTCAAATTTCAGATAACTCACTTCCTACTACTTTGCACTAACTCACAATCTGTACCCCTTCTGACACCCAGATCTACAAGCAAATTTCAGGTCTTTTATTGTAGCATTTACGTATTTCTAACCACCTAACATATGTAAAACTCTACCAGCATCTTTGTTATGTTCGCATCTCGTGTGTGTGTGTGTGTGTGTGTGTGTGTGTGTGTGTGTGTGTATCACTAGCAAAGTTTATGAATTCTATGCCCTGTCAAGAAAAAAAAAAGGTCTGATGGATAATGATCGAAAACCAATTCTCCCCAAATTATCTTTAAATGTTTGTGTCAACTTCCATCAAAATCCTTTTCTTTTATGATACGGTAGGAAGAATTTAACAAATTAATTTTAAAGCTCTTTGGGAAAATTAAGTGGCCATTCATTAAAGGAATTTTTCAGTAAAGAAAGACAAAGGGAGATTTAAACTGTCTGTTAATGAAACAGATCTTAAAGCCACAACAATTAGAATCAAGCAGAAAAGTCCATGAAAGAGGTCAGAAAACCCAGAAATCAATGCATATTTAAATACAATAAAGACCAGTGCTTCAAATCAGTAGGGAAAAAAATGGACAATTTACATCTTAGAGCAGCAGCAGAGCACAGCCTGGGAGGGAATGGCCTGTGGGGCTGGACAGGCTGCCCGGATGACACACCAGCCAGGCGCGTCCCAGCTGGGTGACCCCAGACGACCAGTGTCTTTATCTGTGAAACGAGGACAGTCATTGTACCTACTTCACAGGACTGCTGCGAGGATTATCAGTTATCATTTGTGAAGTGCTCAGAACAGCCACTAAAACAGTAAGTGCTATATAAGTGATATTAAATAAATAAAAGAAAGCAGTTTATGCTATGATAATCCTTAACCTCTTGGGAACAGAGGGGAGGGAGACATGGGGAACAGAATCTGCCATCATACCACATTAAAAAGATAAATTTCAGCATCTTAAAAACTGAATGATAAATTAAACTGGGGAGGGGGAAGGACTGTTTATTTGATCTTTAGATTGGGAAAGACCTTTTAAAATAGGACAGTAAAGCATTAAGAAAACATTAATATGTTCGATTACATAAGAATTTTTAAGTCTGTATATCCAACACTAATAAGTAAGAAAATAACTTGAGGGAAAATAAGGGTTGATGTACATGCATATAAACTTACAAATGGGTAAGAAAAAGTATACTGTGGAGCAATTCACAAAAAACTCAGCCTGTATATATGCGAAAATATGCAACATTATCAGTAATCAAAAATTCAAATTAAAATATTTCAACCATCAAATTGGTCAAAGTTTAAACAAAAATTATATTGGAGGCCAACTAGGCAGAGACATTGGTACAATTCTATACGGAAGATAGAAGAATACTCTGAAACAATCTTTCCAGGGGTCATTTTGATTATACGCTTCAAAAGTCGTTTAAAATATTAAGCACCTTTGACCTAGTAATTCAATTTCTGGGACAAAGGTGGAACATAGGGTTTCAATAGCAAAGTTTCAAGTCACTTTTTCAGAGATGAAACAAGGGAAAAAGGATGTCAAGAAGTATTTTAAGTTTCAGATAATAAGGCTAAAAATTTTTACCTTCTAAAAATTCAACAATTCAGTGTATAATTAATGTTTAATATTACCAAATTGCAAAAACACAAAACAAAAAACAAAAAAGTTTTAAAACAAACCTTTTAATAGCATCCTTCTTCGGTTTATCTATAGTATCCCACCACTTTGAAAGGTAAGAAATCTCAGACCATATAAATTTTCTTCGTGAGTCTTCTTTCAGCTTGATGACCATGTTATTAAAAATATACTGAGTCATCTCTCTAAAGTAGTCATCAAAAGTCTTCAACCAACCTAAATCAAGACACAAATATACAACAAAGGTCTGATTCATACGTCTGATTTCAACTCAGTCACATTCCATTGCATCACCTTTGGATGCCCTTAGATATTTCATTCATATGAAGACACATTTAAAAATTTCAGAAATGTTTCAAGTAGTGAAATTCCATTTCAACGGACACAAAACTCAAAAAGTCACTGATGAGAAGCATACTCTGAAAACTGCAAAATTCAGATAGAAATGAGAAAATGACCTGAGGACAAAAAGTATTTATTTACGCTTAATAATTATGGTTTCAAATTCAATTACTTTTATCTATCTCTAATTTAAGGAATTTGCTTTAATTTTAAAAATCTGAACAGCACTAACAAGCTGGTACTACTCATAATGTGGGATGAAAACTGTATCCTTTCATACGACATCTGAAATTTCCTACCCATTTTAGTAAGTTAAATTAAGAAAAAGAAAATCACAAGAAAAAACTGTATCTAAAAGCTAGAAGCAAAGTAGTAAAGTAATTAAGAGCCCTATTATGAATACAGAGAAGTAGAATTCTGCCAAGAACGGGCATTAGTTTCCAAAGGCTGTAAATTACTCCATTTTTTTTGAAGCACAAACTGACACCCATCAAACACCACAAGTGTATACATGTACGTCAGGTCTTTTTCAAAAGGAAATTGCAGATACTGAGGACTCAGTTCTTGGACTTTTCTCAAATATCCTGGAAATTTTATCTAAAGATATTTGCAATTTCACTATAAAGAAACATCATTTTATAAGATTTTATTTATTTGCCAGAGAGAGAGAGAGAGAGAGAAGAGACCACAAGCAGGGGAAGCGGCAGGCAGAGAGAGAAGCAGACTCTCTGCAGAACAGGGAGCCCGATGTGGGGCTTGACTCCAGGACCCTGGGAGCAGGACCCCAGTCAAAGACAGACACTTAACTGTCTGAGCCCCCAGGTGCCCCATTACCATAAAGAAACATTTTTAACAAGACCCATACATCCAAGCATAGCCCTGCCTGTCTGAGCGTTAAAGCAACATGATGAGCGGCTGAGGCAAAATCATGCCCAGCTGTCTACTGGCCAAAGAGACCCTTCAGAGAACAACCTCTTATCTCTGAAATCTTACAGAGGTAGGAGTTTCTATACATCTAGGCTAAATGACTTCTTTATTTTTTCCAAAGCTCAAACATGTGGGACGACTAAAATATTAAGGGGTCAATGGGTTACTTCATTTTGTCTATAATTAATATCTAAAATATACTATATATATATATACTATATATATAATATATATACTGGAAAAATATTAAAATCTGCTAGGACAGAGAAGACAATAAACGATTTTGACAATGAGCTTCTGAAAAGGGCACTGCCACTATGACTATATTTCTACTATATTTCTCCCTTTTAACTAAAATCTACTCATTCAATACATAGCTATTTAGTGAGCATGTACAAAGTGACAGGTTTGAAGCTAGAAGCCAAAGAGGAATGCAATGTAAAATATTCTTTATAGGACTTTCTTGATCTGGGACACTTTTAAGTACTTTTAAAGTCACCAAAGAAATACTACGTGGCTAATTCAACTTTTCTGTGTTCAAACAAAAAGCTTGTACATACAGAAAATTCAAAGATAGCTCACTAAATAGTGGTTTGCAAAGAATTCCATTTTGCTTGGCTAAGGTACAAACCTGGATTCCTGCCCCAGAGCTCAAAGCCAAGATCTACATCTGGATTCCCAAAGAAAAGCAAAGAATATCCAACCTACCCCTAGAATGCTCTAACTCACTGCTGAGCACACCATGTCAACATCTAAGACCAAAAAAAAAAAAAAATCAAGTGCTCAGACCTGAGCCCAGGATATAACACAGGACTTCATAAATACTAGTTACTATTATTTTATCATCTTCATCAGTCTTTAATTGCCCCTTCCCCATCTCTACAACCAAAACAGGTAAATTTTGAAGAGTACACACTAACTTAAAATATTTAAATCAACTGTTCCACATCTTAAACATATTGGTGACTCAAAACTTTGGTTTACAAAGAATTCATTCTATGGCCCTGTTATGGGCTGAATTATGTCCCCTCAAAATTCCTCTGTTGAAATCCTAAACCTCTGTACCTCAGAATGCAACTATATCTGGAGAAAGGGTCTTTCAAGAGGTGATTAAGGTATAATAAGGTCATGAGGGTGGGTCCTGATCCAATATGTCGTTCCAAGAAAAAGCAATTAGGACACAGATGCACACAGAGGGAAGACCAGAGGAAGACAGAGGGCTATCTGCAAACCAATACAAGAGGCCTTCGGAAGAAACCAACACTGCTAACACCTTGATTTTGGACTTCCAGCTTCCAGAACCATAAGGAAATAAATTTCTGTCACTTAAGCCACCCAGTCTGTAGTACTTTGGGATGGTAGTCTCCGCAAACTAACTTAGCCCTAGGACAAATCAGTGTTGTTACCAACCACAAAACAAAGATTACAATGTGGAATTTCTTTTACCAAGTACCATCGTGATATGTAACACATATCTACCTACATGTTGCACGACTCAGCTAAAATCATATGTATGTAACATCTACTTCTGCACCACGCTATTATTATATAGGTGCAGTAAGGACCATGTAAAGTCTTGAAATGGCTCCGTGAAAATTACTGTCTTTGAGACATCACACATAACTTTGACCTGAATTTCAACAAAGGTCAAAGCTAAGCCCTAATTATTTGGCTATTAACTCAATAAAAGAACTATGAACAACAGAAGGACTCCAAAATTAATTTAATAATAAAACTCTGGTAATTTAGCATAGAAAGCAAATTTAGACGAAATCGTCTTTATGAAGATGAATAAGTAACAGGGTTTTTTTTTTCTTTTTTAAGTACAATTACTTGTTTTCATCGGTTATAATTTATTAGCTAAGACCCTTTCAAAGAATAGTATATCATAGGAGTCTTCATAAAGAAATCAGTGACTGATTAATCCATTTTGCCTTCAACACTTCATTTGCCCTTCAACAATCACACAGAAAATATGTCAAAGATATTTACATGAGCCAAAATACATGCTCAGAGATGTCAACTTAAAAGCCTTCCATAAAACTCATCTATAATAGATACTAATATCACTACAATATAGCACAATTAATGAAGAATGAACTAAAAGATAGCCTCTTGCAGCTTTCAATATTGAGTAATATAACAGTAAATTGGCTTTTATTGCTCTTATACAATAGAGTAATCAAGTATTCCCTTCTACACTGAATTGGCTCTTTCTTTTCCTCAATTACTGTAAAACTACAATTGTATATTAACATGAGACCAATCAGAAAGATAGTATTTTATGAAAAGTTGTATGGGACAATTTTCTGTGACATAAAATTATATTCCTACTCTGGATTTAATAATCTTAGGACATTCAGTAGCAAACTGATTTACTTAAGTGGTCAATTCACAGCCTTTTTCTTTCCCTTGAATACACTTGGAAATTGAACCAGGGTTAGAATAGCACGAAGAATACCTTTCCATTTCCTCTTTTTCCCCTCTAACAACACTCTAACCCATAAAACAGCTAATCACCATTTTTTAGTACGTGGGGAAATATCTGAAATGAAGAATACATAATTAGAAGTTCTGTAAGGCAGGCATAACTCCAAATTCACTATCACTATTTTATCATAAAAAAGTTCTAAAATATAAAGCCTAATAAAGTTGACAACTTTACTGCTTATTTTTAATGCGTATGGACAATTAAACACCTTGTAGTTGTTCACTGACAAAACCAATTTTTTAAAATTTGACTCCTGATCTAGCTTCAAAGTCCAAAGACTTTTTGTGGGGCTCTCATCCTCAGAAGGAACACTCAGTTTTATCTGGTTCAAGGGCATACAGAGCACCCATTTAAGACCTGGGCAAGGGGATCCCTTCCTGAGCCCTGGACACTTGAGGGATGGTCCCATTCTTCCTTTGACCACACTCCTTTCACACAGTAAATTCCCAAAGCAAAGAACCTCCCCACACAGAGCCTGCTCTGCCCTGCCCTCTCGAGTACCAAGGCCCAGAAATCTGTGTTCAACGGCCCCAAGACAGTTTCTAGAGCCCACCAGGGGCCTTCAATAGGACAGTCAGCCTATAGGTGGTAACCTCCCTAGCCTGAGCAATGGGCAGGACAGATATAGTTTGCAGAGGTATGGAAGAGTCCTGGGGTGTGTGCAAGCAGGTTTAGGACAGGACCATTTCTGGGAGATGGGACTGGGCTACCAGAAGCTGGCTCTTTCCACACACACCAACACATTTCAGTGGAGAACTGGAGCCTGACGCATCTCCACCCACACCCGGCCTTCCTGATAACGGTTCTGTTTCTCAAGGCAGGAGGAAAAGACCTATTTTTATTTAGCAACGTATCAATGTGATTTATGACTTTTAAATGTTTATACAAAGGGTCTGAGGGCCTCCAGGTATATCTGCCCCAATTCCTACAAATTTAAGAACCTATAACCTGAACTTCAAAGCAGTCAATTCTCATGAAGCCAGCACCTGATATGAAGCTTACACTGTCAAGAATTCAGTAAGTATGTGATAGATGAATGAAATGTATGGCCAAAAGGATGGGGGGGAGGGGAAGGTATATGAAGTAGAAATGTAAGTTTATTCCTACAACTAGAAATGAAACCAAAAGGAAAAGACATGGCACACATACACAATTAGCTCTAAAGCATTCATTGTCCGTTCTGATGCTAACCCAATAATCTTTGGCCATTGTCTTTTAAGGCTGTATTTTATATTTAGAAAAAGCTATGTCAGCCCTAAGACGATTTAAAACACACATCCCAAAGAGGGCATGCCTCTCAAATCAGTGCTACACTGTTGTGATTTTAACTGCTACGATGATTTTTTTTAATGACTATATTTATTCTACTCAAAGTTAAATAGGTAACAACTGTTAAGAAAATGTAAGAAATTTTGAATCAAAAATAATTATATCCAGATAATAAACACATAAAAACTACAACTGAAGCTTCAGATTACTTCTGTTTTAACAGGATATTTGCAAATTTGAAAATAAGTACAAATATTCATAAAATAGGAAAGCTTCTTTATTCAGTAATTATATTGTCTACCAATATATGATCAACAGGTTTTTTTCATCACTTGTCAAACCCTTCCACAGTCGACTGCAATAGCCAGTCTTACACTTAAGGCATCACATACCATCTTAGTTGGTATTATTGTATCTGCTTTAATCAAATCTAATGATTAATTTTAATTCCAACCTTTCTATTATAAGTTAAGCTTGTCTCCACCCTCCCCCCACCCAACAGACTGTGAAAGAGCTTAAATCAATGTCCTGTTCCAGATTATTCATTCAAACACATTCACACCTCTAAGAAGGCAAAGCAATAAAGTTAATCAGTGAAAAGAGATTCCATAGTGAAAATATGAACAAAATGCTGTGGGAATAAAGAAGTGGTGAATTACTACCATAAGGACAGAAGAGATTCTTAGAATAGTCATCATCTGGCTGGAGGAAAAAGGTGGTAGTTTCCAAATAGAAGGAAGAGCATATGGAAAAGACACTAAGCTACAAAGGTCTGTGTCAATTTCAGGGAGCAGAAGGCAGGCGGGTATGGCTGCATGGAAGCTTACACGGTGGGAGTATGGAGAGAAATAAAAATAGAAGTGGGGGTCAAATCACTGAAAATCCTCTAAACCATTCTTGAATCTTGCTGAAATTTTAGGAGGAAGGAAGTTAGGGTTTTTTGAACTGTGCTTTCAAAAATGAGTATACTAGGTGTATACTCATATACTATACGCTATATATATTCTCTCTATATACATATATAGTATATTATATATACTATATACTATACATGAATGAAGATGGTAAAGTAAAAAACAAACAGGAAATGAGGCCACTGCAAAAATTCTGCTAGAAAACATTCATGAGGCCAAGGAGGTAAAATGAAGAGAATATGCTGACAGACGCTCCCGAGAGGGAGGAGAGAGAGACTCGAGGACGAAATTGAGGTTTTCCAGAGACCTGTGAGTCTTTCAAAACCTAGAGGCCTGCTGAATCCTGTATATGTTTCTGAACTCGGGTTTCCAAAATCACCTCACCTTTTTTCCAGGTGACTCAGTGTCATCTAATAGTTTTCAAAGCGTATCAGCTTCACTTCCACTAAGTTGTTTGAGATACAGCACTTTTTGAACCCATGTAAGATGTCCTCACTGGAAATTCTATCCCACACCACAGGAGCCGTTTGCATTACTGTTAGGAAAGCCGGGGTTTTGTTCATCCTACAGCTGTATGTATAATGCCCAATTGTCACTCCTTACTATATTGCTTTTCGAAATGCCCTTTAAAAGACCTGTGTACCTCGATATTTGACTCCTGCATTATGAGATCAACCACCACAAAAATTTCTAAATCTGGGCTAAAGTTACTTCCCTCCCTTGTTAAGGACTCCATCCATGAGCATCAGTTCACAGGACACGCCAGGCCCTAATACGTCCTCCCCAAACAGAGCTTAGTGGTTTGAAAAAAAATGAAAAGTGTCTACAATATGAGAGACACCGTTAGAAGCAAAAGTGAAAGTGACTTCCTTCAAGGAGTTACTCTTAGGATATAAGGCTAGTTAGCCTTACGATCAGGCAAACACAGGGCAAATTATCAGTTTCTAAAAGAAACCATTTAAAAGCTGGAAAATAACTGCTTCTAAATGACTTGCTAATTGTAAAATATGCAGCAATGAGGAAAACCACTCACCATCTCATGTACTCAAGTACTATTTGAGGACAGGGACATCCATTTTAATAAGGATAGACCAGAAGGAAAAAGGACGGGAAACAGTTCATTGATACTACTTCTGCGAGATAGTTCATAAAATGTTTTATATGACTAATCATACTAAAGTGGATGATATCTGATGTGGAAACATTTAAAAGATCATCTTCTTGGAAGCTCTGCCTGTGGTTTCATAAGTATTACCTTCAATAAAAGAGTCAATATTAAATAATGTTTACAAGTCCTGAGTCCAGAGCTGGACAGCTTGGGTTCAAGCCCAGCCCTGCCACCAACACATTATTTGGACTCTCTTCTGCCTCAGTTTTCTCATCTGTGAAATAAGGGTAATAAAGGGACTTTTGCCGTAAAGTTGCTGAGAGCAGAACTGGATTTAATATGTGTATAGAACAGGGCCTGAAACACAGAAAATTCCCAAAAGTACTAACAATTATTTGTATAACTGGCGCATTGGTGAGCTCTGAAGACCCAGACTTGAAAGACAGACAAAAGTAACCAAATTGGGAGAATAAGGACCTGTTTGATAACCACCACATCTCTAGGTGCTACTTGATCTATATGTTCTAGGGAATGTAGTCAGAGCCACAACAATCAGCCTTTTCCCTCTGAAAAGGAACCTCAATATACCAATCTAGAGATTGCTTAAAAAGATAATTCTAAAGAGCTGTGTAAACATTTAACTCTTAATGCCAACATTTTCTTAATTAAGATTGCCAGATAAAATATAGGATGCCAAGTTAAATTTGAATTTCAGATAAATAATGAACAAATATTTACTATGTGTTCCATATGATATTTGGAACACATAATACACTAAAAAAATTGTTTACTGGAAATGTAGGCTTAACTTACTTTTTTTTTTTTTTTTTTAAGTTAAATCTGGCAACCCAAAGACCTCCTGGGTGGCTCAGTCAGTTGAGCACCCGACTCTTGGTTTCAACTCAGGTCATCTCAGTCTCCTGAGATCAAGCCTGGAGTGAGGATCCATGCTCAGCGGGGAGTCTCTCTCCTTCTGCCCCTTCCCTGCTTGAGCATTCTCTAAAATAAATAAATAAAATCTAAAAAAAAAAAAAAATCTGGCAACTCTATTAACAACCCAAGTTTTAGATAAATGTGCCAAATTAGTTAATCCCCATAAAACAAGAAAATCAACTAAAGAAAGTATCTGGAGAAGCAGCATGGTAAAGAGAAAGAACAGAGATCTCAGAATCAGGCAAATCTGAGCTTTAAGTCGCCACCCTGTGCCAATTTATAACTGATGGATCTCAAAGACATTAGTATACCTACTTTAGCTTCACTGTCCTCACCTGGTAAATAGGGTTTAATTTACTAGTTTTGAGGGTTGCAGAATGGATTACATGAAGCAACACACAGTTGACACTCCCCTAATACAAGACAGGCAATAACTATCAGCCCTTACTCAGTTCTACCCCATACTATCTTAGCTCCAGAAACTCAAATTTCCCATCACAGTAGCCAAAACCGAAGAACTCAGTTTAACCCTCGACTACTGAACAGAACAAAGTGCCCCCCCAAACTGTGCCCACGAACAAACCTCCCCTCTCCTGACCATCTTCTTCCACTCAGCAGGTTCCTTTGGCAGCAGGACTTGCAAGTCTCCCCTGTTTTCACCCACCTGCGTGATACCTAACTAGGGCTGCCCGGAACTCTTTTCTTCTGACTGTGCTGAACAATATATGAACAGGAAAACCTTTCAAATGACTTCACACTGTGACTTCCTCACGTTTTTGGTCTTTCTTGTTTTTTAAGAATAAGGGCACATAGGGGCACCTGAGTAGCTCAGATGGCTAAATGTGACTCTTGATTTTGGCTTAGGTCGTGATCTTGGGGTCATGAGACTGAGCCCCACGTCTGGCTCTGCACTCAGTAGGGAGACTGCTTGGATTCTCTCTCCCTCTCCCCTGCTTTCTCTCTCTCTAAAATAAATAAATCTTTAAAAAGAAAAAAAAAGAAGAAGGGCACATAAACACATTTCAAATTATCATATAATGCTAAAAGCAAAATTGTTTTCTTAATTTTCAAAAAAAAGTGAAAAACCCTACTCACTCATTTGAATCAACAAAAACTCTAGAAGGACTGCAAATGCGCAAAATAAAATGATTTTCCACTGTGGCTCCTGTGCCTAGGTCTCTCTCCTATTTGGAGTCATACCACATGGGGGATTATTTTCTAATGTTCATTTTACAAATTGCTTAACTAACAATATGCTGTCCAACTTTCCATTTAGTATACCTTATCGGCTCTCTACACACTGTGATTTCTTTGAAGGAAAATTAACTAAATATTTCAGCAGTTTAAGTAGTGGGAAGGAAAGAATTAAGATTGTAGATACAAAGGTGCTGTAATTGTGTTTTAATCAGCTTATTAAATATAACATGAACATGTATCAATCAACTAACATTTAATTTCATGGTCTATGATTCAAAACTTTTCAAAAGCGTAACAGTACAAAGTTATCAGCATTTACTTAACAATTCCTTTCCAATTTTGTTTTAACTCATGTAAGCCACATAAAATACTGTATGACAATTGTTACATGTCCTCATGGACTGGAAGAAGTCATGATTCGGAATTAAAATACAAACATAATTTGAAATTTATCTGTCTTGTGAGATATCAGAACTTGATCCAAAAAGAAAAATACCAACATAAATAAAAACACAGCAACGTAATTCTTAAAGTTAGGGAACGCAATAGAGGAGTCTTTTGAAAGCCTATTTCCAAACACTCCTATCCCAATAGACAAAACTCCATGGACGAAACAAGCCACAGAGCTAAAGCTTGTTTTAAACTGTTGCTGCAGAAAATGTAAACAGATCTCTCTAAATCTCATTCAGAAAGTAAACCGCCTAACTGCACATTCATTTAGGAGTATTATACGAAGATTTCCCATTACAAAGTCACATTTTGACTTGGAATGTTTGTGCACACACTTATCTCTTTTCTTCCACTGAAAGAGGGGTTTCTTCATGATTCGAATCATTTAGTTCTTCACAGAATAATTTAGTTTACCTCAACTCTACTTTTGTGAAGGAGCAATGAAAATTATGAAGAAAAGCCAGCGGGTTCTGTTCTCCAGCATTTCGCTTGATAGCAGAAATCGCTTTCGCTTTAAAAGGTCTGTGTCTGGGGGCGCCTGGGTGGCTCAGCGGGTTAAAGCCTCTGCCTTCGGCTCAGGTCATGATCCCAGGGTCCTGGTATTGAGCCCCACATCCTGCTCTCTGCTCCGCAGGGAGCCTGCTTCCTCCTCTCTCTCTGCCTGCCTCTCTGCCTACTTGTGATTTCTCTCTGTCAAATAAATAAAATATTAAAAAAAAAAAAAAAAAAGTCTGTGTCTGGCCATTATTTTTCCCTCAAGTGGTGGAGGGCCTGAGGGTAGGGGTCATTAACATCTTTTACTAAGACAAAAAGACTCAACTGTGGTTGCTAAGATACCAACAGACAGAGTCACCTATAGCAGTGAGGACCACTGACTAGAGAGCCTCCCTCGGGAACAACACACTAACTACTGCTGGAACACTGAGACACAAAATCTCAAAGGCACAAGCAATCCCGCCCTTGAAGAGCTTTATATCATCTGCTGTTTGTATTTAAAATTCCAAAAAACATTTTAAATATATATATATATATATATTTTTTTTTTTTTTTAAGGAAGAGAAATAGGACAACAGGAAAGAGAGATGGAGGGAAGGAAACTAAAGAAAAGTGTATGTCAAGGTCCAATGTTTCATCTTAGTCTGCAGGGCCACATTCCCTGGTTCATTAGCTTATTTAACTAAGTCAGTATCATGTGCTGGTTACTCTTCTGGGCATTAGCGATGTGCTGGTTATAAGACAAAGGCTCAGCCCTCACTGAGCTTACACTCGTGCGGAGACGAAGAAGTGCTGTAAGTGTTGACGATCTCTGACTGTGCAAATGGGGCCAAGTGTATGAAGTTCAAGGAGCTTCAGGGGGGCACAGAGACAGGTCGAGAAGGCCTTGTCTATATTTAGCGATTATTATATGCCAAATGTGGTGCTAGGCAATGACGGGAGGCACATGTGCTCTGTCTCTCAAGTGTACTCAGGTGGGAGATCCCAGGGAAACTAATGAGGAATTTTTTGGTGCCACTTACTGGCCCCGGAAGCTTGACGAGCTGGTGATGTCTTCGTCATGAATAATGGCACTCACCTTCAAGGGTTATGGTGAGCATTCCATGTTCATAAAACATTTGGCACACTGCCTGGTGAACTACAAATTTTTATTACTATAGTTTAGTGTGCGTGTTATAGAATTTCAAAAAATGAGATTGGTGGAAATTGAGGATGGCATAAAAGGGGAGGAGATAATAAAAGTCTTTAAAAAATCTAAAAGGGAGGAGAAATGGGTTTACCTGAGAACCTGCAAGACATACTGCCAAGTGTATTTATAAGAAACTGAATACAGTGGAATCCCATCACCCACCTAATTAAGTGACAAGAACTAAACTGTGTATGGCCAGCAGAAAAGAAAGGAGAGAACAGTTTAAATACTAGAGGGGCTCTGCCATCATTACACTCAATAAGGGAATATTTTAGAGTGAATGAGATTTACAGAGAAAATCGTCTGTAGTTCTACAGGCAAACTCAGATCCCATGTGTGATGTGTGAGCACCTCACCCACTGTAAGTCTAGATATAAACAAAGATCTATTTTTCAGCACACATACCCAAAATGCAGATATACTCTTTAATCTGGCATACAAGTAAATAGCAAAAGGAATTTTAACTGCATGTGATCACCTTTTGTATGTACTTGATAACTATCGCTTGAAGATAATATTCTACCCATATGATCTACATTTGACAGACACTCAATCGTGCCCAAAGGACTTGGGGCCAGTATACAGCAGAGCCAGGATGCCTGCCTCATTCTGCCTGGCTCTAGATCCCTGCAGTCTTTCCATGATGCCCAGCCATCGGAGTCTGGATTTGAAGGGACAGGCTAACATTAAGGGAGAATATGACACAAGACATTTAAGAGGAATGGTTAATAAGACTGATAGGCATTTCTAAGAAAAGATAAAGATATTAAGATATTAAGTCCAAGGACAGAGAAACCAAAGTCAGGAGTATGACATGTGATCACTACAAATTCCAGGATAATACTGATTGTACATATTTTAAACCTCCGTGCATATTACATATTGAAGTTTTATGGAAATTCAAACATTTCAGCATCCAAACTGTCTCCAAGTACCTTTCACATCCAAAAGCAGCACACACGTGTATGCACATACACACACATACAACTTTACCAAATCATGTGTCCAGACCTAAAGTAACAAGTTCTACTGTCTTAGAAACAAAAAGGAACATATGCCAATAAACCAGTGGGAAGGGATATAAGTCAGGGATAAATGAATGTTGGGAGTAAAGAAAAAGCTTTCAAAGTACTAGATGAATAAATGGTGCCTCTGAAAGTAATGATGAAATGGAGAAATTGAGAAAAATAACAAACAGAAGTGTTAAGTCAGTCCTCAAAGGAAGTCTTTTGAAGTATATGCCCCCAAAAGTCTGGCAACCGAATTCAAGAAGTATTTACTCGGTGCCCGTGTACTCGCACTAATAGATCTATACACTGAGTCATGTTTCCCATTGTAATTTTAGTAATTTTCCCTTACGTTGCTGGAAAAAGTCTCCAATAAATAAATAAATAACAAAAGCTGTCATATGAAATAATAACAAAAATGATAATGACAGAAGTTCCTGGAGCCATGTGTCAGGCTTCTTCCTCATCCTATGAAGTAGGTACTTTATCCTGATTCTACTGGGGAAAAAATACTTACTTTCATATTCAGTAACTTGCCTAAAGTTGTCTCACACCATGGGCTTGGGACTCCACACTCAGGTCCACCTGACCAAGACTCTTAACCACTTCACATTGTTTCTCCATTTTAAAGATTCAAACGTTCCCACGAGAATTCTGCATTTTTTAGTGCAGCGTTTATGAACATGAAGTAATTTCCCCATGCAGTATTTTATAAGAAGTAACTATAATGAACAGTCAGCACTTGAAGTGAGTGCAACTTTTCATTCCCAAAACGAAGATCTTCTTGTGCTTATTACCATTTCACATTGTACAAGTACTATCCATGAATGGCACGTAAATTGACAAAAATAAAAACTCAAAATACAATGACATATTTAAAAAATCTGTTACTGTAATAAGTCAACGAATGTCTCAAACATTTGAGAAATTGGATCTACCAGATTCTCATTAAAATACTCTGTGTGGACAGGGGCTTAATAACCTGTAGTGTTTTATTTTACCTGGGTCATTATGGGAATGAGGCACCACAAAGACTTGAAGGGGCTTAGAGTCCCATTCATTAAATGAATAGCTAATGTCAAATCCTTGTTTCCAAACTCCACCATCTGGATTGTCAAAAGGAATTAGACTGTAAACATCCAACATCTAAAAATACAAAAGACAAAATAAAGGGGAAAAAAAAGTAAGTTTAACCATGCATTACCATTTTTAATTTGAACTTACTGTTGGAAAATATTTGCTCAGAGCTATTCACTGTTGTACTCTGTATGTATTTTACTAGATAAAGCTATTTCTGTGTACATTAACTAAAGAGTTTAAGGCAGAAAACATTTAATTACCATTCAAATTCTTAAAATGCTACTGTTACTTAACTATCCTGATAAATAAGCCCCTCCCCCATCTGCTTCTAATTAAAAATAAGTTCATTCAATTACTTCTTGCCCTGCTTGACTTCTAATACAATCTAATAGAAACTGATAGGAACTAAACTGCAAAGAAAAAATAAGTTTTTTTTTTAGCAAAGAAAAAATTTCTGATGAAATGCAATTATGACCAAATATTTCAGCATTTTCACACACAATACCGATAATTATTTTTTATTTCAAGTTGTCCTTTTTTTACAATTAATTGCATATATTTTAAAATCTGTACCTGAATGGAAATGCATCTACAGCTATTCCTTCACTTAGCACATATTATTTACTGTCTTCATTCTAAAAATAAAACTACAACTGAGTCAATGAGGCATAATCATGTGAAATTTGAAATTTTTAAATGTTCAAATGTTGCCTACCATTTCCAATGTAATAATAGTCCTAGGTAATAACCTATTTGGATACAAAGGAAAAAATACTACAGGAAAAAAAGGAAACCTAAAAACTTGTATTTTTCATCCCCTCTATAGGAGAGAGAACACAAATGTCTTTGGTAAAATTTAAATTATGTAAAATCATTTTATATTTTAAAATATTTAAGCAGGCTACAAAAAAATTTAAAGATACCAAGCCATTATGTAAGAAATGAATACAAAGTATTTTAAGGCAACAACATCTCACTTCACAATGTATGAATTTATTTAATAAATAAAATAAAATGCTCCCAAGGAACAGTCGATAAATTTTCAGGAACCAGCTGGAAAGGAGGATGTGTTAGCAGTCTCTGTTACTCCTTCTTTTCCTAGCCATGCCCTTGCTCTGTCCCACACACTGCCTCACTCTGCCCACCTTCTGGGGTTGTTCAGCAACATGGCTGATTCTGTCCAGCCCAGATTTAACAGCCCCCTCCTTTTTTTGTTGTTTTCCTTTAAAACGTACTTGTTTAAAATCTTTACAAGGCCAAGACTCACAAAAACAGATATACCCTCACAACACAGTGTGTGAACTTGGCCACACACTAGTTGATAAGATTATAAGCACAAGGCCTGGCCAACTCTGTCCCCAGCTGTTGGCCTGTGAGCCATGACTTCAAGATCCTATCATGTTCTCTGTCCCCAGAAATTAGTGGAAACATCTACTCTGAAGCGAGGCCAGAGCCAACCCATTTGTCCAACTGTAAAATATTTGCTCTTTATGGCCTTGTCACCCAATTCCAGCTGCAGGTCTAAGGTACAAGTTAAACACAGCTCTGTGCTAACTGGCAGAACAGAGCATATTTGACCTTAAATTTAAGAAAAGCAGAAGTCCTTTCTTATCCTAGATTACAACTCCTCTACCCTCTAGAAAGGTGCTATCCAAGAGAAACAGAATCCAAGCCAAAAACCTTAATTTTAAATTTCCTAGTAAAATGAAATAAGTGAAATTAATTTTTATGATATATTTTATTCAACCCAATATATTCATAATATTATCTCCACATATATATAAAATGAAACAAAGTATCTTGCATTTGTTTTCACAGTAAGTCTTTAACATTAGAGCACATCTCAATTCAAACTAGCCACATTTCAAGTGTTCAGCAGCCACATGTGGACAATGACTTTCATACTGAACAGCTCAGCTCTAGAGTATTTCCCTTCCCTCTCTCACAAAGAGATATTCACCAGAAGGTATCTAACCCTACACTGTGTGAAACCTATAATGTGTAACAGATATATAGTAAGAATAGGGCTTTTCTTATATTCTTTATAGGAAGATAAGAGAATCTCTTTAGCCAAATTTAAACCACTAAAGGTCTTCATCTACTAGATCACATAAGACCTAAAAAGCATACAAAAAGGCCATAATCATAAAGTATACAATAATAAAAAAAAATTGGGGAAGCATAGAATTATAGAATTTTATCACTACAAAGAACTTTAATGATCATGTGACTAATCAATTTACTTTACAAAAACAGAAACTGGAATCCAGAGAGTTTAAGTAACTTACTAAGTTAAAACAGACACCAGATCAAAAAAGAAAGAAAAGCAAGAAAAACTCAATGATCATTAACAAATGCATACATTACCTGCACATCTGAATTCTGACTTCCACTCTGCAAAGCGAATGAACAGTCTTCGGGGTCCACTACAAGGGACAATTGTTTTGATGGCAGAAGAGGTGAGCCAGCACCTTGGCTGAAATTGCCTTGTGAACTTTTTGGACCATCCTCCACAGACTCACTCAAATTGATGACCGAGTCTCTAATATTTGAGATGATCTCATTATTCTCAGCTAGCAAACGTTCCAAATGGTCTATTTTTTCTTGCAACATTGAGAGCTGGCCCTACAATAAAAAAGAAAAAGGCAGCTATATGAAACTCTAATATAGCTCTGCTGAGGCACACACATTTTTTTTTTTAAATTATGTGCCTGCCCAAGAGGGCAGCCACTCACCCTTTACTTTCCACTTTTATAAGTGGGATCACAAAAAGCGTGAACAGCTGGCTGTGTTGAAACACCAATTTACAGCAGAAAATCTCCATGGCTGCAATCTTTGTTTAATCGCATTTTAAAATGTGCAACAGAGAGACCAAAAATATTTGGGGATTTATTTCCTATTGCCCCAAACCCAGTCCTAAAAGATTGTTGAGTTCTCTATAATAGCTAAGTACAACATATTATGTTCAGGTATGAAATTTTAAATTTCAGATAACTGATACTAGTTACTTGAAAGGGTCAAAAAGTACGAACCTGAAAAAAATCATTCCATTCTAGTAACCCTAGCAGACAATCCTAAATAAGAAGTATCATCTAGAGGAAGATCAATTAACCAACTTGAATTAGCTATATGCATGAAGAGTAACCACGCTAGAGGTCATGTAGACTGCTTTTCCTACATTGTGTGACTTTAAGGTTTTTTATTGTTTTTATTTTTCTTTTTTAAAGATTTTATTTATTTTAGAAAGTGAGAGACAGAACACAAGTGGAGGGGGAGGGGCAGAGGGAGAAGTAGGCTCCCCACTGAGCAGGAGCCCTGATGTGGGTCTTGATCCCAGGACTCTGGGATCACAACGTGGGCCGAAGACAGACACTTAGCCAAGTGTGCCACCCAGCACCCTGAATTTAAGGTTTTTTCATTGATCCTCACATTTCATTAAGAGGTTTGTCATCTTTATAACATAAACCTTGTTGTAGAGAATAATATTTCAGCTTATGAGAGCAAGGACACTCTTTGTCTTCTCCACTCCTATATCTTGGGCCTTAAATATATGGTAGATACTTAAATATTTGTCCCATGGCCTTTATATTTCTGGAACTCCACAATCAATCTTTAGTGAATACCCACTGTACCAGGCATAATGCTACATGCTGGGAAGACAGATATACATAAGATATGGGTCCGTACCTGAACAAAGAAAGTGACAGCCTACCCAAAAAGTCTACACTGGGGTTTAATAAAATAACTACACGTACAGTGAGCAAATAACTCTGGACACCCAAAAACAAAAGTTCTATCTCCAGTAAAAAAACAGGAAGTCAGAAAGAAGGAAGAAGAAAATAACAGGAGGACAGTAAGAAAGAGGAAGGGAAAAGAGAAAACACTTAAATGTCCAAAGGTAAAGAACTGGTCAAATGGTACATCTATATCATGGAAATGCTTTCAGTCACAGAAAATTTAGAAATATAAATTCCTTAAAAACAGAAATATGTGGGAAGGTATTTCAGGAGGTACAGTGGAGAAAACATTCAAAAACATGCACAAAATAATTGGAATTTGATACCATCCTTTTTGAAAAAAAAATATGAAAGACCATAATCAAGATGGTAAAAACTGGTTATGGGTATTTATATTCTTCTTTAGCCTGTTATGAATAGCTGCTGACTTTGTGATAGGGAAGCCAGGAGAAAACATGATTCTACTTCTGGGTTAGAGTCCAGTTCAACAAAGGGGAGGGGACGGGTCAGCAGACTGGTGTCTACTAAGGGAAGGCCACTGGAGCAAACTGTGTGAAACTGACAGAAGTCTGAAGGGACTAGAGAAAATATTTTGGAATGAGAAAAGAAATATCCAAAATTAGAAGCAAGTCAGCAGCCCATTATCTTTGTGGGGAGGAGGGACGTGGAAGAGAAGATGACACTGGGGACAAATATCCAAAGCGAGAAACAAGAAACATTAAGACAGCCTCCACAGACCTGAAAGATGCTCCCCCACCCTACTTAGAGACATGTGACAGAAATAGCTCTATATGTCAAAACTGTAGTCCTATAAGCCAACTGTCTCCTCTGGGGTGGCATGCTCTGTCTCTAAGAGGTAAAGCTCTGAAGCCTGTTCTCCAGCCTATTATACAGAAGCCGGAAGTGCAAGGTTTTAACACAGAACTCATCCTGTAAGATAAGCCCCATTTCCTCTAGTGAAAAGCAAGAGGGAGAACATGCATCAGCTCATGACTAAAAATGGCAAAGCAAAGGAAACAGGATGGATCAGTGCAACACCAGTTCAGGGCTCAAAGAGAAGCTGGGTTAACCATGGAGACTTTGGGTCAGCAAAGCTAGTGAGCACTATCATACTACAAACCCTTCTTTATCAGCAGACCTCGATGCTGGTTGAGCGATTCTCAGCAGAACGGCCAAAGGCAGTCCCCTTGGCATAACCCGAAGCTCACCCAAAGAAGCTCAAAATACGTGAGAGTCCATACAGATTTTCCTAACTAATCCATACAGATTTTCCTAAACAGACATGCTATCAAAGACTGCCTGAAATAAGGGGAAAAACTTTTCTTGCTTATTTTCAAAACACGGAGACTACAGCTTTTTGAAATCTGATGTGTTCTGTTGAATATTTCCAATCCTGAAGATACAAGCGATGCTTGCAATTTCTGCCACAGCAGGTAACAACAGTAAATCAAGTTCCTCTGATTCCAAGCAGAATTAGAACATGATGACTTGTCCTGCCTCTAGTAAAGCTACCCTCCTCCATACAATAAAACTTAGTCTAAAGTATCAGCACCCTAGAGCTTTTAAATACTACATGTTTCATCATCCAATAAACTAGCAGTGTATAAATTAATACAGGGGTGCCTGCACTTCTCCAGACCTTTCTGTACTTTCAGGAAATGATAATTTTGGAGCCATGCATATAGCAAAGCTGCCTACAGGTAGTTCACTAAGCACACACTGAGAAAGACGAGGACTCCATCTGGGAATATGGGGCCCTAGCCCCATAACCCATGGATGAGAGTATTACTCAAAATAAACATTACAGGAGATAGATGTTTCGTGAAAAATAACCCCACAGGCACCAAAGACGAATTTTGATCTCATTGTAGCTTTAAAGATACAATTAATGATCAGTACCTGGAATTCTGTACCGAACTAATAAGACCATGGAGAAAATTGTGGCCTGGGGATATGTCAGCAGAATAGTCTAATGAAAATCATTTTTTATAAACTACCTTATGCGGTGCCACAAAGCCTCCCCCCAAATGGCTGAAATTCTTAAAACACACACACCTCATAAGCAAATTTTGTATATTCAACAGAGAAGAGTAGTATGGCCTTAAAAGGATGTGCTTGTAGTCTGCATTAAAGGAACAGAAATCATAGATAATGTTCAATTACACTGACAAGTCAAGGAATACTGATAGTAATACTGAAAAAGACAATTTTCTGTAGGGTAAGAAAATCACTTGTGAGAAAACCGTTTTACTCTTTGATTTGCTAATCAGTTCTGTAGGGAGGCACTGCTGAGGAGTGGAGAAGAAGGTCATGATATTTCATTTACTTTGCTTTTGATGAAAGAGAAAAATTGAGCAAAAAAAAAAATATCACTAATCCGAATGACTGTTAAGAGAGAAAATTTAGAGCCTCATATAAGGCAAAACAGGATCAGTACCCACTCAGTCCTATGAGCAAAATCAATCAATGTACACCTACAGCTAAATCTGAAAGCTTATTACATAATTATTTGCCCCAGGTAAGCATTAGCTGCCGGAATTGGCATCACCATGATCACTCAAGCTTGGCTGAATCTGCACATCAGCATCTTCCTTCCTGTTACAGTGGGAAAAAAAAATGTGTGCCTTCCCCTTCCCCACTTCAAAGGCCAACACTTGACTGGTGAGCTCCACACCCATCTCTCTCAACAGCTCAAAGGCTGGTATTCTTTTGGTTAAAACTCTCTCAACACTGCTTCATCAAACTCCCTTTTTAAAAGTAACTCATTCTCAATTGTGTAACATGTAACCTCAGGTCAAGCGATACGAAATCTGCCATTCCCTTAAGCCAAAAATTGTAAAATTTACCAATTTCCTATGGTTCAACTTAACATGATATCCTATCCAAAACACCAAATCAAACTCCAGTGCTCTCCTTACCCCCACGATTCCCTTCCTGGGGCCCAACGCCTTCATAGACATACATAGAGTATGAAGAGTCTATACTCATCACGCCCCCTTTCCTTCTAAACTCCTATTCTCTCAACTGCCCAGTCCAATCAGCATCTGCCCACTGCTCTACCAAAACTGCCCCTGCAAAGTCCCCAAAGGCTTCCATGTTGTCAGTTATGATAAGCATACACTGCCCTCCCCTTACTCATCATCTCAAGGAGCATCAGCACACTAGACCATTTCTTCCGCCTGGCAACGTTTTCTTCATTTACTCGCAGCCCAGCATGCTCTTGAGATTCCTCCTGCCTCCTGTTTATCAGTCTCCTTCTCCCCCTAGCATCTAAATGATAGAGTGCCTGCCTCAAGGTTAACACCTGAACTCTCTGCCCTCTCTATACGACCTTAAGTTATCTCATCCACTCCATGATTTAAATTCCTTTTTCTTGTACTGATGTCTCATCTCTATTTCTATCTCCAGCTAAAGCCTCTTCTCTGAAAAACAAACCCATCGAGCCAAACAACTATCCCATTCCTCAACTTGGGTTTCAAACTTATGTCCAAAAGATACCCTCCCCAAAAATGCCTTCTATAATCCTCAAATTTTCAGGGTGTAGCATTAATCCCCATCTAGTTGGTCACTCCCAAAATCTTGGTGGAATAACAGATTCTTCCTCCTTCCTCACCCTATTCATACATCTAACTTATCTGCAAGCTCTTTCCTTACTACCTCTAAAATACTTGTGGAATCATTCTATATCTCTCCTTCTCAGCTGCAACCACAATAATCTAAGCCTCCAGCAACCTCTTCTGCCTAGTACATAGCAGCCTCTTAACTAATTCCTCAGTGCTAGGCTTACATCCTTCAACCACGCCCTGAGCAGCTGCGTTACCCTTCTAACAATCCAGTGGTAGTTTCGAAGTGCACTTCTACTACAATCAGTAAACACCTGCATCTATCTATCCTTCCCCCAATGTAGTTTCACTCTGATCTCAGCTCAGTTGTCAGCCAGGTCCTCCTCAACCCATCTCAGGACCTCCATACACATTCTCCCTTTATAAAGTCCTTCAAATCTCACCTGAAACGTTCCCTCAGCACAGTCTTCCCCAGCCGTCCTATTTAAAATAGGCCTTCATGTGTTATTCTCTATTTCCTGCTTCTTCCCTGGCCTTATTACATTTTTTACCTATTTATTCATGTATTGTTTCCCCATTTTCATCACTAAGTAAATCTCTAAATTGAGAACAGGCACCACAGCTGTTTTATTCATCACTGTACCCTGATGCCTAGCACAATGCCTGATGCACAAAAGAATTGCAAATATTTACAGCAGGGTGAAGAAAAAAAAAGTAACATATTTTCTAAGACAAGGCAGTATTAAATGCCATTTTTTGGCACACAGCTTGCACCAAAAATAATATGAATTAAAATAAAACAGTCTAACAATTTTTTTAAGAAAGAAAATTCACAAAAATCTTCACTGTGACCCAAAAAGTAGATAAGATGAGAAGCAAAGTCCTAAATTATAGGGTGATCTTCACTGACTGAGAGGGAAATGATATAGAAATTGAGCTATGTTTGGCCACAGATTGACAATCATGACCTTGAGAGTAGGATAGACTATGTGGCTCCTCTTTGAGGGCAGGCAAAGATTATGGACTCTGTGCAGTCCATCCAAAAGTTTCAACGTTCACTACTATCAGTAATCATAGCTCACTGGGCTCTAATTTCAACTGATGCAGGGGATAAAGAGGGTTTGGTAAAAGAACCCAAGATTGATTCTGAAATTCTTCCTACTACAGTAGTGGTAAAAGATCTTCACTCAACGAAATCAAGTTTCTAGTTAAGAGAATGATAGAGAAAATATTATTTATAATATAATCACCAGTGGTGGGATTTGAAAGAAACAAAATTTTACTGCAATACATATGTGTGTGTGTGTATGTCTGAAACTCATACCACCTGTCATTCATGCTTTCTTTTCCTGCTTCTTGTCAGATTTTGTTAGATTCAGTAAATCACTTCATCACATCAGTATATTTTTGGACCTGGATTCTGTCATAAAATGTGCCCACCGTGTACCAATGTAATCACATTGGGTAAAAGGCTCTAAGAGTAACCATCAGAAGCATCTGAAAGGCTGCTCAAAACTACAGATCTCAGGGGCCCCTGGGTGGCTCATTAGGATAAGCATCAGATTATTGGTTTTGGCTCAGGTCATTATCTCAGGGTTGTGAGAGGGGGCTGGGCCGCAGTCCAGCTCCAGGCTCAGCAGGGGCGTCTGCTTGAAGATTCTTTCCCTCTGCCCCTTTCCCTGCATGTGTGCATGTGCGCTCTCTCTCTCTCTCTCAATTTCCAATAAATAATCTTTAAAAAAAATTACAAATCTTAGGGGATCCACCCTGGAATCTTGGGAAGGGTCCCAGAAACTGCAATGCTTATGCTCCACAGGTGACTCTGGTGATCAGCCAGGTTTGGGACCTACACCTCCAACCTCATGCATGTCAGCGAAATACTTTAGATACACAGCCAATAAGCCATTCGGCAATCACCCCTAAACTACCCTAGAGGGTGACATAAATCACAAACCTGCACCCTTTGATAATCTGCTTAACTGGATATTAATTCTCCTAATTATCTTTGTACCAGGTTCCTCCATTTCATGCTTTAGGATATTATACCTCACCACATTTTTATTTTTAGTAACTGCAAATAATGATTATCTTTAGTTTTAATAACTCCTTTTACCAGCTAAAGATAAAGGCAGTTTAGCTGAACAGTTAAGCACAAGAGCTCTGGGTCAGACTTCGTGAGTTCTAATCTTCAGTTTGGCACTTAGAAACACTGTGACCTTGGGGAAGTAACTTAACTTTCCTGGACCTCAGTCTCCTTTATAAGCAAAATGCAGTGCTAACACCTATTGGTTGGAATGGCTGCGAAGAACTTAGCACAGAGCCTGCTACTAAATAGGCATTCAAGAAGACATTACTTCTGCTATTGCTGGAACAAAACTATGGCTTTCTAAAATCACTTTGTTTTCTGGTTTTTTTTAAAAAGATTTTATTTACCTATTTGAGAGAGAGAGAACAAGAGAGAGAACAGTAGCAGGGGGAGGTGCAGAGGAAGAGGCAGAAGCAGACTCCCCACTGAGCAGGGAGCTTGATGTGGGGCTCTATCCCAGGACCCCAGGATCATGACCTGGGCTGAAGGCAGATGCTTAACCAACTGAGCCACCCCAGAGTCCCTAGCTTTCTAAAATCACTTTGAATGGTACAACTTTCCAGGGCACAACAACTGTGATAAGAACAGACTCTAAAGTTAAGCCAAGAGTAATGTCATCAAAATGGCAGCATGGGAGACCCCAACCTCCATCCTCCCACAAAGATCAACACTGAAACAGCTATCCATGAACAAAAACAGCTGTGGGGCAGCTCTGAAGTCTACTTATAAAACTTTAAAACAGAGTGGAACAAAAAATCTGAAAATAACCACACAGGGGAAAAAAAAAAAAAGACTGCTTCATTTTGCTTGCATCATCCCATCCCCCAGGGCAGCAATGCTCAATGCCAAGAGGGAACTCTCTGCCTAGAAAGAGTTCCTCTTGCTAAGAAAGAAGAGCAGGGTCAAACAGGCCCCTCAGCCACTGGGAGCACCAACCACCCAAAGAGACACAGAGAGACAACTAGGAATAAGGAAGAAAAGCAGGGGCTACCAATAGTAGCCACACAGCATGAACAAGAATGGTTCACAGTGACCTGCTCTACAGACAAACCCAGCTTTCACATCGAAGGAACCAATAGCCAGCAGGGCTGCCATGGAATCCCTGCAGATTTTACCAGTTTTCACACCCCTTGTATCGGCATTTGCTCATGCCACCCACTGTGGCCCTCCGGCTCTCTCCCCACCAAGCCCCTCTGGAACCTGGGAACCACGCCAGCAGCCAGCTCAGGCTTCTGTGGCTGCAAAAGTGCAAGACTCCAGCCCAGACCCACATGGCTGATCCCCACTGCCATGGAGTTAACCCCTCCAGCTATGCACATACATGCTGCCAATCTGACACTTGTCACCAGCCTCCATTGCCTGCACACATTCAGGAGGAGACTGCAACAATGGGAGAGCAAGCTGACAGCCAGAGCCTCCACAGCTACTTGTGAACATGGATGAGGTCCTATCTTCAGTCACTAGTCTGCACCATCATCCTCTCCTGGCATCAGACACTCCAGCTGTGCAGAGCCCATCCCCAGCTTGACCTCCATTGCCAGCCTCCACTGCTGTGTGCCTGTCGTGAGACTGAGCAGTCATGGTAGTACCCATCAACCACCTGGGCCCCTGCAACTACCAGGGCACCCACTGTTGGCCCCAGCTTTGCTGCCTTCCTTGGATTCCACCATTACATTCATGTGTGCAACAAGCCCCTGCCACTGCACAGGCCTCTACAGCTCAGCAGGTGCACACAACCAGCTTTGGCCACCACTGCTGTCTTCCCTAGCCCCTGTCACGGGGCCTGGAGGTGCCAGTGAGGACACAAGCAGCCCCTGCAGCCACCGCTGACACCCTGGAGCATTTGCCAAGGACCACACGGTTGTCAAAGCTGTGAACCCTAGCAACCTGAGCCAAAGAGACATCATGCCACCTCAAAAGGGATGTTACCACGTGCCCCTGAACTTGGTGCTCTATACCACTAGAGCTGGAGTCACAGGTGCTAGACCTGGGGACATGCTGGGATCACTAGCATGCTCCAATGTCCCCTCTCCCACACAGCTAAAAGGCTTCCCTTGCCAAAGTCAGTCCATAAAGTCTGGAAGAGGTGACTTCTTCAAAAGCATAAACACCTGTGCAAAGTTACAGGGATCACTAAAACTCAGGAAAACGTGACTACCAAAAGAATATAGTAAACCTTTCCAAAATGGAAATATAGCTATTGCCCAACAAATAATTTAAAATAATATTCTTAAGGATGTTCAGAGTTACAAGAGAATATAGATAAAAATTTAACAATATCAGGAAAACAATATAAGAACAAAATGAGAAGTTCAACAAAGAGACGGAAAACATAAATAAGAACCAAACAAATTTTGGAGTTGAAGGAAACAGTGATTGAACTGATGTCAACAAAAAGCTTTAAGACTTGACCAAGCAGAAGAAAGAGTAAGTGAGCTTTAAGAAAGATCAATTGAAATTATCCAATCGAAGGAAGAAAAACGAAAAAGGAATGAAAAGGAGTGAAGAAAGCATACATCATCTGTGAGATACTAACAAAAGACTAATGAGCAATCTGCAAATTATTAGAATTCAAGGACAGAAAAGGAGAAAAGCTTAATTAAAGAAACGATGGGGGGCGCCTGGGTGGCTCAGTGGAGTGGGCTGCTGCCTTCAGCTCAGGTCGGGTCGTGATCTCAGGGTCCTGGGATCGAGCCCCACGTCGGGCTCTCTGCTCCGCAGGGAACCTGCTTCCTCCTCTCTCTCTGCCTGCCTCTCTGCCCACTTGTGATCTCTCTCTCTGTCAAATAAATAAAATAAAATCTTAAAAAAAAAAAACAAAAACAATGGCTGAGAACTTCCCCAATATGAAGAGATATGGATATTCAGGTTCATGGAACCAAGAGGTCACCATACCAAATCAACTTAAAGAGATCCTCTCCAAGACACATTATAATAAAAGTGTCAAAAGTCAAAGAGAATCTTAAAAGCTGTAAGAGGGGGAAAAAGGAAGCTCCATTAGACTATTGGTAGATTTCTTAGCAGAAATTTTATAGGGCAGGAGATAGTGAGACGATACATTCAAAGTACTGAAAGAAGAGAAATGCCAACCAAAAATATACCATCTGACAAAGCTGACCTTTAGAAATGAAGAAGAGGTACAGATTTCCCCAAACAAAGGCTAAGGTGGAATTCATCACCACAGCACCTGCCTTACAAGGAATGCAGAAAATAGTTCAAGCTAAAATAAAACACACTAGTTAGTAACATGAAAGCCTATGAAAATATAAAACCTACTGGTAAAAGTTAAGCATACAGTCAAACTCAAAATAAGACTTCAATATGGTGGAGTGTCAGCCATTTAATTATACAGTAAAATGGTTAAAGGACAAGAGTGTTAAAAATAACGGCAGCTACAATATTTGTTAATGGATACACAACAGAAAAAGATGAGCTGTGACATCAAAAACATAAAAGGGAGGGTAAAATAATAATAGGGTAAAGTTCTTGTATGTGATCAAAGTTGTTACCATAAAATATATGTTATATCTATAAAATGTCTATGTAGTGTCATGGTAACCACAAAGCAGAAAACTATAGCAGATGCACACAAGATGAGGAGAAAAGAATCAAAGCATACCACTATGGAAAATCCCAAGTCACAAAGGAAGGCAGCAAGAGGAAGAAAGGACCATGGAAACTATAAAAAAGACAATCAATAAAATGACGTTAAGTTCCTACCTATCAATAATTACTTTAAATGTAAATGGACTGAATTCTCTACTCAAACGACAAAGAGTGGCTGGATAGATTAAAAAAAAAACAACAAAACAAAATCAAACAAGACCTAACTGTATGCTGTCCATAACAGACTAACTTCAGGTTTAAGGACACACATAAACCCAAAGTGAAGGGATGGAAAGAGATATTCTATGCAAGTATATGTGTATACACACACACACACACACACACACACGCACTTGAGAACTATTCAGCCATAAAAAAGAAATCTTTCATTTATGACAACATCGACAGACCTTGAGGATACACTAAGTGAAATAAGTCAGACAGAAAAAGTCACATACTGTATGAAATCACTTACATGTAGAATCTAAAAGAGCTGAAGTCAAAGAAACACAGTAGAATGGTAGAGCTTGGAAAGGGAAATGGAGAGATGTTGATGAATGGGTCTAAACTTACAGTTATTTAAAAAAAACAACAAAAATCCCTTTCAATTATAAGATGAGTCAGTTCTGGGAATCCACTGTACAGCATGATGATTACAGTTAATATTGTATTACATACTTAAAGTTGCTAAGAGAGTAAATCTTAAATGTTCTCATCATAACAAAGAAATGGTAATTATGTGACATGATGGAGGTATTAGCTAACACCATGGTAATAACCATTTTGTAATATATGAGTGTATCAAATCAACACATTGTACAACTTAAACTTAATACAATGTTCTACATCAATTATATCTCAATAAAGCTGGAAAATAAAATAAGATAAAAAATGAAGCCAAGCCAATTATGAATTACAGCTCCACTACCCCAGTGAATCTGGGCAAACTATGTAACTTTCCCATGACTGTTTCCTCATCTGTAAAATGAGGATAATGAATAATACCTCACCCACAGGGTGGTTATGAGTGTTCAATTAGTGAGCACATATAAATGAGTTTAAAGAGTGTCTGGTGTGATAGGCAGAAGGATGGCCATCCCAGTGATGTTCAGGTTCTAATCCCTGAAACCTGTGACTCTGTTACTTTACATGGCAAAAGGGACTTTGCTGATGTGGTTAACGTAAGGATTCTGAGATGGGGAGACTGTCCTAGAACACTGACAGGCCAATGTTATCATGTGGGTCCTTATGGGGGAAAAATGGGAGATGGGAATCAGAAGCAGAGGAGATACAAAGAAAGAAGAGGAAGTCAGAGTGACGCCATGCTGGAGGAGGCCTGGAACCAAGGAATGTAGGTAGCTTCTAGAAGATGGAAAAGATGAGGCAACGGATTCTCCCCTAAAGCCTCCGGAAAAGAGGCAGCCATGCCAACATCTTGAGTTCAGTCCAGTAAGACCCATTTCAAACTTCAAATCCTCAGAACTGGAAGACATAGATTTTTCTGCTTTAAGCCACTCCGTGTGCTTTGTGACAACAACAATAGGAAACTAACGTAGCCAGTAAAGAGCTGACCCTATATAAATAAAGCTTCCACTGGCTGGTCCTCTTAGAGAAGTCCGTCCAAATCCCCATCAGAGAGTTGGAGAGCTGTGAGCCTCCAGCAGCTGAGAGACCCTGCAATGGAGCAATGAGAGGTGAGAGCATCTGACTCTACAACCTGTCTCTTGGGGGCATGTTTTGGTCTCACGAGGCTCTACACCTATCTTTGACCAAAGGACGTAGGAAAAGACTTAATAGTTAAAAATATTTTTCCAGGAAAGAAACATCAACATCTTCATCTTGAACTGCTTTAGGGTCAATGAGTGAAAAGTGTTTTAAGGCTACTCTGGAGCTATGGTGGGGCAATCGGGAGTCAATGTTGTGGTGGCTTGGATCGAGGAAGTGGAGGAAAGCAAAAGGCTGTGACAAGACAGATGAGCTAGGAAAGGGAGGTACAAAGAAGAAAAATAGCCGTTGTGTTTTGTTTCGTTTTTTTACTGAGGCAAGTGGGAAGAAGATGGGTGGCATTTTAGGGAAATCAGGAGCGAGCCCCGGGAAAGGAGCAGAGGGAGGGGCAAAGGTTCTGTTCTGGAACTATGAGACAGCTCAACGGCGGCGTGAGGTAGACACGAAGTCTCAGAGTCAGGAGAATCTATATTTGAGTGGTCAGTATAAATAGGAATTTAAAGCAGTGGCGACAAATGGGGATCACCTATAGAGAGTGCCCAGATCTGCCTTTAATAATTGCAAAAGGCTCACCAGGCAATTCTCACACATCCCCAGTTAAGAACCACAGTATTAAAGCTAAATATAAAAACAGTGATTTGGTAAAAGAGAGTCTGTTTTTCCAGCAGGGGTGTCACCGTTCCCGCAGTAGCTCCAAGTCAGTCAGCCGCTATTCAACTACACAGAAGAATCCTGCTATTTATATTCAGTCAGATCGCAGGCACTTAACAGGAAGGCATTCTGGTTTCATAAAATGATAAGAAACCCCTCAATGACCACCCCACCTCTTAAGATGTGTGGTGCTGAGGCCAGAAAGAGGGTGACCTGAGGCTGTGGCCACAGTAGTGTATGTAACACTACAGTTTTAACAAGCCACAAACCACAGTGACAAATGACCTTTTAATGGTGTTTTCCAGACCTGAAGCTTATCATGCCTGAATCTCTTCCAAGGTATTATTGCCTTTGTGCTTCCACTGGCCCATTCAAAGAAATAAATGTACTCACCATATGAGCACAAAGAGCACTTAATTATGTAACACCTTGCCAAAACACAGGAGTGGTGGGCTTTGCCTTGACAAATTGTTACTCATCAATCTCACACCTGCCTACGTATGACGTTAGCAGAACCCACTCAGGCGCAGGTATACAAGAGTGCCAAGTGACAGCAAAGGAAAGAGCTGGGAGGGGACCCTCAGGACTCAGACATTGCCCCTGAATCACTGTGCCTCCCAGCCCTGACCTAGAGTAACAACAGGCCACTCCAGTTTCCCCCACCTTTGTGAACCCCATCTTCTCGCCACCTCCAAAAATGTGGTCAGGACTCCAGTTGCTGGCACTGTGTCCAGGCTCCAGGACGCAGCTCCGTCTCCACCCAAGGGTTTCCAGATGTAAATGGAGATCAGAACCATAAGGCCCCCACCCACACCATCCTCAAGCAGTTGCACAGAAACCACCTCCAGCCAAGGCCACATTTCAGATACAACGCTACTGTGTATAAAGTGAGATGCTGCTACTGTGTATAAAGTGAGATGCCCCAAAACAGCTATCTTTTTTAAAAGGATTATTGTAAAAAAAAAAAAAATAATAAAAAAAAAAATAAAAGGATTATTGTAACAAGGGCTTGTAAGTACAACATGTTTCGATTATAAAATATTTTCATACAGTGCAGCTTTATAACTTTCAAATACATTTAATAACTGCAGTTAAGTGGTGCTAAGCAAATTAGGTGTTGACTAAGAAAATTCTTTAATTCAGCACTTCCCGAACTGTTCTGTGGAACGTTTCCTTTCTTTACATTTTTTTTTTTTGGAAATTAGTTTTTTGAAAACCACACTAATTTTACTTCTACAACATATTTTTAATGTACTTCTATTCTTATACATAGCACTTATACATAGGAACATTTCTTATATCCAAAAGCTATGTCAACATATGTCAACACTTATATCAACAGGGTATCCCACCCAAGAACATGCATGGATGTTCTTAGGATATGCTTTCAGATGGCAACAATTCCCAGGGAACTAGGGTCATGCTGTCTAATGTCATCTGGTCAATGACTGTTGATCTATGTTGCTAATCTGTCTTACATTTTTTAAGATATGCCTACCTTTATGCACAAGGGGTGTTATTATGCACTATTTATACCACCTAATTTCATTCTGCATGGATGAATGACATACATTGTATTTTAGGATCTGAAGATAAAAGTTCCATCAACATAAGTTTACCCACGTAATTTTCAGAAATACGTTAATGTAAAAAGAGTACAACTGTTGGTAGTGGAAAAAGCAAATCAATCTACACAGTGTTAGTCTACTAAAATAAATGCAACTGACATGTGTAAGACAGTTTTTCATACAGAAAAGTTTTGGGGGGCCCTCTGAAAACAGTGTTGTTTTAAATCTATAAACAGCCTGCCTCCAATCTTATTTATACTAATCATTTTCTGAATAAGCCCATTCTGTTCCCTACAGACAGGAGAAAAGTAAGTGTCTAGGCAAGCCCCATCTGAATTACTATAAATTCTGAATTTCCTAACGTCTCATTTCAAGCAGCAAATATTCTAAAGTTTTACAAAGCCTTCCTACAGACTTCCTAAAAGTCCATCTGAACCATTCAGTCTACGAGGGCAAGGTGGGGCGCAGTAAACACCACAGAAGCAACAAACATAATAGTAAGGCACAGTAGGATATGTTAAAATATAATGAAAACAGATTTCTAAGTATCATACAATCAGCTATCAAGATAAGTTAAGGATACAAATTTCTCGGGTTCTTTTTTAAGTCTTTTTTCTTTATTTTAAACAATTATTGGTTAGGTCTTTCCCCTTAAAGTTTTAAGAAATATCCTGCATTTCAAGTGTTCTTGTCATTGGGCCCTACAAGTTTTCAAAAGTGGGCCTTGGGCCATAGACAGTTCTTATCTCTTCAGTTTGAGGAGGGAGGAGGGTGTGGTCAGCCCCTAATGAAAAAGGAATGGTTCTTCTTTACTATCAACAAGAGGTAGTTTGGGGGTACTCAGAAATCTGTCTGATCTTCAAAACAACCTTAAGCTATGAATCCCCTATTTCAAGTGTTGCCTTTTGATCTTTAATAAATCCATCTCTCTTGATCTCTCTCTCTCTCTCACACACACACAAACACAGAGTAATCTATTTTCTGTTCTTATAACCTAGGAAAAAAAATTATTTCACTCCATAATTTGGGCTAAAAATGAGAAGGGTCTTTTTTAGTTTCCTACTGAAATGCTTCTTTGAAATCTTTCTTTACGATGGTCTTATCTTTTCTTAGGTATGCTGATCAATGAGCTGGTTTCTGACAATTTGAATACAAGCTGCTTCATTTTATTAGCATCTGCTACACAATCATCTTAATACAAGAAGCATAGCTTTTGGCTATAAGAAATGTTCTTTGGCTGTTTGCTCTCTTCTCACAAAGCACAGTCCCGAGTGAGCTCATCCACTCTATGCTGCTGACTACCAGATCAGCATCTCCCTTCCCTAACCTCTCACTCGGGCACTGCAGCCCCCTTGGCTATTCTACTAACATCCACCACATCATACATGAACCTGAGGTTGGCTCCCCAAACCAGGTTATCTTCCAAACTATCCCTTTCTGCAAAGGGTATTAGCTCATTCTCCAAATGCCCCAAAAGAAAAAGGTGGGAAAAATTGTTTCATTCAAGCCACACACCCTTTATAAAAATCTGTGAGAAAGCCCTGATGCTTCTTTTTCCACAAAATGTCTGCACATTTTCCTCTTCCTCTTGATTCTAGCCATTTTGATACTGGTGTAGGGATTTAGTGCCTTATGTCTGTATTACCTTAAACAGATTCTCAGCTGCCTTCCTGTTTCTGAGTCTTCCTACACACTGCTACCAGAATAATCTAGATTGAATACTCTTAGCTCCCTTCCAGGTCTAAAATTTTCTATGAAATTAATTCTCCAACACGGCTTTTCCCAAGCAGCTTCCTAACATACTCAATAACTTTCAGTGGCTCACTATCATCTGACTCATGTAACTTCTCAGACTGGCTCCCGGGACAATTCACAATCTGATCCAAAGCTACCTACAATGTCTTCCCAACCACTTCCTACAAGCTCCAAAGACTCCAAATCAAACCAATCCCCTCACCTCTTCTCATGATTCCAGGCTCCTTCAAGACCCAAGCCTTAAGCTCATAACTCTACACTAAGATGTTCTTTCCCCCTGCAAAGTCCTACCCAATCAGAAGAGCCGAGTTCTGGTTCCAGGTCCTTTGGTCAACTTGAGCCAGGCCATTACCAGAACTTAGTATTGAATTTCCTTTAATGCCTCTGCCCTTATACCAAGAATTAAGATCATGGACTCTTATTTTATTCTTAGCTCTTATATGCCCAGAACCTACAACAGTTCCTGATACATAATGGCTACTCCATAAATCTCTGTTCATTGGTAATAACTAGCATTTACTGAACACATACTATGTGCCAGGCAGTTCTAACTCTTTTAATGCGTAATTAAATAACACTCAGCTGTCTCTAATTGTTTCACAATGACAGTTTCACAAATGACCACCTCAAATAACTAAGATGCTCTTGCAAAGCAAGAAACATTATCTAGTACATCTATCATAACTTCCACAGTACCTAACGCAAAGTAATTCGCAAATATGTGCTGAGTAAAGTACAACAGAAAGCACTGAATTATAGGCCAGGATGCATACCCCAGGTATGCTATGACTGGTTACGGGACCCAGGGCAAATTGGTGAAGCCCGATTTATGTGTCTCAGTGTCCTTCTCTGAAAAATCAAAGACTAAATTATCTGATTTGGAAGGACCTTCCCTACTCTAAAATTCTCTGACTTTTAATATTATGACTTTTCTAGGGGTACTGGTAACCATTAAGAGAATGACTACCTCCATAGATTCTCAAACTGCAAATTAAGGACTTTTTTAGGGAGAAAGTAATTCTGAGAATAATTCCCGTTCTTTGGCTTCCATCTTCTAATGTTCCACCAGTAAAAATGTCACCACAAAGGCCAGGACCCACAAATCCCACATTTTTCTGTACTTGTGATATGAAAGAACAGGAGTGAATTGCTGAGAAGTCTGTCTTCAGCCCCAAAGTACAGCCTCACCCAGCAGGAGGAGAGCTTTCCCCATCACAAAACACAATCAATCCTGGAAGAAAACATGCATTTGAAGTGATCTCTCTCTCACTGTCAAATAAATAAATAAATAAAATCTTTGAAAGAAAAAAAATCACTGGCAAATTCCTCAGCTCTCAAGGCTCCTGATTCAGGACAATGGGGTTCACTGGTGGGACTAGGTTACATCTGGGGCTTGTTCTGCCCTTGGAAAAAACATTTCATTTCTCTTGACTCCTAGAGGCAAGAGACTTTTTCCTTCTACAAATGAAGCCAGTGAGAAATCCACATGCATGTGAAAAATGCTGAAATGCATACATTTAAAAATGGAAAGACAATGCTTAAAAACTGCAATACTACTCAATGAGACTCATTAAACTCATTTTTGTTGGGACTAAGTGTACTGCAATTGAATGATGATAGTGAAATCTCTGAGAACATAAATTGGGGTGGTGGCTTGTGCCAAAAGGAATGAAGAAAGTCGCACATAACCTTCAAGAAGCATGAAGAAGTATCAAAATTAGCAAGAATTTATTACTCTTTGATGACTAGCAGTCCACTGTCCCTGCAGACATCCTGGTAGTTCTCCGCCTCCAAGCTGAGTAGCCTTCAGGGTCCCAGAGAGGACTGCCACCTTCCATCCTAATGGACACAGGCTCTGCCTCCACAATCCTAACCCAAGCTGTCCGAGTAGGCTCAGAATTCAGCCCATCTGTGAATTACAGCCAATCCCAAATACAATAAAGCCACGGTTTTTGATCTTGAGACTATGGATCAATTTTGCACTGTTCATGCCCCAGAACCCTCCATCCCACAGCAGTCTTGTAGTGAGAAGCCTGCAGGTGATAGAAGGGAAACAAATTAAACATGTCAAACATGTCCATACTCCAGCACAGAGGTTCCCCAAGGATACCTGGGAAATCTATGAAACACGGATATAACACCAGTTTTAAACCACAGTCTCAAACCACAAACTAAGTTTCACTAATGTTTATCTAATAACCAGGTGACAAGAATTTTGTTTTCAATACACACCTCTGCTTCAACGGATCTAACCACACAATTTGCCTCTAATGTTAATAATAGAGAAATAGAGTTTAAATCTGGGACTGGCAAACTTTTTCAGTCAAGGCCCAGACAGCAAATATTTTAGGCTTTGCGGGCCAGAGTTTCTGTGGCAACTACTCAGCTCTGCTCAACTCTTATGGTCCAGAAGCAGCCAGAGATGATTTGTAGAGAAATGAGTGTGGCCACGTCATGAAATATTTAACCATTTGAAAACAAGAACCATTCTTAGCATGTGGCCCCACAAAAACAGGTGGTGGGCCAGATTTGGCCCACAGTTAGCTGACTTAGGCAGAGTTCAAGACAAGAGACGTTGGGGACAAAAGAAAAGGAAGAACATCTGCCAAGAACTTCATTCTTTTCCTACCCCACTTCCACCGTCCTTTCTTTTAAAAAAGCTATTTAAACAAAATGAATTGAACAAGAAGGAAATCTCCATCCACTTTATTTTCCAGTTTCTGTTCCTCCTTTTTCTCAAGAAGGAATACAAAATGCAGTAACTCGAATCATCAGCATTAATTAAGAAATAAAGCTTATTTAAGAAAACTTCAGACATCTCAAATTATGTTTGTGTATGACTTTTATACTACCTTATTAGTGATCAGTGTGTCTTTCCTTCTGTGCTAAAAGATAAGGGGACTAAACCTGGACTACTTTCAACCTCTAATTCAACCAGCAAAAAGTAAAAGATGATCTATTTACTATCACCTAGCCATGAAGTTTTTCTCAGAATAAGTATATTCAATTTTAAAAAAGGAAATTTCATTATAATAATCCTCTATTTTTTAAATTACATATGAACATAATATCTACCCTTGTATTTTCTCCAATATACTGCAATTTAGAATCCTGCAAACATAAGTGCATTTTTAGGCATCCAGAGAAAGGATACACCAAAAAATGCTAGTTATCCTTTTGAGTATTAGAACTAAGCCTTCTGATCATTCCTTCCTAAAATGCAAAATGATATAATGCAGTGCCAGGGGTATAAAGAACAGGCCTTTGGCTAGACTGCAGCCAAGTGATTTTCAACAGGTGTGTATCCCCCCCTCCCCACCACCCAGAAAAGATTTAGCAATGTCTGTAGACCTGTTTGGTTGCTACAACCAGAGGAAGGAAGAAAGGTGTTTCTGGTTTATACTTGGTAGAAACTGGGATGCTGCTAAGCATTCCACAATTCACAGGATGGCCCCTACACCAAAGAATTATCCAGCCCCAAATATCAATAGCTATGAGTTTGTGAGGCAAAGGTAGAGTATTAAAGTTTTAAGTTAAAGTGCTTCGAATTTGATCTTTTACTTAGAAAACAGTGTGTCAGATCTACAACTTCAACAAAGTATTTCCTAGATACCAACTATGAGTTTGTCTGCATAAAAGCACAAATAACATTACATTTTATATACTATCTCACGACAGAGTTACAGTTCAACCTCAGGAGACTTAGTCCATTCAAAGCAAATGATTTCCTGCCTATCATAAGGCAAATCTGGCAATTCTCAAACACTAAGTGTAAATACCATTCAGTACAATCAACCCTCAAATTTGTTTGAACCTCATCATGGTTTCAACCTCAAAATTAGCGGCTTGGCTTGAAGTTTACAACTGAAAGAGAAACCCATTTTAGTCAAAATGGTCTAACTTCATGTTCCTGATCAACTTGCCAATCACAACTGTAAAAAGAAGCAAAATCCACTCTTTAGGAGTTCTTCCTCCTCTCTTCAGTGCTGTGTGTATTGTAAAAGCTGATGCAACCTGAAACTTGACCACCAAGACAGAACGGGACAAAAGCGTAGATAAGGCCTTTACAATCCAGCAACCAGTGATCCTATCCCAAACTGTTGAATATCCTCACATTTTCTTAAAGATCTCTCTGGAAGAGGGAACAACAAGGTAAAACTAAGACCACTGAGGAAATGAAAACTCAAGCAAGGGATAAGCAGCTGCTACTGAACTACTACTACTAGGAAAAATCTCAACACTTACTCCAGTCTGTCCAAAAAAGGCCAAAGTTTTAACACAAAATACAAAAGCTGACTTAAAGTAAAAACAACCAAAAAAGTGGCGATTTTAGTCAATGTGCCCACAGTGCAGATACCCCTTACTGCTAATTAATGAGTCAGAGAGAAAATGTCCTTCAGATAATTAGGATTGCAACATCTCCCAAACAAAAGTATTTGTTTAGTCCCCGAGAGTGGTGCTGATCTGGGAACAACAAATTCAATAAACTTAAGCCTTCAGACTGGATGCATGGATGTACTCTTGTCACAGCTACTGTATAGGAAGTGAGCTTATGCTGGGCGGGGGCTCCAGCAGAATTGCTGACTGACCGAAAGAGGTGGTGGTGTCGACCAGCCTCTCCAGATGCTTCCATGTTCTTGCATTCTTCCTTCAGTGCCTGCTTGCCACCGCTGTTAAAGTTCCATCAACTATGGACTCTTTAAAAAGTACTAGAGATGTAAAACATTTAAGCATATTTTTATACGTGTTTATTCACGATGAAAGTTAAAATCCCAAAGGCCTGAGTGGCACAGTCCCTTAAGCAACCATCTCTTGATTTTGGCTTGGGTCATGATCTCAGGGGTCATGAGATCAAGCCCAGCATCAGGGTCCACACTGGGCATGCAGCCTGCTTAAGATTCTCTCCCTTCTTCTATCCCTCCCCGCCTCTAAAAAAAAAAAAAATTCCAAAGGCATAAAAGTCCACATTCCAAAGTCTTTTAATCAAATATCTTAAAGACAGTCTCACTTTCTTGTTTGATAATTGTTATCTGGGCAAGGAAGTCTAAACTTCACTTTCACATTTTCTATCAGAGTTCTAATCTCTGAAGACACTTCTAAGAGTTAATATTAATCCTTATGGTCATAGTCTACACTAATTATTCAAAAACTGATTGTTATACAAGATCTGATTTATTAATTCTCCAGATCCAAACTGAAGACATTAATAAGCGATCTATTACACACAATGTAGACAGTAAGCAAATTGTGAAATCTGCTTATAAGAAATGATGAAGAATTTCAGGACCTTAACAATGTCTTTCTTTTCCATCTATTCGAATTTTTATATTACTTCAAAGCATCTTCAGGGAATTCGGCCCTGGTCAGCCTCTCAACTACAGTGTAATGTTTATTAATTTTTCTAGCTGAGATTTATGAGCCCTGAAATAGACACAGAAATATAAACAGACAAGGCTGCCTGTTGCCTCCAAAGCCTCAAAGAAATTCCCCAAAGAGCAAAAGGAAAAGCCTTCCAAAGATTATGTCAGAGGTAGGCTGTTCCTCCAGGGTGGGAAAAATGGAAGCACCTAGAGTTGGGCCTACTGCCACCCCAGAGTCTGGTCAAGTGGTGAATAACACAGAATTGGAGAAGGAAGGGAAAAGAATGAAAGCCAGAGTAACAGCAAATAGATTGCTCTCCATCTAAGATGGCTTTAAAACATATCTTGCTTACCAGATAGACCATGTACATTACTGAAGGTTCCACATTAACTTAAAGAAACTAAAATCCTAAATCCTAAACTAAAATTCAGCAGAAATCAATCCCTTTCTAGATAAATCATTCTACTAGACACCAAAAACGATATATATAGTGATAGACTAGCTTGCTTCAGATTGACCAAAGAAATGTAATATATTGCAAGCTAGTTTTGTTATGTGCGGTGTTCTCATCAAATTAAGGTTTACATGGGATTTGGAAGTAATGAAAAAAATTAAAACTGACTCAAAAGGCTGGATGCTGTGCTGCATAATGGTTTTCATTACAGTGTTTAGCTCTAAAGTGAGCAACAAGACGTTCTGGGAGAGGTATAAATCTCAAGCGTTAAACGTTTCAGAAAAAGGAGCACATTCGTTAGAGCTTTATAATGAAACTTCTTTACCAAAAAAAAAAAAAGAAAGTCATAAGCTAAGGAACCAGAGAGCAACATGCTCTATCTTCCACATCAGATCATTTCTGCAGGCAGACTGGGACCTAAAAAGTAGGTAAAGAATTACTAAGAGTGTAGTATACTGGCTAAAAGCCTAGACTCCAAAGGCCATCTGTTCAAATCTCAGCTTTTAGCTGTGTGACCATGGGCAAGTTAATCTCTCTGTGCCTCAGTTTCCTCATCTAGTGGGTGGTGGGGATCGAGTTTGTCCTGTAAGACACATATGTTGATGTCAGACATGTAAGAGGTTTACAGAGTGCTTATTCTGTCTACCTGTTTGGGGATTCAGTGGTTCTCCAAAACTAAATCAGCAAAAAAGTGCTTTCTTCCTGAACCGAAAATCCAGTCCTAAAAATCTGAGAATGTCAACTTTAAGCATAAAAAACTCCACCTTTCAAATCCTCTCCCCTTGCAGGCAAAACAGAAAACAGACAAGAGCCTTCTCTTCCAGCAGCCACTGTCATTTTTCATCAAACACACTCTGCTCTATCCAGAACTTAAGCCCCCTGAGGAGGACTAAGGCTGGATATTAAAATATTGGAATTAACTTTGCTTAAGATTTCCCAGTAACTGAATGAGTCACTCACTTCTTTAGAAACAGTAAAATGTCAAGGTTGCCAGAGAACCCCAGCCCCAGATGTTTGCATAAATCATTTCCAAGTGATCATCATGTCAAAGCCAAAGGACATTATTCAAGATAACAGCTTAAGTAAAATATATCAGCTTTTATGATTTTACCTGTAATGAAGAAAATTCTGAAAATGTTATATGGGGTGGGGGAGGGAATCACAGCAAGTTTAGCCACCAAATTATACATGTTAGGCAGGGCTTAGAACTCCTTTTCCTATGGCTTCAGAGGCTTTGTCCCATTTTAAACTTTTACTCAATCTCAGGAACGCACTGGACAAACTCTAGAGTCAAGATTTAAAGACATTCCATAGTGCTTATCTCACTGTATTTTCTAATTTTGACATGCATCTACAATATTTTTAATACCTTTCACCTGCAAAATATTTCGAGGGCTCTGTACTGATGACAGGATCCACGAAGAGGGTTCCCGCCCCCCCCGCCCCCCCCCCCCCCCCCCGCCTTTCAGAATTCTGGTGAAGTTACTGGTTTAATTTCAATTAAATTCAAGCCTTTTGCCTTAATACATCACAAGAACACATGGCAAGGATGCTCTTTGGTCACTTAGATTGTCACAAAAGAAAGAAAAACCCCGTCAGCTTGTTCAATATGTCTGAGTCAAGTAGTTGTTAGATCAGCTTGTCACGGTTTTGAGTTCTGCCGGTTCATTCATTAGAGAATGAATTTTTACTAAATTTTACTAAAATTTAGTTTTACTAAAATTTCTAAAAATTTACTAAAATTTCTGAAGTGTACAGGTCATGGGCAAAGAACTTGAAACAAATCGCACACGCGGTACAGCATCTTTCTAAACAGCCGACTGTCTCTGCTTATTTTTAGTAACTTTATATAAAGACTTAAGACGGGTGGTTTCCCAACTCGATGGAGAATTTGACCACTGGGCGCAGGACTGAGCGCCCCACAGCTTCCGGCTGGAGTATAACACGCGCTTCCCTACTGGGCTCCCACGTCTGCTCCAAACAAACCCTATGTAATAGCTGAAGAATGACGACACTAAAATCAACCCTACAGATTCATATTTAAGAGGTCTGCAACACGTAATAAACTTTTGCTTATTTCTCGAGAGACAGTGGCGTGAAAAAACAGACGACAGGGTCTGTCTGATCAATTTCCGCGACTGGGGGCGCTCGGGGGGTCTATGCAGCATAACCCAGTGTGGGCCGAGGGGCTGCCTAACAGCGGTAACCCGGCGCTGCTCTCCAACCGACAGGTGCCTGAGACCATCCCAACAGGCCCGAATGCGAGTGCGGGAACATGGCCACTGCCTCCTGAGCGCGATCCCGCCACCGCATGCTGCCCGGCACTTTGTTAACTCGGCCGCCCGGGAGGAGGAGGCTTCCCGGGTCGCCGTCCGAACGCTGCAGAGCCCCGGCTGGCGAAGGCTTGGATCCTCCTCCGGTTCGTCCTCGCCCTGCCCCGGCGCGGAAGCTCGGCAGGAGGGAGAGGTCGCGAAGCAGCGAGGAACTACGGGCCCCCACGCCTACCCTCGCAGAGCCCCACGCCGGCGCTTACCTGGGGAAAAGAGCCCTCGCGGCGCGGGCTCTTGGGGTAGTCTAAGTGACCCCGGTCCAGCATCAGGTAGAGCGAGAAGATCACCACACAGAAGATCGCGCTGCCGAACACGGTGAACTGGCGGCTTAACTTCATTTTTCCTCGATAGACTCGGGGCCAAGACACTGTCCTCACCGAAGAAGGAAGCGGACTGTGGACTCCTGCAAGCGGCCGCCGGAGGCTCCCTGCTCCCAGGCGCCTGGTCTCTGCGCTTCTGGCTGCGGGTGCGGATCCCGACCGCGCTCCGCACCTTGCCTCCCGCGCCACCACACGCCCCCGGCCTTCGCCCGGACCCACCGCCCTCCCGGGGGTCGGGCGTCCCTCCTAAGGCGGGATCCGCCTGCAGCCCGGAAGGGGCCCCCGCAAACTTGATCTCAAGCTCAGCGCCCGCACCCGGCAGGGTGCGCAAGGCAGGCAGAGAAGAGGTCGCTGTCCGGACTTCCTGCCACCGCCACCCCGACCGAGTCAGCAGGAAAAGTTTTCTCGACGAGGGCAAGCGTGTCCTCCTCACCCAGGAGGTGCGGGATCAGCGGTTCTGGGGTCGACAGCACGGAGCTAGGTCCGAACAGACTAGGGGAAAGGAACAGGGTCGGGAGGAGCCGGGCCCCACAACTTAGCGCCGGGACGGCCGGACCCGCCCCCGCGGCACCGCCCCCGCCAGAACGCCTTCCTGCTGCTGCCGGCGGCGCCGCCGCCGCCGCCGAGGCCCGGCCGGGGTGCACCCTGGGCGAGGGGACGAACGGATACCGCAGGAGTTTCCTCCGAGCGCGCGCCCGCCCGCCGTCCTCTCCCGCCCCCCGGCACCCCTTCCTCTCTCCTCCCGGACCCGGGCTGCGCGAGGAGGGCGCAGGGGGCGGGCGGCGGCGGCCCGCGGAGGAGGAAAAGGAGAGCAAGGAGAGGAGCGTCCCCGGAGAGAAGCCCGCTCCAGCTGCAGCCGAGTCCCCTCCCTCCTTCCCGCCCCGTAAATGCGGAGATGGCGGCGGCAGCTGCGAAAGGAAGCGCCGGTTCTCCAGTGCCACTCGGCGCTCCTACACCGCCCGCCACGAGCAAGAGGAAACAGCCCCGGCGAGGCGACTGCTGGGTCAATAGGCGCCCGCAGCCCCGAAGCCGAACAGGCGGCTGGCCCCGCCCCCTCTCGACGCGCCGGGATGGGGGCGGGGCCTCCGGCGCCCAATCGCAGTGCGCCGTCCATCGGGCCCGCCCCGCGTCCGCCTTCCTGCGCCCAGGCGGAGAGAAGACCTCAGACGGCTTTTGTGAACTGGCAGGCAACAGGGGTGGAGGTGAGGCCCTCAGAGGCCTTCAGGCGCCAGCAGCCTCGGTTCTACAGAGGCTGAGCTTTCTCCTCATTTCCTTTTCACTGCCCAGGTTTCCTGTCCTTGAGGACCCGGGTCTGGCGTGCCTGGGACGGCAACTCCGTGAGGAGCTGTAGAGATAGAGGAGAAAGGGGCTTTGCATTCTGCCCAGACTCATCTTTTTATGGCACGAGAACCAGGGAGCTTTTGGTGACCTCTTGGTGAAACCTGAGGGTAAGGAGACTGCCAAACGACAGCTGGCTACAGAGTCTCGGAGTGGAGTCTAAGAAGTGATGCTTGTGCGGGTTATTTTCTATTGCCGCGCTGTTCCAAATCCGCCCTTTTTGACTGCTCTGTGAAAATGGATCTGAGCCCTTTTAAGTAAGTTTTCCTTTGCCCGCAACCGCTGAAGCTTTGTCAGTAGAGGGCGCTGAAGAGACATTGCAGGAAGAAAAGGGATTTTCTTGCTGGTTTTGGTGTACGTGTAGGCAGGCACTTACAGCGTACCTGGCTTTCTCCACTGCCAAGCTCCAATAATGCTTGGAGGTCAGAAGATTCCCCCCTCATCCCTAACTCTAGTGCTTCTGTGGTGGAGGCGCTAAGGTGAGCCACTACCCCATGAACATCTTTCCAGGCTCTCTAGAGACAAGCTTTGTAGTAGCATATTTCTGCAGGCGTTACTTCTCTGCCATTCAGTGACAGGACTCTTCCCTCTCCAATAAAGCCTGGAGGAGTTGGGGACCTTTCTTGGGGAACTCTAGTTACCAGCTCAGGGGCTAGTTATAAGGTTAGCTCCTTATAACTGCTATTTGTATATTCTCGAGGGGTTGTCTTCCCACTAGTGAATCTCTCATTAATTCTGTTATAGTTTAAAAGTTTAAAATGGTTTTTGCCTAAGCTTTTTTATTTTTATTAAACCTTACCTGTAACCCCAAGAGCTAGCCTTGGGAAGATGGGGTTAGGAATTTGGTTTGATTGGGCTTTTGGCCTGAGCTCAGTGCTGAACTCTTTGCCAAATGGAAATGAGATGTGTGTGATTCATGGCACATAGGGCCTTCCAATTAATCAGTGGCCTGTGGCTGATTGTGATTGAAGGACCAGTTGAAGCATGTGCCTGGGGTGGGGGGCAAGTGACAGTGACACTTGACTGTTATGGCTGTAAGGTGACTATAAGGACTGTGATGTGAGATGGATTCTTTTGAGTTCCTTTGAATACCTAGAAAGAGGAATGACAAGCACAGATCAAAGTTATGGCACGAGAACCAAAGAGCTTCTGTAACAATTCTAAAAGAGGCTCTTATTGTAGCAACAAAAATGGTGTTTCTGAAAATTGAACACAAAATTTTAATTTTGGGGTTACTGAATTACAATTTGCTTTGAATTCACAGATGTCCCAAGTTTCTCATGTAAAAGTTAGGATATTGATGATTAAATAATAGGGCTTCAAAACTCAGAATGGGTTGGACCCAGATGAAACTGGCAATCTTGAGCCATTAAGTTACTCTATGCCTCTCTTACCAATGAAAGTAGGTTGCCCTCCAGTGTCTGAGAAGGTGGGCTTCCTCTGCTTGAAAACTTTGTGACAAACCTTGGGACAATGCCTTGAGAGGGAATTCACATTCTCCTCACAACCCACCACAATCATCCTCCGTTGCCATTATACTCTTAACTAGGGTCAAATCTCAGCATGCTTCTGGGGGATAGGTGCACACTATGGTGAAGGAAGAAATAAACACCAAAATTGATACATAGGCAGAAGAAGTAATTTACCTTGTTGATACATAGAGAACTGGAGAACATTGTATGGGAATGGCTTCTAAAGGTGTTAGACTATGGAGGCTGGAGTAGAACATTATATTGAGCCAAATTTATTATTATGTTGTTAATTATATGTTTCAACTTACGCAGCTAAAGGTGGTTCTAACAGCTTGCTTGGTTGATTGATAGAAACTTGGACCCATTTTTGAGTTCGAGGTGCCCAAGTTTCCCAGACATGTGGAAAGGGGAATCCAAAGATTTAGAGAAATGTTATTCTGGATTTACCATATACGACCTGCATACCCTTCCTTAACTGCATTCCATCAAAGGCCCAGGGACACTCCTTTCACTGAAAAATTGAGAAAGAAATTAGAGGAAGACATGCATCTTTGAAAATCACCTCTGTAGGCCATGTATAACTACAGGGCATGCCACCAATAAGATGGACTTTTGGATTTCACTGGAGATGAGAGGACTTGAGAATAGCAGGGGACAAGCAGCTCATAGCACTAAATATGGCGTGGGTACATTTGCCTTAAAGAGCAGCAGGTATGTACAGTAAGATGCCTTACCTCATTGAGATGCCCTAGGAATATATATATATTCCTAGATAGATAGATAGATAGATATAGCCAACCTAACTTTTACTGCTTGATATTTATAATAGCAAAAGCTCTAGCCCAGGTAGGTAAAATCTAACTTTAGTCAGCAGAGTGGACAATCACAGACCCTCATGTGGTATTCAGACCTAAACTAATTCACAGACCCAGAACCCTTGGACTGAAGGAGAGTCTCCTTCAGGAAGGACCTTGCACAGATCTCAGCAGCAGTATGAGTGATGGACCATCAGATCATGTTCAGATTTCTGCCATTATGGACAATGTCATAATAAACATCTATTTTTTAATCCTTAAAAAAAGTAAAATATCTCAATGTTTCATATCGTTTATATTTGGAAATGATATTTAGATATTAATGGGTTAAAAACATTACATAAAATAAAAAATTTTACCAATTCTTAAAAAAAAAAAAAAAAGGAAGGACTTGTACCACTGCCACAATACCCATTTTAAATGTTCGCCCAAGCCTTCCCCAAAGGGCTGTGTAGCTATCTACTAGAGTGACAGTGTGCTGGAAAAAATGAAATATGCAGATCTTTTGAGGTTTACTAGACACTGGATCTGAACTGATGCTAATCCCTAAGAATACAAAACGCTACTTTTATGCTCCAACCACAGTTAATCTTGGTCAGTACTTAGATGAAGTTTTAGCTCATGTTGGTTCTGTTAGTTCATTTGGTCCACACATGAACTTTGTGGTTATTTTCTCCATTCTAAAACTAACAGTATCCCCAAATAGGCTTTTTAACCCATGAGTTGGAGGTCATTATAGCAGTAAGGAGCCACGTGGGACGCTCCTGGAACTTTCACTGCCTTCCAAAATCATAAACCAGAAACAATACCACCAGAAAGGACTTGGAAGAAGGAGGGGTGGTGATAACTATCACATTCCCATTTAACTCACCAGTTTGGCCGCTGCATAAGTCACATGGATCTTGAAAAATGTGGATTACTGTGAACTTAACCAGGAGGTAATTCTGGCTGGGGCTGCTGTTCCAGGCACAGTATTTTTGCTGGAACAAATTAACACAGCCCCTGCTACTTGTTATACAGCTACTGATTTAGCTAATGCCATCTTCTCTATACTTATTTATAAAAACCACCAGAAGCAGTTGGCTATTACTTTACAGAGCCAATAGTATACGTTCACATTGTTAGTGCAGGGACACATCAATTCTCCTTAATATAGTCTACAGAAATGTTGATCATCTTGACATTCCACAAAACATCACATTGGTTCATTTTGGTTGTTCATTATGACAACATTATGCTAATTGGACCTGATGAACTGGAAGTAGCAGATATTTCAGATGCCTTAGTAAGATATATTTGAACTAGAGCTCAGAAGAAAGCCATGAGTATGAGATGATAACTCTAAAGAGGTCCTGGCAGGTCCCCATTTAGGGGAGGGCAGGACAATTCTGGGATGGTATGAGCTATACAAAACAAAACAAACAAAAAACCACTGAGAAGTGAATCCAAGCAAGTGCTATGGGTTAGAAACGATATCAGTTGGAAAAAAGAATAAAGTGATTGCTGCAGAGACTGGTCATACCAATCATGTGGCTATGGAAGGAAATGAACAGCCCAGCTAGTAGGAGAGGAACACTCTAAACCCTGGGAAGTCAGGGGTTGGGGAAAGAATCATTAAGCCTCTCTTGGCTCTCACTTAGAGGATACCAATCCTGGCCTATCATCTCAGAATGACTTTGTAACCTTGAATACCCAGTCTTAACTTAAATCCTAGACTCCTAGATGTTAGGACTTAGATCCTTAATTTTTAGACCTTAAACTAAGGACTGTTGCTGCTTCAGGTGGGTGACTTCTACCTGAAATGACAGAACAAGATTAATTTTCTGGATATTAATATGGTTCACCCCTAGCCTGGTATTCTTGTCAGTCCCCTGTGGCCTCTCCCTCTTGTCTAAGAAAAAAAGTTCTCTTGTATGCTTTTTCCAGACCAAAGCCACTGCTGAATTTCACTGATTGCTGCATCTCTCATTCCCTCTGGATCCTACTGAAAAAATCTTAACAGCTTTTCCTTCAGACACTGAAGAATTAAACCTTGATCCCCATGTCAGCAAAATGCCATTGCCGAAGTCACTACAGGAGACCTAGTTCACCAGGAATAGTCCATAACGAAGGGCTAGGCTGGTTGGCTCTCATAGCCAGATTGTCCTCTTCAGAAGCAGCACTGTAGCCTACTTTGCAGGAAATTATTTCACTCTAATCAAAGAATTTGTCCACTGTAAGGGACACAAAACTGACCCACCCTTGTTGTCATAAATGACACTTAAACTCCTAATAGTACATATGTGGGCATCAGACCTATACTTGCCCGACAAACATAAACCAGTGTAAAATCGCTAATGCAAGTGATTATAGACAATCATGTGCCCTAGACCTCCCGCTGGCCAGTCAAGGGAGAATATATTCAAATGCTAACACCTATCACTGCTCTTAGATTAATGAATCAGGAAAGGTGGAACAATTATCTTCTACCTTAGGGAGAAAACAGTGTGGCTTTCTCAGGTCAGTCTCAACAACACCTGAGACATACTTAGTTATGTTGGCTCTGGTTGGGGAGCCTTTTTACAATTTATCCTTCAAGTTAGCCTGACCATCTTGCTAGACGTCATGGTCATGGTCATGGTCACTTTCATCTGCTGTGGCCTAAGATGAATGGAAAATATTTGGTCCAAGCGCCTACAATCAATCAGTACAGTTAGTTAGGTAATCTCATAGGTGCCCTAAACTCCTGAAAATAATTCTTACTTCAGTATATAAAAGGTCAGAGGTGGAGTTTTGGGGGTACAGCCTCACCAACACCTGATCTTCCATGTGTCTATGTAAGCCAGACAGGCATATCTGATCAGTCTTGGTGGAATGCCCTACAATACCTCCAGGACCAAAGAGAGATAAGCTTCCTATGAGCAACAGACTTCTATCAAACCATTTCTCATTAAGCTCCCTAGTTAAAGTAGAGCATAGGACTTTCCCTCTTCCTCCGCCGCACTTCAATTATAGCTTCAAGCTCTGTGTAAGTCTAGAAATTGTTGGGCTATAGTTTAGAGGGCCTCTCAGGAACAGATCAATCCGTCTCTCCTGTCTCTTTCATTAGGTCCTTCCAGTTCAATATTGTCCTGTGGGATTAGAGCTATAGGAAGGTGACACTGTGCTGACATTATTTTTAGTGTCTATGTAATAAGTTACATTAATCCAGTTGAGCATATTGTCATCTTACTGACTGGATCTCTGGAAGTGTGGTCAGCCAACCTAGTAGCTTCAGTAGTGATCCTTGTGGTTCTGTTTGCTACCACACTGCAGCTTACAGACTATTCAACCACTTGTTAGAAGGGTGGTATTTTCCTAAACTGAAGAGTGAATAAAGCTGTTCTAATTTTCATGCAGAAAAACAGGGTGAGCAGAATCAAGACTTTAGTATATTAGGGCAACCAAAACTGGCCACATTGGAACAAGTGGAGAGAGAGATTGAAGACAGAGGAAAGAGTTAAGTGAAAGATCAAGGTAGTAGAGAAGAAGGTACAGTGATGGGGCCAATAGCTCTGGAAGAGAGAATCACTCTGGACAGGAAGAAGACCCCCACCCACCCACCCACCCTGTCCCTCTGAGGCCAAAGAAATCAGCCTCCTCCCTATTCTTTCCTATCATAGAACTCCTGTGGTCTTCTGGTCTCTTACCAGGTCTCCTAACTAATCTTATCCTACTGTCACCACTTTTTCAATGCTCTGTGTTCTAGGTGTGTGAAAATGTCAGCCACACATTCTTGCCTAAAATCTATCAGTAGTTTCCCAGCACTTTCAGATGTAATTCTAATCACAGTAGTATGAACCCTAAGTTTCTTCAAATTCTGATCTCTGCCCTTCATCCACGCTATCCCCCCACCCCCGAACTTTCACACACAGTCCTCATGCTAATCATGCTGAACAACTTGCTTTCTTCCTGTTGAGACAAGAAGACAGGGCCACTGCATATGATAGTACCAGACCATGCACAGACCATCCCTAAGAGGTTCTGTGTGTATCGCTGATATTGTCAATTTGCGTAGTTACTAGAACTATCTTCTGGAAGATGGCAGTAGAGTATCTTATTCTAATGAGATTAATACAATATGACAATTTTGTGATATAGGGAAATAAAGTACCTTGAAGAAAAGACAAATTTTATAACAACTTGAACAAAGGTGTACCTCAGTTCCTCGGTACAATTCTTTATGTTTAGAATACTTTTCAGCAGCCTTGTCCACCAGCAAAATTCTACTCATTTTACACAAAGAAGCTCAAACACTATCTCTATTTCTTCAAATATAACCAGGTATTTGTTTAATAACTATTTACTTCATGGTCTAGACTTATTTGTGTTCTTATCTCTTCTCTGAAATATCTAGTGTTGTGGGATTTTTTAAAAAGATTTAAAAAAAATAAATAAAATAAATAAATAAAAAGATTTTATTTATTTCAGAGCATGCAAGCAATCAGGGAGGGATGGAGTGAGAGTGAAAGAGAATCTCAGCAGAGAATCCCAGCTGAGTGCAGAGCCCGACATGGGACTCTGTCTCACAACCCTGAGACCATGACCTAAGCCAAAATCAAGAGTCAGATGCTCAGTTGACTGAGTCACCCAGGCGCCCCTAGTGTTGTGTTTTTAACGTTTGTCTTTATTCATTTTAACTTGAATAAGCACATGAGGTGTTCTGGATGAGAGGCAGATTTCTTACTACCCCAGAGTAAATAAGAAGGGCATGCTCCACTCTCCTGCTTGCTTCAGGTCTTACCCTGGGGCGATATTATGAAATCTGATGAAATGTTTTCTACATGAGTGGCCAGACACTCTCTAGACAAGGGACAAGAAGTGATTTTTCTTTATAAAGATAAAGGATGCAAGTGTTCCTCCTCATCTCCTAAAAGGCTCTCCTCTTTATTCCAGATGTTTCCAAGCTCTAGGGTCTCATTCCTAGCTGGAATTTAAATAACTGTAAAGATAACACTCCAGTCTCCCTAACACCTTCAGCAGAACTAACCTAGATGCCTATCCCAGGATATAATATTTTGCCTTGGGGAAGATAAGAGAAGTTTTATTCACTCTCTGGATCAGAGCAATTAGCTCTGTCATTAGGGAAACAAACAGCTAATGCTTATGATATGAGAAAATGTATCTAGGAAAGGTAAAAGCAAACATTCTCTTTAGTGCACATGTTTCTGTGGCTTAGGAGGCTGGAACTTTTCACACAAACACTTTAAAAAACAGCAAAGTTTTGTTTTACCTTATCTGGAAGCTGCATGGGGGCAGGGCCCGTATCATAAAGATTCAATCTGCTTCCTTCTCCAGGACACATAGCTTTTGTGACTTTGGGAAAGTTATATGATATCTGCAAAGCTCCATTGTCCAACATACCAAATTGGGATGGTGACAGCTATTTTTTTTAGCATTTCCTGGAGGATTACAAGAAGTAACAAATGACATGTTAAGAGAGCATTCTCCAGATACCATCCATTATCTCCAGAAAAGGGGAAGAACAGTCCCATGAATAAGTGAGTAGGACAGAGAACATTCAAAATAACTACTATGGGAAGTGGATAATGGAGTCCCATGGATAATTTGGACAGCATTGATATGTCATGGAGCAAGTCTGCAATCTTCTCTCCCTGTTATTGATCCATGGGTTGAGAGCCCAAGGAAAGTTGACTGTGAGGGTGATCCAGCAAGAGTCATTTGCATCAGAATGTAAGAACAATAGCCATGTGAGGAGTGCTCAGGGTAGGAACATACACTATTTCCTTACCTACATAAATAGATGTTCACAGCTGAGGTTTGTTAAAATGGGCAATCAATGTAATCTTTGAACAGGAATAGAGAGCCTGGGGTGAGATTCTCCATTCTTCTGATGATGAGAGGGTCTATGGCTATACAAGAGTCTCTGGTTATATTTGGTAAAACTAGAAAAGTTATCTCTTCCCCTGCCAGCTGCTATTCCAAGTCTGACTGAACATCCTATCTAAGATTAAGATTTGGAAGGGATTGAGAACTTAAGAAAATTTTATAATCGCAATTGCATAAAACTATAAAGGATAGAGGATTCAGTCATTTTATCTCCTCCCCATCTGGAAAATCAATCTTCCAAGGGCCGTGAGCACCTCTACACATTATTAGTGTATGTCAAGAATGCAAGACTCCCGACTACTCTTGATTTGGGTCAGTTTCAGGATTGTGTTTGCAATGAACAACCTTGAGCAAGTAAGTCATATCTTCTCCCAAACAAAGAGCAAGCTTGGTTACCAAACACTATAAAAGCTGTAAATTCTCCAAGTTCGATATTCCTTGACCTGTAACAGAATTCCACTTTGTGTATGGCAGTCATCTGGATCCCTTCCTTTAGGCCCTCTGAGATTTGGGAGACATGAGAAACTAACACCATCATCATGCTTATGCTGCTTTGACCTGCTTTTTTGTCTCTAATGCAGGCATCTTGTATTTTCTTCTGGCATCTATGAAAGAGTGACAGGCCCCAGACCCATCACAGATACTGAAACTACTTGCCTGCCTAAGAGAATCATGACATTGTTGGCATGCTCTTCACCACCTCATGCTTTCCCTTCCATGAAAGGAAGCTGAGAGAGCGGATGAGTCCAGTAACATAATTAACTTCTGAGAAGGTAAGGGAAAGAGAGCTAAAGGAAGAGTGCCTTTTCTTCATAATGTTTCCTCACTATTTGAAATTATTTATTAACTTACTTTATGTCTGTCCCTTCTAGTAGAATGCAAGCTCCTGAAAGTTGGGGACCTTTTGATTTATCACTGTATCTTAATGAATAAAGTCGTCAATGTCAAGGCTTAATAAATACTCATTGAATGAATTAATGATTATTTGGGCCTTGAGTTACTAGTTGGGATGAATTGGTAGTACTCAAAATGGATTACTCTGGCTCATAATAGAAGGCTGTTTGCTCTTGAATGGCATTTAAAGCTATTTTTCTTGTCTTTGTGAATCAGCACTGAATCTTTATGTTCCTATAAGGGTGTGGGTTTTATTTATTTTTTACCAAGTCCTTTAAAGGGAATTTCCTCAAATTATCTTACTAATTATCTTCATTACTAAAGGAAGTCCAATATGGGGATAGAAAGAAATTATCTCTATATAGTGAATGACTAGTGTATGCTTGGTGATTTACCTGTACCGCCTCATTTAATTCTTACAACTCTGTAAGCTTAGTATATTAATATCTATTTTATTTAGAAAGGATGTAGACACAGAGAAGTTAGACAACTTGCTTTAGGGTACATAGATACTAAACAGTATAGCTTATTTTTTTCTGCTTTTCAGTACCGCATTTTACAGAGTTATGATACTTTATACCTCGTGAATAGATTTTCTAAAGTTAACGTTTTGGATGTGTAGCTGTCAGGGTTCACTGTAAACAAACAGAAACAATTTTAAGTATTTTCGTGAAGGGAGGTATTTAATAGAGGGTGCTTACAAAAATGAATGGACAGGATTGGAGAAGCAAGTGACAGACAGTGATTCCAGTACAATACAGAGTTGACCTATCAGCAGAGCTGTGACTGCTGAGGACTTTTGGAATGCGAGTTTTAATAACATAAGCCTGTGGTAGCAGGCAGAGCCAGAAAGCTACTGCTGTCCCAACTGCTTATTGTCTTTTAGGGGGCTGAATAATGGGTCATGAACACTGCTTCAGAAAAATGTTTGAGTGACTTTATTAGGGAAATATAGCCAAAAGTGGTCACAGAGATGCCCCAACTTCTCTTATGTTTTCTAAATCTTGCATGAATATCTCTAATTGCAGACCTAATTCATATCCATAGCTCTAGGTGCAAAGAAGTCTAGAAACAGTCGTAAGCTTCCAGTCTCTGCATTATGAAAGATGCCATAAGAGGAGGGTGGAATGGACATTAAGTGAGCCAACCTGCAGTATTTACCATGGGCAGTACTGGGAGAAATACAGACACAAATACATATAAAAAATACACAGAATTGGTGAAGATGTTTAAAACTGACTCTGTCCAGGAAAACCTATAATATGTAATTATTTATTTGAACGCCAAACTCCTGACATTAAAATCTTTATGGTTATGATTTATCTTGGGGAAAATATCCATGCACTAAGGCCAATAAGATATCTAAATATGCATATATCAGAGAAGAGAAAATTATTTGTGGTGTAGGATCATCACTTTCATTTTTTTAATAGTCCTTTGTTTGTTGACACTATTATTGGCATGATTTTTGGGAAAAGGAGGCTTATTTCCAGCAGGCCCCACGTCTTTCTCTGGATTCTCTTTGGCTCTGGTTTCTCATATGCCAACAAAGTTCTCAAATAGGAAAGGCTTAACAATTTAGTACTCTAAAGCTTCAAAGACACTTAGCACATGCACACATTTTACATGGAGGCCCCAGGGAAGCAGAAAGATTTGCCTGGGATCTCATGGAGGCTGGATTAGAAGTCAAGTTCTCTGGCTCCCTGTCCAAACCTTTCCTCATCACAACAGAATCAAGCCATGGATTGTATGCCTCCTAAATACAGAATGATGTCGTGTATGTGAATATGTGTGTATGTGAAAAAGGGAGAAAGAGAGAGAGAGAGAGAGAAGGAGAGACAGATGCCTTTACATCAAGTTCAATAATGGGCAAAAGACTATATTTTTCGGGAAACATACTTACATGTTAAGCATGAAACAAAGTGAGGAAATGTTAACCATCAAATTCTGGTTAGCAGGGGAAGTGGAGAATTGTTAACTAGTAAAAGGCACATGGGAAGTTGTGGGGTGATGGCAGTGTCTCAAGAGACTCAGTTTTGTAATTTTGTTAATTTTGAAATGCAGTGAAATGTATTTGACTTTCTCATCTTCAGTAACACTTTGTTTTAGTAGAGCCAGGTTAGGTTCTTTTTATGGATGATTTCCTTTAACTCTCAATAGAACACTCTCATAGAGGCACTGTTATTATCCCCATTTCATAGATGAGCAAACTGAGATACAGCCTTCACTAACCTGTCCAGATCCACACAGTTAGGTAGTGGAGCTGGTATTTGATTCATCTGGCTGCAGCGTTAACGGCTTAACCATTCTTCTGTGCTAGCCACCAGAAACTGAGTGACTGAGTAAATTACAGACCTTTCTTTTTATTATTATTTTACAATCACAAAAGTTATAGTTATGATAACCATGTTAATAAGAGAAAAAAGAAGGATGCAAAATTTATAAACACACACATAGTGATTACATCTGTTTGAAAAATATGTGTGCATAGGTATAAAAGACCAGAATGTACACTACTGATAAGTTAGGATGGTAAAAATGTGGGTGCTTTGTCCTCCCTCTTCTCTGTTTTCCAAATTTATTTTAAAGTGGCCATATGAAATTTACAGTGGTAAAATGTGCTGTAAAATAAACTTCCCATTTACCTGAAACATAAAATTTCATTTCCACACCCTTCCTTCCTACAGCTTTGTATAATCTTTAGAAGCCTCTTCTGCTCAATGAGTGACTTCATTACTAAATTGATGACACCAGATCATTCTAGCTATGCAAATCACAAACCCACAGCCAGCTGAGGAAAAGGCGGATAAAAGATTACATTAAAAATTAAAGATACGTGTGGAGATGTGGAGATAATGTGCTTACAATTATTTCTACATAGTTAATATTTATGCAATTACAAAGCCAGTCATGACAAATCTTAAATCTTGAGTCCTATTCCTTTTGCCCTCTGATATTTTTGACCTTGAACTAAGACGGCCAAATAATATATAAAAAATGGCTGTGGGAGAAGCATTTCCTTTGGCCTATAAATGATAAATGCCTTCTTCTTAGAAAGTGATTTCATTTCTTCCTAGCCTTTGTTTATTTTCAGTGCGTTGTATTTTTTTACTCTGTTATATTCTGATCACCCTTGAAAGCGGTCGTGCTGGGCTTTCAGTCTTCCACAGTTTAGTTGTGTTGTTTTCTGGTGGTGCTGCTGTGATGTGTTTTCTGTCATTGGAAATTTACAGGCACATTAGCCTACTTGACAGGCACAATGAGCCACAAGGCTCCCCTAAGGAGAAACTTCCATGTGCTGTGGTGAGGTTTTCTCTGTCTCTCCATTCCTACCCTCCCTCTTACACTTTAATACCCAACCATGATTCACACACAAATCCCAACCACTTTGGTTTATAGGAATTACCTTGGAGCCTGGATTTAACTCTCTGGTTTCTGGTAACAGCGTTACATCAGTTCTGCATTAATTAATTCATATTTCTGCAGTAATCTGGCTACAGTAGTTTGTGGATAAAACCAATGTCTTCCTTACAGTTATACAGATACCAAGTAAGAAATGGATGGGAACCTTTTTTTTCCCCCCCATGATGAGTCATTGACACAAAGTGGGGAAAATAGCATGCAAGAACTACACAAATGAAAAACAATATAATTAAATTTTATGGAGGGTGTTTAGAGAGAAAATTGTGAAACAATTTTCTCAGTGTGTCATAGAAAAATGGTCAAAAAGAATCAATAAAACTTATTAAAAATTCAAAAACATAAAATGAGACATAACTGAAAGGGTAAACTGTTTTCGTGGCAGATTCCAAATATATTAGAGCATTTCGCTACAGCTATTGGAGAGTGGCAGGCCTGTGCATTTTCAGTTTCATGTATATTATGTTGCCCCTAGGGGAGTAAATTTGTTAAGACATAGCAGTTCTGGTATATTCAGATCCTGACTTGATGTTAAGCTATCTTTTCAATTTAACATCTTCCAGGCCCTTTTAATAATTTTTGAAGGGTGATTTTATTTTGAGATCATTCCTTTTGTCCTTGATATGTTTGGAATATAAGCATGTAACCATGTAACCATGTAACCTACAGAGATTATTTAGAACAGTCTATGGCGTGCCTAGCAGGCTCTGTCAGAAGAGTGTGTAGTTCTTGATCTTGGGGTCATGAGTTAGAGACCCATGTTGGGGTATAGAAGTTACTTAAGCAGATAAACTATTAAAAAAAGGTTACTTATAACAGTCTTAAGTCACATGTAAATTTCTTGCTTGATTTTCTGCTAAGAAGCAGAGAGGTATTTACCAATCTAATCCATAATATTGGTCTGAGCTACTATATTTGTTTCTGAACTTGAATAATAAATAAATGAATGAAACATGCATTATCTGGAAAGTAAGAATAGTTGGCTTCCCGGTGGACTAACTTTTTAGAGAACTAATGAGGAACATTCTTAGTTGGGCCTTATGTTAGTTCAGGCTGTTCTAACAAAATACCACAGACTAGGTCACTTATAAACTATAGAAATTTATGGCTCACAATCCAGCAGGTTGGAAATCTCAGATCAAGTTGCCGTCAAGGTTGGGTGAGGGTCCTCTTCCAGCTTGCAGACTTCTTACTGTGTCTTTGTCTTCACATGGTAGAAGGAGCAAGGGGGCTCTTTCATAAGAGCACTAATCCCATTCGTGAGGGCTGTACCCTCATGACCTAACACCTCCCAAGGGCCCTACTGCTATTATCATCACTTTTAGGGCTTAGGATTTCAACATATGAACATTCAGGCCATAGTAGGATCCCTTCCCCTTTCTCTCTTTCTTTGAGACGTCCACTCTAAATTGTTTCAGAATAGCCAACTGCTATTGTTCTACTACTACTACAACTGCTAGCTGTGTTCTCACCTGTGCCTTTTCTCCCTCCCCATATTTTAAAGGGATGAATGAGACTTCATTGGTTCTGGCAGCCTGGTGGTCCTTAGAGAGACCGGCTCATTCCTTAGACTCCCTAAGAGTGAGAACAGGCCATAGATTCTTATCTTTAGAGTGGTTTTTGCTTGGTTTGGTTTTCTGCTATAATGGTGATTCTTCTTTCTACACTTTGACCTTTGTAATGACTGCAAGGATGAGGAGAGGAACCTAGTCTTCAAGGCTGTCAAGATGACTAGAGATCCCTACAGCTAGTCCAGAGCAATGACAAGGGTACCATTAATCGGCCCGCCCCTGGGAAATACAGCAAATGTTAAGAACAGGAATTGTTTACCCTCACACAAAGAAAACCATGGCACCAGTCACTGGATTTTTTTTTTTTTTTTTTTTTTTTTTTTACTGCTATTCTCCAAGAGTCTTCAGAAATAGAATTCACTAATCTAGAGTGATATGAGTAAGACTTTTTTCTGAAACAGAGGCCACTTAAGACAATACCTCAAGGTGGTTTTAAATTTTTTGTTCAGTTTTTTAGTTCACAGGGTCATAAAATAATGGCTATATTTTAACAAAATAAATTTCTGTCCATACCTAAATCAGTGGGAGATTTTCTCTAATTTTAATGCTGAATTATTTTAACAAAATAACCATCAAACGCCTCTGATGTGCCAGGCAGGCACAGCTGTAGATGCTGGATATATAGCATAATGCATGTATTAAATGTTCAGAGTGTAGACTACATCTAGATGCTGAGAATTCTTCAGGCCCTCTAATGAATCCATTCACATTTTTGGTATCCACTCAAACTTTAAACTGTACTCAGGGGGCATCTGGGTGGCTCAGTCAGGTAAGCGTCTGCCTCTGGCTCAGGTCATGATCTCAGGGTCCTGGGATTGAGTTCCACATCGGGCTCCCTGCTCAGTGGGGAGCCTGTTTCTTCTCCCTTACCCTCTGCCACTCCCCCTGCTTGTGTACACTCTCAGTCTCTCTCTGTCTCTCTCTCTCTCTCCAACAAATGAATAATAAAAAATAAAAATAAAATAAAAAAACTAAACTGTACTCAGGCGACCTCTCCAAATTGTGGGTTTAACTGCCTGCCTGGATCCCCTAGGACTAAACCAAAGACACAAAATTCTAACTCCTTTATCCCAAACTCAGTCTAGTGAATGAGTTTTTATTGGCATGAGTGTGTTCAAGAGTAGAATTTTATAATATCCTTGAAGTTCTAAGGACTTTTTTCTTTTGGTAACAAGAACTCTTTACTGAAAGTCAGTGCCCAGGTAGATGAAGTGCCAAAAAGGAGCCTAAAACATGCAAACATTTGCTCGTCTGGATGTCTGCATTCGTAACTATCTGGGGTGCTGCTATAAGATGGATGGAGAGGCAAAATTACTCACTTGGAAGCCTGGCTGTCAAGACAAAATCCAAACTCGGGAGCTTTTCTCCTAAGAACCCCTATGATATTTTATTCTTTAAATAAATCTTTTCTTCCTCCCCTTAGGTGAGAGATTGACATTTTAAGATCAATCATACCTCTGCTTTACAGAGTTGGTAGACTTAGAACAGGATAAATGGAAATTAAGCAAAATTTCCATTTTTTTGAATAAAAATGCTCAAAATAGATATATTCTAATTCAGTCTAAAAGAGGGAAGCTCTTTCCCCAGTGGTCATTCTCATTACTGCGGTATCTCAAGACCTTTTGATGTCAAAATTTCACCCTGTTTTCTCTAAAAGAACCGTCTGAGCACACGCCTGCTGTTTGAATAGCAGGAAAAAGCAAAGGAATCTCACACTATGCTTTTCTGCATCATAAACAAGAATGTTTCTGATATAGTCACAAGTTACCACCTTTCCCAGCCCCTCTCCATCATAATAATTTTCAGCTATTACTATAGGCTACAGTTGAATTATTTGTTTCTGTTTCTTTTATTCAGTGCCCCTCTTTTTTTTTTTTTTTTTTTTTTTTTTTTTTTTTTTTTTTTTGGTAATGTAAGCTCTAGGCCCAATGTGGGGCTTGAACTCATGACCCTGAGATCAAGAATAGCATGCTCTACTGACTGAGATAGATAATTAGTCCCTCTTCTTGTTCATAATGGTCTTGTTAGCATTTGGCTAGCATCTCCCAAAACCAGATTTGTTCAGCACTTTAATTTAAAATGATTTTTTTTTAATATAAGGCTCTCAGGCCATTCAGTTAGTCAATGGACATTTATTGAGAGCCTGCTATGTGCCAGGCATTGGAGTAGGTGCTGGGTACTGTAGATTTCCAGAGAGCATGCTGTGGTCAAAGGAGCACTAGAGGAGCATTAGAAAGTGCTGTTCTGGGACCAGGCTTACCCCTGACTAGTGTGTGGGCTGGGCAGGGCCTCCAACCTTTGGGGTTCCAGTTCTCTCACATGCAAAATAATGGGCAGAGAGAGCGACTCTTCTTTCCGAATCTTTTAAGTTCTGTTATTGCTGTTGGTTTGTTTAACTCACAGCAGTGGAAAGTCAATGGCCCCACAAGAGCAAATGCTTTTATAAGGCTTCCCAAAAGGACCTCATTCTAATCCAAAGAGCAGTTTCAGTATTAAGACGAATGCCTTTCAGAGACCCAAGAAGATGCCTAAAAGGGAATTCGGTGGAATATTTGAGCATATTTCCGCCTAAACACTTGTCTGCTTTCTAGTTACTCAGTTGCATAAGGTAGTATAATCTTCAAGCATGGAGGGTCCATTAGAATTCCAAACACCATGGTCTAATCTCCCAGGATAATAATAAATCAAAGTTACAAAACAGTAAGTCCAGATAATTCTGGACTTCCAATAGGGACAATTCATGGGAGCATGTTAAAACTCCCCAATTCGGTGCCGCTTCAGCAGTTTCAACAGTTTCCATAGCCTCTGAGACTATTGGTATTTTTTTGTTTGTGAATAAAATGAGCACTTGCTGTTTGTACAATGTTGCATTGTTCCTAATTTGCAAGACGCTAGATAGTCTTCTTTTTTTTTTTAAGATTTTATTTATTTATTTGACATAGAGAGAGATCACAAATAGGCAGAGAGGCAGGCAGAGAGAGGAGGAAGCAGTCTCCCTGCTGAGCAGAAAGCCCCATGCAGGACTCGATTCCAGGACACTGAGATCATGACCTGAGCTGAAGTCAGAGGCCTTAACCCACTGAGCCACCCAGGCGCCCCATGTTAGATAGTCTTCTAATATCATGTGAGAACTATGGTTTTTTTCTGTCTTCTCACCCTACCAAATGTATTTTATAAGATAGTTTTCAAGATGTGTCTCAAGTTGCAAAATAATGTGCAGCAGTTTGGTATTGGGACCAGGCAGATTGTTTGAAACTCAATGTGATTCCTCAACTTCTGACATAAAAAAAGCAAGGGAAAAAACAAAGGAAGCCTCATCGTGTTCTTTAGATCTCCTTGTTCAGCATTTGTGGTTAGTTCATTTCAATTTCTTGTATCAAAAGGATATAGTAACTTACCATACACCATTGATCAGAGGGAGGACAGTTTCTTGTTTCCATTTCTTTAAAAAAAAAAAAAAGACCCCACATATACATCATACAGAAATTTTTTAAAAATGAAGAACAGGTAGTAAGGTATGAGTTATATTGAATAGCTTTATTTCCCTGACTTGCTGATAACATTTCATGACTCTCTCTTCTTTTTTTCCTCCCTCTCACTATAAATATCAGAGCAGATGACTGACTTTTACTGCTGCCTTTCATGCAAACTCCTCAGGCTTGCAAATCAGCTACTGATTCTGGAAACCTTCTTCCTGTCTCCCACTCTTGCTCACATTGTTTCCTAATAACAGGGCAAAGGGGCCACTAAGAACACATGAACCTTGTATAGTACACTGATTCGAGTGGTAAAACTCGAAGGTTGAATTTTGGACTCATTGCATCAGCTTATTTCAGTCCATGTGGGTGCATGGTACAAGGGAGCTACCCACTCAACATTTTGCCTATTGGGATGATGGCAAAAGGGCAGCCTGGACAGGTGAACATGGGAGCAGAGTGGAAATGTTGGCAACAAGACCTCTCTGCAAGCAGTAGTTCTATTCCCACTTCAGACTTTGTTTCTCTTTAAAAATATCATTTGAAGATACTTTACATTTCTAAAATGAGTCACCTTCCCTAATAATGGTCCAGTTTAACATTCTATCACACATATTCTCTGACCTCCTCCCAGCACCTCACACTCACATGCCTATTCTGCCTGATCAAAACTTACGAAGCAAAGGCAAATGGGTATACCGGGGGTTGGGATGTGTATAGACACACGAACACATACCACTGTTCATCTAAACCCCATGCTGATTTCGAAATGGAAGAATAGAATAATCAACTATGGTGATTAGCTATTTTGAGAACATACTGTGTGCTAGGCTATATACGAAACACTTTATTACATACTTAAATACACACACACTATGATTTAACACAACTCGAGGGAAAAACTATAATCAGCTCCATTTTATAGATAAGAAAACTAGTAGGCAAGGATGTCCATTGAGTTGCCTGGATCACACAGCTGTAAAGTAGCAGAGAGGTATGCTAACCAGACCCTGTGCCGCTTTGCCAAAAACTCAAATACTTACACCACCCAACCAGTTGTGCAATGTATGTGTTATTTGGGAACTTGTTTCCAAATATTAAATAAACTGTGGGGCTATTGCTAGTCTTTTGGATTTGTGATAATTCCATTTTCCTTAAATGTGAAAGTTCCTCAAGTTACAGCTCCTGGAAAGAAACCTTTAAACCTCAGGCTCTTGGACTGTGCTGGCTGATATGATAGCACATATGGCTACTTAAATTCAATTAATGTAAGCCCCTCACTTCCACTAGACACATTTCCCATGTTCAGTAGTGTCATGTGGCTAGTGGCTACCCTGCTAGCCAGCACAGCCATTGGACATTTCCATCATAATAGCAGTACTGCTCTAGGAGACAGATAACTGAGGAGATACAAAAGAGCAAATGATCCTTGAGCCCCTTCCAGAAAAGGAACTGACATGTGTTTCCAAGGACCGGCATTTATCGAGTGCCTGCTCCTGGCCAGGCACTGTGCTAGGTGCCAAGAGCACAATGATCAATACAGACCAATGAGGCAGACATGATCTCTACCCTTCCTGGAACTTGCAGTCTCTGCTAGAGTCAGTCATCCAAGGTGAACACTGCTGGGAACACTGCTGTGGTAAGGGAATCTAAAGTGCTTGGAGGCAGAGAAGACCTAGAAGAGGCAGCATCGAACCCTGGCTTCGGGGCAGGAGTCAGGCAAGGCTTTCTGGGGAGCAAGGAATGTAAACTAAGGTCTGGATGTGAGAAGGCTCATGAACCAAATACAAAAGGAAAAGTGTTCCTCACTGAGGGAACAGCCTGTGTGAAGACTCAGATGCAGGGAGAGACCATGCCGTGTTCTAGAGGAGTTTAAAGAAGTCAATAAAATCACTTTCTCCAGTTTGTTTCTCAGAATGAGAGTTTGGATAAAATCTCTTTTTTTTTTCTTTGTATTTTGACCAAGTTATTTTGCATGGAGGGAAGGCAACAGAGAAGCAAACAGTAGAGGCTAGTGCAGAGTAGGTATACAGGAGCCAGAAATGTCTAGTAACTCCCCCTTACCCCTCAAGTGCTCCAATACAAAGAATGTGCACAGACAGGAGCCTGTGCACTGTTAACAACAATGCAGTAGCCACTTAATATGAAGGACACTTGCCAGATACTATGCAGGACAGTTGACTAGCATCATTTTATCCAGCCCTCACTATAAGCCTAGCTATTTCCCTACATTTATGCTTACATAATTAGAAGTTGGTAGAGTGACCCATGAGGTAGAACAGCCTGAACTCATGAGCTCTTCTGCTGAAACGCCAGATTATACAGTCTCCTCAGTTACTGCTTCTTCCCTGCCCAGGCTAGTACCACCTAAGATGACCAGTTGGAGGGGTGGTTGAACTCACATGAAGACATGGAAGAAAAGCCAAAGAGTAGAACTAAGAAAACTTGTGCTGCAGAAAAATTAGTTTGTACCAAACTAAAAATAAAGTGTAACCCCAAAAAGGAAGAAGTGGCCAGGGGAAATGCCCTCCTTCTTTCAGAACCTACCTGTTAATAGTTAACCATTTACCAATACTGATTAACCCCAATAGAGGAATTTTGCTTTTTAGCCTTAGAATTTTCCAGAAAACTATTGAACTAGGATCACTTGTAGTTGTCATCTTACCTAGCAATGATCAGACAGATTCAAAACATTTATGATTTACAGTGGGATAGTTCAAGCCAACTTTCTTCACAAACTTCCCTCTGAGATTGCCTCAATCTGTTGAAAACTGTTTTATGACTCAACCCAGCTAAAATTTCAGCAGCACGTATCTTCGGATAAAATGCTTCATTCACATCAAGCAGTAATTAAATGTGCAGGGCATGAAATAAGCAGCAAGTTTGGCTTCAGAGACATCTTGCAATCTGTAAACGATCCAAGATAGACCATATGCCTTTAAATCTAGATGACTGCATATGTATCCAAGAGAAAGCTAACTGCCGTTTCTGCACAAGAGTCATCAAAAGATGAAAAAAGGGAAAAAAAAGATTAAAAGAGATTTATGTAGCTTGTCTGATAAATGTATATTAATACATATGTGCACTGAGACTTGGCAAATGGCTCTTAACTTCCCTTTTGGTTCTCAATTCAGTTCTTCTAGAGAAAACATTCAAATTCACAACTTGAACCAGCATTATCCTTTAGTAGCTCATTGCAATGGTCTGGGGTAGCTATTTGGACAGAGTTTTTCTGTCTAGCAAGTGTTCCCACTCCTCTTGTTTTGGTTCCTTATAGAAATCTCTCCCCTACACTGGGACCGGCCACCACTGTAACATCCGATTCCTAAATAAGGCTTGCCGTGCCTCAGAGGGGTGATTGGTTTAATCATGAACATGTGACAGAATAAAGCCAATCTGAATCTACCAGAGATTGCTGTACAGACAAGGGAAGGAGAAGTCTTCCATGCACGAGCTTGCAAAGCTAGGTGGATGTGAGAGTTGGGCTGCTGGTGGCCATCTTGCTACTGCACGAAGAGAGCCCATGTAAAACAGTTAAGCAGGGAAAAGCAGAGCTGCGAGTTGGAGACAGAGTGCTGACCACATTGTTTGAACTTGTGGATTCCATCATGTCTGATGTCACTTCGTGAGTATTGAATGAGTTAAATAGCGACTGGCTACAATAGGAGGTGCTTAATAAATGTTATAGCCCATCTCTTTTCCTCCCTCTTGGACTTTGGCATCTGCCAGATAAAGATTCAAACCATCTTTGGCAACCAACACTTCTGTTTCGGGCTTTTACAGGAAAGTCAATAAGAGAATGGAGAATGATGAGCACAAAGCTGGCCCCTCAGAGCAATGCAGGCTCCCTCTGCATCTTACAGATAGCTCTTTGGAAGCAGTCCTTCTCTGCTCAGCATACTCTCACAGCTTAGACAACTGCCTGGTCCAGAATCCAGCTGGTATGAAAAATGACACTCTATTTCCTGAAAGAGCAAGGAGATGAGTTGGCTGTACCCTAAAGTGGGACCTACTATAGGAAGCAGGCTACATAAGCACCTCAGTGGGAATGCAGCTTTCCAATGACCAATCAAATGAAGGTGCCGGTCTGTGCTTGTTTGGCTGTTTGCCAGTGGCACCATTCTCTAGAAAGCAGGCAATCGAGACTATTAAAAATACATAACTTATCAACTTGACACAGTGTTTAACCTCATGAAAACCAGACAGCATGGTGGTAATTAGTGCTAAATACTAATAGTGATTTAAAATTCAGTTATGACAAGGCAGGTAAAGCCACCACCACTGAATGGTGTTTGCAAAATATACAGCCTCTCACACCTGCAAGGTTGTGTTGATAAACCATTTGCTTGCCTAATAAATGCGGTGGTTGATGCTCAGATTGGGTTGTTTATGTGCTATAGTCTGTGCAGTATGAAAATCTTAAAGGTAATTTCTGAGATCTTATGTTTGTGCTTTTTTAGACTCAATAAGTAGTGTCTTAAATATTGTAGAATTTTGAACTGGAACGGATCCTTACAGATGAAAAAAACTAAGGCTCATAAGGGTTTAACAAGCTAAATGACAAGGCAGGGACTTCTGGTTTTCAGCTAGATGGTTAACTCTCTGTCACACCCCACTCTCACAGCAGAGACATCAGAGTTGGGCTGGATCCTCTAAGACATCTAGTCCAACCTGCTCATTTATAGGTAAGTTAAGGAAATGGGGCCCAAAGAGATGAGGTTTTCGCCAAAGGTCAGAAAGGAATCAGGCTAAAACTTATTGACTCCTGGAACAGTGCTCAGTCCTTATTGCCATGGATAAAAAAGCTTTATTGAACTTAGTTGTAAACACAAGTCATCCCAAACCAGTTAATTTCCATCAAGAGGCCAACAAGTTAATGAACACCCCTTCATCACCAGGGAAATCTGGCAGCAGATAAAGTCTTGCAATAAAATGTCTTAGAGAGATGGGGTCTCCTAGTCAAGAAAATGCACGGTAACGTATAAATAAACAACTGAACTGAAAAACTATAATCTGCCAGGTGCGTTGTGGTATTTTATTTTTCTTACAGTCACTGAGATCTAGAGGCTGCAGCTATTTCTGATACTGAAACTTCACTGACTTCAGCAAAAAGGCTCTTAAATGGCCTAAAGCATCAAGTCTCTTTTCAGTTCTTGGTTTCTAATTTATTCTGATACGGTAGACAGGGTTAAACTAGAGCATTTGTGTTGTTGTTACAGTTTAAAGTTCACTGCTTTCTAAATTCCTATAGGATATGTGTATACCAGGTAGAGTCTACATAGCTGTAAATAAGTCTCGGTGTCTTTCTTCCTCTCCTGCTCTTTCTGAAAATTAGAGGAGTTCAGTCATTCTATCTAAGGAAGAGGGGGAAGGTGGGAAGCAAGACTCTGAGTTGCTTGTCCGCCTACAGAAGAACATTAACATTGTTAATCAGCATTACAGGCTTGGCTTTGCTTCCCAGGGAAATGGCTGGTAGAGATACAAAATATTTTAATCCTTTCTAAGCAATGTTGTCCTTGGTGATAGCTGGGAAGGAGGGATTTCTTCTTTTCATTTATACCTTTCAGCAACCTTGTAAAGTTTCGAGTTACTTACAGTAAGAACCAAACTAATGTCAAATTAGGTTAATGAGGAATTATCAACTGCTTGCTCTATGCCCAACATTTTGCTAAGCCCTACTGAAGGGACAAAAAATAATAATTTGCCCTTGTCCTTGAAGAGTTCGCTCTCTTCATAGAACAGCAATATTTAATAACAAAAACGATAAACTATTGCTGTTCCTTCGGTGTAGTGCATTCTGGTAGGGCTGACCCTCATCCAGTGGGGTGTGACTCTGGGAAGCAGTCAGAAGGCCAGGGAGGAACAGAAGGTAGGTAGTTCTGGACACTAGCAGTAGCCCAGTTATGAACACTAGAGCTGGCTCACATGAACTCATGAAAGGAATCGTCTCCATTTTTTTTTTCTTGCTTGCTTTGGCTTCCTGCAATGAAACTCTTAAAGCTACAATGCAAGGGGTGCCTTGACTCACACTTTACCCCTTGGTCCATCTTTTATGTGGCTCAGAAAGTGGTGTTCTCAGAGCTGCAGAGAAATGGTGCAAAAGAGCCCCTTCATTCTTGCTGGTAACACCCTTGACCTGGAACACAGGGACTATTACAGACCTGAACACTTTCCTCTGATCCTGAGTCATGAGCCTGAAGTGAGTGTAACCTGCAGTCTTGACTCTTTTTTTTATTGAAAATAAGAATATATTTGTCGTTTTTCTTATTTATGTATTTTTTATTTCCCTATCCCATACCTTTGTCTTTCATGCAAATAATTCCCTTGATGGGTCCACCTTATTTGTACTTCACTTATATTCTTTTTTTTTTCCATTTTATTTATTTTTTCAGCGTAACAGTATTCATTGTTTTTGCACAACACCCAGTGCTCCATGCAAAACGTGCCCTCCCTATTACCCACCACCTGTTCCCCCAACCTCCCACCCCTGACCCTTCAAAACCCTCAGGTTGTTTTTCAGAGTCCATATCTCTTATGGTTCGCCTCCCCTTCCAAATTTTTTTTTTAAATAAACATATAATGTATTTTTATCCCCAGGGGTACAGGTCTGTGAATCGCCAGGTTTACACACTTCACAGCACTCACGATAGCACATACCCTCCCCAATGTCCATAGCCCCCTCCCCGTCTCCCAATCCCACCTCCCCCCAGCAACCCCCAGTTTGTTTTGTGAGATTAAGAGTCATTTATGGGGCACCTGGGTGGCTCAGTGGGTTAAGCCGCTGCCTTCGTCTCAGGTCATGATCTCAGGGTCCTGGGATCGAGTCCCGCAACGGGCTCTCTGCTCAGCGGAGAGCCTGCTTCCCTTCCTCTCTCTCTACCTCCCTCTCTTGTGATTTCCCTCTATCAAATAAATAAATAAAATCTTTAAAAAAGAAAAAAGAGTCATTTATGGTTTGTCTCCCTCCCAATCCCATCTTGTTTCATTTATTCTTCTCCTATCCCCCTAACCCCCCATGTTGCTTCTCCATGTCCTCATATCAGGGAGATCATATGATAGTTGTCTTTCTCCGATTGACTTATTTCACTAAGCATGATACGCTCTAGTTCCATCCACGTCGTCGCAAATGGCAAGATTTCATTTCTTTTGATGGCTGCATAGTATTCCATTGTGCACTTATATTCTGATTTGTCTGAGTTTTGGGTAAACAAAGCTAAGGTTAGCAGCTACAACCCATGAACCAAGAATAATCAGTCAACCCTATTAAACCTTTTGGAACAAAGTAGATGTGCCTACCAGTTCCCCTTTCTAAACTGCTTATAATAAGCTCCATTATGGTTACTAGAAAGGACTTTGGAGATAGACCCAAGATACTGGGGGTTCCCAAATAAGTTCTTTGATTTCTGAGTGTCTACTTCATTATTTCTAAAATAGAGACAATAATAATCTTCCCTCCTAATGATGTCAAAAGGATTAAATGAGGCGCTGCAAGCAATGTGCTAAATACTATACTTGGCCTGTGGGTGAATATGCAATATTGGCTTTTATTTTTATCATTACCTTTAACATCTGTCTGGATGCTCTTTTCAGTTCAATGTTATTGTATCAAAAATTACTGGGGGTGAGTCAGAGAAAGGCCACAGTGTGCTCTGTCATTGGTAGAAGAGGGAATGCTGAATTCAGGCACAGACCTATAACAGATGAACTCTAACAGAAATTTTTATTATTCTATCAGCAGTATAATAATACCAAAAAATAGAAATAAGCAGCAAAGCACCTACTACTCCTCCATGCTAACACACTAATTATTATTTTTCTATATTCTTTTTTGATTTTCTCCATCACCAGACATAGTTTTGCAGTTACACTTTTAGCAGTTTCTATCTATTCAAAAAGCACATAAATGCCCTAGTGAGCACTGACTGCCTACTAAGCATCAGGCCATATTCTAAGGTACTGAGAACACAAAGAAGAAAACACCTTGAAAATTTACAGTCAATATAGATAAAAATACAGTTTTTGTTTTGGTAGCCTATCTTTTTTTCCCCCATACTTCCAGGATTTTCACATGTTGCTGCAGAGGAATGGAGAAATAGTCAAGAAACAAAAGATAATGCATATTTCAGAGCTGATACTAAAATAGAGAAGTGGCTGGAGAATGCCTGACCAATCTCTGTGTAATGGCTGGTTTCATTCAAAGAGGCATAGGAATGTCCTGCATTAGGAATCATTTATATCACAAAAAAGATAAAGTGAGAAATAAAAAAGAATGAAAGGAATTCAGGTAATGCATGCATTCTGGAGTATCTGCAACAGTGGTGACTTGAAAATAAATAGAAATAAACAATCAAAATGTGAAAAAGGGACTAGCTGTAAAATTGAAGCCATTCATGAAATAGACAAGGAAGACTCAGAAACCTAAAGATAAAGTTACTTGTATTCACTGTTAGCTTAATGTTTATAGGTACCACAAAAGGAGGTTATCAACCAAAAGAGAGAAATCTATTAATAGAAAAGTAAGAAATCAATTGCAATTAAAGAAAAATTGTTAAAGGGGCACCTGGGTGGCTCAGTCGGTTGAGAATCTGACTCTTAGTTTTGGCTCAGTTCATGATCTCTGGGTCCTGAGATCAAGCCCTGCATCAGGCTCCATGTTCAGTGGGGAGTCTGCTTGAAGTTTCTCTCTCTCTGCCCCTCCCCCTCCAAATAAATAAATAAATCTTTTAAAAAACCATTAAAGTCTCAAAAGCAATAACAACAAAAACTCTACAAATATAAATGAGATAAGTGGAAAGCACTTGGTACATATCATAGGAGAAGTTTTTAATTCTCTTTTTCACTCCTAATTATCTTGTTATTACTGCATTTCTCATGGAATCACAGGAACAATTAGGCAATGTGCAGAGGGCTCAGTTGAGATCTTACTGATCCATCACCTTTCTGGTAAACATTCTTTGTCATCAAAAAGAAAATTATATAATTGACCATTAAAATAATCAACTTCATTAAATCTTAGCAAACTCTCACCCAGAAATGAAAGTGTAAGTGAATTTTACTGACAAAAGTAATGCTTCTAGGAAGGTTATTGCTTAGTTAATTGGTTTCCAGAATACTGCTAGAGAAGCCCAATAGGAATTGTTGTTGTGACAGGGCTGGCATAGGTTGGATATTAGTGAATTTCAAGTCTTTCCTCTGATCAGTTGATGTCCATGACTCAAAAATAGGATGGACAATTGAATTAACATAATCATTTATTACAAATAACCTAACAACAACAAAAAAAAACCTCAAAGTACCTTAAATGTTCATAAATTGAAAGTTAAAATTTATAATACATCCAATGCAATAGAATAATGATAACATATATGTACCAAATATATATAAATATTTTCTAGAAATCACATGAACAATAAGGATATATAATATACCTAGATATTAAAGACATGGAAAGGTATTCAAGATACCTGTTAAATAAAATATTCTAATTATATAATGGCTTCATATACATATCCTTTTTAGGGCACCTAGTTGGCTCAGTCAGTTAGGCATCTGACTCTTGATTTTTGGGTCAGGTCATGATCTCAGGATCATGAGATCAAGCCCCACATTGATTTCCATGCTGTGTGTAGAGTCTGATTAAGATTCTCTCTCTCCTTCTCCTTCTCCTCTCTCTCCCCTCAACTCACATACTCTCTCTAAGTGAATAAATAAATAATAGAATCTTTTTTAAAGATATGTAACTCTTTTTTAAAGATATGTACTATCTAAAGGGATAGTACAGATTCATAAATTTATTTCTGGAAGAATACACAAGAGATTGTAAATAGTGACTACCTCTAGAATGAGACTGTGGTGAGAGGTATATTTGTGCTTTTCAGTTTATACACCATCATACTGTTGAATTTTTAGCCATGAGCATGAATTGCCATAATAATAAACTGTTTAAAACTGAAAAAAAAATTTAATGAAAAATTACATAAACAGTTAATGGCAAATGGCAAATATATCAAAAAACAATTGAAAGCTTAATAAAGGGAAATCATTATTTGATCCAAAAAGGTGAAATAAATAATTTTCAATGAAAATAAATTTATCTCATGATTCTAAAGTAGAACAACCATAAAATAAATGTTAAACAATACATTAAACACATTAGTTGCCATGTGTTAACAGCACTAAATTATGAGGAAAACTGTGAAACTAATGATTCTTTTTTAGTCAATAGCTTTAATTATCAAGAATCAAGGACATAAATGGAACTTTTCTCAAAGAACTTTATGAATTTCCCTATGAATATGCATCTAAAAGACAGAAGGCCTCTTCCCTTCTTCCTAACCACACTCACGCACACACACAGCTCTGCCATGCACTGTCAACATATGCTCACTACTGAAGGGAAATTTAATTTCATGACCCACCTAAAATATCGACATCTAAAAGTAGACATTCTTTTCATTGCAATAGCTGCTGCAACCATACCCTTACATGGTAAAAAAAAAAAAAAAAAAAAAAAAAATTCAAAGAGATATATACATTTTTGGAGTGCGTCACATGGTAATTTAACATGTGGCACTTGCAAAGGATGGGCCTTGGAGTAAGAGTAAGAGGAGGTGCTTTCTTGCACTACCCATTCTGGGCCAAATCGTGCCTGTGGTCATCAGATGTGTCTATTCACTCCTTTGGTATTTAAATGGATCCTTGTAACATAAAACTTTGTAGTGACAATGCAAAAGGCAAAATAAGAATGCCTGGATCCAGACTGGGGAATTATTATATGAGATCATATATAGGTTATTACACATATAAATATATATATAAATATATGTAACTACATGCTTCTATATATTATATATACATATAATACATATAAAAATATATATAACTATATGCTTCTCTCAATCTTCTCATTAAAAGATGGGTAAAGACTTGAGCCTAGTCCCATGTGGTATATGTGCTGCCGAAGCGAGCACAAACCTAGTCCCATTTGGATTCTCACCTTCTTTCTTATCTTCCACTGATTCTCTTTCATATCCTTAAACCGTTATAGTAACTTATTATTAATGATGATTCTTGTTAGCATTTTTTGAGAACCTAGCATATATTGATCATTGTACCAACCATATTGCTTGTATTTGCCAAATTCTTACAATTTTCCAAGGAAGTAAGGGCTCAAAGAGGACACATGGGTAGTAATTAATAAATAATAATAATTATGATAAATAATCAATAATACCAAAACTAAGATGAGAATACTGTTGTACCATTTAGGGTTCTGGGTTGCAAATGATAGAATCTGATTCTGCTTAACAAAAGCACAATAGTAACCTACTAGAAGATTATCAGACACCTCACCATGTCTATGAATATCCTTCCAGAAATTATACATATATATACATACTTTTTCCCTTTATTATTTTTAACTTTTTCCCTTAAAAAATATGTCATATTATGCTGAAGAAATGGGCTCAAAACTTATTGGGGGAACAAAGGGGAGGCTAGACAGTCAGAACTTTAGCCCAAGTCCTGCCACTTGTTCATAATAGAAAATAAGATGGACACAGTGAATAGCCATCAAGGAGAATCACTGAATAAATTATGATGGAATTAATGGAATACAATGCAGTCATTAACAAAGACAAATTGAGCTCTCACTGAAAGCTTAGAGAGATTTCCATAAAGAGTTGCTGAGTAAGGAAAGCAAGATGGAGAAAAGCATCTATAATATAATCCCATCTTTATAAAACATCACAGAACCTACATATTCGTACACACATATATGAATATGTATTATGAATACATGATACAGATGATACAAAGAAAAACATGGGAGGATATATTCTAGGTTGTCACCAGAAGTGTTTGCCTGGGGTTGGGCAAAGGGCAAGATGAGGGATGATAGAACCAAGGATAACAAGAAACTGAACAGACTGTGTATGTGATTGCATTTCTGCATTTTTGCATAGTTGTGTTTATATGTGGTACATGTAATAAATAATAATTTTTTAAACCTCAAGGGCAGAGTCTGGTTAGGATTCTGTCACTGTTGTGGCATCAATACAAGCTTTCTACATCCGTGCCTTTTCTACATCCTTTGCTACAGAAGGAAAGCATCTGAAGATGGAGAGCTTCTCCTGGTCTGAGCAAGTATATCGGTCAGCTCAGCTGCATAACAAACACCACAGGCTGGGTAGCTTAAACAATAGAAATTGACTTCTCACAGTTCTGGAGACTAAATGTCCAAGATCAAGATTCAGCTGATTGAGGTTCTGGTGTTCTTT